>NC_064619.1:764641262-767041262 GCF_023898315.1 Schistocerca nitens
GTCGGCATTGTGTCACTTATATTTAATTCCGATGCAAATTCTGTGTTTCATCGTCACTATGAAGGTCCAAGGGATACAGTATACATGCAGAAGTGCATCGGAATGTAAAACTGGTGATACAGGAAACGCTCAAAACATAGACAGTAGGAAGACTCAGTCTTCCTGTACTTACGTCGGCATTGTGTCTCTTATATTTGATTCCGATGCAATTTCTGTGTTTCATCGCCATTGGGACGGTCCAAGGGACACAGTAAACCTGCTGAGGGGCATCGGAATGTAAAACTGGTGACACTGGAAACGCTCAAAACATAGACCGTAAGAAGACTCAGTTTTCTTGTGCTTACGTCGTCGTTGTGTCTCTTCTATTTAACTCCGATGCAATTTCTTTGTTTCATCGCCAATGGGAAATTCGAAGGGAAACAGTATACCTGCAGAGGTGCATTGGAATGTAAAACTGGTGACACAGGAGACGCTCAAAGCATAGAGAGTAGGAAGACTCAGTCTTCCTGTACTTAAGTCGGCAATGTGTGTCTTATATTCAATTCCGATGCAATTTCTGTGTTTCATCTTCACTGTGAAGGTCCAAGAGATACAGTAAACATGCAGAGGTGCATTGGAATGTAAAACTGGTGACACAGGAAACGCTCAAAACATAGACAGTAGGAAGACTCAGTCTTCCTGTACTTAAGACGTCATTGTGTCTTTTATATTTAATTCCGATGCAATTTCTGTGTTTCATCGCCAATGGGAAGATCCAAGGGACGCAGTAAACCTGCAGAGGTGCATCGGAATTTAAAACTGGTACACTGGAAACGCTCAAAACATAGACAGTAGGAAGACTCAGTCTTCCTATACTTATGTCGGCATGGTGTCTCTTATATTTAATTCCGGTGCAATTTCTCTGTTTCATCATCAATGGGAAGGTCCAATGGATACAGTAAACCTGCAGAGGTGGATCGGAATCTAAAACTGGTGACACGGGAAACGCTCAAAACATAGACCTTAAGAAGACTCAGTTTTCTGGTACTTAAGTCGGGGTTGTGTCTCTTATATTTAATTCCGATGCAATGTCTGTGTTTCATCGTCAACGGATGGGCCAACGGATACAGTAAACCAGCAGAGGTGCATTGGAATGTAAAACTGGTGACACAGGAAACGCTCAAAACATAGACAATAGAAAGACACACTCTTCCTGTACTTAAGTCGACATTGTGTAATTCCGATGCAATTTCTGTGTTTCATCGTCAATGGGAAAGTCGAAGGGAAACAGTATACCTGCAGAGGTGCATCGGAATATAAATCTGGTGACACAGGAGACGCTCAAAACATAGACAGTAGGAAGACTCAGTCTTCCTGTACTTCAGTCGGCATTGTGTCTCTTATAATTAATTCCGATGCCATTTCTGTGTTTCATCGCCAATAAGAAGGGCCAAGGGATACAGTAAACCTGCAGAGGTGCATCGGAATGTAAAACTGTTGACACAGGACACGCTCAAAACATAGACAGTAGGAAGACTCAGTCTTCCTATACTTATGTCGGCATCGTGTCTCTTATATTTAATTCCGATGCAATATCTGTGTTTCATCATCAATGGGAAGGTCCAATGGATACAGTAAACCTGCAGAGGTGGGTCGGAATGTAAAACTGGTGACACGGGAAACGCTCAAACATAGACCTTAAGAAGACTCAGTTTTCTGGTACTTAAGTCGGCGTTGTGCCTCTTATATTTAATTCCGATGCAATATCTGTGTTTTTGCGTCAATGGGAAGGTCCAGGGTATACAGTAAACCTGCAGAGGTGCATTGGAATGTAAAACCGGTGACACAGGAAACGCTCAAATCATAGACCGTAAGAAGACTCAGTTTTCTTGTACTTATGTCGGTTGTGTCTCTTATATTTAATTCCGATGGAATTTCTGTGTTTCATCGTCAATGGAAGCTCCAATGGATACAGTAAACCAGCAGAGGGGCATCGGAATGTAAAACTGGTGACACAGGAAACGCTCAAAACATAGACAATAGAAAGACACACTCTTCCTGTACTTAAGTCGACATTGTGTCTCTTATATTTAATTCCGATGCAATTTCTGTGTTTCATCGTCAATGGGAAAGTCGAAGGGAAACAGTATAACTGCAGAGGTGCATCGGAATTTAAAACTGGTGACACAGGAGACGCCCAAAACATAGACAGTAGGAAGACTCAGTCTTCCTGTACTTAAGACGGCATTGTGTCTCTTATATTTAATTCCGATGCAATTTCTGTGTTTCATCGCTAATGGGAAGGTCCAAGGGACACAGTAAACCTGCAGAGGTGTATCGGAATGTAAAACTAATGACACTGGAAACGCTCAAAACATAGACCGTAAGAAGACTCAGTTTTCTTGTACTTAAGTCGTCGTTGTGTCTCTTACACTTAATTCCGATGTAAGTTCTGTGTTTCATCGTCAATGGGAAGGTCCAATGTATACAGTAAACCTGCAGAGTCGCATGGGAATGTAAAACTTGTGACACTGTAAACGCTCAAAACATAGACAGTAGGAAGACTCAATGTTCGTGTACTTAAGTCGGCATTGTGTCTCTTATATTTAATTCCGATGCAATTTCTGTGTTTCATCGTCAATGGGAAGATCCAAGGCATACAGTAAACCTGCCGAGGTGCATCGGAATGTAAAACTAGTGACACAGGAAACGCTCAAAACATAGACAGTAGGAAGACTCAGCCTTCCTGTTCTTGAGTCGGCATTGTGTCTCTTATATTTAATTCCGATGCTATTTCTGTGTTTCATCGTCAATGGGAAGGTCCAACGGATACAGTAAACCTGCAGAGTCGCATGGGAATGTAAAACTGGTGAAAAAGGAAACGCTCAAAACATAGACAGTAGGAAGACTCAGTCATCCTGTACTTCAGTCGGCATTATGTATCTTATATTTAATTCCGATGCCATTTCTGTGTTTCACCGCCAATGGGAAGGTCCAAGGGATACAGTGAACCTGCAGAGGTGCATCGGAATGTAAAACTGTTGACACAGGACACGCTCAAAACATAGACAGAAGGAGGACTCAGTCTTCTTATACTTATGTCGGCATGGTGTCTCTTATATTTAATTCCGATGCAATTTCTGTGTTTCATCATCAATGGGAAGGTCAAATGGATACAGTAATCCTGCAGAGGCGGATCGGAATGTAAAACTGGTGACACAGGAAACCCTCAAAACATAGACCTTAAGAAGAATTAGTTTTCTGGTACTTAAGTCGGCGTTGTGTCTCTTATACTTAATTCCGATGCAATTTTTGTGTTTTTTCGTCAATGGAATCGTCGAACGGAAACAGTATACCTGCAGAGGTGCATCGGAAAGTAAAACTGGTGACAAGGGAAACGCTCAAAACATAGACCTTAAGAAGACTCAGTTTTCTGGTACTTAAGTCGGCGTTGTGTCTCTTATATTTAATTCCGATGCAATGTCTGAATTTCATCGTCAACGGATGGGCCAACGGATACAGTAAACCAGCAGAGGTGCATCGGAATGTAAAACTGGTGACACAGGAAACGCTCAAAACATAGACAATAGAAAGACACACTCTTCCTGTACTTAAGTCGACATTGTGTAATTCCGATGCAATTTCTGTGTTTCATCGTCAATGGGAAAGTCGAAGGGAAACAGTATACCTGCAGAGGTGCATCGGAATATAAATCTGGTGACACAGGAGACGCTCAAAACATAGACAGTAGGAAGACTCAGTCTTCCTGTACTTAAGTCGACATTGTGTCTCTTATATTTAATTCCGATGCAATTTCTGTGTTTCATCATCACTGTGAATGTCCAAGGGATACAGTAAACATGCAGAAGTGCATCGGAATGTAAAACTGGTGACACAGGAAACGCTCAAAACATAGACAGTAGGAAGACTCAGTCTTCCTGTACTTCAGTCGGCATTGTGTCTCTTATAATTAATTCCGATGCCATTTCTGTGTTTCATCGCCAATAAGAAGGGCCAAGGGATACAGTAAACCTGCAGAGGTGCATCGGAATGTAAAACTGTTGACACAGGACACGCTCAAAACATAGACAGTAGGAAGACTCAGTCTTCCTATACTTATGTCGGCATCGTGTCTCTTATATTTAATTCCGATGCAATTTCTGTGTTTCATCATCAATGGGAAGGTCCAATGGATACAGTAAACCTGCAGAGGTGCATCGGAATGTAAAACTGTTGACACAGGACACGCTCAAAACATAGACAGTAGGAAGACTCAGTCTTCCTATACTTATGTCGGCATCGTGTCTCTTATATTTAATTCCGATGCAATTTCAGTGTTTCATCGCCAATGGGAAGGTCCAAGGGACACAGTAAACCTGCAGAGGTGTATCGGAATGTAAAACTAATGACACGGGAAACGCTCAAAACATAGACCTTAAGAAGACTCAGTTTTCTGGTACTTAAGTCGGCGTTGTGTCTCTTATATTTAATTCCGATGCAATGTCTGTGTTTCATCGTCAACGGATGGGCCAACGGATACAGTAAACCAGCAGAGGTGCATCGGAATGTAAAACTGGTGACACGGGAAACGCTCAAAACATAGACCTTAAGAAGACTCAGTTTTCTGGTACTTAAGTCGGCGTTGTGTCTCTTATATTTAATTCCGATGCAATTTCTGTGTTTCATCGTCAATGGGAAAGTCGAAGGGAAACAGTATAACTGCAGAGGTGCATCGGAATTTAAAACTGGTGACACAGGAGACGGCCAAAACATAGACAGTAGGAAGACTCAGTCTTGCTGTACTTAAGTCGGCATTGTGTCTCTTATATTTAATTCCGATGCAATTTCTGTGTTTCATCGTCACTGTGAAGGTCCAAGGGATACAGTAGACATGCAGAGGTGCATCGGAATGTAAAACTGGTGACACAGGAAACGCTCAAAACATAGACAGTAGGAAGACTCAGTCTTCCTGTACTTAAGACGTCATTCTGTCTCTTATATTTAATTCCGATGCAATTTCTGTGTTTAATCGCCAATGGGAAGGTCCAAGGGACACAGTAAACCTGCAGAGGTGTATCGGAATGTAAAACTAATGACACTGGAAACGCTCAAAACATAGACCGTAAGAAGACTCAGTTTTCTTGAACTTAAGTCGTCGTTGTGTCTCTTACAATTAATTCCGATGTAAGTTCTGTGTTTCATCGTCAATGGGAAGGTCCAATGTATACAGTAAACCTGCAGAGTCGCATGGGAATGTAAAACTTGTGACACTGTAAACGCTCAAAACATAGACAGTAGGAAGACTCAATGCTCGTGTACTTAAGTCGGCATTGTGGCTCTTATATTTAATTCCGATGCAATTTCTGTGTTTCATCGTCAATGGGAAGATCCAAGGCATACAGTAAACCTGCAGAGGTGCATCGGAATGTAAAAATGGTGACACAGGAAGCGTTCAAATTATAGAGCGTAAGAAGACTCAGTTTTCTTGTACTTAAGTCGGCATTGTGTCTCTTATATTTAATTCCGATGCAATTTCTGTTTTTCACCATCCCTGTGAAGATCCAAGGGATACGGTAAACCTGCAGAGGTGCATCAAAATGTAAAACTGATGACACAGGAAATGCTCAAAACGTAGACAGTAGGAAGACTCAGCCTTCCTGTTGTTAAGTCGGCATTGTGTCTCTTTTATTTAATTCCGATGCCATTTCTGTGTTTCATCGCCAATGGGAACGTCCAAGGGATACAGTAAACCTGCAGAGGTGCATCGGAATGTAAAACTGTTGACACAGGACACGCTCAAAACATAGACGGTAGGAAGACTTAGTCTTCCTATACTTATGTCGGCATGGTGCCTCTTATATTTAATTCCGATGCAATTTCTGTGTTTCATCATCAATGGGAGGGTCCAATGGATACAGTAAATCTGCAGAGGTGGATCGGAATGTAAAACTGGCGACACCGGAAACACTCAAAACATAGACCTTAAGAAGATTCAGTTTTCTGGTACTTAAGTCGGCGTTGTGTCTCTTATATTTAATTCCGCTGCAATTTTTGTGTTTTTTCGTCAGTGGCAAGGTCCAAGTTATACAGTAAACCTGCGGAGGTGCATTGGAATGTAAAACTGGTGACACAGGAAACGCTCAACTCATAGACAGTAGGAAGACTCAGTCATCCGGTACTTAAGTCGGCATTGTGTCTCTTATATTTAATTCCGATGCAATTTCTGTGTTTCATTGTCACTGTGAAGGCCCAAGGGATACAGTAAACATGCAGAAGTGCATCGGAATGTAAAAATGGTGACACAGGAAACGCTCAAATCATAGACCGTAAGAAGACTCAGTTTTCTTGTACTTAAGTCGGCGTTGTGTCTCTTATATTTAATTCCGATGCGATATCTGTGTTTCATCGTCAATGGAAGGTCCAACGGATACAGTAAACCAGAAGAGGTGCATCGGAATGTAAAACTGGTGACACAGGAGACGCTCAAATCATAGACAGTAGGAAGTCTCAGTCATCCGGTACTTAAGTCGGCATTGTGTCTCTTATATTTAATTCCGCTGCAATTTCTGTGTTTCATTGTCACTGTGAAAGCCCAAGGGATACAGTAAACATGCAGAAGTGCATCGGAATGTAAAAATGGTGACACAGGAAACGCTCAAATCATAGACCGTAAGAAGACTCAGTTTTCTTGTACTTAAGTCGGCGTTGTGTCTCTTATATTTAATTCCGATGCAATATCTGTGTTTCATCGTCAATGGAAGGTCCAACGGATACAGTAAACCAGAAGAGGTACATCGGAATGTAAAACTGGTGACACAGGAGACGCTCAAATAATAGACAGTAGGAAGTCTCAGTCATCCGGTACTTAAGTCGGCATTGTGTCTCTTATATTTAATTCCGATGCAATTTCTGTGTTTCATTGTCACTGTGAAGGCCCAAGGGATACAGTAAACATGCAGAAGTGCATCGGAATGTAAAACTGGTGATACAGGAAACGCTCAAAACATAGACAGTAGGAAGACTCAGTCTTCCTGTACTTAAGACGTCATTGTGGCTCTTATATTTAATTCCGATGCAATTTCTGTGTTTCATCGCCATTGGGAAGGTCCAAGGGACACAGTAAACCTGCTGAGGGGCATCGGAATGTAAAACTGGTGACACTGGAACCGCTCAAAACATAGACCGTAAGAAGACTCAGTTTTCTTGTACATAAGTCGTCGTTGTGCCTCTTCTATTTAATTCCGATGCAATTTCTGTGTTTCATCGACAATGGGAAAGTCGAAGGGAAACAGTATACCTGCAGAGCTTTATCGGAATGTATAACTGGTGACACAGGTGACGCTCAAAACATAGAGAGTAGGAAGACTCAGTCTTCCTGTACTTAAGTCGCCATTGTGTCTCTTATATTCAATTCCGATGCAATTTCTGTGCTTCATCGTCACTGTGAAGGTCCAAGAGATACAGTAAAAATGCAGAGGTGCATTGGAATGTAAAGCTCGTGACACAGGAGACGCTCAAAGCGTAGACAGTAGGAAGACTCAGTCTTCCTGTACTTATGTCGGCATTGTGTCTCTTATATCTAATTCCGATGCAATTTCTGTGTTTCATCGTCAATGGGACGGTACAAGGAATACAGAAACCCTGCAGAGGTGCATCGGAAAGTAAAACTGGTGACACAGGAAGCGCTCATAACATAGACCCTACGAAGACTCAGGTTATCTTGTACTTAAGTCGGCATTGTGTCTTTTATATTTAATTCCAAAGCAATTTCTGTGTTTCATCGTCACTGTGAAGGTCCAGGGATACAGTAAACCTGCAGAGGTGCATCGGAATGTAAAACTGGTGACACCGGAAACGCTCAAAGCATAGACAGTAGGAAGACTCAGTCTTCCTGTACTTATGTCGGCATTGTGTCTAATATATTTACTTACGATGTAATTTCTGTGTTTCAATGTCAATGGGAAGGTGCAAACGATACAGTAAACCTGCAGAGGTGCATCGGAATGTAAAACTGGTGACACAGAAAACGCTCAAAACAAAGACCTTAAGAAGACTCAGTTTTCTGGTACTTAAGTCGGCGTTGTGCCTCTTATATTTAATTCCGATGTAATTTCTGTGTTTTTGCGTCAATGGGAAGGTCCAGGGGACACAGTAAACCTGCAGAGGTGCATTGGAAAGTAAAACTGGTGACACAGGAAACGCTCAAATCATAGACCGTAAGAAGACTCAGTTTTCTTGTACTTAAGTCGGCGTTGTGTCTCTTATATTTAATTCCGAAGCAATTTCTGTGTTTCATCGTCAATGGAAGCTCCAATGGATACAGTAAACGTGCAGAGGTGCATCGGAATGTAAAACTGGTGTCACAGGAAACGCTCAAAACATAGACAATAGAAAGACACATTCTTCCTGTACTTAAGTCGACATTGTGTCTCTTATATTTAATTCCGATGCAATTTCTGTGTTTCATCGTCAATGGGAAAGTCGAAGGGAAACAGTATACCTGCAGAGGTGCATCGGAATTTAAAACTGGTGACACAGGAGACGCCCAAAACATAGACAGTAGGAAGACTCAGTCTTCCTGTATTTAAGTCGGCATTGTGTCTCTTATATTTAATTCCGATGCAATTTCTGTGTTTCATCGTCACTGTGAAGGTCCAAGGGATACAGTAAACATGCAGAGGTGCATCGGAAAGTAAAACTGGTGACACAGGAAACGCTCAAAACATAGGCAGTAGGAAGACTCAGTCTTCCTGTACTTAAGACGTCATTGTGTCTCTTATATTTAATTCCGATGCAATTTCTGTGTTTCATCGTCAATGGGAAGGTCCAATGGATACAGTAAACCTGCAGAGTCGCATGGGAATGTAAAACTTGTGACACTGTAAACGCTCAAAACATAGACAGTAGGAAGACTCAATGTTCCTGTACTTAAGTCGGCATAGTGTCTCTTATATTAAATTCCGATGCAATTTCTGTGTTTCATCGTCAATGGGAAGATCCAAGACACACAGTAAACCTGCAAAGGTGCATCGGAATGTAAAACTGATGACACAGGAAAAGCTCAAAACATAGACAGTAGGAAGACTCAGCCTTCCTGTCCTTAAGTCGGCATTGTGTCTCTTATATTTAATTCCGATGCTATTTCTGTGTTTCATCGTCAATGGGAACGTCCAATGGATACAGTAAACCTGCAGAGGTGCATCGGAATGTAAAAATGGTGACACAGGAAGCGTTCAAATTATAGAGCGTAAGAAGACTCAGTTTTCTTGTACTTAAGTCGGCATTGTGTCTCTTATATTTAATTCCGATGCAATTTCTGTGTTTCACCATCACTGTGAAGATCCAAGGGATACGGTAAACCTGCAGAGGTGCATCAAAATGTAAAACTGATGACACAGGAAATGCTCAAAACGTAGACAGTAGGAAGACTCAGTCTTCCTATACTTATGTCGGCATGGTGTCTCTTATATTTTAATTCCGATGCAATTTCTGTGTTTCATCATCAATGGGAGGGTCCAATGGATACAGTAAACCTGCAGAGGTGGATCGGAATGTAAAACTGGCGACACGGGAAACACTCAAAACATAGACCTTAAGAAGATTCAGTTTTCTGGTACTTAAGTCGGCGTTGTGTCTCTTATATTTAATTCCGCTGCAATTTTTGTGTTTTTTCGTCAATGGCAAGGTCCAAGTTATACAGTAAACCTGCGGTGGTGCATTGGAATGTAAAACTGGTGACACAGGAAACGCTCAACTCATAGACAGTAGGAAGACTCAGTCATCCGGTACTTAAGTCGGCATTGTGTCTCTTATATTTAATTCCGATGCAATTTCTGTGTTTCATTGTCACTGTGAAGGCCCAAGGGATACAGTAAACATGCAGAAGTGCATCGGAATGTAAAACTGGTGATACAGGAAACGCTCAAAACATAGACAGTAGGAAGACTCAGTCTTCCTGTACTTAAGACGTCATTGTGGCTCTTATATTTAATTCCGATGCAATTTCTGTGTTTCATCGCCTTTGGGAAGGTCCAAGGGACACAGTAAACCTGCTGAGGGGCATCGGAATGTAAAACTGGTGACACTGGAACCGCTCAAAACATAGACCGTAAGAAGACTCAGTTTTCTTGTACATAAGTCGTCGTTGTGCCTCTTCTATTTAATTCCGATGCAATTTCTGTGTTTCATCGTCAATGGGAAAGTCGAAGGGAAACAGTATACCTGCAGAGCTTTATCGGAATGTATAACTGGTGACACAGGTGACGCTCAAAGCATAGAGAGTAGGAAGACTCAGTCTTCCTGTACTTAAGTCGCCATTGTGTCTCTTATATTCAATTCCGATGCAATTTCTGTGCTTCATCGTCACTGTGAAGGTCCAAGAGATACAGTAAAAATGCAGAGGTGCATTGGAATGTAAAGCTCGTGACACAGGAGACGCTCAAAGCGTAGACAGTAGGAAGACTCAGTCTTCCTGTACTTATGTCGGCATTGTGTCTCTTATATCTAATTCCGATGCAATTTCTGTGTTTCATCGTCAATGGGACGGTACAAGGAATACAGAAACCCTGCAGAGGTGCATCGGAAAGTAAAACTGGTGACACAGGAAGCGCTCATAACATAGACCCTACGAAGACTCAGGTTATCTTGTACTTAAGTCGGCATTGTGTCTTTTATATTTAATTCCAAAGCAATTTCTGTGTTTCATCGTCACTGTGAAGGTCCAGGGATACAGTAAACCTGCAGAGGTGCATCGGAATGTAAAACTGGTGACACCGGAAACGCTCAAAGCATAGACAGTAGGAAGACTCAGTCTTCCTGTACTTATGTCGGCATTGTGTCTAATATATTTACTTACGATGTAATTTCTGTGTTTCAATGTCAATGGGAAGGTGCAAACGATACAGTAAACCTGCAGAGGTGCATCGGAATGTAAAACTGGTGACACAGAAAACGCTCAAAACAAAGACCTTAAGAAGACTCAGTTTTCTGGTACTTAAGTCGGCGTTGTGCCTCTTATATTTAATTCCGATGTAATTTCTGTGTTTTTGCGTCAATGGGAAGGTCCAGGGGACACAGTAAACCTGCAGAGGTGCATTGGAAAGTAAAACTGGTGACACAGGAAACGCTCAAATCATAGACCGTAAGAAGACTCAGTTTTCTTGTACTTAAGTCGGCGTTGTGTCTCTTATATTTAATTCCGAAGCAATTTCTGTGTTTCATCGTCAATGGAAGCTCCAATGGATACAGTAAACGTGCAGAGGTGCATCGGAATGTAAAACTGGTGACACAGGAAACGCTCAAAACATAGACAATAGAAAGACACATTCTTCCTGTACTTAAGTCGACATTGTGTCTCTTATATTTAATTCCGATGCAATTTCTGTGTTTCATCGTCAATGGGAAAGTCGAAGGGAAACAGTATACCTGCAGAGGTGCATCGGAATTTAAAACTGGTGACACAGGAGACGCCCAAAACATAGACAGTAGGAAGACTCAGTCTTCCTGTATTTAAGTCGGCATTGTGTCTCTTATATTTAATTCCGATGCAATTTCTGTGTTTCATCGTCACTGTGAAGGTCCAAGGGATACAGTAAACATGCAGAGGTGCATCGGAAAGTAAAACTGGTGACACAGGAAACGCTCAAAACATAGGCAGTAGGAAGACTCAGTCTTCCTGTACTTAAGACGTCATTGTGTCTCTTATATTTAATTCCGATGCAATTTCTGTGTTTCATCGTCAATGGGAAGGTCCAATGGATACAGTAAACCTGCAGAGTCGCATGGGAATGTAAAACTTGTGACACTGTAAACGCTCAAAACATAGACAGTAGGAAGACTCAATGTTCCTGTACTTAAGTCGGCATAGTGTCTCTTATATTAAATTCCGATGCAATTTCTGTGTTTCATCGTCAATGGGAAGATCCAAGACACACAGTAAACCTGCAAAGGTGCATCGGAATGTAAAACTGATGACACAGGAAAAGCTCAAAACATAGACAGTAGGAAGACTCAGCCTTCCTGTCCTTAAGTCGGCATTGTGTCTCTTATATTTAATTCCGATGCTATTTCTGTGTTTCATCGTCAATGGGAACGTCCAATGGATACAGTAAACCTGCAGAAGTGCATCGGAATGTAAAAATGGTGACACAGGAAGCGTTCAAATTATAGAGCGTAAGAAGACTCAGTTTTCTTGTACTTAAGTCGGCATTGTGTCTCTTATATTTAATTCCGATGCAATTTCTGTGTTTCACCATCACTGTGAAGATCCAAGGGATACGGTAAACCTGCAGAGGTGCATCAAAATGTAAAACTGATGACACAGGAAATGCTCAAAACGTAGACAGTAGGAAGACTCAGTCTTCCTATACTTATGTCGGCATGGTGTCTCTTATATTTTAATTCCGATGCAATTTCTGTGTTTCATCATCAATGGGAGGGTCCAATGGATACAGTAAACCTGCAGAGGTGGATCGGAATGTAAAACTGGCGACACGGGAAACACTCAAAACATAGACCTTAAGAAGATTCAGTTTTCTGGTACTTAAGTCGGCGTTGTGTCTCTTATATTTAATTCCGCTGCAATTTTTGTGTTTTTTCGTCAATGGCAAGGTCCAAGTTATACAGTAAACCTGCGGTGGTGCATTGGAATGTAAAACTGGTGACACAGGATACGCTCAACTCATAGACAGTAGGAAGACTCAGTCATCCGGTACTTAAGTCGGCATTGTGTCTCTTATATTTAATTCCGATGCAATTTCTGTGTTTCATTGTCACTGTGAAGGTCCAAGGGATACAGTAAACATGCAGAAGTGCATCGGAATGTAAAACTGGTGATACAGGAAACGCTCAAAACATAGACAGTAGGAAGACTCAGTCTTCCTGTACTTAAGACGTCATTGTGGCTCTTATATTTAATTCCGATGCAATTTCTGTGTTTCATCGCCATTGGGAAGGTCCAAGGGACACAGTAAACCTGCTGAGGGGCATCGGAATGTAAAACTGGTGACACTGGAACCGCTCAAAACATAGACCGTAAGAAGACTCAGTTTTCTTGTACTTAAGTCGTCGTTGTGTCTCTTCTATTTAATTCCGATGCAATTTCTGTGTTTCATCGTCAATGGGAAAGTCGAAGGGAAACAGTATACCTGCAGAGGTGCATCGGAATGTATAACTGGTGACACAGGTGACGCTCAAAGCATAGAGAGTAGGAAGACTCAGTCTTCCTGTACTTAAGACGGCATTGTGTCTCTTATATTCAATTCCGATGCAATTTCTGTGGTTCATCGTCACTGTGAAGGTCCAAGAGATACAGTAAAAATGCAGAGGTGCATTGGAATGTAAAACTGGTGACACAGGAAACGCTCAAAACATTCACAGTAGGAAGACGCAGTCTTCCTGTACTTAAGACGTCATTGTGTCTCTTATATTTAATTCCGATGCAATTTCTGTGTTTCATCGCCAATGGGAAGATTCAAGGGACGCAGTAAACCTGCAGAGGTGCATCGGAATTTAAAACTGGTGACACTGGAAACGCTCAAAACATAGACCGTAAGAAGACTCAGTTTTCTTGTACTTAAGACGGCGTTGTGTCTCTTACATTTAATTCCGATGCAATTTTTGTGTTTTTTCGTCAATGGGAAGGTCCAAGTGATACAGTAAACCTGCAGAGGTTCATTGGAATGTAAAACTGGTGACACAGGAAACGCTCAAATCATAGACCGTAAGAAGACTCAGTTTTCTTGTACTTAAGTCGGCGTTCTGTCTCTTATATTTAATTCCGATGCAATGTCTGTGTTTCATCGTCAATGGAACGTCCAACGGATACAGTAAACCAGCAGAGGTGCATCGGAATGTAAAACTGGTGACACAGGAAACGCTCAAAGCATAGACAATATAAAGACACACTCTTCCTGTACTTAAGTCGACATTGTGTAATTCCGATGCAATTTCTGTGTTTAATCGTCAATGGGAAAGTCGAAGGGAAACAGTATACCTGCAGAGGTGCATCGGAATATAAATCTGGTGACACAGGAGACGCTCAAAACATAGACAGTAAGAAGACTCAGTCTTCCTGTACTTAAGTCGGCATTGTGTCTCTTATATTTAATTCCGATGCAATTTCTGTGTTTTATCGTCACTGTGAAGGTCCAAGGGATACAGTAAACATGCAGAAGTGCATCGGAATGTAACACTGGTGATACAGGAAACGCTCAAAGCATAGACAGTAGAAAGACTCAGTCTTCCTG
Organism: Schistocerca nitens; assembly: GCF_023898315.1. Taxonomy (NCBI): domain Eukaryota; kingdom Metazoa; phylum Arthropoda; class Insecta; order Orthoptera; family Acrididae; genus Schistocerca; species Schistocerca nitens. Next base: position 764,655,488 of record NC_064619.1, read on the forward strand.
TACTTAAGACGTCATTGTGTCTCTTATATTTAATTCCGATGCAATTTCTGTGTTTCATCGCCAATGGGAAGGTCCAAGGGATACAGTAAACCTGCAGAGGTGCATTGGAATGTAAAACTGTTGACACAGGACACGCTCAAAACATAGACAGTAGGAAGACTCAGTCTTCCTGTACTTAAGTCGGCATTTGGTCTCTTATATTTAATTCCGATGCAATTTCTGTGTTTCATCGTCAATGGGAAGGTTCAAGGGATACAGTAATCCTGCGGAGGTGCATCAGAATGTAAAACTGCTGACACAGGAAACGCTCGAAACATAGACAGTAGGAAGACTCAGTCTTCCTGTACTTAAGTCGGCATTGTGTCTCTTATATTTAATTCCGATGCAATTTTTGTGTTTTTTCGTCAATGGGAAGGCCCAAGGCATACAGTAAACCTGCAGAGGTGCATTGGAATGTAAAACTGGTGACACAGGAAACGCTCAAAACATAGACAGTAGGAAGACTCAGTCTTCCTGTACATCAGTCGGCATTGTGTCTCTTATATTTAATTCCGATGCCATTTCTGTGTTTCATCGCCAATGGGAAAGTCCAGGGGATACAGTAAACCTGCAGAGGTGCATCGGAATGTAAAACTGTTGACACAGGACACGCTCAAACATAGACAGTAGGAAGACTCAGTCTTCCTATACTTATGTCGGCATGGTGTCTCTTATATTTAATTCTGATGCAATTTCTGTGTTTCATCATCAATGGGAAGGTCCAATGGATACAGTAATCCTGCAGAGGTGGATCGGAATGTAAAACTGGTGACACGGGAAACACTCAAAACATAGACCTTAAGAAGACTCAGTTTTCTGGTACTTAAGTCGGCGTTGTGTCTCTTATATTTAATTCCGATGCAATTTTTGTGTTTTTTCGTCAATGGGAAGGTCCAAGTGATACTGTAAACCTGCAGAGGTGCATTGGAATGTAAAACTGGTGACACAGGAAACGCTCAAATCATAGACCGTAAGAAGACTCAGTTTTCTTGTACTTAAGTCGGCGTTCTGTCTCTTATATTTAATTCCGATGCAATGTCTGTGTTTCATCGTCAATGGAACGTCTAACGGATACAGTAAACCAGCAGAGGTGCATCGGAATGTAAAACTGGTGACACAGGAAACGCTCAAAGCATAGACAATATAAAGACACACTCTTCCTGTACTTAAGTCGACATTGTGTAATTCCGATGCAATTTCTGTGTTTAATCGTCAATGGGAAAGTCGAAGGGAAACAGTATACCTGCAGAGGTGCATCGGAATATAAATCTGGTGCCACAAAAGACGCTCAAAACATAGACAGTAGGAAGACTCAGTCTTCCTGTACTTAAGTCGGCATTGTGTCTCTTATATTTAATTCCGATGCAATTTCTGTGTTTCATCGTCACTGTGGATGTCCAAGGGATACAGTAAAAATGAAGAAGTGCATCGGGATGTAAAACTGGTGACACAGGAAACGCTCAAAACATAGACAGAAGGAAGACTCAGTCTTCCTGTACTTAAGACGTCATTGTGTCTCTTATATTTAATTCCGATGCAATTTCTGTGTTTCATCGCCATTGGGAAGGTCCAAGGGACACAGTAAACCTGCTGAGGGGCATCGGAATGTAAAACTGGTGACACTGGAAACGCTCAAAACATAGACCGTAAGAAGACTCAGTTTTCTTGTACTTAAGTCGTCGTTGTGTCTCTTCTATTTAATTCCGATGCAATTTCTGTGTTTCATCCTCAATGGGAAAGTCGAAGGGAAACAGTATACCTGCAGAGGTGCATCGGAATGTAAAACTGGTGACACAGGAAACGCTCAAAACATAGACAGTAGGAAGACTCAGTCTTCCTGTACTTAAGACGTCATTGTGTCTCTTATATTTAATTCCGATGCAATTTCTGTGTTTCATCGCCAATGGGAAGATTCAAGGGACGCAGTAAACCTGCAGAGGTGCATCGGAATTTAAAACTGGTGACACTTGAAACGCTCAAAACATAGACCGTAAGAAGACTCAGTTTTCTTGTACTTAAGACGGCGTTGTGTCTCTTACATTTAATTCCGATGCAATTTTTGTGTTTTTTCGTCAATGGGAAGGTCCAAGTGATACAGTAAACATGCAGAAGTGCATTGGAATGTAAAACTGGTGACACAGGAAACGCTCAAATCATAGACCGTAAGAAGACTTAGTTTTCTTGTACTTAAGTCGGCGTTCTGTCTCTTATATTTAATTCCGATGCAATGTCTGTGTTTCATCGTCAATGGAACGTCCAACGGATACAGTAAACCAGCAGAGGTGTATCGGAATGTAAAACTGGTGACACAGGAATCGCTCAAAGCATAGACAATATAAAGACACACTCTTCCTGTACTTAAGTCGACATTGTGTAATTCCGATGCAATTTCTGTGTTTAATCGTCAATGGGAAAGTCGAAGGGAAACAGTATACCTGCAGAGGTGCATCGGAATATAAATCTGGTGCCACAAAAGACGCTCAAAACATAGACAGTAGGAAGACTCAGTCTTCCTGTACTTAAGTCGGCATTGTGTCTCTTATATTTAATTCCGATGCAATTTCTGTGTTTCATCGTCACTGTGAAGGTCCAAGGGATGCAGTAAACATGCAGAAGTGCATCGGAATGTAAAACTGGTGATACAGGAAACGCTCAAAACATAGACAGTAGAAAGACTCAGTCTTCCTGTACTTAAGACGTCATTGTGTCTCTTATATTTAATTCCGATGCAATTTCTGTGTTTCATCGCCAATGGGAAGGTCCAAGGGATACAGTAAACCTGCAGAGGTGCATCGGAATGTAAAACTGTTGACACAGGACACGCTCAAAACATAGACAGTAGGAAGACTCAGTGTTCCTATTCTTATGTCGGCATGGTGTCTCTTATATTTAATTCCGATGCAATTTCTGTGTTTCATCGTCAATGGGAAAGTCGAAGGGAAACAGTATACCTGCAGAGGTGCATCGGAATTTAAAACTGGTGACACAGGAGACGCCCAAAACATAGACAGTAGGAAGACTCAGTCTTCCTGTACTTAAGTCGGCATTGTGTCTCTTATATTTAATTCCGATGCAATTTTTGTGTTTTTTCGTCAATGGGAAGGCCCAAGGCATACAGTAAACCTGCAGAGGTGCATTGGAATGTAAAACTGGTGACACAGGAAACGCTCATATCATAGACCGTAAGAAGACTCAGTTTTCTTGTACTTAAGACGGCGTTGTGTCTCTTACATTTAATTCCGATGCAATGTCCCTGTTTCATCGTCAATGGAAAGTCCAACGGATACAGTAAACCAGCAGAGGTGCATCGGAATGTAAAACTGGTGACACAGGAAACGCTCAAAGCATAGACAATATAAAGACACACTCTTCCTGTACTTAAGTCGACATTATGTAATTCCGATGCAATTTCTGTATTTCATCGTCAATGGGAAAGTCGAAGGGAAACAGTATACCTGCAGAGGTGCATCGGAATATAAATCTGGTGACACAAAAGACGCTCGAAACATAGACAGTAGGAAGACTCAGTCTTCCTGTACTTAAGTCGGCATTGTGTCTCTTATATTTAATTCCGATGCAATTTCTGTGTTTCATCGTCACTGTGAATGTCCAAGGGATACAGTAAACATGCAGAAGTGCATCGGAATGTAAAACTGGTGACACAGGAAACGCTCAAAACATAGACAGTAGGAAGACTCAGTCTTCCTGTACTTAAGACGTCATTGTGTCTCTTATATTTAATTCCGATGCAATTTCTATGTTTCATCGCCATTGGGAAGGTCCAAGGGACACAGTAAACCTGCTGAGGGGCATCGGAATGTAAAACTGGTGACACTGGAAACACTCAAAACATAGACAGTAGGAAGACTCAGTCTTCCTGTACTTAAGTCGGCATTGTGTGTAATTTCTGTGTTTCAATGTCAATGGGAAGGTGCATGGGATACAGTCAACGTGCAGAGGTGCATCGGAATGTAAAACTGGTGACACAGAAAACGCTCAAAACATAGACCTTAAGAAGACTCAGTTTTCTGGTACTTAACTCGGCGTTGTGCCTCTTATATTTAATTCCGATGCAATTTCTGTGTTTTTGCGTCAATGGGAAGGTCCAGGGGATACAGTAAACCTGCAGAGGTGCATTGGAATTTAAAACTGGTGACACAGGAAACGCTCAAATCATAGACCCTAAGAAGACTCAGTTTTCTTGTACTTAAGTCGGCATTGTGTCTGTTATATTTAATTCCGATGTAATTTCTGTGTTTCAATGTCAATGGGAAGGTCCAACGGATACAGTAAACATGCAGAGGTGCATTGGAATGTAAAACTGGTGACACAGGAAACGCTCAAAACATAGACAGTAGGGAGACTCAGTCTTCCTGTACTTAAGACGTCATTGTGTCTCTTATATTTTATTCCGATGCAATTTCTATGTTTCATCGCCATTGGGAAGGTCCAAGGGACACAGTAAACCTGCTGAGGGGCATCGGAATGTAAAACTGGTGACACTGGAAACGCTCAAAACATAGACCGTACGAAGACTCAGTTTTCTTGTACTTAATTCGGCGTTGTGCCTCTTATATTTAATTCCGATGCAATTTCTGTGTTTCATCGTCGCTGTGAAGGTCCAATGGATACAGTAAACCTGCAGAGGTGGATCGGAATGTAAAACTGGTGACACGGGAAACACTCAAAACATAGACCTTAAGAAGACTCAGTTTTCTGGTACTTAAGTCGGCGTTGTGTCTCTTATATTTAATTCCGATGCAATTTTTGTGTTTTTTCGTCAATGGGAAGGTCCAAGGGATACAGTAAACCTGCAGAGGTGCATTGGAATGTAAAACTGGTGACACAGGAGACGCTCAAAGCGTAGACATAAGGAAGACTCAGTCTTCCTGTACTTAAGTCGGCATTGTGTCTCTTATATCTAATTCCGATGCAATTTCTGTGTTTCATAGACAATGGGACGGTCCAAGGGATACAGTAACCCTGCAGAGGCTCATCGATATGTAAAACTGGTGACACACGAAGCGCTCATAACATAGACCCTACGAAGACTCAGGTTATCTTGTACTTAAGTCGGCATTGTGTCTTTTATATTTAATTCCGATACAATTTCTGTGTTTCATCGTCACTGTGAAGGTCCAGGGATACAGTAAACCTGCAGAGGTGCATCGGAATGTAAAACTGGTGACACCGGAAACGCTCAAAACATAGACAGTAGGAAGACTCAGTCTTCCTGTACTTATGTCGGCATTGTGTCTATTATATTTACTTACGATGTAATTTCTGTGTTTCAATGTCAATGGGAAGGTGCAAATGATACAGTAAACCTGCAGAGGTGCATCGGAATGTAAAACTGGTGACACAGAAAACGCTCAAAACATAGGCCTTAAGAAGACTCAGTTTTCTGGTACTTAAGTCGGCGTTGTGCCTCTTATATTTAATTCCGATGTAATTTCTGTGTTTTTGCGTCAATGGGAAGGTCCAGGGGACACAGTAAACCTGCAGAGGTGCATTGGAAAGTAAAACTGGTGACACAGGAATCGCTCAAATCGTAGACCGTAAGAAGGCTCAGTTTTCTTGTACTTAAGTCGGCGTTGTGTCTCTTATATTTAATTCCGATGCAATTTCTGTGTTTCATCGTCAATGGGAAGATCCAAGGCACACAGTAAACCTGCAGAGGTGCATGAAAATGTAAAACTGATGACACAGGAAATGCTCAAAACGTAGACAGTAGGAAGACTCAGTCTTCCTGTACTTAAGTCGGCATTGTGTCTCTTATATTTAATTCCGATGCCATTTCTGTGTTTCATCGCCAATGGGAACGTCCAAGGGATACAGTAAACCTGCAGAGGTGCATCGGAATATAAAACTGTTGACACAGGACACGCTCAAAACATAGACGGTAGGAAGACTCAGTCTTCCTATACTTATGTCGGCATGGTGTCGCTTATATATAATTCCGATGCAATTTCTGTGTTTCATCATCAATGGGAGGGCCAATGGATACAGTAAACCTGCAGAGGTGGATCGGAATGTAAAACTGGCGACACGGGAAACACTCAAAACATAGACCTTAAGAAGACTCAGTTTTCTGGTACTTAAGTCGGCGTTGTGTCCCTTATATTTAATTCCGCTGCAATTTTTGTGTTTTTTCGTCAATGGGAAGGTCCAAGTTATACAGTAAACTTGCGGAGGTGCATTGGAATGTAAAACTGGTGACACAGGTAACGCTCAAATCATAGACCGAAAGAAGACTCAGTTTTCTTGTACTTAAGTCGGCGTTGTGTCTCTTATATTTAATTCCGATGCAATATCTGTGTTTCATCGGCAATGGAAAGTCCAACGGATACAGTAAACCAGAAGAGGTGCATCGGAATGTAAAACTGGTGACACAGGAGACGCTCAAATACTAGACAGTAGGAAGACTCAGTCATCCGGTACTTAAGTCGGCATTGTGTCTCTTATATTTAATTCCGATGCAATTTCTGTGTTTCATTGTCACTGTGAATGTCCAAGGGATACAGTAAACATGCAGAAGAGCATCGGAATATAAAACTGGTGATACAGGAAACGCTCAAAACATAGACAGTAGGAAGACTCAGTCTTCCTGTACTTAAGACGTCATTGTGGCTCTTATATTTAATTCCGATGCAATTTCTGTGTTTCATCGCCATTGGGAAGGTCCAAGGGACACAGTAAACCTGCTGAGGGGCATCGGAATGTAAAACTGGTGACACTGGAACCGCTCAAAACATAGACCGTAAGAAGACTCAGTTTTCTTGTACTTAAGTCGTCGTTGTGTCTCTTCTATTTAATTCCGATGCAATTTCTGTGTTTCATCGTCAATGGGAAAGTCGAAGGGAAACAGTATACCTGCAGAGGTGCATCGGAATGTATAACTGGTGACACAGGTGACGCTCAAAGCATAGAGAGTAGGAAGACTCAGTCTTCCTGTACTTAAGTCGGCATTGTGTCTCTTATATTCAATTCCGATGCAATTTCTGTGCTTCATCGTCACTGTGAAGGTCCAAGAGATACAGTAAAAATGCAGAGGTGCATTGGAATGTAAAACTGGTGACACAGGAAACGCTCAATACATAGACAGTAGGAAGACTCAGTCTTCCTGTACTTAAGACGTCATTGTGTCTCTTATATTTAATTCCAATGCAATTTCTATGTTTCATCGCCATTGGGAAGGTCCAAGGGACACAGTAAACCTGCTGAGGGGCATCGGAATGTAAAACTGGTGACACTGGAAACGCTCAAAACATAGACCGTTGGAAGACTCAGTTTTCTTGTACTTAAGTCGGCGTTGTGTCTCTTATATTTAATTCCGATGCAATTTCTGTGTTTCATCGTCGCTGTGAAGGTCCAAGGGATACAGTAAACCTGCAGACGTGCATCGGAATGTAAAACTGGTGACACAGGAAACGCTCAAAACATAGACAGTAGGAAGACTCAGTCTTCCTGTACTTCAGTCGGCATTGTGTCTCTTATATTCAATTCCGATGCAATTTCTGTGCTTCATCGTCACTGTGAAGGTCCAAGAGATACAGTAAAAATGCAGAGGTGCATTGGAATGTAAAACTGTTGACACAGGACACGCACAAACATAGACAGTAGGAAGACTCAGTCTTCCTATACTTATGTCGGCATGGTGTCTCTTATATTTAATTCTGATGCAATTTCTGTGTTTCATCATCAATGGGAAGGTCCAATGGATACAGTAAACCTGCAGAGGTGGATCGGAATTCAAAACTGGTGACACGGGAAACACTCAAAACATAGACCTTAAGAAGACTCTTTTTTCTGGTACTAAGTCGGCGTTGTGTCTCTTATATTTAATTCCGATGCAACTTTTGTGTTGTTTCGTCAATGGGAAGGTCCAAGTGATACAGTAAACCTGCAGAGGTGCATTGGAATGTAAAACTGGTGACACAGGAAACGCTCAAATCATAGACCGTAAGAAGACTCAGTTTTCTTGTACTTAAGTCGGCGTTGTGTCTCTTATATTTAATTCCGATGCAATGTCTGTGTTTCATCGTCAATGGAACGTCCAACGGATACAGTAAACCAGCAGAGGTGCATCGGAATGTAAAACTGGTGACACAGGAAATGCTCAAAACGTAGACAGTAGGAAGACTCAGCCTTCCTGTCCTTAAGTCGGCATTGTGTCTCTTATATTTAATTTCGATGCAATTTCTGTGTTTCATCGTCGCTGTGAAGGTCCAATGGATACAGTAAACCTGCAGAGGTGCATCGGAATGTAACACTGATGACACAGGAAATGCTCAAAACGTAGACAGTAGGAAGACTCAGCCTTCCTGTCCTTAAGTCGGCATTGTGTCTCTTATATTTAATTCCGATGCAATTTCTGTGTTTCATCGTCGCTGTGAAGGTCCAATGGATACAGTAAACCTGCAGAGGTGGATCGGAATGTAAAACTGGTGACACGGGAAACACTCAAAACATAGACCTTAAGAAGACTCAGTTTTCTGGTACTTAAGTCGGCGTTGTGTCTCTTATATTTAATTCCGATGCAATTTTTGTGTTTTTTCGTCAATGGGAAGGTCCAAGGGATACAGTAAACCTGCAGAGGTGCATTGGAATGTAAAACTGGTGACACAGGAGACGCTCAAAGCGTAGACATAAGGAAGACTCAGTCTTCCTGTACTTAAGTCGGCATTGTGTCTCTTATATTTAATTCCGATGCAATTTCTGTGTTTCATCGTCAATGGGAAGGTCCAATGGATACAGTAAACCTACAGAGGTGCATCGGAATATAAAACTGGTCACACAGGAAACGCTCAAATCATAGACATTAGGAAGACTCAGTCTTCATGTACTTAAGTCGGCATTGTGACTCTTATATTTAATTCCGATGCAATTTTTGTGTTTTTTCGTCAATGGGAAGGTCCAAGGGATACAGTAAACCTGCAGAGGTGCATTGGAATGTAAAACTGGTGACACAGGAGACGCTCAAAGCGTAGACATAAGGAAGACTCAGTCTTCCTGTACTTAAGTCGGCATTGTGTCTCTTATATTTAATTCCGATGCAATTTCTCTGTTTCATCGTCAATGGGAAGGTCCATGGGATACAGAAAACCTGCAGAGGTGCATCGGAATGTAAAACTGATGACACAGGAAACGCTCAAAACATAGACATTGGGAAGACTCAGGCTTCCTGTACTTAAGCCGGCATTGTGTCTCTTATATTTAATTCCGGTGCAATTTCGGTGTTTCATCGTCAATGGGAAAGTCCAATGGATTAATTATACCTGCAGAGGTGCATCGGAATGTAAAACTGGTGACACAGGAAACGCTCGAAACATAGACAGTAGGAAGACACTGTTTTCTTGTACTTAAGTCGGCATTGTGACTCTTATATTTAATTCAGACGCAATTTCTATGTTTCATCGTCACTGTGAAGGTCCAAGGGATACAGTAAACCTCCAGAGGTGCATCGAAATGTAAAACTGGTGACCCAGGAAACGCTCAAATCATAGACAGTAGGAAGACTCAGTCTTACTCTACTTATGTCGGCATTGTGTGTCTTATATTTAATTCCGATGCAATTTCTGTGTTTCTTCGTTAATGGGAAGGTCCAATGGATACAGTAAACCTGCAGAGGTGCATCGGAATGTAAAACTGGTGACACAGGAAACGCTCAAAACATAGACATTAGGAAGACTCAGTCTTCCTGTACTTGAATCGGCATTGTGTCTCTTTTATTTAATTGCGATGCAATTTCTGTGTTTCATCGTCACTGTGAAGGTCCAAGGGATACAGTAAACCTGCAGAGGTGCATCGGAATGTAAAATTGCTGACACAGGAAACGCTCAAAACATAGACAGTAGGAAGACTCAGTCTTCCTGTACTTAAGTCTGCATTGTGACTCTTATATTTAATTGCGATGCAATTTCTGTGTTTCATCGTCAATGGGAAGGTCCAAGTGATACAGTAAACTTGCAGAGGTGCATCGGAATGTAAAACTGGTGACACAGGAAACGCTCAAAGTATAGACAGTAGGAAGACTCAGTCTTCCTGTACTTCAGTCGGCATTGTGTCTCTTATATTTAATTCCGATGCAATTTCTGTGTTTCATCGCAATTTGAAGGTCCAAGTGATACAGTAAACCTGCAGAGGTGCATCGGAATGTAAAACTGGTGACACAGGAAACGCTCAAAACATAGACAGTAGAATGACAAAATCTTCGAGTACCTAAGTCGGCATGGTGTCTCTTATATTTACTTCCGATGCAATTTCTGTGTTTCATTGTCAATGGGAAGGTCCAAGGGATACAGTAAACCTGCAGAGGTGCATCCTAATGTAAAACTGGTGACACAGGAAACGCTCAAAATATAGACATTAGGAAGACTCAGTCTTCCTGTACTTAAGTCGGCATTGTGTCTCTTATATTTAATTCCGATGCAATTTCTGTGTTTCATTGTCAATGGGAAGGCCCAATGGATACAGTAAACCTCCAGAGGTGCATCGGAATTTAAAACTGGTCACACAGGAAACGCTCAAATCATAGACATTAGAAAGACTCAGTCTTCCTGTACTTAAGTCAGCATTGAGTCTCTTATATTTAATTCCGATGCAATTTCCGTGTTTCATCGTCAATTGGAAGGTCCAAGGGATACAGTAAACCTCCAGAGCTGCATCGGAATGTAAAACTGGTGACACAGTAAACGCTCGAAACATAGACCTTAAGAAGACACAGTTTTCTTGTACTTAAGTCGGCATTGCGACTCTTATATTTAATTCCGATGCAATTTCTGTGTTTCATCGTTACTGTGAAGGTCCAAGGGATACATAAAACCTGCAGAGGTGCATCGGAATGTAAAATTGCTGACACAGGAAACGCTCAAAACATAGACAGTAGGAAGACTTAGTCTTCCTGTGCTTAAGTAGGCATTGTGACTCTTATATTTAATTGCGATGCAATTTCTGTGTTTCATCGCACTTTGAATGTCCAAGGGATACACCAAACCTGCAGAAGTACATCGGAATGTAAAACTGGTGACACAGGAAACGCTCAAAACATAGACAGTAGAAAGACTAAATCTTCCTGTACTTAAGTCGGCATGGTGTCTCTTATATTTACTTCCGATGCAATTTCTGTGTTTCATTGTCAATGGGAAGGTCCAAGGGATACAGTAAACCTGCAGAGGTGCATCGGAATGTAAAACTGGTGACACAGGAAACGCTCAAAACATAGACAGTAGGAAGACTCAGTCTTCCTGTACTTAAGTCGGCATTGTGTCTCTTATATTTAATTCCGATGCAATTTCGGTGTTTCATCGTCAATGGGAAGGTCCAATGGATACAGTAAACCGGCAGAGGTGCATCGGAATATAAAACTGATGACACAGGAAACGCTCAAATCATAGACATTAGGTAGACTCAGTCTTCCTGTACTTAAGTCAGCATTGATCATCTTATATTTAATTCCGATGCAATTTCTGTGTTTCATCGACAATTGGAAGGTCCAAGGGATACAGTAAACCTCCAGAGCTGCATCGGAATGTAAAACTGGTGACACAGGAAACGCTCAAAATATAGACATTAGGAAGACTCAGTCCTCCTGTACTTATGTCGGCATTGTGTCTCTTATATTTAATTCCGATGCAATTTCTGTGTTTCATCGTCAATGGGAAGGTCCAATGGATACAGTAAACCTACAGAGGTGCATCGGAATATAAAACTGGTCACACAGGAAACGCTCAAATCATAGACATTAGGAAGACTCAGTCTTCCTGTACTTAAGTCCGCATTGTGACTCTTATATTTAATTCCGATGCAATTTCTGTGTTTCATCGTCAATGGGAGGGTCCAATGGATACAGTAAACCTGCAGAGGTGCATCGGAATGTAAAACTGATGACACAGGAAACGCTCAAAGCATAGACATTAGGAAGACTCAGTCTTGCTGTACTTAACGCCGGCATTTTGTCTCCTTTATTTAATTCCGATGCAATTTCTGTGTTTCATCGTCAACGGGAAGGTCGAAGGGAAACAGTAAACCTGCAGAGGTGCATCGGAATGTAAAACTGGTGACACAGGAAACGCTCAAAACATAGACAGTAGGAAGACTCAGTCTTCCTGTACGTAAGTCGGCATTGTGTCTCTTATATTTAATTCCGATGCAATTTCTGTGTTTCATCGACAATTGGAAGGTCCAAGGGATACAGTATACCTCCAGAGCTGCATCGGAATGTAAAACTGGTGACACAGGAAACGCTCAAAATATAGACTTTAGGAAGACTCAGTCTTCCTGTACTTACGTCGGCATTGTGTCTCTTATATTTAATTCCGATGCATTATCTGTGTTTCATCGTCAATGGGAAGGTCCAAGGGATACAGTAAACCTGCAGAGGTGCATCGCAATGTAAAACTGGTGACACTGTAAACGCTCAAAACATAGACAGTAAGGACACTCAGTTTTCTTATACTTAAGTCGGCATTGTGTCTCTTATGTTTAATTCCGATGCAATTTCAGTGTTTCATCGTCAGTCTGAAGGTCCAATGGATACAGTTAACCTGTAGAGGTGCATCGGAATGTCAAACTGGTGACACAGGAAACGCTCAAAACATAGACTGGATGAAGACTCAGTCTTCCTGTACTTAATACGGCATTGTGTCTCTTATATTTAATTCCGATGAAATTTCTGTGTTTCATCGACACTGTGAAGGTCCAAGAGATACAGTAAACCTGCAGAGGTGCATCGGAATGCAAATCTGGTGACACAGGAAACGCTCAAAACATAGACAGTAGAAAGACAAAATCTTCCTGTACTTAAGTAGGCATGGTGTCTCTTATATTTACTTCCGATGCAATTTCTGTGTTTCATTGTCAATGGGAAAGTCCAAGGGATACAGTAAACCTGCAGAGGTGCATCGGAATGTAAAACTGGTGACACAGGAAACGCTCAAAACATAGACCGTAAGAAGACACAGTTTTCTTGTACTTAAGTCGGCATTGTGACTCTTATATTTAATTCCGATGCAATTTCTGTATTTCACCGTCACTGTGAAGGTCCAAGGGATACAGAAAACCTGCAGAGGTGCATCGGAATGTAAAATTGCTGACACAGGAAACGCTCAAAACATAGACAGTAGGAAGACTCAGTCTTCCTGTACTTAAGTCGGCATTGTGACTCTTATATTTAATTCCGATGCAATTTTTGTGCTTCATCGTCAATGGGAAGGTCCAAGGGATACAGTAAACCTGCAGAGGTGCATCGGAATCTAAAACTGGTAACACAGGAAACGCTCAAAATATAGACAGTTTGAATACTCAGTCTTCCTGTACTTAAGTCGGCATTGTGTCTCTTATATTTAATTCCGATGCAATTTCTGTGTTTCATCGTCAATGGGAAGGTCCAATGGATACAGTAAACCTCCAGAGGTGTATCGGAATATAAAACTGGTCACACAGGAAACGCTCAAATCATAGACATTAGGAAGACCCAGTCTTCCTGTACTTAAGTCAGCATTGAGTCTCTTATATTTAATTCCGATGCAATTTCCGTGTTTCATCGTCAATTGGAAGGTCCAAGGGATACAGTAAACCTCCAGAGCTGCATCGGAATGTAAAACTGGTGACACAGTAAACGCTCGAAACATAGACCTTAAGAAGACACAGTTTTCTTGTACTTAAGTCGGCATTGTGACTCTTATATTTAATTCCGATGCAATTTCTGTATTTCATCGTCACTGTGAAGGTCCAAGGGATACAGAAAACGTGCAGAGGTGCATCGGAATGTAAAATTGCTGACACAGGAAACGCTCAAAACATAGACAGTAGGAAGACTTAGTCTTCCTGTGCTTAAGTAGGCATTGTGACTCTTATATTTAATTGCGATGCAATTTCTGTGTTTCATCGCACTTTGAATGTCCAAGGGATACACCAAACCTGCAGAAGTACATCGGAATGTAAAACTGGTGACACAGGAAACGCTCAAAACATAGACAGTAGAAAGACTAAATCTTCCTGTACTTAAGTCGGCATGGTGCCTCTTATATTTACTTCCGATGCAATTTCTGTGTTTCATTGTCAATGGGAAGGTCCAAGGGATACAGTAAACCTGCAGAGGTGCATCGGAATGTAAAACTGGTGACACAGGAAACGCTCAAAACATAGACAGTAGGAAGACTCAGTCTTCCTGTACTTAAGTCGGCATTGTGTCTCTTATATTTAATTCCGATGCAATTTCGGTGTTTCATCGTCAATGGGAAGGTCCAATGGTTACAGTAAACCGGCAGAGGTGCATCGGAATATAAAACTGATGACACAGGAAACGCTCAAATCATAGACATTAGGTAGACTCAGTCTTCCTGTACTTAAGTCAGCATTGATCATCTTATATTTAATTCCGATGCAATTTCTGTGTTTCATCGACAATTGGAAGGTCCAAGGGATACAGTAAACCTCCAGAGCTGCATCGGAATGTAAAACTGGTGACACAGGAAACGCTCAAAATATAGACATTAGGAAGACTCAGTCCTCCTGTACTTATGTCGGCATTGTGTCTCTTATATTTAATTCCGATGCAATTTCTGTGTTTCATCGTCAATGGGAAGGTCCAATGGATACAGTAAACCTACAGAGGTGCATCGGAATATAAAACTGGTCACACAGGAAACGCTCAAATCATAGACATTAGGAAGACTCAGTCTTCCTGTACTTAAGTCCGCATTGTGACTCTTATATTTAATTCCGATGCAATTTCTGTGTTTCATCGTCAATGGGAGGGTCCAATGGATACAGTAAACCTGCAGAGGTGCATCGGAATGTAAAACTGATGACACAGGAAACGCTCAAAACATAGACATTAGGAAGACTCAGTCTTGCTGTACTTAACGCCGGCATTTTGTCTCCTTTATTTAATTCCGATGCAATTTCTGTGTTTCATCGTCAACGGGAAGGTCGAAGGGAAACAGTAAACCTGCAGAGGTGCATCGGAATGTAAAACTGGTGACACAGGAAACGCTCAAAACATAGACAGTAGGAAGACTCAGTCTTCCTGTACGTAAGTCGGCATTGTGTCTCTTATATTTAATTCCGATGCAATTTCTGTGTTTCATCGACAATTGGAAGGTCCAAGGGATACAGTATACCTCCAGAGATGCATCGGAATGTAAAACTGGTGACACAGGAAACGCTCAAAATATAGACTTTAGGAAGACTCAGTCTTCCTGTACTTACGTCGGCATTGTGTCTCTTATATTTAATTCCGATGCATTATCTGTGTTTCATCGTCAATGGGAAGGTCCAAGGGATACAGTAAACCTGCAGAGGTGCATCGCAATGTAAAACTGGTGACACTGTAAACGCTCAAAACATAGACAGTAAGGACACTCAGTTTTCTTATACTTAAGTCGGCATTGTGTCTCTTATGTTTAATTCCGATGCAATTTCAGTGTTTCATCGTCAGTCTGAAGGTCCAATGGATACAGTTAACCTGTAGAGGTGCATCGGAATGTCAAACTGGTGACACAGGAAACGCTCAAAACATAGACTGGATGAAGACTCAGTCTTCCTGTACTTAATACGGCATTGTGTCTCTTATATTTAATTCCGATGAAATTTCTGTGTTTCATCGACACTGTGAAGGTCCAAGAGATACAGTAAACCTGCAGATGTGCATCGGAATGCAAAACTGGTGACACAGGAAACGCTCAAAACATAGACAGTAGAAAGACAAAATCTTCCTGTACTTAAGTAGGCATGGTGTCTCTTATATTTACTTCCGATGCAATTTCTGTGTTTCATTGTCAATGGGAAGGTCCAAGGGATACAGTAAACCTGCAGAGGTGCATCGGAATGTAAAACTGGTGACACAGGAAACGCTCAAAACATAGACCGTAAGAAGACACAGTTTTCTTGTACTTAAGTCGGCATTGTGACTCTTATATTTAATTACGATGCAATTTCTGTATTTCACCGTCACTGTGAAGGTCCAAGGGATACAGAAAACCTGCAGAGGTGCATCGGA
Organism: Schistocerca nitens; assembly: GCF_023898315.1. Classification (NCBI taxonomy): domain Eukaryota; kingdom Metazoa; phylum Arthropoda; class Insecta; order Orthoptera; family Acrididae; genus Schistocerca; species Schistocerca nitens. The sequence continues at coordinate 764,671,530 of NC_064619.1, forward strand.
ATGTAAAATTGCTGACACAGGAAACGCTCAAAACATAGACAGTAGGAAGACTCAGTCTTCCTGTACTTAAGTCGGCATTGTGACTCTTATATTTAATTCCGATGCAATTTTTGTGTTTCATCGTCAATGGGAAGGTCCAAGGGATACAGTAAACCTGCAGAGGTGCATCGGAATCTAAAACTGGTGACACAGGAAACGCTCAAAATATAGACAGTAGGAATACTCAGTCTTCCTGTACTTAAGTCGGCATTGTGTCTCTTATATTTAATTCCGATGCAATTTCTGTGTTTCATCGTCAATGGGAAGGTCCAATGGATACAGTAAACCTCCAGAGGTGTATCGGAATATAAAACTGGTCACACAGGAAACGCTCAAATCATAGACATTAGGAAGACCCAGTCTTCCTGTACTTAAGTCAGCATTGAGTCTCTTATATTTAATTCCGATGCAATTTCCGTGTTTCATCGTCAATTGGAAGGTCCAAGGGATACAGTAAACCTCCAGAGCTGCATCGGAATGTAAAACTGGTGACACAGTAAACGCTCGAAACATAGACCTTAAGAAGACACAGTTTTCTTGTACTTAAGTCGGCATTGTGACTCTTATATTTAATTCCGATGCAATTTCTGTATTTCATCGTCACTGTGAAGGTCCAAGGGATACAGAAAACGTGCAGAGGTGCATCGGAATGTAAAATTGCTGACACAGGAAACGCTCAAAACATAGACAGTAGGAAGACTTAGTCTTCCTGTGCTTAAGTAGGCATTGTGACTCTTATATTTAATTGCGATGCAATTTCTGTGTTTCATCGCACTTTGAATGTCCAAGGGATACACCAAACCTGCAGAAGTACATCGGAATGTAAAACTGGTGACACAGGAAACGCTCAAAACATAGACAGTAGAAAGACTAAATCTTCCTGTACTTAAGTCGGCATGGTGTCTCTTATATTTACTTCCGATGCAATTTCTGTGTTTCATTGTCAATGGGAAGGTCCAAGGGATACAGTAAACCTGCAGAGGTGCATCGGAATGTAAAACTGGTGACACAGGAAACGCTCAAAACATAGACAGTAGGAAGACTCAGTCTTCCTGTACTTAAGTCGGCATTGTGTCTCTTATATTTAATTCCGATGCAATTTCGGTGTTTCATCGTCAATGGGAAGGTCCAATGGATACAGTAAACCGGCAGAGGTGCATCGGAATATAAAACTGATGACACAGGAAACGCTCAAATCATAGACATTAGGTAGACTCAGTCTTCCTGTACTTAAGTCAGCATTGATCATCTTATATTTAATTCCGATGCAATTTCTGTGTTTCATCGACAATTGGAAGGTCCAAGGGATACAGTAAACCTCCAGAGCTGCATCGGAATGTAAAACTGGTGACACAGGAAACGCTCAAAATATAGACATTAGGAAGACTCAGTCCTCCTGTACTTATGTCGGCATTGTGTCTCTTATATTTAATTCCGATGCAATTTCTGTGTTTCATCGTCAATGGGAAGGTCCAATGGATACAGTAAACCTACAGAGGTGCATCGGAATATAAAACTGGTCACACAGGAAACGCTCAAATCATAGACATTAGGAAGACTCAGTCTTCCTGTACTTAACGCCGGCATTTTGTCTCCTTTATTTAATTCCGATGCAATTTCTGTGTTTCATCGTCAACGGGAAGGTCGAAGGGAAACAGTAAACCTGCAGAGGTGCATCGGAATGTAAAACTGGTGACACAGGAAACGCTCAAAACATAGACAGTAGGAAGACTCAGTCTTCCTGTACGTAAGTCGGCATTGTGTCTCTTATATTTAATTCCGATGCAATTTCTGTGTTTCATCGACAATTGGAAGGTCCAAGGGATACAGTATACCTCCAGAGCTGCATCGGAATGTAAAACTGGTGACACAGGAAACGCTCAAAATATAGACTTTAGGAAGACTCAGTCTTCCTGTACTTACGTCGGCATTGTGTCTCTTATATTTAATTCCGATGCATTATCTGTGTTTCATCGTCAATGGGAAGGTCCAAGGGATACAGTAAACCTGCAGAGGTGCATCGCAATGTAAAACTGGTGACACTGTAAACGCTCAAAACATAGACAGTAAGGACACTCAGTTTTCTTATACTTAAGTCGGCATTGTGTCTCTTATGTTTAATTCCGATGCAATTTCAGTGTTTCATCGTCAGTCTGAAGGTCCAATGGATACAGTTAACCTGTAGAGGTGCATCGGAATGTCAAACTGGTGACACAGGAAACGCTCAAAACATAGACTGGATGAAGACTCAGTCTTCCTGTACTTAATACGGCATTGTGTCTCTTATATTTAATTCCGATGAAATTTCTGTGTTTCATCGACACTGTGAAGGTCCAAGAGATACAGTAAACCTGCAGATGTGCATCGGAATGCAAAACTGGTGACACAGGAAACGCTCAAAACATAGACAGTAGAAAGACAAAATCTTCCTGTACTTAAGTAGGCATGGTAACTCTTATATTTACTTCCGATGCAATTTCTGTGTTTCATTGTCAATGGGAAAGTCCAAGGGATACAGTAAACCTGCAGAGGTGCATCGGAATGTAAAACTGGTGACACAGGAAACGCTCAAAACATAGACCGTAAGAAGGCACAGTTTTCTTGTACTTAAGTCGGCATTGTGACTCTTATATTTAATTCCGATGCAATTTCTGTATTTCACCGTCACTGTGAAGGTCCAAGGGATACAGAAAACCAGCAGAGGTGCATCGGAATGTAAAATTGCTGACACAGGAAACGCTCAAAACATAGACAGTAGGAAGACTCAGTCTTCCTGTACTTAAGTCGGCATTGTGACTCTTATATTTAATTCCGATGCAATTTTTGTGTTTCATCGTCAATGGGAAGGTCCAAGGGATACAGTAAACCTGCAGAGGTGCATCGGAATCTAAAACTGGTGACACAGGAAACGCTCAAAATATAGACAGTAGGAATACTCAGTCTTCCTGTACTTAAGTCGGCATTGTGTCTCTTATTTAATTCCGATGCAATTTCTGTGTTTCATCGTCAATGGGAAGGTCCAATGGATACAGTAAACCTCCAGAGGTGTATCGGAATATAAAACTGGTCACACAGGAAACGCTCAAATCATAGACATTAGGAAGACCCAGTCTTCCTGTACTTAAGTCAGCATTGAGTCTCTTATATTTAATTCCGATGCAATTTCCGTGTTTCATCGTCAATTGGAAGGTCCAAGGGATACAGTAAACCTCCAGAGCTGCATCGGAATGTAAAACTGGTGACACAGTAAACGCTCGAAACATAGACCTTAAGAAGACACAGTTTTCTTGTACTTAAGTCGGCATTGTGACTCTTATATTTAATTCCGATGCAATTTCTGTATTTCATCGTCACTGTGAAGGTCCAAGGGATACAGAAAACGTGCAGAGGTGCATCGGAATGTAAAATTGCTGACACAGGAAACGCTCAAAACATAGACAGTAGGAAGACTCAGTCTTCCTGTACTTAAGTCGGCATTGTGACTCTTATATTTAATTGCGATGCAATTTCTGTGTTTCATCGCACTTTGAAGGTCCAAGGGATACAGTAAACCGGCAGAGGTGCATCGGAATGTAAAACTGGTGACACAGGAAACGCTCAAAAAATAGACAGTAGAAAGACGAAATCTTCCTGTACTTAAGTCGGCATGGTGTCTCTTATGTTTACTTCCGATGCAATTTCTGTGTTTCATTGTCAATGGGAAGGTCCAAGGGATACAGTTAACCTGCAGAGGTGCATCGGAAAGTAAAACTGGTGACACAGGAAACGCTCAAATCATAGACCGTAAGAAGACACAGTTTTCTTGTACTTCAGTCGGCATTGTGACTCTTATATTTAATTCCGATGGAATGTCTGTATTTCATCGTCACTGGGAAGGTCCAAGGGATACAGAAAACGTGCAGAGGTGCATCGGAATGTAAAATTGCTGACACAGGAAACGCTCAAAACATAGACAGTAGGAAGACTCAGTCTTCCTGTACTTAAGTCGGCATTGTTACACTTATATTTAATTCCGATGCAATGTTTGTGTTTCATCGTCAATGGGAAGGTCCAACGGATACAGTAAACCTGCTGAGGTGCATCGGAATGTAAAACTGGTGACACAGGAAACGCTCGAAACATAGACAGTAGGAAGACACTGTTTTCTTGTACTTAAGTCGGCATTGTGACTCTTATATTTAATACCAATGCAATTTCTGTGTTTCATCGTCAATGGGAAGGTCCAATGGATACAGTAAACCTGCAGAGGTGCATCGGAATGTAAAACTGGTGACGCAGGAAACGCTCAAAACATCGACAGTAGGAAGACTCAATCTTCCTGTACTTAAGTCGGCAATGTGTCTCTTATAATTAACTCCGATGCAATTTTTGTGTTTCATCGTCAATGGGAGGGTCCAATGGATACAGTAAACCTGCAGAGGTGCATCGGAGTGTAAAACTGATGACACAGGAAACGCTCAAAACATAGACAGTAGGAAGACTCAGTCTTGCTGAACTTAACCCCGGCATTGTGTCTCCTTTATTTAATTCCGATACAATTTTTGTGTTTCATCGTCAATGGGAAGGTCGAAGGGAAACAGTAAACCTGCAGAGGTGCATCGGAATGTAAAACTGGTGACACAGGAAACGCTCAAAACATAGACTGTAGGAAGACTCAGTCTTCCTGTACTTAATACGGCATTGTGTCTCTTATATTTAATTCCGATGCAATTGCTGTGTTCCATCGTCACTGTGAAGGTCCAAGGGATACAGTAAACCTGCAGAGGTGCATCGGAATTTAAAACTGGTGACACAGGAAACGCTCAAAACATAGACAGAAGGAAGCTTCAGTCTTCCTGTACTTCAGTCGGCATTGTGTCTCTTATATTTAATTCCGATGCAATCTCTGTGTTTCGTCGCAATTTTAAGGTCCAAGGGATACAGTAAACCTGCTGAGGTGCATCGGAATGTAAAACTGGTGACACAGGAAACGCTCAAATCATAGAGCGTAAGAAGACACAGTTTTCTTGTACTTAAGTCGGCATTGTGACTCTTATATTTAATTCTGATGCAATTTCTGTATTTCATCGTCACTGTGAAGGTCCAAGGGATACAGAAAACCTGCAGAGGTGCATCGGAATATAAAACTGGTCACACAGGAAACGCTCAAATCATAGACATTAGGAAGACTCAGTCTTCCTGTACTTAAGTCGGCATTGTGTCTCTTATATTTAATTCCGATGCAATTTCTGTGTTTCATCGTCAATGGGAAGGTCCAATGGATACAGTAAACCTCCAGAGGTGCATCGGAATATAAAACTGGTCACACAGGAAACGCTCAAATCATAGACATTAGGAAGACTCAGTCTTCGTGTACTTAAGTCAGCATTGAGTCTCTTATATTTAATTCCGATGCAATTTCCGTGTTTCATCGTCAATTGGAAAGTCCAAGGGATACAGTAAACCTCCAGAGCTGCATCGGAATGTAAAACTGGTGACACAGTAAACGCTCGAAACATAGACCTTAAGAAGACACAGTTTTCTTGTACTTAAGTCGGCATTGTGACTGTTATATTTAATTCCGATGCAATTTCTGTGTTTCATCGTTACTATGAAGGTCCAAGGGATACAGAAAACCTGCAGAGGTGCATCGGAATGAAAAATTGCTGTCACAGGAAACGCTCAAATCATAGACAGTAGGAAGACTCAGTCTTATTGTACTTAAGTCGGCATTGTGACTCTTATATTTAATTCCGATGCAATTTCTGTGTTTCATCGCACTTTGAAGGTCCAAGGGATACAGAAAACCTGCAGAGGTGCATCGGAATGTAAAACTGGTGACACAGGAAACGCTCAAAACATAGACCGTAAGAAGACACAATTTTCTTGTACTTAAGTCGGCATTGTGACTCTTATATTTAATTCCGATGCAATTTCTGTATTTCATCGTCACTGAGAAGGTCCAAGGGATACAGAAAACCTGCAGAGGTGCATCGGAATGTAAAATTGCTGAAACAGGAAACGCTCAAAACAAAGACAGTAGGAAGACACAGTCTTCATGTACTTAAGTCGGCATTGTGACTCTTATATTTAATTCCGATGCAGTTTTTGTGTTTCATCGTCAATGGGAAGGTCCAACGGATACAGTAAACATGAAGAGGTGCATCGGAATGTAAAACTGTTGACACAGGAAACGCTCAAAACATAGACATTGGGAAGACTCAGGCTTCCTGTACTTAAGCCGGTGTTGTGTCTCTTATATTTAATTCCGGTGCAATTTCGGTGTTTCATCGTCAATGGGAAAGTCCAATGGATACATTATACCTGCAGAGGTGCATCGGAATGTATAACTGGTGACACAGGAAACGCTCGAAACATAGACAGTAGGAAGACACTGTTTTCTTGTACTTAAGTCGGCATTGTGACTCTTATATTTAATTCAGAAGCAATTTCTGTGTTTCATCGTCACTGTGAAGGTCCAAGGGATACAGTAAACCTGCAGAGGTGCATCGGAATGTAAAACTGGTGACACAGGAAACGCTCAAAACATAGACATTAGGAAGACTCAGTCTTCCTGTACTTGAATCGGCATTGTGTCTCTTTTATTTAATTGCGATGCAATTTCTGTGTTTCATCGTCACTGTGAAGGTCCAAGGGATACAGTAAACCTGCAGAGGTGCATCGGAATGTAAAATTGCTGACACAGGAAACGCTCAAAACATAGACAGTAGAATGACAAAATCTTCCAGTACCTAAGTCGGCATGGTGTCTCTTATATTTACTTCCGATGCAATTTCTGTGTTTCATTGTCAATGGGAAGGTCCAAGGGATACAGTAAACCTGCAGAGGTGCATCGGAATGTAAAACTGGTGACACAGGAAATGCTCAAAACATAGACCGTAAGAAGACACAGTTTTCTTGTACTTAAGTCGGCATTGTGACTCTTATATTTAATTCCGATGCAATTTCTGTATTTCATCGTCACTGTGAAGGTCCAAGGGATACAGAAAACCTGCAGAGGTGCATCGGAATGTAAAATTGCTGACACAAGAAACGCTCAAACATAGAAAGTAGGAAGACTCAGTCTTCCTGTACTTAAGTCGGCATTGTGACTCTTATATTTAATTCCGATGCAAATTTTGCGTTTCATCGTCAATGGGAAGGTCCAACGGATACAGTAAACCTGCAGAGGTGCATCCTAATGTAAAACTGGTGACACAGGAAACGCTCAAAATATAGACATTTGGAAGACTCAGTCTTCCTGTACTTAAGTCGGCATTGTGTCTCTTATATTTAATTCCGATGCAATTTCTGTGTTTCATCGTCAATGGGAAGGTCCAATGGATACAGTAAACCTTCAGAGGTGCATCGGAATATAAAACTGGTCACACAGGAAACGCTCAAATCATAGACATTAGGGAGACTCAGTCTTCCTGTACTTAAGTCAGCATTGAGTCTCTTATATTTAATTCCGATGCAATTTCCGTGTTTCACCGTCAATTGGAAGGTCCATAGGATACAGTAAACCTCCAGAGCTGCATCGGAATGTAAAACTGGTGACACAGTAAACGCTCGAAACATAGACCTTAAGAAGACACAGTTTTCTTGTACTTAAGTCGGCATTGCGACTCTTATATTTAATTCCGATGCAATTTCTGTGTTTCATCGTTACTGTGAAGGTCCAAGGGATACAGAAAACCTGCAGAGGTGCATCGGAATGTAAAATTGCTGACACAGGAATCGCTCAAAACATTGACAGTAGGAAGACTCAGTCTTCCTGTGCTTAAGTAGGCATTGTGACTCTTATATTTAATTGCGATGCAATTTCTGTGTTTCATCGCACTTTGAATGTCCAAGGGATACACCAAACCTGCAGAAGTGCATCGGAATGTAAAACTGGTGACACAGGAAGCGCTCAAAACATAGACAGTAGAAAGACAAAATCTTCCTGTACTTAAGTCGGCATGGTGTCTCTTATATTTACTTCCGATGCAATTTCTGTGTTTCATTGTCAATGGGAAGGTCCAAGGGATACAGTAAACCTGCAGAGGTGCATCGGAATGTAAAACTGGTGACACAGGAAACGCTCAAAACATAGACAGTAGGAAGACTCAGTCTTCCTGTACTTAAGTCGGCATTGTGTCTCTTATATTTAATTCCGATGCAATTTCTCTGTTTCATCGTCAATGGGAAGGTCCATGGGATACAGAAAACCTGCAGAGGTGCATCGGAATGTAAAAGTGATGACACAGGAAACGCTCAAAACATAGACATTGGGAAGACTCAGGCTTCCTGTACTTAAGTCGGAATTGTGTCTCTTATATTTAATTCCGGTGCAATTTCGGTGTTTCATCGTCAATGGGAAAGTCCAATGGATACATTAAACCTGCAGAGGTGCATCGGAATGTAAAACTGATGACACAGGAAACGCTCAAAGCATAGACAGTAGGAAGACTCAGTCTTGCTGTACTTAACCCCGGCATTGTGTCTCCTTTATTTAATTCCGATGCAATTTCTGTGTTTCATCGTCAATGGGTAGGTCGAAGGGAAACAGTAAACCTGCAGAGGTGCATCGGAATGTAAAACTGGTGACACAGGAAACGCTCAAAACAAAGACAGTAGGAAGACTCAGTCTTCCTGTACTTAAGTCGGCATTGTGTCTCTTATATTTAATTCCGATGCAATTTCGGTGTTTCATCGTCAATGGGAAGGTCCAATGGATACAGTAAACCTGCAGAGGTGCATCGGAATATAAAACTGGTGACACAGGAAACGCTCAAATCATAGACATTAGGTAGACTCAGTCTTCCTGTACTTAAGTCAGCATTGATCATCTTATATTTAATTCCGATGCAATTTCTGTGTTTCATCGACAATTGGAAGGTCCAAGGGATACAGTAAACCTCCAGAGCTGCATCGTAATGTAAAACTGGTGACACAGGAAACGCTCAAATTATAGACATTAGGAAGACTCAGTCCTCCTGTACTTATGTCGGCATTGTGTCTCTTATATTTAATTCCGATGCAATTTCTGTGTTTCATCGTCAATGGGACGGTCCAATGGATACAGTAAACCTCCAGAGGTGCATCGGAATATAAAACTGGTCACACAGGAAACGCTCAAATCATAGACATTAGGAAGACTCAGTCTTCCTGTACTTAAGTCAGCATTGAGTCTCTTATATTTAATTCCGATGCAATTTCCGTGTTTCATCGTCAATTGGAAGGTCCAAGGGATACAGTAAACCTCCAGAGCTGCATCGGAATGTAAAACTGGTGACACAGTAAACGCTCGAAACATAGACCTTAAGTGGACACAGTTTTCTTGTACTTAAGTCGTCATTGTGACTCTTATATTTAATTCCGATTCAATTTCTGTGTTTCATCGTTACTGTGAAGGTCCAAGGGATACAGAAAACCTGCAGAGGTGCATCGGAATGTAAAATTGCTGACACAGGAAACGCTCACAACATAGACAGTACGAAGACTCAGTCTTCCTGTACTAAAGTCGGCATTGTGACTCTTATATTTAATTGCGATGCAATTTCTGTGTTTCATCGCACTTTGAAGGTCCAAATGATACAGTAAACCTGCAGAGGTTCATCGGAATGTAAAACTGTTGACACAGGAGACGCTCAAAGCATAGACAGTAGAAAGACGAAATCTTCCTGTACTTAAGACGGCATGGTGTCTCTCATATTTACTTCCCATGCAATTTCTGTGTTTCATCGTCAATGGGAAGGTCCAAGGGATACAGTAAACCTGCAGAGGTGCATCGGAATGTTAAACTGGTGACACAGGAAACGCTCAAAACAAAGACAGTAGGAAGACTCAGTCTTCCTGTACTTAAGTCGGCATTGTGTCTCTTATATTTAATTCCGATGCAATTTCGGTGTTTCATTGTCAATGGGAAGGTCCAATGGATTCAGTAAACCTGCAGAGGTGCATCGGAATATAAAACTGGTGACACAGGAAACGCTCAAATCATAGACATTAGGTAGACTCAGTCTTCCTGTACTTAAGTCAGCATTGATCATCTTATATTTAATTCCGATGCAATTTCTGTGTTTCATCGACAATTGGAAGGTCCAAGGGATACAGTAAACCTCCAGAGCTGCATCGTAATGTAAAACTGGTGACACAGGAAACGCTCAAAATATAGACATTAGGAAGACTCAGTCCTCCTGTACTTATGTCGGCATTGTGTCTCTTATATTTAATTCCGATGCAATTTCTGTGTTTCATCGTCAATGGGAAGGTCCAATGGATACAGTACACCTCCAGAGGTGCATCGGAATATAAAACTGGTCACACAGGAAACGCTCAAATCATAGACATTAGGAAGACTCAGTCTTCCTGTACTTAAGTCAGCATTGAGTCTCTTATATTTAATTCCGATACAATTTCTCTGTTTCATCGTCAATGGAAAGGTCCATGGGGTACAGAAAACCTGCAGAGGTGCATCGGAATGTAAAACTGATGACACAGGAAACGCTCAAAACATAGACATTGGGAAGACTCAGGCTTCCTGTACTTTTGTCGGCATTGTGTCTCTTATATTTAATTCCGGTGCAATTTCGGTGTTTCATCGTCAATGGGAAAGTCCAATGGATACATTAAACCTGCAGATGTGCATCGGAATGTAAAACTGGTGACACAGGAAACGCTCGAAACATAGACCGTAAGAAGACACAGTTTTCTTGTGCTTAAGTCGGCATTGTGACTCTTATATTTAATTCCGATGCAATTTCTGTGTTTCATCGTTACTGTGAAGGTCCAAGGGATACAGAAAACCTGCAGAGGTGCATCGGAATGTAAAATTGCTGTCACAGGAAACGCTCAAAACATAGACAGTAGGAAGACTCAGTCTTCCCGTACTTAAGTCGGCATTGTGACTCTTATATTTAATTCCGATACAATTTCTGTGTTTCATCCCACTTTGAAGGTCCAAGGGATACAGTAAACCAGCAGAGGCGCATCGGAATGTAAAAGTTATGACACAGGAAACGCTCACAACATAGACAGTAGAAAGACGAAGTCTTCCTGTACTTAAGTCGGAATGGTGTCTCTTATATTTACTTCTGATGCAATTTCTGTGTTTCATTGTCAATGGGAAGGTCCAAGGGATACAGTAAACCTGCAGAGGTGCATCGGAATGTAAAACTGGTGACACAGGAAACGCTCAAAACATAGACCGTAATAAGACACAGTTTTCTTGTACTTAAGTCGGCATTATGACTCTTATATATAATTCCGATGCAATTTCTGTATTTCATCGTCACTGAGAAGGTCCAAGGGATACAGAAAAGGGATACAGAGGTGCATCGGAATGTAGAATTGCTGACACAGGAAACGCTCAAAACATAGACAGGAGGAAGACTCAGTCTTCATGTACTTAAGTCGGCATTGTGACTCTTATATTTAATTCCGGTGCAATTCTTGTGTTTCATCGTCAATGGGAGGGTCCAACGGATACAGTAAACATGAAGAGGTGCATCGGAATGTAAAACTGGTGACACAGGAAACGCTCAAAACATAGACAGTAGGAAGACTCAGTCTTCCTGTACTTAAGTCGGCATTGTGTCTCTTATATTTAATTCCGATGCAATTTCTCTGTTTCATCGTCAATGGGAAGGTCCATGGGATACAGAAAACCTGCAGAGGTGCATCGGAATGTAAAACTGATGACACAGGAAACGCTCAAAACATAGACATTGGGAAGACTCAGGCTTCCTGTACTTAAGCCGGCATTGTGTCTCTTATATTTAATTCCGGTGCAATTTCGGTGTTTCATCGCCAATGGGAAAGTCCAGTGGATACATTATACCTGCAGAGGTGATTCGGAATGTAAAACTGGTGACACAGGAAACGCTCGAAACATAGACAGTAGGAAGACCCAGTTTTCTTGTACTTAAGTCGGGATTGTGACTCTTATATTTAATTCAGAAGCAATTTCTGTGTTTCATCGTCACTGTGAAGGTCCAATGGATACAGTAAACCTCCAGAGGTGCATCGGAATGTAAAACTGGTGACCCAGGAAACGCTCAAAACATAGACAGTAGGAAGACTCAGTCTTCCTGTACTTATGTCGGCATTGTGTGTCTTATATTTAATTCCGATGCAATTTCTGTGTTTCTTTGTCAATGGGAAGGTCCAATGGATACAGTAAACCTGCAGAGGTGCATCGGAATGTAAAACTGGTGACACAGGAAACGCTCAAAACATAGACATTAGGAAGACTCAGTCTTCCTGTACTTGAATCGGCATTGTGTCTCTTTTATTTAATTGCGATGCAATTTCTGTGTTTCATCGTCACTGTGAAGGTCCAAGGGATACAGTAAACCTGCAGAGGTGCATCGGAATGTAAAATTGCTGACACAGGAAACGCTCAAAACATAGACAGTAGGAAGACTCAGTCTTCCTGTACTTATGTCGGCATTGTGACTCTTATATTTAATTGCGATGCAATTTCTGTGTTTCATCGTCAATGGGAAGGTCCAAGTGATACAGTAAACTTGCAGAGGTGCATCGGAATGTAAAACTGGTGACACAGGAAACGCTCAAAGTATAGACAGTAGGAAGACTCAGTCTTCCTGTACTCAGTCGGCATTGTGTCTCTTATATTTAATTCCGATGCAATTTCTGTGTTTCAACGCAATTTGAAGGTCCAAGGGATACAGTAAACCTGCAGAGGTGCATCGGAATGTAAAACCGGTGACACAGGAAACGCTCAAAACATAGACCGTAAGAAGACACAGTTTTCTTGTACTTAAGTCGGCATTGTGACTCTTATATTTAATTCCGATGCAATTTCTGTGTTTCATCGTCAATGGGAAGGTCCAATGGATACACTAAACCTCCAGAGGTGCATCGGAATATAAAACTGGTCACACAGGAAACGCTCAAATATAGACATTAGGAAGACTCAGTCTTCCTGTACTTAAGTCAGCATTGAGTCTCTTATATTTAATTCCGATGCAATTTCCGTGTTTCATCGTCAATTGGAAGGTCCAAGGGATACAGTAAACCTCCAGAGCTGCATCGGAATGTAAAACTGGTGACACAGTAAACGCCCGAAACATAGACCTTAAGAAGACACAGTTTTCTTGTACTTAAGTCGTCATTGTGACTCTTATATTTAATTCCGATTCAATTTCTGTGTTTCATCGTTACTGTGAAGGTCCAAGGGATACAGAAAACCTGCAGAGGTGCATCGGAATGTAAAATTGCTGACACAGGAAACGCTCACAACATAGACAGTAGGAAGACTCAGTCTTCCTGTACTAAAGTCGGCATTGTAACTCTTATATTTAATTGCGATGCTATTTCTGTGTTTCATTGCACTTTGAAGGTCCAAATGATACAGTAAACCTGCAGAGGTTCATCGGAATGTAAAACTGTTGACACAGGAAACGCTCAAAGCATAGACAGTAGAAAGACGAACTCTTCCTGTACTTAAGTCGGCATGGTGTCTCTCATATTTACTTCCGATGCAATTTCTGTGTTTCATCGTCAATGGGAAGGTCCAAGGGATACAGTAAACCTGCAGAGGTGCATCGGAATGTAAAACTGGTGACACAGGAAACGCTCAAAACATAGACCGTAAGAAGACACAGTTTTCTTGTACTTAAGTCGGCATTGTGACTCTTATATTTAATTCCGATGCAATTTCTGTATTTCATCGTCACTGTGAAGGTCCAAGGGATACAGAAAACCTGCAGAGGTGCATCGGAATGTTAAATTCCTGAGACAGGAAACGCTCAAAACATAGACAGTAGGAGGACTCAGTCTTCCTGTACTTAAGTCGGCATTGTGACTCTTGTATTTAATTCCGATGCAATTTTTGTGTTTCATCGTCAATGGGAAGGTCCAACGCATACAGTAAGCCTGCAGAGGTGCATCGGAATGTAAAACTGGTGACTCAGGAAACGCTCAAACTATAGACAGTAGGAAGACTCAGTCCTCCTGTACTCAGTCGGCATTGTGTCTCTTATATTTAATTCCGATGCAATTGCTGTGTTTCATTGTCAATGGGAAGGTCCAAGGGATACAGTAAACCTGCAGAGGTGCATCGGAATGTAAAACTGGTGACACAGGAAACGCTCAAAACATAGACCGTAAGAAGACACAGTTTTCTTGTACTTAAGTCGGCATTGTGACTCTTATATTTAATTCCGATGCAATTTCTGTATTTCATCGTCACTGTGAAGGTCCAAGGGATACAGAAAACCTGCAGAGGTGCATCGGAATGTAAAATTCCTGAGACAGGAAACGCTCAAAACATAGACAGTAGGAGGACTCAGTCTTCCTGTACTTAAGTCGGCATTGTGACTCTTGTATTTAATTCCGATGCAATTTTTGTGTTTCATCGTCAATGGGAAGTTCCAACGGATACAGTAAGCCTGCAGAGGTGCATCGGAATGTAAAACTGGTGACACAGGAAACGCTCAAAACATAGACAGTAGGAAGACTCAGTCTTCCTGTACTTAAGTCGGCATTGTGTCTCTTATATTTAATTCCGATGCAATTTCTCTGTTTCATCGTCAATGGGAATGTCCATGGGGTACAGAAAACCTGCAGAGGTGCATCGGAATGTAAAACTGATGACACAGGAAACGCTCAAAATATAGACATTAGGAAGACTCAGTCTTCCTGTACTTGAATCGGCATTGTGTCTCTTTTATTTAATTGCGATGCAATTTCTGTGTTTCATCGTCACTGTGAAGGTCAAAAGGGATACAGTAAACCTGCAGAGGTGCATCGGAATGTAAAATTGCTGACACAGGAAACGCTCAAAACATAGACAGCAGGAAGACTCAGTCTTCCTGTACTTAAGTCGGCATTGTGACTCTTATATTTAATTGCGATGCAATTTCTGTGTTTCATCGTCAATGGGAAGCTCCAAGTGATACAGTAAACTTGCAGAGGTGCATCGGAATGTTAAACTGGTGACGCAGGAAACGCTCAAAGTATAGACAGTAGGAAGACTCAGTCTTCCTGTACTCAGTCGGCATTGTGTCTCTTATATTTAATTCCGATGCAATTTCTGTGTTTCATCGCAATTTGAAGGTCCAAGGGATACAGTAAACCTGCAGAGGTGCATCGGAATGTAAAACTGGTGACACATGAAACGCTCAAAACATAGACAGTAGAAAGACGAAATCTTCCAGTACCTAAGTCGGCATGGTGTCTCTTATATTTACTTCCGATGCAATTTCTGTGTTTCATTGTCAATGGGAAGGTCCAAGGGATACAGTAAACCTGCAGAGGTGCATCGGAATGTAAAACTGGTGACACAGGAAACGCTCAAAACATAGACCGTAAGAAGACACAGTTTTCTTGTACTTAACTCGGCATTGTGACTCTTATATTTAATTCCGATGCAATTTCTGTGTTTCATCGTCAATGGGAAGGTCCAATGGATACAGTAAACCTCCAGAGGTGCATCGGAATATAAAACTGGTCACACAGGAAACGCTCAAATCATAGACATTAGGAAGACTCAGTCTTCCTGTACTTAAGTGAGCATTGAGTCTCTTATATTTAATTCCGATGCAATTTCCGTGTTTCATCGTCAATTGGAAGGTCCAAGGGATACAGTAAACCTCCAGAGCTGCATCGGAATGTAAAACTGGTGACACAGTAAACGCTCGAAACATAGACCTTAAGAAGACACAGTTTTCTTGTACTTAAGTCGTCATTGTGACTCTTATATTTAATTCCGATTCAATTTCTGTGTTTCATCGTTACTGTGAAGGTCCAAGGGATACAGAAAACCTGCAGAGGTGCATCGGAATGTAAAATTGCTGACACAGGAAACGCTCACAACATAGACAGTAGGAAGACTCAGTCTTCCTGTACTAAAGTCGGCATTGTAACTCTTATATTTAATTGCGATGCTATTTCTGTGTTTCATTGCACTTTGAAGGTCCAAATGATACAGTAAACCTGCAGAGGTTCATCGGAATGTAAAACTGTTGACACAGGAAACGCTCAAAGCATAGACAGTAGAAAGACGAACTCTTCCTGTACTTAAGTCGGCATGGTGTCTCTCATATTTACTTCCGATGCAATTTCTGTGTTTCATCGTCAATGGGAAGGTCCAAGGGAAACAGTAAACCTGCAGAGGTACATCGGAATGTAAAACTGGTGACACAGGAAACGCTCAAAACATAGACCGTAAGAAGACACAGTTTTCTTGTACTTAAGTCGGCATTGTGACTCTTATATTTAATTCCGATGCAATTTCTGTATTTCATCGTCACTGTGAAGGTCCAAGGGGTACAGAAAACCTGAGGAGGTGCATCGGAATGTAAAATTCCTGAGACAGGAAACGCTCAAAACATAGACAGTAGGAAGACTCAGTCTTCCTGTACTTAAGTCGGCATTGTGACTCTTGTATTTAATTCCGATGCAATTTTTGTGTTTCATCGTCAATTGGAAGGTCCAAGGGATACAGTAAACCTCCAGAGCAGCATCGGAATGTAAAACTGGTGACACAGTAAACGCTCGAAACATAGACCTTAAGAAGACACAGTTTTCTTGTACTTAAGTCGGCATTGTGACTCTTATATTTAATTCCGATGCAATTTCTGTGTTTCATCGTTACTGTGAAGGTCCAAGGGATACAGAAAACCTGCTGAGGTGCATCGGAATGTAAAATTGCTGTCACAGGAAACGCTCAAATCATAGACAGTAGGAAGACTCAGTCTTCCTGTACTTCAGTCGGCATTGTGACTCTTATATTTAATTCCGATGCAAATTTTGTGTTTCATCGTCAATGGGAAGGTCCAACGGATACAGTAAACCTGCAGAGGTGCATCGGAATGTAAAACTGGTGACACAGGAAACGCTCAAAATATAGACATTAGGAAGACTCAGTCTTCCTGTACTTAAGTCAGCATTGTGTCTCTTATATTTACTTCCGATGCAATTTCTGTGTTTCATTGTCAATGGGAAGGTCCAAGGGATACAGAAAACCTGCAGATGTGCATCGGAATGTAAAATTGCTGACACAGGAAACGCTCAAAACATAGACAGTAGGAAGACTCAGTCTTCCTGTACTTAAGTCGGCATTGTGACTCTTATATTTAATTCCGATGCAATTTTTGTGTTTCATCGTCAATGGGAAGGTCCAACGGATACAGTAAACATGAAGAGGTGCATCGGAATGTAAAACTGGTGACACAGGAAACGCTCACAACATAGACAGTAGGAAGACTCAGTCTTCCTGTACTTAAGTCGGCATTGTGTCTCTTATATTTAATTCCGATGCAATTTCTCTGTTTCATCGTCAATGGGAAGGTCCATGGGATACAGAAAATCTGCAGAGGTGCATCGGAATGTAAAACTGATGACACAGGAAACGCTCAAACATAGACATTGGGAAGACTCAGGCTTCCTGTACTTAAGCCGGCATTGTGTCTCTTATATTTAATTCCGGTGCAATTTCGGTGTTTCATCGTCAATGGGAAAGTCCAATGGATACATTATACCTGCAGAGGTGCATCGGAATGTAAAACTGGTGACACAGGAAACGCTCGAAACATAGACAGTAGGAAGACACTGTTTTCTTGTACTTAAGTCGGCATTGTGACTCTTATATTTAATTCAGAAGCAATTTCTGTGTTCATCGTCACTGTGAAGGTCCAAGGGATGCAGTAAACCTCCAGAGGTGCATCGGAATGTAAAACTGGTGACCCAGGAAACGCTCAAAACATAGACAGTAGGAAGACTCAGTCTTCCTGTACTTATGTCGGCATTGTGTGTCTTATATTTAATTCCGATGCAATTTCTGTGTTTCTTCGACAATGGGAAGGTCCAATGGATACAGTAAACCTGTAGAGGTGCATCGGAATGTAAAACTGGTGACACAGGAAACGCTCAAAACATAGACATTAGGAAGACTCAGTCTTCCTGTACTTGAATCGGCATTGTGTCTCTTTTATTTAATTGGGATGCAATTTCTGTGTTTCATCATCACTGTGAAGGTCCAAGGGATACAGTAAACCTGCAGAGGTGCATCGGAATGTAAAATTGCTGACACAGGAAACGCTCAAAACATAGACAGTAGGAAGACTCAGTCTTCCTGTACTTAAGTCGGCATTGTGACTCTTATATTTAATTGCGATGCAATTTCTGTGTTTCATCGTCAATGGGAAGGTCCAAGTGATACAGTAAACTTGCAGAGGTGCATCGGAATGTAAAACTGGCGACACAGGAAACGCTCAAAGTATAGACAGTAGGAAGACTCAGTCTTCCTGTACTTCAGTCGGCATTGTGTCTCTTATATTTAATTCCGATGCAATTTCTGTGTTTCATCGCAATTTGAACGTCCAAGGGATACAGTAAACCTGCAGAGGTGCATCGGAATGTAAAACTGGTGACACAGGAAACGCTCAAAACATAGACAGTAGAAAGACAAAATCTTCCAGTACCTAAGTTGGCATGGTGTCTCTTATATTTACTTCCGATGCAATTTCTGTGTTTCATTGTCAATGGGAAGGTCCAAGGGATACAGTAAACCTGCAGATGTGCATCGGAATGTAAAACTGGTGACACAGGAAACGCTCAAAAGATAGACCGTAAGAAGACACAGTTTTCTTGTACTTAAGTCGGCATTGTGACTCTCATATTTAATTCCGATGCAATTTCTGTATTTCATCGTCACTGTGAAGGTCCAAGGGATACAGAAAACCTGCAGAGGTGCATCGGAATGTAAAATTGCTGACACAAGAAACGCTCAAACATAGACAGTAGGAAGACTCAGTCTTCCTGTACTTAAGTCGGCATTGTGACTCTTATATTTAATTCCGATGCAAATTTTGTGTTTCATCGTCAATGGGAAGGTCCAACGGATACAGTAAACCTGCATCGGAATGTAAAACTGGTGACACAGGAAACGCTCAAAATATAGACATTAGGAAGACTCAGTCTTCCTGTACTTAAGTCAGCATTGTGTCTCTTATATTTAATTCCGATGCAATTTCTGTGTTTCATCGTCAATGGGAAGGTCCAATGGATACAGTAAACCTCCAGAGGTGCATCGGAATATAAAACTGGTCACACAGGAAACGCTCAAATCATAGACATTAGGAAGACTCAGTCTTCCTGTACTTAAGTCAGCATTGAGTCTCTTATATTTAATTCCGATGCAATTTCCGTGTTTCATCGTCAATTGGAAGGTCCAAGGGATACAGTAAACCTCCAGAGCTGCATCGGAATGTAAAACTGGTGACACAGTAAACGCTTGAAACATAGACCTTAAGAAGACACAGTTTTCTTGTACTTATGTCGGCATTGCGACTCTTATATTTAATTCCGATGCAATTTCTGTGTTTCATCGTTACTGTGAAGGTCCAAGGGATACAGAAAACCTGCAGAGGTGCATCGGAATGTAAAATTGCTGACACAGGAAACGCTCAAAGCATAGACAGTAGGAAGACTCAGTCTTCCTGTACTTAAGTAGGCATTGTGACTCTTATATTTAATTGCGATGCAATTTCTGTGTTTCATCGCACTTTGAATGTCCAAGGGATACACCAAACCTGCAGAAGTGCATCGGAATGTAAAACTGGTGACACAGGAACCGCTCAAAACATAGACAGTACAAAGACAAAATCTTCCTGTACTTAAGTCGGCATGGTGTCTCTTATATTTACTTCCGATGCAATTTCTGTGTTTCATTGTCAATGGGAAGGTCCAAGGGATACAGTTAACCTGCAGAGGTGCATCGGAATGTAAAACTGGTGACACAGGAAACGCTCAAAACATAGACAGTAGGAAGACTCAGTCTTCCTGTACTTAAGTCGGCATTGTGTCTCTTATATTTAATTCCGATGCAATTTCTCTGTTTCTTCGTCAGCGGGAAGGTCCATGGGATACAGAAAACCTGCAGAGGTGCATCGGAATGTAAGAGTGATGACACAGGAAACGCTCAAAACATAGACATTGGGAAGACTCAGTCTTCCTGTAGTTAAGTCGGCATTGTGTCTCTTATATTTAATTCCGATGCAATTTCCGTGTTTCATCGTCAATTTGAAGGTCCAAGGGATACAGTAAACCTCCAGAGCTGCATCGGAATGTAAAACTGGTGACACAGTAAACGCTCAAAATATAGACATTAGGAAGACTCAGTCCTCCTGTACTTAAGTCGGCATTGTGTCTCTTATATTTAATTCCGATGCAATTTCTGTGTTTCATCGTCAATGGGAAAGTCCAATGGATACAGTAAACCTGCAGAGGTGCATCGGAATATAAAACTGGTGACACAGGAAACGCTCAAATCATAGACATTAGGTAGACTCAGTCTTCCTGTACTTAAGTCAGCATGATCATCTTATATTTAATTCCGATGCAATTTCTGTGTTTCATCGACAATTGGAAGGTCCAAGGGATACAGTAAACCTCCAGAGCTGCATCGGAATGTAAAACTGGTGACACAGGAAACGCTCAAAATATAGACATTAGGAAGACTCAGTCCTCCTGTACTTATGTCGGCATTGTGTCTCTTATATTTAAATCCGATGCAATTTCTGAATTTCATCGTCAATGGGAAGGTCCAATGGATACAGTA
This sequence comes from Schistocerca nitens, assembly GCF_023898315.1. Taxonomy (NCBI): domain Eukaryota; kingdom Metazoa; phylum Arthropoda; class Insecta; order Orthoptera; family Acrididae; genus Schistocerca; species Schistocerca nitens. Next base: position 764,692,123 of record NC_064619.1, read on the forward strand.
AACCTCCAGAGGTGCATCGGAATATAAAACTGGTCACACAGGAAACGCTCAAATCATAGACATTAGGAAGACTCAGTCTTCCTATACTTAAGTCGGCATTGTGTCTCTTATATTTAATTCCGATGCAATTTCCGTGTTTCATCGTCAATTTGAAGGTCCAAGGGATACAGTAAACCTCCAGAGCTGCATCGGAATGTAAAACTGGTGACACAGTAAACGCTCGAAACATAGACCTTAAGAAGACACAGTTTTCTTGTACTTAAGTCGTCATTGTGACTCTTATATTTAATTCCGATTGAATTTCTGTGTTTCATCGTTACTGTGAAGGTCCAAGGGATACAGAAAACCTGCAGAGGTGCATCGGAATGTAAAATTCCTGACACAGGAAACGCTCAAAACATAGACAGTAGGAAGACTCAGTCTTCCTGTACTTAAATCTGCATTGTGACTCTTGTATTTAATTCCGATGCATTTTTTGTGTTTCATCGTCAATGGGAAGGTCCAACGGATACAGTAAACCTGCAGAGGTTCATCGGAATGTAAAACTGGTGACACAGGAAACGCTCAAAACATAGACAGTAGGAAGACTCAGTCTTCCTGTACTTAAGTCGGCATTGTGTCTCTTATATTTAATTCCGACACAATTTCTCTGTTTCATCGTCAATGGGAAGGTCCATGGGGTACAGAAAACCTGCAGAGGTGCATCGGAATGTAAAACTGATGACACAGGAAACGCTCAAAACATAGACATTGGGAAGACTCAGGCTTCCTGTACTTAAGTCGGCATTGTGTCTCTTATATTTAATTCCGGTGCAATTTCGGTGTTTCATCGTCAATGGGACAGTCCAATGGATACATTAAACCTGCAGATGTGCATCGGAATGTAAAACTGGTGACACAGGAAACGCTCGAAACATAGACAGTATGAAGACACTGTTTTCTTGTAATTAAGTCGGCATTGTGACTCTTATATTTAATTCCGATGCAATTTCTGTGTTTCATCGTCAATGGGAAGGTCCAATGGATACAGTTAACCTGCAGAGGTGCATCGGAATGTAAAACTGGTGACGCAGGAAACGCTCAAATCATCGACAGTAGGAAGACTCTATCTTCCTGTACTTAAGTCGGCAATGTGTCTCTTATATTTAATTTCGATGCAATTTTTGTGTTTCATCGTCAAAAGGGAGATCCAAGGGATACAGTAAACCTGCAGAGGTGCATCGGAATGTCAAACTGGTGACACAGGAAACGCTCAAAACATAGACTGGATGAAGACTCAGTCTTCCTGTACTTAATACGGCGTTGTGTATCTTATATTTAATTCCGATGCAATTTCTGTGTTTCATTGTCAATGGGAAGGTCCAAGGGATACAGTAATCTTGCAGAGGTGCATCGGAATGTAAAACTGGTGACACAGGAAGCGCTCAAAATATAGACTGTAGGAATACTCAGACTTCCTGTACTTAAGTCGGCATTGTGACTCTTATATTTAATTGCGATGCAATTTCTGTGTTTCATCGTAATGGGAAGGTCCAAGGGATACAGTAAACTTGCAGAGGTGCATCGGAATGTAAAACTGGTGACACAGGAAACGCTCAAAACATAGACTTTAGGAAGACTCAGACTTCCTGTACTTCAGTCGGCATTGTGTCTCTTATATTTAATTCCGATGCAATTTCTGTGTTTCATCGCAATGTGAAGGTTCAAGGGATACAGTAAACCTGCAGAGGTGCATCGGAATGTAAAACTGATGACACAGGAAACGCTCAAAACATAGACAGTAGGAAGACTCAGTCTTGCTGTACTTAACCCCGGCATTGTGTCTCCTTTATTTAATTCCGATGCAATTTCTGTGTTTCACCGTCAATGGGAAGGTCCAAGGGATACAGTAAACCTCCAGAGCTGCATCGGAATGTAAAACTGGTGACACAGTAAACGCTCGAAACATAGACCTTAAGAAGACACAGTTTTCTTGTACTTAAGTCATCATTGTGACTCTTATATTTAATTCCGATGCAATTTCTGTGTTTCATCGTTAATGGGAAGGTCCAATGGATACAGTAAACCTGCAGAGGTGCATCGGAATATAAAACTGGTGACACAGGAAACGCTCACATCATAGACATTAGGTAGACTCAGTCTTCCTGTACTTAAGTCAGCATTGATCATCTTATATTTAATTCCGATGCAATTTCTGTGTTTCATCGACAATTGGAAGGTCCAAGGGATACAGTAAACCTCCAGAGCTGCATCGGAATGTAAAACTGTTGACACAGTAAATGCTCGAAACATAGACCTTAAGAAGAAACAGTTTTCTTGTACTTAAGTCGTCATTGTGACTCTTATATTTAATTCCGATTCAATTTCTGTGTTTCGTCGTTATTTTGAAGGTCCAAGGGATACAGAAAACCTGCAGAGGTGCATCGGAATGTAAAATTGCTGACACAGGAAACGCTCACAACATAGACAGTAGGAAGACTCAGTCTTCCTGTACTTAAGTCGGCAATGTGTCTCTTATATTTAATTCCGATGCAATTTCTGTGTTTCATCGTTAATGGGAAGGTCCAATGGATACAGTAAACCTCCAGAGGTGCATCGGAATATATAACTGGTCACACAGGAAACGCTCAAATCATAGACATTAGGAAGACTCAGTCTTCCTGTACTTAAGTCAGCATTGAGTCTCTTATATTTAATTCCGATGCAATTTCCGTGTTTCATCGTCAATTGGAAGGTCCAAGGGATACAGTAAACCTCCAGAGCTGCATCGGAATGTAAAACTGGTGACACAGTAAACGCTCGAAACATAGACCTTAAGAAGACTCAGTCTTCCTGTACTAAAGTCGGCATTGTGACTCTTATATTTAATTGCGATGCAATTTCTGTGTTTCATCGCACTTTGAAGGTCCAAATGATACAGTAAACCTGCAGAGGTTCATCGGAATGTAAAACTGGTGACACAGGAAACGCTCAAAGCGTAGACAGTAGAAAGACGAAATCTTCCTGTACTTAAGTCGGCATGGTGTCTCTCATATTTACTTCCGATGCAATTTCTGTGTTTCATCGTCAATGGGAAGGTCCAAGGGATACAGTAAACCTGCAGAGGTGCATCGGAATGTAAAACTGGTGACACAGGAAACGCTCAAAACATAGACCCTAAGAAGACACAGTTTTCTTGTACTTAAGTCGGCATTGTGACTCTTATATTTAATTCCGATGCAATTTCTGTATTTCATCGTCACTGTGAAGGTCCAAGGGATACAGAAAACCTCCAGAGGTGCATCGGAATGTAAAATTCCTGACACAGGAAACGCTCAAAACATAGACAGTAGGAAGACTCAGTCTTCCTGTACTTAAGTCGGCATTGTGACTCTTGTATTTAATTCCGATGCAATTTTTGTGTTTCATCGTCAATGGGAAGGTCCGACGGATACAGTAAACCTGCAGAGGTGCATCGGAATGAAAAACTGGTAACACAGGAAACGCTCAAAACATAGGCAGTAGGAAGACTCAGTCTTCCTGTACTTAAGTCGGCATTGTGTCTCTTATATTTAATTCCGATGCAATTTCTCTGTTTCATCGTCAATGGGAAGGTCCATGGGGTACAGAAAGCCTGCAGAGGTGCATCGGAATGTAAAACTGATGACACAGGAAACGCTCAAATCATGGACATTGGGAAGACTCAGGCTTCCTGTACTTAAGTCGGCATTGTGTCTCTTATATTTAATTCCGGTGCAATTTCGGTGTTTCATCGTCAATGGGAAAGTCCAATGGATACATTAAACCTGCAGATGTGCATCGGAATGTAAAACTGGTGACACAGGAAACGCTCGAAACATAGACAGTAGGAAGACACTGTTTTCTTGTAATTAAGTCGGCATTGTGACTCTTATATTTAATTCCGATGCAATTTCTGTGTTTCATCGTCAATGGGAAGGTCCAATGGATACAGTTAACCTGCAGAGGTGCATCGGAATGTAAAACTGGTGACGCAGGAAACGCTCAAATCATCGACAGTAGAAAGACTCAATCTTCCTGTACTTAAGTCGGCAATGTGTCTCCTATATTTAATTTCGATGCAATTTTTGTGTTTCATCGTCAAAAGGGAGATCCAAGGGATACAGTAAACCTGCAGAGGTGCATCGGAATGTAAAACTGATGACACAGGAAACGCTCAAAACACAGACAGTAGGAAGACTCAGTCTTGCTGTACTTAACCCCGGAATTGTGTCTCCTTTATTTAATTCCGATGCAATTTCTGTGTTTCATCGTCAATGGGAAGGTCCAATGGATACAGTAAACCTCCAGAGGTGCATCGGAATATAAAACTGGTCACAAAGGAAACGCTCAAGTCATAGACATTAGGAAGACTCAGTCTTCCTGTACTTAAGTCAGCATTGAGTCTCTTATATTTAATTCCGATGCAATTTCCGTGTTTCATCGTCAATAGGAAGGTCCAAGGGATACAGTAAACCTCCTGAGCTGCATCGGAATGTGAAACTGGTGACACAGTAAACGCTCGAAACATAGACCTTAAGAAGACACAGTTTTCTTGTACTTAAGTCGTCATTGTGACTCTTATATTTAATTCCGATGCTATTTCTGTGTTTCATCGTCAATGGGAAGGTACAATGGATACAGTAAACCTGCAGAGGTGCATCGGAATATAAAACTGGTGACACAGGAAACGCTCAAATCATAGACATTAGGAAGACTCAGTCTTCCTGTACTTAAGTCAGCATTGAGTCTCTTATATTTAATTCCGATGCAATTTCCGTGTTTCATCGTCAATTGGAAGGTCCAAGGGATACAGTAAACCTCCAGAGCTGCATCGGAATGTAAAACTGGTGACACAGTAAACGCTCGAAACATAGACCTTAAGAAGACACAGTTTTCTTGTACTTAAGTCGTCATTGTGACTCTTATATTTAATTCCGATTCAATTTCTGTGTTTCATCGTTGCTGTGAAGGTCCAAGGGATACAGAAAACCTGCAGAGGTGCATCGGAATGTAAAATTGCTGACACAGGAAACGCTCACAACATAGACAGTAGGAAGACTCAGTCTTCCTGTACTAAAGTCGGCATTGTGACTCTTATATTTAATTGCGATGCAATTTCTGTGTTTCATCGCACTATGAAGGTCCAAATGATACAGTAAACCTGCAGAGGTTCATCGGAATGTAAAACTGTTGACACAGGAAACGCTCAAAGCATAGACAGTAGAAAGACGAAATCTTCCTGTACTTAAGTCGGCATGGTGTCTCTCATATTTACTTCCGATGCAATTTCTGTGTTTCATCGTCAATAGGAAGGTCCAAGGGATACAGTAAACCTCCAGAGTTGCATCGGAATGTAAAACTGGTGACACAGGAAACGCTCAAAACATAGACCGTAAGAAGACAAAGTTTTCTTGTACTTAAGTCGGCATTGTGACTCTTATATTTAATTCCGATGCAATTTCTGTTTTTCATCGTCACTGTGAAGGTCCAAGGGATACAGAAAACCTGCAGAGGTGCATCGGAATGTAAAATTCCTGACACAGGAAACGCTCAAAACATAGACAGTAGGAAGACTCAGTCTTCCTGTACTTAAGTCGGCATTGTGACTCTTGTATTTAATTCCGATGCAATTTTTGTGTTTCATCGTCAATGGGAAGGTCCGACGGATACAGTAAACCTGCAGAGGTGCATCGGAATGTAAAACTGGTGACACAGGAAACGCTCAAAACATAGGCAGTAGGAAGACTCAGTCTTCCTGTACTTCAGTCGGCATTGTGTCTCTTATATTTAATTCCGATGCAATTTCTCTGTTTCATCGTCAATGGGAAGGTCCATGGGGTACAGAAAACCTGCAGAGGTGCTTCGGAATGTAAAACTGATGACACAGGAAACGCTCAAAACATAGACATTGGGAAGACTCAGGCTTCCTGTACTTAAGTCGGCATTGTGTCTCTTATATTTAATTCCGGTGCAATTTCGGTGTTTCATCGTCAATGGGAAAGTCCAATGGATACATTAAACCTGCAGATGTGCATCGGAATGTAAAACTGGTGACACAGGAAACGCTCGAAACATAGACAGTAGGAAGACACTGTTTTCTTGTAATTAAGTCGGCATTATGACTCTTATATTTAATTCCGATGCAATTTCTGTGTTTCATCGTCAATGGGAAGGTCCAATGGATACAGTTAACCTGCAGAGGTGCATCGGAATGTAAAACAGGTGACGCAGGAAACGCTCAAATCATCGACAGTAGGAAGACTCAATCTTCCTGTACTTAAGTCGGCAATGTGTCTCTTATATTTAATTTCGATGCAATTTTTGTGCTTCATCGTCAAAAGGGAGATCCAAGGGATACAGTAGACATGCAGAGGTGCATCGGAATGTCAAACTGGTGACACAGGAAACGCTCAAAACATAGACTGGATGAAGACTCAGTCTTCCTGTACTTAATACGGCATTGTGTATCTTATATTTAATTCCGATGCAATTTATGTGTTTCATTGTCAATGGGAAGGTCCAAGGGATACAGTAATCTTGCAGAGGTGCATCGGAATGTAAAACTGGTGACACAGGAAGCGCTCAAAATATAGACTGTAGGAATACTCAGACTTCCTGTACTTAAGTCGGCATTATGACTCTTATATTTAATTGCGATGCAATTTCTGTGTTTCATCGTAATGGGAAGGTCCAAGGGATACAGTAAACTTGCAGAGGTGCATCGGAATGTAAAACTGGTGACACAGGAAACGCTCAAACCATAGACTTTAGGAAGACTCAGTCTTCCTGTACTTCAGTCGGCATTGTGTCTCTTATATTTAATTCCGATGCAATTTCTGTGTTTCATCGTCAATGGGAAGGTCCAATGGATACAGTAAACCTGCAGAGGTGCATCGGAATATAAAACTGGTGACACAGGAAACGCTCAAATCATAGACATTAGGTAGACTCAGTCTTCCTGTACTTAAGTCAGCATTGATCCTCTTATATTTAATTCAGATGCAATTTCTGTGGTTCATCGACAATTGGAACGTCCAAGGGATACAGTAAACCTCCAGAGCTGCATCGGAATGTAAAACTGGTGACACAGGAAACGCTCAAAATATAGACATTAGGAAGACTCAGACTTCCTGTACTTAAGTCGGCATTGTGTCTCTTATATTTAATTCCTATGCAATTTTTGTGTATCATCGTCAATGGGAAGGTCCAAGGGATACAGTAAACCTGCAGAGGTGCATCGCAATGTGAAATTGGTGACACTGTAAACGCCCAAAACATAGACAGTAAGGACCCTCAGTTTTCTTGTACTTAAGTCGGCATTGTGTCTCTTATGTTTAATTCCGATGCAATTTCAGTGTTTCATCGTCAATCTGAAGGTCCAATGGATACAGTTAACCTGTAGAGGTGGATCGGAATGTCAAACTGGTGACACAGGAAACGCTCAAAATATAGACATTAGGAAGACTCAGTCTTCCTGTACTTAAGTCGGCATTGTGTCTCTTATATTTAATTCCGATGCAATTTCTCTGTTTCATCGTCAATGAGAAGGTCCAATGGATACAGTAAACCTGCAGAGGTGCATCGGAATGTAAAACTGATGACACAGGAAACGCTAAAAACATAGACATTGGGAAAACTCAGGCTTCCTGTACTTAAGCCGGCATTGTGTCTCTTATATTTAATTCCGGTGCAATTTCGGTGCTTCATCGTCAATGGGAAAGTCCAATGGATACATTAAACCTGCAGAGGTGCATCGGAATGTAAAACTGGTGACACAGGAGACGCTCGAAACATAGACAGTAGGAAGACACTGTTTTCTTGTACTTAAGTCGGCATTGTGACTCTTATATTTAATTCCGATGCAATTTCTGTGTTTCGTCGTCACTGTGAAGCTCCAAGGGATACAGTAAACCTCCAGAGGTGCATCGGAATGTAAAACTGGTGACCCAGGAAACGCTCAAAACATAGACAGTAGGAAGACTCAGTTATCCTGTACTTATGTCGGCATTGTGTGTCTTATATTTAATTCCGATGCAATTTCTGTGTTTCTTCGTCAATGGGAAGGTACAATGGATACAGTAAACCTGCAAAGATGCATCGGAATGAAAAACTGGTGACACAGGAAACGCTCAAAACATAGACATTTGGAAGACTCAGTTTCCTGTACTTGAATCGGCATTGTGTCTCTTATATTTAATTGCGATGCAATTTCTGCGTTTCATCGTCACTGTGAAGGTCCAAGGGATACAGTAAACCTGCAGAGGTGCATCGGAATTTAAAATTGCTGGCACAGGAAACGCTCAAACATAGACAGTAGGAAGACTCAGTCATCCTTTACTTAAGTCGGTATTGTGACTCTTATATTTAATTGCGATGCAATTTCTGTGTTTCATCGTCAATGGGAAGGTCCAAGGGATACAGTAATCTTGCAGAGGTGCATCGGAATGTAAAACTGATGACACAGGAAACGCTCAAAATATAGACCGTAGGAATACTCAGTCTTCCTGTACTTAAGTCGGCATTGTGACTCTTATATATAATTGCGATGCAATTTCTGTGTTTCATCGTAATGGGAAGGTCCAAGGGATACAGAAACCCGCAGAGGTGCATCGGAATGTAAAACTGGTGACACAGGAAACGCTCAAAACATAGACATTAGGAAGACTCAGTCTTCCTGTACCTCTGTCGGCATTGTGTCTCTTATATTTAATTCCGATGCAATTTTTGTGTTTCATCGCAATCCAAGCGATACAGTAAACCTGCAGAGGTGCATCGGAATGTAAAACTGATGACACAGGAAACGCTCAAAACATAGACAGTAGGAAGACTCAGTCTTGCTGTACTTAACCCCGGCATTGTGTCTCCTTTATTTAATTCCGATGCAATTTCTGTGTTTCATCGTCAATGGGAAGGTCGAAGGGAAACAGTAAACCTGCAGAGGTGCATCGGAATGTAAAACTGGTGACACAGGAAACGCTCAAAACATAGACAGTAGGAAGACTCAGTCTTCCTGTACTTAAGTCGGCATTGTGTCTCTTATATTTAATTCCGATGCAATTTCTTTGTTTCATCGTCAATGGGACGGTCCAATGGATACAGTAAACCTGCTGAGATGCATCGGAATATAAAACTGGTGACACAGGAAACGCTCAAATCATAGACATTATGTAGACTCAGTCTTCCTGTACTTATGTCAGCATTGATCCTCTTATATTTAATTCCGATGCAATTTCTGTGTTTCATCGACAATTGGAAGGTCCAAGGGATACAGTAAACCTCCAGAGCTGCATCGGAATATAAAACTGGTGACACAGGAAACGCTCAAAATATAGACATTAGGAAGACTCAGTCTTCCTGTACTTAAGTCGGCATTGTGTCTCTTATATTTAATTCCGATGCAATTTCTGTGTTTCATCGTCAATGGGAAGGTCCAAGGGATACAGTAAACTTGCAGAGGTGCATCGCAATGTAAAACTGGTGACACTGTAAACGCTCAAAACATAGACAGTAAGGACACTCAGTTTTCTTGTACTTAAGTCGGCATTGTGTCTCTTATGTTTAATTCCGATGCTATTTCTGTGTTTTATCGTCAATCTGAAAGTCCAATGGATACAGTTAACCTGTAGAAGTGCATCGGAATGTCAAACTGGTGACACAGGAAACGCTCAAAACATAGACTGGATGAAGACTCAGTCTTCCTGTACTTAATACGGCATTCTGTCTCTTATATTTAATTCCGATGCAAATTTTGTGTTTCATCGTCACTGTGAAGGTCCAGTGGATACAGTAAACCTGCAGAGGTGCATCGGAATATAAAACTGGTGACACAGGAAACGCTCAAAACATAGACAGAAGGAAGACTCAGTCGTCCTGTACTTCAGTCGACATTGTGACTCTTATATTTAATTCCGATGCAATTTTTGTGTTTCATCGTCAATGGGAAGGTCCAAGGGATACAGTAAACTTGCAGAGGTGCATCTGAATGTAAAACCGGTGACACAGGAATAGCTCAAAATATAGACAGTAGGAATACTCAGTCTTCCTGTACTTAAGTCTTCGTTGTGTCTCTTATATTTAACTCCGATGCAATATCTGTGTTTCATCGCACTTTGAAGGTCCAAGGGATACAGAAACTGCAGAGCTGCATCAGAATGTAAAACTGGTGACACAGGAAACTCTCAAAGCATAGAGAGTAGGCAGACTCTGTCTTCCTGTTTTTAAGTCGGCATTGTGTCTCTTATATTTAATTCCGATGCAATATCTGTGTTTCATCGTCAATGGGAAGGTCCAAGGGATACAGTAAACCTGCAGAGGTGCATCGGATTGTAAAACTGGTGACACAGGAAACGCTCAAATTATAGACAGTAGGAAGACTCAGTCTTCCTGTACTTAAGTCGGCATTGTGTCACTTATAATTAATTCCGATGCAATTTCTGTGTTTCATCGTCAATGGGAAGGTCCAAGGGATACAGAAAACCTGCAGAGGTGCATCGGAATGTATAACTAGTGACACAGGAAACAATCAAAACATAGACAGTTGGAAGACTCAGTCTTCCTGTACTTAAGTCGGCATTTTGTCTCTTATATTTAATTCCGATGCAATTTCTGTGTTTCATCGTCAATGGGAAGGTCCAAGGGATACAGTAAACCTGCAGAGGTGCATCGGAATGTAAAACTGGTGACACAGGAAACGCTCAAAGCATAGACAGTAGGAAGACTCAGCCTTACTGTACTTAAGTCGTCATTGTGTCTCTTATATTTATTTCCGATGAAATTTCTGTGTTTCATCGTCAATGAGAAGGTCCAAGGGATACAGCAAACCTGCAGAGGTGAATCGGAATGTAAAACTGGTGACACAGGAAACGCTCAAAACATAGACAGTAGGAAGACTCAGTCTTCCTGTACTTAAGTCGGCATTGTGTCTCTTATATTTAATTCCGATGCAATTTCTGTGTTTCATCGTCAATGGGAATGTCCAAGGGATACAGTAAACCTGCAGAGGTGCATCGGAATGTAAAACTGATGACACAGAAAACGCTCAAAACATAGACAGTTGGAAGACTCAGTCTTCCTGTACTTAAGTCGGCATTGTGTCTCTTATATTTAATTCCGATGCGATTTCTGTGTTTCATCGACAATGGGAAGGTCCAAGGGGTACAGTAAACCGGCAGAGTTGCATCGGAATGTAAAACTGGTGACTTAGGAACCGCTCATACATTGACCGTACGAAGACAGTTTTCTTGTACTTAAGTCGGCATTGTGTCTCTTATATTTAATTTCGATGCATTTTCTGTGTTTCATCGTCAATGGGAAGGTCCAAGCGATACAGGAAACCTGCAGAGGTGCATCGGAATGTAAAACTGGTGACACAGGAGACGATCAAAACATAGAGAGTAGGAAGACTCAGTCTTCCTGTTTTTAAATCGGCATTGTGTCTCTTATATTTAATTCCGATGCAATTTCTGTGTTTCATCGTCAATGGGAAGGTCCAAGGGATACAGTAAACCTGTAGAGGTGCATCGGAATGTAAAACTGGTGACACAGGAAACGCTCAAATTACAGACAGTAGGAAGACAGTCTTCCTGTACTTATGTCGGCATTGTGCCTCTTATATTTAATTCCGATTCAATTTCTGTGTTTCATCGCCAATGGGAAGGTCCAAGGGATACAGTAAAACTGCAGAGCTGCATCAGAATGTAAAACTGGTGACACAGTAAACGCTCAAAGCATAGAGAGTAGGCAGACTCAGTCTTCCTGTTTTTAAGTCTGCATTGTGTCTCTTATATTTAATTCCGATGCAATATCTGTGTTTCATCGTCAATCGGAAGGTCCAAGGGATACAGTAAACCTGCAGAGGTGCATCGGATTGTAAAACTGGTGACACAGGAAACGCTCAAATTATAGACAGTAGGAAGACTCAGTCTTCCTGTACTTAAGTCGGCATTGTGTTACTTATAATTAATTCCGATGCAATTTCTGTGTTTCATCGTCAATGGGAAGGTCCAAGGGATACAGAAAACCTGCAGAGGTGCATCGGAATGTATAACTAGTGACACAGGAAACAATCAAAACATAGACAGTTGGAAGACTCAGTCTTCCTGTACTTAAGTCGGCATTTTGTCTCTTATATTTAATTCCGATGCAATTTCTGTGTTTCATCGTCAATGGGAAGGTCCAAGGGATACAGTAAACCTGCAGAGGTGCATCGGAATGTAAAACTGGTGACACAGGAAACGCTCAAAGCATAGACAGTAGGAAGACTCAGCCTTACTGTACTTAAGTCGTCATTGTGTCTCTTATATTTATTTCCGATGAAATTTCTGTGTTTCATCGTCAATGAGAAGGTCCAAGGGATACAGCAAACCTGCAGAGGTGAATCGGAATGTAAAACTGGTGACACAGGAAACGCTCAAAACATAGGCAGTAGGAAGACTCAGTCTTCCTGTACTTAAGTCGGCATTGTGTCTCTTATATTTAATTCCGATGCAATTTCTGTGTTTCATCGTCAATGGGAATGTCCAAGGGATACAGTAAACCTGCAGAGGTGCATCGGAATGTAAAACTGATGACACAGAAAACGCTCAAAACATAGACAGTAGGAAGACTCAGCCTTACTGTACTTAAGTCGGCATTGTGTCTCTTATATTTAATTCCGATGCAATTTCTGTGTTTCATCGTCAATGGGAATGTCCAAGGGATACAGTAAACCTGCAGAGGTGCATCGGAATGTAAAACTGATGACACAGAAAACGCTCAAACATAGACAGTTGGAAGACTCAGTCTTCCTGTACTTAAGTCGGCATTGTGTCTCTTATATTTAATTCCGATGCGATTTCTGTGTTTCATCGACAATGGGAAGGTCCAAGGGGTACAGTAAACCGGCAGAGTTGCATCGGAATGTAAAACTGGTGACTTAGGAACCGCTCAAACATTGACCGTACGAAGACAGTTTTCTTGTACTTAAGTCGGCATTGTGTCTCTTATATTTAATTTCGATGCATTTTCTGTGTTTCATCGTCAATGTGAAGGTCCAAGCGATACAGGAAACCTGCAGAGGTGCATCGGAATGTAAAACTGGTGACACAGGAAACGTTCAAAGCATAGAGAGTAGGAAGATCAGTCTTCCTGTTTTTAAGTCGGCATTGTGCCTCTTATATTTAATTCCGATGCAATTTCTGTGTTTCATCGTCAATGGGAAGGTCCAAGGGATACAGTAAACCTGCAGAGGTGCATCGGAATGTAAAACTAGTGACACAGGAAACGCTCAAAACATAGACAGTAGGAAGATTCAGTCTTCCTGTAGTTAAGTCGGCATTGTGTCTCTTATATTTAATTCCGATGCAATTTCTGTGTTTCATCGTCAATGGGAATGTCCAAAGGATACAGTAAACCTGCAGAAGTGCATCGGAATGTAAAACTAGTGACACAGGAAACGCTCAAAACATAGACAGTAGGAAGACTCAATCTTCCTGTACTTAAGTCGGCATTGTGTCTCTTATATTTAATTCCGATGCAATTTCTGTGTTTCATCGTCAATGGGAAGGTCCAAGGGATACAGTAAACCTGCAGAGGTGCATCTGAATGTAAAACTGTTGACACAGGAAACGCTCAAACATAGACAGTAGGAAGACTCAGTCTTCCTGTACTTAAGTCGGCATTGTGTCTCTTATATATATTTCCGATGCAATTTCTGTGTTTCATCCTCACTGTGAAGGTCCAAGGGATACAGTAAACCTGTAGAGGTGCATCGGAATGTAAAACTGGTGACACAGGAAACGCTCAAATTACAGACAGTAGGAAGACTGTCTTCCTGTACTTAAGTCGGCATTTTGTCTCTTATATTTAATTCCGATGCAATTTCTGTGTTTCATCGCCAATGGGAAGGTCCAAGGGATACAGTAAACCTGCAGAGCTGCATCAGAATGTAAAACTGGTGACACAGGAAACGCTCAAAGCATAGAGAGTAGGCAGACTCAGTCTTCCTGTTTTTAAGTCGGCATTGTGTCTCTTATATTTAATTCCGATGCAATTTCTGTGTTTCATCGTCAATGGGAAGGTCCAAGGGATACAGTAAACCTGTAGAGGTGCATCGGAATGTAAAACTGGTGACACAGGAAACGCTCAAATTACAGACAGTAGGAAGACAGTCTTCCTGTACTTAAGTCGGCATTGTGTCTCTTATATTTAATTCCGATTCAATTTCTGTGTTTCATCGCCAATGGGAAGGTCCAAGGGATACAGTAAAACTGCAGAGCTGCATCAGAATGTAAAACTGGTGACACAGGAAACGCTCAAAGCATAGAGAGTAGGCAGACTCAGTCTTCCTGTTTTTAAGTCGGCATTGTGTCTCTTATATTTAATTCCGATGCAATATCTGTGTTTCATCGTCAATGGGAAGGTCCAAGGTATACAGTAAACCTGCAGAGGTGCATCGGATTGTAAAACTGGTGACACAGGAAACGCTCAAATTATAGACAGTAGGAAGACTCAGTCTTCCTGTACTTAAGTCGGCATTGTGTTACTTATAATTAATTCCGATGCAATTTCTGTGTTTCATCGTCAATGGGAAGGTCCAAGGGATACAGAAAACCTGCAGAGGTGCATCGGAATGTATAACTAGTGACACAGGAAACAATCAAAACATAGACAGTTGGAAGACTCAGTCTTCCTGTACTTAAGTCGGCATTGTGTCTCTTGTATTTAATTCCGATGCAATTTCTGTGTTTCATCGTCAATGGGAGGGTCCAAGGGATACAGTAAATCTGCAGAGGTGCATCGGAATGTAAAACTGGTGACACAGGAAACGCTCAAAACATAGACAGTAGGAAGACTCAGCCTTACTGTACTTAAGTCGGCATTGTGTCTCTTATATTTTATTCCGATGCCATTTCTGTGTTTCATCGTCAATGGGAATGTCCAAGGGATACAGTAAACCTGCAGAGGTGCATCGGAATGTAAAACTGATGACACAGAAAACGCTCAAAACATAGACAGTTGTAAGACTCAGTCTTCCTGTACTTAAGTCGGCATTGTGTCTCTTATATTTAATTCCGATGCGATTTCTGTGTTTCATCGACAATGGGAAGGTCCAAGGGGTACAGTAAACCGGCAGAGTTGCATCGGAATGTAAAACTGGTGACTTAGGAACCGCTCAAACATTGACCGTACGAAGACAGTTTTCTTGTACTTAAGTCGGAATTGTGTCTCTTATATTTAATTTCGATGCATTTTCTGTGTTTCATCGTCAATGGGAAGGTCCAAGCGATACAGGAAACCTGCAGAGGTGCATCAGAATGTGAAACTGGTGACACAGGAAACGTTCAAAACATAGAGAGTAGGAAGATCAGTCTTCCTGTTTTTAAGTCGGCATTGTGTCTCTTATATTTAATTCCGATGCAATTTCTGTGTTTCATCGTCAATGGGAAGGTCCAAGGGATACAGTAAACCTGCAGAGGTGCATCGGAATGTAAAACTAGTGACCCAGGAAACACTCAAAACATAGACAGTAGGAAGATTCAGTCTTCCTGTAGTTAAGTCGGCATTGTGTCTCTTATATTTAATTCCGATGCAATTTCTGTGTTTCATCGTCAATGGGAATGTCCAAAGGATACAGTAAAACTGCAGAAGTGCATCGGAATGTAAAACTAGTGACACAGGAAACGCTCAAAACATAGACAGTAGGAAGACTCAATCTTCCTGTACTTAAGTCGGCATTGTGTCTCTTATATTTAATTCCGATGCAATTTCTGTGTTTCATCGTCAATGGGAAGGTCCAAGGGATACAGTAAACCTGCAGAGGTGCATCTGAATGTAAAACTGTTGACACAGGAAACGCTCAAACATAGACAGTAGGAAGACTCAGTCTACCTGTACTTAAGTCGGCATTGTGTCTCTTATATATTTTTCCGATGCAATTTCTGTGTTTCATCCTCACTGTGAAGGTCCAAGGGATACAGTAAACCTGTAGAGGTGCATCGGAATGTAAAACTGGTGACACAGGAAACGCTCAAATTACAGACAGTAGGAAGACTGTCTTCCTGTACTTAAGTCGGCATTGTGTCTCTTATATTTAATTCCGATGCAATTATTGTGTTTCATCGCCAATGGGAAGGTCCAAGGGATACAGTAAAACTGCAGAGCTGCATCAGAATGTAAAACTGGTGACACAGGAAACGCTCAAAGCATAGAGAGTAGGCAGACTCAGTCTTCCTGTTTTTAAGTAGGCATTGTGTCTCTTATATTTAATTCCGATGCAATATCTGTGTTTCATCGTCAATGGGAAGGTCCAAGGGATACAGTAAACCTGCAGAGGTGCATCGGATTGTAAAACTGGTGACACAGGAAACGCTCAAATTATAGACAGTAAGAAGACTCAGTCTTCTTGTACTTAAGTCGGCATTGTGTCACTTATAATTAATTCCGATGCAATTTCTGTGTTTCATCGTCAATGGGAAGGTCCAAGGGATACAGAAAATCTGCAGAGGTGCATCGGAATGTATAACTAGTGACACAGGAAACAATCAAAACATAGACAGTTGGAAGACTCAGTCTTCCTGTACTTTAGTCGGCATTGTGTCTCTTATATTTAATTCCGATGCAATTTCTGTGTTTCATCGTCAATGGGAAGGTCCAAGGGATACAGTAAACCTGCAGAGGTGCATCGGAATGTAAAACTGGTGACACAGGAAACGCTCAAAACATAGACAGTAGGAAGACTCAGCCTTACTGTACTTAAGTCGTCATTGTGTCTCTTATATTTATTTGCGATGAAATTTCTGTGTTTCATCGTGAATGGGAAGGTCCAAGGGATATAGTAAACCTGCAGAGGTGCATCGGAAAGTAAAACTGATGACACACGAAACGCTCAAAACATAGACAGTAGGAAGACTTAGTCTTCCTGTACTTAAGTCGGCATTGTGTTTCCTATATTTAATTCCGATGCAATTTCTGTGTTTCATCGTCACTGTGAAGGTCCAAGGGATACAGTAACCTTGTAGAGGTGCATCGGAATGTAAAACTGGTGACACAGGAAACGCTCAACACATAGACAGTAGGAAGACTCATTCTTCCTGTACTTAAGTCGACATTGTGTCTCTTATATTTAATTCCGATGCCATGTCTGTGTTTCATCGTCAATGGGAAGGTCCAAGGGATATAGTAAACCTGCAGAGGTGCATCGGAAAGTAAAACTGATGACACAGGAAACGCTCAAAACATAGACAGTAGGAAGACTTAGTCTTTTTGTACTTAAGTCGGAATTGTGTCTCTTATATTTAATTCCGATGCAATTTCTGTTTTTCAGCGTCAATGGGAAGGTCCAAGGGATACAGTAAACCTGCAGAGGTGCATCGGAATGTAAAACTGATGACACAGAAAACGCTCAAAACATAGACAGTTGGAAGACTCAGTCTTCCTGTACTTAAGTCGGCATTGTGTCTCTTATATTTAATTCCGATGCGAATTCTGTGTTTCATCGACAATGGGAAGGTCTAAGGGATACAGTAAACCGGCAGAGGTGCATCGGAATGTAAAACTGGTGACACAGGAACCGCTCAAACATTGACCGTACGAAGACAGTTTTCTTGTACTTAAGTCGGCATTGTGTCTCTTATATTTAATTTCGATGCATTTTCTGTGTTTCATCGTCAATGGGAAGGTCCAAGGGATACAGGAAACCTGCAGAGGTGCATCGGAATGTAAAACTGGTGGCACAGGAAACGCTCAAAACATAGAGAGTAGGAAGACTCAGTCTTCCTGTTTTTAAGCCGGCATTGTGTCTCTTATATTTAATTCCGATGCAATTTCTGTGTTTCATCGTCAATGGGAAGGTCCAAGGGATACAGTAAACCTGCAGAGGTGCATCGGAATGTAAAACTGGTGACACAGGAAACGCTCAAAACATAGACAGTAGGAAGATTCAGTTTTCCTGTAGTTAAGTCGGCATTGTGTCTCTTATATTTAATTCCGATGCAATTTCTGTGTTTCATCGTCATTGGGAAGGTCCAAGGGATACACTAAACGTGCAGAGGTGCATCGGAATGTAAAACTGGTGACACAGGAAACGCTCAAAACATAGACAGTAGGAAGACACAGTCTTCCTGTACTTAAGTCGGCATTGTGTCTCTTATATTTAATTCCGATGCAATTTCTGTGTTTCATTGTCAATGGGAGCGTCCAAGGCATACAGTAAACCTGCAGAGGTGCATCAGAATGTAAAACTGGTGACACAGGAAGCGCTCAACACATAGACAGTAGGAAGACTCAGTCTTCCTGTACTTAAGTCGGCATTGTGTCTCTTATATTTAATTCCGATGCAATTTCTGTGTTTCTTCGTCAATGGGAAGGTCCAACGGATTCAGAAAACCTGCAGATGTGCATCAGATTGTAAAACTGGTGACACAGGAAACGCTCAAAACATAGACAGTAGGAAGACTCAGTCTTCCTGTACTTAAGTCGTCATTGTGTCTCTTATAATTAATTCCGATGCGATTTCTGTGTTTCATCGACAATGGGAAGGTCCAAGGGATACAGTAAACCGGCAGAAGTGCATCGGAATGTAAAACTGGTGACACAGGAAACGCTCAAAACATTGACCGTACGAAGACTGTTTTCTTGTACTAAAGTCGGCATTGTGTCTTTTATATTTAATTTCGATGCAATTTCTGTGTTTCATCGTCAATGTGAATGTCCAAGGGACACAGGAAACCTGCAGAGGTGCATCGGAATGTAAAACTGGTGACACAGCAAACTCTCAAAACATAGAGAGTAGGAAGACTCAGTCTTCCCGTACTTAAGTCGGCATTGTGTCTCTTATTTTTAATTCCGATGCAATTTCTGTGTTTCATCGTCAGTGGGGAGGTCCAAGGGATACAGAAAACCTGCAGATGTGCATCAGATTGTAAAACTGGTGACACAGGAAACGCTCAAAACATAGACAGTAGGAAGACTCAGTCTTCCTGTACTTAAGTCGTCATTGTGTCTCTTATAATTAATTCCGATGCGATTTCTGTGTTTCATCGACAATGGGAAGGTCCAAGGGATACAGTAAACCTGCAGAGGTGCATCGGAATGTAAAACTAGTGACACAGGTAACGTTAAAAACATAGACAGCAGGAAGACTCAGTCTACTTGTACTGAAGTCGGCATTGTGTCTCTTATATTTAATTCCGATTCAATATCTGTGTTTCATCGTGAATGGGAAGGTGCAAGGGATACAGTAAACCTGCAGAGGTGCATCGGAGTGTAAAACTGGTGACACAGGAAACGCTCAAAACATAGCCAGTAGGAAGACTCAGTCTTCCTGTACTTAAGTCGGCATTGTGTCTCTTATATTTAATTCCGATGCAATTTCTGTTTTTCATCGTCAGTGGGGAGGTCCAAGGGATACAGTAAACCTGCAGAGGTGCATCGGAATGTAAAACTGGTGACACAGGAAACGCTCAAAACATAGACAGTAGGAAGACTCAGTCTTCCTGTACTTAAGCCGGCATTGTGTCTCTTATATTTAATTCCGATGCAATTTCTGTATTTCATCGTCAACGGGAAGGTCCAAGGGATACAGTAAACCTGCAGAGGTGCATCAGAATGTAAAACTGGTGACACAGGAAACGCTCAAATTACAGACAGTAGGAAGACTGTCTTCCTGTACTTAAGTCGGCATTGTGTCTCTTATATTTAATTCCGATGCAATTTCTGTGTTTCATCGCCAATGGGAAGGTCCAAGGGATACAGTAAAACTGCAGAGCTGCATCAGAATGTAAAACTGGTGACACAGGAAACGCTCAAAGCATAGAGAGTAGGCAGACTCAGTCTTCCTGTTTTTAAGTCGGCATTGTGTCTCTTATATTTAATTCCGATGCAATTTCTGTGTTTCATCGTCAATGGGAAGGTCCAAGGGATACACTAAACCTGCAGAGGTGCATCGGAATGTAAAACTGGTGACACAGGAAACGCTCAAAACATAGACAGTAGGAAGACACAGTCTTCCTGTACTTAAGTCGGCATTGTGTCTCTTATATTTAATTCCGATGCAATTTCTGTGTTTCGTTGTCAAAGGGAGGGTCCAAGGCATACAGTAAACCTGCAGAGGTGCATCAGAATGTAAAACTGGTGACACAGGAAACGCTCAAACATAGACAGTAGGAAGACTCAGTCTTCCTGTACTTAAGTCGGCATTGTGTCTCTTATATTTAATTCCGATGCAATTTCTGTGTTTCTTCGTCAATGGGAAGGTCCAATGGATACAGAAAACCTGCAGAAGTGCATCAGATTGTAAAACTGGTGACACAGGAAACGCTCAAAACATAGACAGTAGGAAGACTCAGTCTTAATGTACTTAAGTCGTCATTGTGTCTCTTATAATTAATTCCGATGCGATTTCTGTGTTTCATCGACAATGGGAAGGTCCAAGGGATACAGTAAACCGGCAGAGGTGCATCGGAATGTAAAACTGGTGACACAGGAAACGCTCAAAACATTGACCGTACGAAGACTGTTTTCTTGTACTAAAGTCGGCATTGTGTCTTTTATATTTAATTTCGATGCAATTTCTGTGTTTCATCGTCAATGGGAAGGTCCAAGGGACACAGGAAACCTGCAGAGGTGCATCGGAATGTAAAACTGGTGACACAGGAATTGCTCAAAACATAGACACTAGGAAGACTCAGTCTTCCTGTACTTAAGTCGGCATTGTGTCTCTTATATAAATTTCCGATGAAATTTCTGTGTTTCATCGTAAATGGGAAGGTCCGAGGGATATAGTAAACCTGCAGAGGTGCATCGGAAAGTAAAACTGATGACACAGGAAACGCTCAAAACATAGACAGTAGGAAGACTTAGTCTTCCTGTACTTAAGTCGGCATTGTGTTTCTTATATTTAATTCCGATGCAATTTCTGTGTTTCATCGTCACTGTGAAGGTCCAAGGGATACAGTAACCTTGTAGAGGTGCATCGGAATGTGAAACTGGTGACACAGGAAACGCTCAAATTATAGACAATAGGAAGACTTAGTCTTCCTGTACTTAAGTCGGCATTGTGTCTCTTATATTTAATTCCGATGCAATTTCTGTGTTTCATCGTCAATGGGAAGGTCCAAGGGATACAGTAAACCTCCAGAGGTGCATCGGAATGTAAAACTGGTGACACAGGAAACGCTCAAACATAGACAGTAGGAAGACTCATTCTTCCTGTACTTAAGTCGACATTGTGTCTCTTATATTTAATTCCGATGCCATGTCTGTGTTTCATCGTCAATGGGAAGGTCCAAGGGATATAGTAAACCTGCAGAGGTACATCGGAAAGTAAAACTGATGACACAGGAAACGCTCAAAACATAGACAGTAGGAAGACTTAGTCTTTCTGTACTTAAGTCGGAATTGTGTCTCTTATATTTAATTCCGATGCAATTTCTGTTTTTCATCGTCAATGGGAAGGTCCAAGGGATACAGTAAACCTGCAGAGGTGCATCGGAATGTAAAACTGATGACACAGAAAACGCTCAAAACATAGACAGTTGGAAGACTCTGTCTTCGTGTACTTCAGTCGGCATTGTGTCTCTTATATTTAATTCCGATGCGAATTCTGTGTTTCATCGACAGTGGGAAGGTCCAAGGGATACAGTAAACCGGCAGAGGTGCATCGGAATGTAAAACTGGTGACACAGGAACCGCTCAAACATTGACCGTACGAAGACAGTTTTCTTGTACTTAAGTCGGCATTGTGTCTCTTATATTTAATTTCGATGCATTTTCTGTGTTTCATCGTCAATGGGAAGGTCCAAGGGATACAGGAAACCTGCAGAGGTGCATCGGCATGTAAAACTGGTGACACAGGAAACGCTCAAAACATAGAGAGTAGGAACACTCAGTCTTCCTGTTTTTAAGTCGGCATTGTGTCTCTTACATTTAATTCCGATGCAATTTCTGTGTTTCATCGTCAATGGGAAGGTCCAAGGGATACACTAAACCTGCAGAGGTGCATCGGAATGTAAAACTGGTGACACAGGAAACGCTCAAAACATAGACAGTAGGAAGACACAGTCTTCCTGTACTTAAGTCGGCATTGTGTCTCTTATATTTAATTCCGATGCAATTTCTGTGTTTCGTTGTCAATGGGAGGGTCCAAGGCATACAGTAAACCTGCAGACGTGCATCAGAATGTAAAACTGGTGACACAGGAAACGCTCAAACATAGACAGTAGGAAGACTCAGTCTTCCTGTACTTAAGTCGGCATTGTGTCTCTTATATTTAATTCCGATGCAATTTCTGTGTTTCATCGTCAATGGGAGGTCCAAGGGATACAGTAAACCTGTAAGGTGCATCGGAATGTAAAACTGGTGACACAGGAACCGCTCAAACATTGACCGTACGAAGACAGTTTTCTTGTACTTAAGTCGGCATTGTGTCTCTTATATTTAATTCCGATGCAATTTCTGTGTTTCTTCGTCAGTGGGAAGGTCCAATGGATACAGAAAACCTGCAGAAGTGCATCAGATTGTAAAACTGGTGACACAGGAAACGCTCAAAACATAGACAGTAGGAAGACTCAGTCTTAATGTACTTAAGTCGTCATTGTGTCTCTTATAATTAATTCCGATGCGATTTCTGTGTTTCATCGACAATGGGAAGGTCCAAGGGTTACAGTAAACCGGCAGAGGTGCATCGGAATGTAAAACTGGTGACACAGGAAACGCTCAAAACATTGACCGTACGAAGACTGTTTTCTTGTACTAAAGTCGGCATTGTGTCTTTTATATTTAATTTCGATGCAATTTCTGTGTTTCATCGTCAATGGGAAGGTCCAAGGGACACAGGAAACCTGCAGAGGTGCATCGGAATGTAAAACTGGTGACACAGCAAACGCTCAAAACATAGAGAGTAGGAAGACTCAGTCTTCCCGTACTTAAGTCGGCATTGTGTCTCTTATATTTAATTCCGATGCAATTTCTGTGTTTCATCGTGAATGGGAAGGTCCAAGGGATACAGTAAACCTGCAGAGGTGCATCGGAGTGTAAAACTGGTGACACAGGTAACGCTCAAAGCATAGCCAGTAATAAGACTCAGTCTTCCTGTACTTAAGTCGGCATTGTGTCTCTTATATTTAATTCCGATGCAATTTCTGTGTTTCATCGTCAGTGGTTAGGTCCAAGGGATACAGGAAACCTGCAGAGGTGCATCGGAATGTAAAAGTGGTGACACAGGAAACGCTCAAACCATAGACAGTAGGAAGACTCAGTCTTGCTGTACTTAAGTCGGCATTGTGTCTCTTATATTTATTTCCGATGAAATTTCTGTGTTTCATCGTCAATGGGAAGGTCCATGGGATACAGTAAACCTGCAGAGGTGCATCAGAATGTAACACTAGTGACACAGGAAACGCTCAAACCATAGACAGTAGAAAGACTCAGTCTTGCTGTACTTAAGTCGGCATTGTGTCTCTTATATTTAATTCCGATGCAATTTCTGAGTTTCATCGTCAATGGGAAGGTCCAATGGATACAGTAAAACTGCAGAGGCGAATCGGAATGTAACACTAGTGACACAGGAAACGCTCAAACCATAGACAGTAGAAAGACTCAGTCTTGCTGTACTTCAGTCACATTGTGTCTCTTATATTTAATTCCGATGCCATTTCTGTGTTTCATCGTCACTGTGAGGGTCCAAGGGATACAGAAAACCTGTATATGTGCATCGGAATGTAAAACTGGTGATACAGGAAACACTCAAATTATAGACAGTAGGAAGACTCAGTCTTCCTGTACTTAAGTCGGCATTGTGTCTCTTATATTTAATTCCGATGCAATTTCTGTGTTTCATCGTCAATGGGAGGTCCAAGGGATACAGTAAACCTGTAAGGTGCATCGGAATGTAAAACTAGTGACACAGAAAACGTTAAAAACATAGACGGTAGGAAGACTCAGTCTTCTTGTACTTAAGTCGGCATTGTGTCTCTTATATTTAATTCCGATTCAATTTCTGTGTTTCATCGTGAATGAAAAGGTCCAAGGGATACAGTAAACCTGCAGAGGTGCATCGGAGTGTAAAACTGGTGACACAGGAAACGCTCAAAACATAGCCAGAAGGACGATTCAGTCTTCCTGTACTTAAGTCGGCATTGTGTCTCTTATATTTAGTTCCGATGAAATTTCTGTGTTTCATCGTGAATGGGAAGGTCCAAGGGATACAGTAAACCTGCAGAGGTGCATCGGAGTGTAAAACTGGTGACACAGGAAACGCTCAAAACATAGCCAGAAGGACGATTCAGTCTTCCTGTACTTAAGTCGGCATTGTGTCTCTTATATTTAGTTCCGATGAAATTTCTGTGTTTCATCGTGAATGGGAAGGTCCAAGGGATACAGTAAACCTGCAGAGGTGCATCAGAATGTAAAACTGGTGACACAGGAAACGCTCAAAGCATAGAGAGTAGGAAGACTCAGTCTTCCTGTACTTAAGTCGGCATTGTGTCTCTTATATTTATTTCCGATGAAATTTCTGTGTTTCATCGTGAATGGGAAGGTCCAAGGGATATAGTAAACCTGCAGAGGTGCATCGGAAAGTAAAACTGATTTCACAGGAAACGCTCAAAACATAGGCAGTAGGAAGACTTAGTCTTCCTGTACTTAAGTGGGAATTGTGTCTCTTATATTTAATTCTGATGCAATTTCTGTGTTTCATCGTCAATGGGAAGGTCCAAGGGATACAGTAAACCTGCAGAGGTGCATCGGAATGTAAAACTGACGACACAGAAAACTCTCAAAACATAGACAGTGGGAAGACTCAGTCTTCCTGTACTTAAGTCGGCATTGTGTCTCTCATATTTAATTCCGATGAAATTTCTGTGTTTCATCGTGAATGGGAAGGTCCAAGGGATATAGTAAACCTGGAGAGGTGCATCGGAAAGTAAAACTGATGACACAGGAAAAGCTCTAATCATAGACAGTAGGAAGACTTAGTCTTCCTGTACTTAAGTCGGCATTGTGTCTGTTATATTTAATTCCGATGCAATTTCTTTGTTTCATCCTCACTGTGAAGGTCCAATTGATACAGTAAACCTGCAGAGGTGCATCAGAATGTAAAACTGGTGACACAGGAAACGCTCAAAACATAGACAGTAGGAAGACTCAGTCTTCCTGTACTTAAGTCGGCATTGTGTCTCTTATATTTAATTCCGATGCGATTTCTGTGTTTCATCGACAATGGGAAGGTCCAAGGGATATAGTAAACCGGCAGAGGTGCATCGGAAGGTAAAACTGGTGACACAGGAAACGCTCAAAACATTGACCGTACGAAGACTGTTTTCTTGTACTTAAGTCGGAATTGTGTCTCTTATATTTAATTCCGATGCAATTTCTGTTTTTCAGCGTCAATGGGAAGGTCCAAGGGATACAGTAAACCTGCAGAGGTGCATCGGAATGTAAAACTGATGACACAGAAAACGCTCAAAACATAGACAGTTGGAAGACTCAGTCTTCCTGTACTTAAGTCGGCATTGTGTCTCTTATATTTAATTCCGATGCGAATTCTGTGTTTCATCGACAATGGGAAGGTCTAAGGGATACAGTAAACCGGCAGAGGTGCATCGGAATGTAAAACTGGTGACACAGGAACCGCTCAAACATTGACCGTACGAAGACAGTTTTCTTGTACTTAAGTCGGCATTGTGTCTCTTATATTTAATTTCGATGCATTTTCTGTGTTTCATCGTCAATGGGAAGGTCCAAGGGATACAGGAAACCTGCAGAGGTGCATCGGAATGTAAAACTGGTGGCACAGGAAACGCTCAAAACATAGAGAGTAGGAAGACTCAGTCTTCCTGTTTTTAAGCCGGCATTGTGTCTCTTATATTTAATTCCGATGCAATTTCTGTGTTTCATCGTCAATGGGAAGGTCCAAGGGATACAGTAAACCTGCAGAGCTGCATCGGAATGTAAAACTGGTGACACAGGAAACGCTCAAAACATAGACAGTAGGAAGATTCAGTTTTCCTGTAGTTAAGTCGGCATTGTGTCTCTTATATTTAATTCCGATGCAATTTCTGTGTTTCATCGTCATTGGGAAGGTCCAAGGGATACACTAAACGTGCAGAGGTGCATCGGAATGTAAAACTGGTGACACAGGAAACGCTCAAAACATAGACAGTAGGAAGACACAGTCTTCCTGTACTTAAGTCGGCATTGTGTCTCTTATATTTAATTCCGATGCAATTTCTGTGTTTCATTGTCAATGGGAGCGTCCAAGGCATACAGTAAACCTGCAGAGGTGCATCAGAATGTAAAACTGGTGACACAGGAAGCGCTCAACACATAGACAGTAGGAAGACTCAGTCTTCCTGTACTTAAGTCGGCATTGTGTCTCTTATATTTAATTCCGATGCAATTTCTGTGTTTCTTCGTCAATGGGAAGGTCCAATGGATTCAGAAAACCTGCAGATGTGCATCAGATTGTAAAACTGGTGACACAGGAAACGCTCAAAACATAGACAGTAGGAAGACTCAGTCTTCCTGTACTTAAGTCGTCATTGTGTCTCTTATAATTAATTCCGATGCGATTTCTGTGTTTCATCGACAATGGGAATGTCCAAGGGATACAGTAAACCGGCAGAAGTGCATCGGAATGTAAAACTGGTGACACAGGAAACGCTCAAAACATTGACCGTACGAAGACTGTTTTCTTGTACTAAAGTCGGCATTGTGTCTTTTATATTTAATTTCGATGCAATTTCTGTGTTTCATCGTCAATGTGAATGTCCAAGGGACACAGGAAACCTGCAGAGGTGCATCGGAATGTAAAACTGGTGACACAGCAAACTCTCAAAACATAGAGAGTAGGAAGACTCAGTCTTCCCGTACTTAAGTCGGCATTGTGTCTCTTATTTTTAATTCCGATGCAATTTCTGTGTTTCATCGTCAGTGGGGAGGTCCAAGGGATACAGAAAACCTGCAGATGTGCATCAGATTGTAAAACTGGTGACACAGGAAACGCTCAAAACATAGACAGTAGGAAGACTCAATCTTCCTGTACTTAAGTCGTCATTGTGTCTCTTATAATTAATTCCGATGCGATTTCTGTGTTTCATCGACAATGGGAAGGTCCAAGGGATACAGTAAACCTGCAGAGGTGCATCGGAATGTAAAACTAGTGACACAGGTAACGTTAAAAACATAGACAGCAGGAAGACTCAGTCTACTTGTACTGAAGTCGGCATTGTGTCTCTTATATTTAATTCCGATTCAATATCTGTGTTTCATCGTGAATGGGAAGGTGCAAGGGATACAGTAAACCTGCAGAGGTGCATCGGAGTGTAAAACTGGTGACACAGGAAACGCTCAAAACATAGCCAGTAGGAAGACTCAGTCTTCCTGTACTTAAGTCGGCATTGTGTCTCTTATATTTAATTCCGATGCAATTTCTGTGTTTCATCGTCAGTGGGGAGGTCCAAGGGATACAGTAAACCTGCAGAGGTGCATCGGAATGTAAAACTGGTGACACAGGAAACGCTCAAAACATAGACAGTAGGAAGACTCAGTCTTCCTGTACTTAAGCCGGCATTGTGTCTCTTATATTTAATTCCGATGCAATTTCTGTATTTCATCGTCAACGGGAAGGTCCAAGGGATACAGTAAACCTGCAGAGGTGCATCAGAATGTAAAACTGGTGACACAGGAAACGCTCAAATTACAGACAGTAGGAAGACTGTCTTCCTGTACTTAAGTCGGCATTGTGTCTCTTATATTTAATTCCGATGCAATTTCTGTGTTTCATCGCCAATGGGAAGGTCCAAGGGATACAGTAAAACTGCAGAGCTGCATCAGAATGTAAAACTGGTGACACAGGAAACGCTCAAAGCATAGAGAGTAGGCAGACTCAGTCTTCCTGTTTTTAAGTCGGCATTGTGTCTCTTATATTTAATTCCGATGCAATTTCTGTGTTTCATCGTCAATGGGAAGGTCCAAGGGATACACTAAACCTGCAGAGGTGCATCGGAATGTAAAACTGGTGACACAGGAAACGCTCAAAACATAGACAGTAGGAAGACACAGTCTTCCTGTACTTAAGTCGGCATTGTGTCTCTTATATTTAATTCCGATGCAATTTCTGTGTTTCGTTGTCAAAGGGAGGGTCCAAGGCATACAGTAAACCTGCAGAGGTGCATCAGAATGTAAAACTGGTGACACAGGAAACGCTCAAACATAGACAGTAGGAAGACTCAGTCTTCCTGTACTTAAGTCGGCATTGTGTCTCTTATATTTAATTCCGATGCAATTTCTGTGTTTCTTCGTCAATGGGAAGGTCCAATGGATACAGAAAACCTGCAGAAGTGCATCAGATTGTAAAACTGGTGACACAGGAAACGCTCAAAACATAGACAGTAGGAAGACTCAGTCTTAATGTACTTAAGTCGTCATTGTGTCTCTTATAATTAATTCCGATGCGATTTCTGTGTTTCATCGACAATGGGAAGGTCCAAGGGATACAGTAAACCGGCAGAGGTGCATCGGAATGTAAAACTGGTGACACAGGAAACGCTCAAAACATTGACCGTACGAAGACTGTTTTCTTGTACTAAAGTCGGCATTGTGTCTTTTATATTTAATTTCGATGCAATTTCTGTGTTTCATCGTCAATGGGAAGGTCCAAGGGACACAGGAAACCTGCAGAGGTGCATCGGAATGTAAAACTGGTGACACAGGAATTGCTCAAAACATAGACACTAGGAAGACTCAGTCTTCCTGTACTTAAGTCGGCATTGTGTCTCTTATATAAATTTCCGATGAAATTTCTGTGTTTCATCGTAAATGGGAAGGTCCGAGGGATATAGTAAACCTGCAGAGGTGCATCGGAAAGTAAAACTGATGACACAGGAAACGCTCAAAACATAGACAGTAGGAAGACTTAGTCTTCCTGTACTTAAGTCGGCATTGTGTTTCTTATATTTAATTCCGATGCAA
This sequence comes from Schistocerca nitens, assembly GCF_023898315.1. NCBI lineage: Eukaryota > Metazoa > Arthropoda > Insecta > Orthoptera > Acrididae > Schistocerca > Schistocerca nitens. Next base: position 764,721,070 of record NC_064619.1, read on the forward strand.
TTTCTGTGTTTCATCGTCACTGTGAAGGTCCAAGGGATACAGTAACCTTGTAGAGGTGCATCGGAATGTGAAACTGGTGACACAGGAAACGCTCAAATTATAGACAATAGGAAGACTTAGTCTTCCTGTACTTAAGTCGGCATTGTGTCTCTTATATTTAATTCCGATGCAATTTCTGTGTTTCATCGTCAATGGGAAGGTCCAAGGGATACAGTAAACCTCCAGAGGTGCATCGGAATGTAAAACTGGTGACACAGGAAACGCTCAAACATAGACAGTAGGAAGACTCATTCTTCCTGTACTTAAGTCGACATTGTGTCTCTTATATTTAATTCCGATGCCATGTCTGTGTTTCATCGTCAATGGGAAGGTCCAAGGGTTATAGTAAACCTGCAGAGGTGCATCGGAAAGTAAAACTGATGACACAGGAAACGCTCAAAACATAGACAGTAGGAAGACTTAGTCTTTCTGTACTTAAGTCGGAATTGTGTCTCTTATATTTAATTCCGATGCAATTTCTGTTTTTCATCGTCAATGGGAAGGTCCAAGGGATACAGTAAACCTGCAGAGGTGCATCGGAATGTAAAACTGATGACACAGAAAACGCTCAAAACATAGACAGTTGGAAGACTCTGTCTTCGTGTACTTCAGTCGGCATTGTGTCTCTTATATTTAATTCCGATGCGAATTCTGTGTTTCATCGACAGTGGGAAGGTCCAAGGGATACAGTAAACCGGCAGAGGTGCATCGGAATGTAAAACTGGTGACACAGGAACCGCTCAAACATTGACCGTACGAAGACAGTTTTCTTGTACTTAAGTCGGCATTGTGTCTCTTATATTTAATTTCGATGCATTTTCTGTGTTTCATCGTCAATGGGAAGGTCCAAGGGATACAGGAAACCTGCAGAGGTGCATCGGCATGTAAAACTGGTGACACAGGAAACGCTCAAAACATAGAGAGTAGGAACACTCAGTCTTCCTGTTTTTAAGTCGGCATTGTGTCTCTTACATTTAATTCCGATGCAATTTCTGTGTTTCATCGTCAATGGGAAGGTCCAAGGGATACACTAAACCTGCAGAGGTGCATCGGAATGTAAAACTGGTGACACAGGAAACGCTCAAAACATAGACAGTAGGAAGACACAGTCTTCCTGTACTTAAGTCGGCATTGTGTCTCTTATATTTAATTCCGATGCAATTTCTGTGTTTCGTTGTCAATGGGAGGGTCCAAGGCATACAGTAAACCTGCAGACGTGCATCAGAATGTAAAACTGGTGACACAGGAAACGCTCAAACATAGACAGTAGGAAGACTCAGTCTTCCTGTACTTAAGTCGGCATTGTGTCTCTTATATTTAATTCCGATGCAATTTCTGTGTTTCATCGTCAATGGGAGGTCCAAGGGATACAGTAAACCTGTAAGGTGCATCGGAATGTAAAACTGGTGACACAGGAACCGCTCAAACATTGACCGTACGAAGACAGTTTTCTTGTACTTAAGTCGGCATTGTGTCTCTTATATTTAATTCCGATGCAATTTCTGTGTTTCTTCGTCAGTGGGAAGGTCCAATGGATACAGAAAACCTGCAGAAGTGCATCAGATTGTAAAACTGGTGACACAGGAAACGCTCAAAACATAGACAGTAGGAAGACTCAGTCTTAATGTACTTAAGTCGTCATTGTGTCTCTTATAATTAATTCCGATGCGATTTCTGTGTTTCATCGACAATGGGAAGGTCCAAGGGTTACAGTAAACCGGCAGAGGTGCATCGGAATGTAAAACTGGTGACACAGGAAACGCTCAAAACATTGACCGTACGAAGACTGTTTTCTTGTACTAAAGTCGGCATTGTGTCTTTTATATTTAATTTCGATGCAATTTCTGTGTTTCATCGTCAATGGGAAGGTCCAAGGGACACAGGAAACCTGCAGAGGTGCATCGGAATGTAAAACTGGTGACACAGCAAACGCTCAAAACATAGAGAGTAGGAAGACTCAGTCTTCCCGTACTTAAGTCGGCATTGTGTCTCTTATATTTAATTCCGATGCAATTTCTGTGTTTCATCGTGAATGGGAAGGTCCAAGGGATACAGTAAACCTGCAGAGGTGCATCGGAGTGTAAAACTGGTGACACAGGTAACGCTCAAAGCATAGCCAGTAATAAGACTCAGTCTTCCTGTACTTAAGTCGGCATTGTGTCTCTTATATTTAATTCCGATGCAATTTCTGTGTTTCATCGTCAGTGGTTAGGTCCAAGGGATACAGGAAACCTGCAGAGGTGCATCGGAATGTAAAACTGGTGACACAGGAAACGCTCAAACCATAGACAGTAGGAAGACTCAGTCTTGCTGTACTTAAGTCGGCATTGTGTCTCTTATATTTATTTCCGATGAAATTTCTGTGTTTCATCGTCAATGGGAAGGTCCATGGGATACAGTAAACCTGCAGAGGTGCATCAGAATGTAACACTAGTGACACAGGAAACGCTCAAACCATAGACAGTAGAAAGACTCAGTCTTGCTGTACTTAAGTCGGCATTGTGTCTCTTATATTTAATTCCGATGCAATTTCTGTTTTTCATCGTCAATGGGAAGGTCCAATGGATACAGTAAAACTGCAGAGGCGAATCGGAATGTAACACTAGTGACACAGGAAACGCTCAAACCATAGACAGTAGAAAGACTCAGTCTTGCTGTACTTCAGTCACATTGTGTCTCTTATATTTAATTCCGATGCCATTTCTGTGTTTCATCGTCACTGTGAGGGTCCAAGGGATACAGAAAACCTGTATATGTGCATCGGAATGTAAAACTGGTGATACAGGAAACACTCAAATTATAGACAGTAGGAAGACTCAGTCTTCCTGTACTTAAGTCGGCATTGTGTCTCTTATATTTAATTCCGATGCAATTTCTGTGTTTCATCGTCAATGGGAGGTCCAAGGGATACAGTAAACCTGTAAGGTGCATCGGAATGTAAAACTAGTGACACAGGAAACGTTAAAAACATAGACGGTAGGAAGACTCAGTCTTCTTGTACTTAAGTCGGCATTGTGTCTCTTATATTTAATTCCGATTCAATTTCTGTGTTTCATCGTGAATGAAAAGGTCCAAGGGATACAGTAAACCTGCAGAGGTGCATCGGAGTGTAAAACTGGTGACACAGGAAACGCTCAAAACATAGCCAGAAGGACGATTCAGTCTTCCTGTACTTAAGTCGGCATTGTGTCTCTTATATTTAGTTCCGATGAAATTTCTGTGTTTCATCGTGAATGGGAAGGTCCAAGGGATACAGTAAACCTGCAGAGGTGCATCGGAGTGTAAAACTGGTGACACAGGAAACGCTCAAAACATAGCCAGAAGGACGATTCAGTCTTCCTGTACTTAAGTCGGCATTGTGTCTCTTATATTTAGTTCCGATGAAATTTCTGTGTTTCATCGTGAATGGGAAGGTCCAAGGGATACAGTAAACCTGCAGAGGTGCATCAGAATGTAAAACTGGTGACACAGGAAACGCTCAAAGCATAGAGAGTAGGAAGACTCAGTCTTCCTGTACTTAAGTCGGCATTGTGTCTCTTATATTTATTTCCGATGAAATTTCTGTGTTTCATCGTGAATGGGAAGGTCCAAGGGATATAGTAAACCTGCAGAGGTGCATCGGAAAGTAAAACTGATTTCACAGGAAACGCTCAAAACATAGGCAGTAGGAAGACTTAGTCTTCCTGTACTTAAGTGGGAATTGTGTCTCTTATATTTAATTCTGATGCAATTTCTGTGTTTCATCGTCAATGGGAAGGTCCAAGGGATACAGTAAACCTGCAGAGGTGCATCGGAATGTAAAACTGACGACACAGAAAACTCTCAAAACATAGACAGTGGGAAGACTCAGTCTTCCTGTACTTAAGTCGGCATTGTGTCTCTCATATTTAATTCCGATGAAATTTCTGTGTTTCATCGTGAATGGGAAGGTCCAAGGGATATAGTAAACCTGGAGAGGTGCATCGGAAAGTAAAACTGATGACACAGGAAAAGCTCTAATCATAGACAGTAGGAAGACTTAGTCTTCCTGTACTTAAGTCGGCATTGTGTCTGTTATATTTAATTCCGATGCAATTTCTTTGTTTCATCCTCACTGTGAAGGTCCAATTGATACAGTAAACCTGCAGAGGTGCATCAGAATGTAAAACTGGTGACACAGGAAACGCTCAAAACATAGACAGTAGGAAGACTCAGTCTTCCTGTACTTAAGTCGGCATTGTGTCTCTTATATTTAATTCCGATGCGATTTCTGTGTTTCATCGACAATGGGAAGGTCCAAGGGATATAGTAAACCGGCAGAGGTGCATCGGAAGGTAAAACTGGTGACACAGGAAACGCTCAAAACATTGACCGTACGAAGACTGTTTTCTTGTACTTAAGTCGGCATTGTGTCTCTTATATTTAATTTCGATGCAATTTCTGTGTTTCATCGTCAATGGGAAGGTCCAAGGGATACAGTAAACCTGCAGAGGTGCATCGGAATGTAAAACTAGTGACACAGGAAACGCTCAAAACATAGACAGTAGGAAGACTCAGTCTTCCTGTAGTTAAGTCGGCATTGTGTCTCTTATATTTAATTCCGATGCGATTTCTGTGTTTCATCGTCAATGGGAAGGTCCAAGGGATACAGAAAACCTGCAGAGGTGCATCAGATTGTAAAACTGGTGACACAGGAAACGCTCAAATCATAGACAGTAAGAAGACTCAGTCTTCCTGTACTTAAGTCGGCATTGTGTCTCTTATATTTAATTCCGATGCGATTTCTGTGTATCATCGACAATGGGAAGGTCCAAGGGATACAGTAAACCAGCAGAGGTGCATCGGAATGTAAAACTGGTGACACAGGAAACGCTCAAATCATTGACCCTACGAAGACTGTTTTCTTGTACTTAAGTCGGCATTGTGTCTTTTATATTTAATTTCGATGCAATTTCTGTGTTTCATCGTCAATGGGAAGGTCCAAGGGATACAGTAAACCTGTAGAGGTGCATGGGAATGTAAAACTGGTGACACAGGAAACGCTCAAAACAAAGAGAGTAGGAAGACTCAGTCTTCGTGTACTTAAGTCGGCATTTTATCTCTTATATTTAATTCCGATGCAATTTCTGTGTTTCATCGTCAATGGGAAGGTCCAAGGGATACAGTAAACCTGCAGAGGCGAATCGGAATGTAAAACTGGTGACACAGGAAACACTCAAATTATAGACAGTAGGAAGACTCAGTCTTCCTGTACTTCAGTCGGCACTGTGTCTCTTATATTTAATTCCGATGCGAATTCTGTGTTTCATCGACAGTGGGAAGGTCCAAGGGATACAGTAAACCGGCAGAGGTGCATCGGAATGTAAAACTGGTGACACAGGAACCGCTGAAACATTGACCGTACGAAGACAGTTTTCTTGTACTTAAGTCGGCATTGTGTCTCTTATATTTAATTTCGATGCATTTTCTGTGTTTCATCGTCAATGGGAAGGTCCAAGGGATACAGGAAACCTGCAGAGGTGCATCGGCATGTAAAACTGGTGACAAAGGAAACGCTCAAAACATAGAGAGTAGGAAGACACAGTCTTCCTGTTTTTAAGTCGGCATTGTGTGTTTTATATTTAATTCCGATGCAATTTCTGTGTTTCATCGTCAATGGGAACGTCCAAGGGATACAGTAAACCTGCAGAGGTGCATCGGAATGTAAAACTAGTGACACAGGAAACGCTCAAAACATGGACAGTAGGAAGATTCAGTCTTCCTGTAGTTAAGTCGGCATTGTGTCTCTTATATATAATTCCGATGCAATTTCTGTGTTTCATCGTCAATGGGAAGGTCCAAGGGATACACTAAACATGCAGAAGTGCATCGGAATGTAAAACTGGTGACACAGGAAACGCTCAAAACATAGACAGTAGGAAGACACAGTCTTCCTGTACTTAAGTCGGCATTGTGTCTCTTATATTTAATTCCGATGCAACTTCTGTGTTTCATTGTCAATGGGAGGGTCCAAGGCATACAGTAAACCTGCAGAGGTGCATCAGAATGTAAAACTGGTGACACAGGAAACGCTCAACACATAGACAGTAGGAAGACTCAGTCTTCCTGTACTTAAGTCGGCATTGTGTCTCTTATATTTAATTCCGATGCAATTTCTGTGTTTCTTCGTCAATGGGAACGTCCAATGGATACAGAAAACCTGCAGAAGTGCATCAGATTGTAAAACTGGTGACACAGGAAACGCTCAAAACATAGACAGTAGGAAGTCTCAGTCTTCCTGTACTTAAGTCGTCATTGTGTCTCTTATAATTAATTCCGATGCGATTTCTGTGTTTCATCGACAATGGGAAGGTCCAAGGGATACAGTAAATTGGCAGAGGTGCATCGGAATGTAAAACTGGTGACACAGGAAACGCTCAAAACATTGACCGTACGAAGACTGTTTTCTTGTACTAAAGTCGGCATTGTGTCTTTTATATTTAATTTCGATGCAATTTCTGTGTTTCATCGTCAATGGGAAGGTCCAAGGGACACAGGAAACCTGCAGAGGTGCATCGGAATGTAAAACTGGTGACACAGCAAACGCTCAAAACATAGAGAGTAGGAAGACTCAGTCTTCCCGTACTTAAGTCGGCATTGTGTCTCTTATATTTAATTCCGATGCAATTTCTGTGTTTCATCGTCAATGGGAAGGTCCAAGGGATACAGTAAACCTCCAGAGGTGCATCGGAATGTAAAACTGGTGACACAGGAAACGCTCAAACATAGACAGTAGGAAGACTCAGTCTTCGCGTACTTAAGTCGGCATTGTGTCTCCTATATTTAATTCCGATGCAATTTCTGTGTTTCATCGTCAATGGGAAGGTCCAAGGGATACAGTAAACCTGAGTTGCATCGTAATGTAAAACTAGTGACACAGGAATCGTTAAAAACATAGACGGTAGGAAGACTCAGTCTTCTTGTACTTAAGTCGGCATTGTGTCTCTTATATTTAATTCCGATTCAATTTCTGTGTTTCATCGTGAATGGAAAAGTCCAAGGGATACAGTAAACCTGCAGAGGTGCATCGGAGTGTAAAACTGGTGACACAGGAAACGCTCAAAACATAGCCAGAAGGACGACTCAGTCTTCCTGTACTTAAGTCGGCATTGTGTCTCTTATATTTATTTCCGATGCAATTTCTGTGTTTCATCGTGAATGGGAAGGTCCAAGGGATACAGTAAACCTGCAGAGGTGCATCGGAATGTAAAACTAGTGACACAGGAAACGCTCAAACCATAGACAGTAGGAAGACTCAGTCTTCCTGTACTTAAGTCGGCATTGTGTCTCTTACATTTAATTCCGATGCAATTTCTGTGTTTCATCGTCAATGGGGAGGTCCAAGGGATACAGTAAATCTGCAGAGGTGCATCGGAATGTAAAACTGACGACACAGAAAACTCTCAAAACATAGACAGTAGGAAGACTCAGTCTTCCTGTACTTAAGTCGGCATTGTGTCTCTCATATTTAATTCCGATGCAATTTCTGTGTTTCTTCGTCAATGGGAAGGTCCAAGGGATACAATAAACCTGCAAAGGTGCATCGGAATGTAAAACTGGTGACACAGGAAACGCTCAAAACATAGACAGTAGGAAGACTCAGTCTTCCTATACTTAAGTCGGCATAGTGTCTCTTATATTTATTTCCGATGAAATTTCTGTGTTTCATCGTGAATGGGAAGGTCCAAGGGATATAGTAAACCTGGAGAGGTGCATCGGAAAGTAAAACTGATGACACAGGAAAAGCTCAAATCATAGACAGTAGGAAGACTTAGTCTTCCTGTACTTAAGTCGGCATTGTGTCTCTTATATTTAATTCCGATGCAATTTCTTTGTTTCATCCTCACTGTGAAGGTCCAAGGGATACAGTAAACCTGTAGAGGTGCATCGGAATGTAAAACTGGTGACACAGGAAACGCTCAAATTACAGACAGTAGGAAGACTCAGTCTTCCTGTACTTAAGTCGGCATTGTGTCTCTTATATTTAATTCCGATGCAATTTCTGTGTTTCATCGCCAATGGGAAGGTCCAAGGGATACAGTAAAACTGCAGAGGTGCATCAGAATGTAAAACTGGTGACACAGGAAACGCTCAAACATAGAGAGTAGGAAGACTCAGTCTTCCTGTACTTAAGTCGGCATTGTGTCTCTTATATTTAATGCCGATGCAATTTCTGTGTTTCATCGTCAATGGGAACGTCCAAGGGATACAGTAAACCTGCAGAGGTGCATCGGAATGTAAAACTAGTGACACAGGAAACGCTCAAAACATAGACAGTAGGAAGACTCAGTCTTCCTGTAGTTAAGTCGGCATTGTGTCTCTTATATTTAATTCCGATGCGATTTCTGTGTTTCATCGTCAATGGGAAGGTCCAAGGGATACAGAGAACCTGCAGAGGTGCATCAGATTGTAAAACTGGTGACACAGGAAACGCTCAAAACATAGAGAGTAGGAAGACACAGTCTTCGTGTACTTAAGTCGGCATTTTATCTCTTATATTTAATTCCGATGCAATTTCTGTGTTTCATCGTCAATGGGAAGGTCCAAGGGATACAGTAAACCTGCAGAGGCGAATCGGAATGTAAAACTGGTGACACAGGAAACGCTCAAAACATTGACAGTAGGAAGACTCAGTCTTCATGTACTTAAGTCGGCATTGTGTCTCTTATATTTAAATTCATTGCAATTTGTGTGTTTCATCGCCAATGGGAAGGTCAAAGGGATACAGTAAACCTGCAGAGGTGCATCGGAATGTAAAACTGGTGACACAGGAAACGCTCAAAACATTGACTGTAAGAGAACTGTTTTCTTGTACTTAAGTCGGCATTGTGTCTCTTATATTTAATTCCGATGCAATTTCTGTGTTTCACGTCACTGTGAAGGTCCAAGGGATACAGAAAACCTGTATATGTGCATCGGAATGTAAAACTGGTGATACAGGAAACGCTCAAATTATAGACAGTAGGAAGACTCAGTCTTACTGCACTTAAGTCGGCATTGTGTCTCTTATATTTAATTCCGATGCGATTTCTGCGTTTCATCGACAATGGGAAGGTCCAAGGGATACAGTAAACCTGCAGAGGTGCATCGGAATGTAAAACTGGTGACACAGGAAACGCTCAAAACATTGACTGTAAGAAGACTGTTTTCTTGTACTTAAGTCGGCATTGTGTCTCTTATATTTCATTCCAATGCAATTTCTATGTTTCATCGTCACTGTGAAGGTCGAAGGGATACAGAAAACCTGTATATGTGCATCGGAATGTAAAACTGGTGATACAGGAAACGCTCAAATTATAGATAGTAGGAAGACTCAGTCTTCCTGTACTTAAGTCGTCATTGTGTCTCTTATATTTATTTCAGATGACATTTCTGTGTTTCATCGTGAATGGGAAGGTCCAAGGGATATATTAAACCTGCAGAGGTGCATCGGAAAGTAAAACTGATGACACAGGAAACGCTCAAAACATAGACAGTAGGAAGACTTAGTCTTCCTGTACTTAAGTCGGAATTGTGTCTCTTATATTTAATTCCGATGCAATTTCTGTTTTTCATCGTCAATGGGAAGGGCCAAGGGATACAGTAAACCTGCAGAGGTGCATCGGAATGTAAAACTGACGACACAGAAAACGCTCAAAACATAGACAGTAGGAAGACTCAGTCTTCCTATACTTAAGTCGCCATTGTGTCTCTTATATTTATTTCCGATGAAATTTCTGTGTTTCATCGTGAATGGGAAGGTCCAAGGGATATAGTAAACCTGCAGAGGTGCATCGTAAAGTAAAACTGATGACACAGGAAAAGCTCAAATCATAGACAGTAGGAAGACTTAGTCTTCCTGTACTAAAGTCGGCATTGTGTCTCTTGTATTTAATTCCGATGCAATTTCTGTGTTTCATCCTTACTGCGAAGGTCCAAGGGATACAGTAAACCTGTAGAGGTGCATCGGAATGTAAAACTGGTGACACAGGAAACGCTCAAATTACAGACAGTAGGAAGACTCAGTCTTCCTGTACTTAAGTCGGCATTGTGTCTCTTATATTTAATTCCGATGCAATTTCTGTGTTTCATCGCCAATGGGAAGGTCCAAGGGATACAGTAAAACTGCAGAGGTGCATCACAATGTAAAACTGGTGACACAGGAAACGCTCAAAACGTAGAGAGTAGGAAGACTCAGTCTTCCTGTTTGTAAGTCAGCATTGTGTCTCTTACATTTAATTCCGATGCAATTTCTGAGTTTCATCGTCAATGGGTAGGTCAAAGGGATACAGTAAACCTGCAGAGGTGCATCGGAATGTAAAACTAGTGACACAGGAAACGCTCAAAACATAGACAGTAGGAAGACTCAGTCTTCCTGTACTTAAGTCGGCATTGTGTCCCTTATATTTAATTCCGATGCAATTTCTGTGTTTCATCGTCAATGGGAAGCTCCAAGGGATACAGTAAACCTGCAAAGGTGCATCGGAATGTAAAACTGGTGACACAGGAAACGCTCAAAACATAGACAGTAGGAAGACTCAGTCTTCCTGTACTTAAGTCGGCATTGTGTCTCTTATATTTAATTCCGATGCAATTTCTGTGTTTCATTGTCAATGGGAGGGTCCAAGGGATACAGTAAACCTGCAGAGGTGCATCAGAATGTAAAACTGCTGACACAGGAAACGCTCAACACATAGACAGTAGGAAGACTCAGTCTTCCTGTTCTTAAGTCGGCATTGTGTCTCTTATATTTAATTCCGATGCAATTTCTGTGTTTCTTCGTCAATGGGATGGTCCAATGGATACAGAAAACCTGCAGAGGTGCATCAGATTGTAAAACTGGTGACACAGGAAACGCTCAAAACATTGACCGTACGAAGACTGTTTTCTTGTACTTACGTCGGCATTGTGTCTCCTATATTTAATTCTGATGCAATTTCTGTGTTTCATCGTCAATGGGAAGGTCCAATGGATACAGTAAACCTGCAGAGGTGCATCGGAATGTAAAACTAGTGACACAGGTAACGTTAAAGCATAGACAGCAGGAAGACTCAGTCTTCTTGTACTTAAGTCGGCATAGTGTCTCTTATATTTAATTCCGATTCAATTTCTGTGGTTTCATCGTGAATGGGATGGTCCAAGGGATACAGTAAACCTGCAGAGGTGCATCGGAGTGTAAACCTGGTGACACAGGAAACGCTCAAAACATAGCCAGTAGGAAGACTCAGTCTTCCTGTACTTAAGTCGGCATTGTGTCTCTTATATTTAAATTCGATGCAATTTGTGTGTTTCATCGACAATGGGAAGGTCCAAGGGATACAGGAAATCGGCAGAGGTGCATTGGAATGTAAAACTGGTGACACAGGAAACGCTCAAAACATAGAGAGTAGGAAGACTCAGTCTTCCTGTACTTAAGTCGGCATTGTGTCTCTCATATTTAATTCCGATGCAATTTCTGTGTTTCTTCGTCAATGGGAAGGTCCAAGGGATACAATAAACCTGCAGAGGTGCATCGGAATGTAAAACTGGTGACACAGGAAACGCTCAAAACATAGACAGTAGGAAGACTCAGTCTTCCTATACTTAAGTCGGCATTGTGTCTCTTATATTTATTTCCGATGAAATTTCTGTGTTTCATCGTGAATGGGAAGGTCCAAGGGATATAGTAAACCTGCAGAGGTGCATCGTAAAGTAAAACTGATGACACTGGAAAAGCTCAAATCATAGACAGTAGGAAGACTTAGTCTTCCTGTACTAAAGTCGGCATTGTGTCTCTTATATTTAATTCCGATGCAATTTCTGTGTTTCATCCTTACTGCGAAGGTCCAAGGGATACAGTAAACCTGTAGAGGTGCATCGGAATGTAAAACTGGTGACACAGGAAACGCTCAAATTACAGACAGTAGGAAGACTCAGTCTTCCTGTACTTAAGTCGGCATTGTGTCTCTTATATTTAATTCCGATGCAATTTCTGTGTTTCATCGCCAATGGGAAGGTCCAAGGGATACAGTAAAACTGCAGAGGTGCATCACAATGTAAAACTGGTGACACAGGAAACGCTCAAAACGTAGAGAGTAGGAAGACTCAGTCTTCCTGTTTTTAAGTCGGCATTGTGTCTCTTACATTTAATTCCGATGCAATTTCTGAGTTTCATCGTCAATGGGTAGGTCAAAGGGATACAGTAAACCTGCAGAGGTGCATCGGAATGTAAAACTAGTGACACAGGAAACGATCAAAACATAGACAGTAGGAAGACTCAGTGTTCCTGTACTTAAGTCGGCATTGTGTCCCTTATATTTAATTCCGATGCAATTTCTGTGTTTCATCGTCAATGGGAAGGTCCAAGGGATACAGTAAACCTGCAGAGGTGCATCGGAATGTAAAACTGGTGACACAGGAAACGCTCAAAACATAGACAGTAGGAAGACTCAGTCTTCCTGTACTTAAGTCGGCATTGTGTCTCTTATATTTAATTCCGATGCAATTTCTGTGTTTCATTGTCAATGGGAGGGTCCAAGGGATACAGTAAACCTGCAGAGGTGCATCAGAATGTAAAACTGCTGACACAGGAAACGCTCAACACATAGACAGTAGGAAGACTCAGTCTTCCTGTTCTTAAGTCGGCATTGTGTCTCCTATATTTAATTCTGATGCAATTTCTGTGTTTCATCGTGAATGGGATGGTCCAAGGGATACAGTAAACCTGCAGAGGTGCATCGGAGTGTAAAACTGGTGACACAGGAAACGCTCAAAACATAGCCAGTAGGAAGACTCAGTCTTCCTGTACTTAAGTCGGCATTGTGTCTCTTATTTTTAAATTCGATGCAATTTGTGTGTTTCATCGCCAATGTGAAGGTCCAATGGATACAGTAAACCTGCAGAGGTGCAACGGAATGTAAAACTGGTGACACAGGTAACGCTCAAATCATTGACTGTAAGAAGACTGTTTTCTTGTACTTAAGTCGCATTGTGTCTCTTATATTTCATTCCGATGCAATTTCTGTGTTTCATCGTCACTGTGAAGCTCCAAGGGATACAGAAAACCTGTATATGTGCATCGGAATGTAAAACTGGTGATACAGGAAACGCTCAAATTATAGACAGTAGGAAGACTCAGTCTTCCTGTACTTAAGTCGGCATTGTGTCTCTTAAATTTAGTTACGATGAAATTTCTGTGTTTCATCGTGAATGGGAAGGTCCAAGGGATACAGTAAACCTGCAGAGTTGCATCGGAATGTAAAACTAGTGACACAGGAAACGCTCTAAACATAGACAGTAGGAAGACTCAGTCTTCCTGTACTTAAGTCGGCATTGTGTCTCTTACATTTAATTCCGATGCAATTTCTGTGTTTCATCGTCAATGGCGAGGTCCAAGGGATACAGTAAATCTGCAGAGGTGCATCGGAATGTAAAACTGGTGACACAGGAAACGCTCAAATCATAGAGAGTAGGAAGACTCAGTCTTCCTGTACTTAAGTCGTCATTGTGTCTCTTATATTTATTTCCGATGACATTTCTGTGTTTCATCGTGAATGGGAAGGTCCAAGGGATATAGTAAACCTGCAGAGGTGCATCGGAAAGTAAAACTGATGACACAGGAAACGCTCAAAACATAGGCAGTAGGAAGACTTAGTCTTCCTGTACTTAAGTCGGAATTGTGTCTCTTATATTTAATTCCGATGCAATTTCTGTGTTTCATCGTCAATGGGAAGGTCCAAGGGATACAGTACACCTGCAGAGGTGCATCGGAATGTAAAACTGACTACACAGAAAACGCTCAAAACATAGTAGGAAGACTCAGTCTTCCTGTACTTAAGTCGGCATTGTGTCTCCTATATTTAATTCTGATGCAATTTCTGTGTTTCATCGTCAATGGGAAGGTCCAATGGATACAGTAAACCTGCAGAGGTGCATCGGAATGTAAAACTAGTGACACAGGTAACGTTAAAGCATAGACAGCAGGAAGACTGTGTCTTCTTGTACTTAAGTCGGCATAGTGTCTCTTATATTTAATTCCGATTCAATGTCTGTGGTTTCATCGTGAATGGGATGGTCCAAGGGATACAGTAAACCTGCAGAGGTGCATCGGAGTGTAAAACTGGTGACACAGGAAACGCTCAAAACATAGCCAGTAGGAAGACTCAGTCTTCCTGTACTTAAGTCGGCATTGTGTCTCTTATATTTAAATTCGATGCAATTTGTGTGTTTCATCGCCAATGGGAAGGTCCAATGGATACAGTAAACCTGCAGAGGTGCAACGGAATGTAAAACTGGTGACACAGGAAACGCTCAAATCATTGACTGTAAGAAGACTGTTTTCTTGTACTTAAGTCGCATTGTGTCTCTTATATTTAATTCCGATGCAATTTCTGTGTTTCATCGTCACTGTGAAGGTCCAAGGGATACAGAAAACCTGTATATGTGCATCGGAATGTAAAACTGGTGATACAGGAAACGCTCAAATTATAGACAGTAGGAAGACTCAGTCTTCCTGTACTTAAGTCGGCATTGTGTCTCTTAAATTTATTTACGATGAAATTTCTGTGTTTCATCGTGAATGGGAAGGTCCAAGGGATACAGTAAACCTGCAGAGGTGCGTCGGAATGTAAAACTAGTGACACAGGAAACGCTCTAAACATAGACAGTAGGAAGACTCAGTCTTCCTGTACTTAAGTCGGCATTGTGTCTCTTACATTTAATTCCAATGCAATTTCTGTGTTTCATCGTCAATGGGAAGGTCCAAGGGATACAGTAAATCTGCAGACGTGCATCGGAATGTAAAACTGGTGACACAGGAAACGCTCAAAGCATAGAGAGTAGGAAGACTCAGTCTTCCTGTACTTAAGTCGTCATTGTGTCTCTTATATTTATTTCCGATGCAATTTCTGTGTTTCATCGTGAATGGGAAGGTCCAACGGATATAGTAAACCTGCAGAGGTGCATCGGAAAGTAAAACTGATGACACAGGAAACGCTCAAAACATAGGCAGTAGGAAGACTTAGTCTTCCTGTACTTAAGTCGGAATTGTGTCTCTTATATTTAATTCCGATGCAATTTCTGTGTTTCATCGTCAATGGGAAGGTCCAAGGGATACAGTACACCTGCAGAGGTGCATCGGAATGTAAAGCTGACTACACAGAAAACGCTCAAAACATAGTAGGAAGACTCAGTCTTCCTGTACTTAAGTCGGCATTGTGTCTCTTATATTTAATTCCGATGCGATTTCTGTGTTTCATCGACAATGGGAAGGTCCAAGGGATACAGGAAATCGGCAGAGGTGCATTGGAATGTAAAAGTGGTGACACAGGAAACGCTCAAAACATAGAGAGTAGGAAGACTCAGTCTTCCTGTACTTAAGTCGGCATTGTGTCTCTCATATTTAATTACGATGCAATTTCTGTGTTTCTTCGTCAATGGGAAGGTCCAAGGGATACAATAAACCTGCAGAGGTGCATCGGAATGTAAAACTGGTGACACAGGAAACGCTCAAAACATTGACCCTACGAAGATTGTTTTCTTGTACTTAAGTCGGCATTGTGTCTTTTATATTTAATTTCGATGCAACTTCTGTGTTTCATCGTCAATGGGAAGGTCCAAGGGATACAGTAAACCTGTAGAGGTGCATGGGAATGTAAAACTGGTGACACAGGAAACGCTCAAAACATAGAGAGTAGGGAGACTCAGTCTTCGTGTACTTAAGTCGGCATTTTATCTCTTATATTTAATTCCGATGCAATTTCTGTGTTTCATCGTCAATGGGAAGGTCCAAGGGATACAGTAAACCTGCAGAGGCGAATCGGAATGTAAAACTGGTGACACAGGAAACGCTCAAAACATTGACAGTAGGAAGACTCAGTCTTCATGTACTTAAGTCGGCATTGTGTCTCTTATATTTAAATTCATTGCAATTTGTGTGTTTCATCGCCAATGGGAAGGTCCAAGGGATCCAGTAAACCTGCAGAGGTGCATCGGAATGTAAAACTGGTGACACAGGAAACGCTCAAAACATTGACTGTAAGAAGACTGTTTTCTTGTACTTAAGTCGGCATTGTGTCTCTTATATTTAATTCCTATGCAATTTCTATGTTTCATCGTCACTGTGAAGGTCCAAGGGATACAGAAAACCTGTATATGTGCATCGGAATGTAAAACTGGTGATACAGGAAACGCTCAAATTATAGACAGTAGGAAGACTCAGTCTTCCTGTACTTAAGTCGTCATTGTGTCTCTTATATTTATTTCAGATGACATTTCTGTGTTTCATCGTGAATGGGAAGGTCCAAGGGATATATTAAACCTGCAGAGGTGCATCGGAAAGTAAAACTGATGACACAGGAAACGCTCAAAACATAGACAGTAGGAAGACTTAGTCTTCCTGTACTTAAGTCGGAATTGTGTCTCTTATATTTAATTCCGATGCAATTTCTGTTTTTCATCGTCAATGGGAAGGGCCAAGGGATACAGTAAACCTGCAGAGGTGCATCGGAATGTAAAACTGACGACACAGAAAACGCTCAAAACATAGACAGTAGGAAGACTCAGTCTTCCTGTACTTAAGTCGGCATTGTGTCTCTCATATTTAATTCCGATGCAATTTCTGTGTTTCTTCGTCAATGGGAAGGTCCAAGGGATACAATAAACCTGCAGAGGTGCATCGGAATGTAAAACTGATGACACAGGAAACGCTCAAAACATAGACAGTAGGAAGACTTAGTCTTCCTATACTTAAGTCGGCATTGTGTCTCTTATATTTATTTCCGATGAAATTTCTGTGTTTCATCGTGAATGGGAAGGTCCAAGGGATATAGTAAACCTGCAGAGGTGCATCGGAAAGTAAAACTGATGACACAGGAAAAGCTCAAATCATAGACAGTAGGAAGACTTAGTCTTCCTGTACTAAAGTCGGCATTGCGTCTCTTATATTTAATTCCGATGCAATTTCTGTGTTTCATCCTTACTGCGAAGGTCCAAGGGATACACTAAACCTGTAGAGGTGCATCGGAATGTAAAACTGGTGACACAGGAAACGCTCAAATTACAGACAGTAGGAAGACGCAGTCTTCCTGTACTTAAGTCGGCATTGTGTCTCTTATATTTAATTCCGATGCAATTTCTGTGTTTCATCGTCAATGGGAAGGTCCAAGGGATACAGTAAAACTGCAGAGGTGCATCACAATGTAAAACTGGTGACACAGGAAACGCTCAAAACGTAGAGAGTAGGAAGACTCAGTCTTCCTGTTTTTAAGTCGGCATTGTGTCTCTTACATTTAATTACGATGCAATTTCTGAGTTTCATCGTCAATGGGTAGGTCAAAGGGGTACAGTAAACCTGCACAGGTGCATCGGAATGTAAAACTAGTGACACAGGAAACGATCAAAACATAGACAGTAGGAAGACTCAGTCTTCCTGTACTTAAGTCGGCATTGTGTCCCTTATATTTAATTCCGATGCAATTTCTGTGTTTCATCGTCAATGGGAAGGTCCAAGGGATACAGTAAACCTGCAGAGGTGCATCGGAATGTAAAACTGGTGACACAGGAAACGCTCAAAACATAGACAGTAGGAAGACTCAGTCTTCCTGTACTTAAGTCGGCATTGTGTCTCTTATATTTAATTCCGATGCAATTTCTGTGTTTCATTGTCAATGGGAGGGTCCAAGGGATACAGTAAACCTGCAGAGGTGCATCAGAATGTAAAACTGCTGACACAGGAAACGCTCAACACATAGACAGTAGGAAGACTCAGTCTTCCTGTTCTTAAGTCGGCATTGTGTCTCTTATATTTAATTCCGATGCAATTTCTGTGCTTCTTCGTCAATGGGATGGTCCAATGGATACAGAAAACCTGCAGAGGTGCATCAGATTGTAAAACTGGTGACACAGGAAACGCTCAAAACATTGACCGTACGAAGACTGTTTTCTTGTACTTATGTCGGCATTGTGTCTTTTATATTTAATTTCGATGCAATTTCTGTGTTTCATCGTCAATGGGAAGGTCCAAGGGATACAGGAAACCTGCAGAGGTGCATCGGTATGTAAAACTGGTGACACAGGAAACGCTCAAAGCATAGAGAGTAGGAAGACTCAGTCTTCCTGTACTTAAGTCGGCATTGTGTGTCTTAGATTTAATTACGATGCAATTTCTGTGTTTCATCGTCAATGGGAAGGTCCAAGGGATACAGTAAACCTGCAGAGGTGCATCGGAATGTAAAACTGGTGACACAGGAAACGCTCAAACATAGACAGTAGGAAGACTCAGTCTTCCTGTACTTACGTCGGCATTGTGTCTCCTATATTTAATTCTGATGCAATTTCTGTGTTTCATCGTCAATGGGAAGGTCCAATGGATACAGTAAACCTGCAGAGGTGCATCGGAATGTCTAACTAGTGACACAGGTAACGTTAAAGCATAGACAGCAGGAAGACTCCGTCTTCTTGTACTTAAGTCGGCATTGTGTCTCTTATATTTAATTCCGATTCAATTTCTGAGTTTCATCGTCAATGGGTAGGTCCAAGGGATACAGTAAACCTGCAGAGGTGCATCGGAATGTAAAACTAGTGACACAGGAAACGCTCAAAACATAGACAGTAGGAAGACTCAGTCTTCCTGTACTTAAGTCGGCATTGATCTCTTATATTTAATTCCGATGCAATTTCTGTGTTTCATCGCCAATGGGAAGGTCCAAGGGATACAGTAAAACTGCAGAGGTGCATCAGAATGTAAAACTGGTGACAAAGGAAACGCTCAAAACGTAGAGAGTAGGAAGACTCAGTCTTGCTGTTTTTAAGTCGGCATTGTGTCTCTTATATTTAATTCCGATACAATTTCTGAGTTTCATCGTCAATGGGTAGGTCCAAGGGATACAGTAAACCTGCAGAGGTGCATCGGAATGTAAAACTAGTGACACAGGAAACGCTCAAAACATAGACTGTAGGAAGACTCAGTCTTCCTGTACTTAAGTCGGCATTGGGTCCCTTATATTTAATTCCGATGCAATTTCTGTGTTTCATCGTCAATGGGAAGGTCCAAGGGATACAGTAAACCTGCAGAGGTGCATCAGATTGTAAAACTGGTGACACAGGAAACGCTCAAAACATAGACAGTAGGAAGACTCAGTCTTCCTGTACTTAAGTCGGCATTGTGTCTCTTATATTTAATTCCGATGCGATTTCTGTGTTTCATCGACATTGGGAAGGTCCAAGGGATACAATAAAACAGCAGAGGTGCATCAGAATGTAAAACGGGTGACACAGGAAACGCTCAAAACATAGACCGTAGGAAGACTGTTTTCAAGTACTTAAGTCGGCATTGTGTCTTTTATATTTAATTTCGATGCAATTTCTGTGTTTCATCGTCAATGGAAGGTCCAAGGGATACAGTAAACCTGTAGAGGTGCATCGGAATGTAAAACTGGTGACACAGGGAACGCTCAAAACATAGAGAGTAGGAAGACTCAGTCTTCGTGTACTTAAGTCGGCATTGTGTCTCTTATATTTAATTCCGATGCAATTTCTGTGTTTCATCGTCAATGGGAAGGTCCAAGGGATACAGTAAACCTGCAGAGGCGAATCGGAATGTAAAACTGGTGACACAGGAAACGCTCAAAACATTGACAGTAGGATGACTCAGTCTTCCTGTACTTAAGTGGGCATTGTGTCTCTTATATTTAAATTCATTGCAATTTGTGTGTTCCATCGCCAATGGGAAGGTCCAAGGGATACAGTAAACCTGCAGAGGTGCATCGGAATGTAAAACTGGTGACACAGGAAACGCTCAAAACATTGACTGTAAGAAGACTGTTTTCTTGTACTTAAGTCGGCATTGTGTCTCTTATATTTAATTCCGATGCAATTTCTGTGTTTCATCGTCACTGTGAAGGTCCAAGGGATACAGAAACCTGTATATGTGCATCGTAATGTAAAACTGGTGATACAGGAAACGCTCAAATTATAGACAGTAGGAAGACTCAGTCTTCTTGTACTTAAGTCGGCATTGTGTCTCTTATATTTAACCCTCTAACCGGAACATCTTTTACTCGGCGGTAAGATGGAACATCGGTCTGCTAGACCGCTAGGACATTTAAAGTGTATTTTTCTCTATTTTTATGACTTTTCCGCACTTCTACGTTGCTT
Source organism: Schistocerca nitens (assembly GCF_023898315.1). Taxonomy (NCBI): domain Eukaryota; kingdom Metazoa; phylum Arthropoda; class Insecta; order Orthoptera; family Acrididae; genus Schistocerca; species Schistocerca nitens. Next base: position 764,741,239 of record NC_064619.1, read on the forward strand.
CTCTCTCTCTTTAAGGTGTAATTAAACATAATAATAGGTTTTTGAACCATAATATTTGTTAAAATACCAGTAAATTCAAGTTTATTACTAGGAAAAACTTTAATTTGCAGTGTTTTGTTGTTTACACATTACTCCTTTAGAAATACTTTTTTTTTACATTATTATAGTTACAACACAAAGAAAATGAATACTAAAATGTAATGCAAAGAAAAAATTTAACTTTTATTTTTAATTGCACAAGTCTTGCACACTTTTCGTGAACACTCCAAGCACGTTGGTTCTTCGCAAGAAATACACTTGTAGGCAGTTTTCCTCTTTTTTTGATATGGACAAAATCGACAGGTTTTTCTTTTACCAAGTGTGTCCGTCGGACACTCATCAACTCGAACAACAAATTTATTCCGTTGGCTAACGATTTGCTTTTCTTTTGCTGCCTCTTCTTCTAAAGATGAAATAATACTTTGTAGCTCTTGAGGCAGATTGGAGATTGCCAGTCGGGATTTTACGAAATCGTAGACCAAATATAGAGAAACTCTTTTCAGGAAATCAAAACGTGATACGGTTTTCTTCTCTCCAAAAAGTCCATAAAGTATACTTGCGTTTGATCCAGCCATGGCCACCATGTGGTAAAAAATAGCCAACGGCCACCTTCTTGTTTTGCGATTAGTAGAATAAACACTGCACTTCATATCTAGCGTGTCTATTCCACTTTTTGTGGCGTTATAAAAAGATATGATTTCAGGTTTATCATTTGAAACGTCAGTGTAATTGGAATGATGCATTGACGAAAGAAGTAGGACTGCCTTATTCCTTTTTGGGACATAAGAAAGCAGAGTCATTTCTTTCGTAAAGCCATAAAGGCTGGACCCAATTTCACGATCGCTTCTTGCTTGAAATTCTGCTGGTATCTGGGGTCTGTTTCTTTTTAGTGTCCCAACTAATGTCAAATTGTGAGCTAGTAGCTCCTGGGCAAGTTCCACAGAACAAAACCAATTGTCGCAACTAATATTTCTGTTTGTGCCATACAGCCCTTTAGATAGGCGGATTACAGACTGCGTGGGAATGCTCTTTTTCTTTTCTGCTGTAGAAAGTGTGGCTCCATCACAGCCTTTGCCGGAGTAGATGTAGGCATTGTAAATATATGCATTGTGTGCATCTGCCAGACCCATGACCTTAATGCCATATTTAGCCGGTTTATTCGGCATATATATACGAAATTTAACCCTCCCTCTGAAAGGCACCAAAGTTTCATCAACTGTCAAATGCGCTCCAGGGCTATAAATTTGTTGGCAGTTCCAAATAAACTTATTAAATATGTCTGTAATGGCAGCAGCTGGGTCATATTTTTCCCTCTGTTCCCTCGTGCTCGAGTCATCGAATCTAAATGCCCTAAGCAATATTCCTAATCGCTTTTCTGTTATTATTGATCGAAAAATTGGCCTCCCCAAGACCGAAGTGGAAAACAGCGAGGTCATAGGCTCCCTCGCAGATTTGAATATGCTGCAAAGAACTGTGACTCCAATCACAGCGTTCACTTCCTGCACAGTAGTGTCTCTGTAAGCTACACTTTCTTTTAGTTCAATAACAGAACGAATTTTGGCCAACTTTTCATTAGTATGCTTTACAATCGTCTCAATCATGTCGTCAGTAAACAAAAGGCGCCACACTTCACCTGGGAGTGGGTTTTTCCCCACGGTAAGAGCAGGCCCTTGTATCTTTGATAGCCGTACCTTTATTATATTGGATGCTGCTGTTCGCGTCTTAGAGCGAACAGGAGTTGATGACCATGTGAAACACTTGTTTCTTCCGTAGTAAGAAACTGGAAGACGACTCTCATCTAGAGTGTCATCAGAACGCGTAGATGAGCTAGCAACATCAGCAGGCTTCTGTGGAGTGATTAGTCTGCTTCCACCAGAAGTTATGTCAGACTGTGGTTGCTCTCCAGTTTCTTCGCGAACTGCGGTATTTTCGACTTCAAATATTTCTCGAATAGTTTCATCATCGCGATCATCATCATTGGGAGAGTCATCGTCATTATCTGTTTCATTGCGAGGATCTTGGATAGTAAGGTCCTCATCTGGAATGCATGATTCATCTGAATCCACTTCCGAGTCTGATTCTTCAAGGTAATTTTGAGAGCGTGCAAGGGCTACAATTCTTTTCGACCGATTTGAAACATATTTCGGACCTTCCATTGTAAACCTGCAAGGAAAAAGGGAAAAATGAGTTTTAACGAAATTTAATGGGGATAATTCTATCGCTGTAATAAGTTTGCGCGGTAAATTGGAGAATGTGTGTGAAAAACGGAAAGAGGAAAAATTAAAACGTTAAATACGAGTTGTTACACTTTTTTCTCGTTCTTCTATGAACACAAAAGTATTAAGCATCGTGTGGTGGCAAAAATTTCAATCAAATAGATGAAATGTTGCTACACAGAAAACAGAAGAGTTCAAAGAGTGGAACATCGGTCATACAGACCGACAAATGCGTGATACTTTTAGGAACACCGGTCTGGGAGACCGGCAAAAATTTGACACTTTTAGGAACACCCGGTCTGTCAGACCGGGAGGGGAATGCATTTTTTCGGAACACGGTCTCACAGACCGACAATACGTAACAAAAATTCTACTTACTTGAAAACAATGCATGCGCCGACAATACGTTGTTGGCCAGCTGCGGTTCGGGACCCGACTGAAGATTACTGGGCTTCTCCCCACCCTCACGAACAATGCAGAGCCGTTAGCATTGTTAATGTCAACTATGGCGGTATCTCAGACCGATGTTCCGTTCAAAGGGTTAATTCCGATTCAATTTCTGTGTTTCATCGTGAATGGGAAGGTCCAACGGATACAGTAAACCTGCAGAGGTGCATCGGAGTGTAAAACTGGTAACACAGGAAACTCTCAAAACATAGCCAGTAGGAAGACTCAGTCTTCCTGTACTTAAGTCGGCATTGTGTCTCTTATATTTATTTCCTATGAAATTTCTGTGTTTCATCGTGAATGGGAACGTCCAAGGGATACACTAAACCTGCAGAGGTGCATCGGAATGTAAAACTAGTGACACAGGAAACGCTCAAAACATAGACAGTAGGAAGACTCAGTCTTCCTGTACTTAAGTCGGCATTGTGTCTCTTATATTTAATTCCGATGCAATTTCTGTGTTTCATCGCCAATGGGAAGGTCCAAGGGATACAGTAAACCTGTAGAGGTGCATGGGAATGTAAAACTGGTGACACAGGAAACGCTCAAAACGTAGACAGTAGGAAGACTCAGTCTTCCTGTACTTAAGTCGGCATTGTGTCCCTTATATTTAATTCCGATGCAATTTCTGTGTTTCATCGTCAATGGGAAGGTCCAAGGGATACAGTAAACCTGCAGAGGTGCATCGGAATGTAAAACTGGTGACACAGGAAACTCTCAAAACATAGACAGTAGGAAGACTCAGTCTTCCTGTACTTAAGTCGGCATTGTGTCTCTTATATTTAATTCCGATGCAATTTCTGTGTTTCATTGTCAATGGGAGGGTCCAAGGGATACAGTAAACCTGCAGAGGTGCATCAGAATGTAAAACTGCTGACACAGGAAACGCTCATCACATAGACAGTAGGAAGACTCAGTCTTCCTGTTCTTAAGTCGGCATTGTGTCTCTTATATTTAATTCCGATGCAATTTCTGTGTTTCTTCGTCAATGGGATCGTCCAATGGATACAGAAAACCTGCAGAGGTGCATCACATTGTAAAACTGGTGACACAGGAAACGCTCAAAACATAGACAGTAGGAAGACTCAGTCTTCCTGTACTTTAGTCGGCATTGTGTCTCTTATATTTAATTCCGATGCGATTTCTGTGTTTCATCGACAATGGGAAGGTCCAAGGGATACAGTAAACCGGCAGAGGTGCATCGGATTGTTAAACTGGTGACACAGGAAACGCTCAAAACATTGACCGTACGAAGACTGTTTTCTTGTACTTATGTCGGCATTGTGTCTTTTATATTTAATTTCGATGCAGTTTCTGTGTTTCATCGTCAATGGGAAGGTCCAAGGGATACAGTAAACCTGCAGAGGTGCATCGGAATGTAAAACTGGTGACACAGGAAACGCTCAAAACATAGAGAGTAGGAAGTCTCAGTCTTCGTGTACTTAAGTCGGCATTGTGTCTCTTATATTTAATTCCGATGCAATTTCTGTGTTTCATCGTCATTGGGAAGGTCCTAGGGATACAGTAAACCTGCAGAGGTGCATCGGAATGTAAAACTGGTGACACAGGAAACGCTCAAACATAGACAGTAGGAAGACTCAGTCTTCCTGTACTTACGTCGGCATTGTGTCTCCTATATTTAATTCTGATGCAATTTCTGTGTTTCATCGTCAATGGGAAGGTCCAAGGGATACAGTAAACCTGCAGAGGTGCATCGGAGTGTAAAACTGGTGACACAGGAAACGCTCAAAACATAGCCAGTAGGAAGACTCAGTCTTCCTGTACTTAAGTCGGCATTGTGTCTCTTATATTTAAATTCGATGCAATTTCTGTGTTTCATCGTCAATGGGAAGGTCCAAGTGATATAGTAAACCTGCAGTGGTGCATCGGAAAGTAAAACTGATGACACAGGAAACGCTCAAAACATAGACAGTAGGAAGACTTAGTCTTCCCGTATTAAAGTCGGCATTGTGTCTCTTATATTTAATTCCGATGCAATTCCTGTGTTTCATCGTCACTGTGAAGGTCCAAGGGATACAGTAAACCTGTAGAGGTGCATCGGAATGTAAAACTGGTGACACAGGAAACGCTCAAATTATAGACAGTAGGGAGACTCAGTCTTCCTGTACTGAAGTCTGCATTGTGTCTCTTATATTTAATTTCGGTGCAATTTGTGTTTCATGGCCAATGGGAAGGTCCAAGGGATACAGTAAACATGCAGAGGTGCATCGAAATGTAAAACTGGTCACACAGGAAACGCTCAAAACATTGACTGTAAGAAGACTGTTTTCTTGTACTTAAGTCGTCATTGTGTCTCTTGTATTTAATTCCGATGTAATTTCTGTGTTTCTTCGTAACTGTGAAGGTCCAACGGATACAGCAAACCTCTAGAGGTGCATCGGAATGTGAAACTGGTGACACAGGAAACGCTCAAATTATAGACAGTGGGAAGACTCAGTCTTCCTGTACTTAAGTCGGCATTGTGTCTCTTATATATAATTCCGATGCAAATTCTGTGTTTCATCGTCAATGGGAAGGGCCAAGGGATACAGTAAACCTGCAGAGGTGTCTCGGAATGTAAAACTGATGACACAGGAAACGCTCAAAACATAGACAGTAGGAACTCAGTCTTCCTGTACCGATCGGAATTGTGTCTCTTATATTTAATTCCGATGCAATTTCTGTGTTTCATCGTCAATGGGAAGGTCCAAGGGATACAGAAAACCTGCAGAGGTGCATCAGAATGTAAAACTGGTGACACAGGAAACGCTCAAAACATAGACAGTAGGAAGACTCAGTCTTCCTGTACTTAAGTCGGCATTGTGTCTCTTATATTTTATTCCGATGCAATTTCTGTCTTTCATCGTCAATGGGCAGGTCCAAGGGATACAGTAAACCTGTAGAGGTGCATCGGAATGTAAAACTGGTGACACAGGAAACGCTCAAATTATAGACAGTAGGAAGATTCAGTCTTCCTGTACTTAAGTCGGCATAGTGTCTCTTATATTTAATTCCGATGCAATTTCTGTGTTTCATCGTCAATGGGAAGGTCCAAGGGATACAGTAAACCTGCAGAGGTGCATCGGAATGTAAAACTGGTGACGAACCGCTCAAAACATAGACAGTAGGAAGACTCAGTCTTCCTGTACTTAAGTCGGCATTGTGTCTCTTATATTTATTTCCGATGAAATTTCTGTGTTTCATCGTGAATGTGAAGGTCCAAGGGATATAGTAAACCTGCAGAGGTGCATCGGAAAGTAAAACTAATGACACAGGAAACGCTCAAAACATAGACACTAGGAAGACTTAGTCTTCCTGTACTTAAGTCGGCATTGTGTTTCTTATATTAAATTGCGATGCAATTCCTGTGTTTCATCGTCACTGTGAAGGTCCAAGGGATACAGTAAACCTGCAGAGGTGCATCGGAATGTAAAACTGGTGACACAGGAAACGCTCAACACATAGACAGAAGGAAGACTCATTCTACCTGTACTTAAGTCTGCATTGTGTCTCTTATATTTAATTCCGATGCAATTTCTGTGTTTCATCGTCAATGGGAAGGTCCAAGGGATACAGTAAACCTGCAGAGGTGTCTCGGAATGTAAAACTGATGACACAGGAAAAGCTCAAAACATAGACAGTAGGAGCTCAGTCTTCCTGTACTGATCGGCATTGTGTCTCTTATATTTAATTCCGATGAATTTTCTGTGTTTCATCGTCAATGGGAAGGTCCAAGGGATACAGAAAACCTGCAGAGGTGCATCAGAATGTAAAACTGGTGACACAGGAAACGCTCAAAGCATAGACAGTAGGAAGACTCAGTCTTCCTGTACCTAAGTCGGCATTGTGTCTCTTATATTTAATTCCGATGCAATTTCTGTGTTTCATCGTCAATGGGAAGGTCCAAGGGATACAGTAAACCTGCAGAGGTGCATCGGAATGTAAAACTGGTGACACAGGAAACGCTCAAAACATAGACAGTAGGAAGACTCAGTCTTCCTGTACTTAAGTCGGCATTGTGTCTCTTATATTTATTTCCGATGAAATTTCTGTGTTTCATCGTGAATGGGAAGGTCCAAGGGATATAGTAAACCTGCAGAGGAGCATCGGAAAGTAAAACTGATGACACAGGAAACGCTCAACACATAGACAGTAGGAAGACTTAGTCTTCCTGTACTTAAGTCGGTATTGTGTCTCTTATATTTAATTCGGATGCAATTTCTGTTTGTCATCGTCAATGGGATAGTCCAAGGGAGACAGTAAACCTGCAGAGGTGCATCGGAATGTAAAGCTAATGACACAGAAAACGCTCAAAACATAGACAGTAGGATGACTCAGTCTTCCTGTACTTAAGTCGGCATTGTGTCTCTTATATTTAATTCCGATGCAATTTCTGTGTTTCATCGTCAATGGGAAGTTCCAAGGGATACAGTAAACCTGCAGAGGTGCATCAGAATGTAAAACTGGTCACACAGGAAACGCTCAAAACATAGAAAGTAGGAAGACTCAGTCTTCCTGTACCTAAGTCGGCATTGTGTCTCTTATATTTAATTCCAATGCAATTTCTGTGTTTCATCGTCAATGGGAAGGTCCAAGGGATACAGTAAACCTGCAGAGGTGCATCGGAATTTAAAACTAGTGACACAGAAAACGCTCAAAACATAGACAGTAGGAAGACTTAGTCTTATTGTACTTAAGTCGGCATTGTGTCTCTTATATTTAATTCCGATGCAATTCCTGTGTTTCATCGTCACTGTGAAGGTCCAAGGGATACAGTAAACCTGTAGAGGTGCATCGGAATGTAAAACTGGTGACACAGGAAACGCTCAAATTATAGACAGTAGGAAGACTCAGTCTTCCTGTACTTAAGTCGGCATTGTGTCTCTTATATTTAATTCCGATGCAATTTCTGTGTTTCATCGTCAGTGGGAAGGTCCAAGGGATACAGTAAACCTGCAGAGGTGCATCGGAATGTAAAACTGGTGACGAACCGTTCAAAACATAGACAGTAGGAAGACTCAGTCTTCCTGTACTTAAGTCGGCATTGTGTCTCTTATATTTATTTCCGATGAAATTTCTGTGTTTCATCGTGAATGTGAAGGTCCACCGGATATAGTAAACCTGCAGAGGTGCATCGGAAAGTAAAACTAATGACACAGGAAACGCTCAAAACATAGACACTAGGAAGACTTAGTCTTCCTGTACTTAAGTCGGCATTGTGTTTCTTATATTAAATTCCGATGCAATTCCTGTGTTTCATCGTCACTCTGAAGGTCCAAGGGATACAGTAAACCTGTAGAGGTGCATCGGAATGTAAAACTGGTGACACAGGAAACGCTCAAATTATAGACAGTAGGAAGACTTAGTCTTCCTGTACTTATGTCGGCATTGAGTCTCTTATATTTAATTCCGATGCAATTTCTGTGTTTCATCGTCAATGGGAAGGTCCAAGGGATACAGTAAACCTGCAGAGGTGCATCAGAATGTAAAACTGGTGACACAGGAAACGCTCAACACATAGACAGTAGGAAGACTCATTCTTCCTGTACTTAAGTCGGCATTGTGTCTCTTATATTTATTTCCGATGCAATTTCTGTGTTTCATCGTCAATGGGAAGGTCCAAGGGATACAGAAAACCTGAAGAGGTGCATCAGAATGTAAAACTGGTGACACAGGAAACGCTCAAATTATAGACAGTAGGAAGACTCAGTCTTCCTGTACTTAAGTGGGCATTGTGTCACTTATATTTATTTCCGATGAAATTTCTGTGTTTCATCGTGAATGGGAAGGTCTAAGGGATATAGTAAACCAGCAGAGGTGCATCGAAAAGTAAAACTGATGACACAGGAAACGCTCAAAACATAGACAGTAGGAAGACTCAGTCTTCCTGTACTTAAGTCGGCATTGTGTCTCTTATATTTAATTCCGATGCACTTTCTGTGTTTCATCGTCACTGTGAAGGTCCAAGGGATACAGTAAACCTGTAGAGGTGCATCGGAATGTAAAACTGGTGACACAGGAAACGCTCAAATTATAGACAGTAGGAAGATTCAGTCTTCCTGTACTTAAGTCGGCATTGTGTCTCTTATATTTATTTCCGATGACATTTCTGTGTTTCATCGTGAATGGGAAGGTCCAAGGGATATAGTAAACATTCAGAGGTGCATCGGAAATTAAAACTGATGACACAGGAAACGCTCAAAACATAGACAGTAGGAAGACTTATTCTTATTGTACTTAAGTCGTCATTGTGTCTCTTATATTTAATTCCGATGCAATTCCAGTGTTTCATCGTCACTGTGAAGGTATAAGGGATACAGTAAACCTGTAGTGGTGCGTCGGAATGTAAAACTGGTGACACAGGAAACCCTCAAATTACAGACAGTAGGAAGACTCAGTCTTCCTGTACTTAAGTCGGCATTGTGTCTCTTATAATTAATTCCGATGCAATTCCTGTGTTTCATCGTCAATGGGAAGGTCCAAGGGATACAGTTAACCTGCAGAGGTGCATCTGAATGTAAAACGGGTGACACAGGAAACGCTCAAAACATAGACAGTAGGAAGACTCAGTCTTCCCGTACTTAAGTCGGCATTGTGTCTCTTATATTTAATTCCGATGCAATGTCTGTGATTCATCGTCAATGGGAAGGTCCAAGGGATACAGTAAACCTGCAGAGGTGCATCGGAATGTAAAAATAGTGACACAGGAAACGCTCAAATTATAGACAGTAGGAAGACTCAGTCTTCCTGTACTTAAGTCGGCATTGTGTCTCTTATATTTAATTCCGATCCAATTTCTGTGTTTCATCGTCAATGGGAAGGTCCAAGGGATACAGTAAACCTGCAGAGGTGCATCGGAATGTAAAACTGGTGACACAGGAAACGCTCAAAACATAGACAGTAGGAAGACTCAGTCTTCCCGTACTTAAGTCGGCATTGTGTCTCTTACATTTAATTCCGATGCAATTTCTGTGTTTCATCGTCAATGGGAAGGTCCAAGGGATACAGTAAACCTGCAGAGGTGTATCGGAATGTAAAACTGATAACACATTAAACGCTCAAAACATAGACAGTAGGAAGACTCAGTCTTCCTGTACTGATCGGCATTGTGTCTCTTATATTTAATTCCGATGCAATTTCTGTGTTTCATCGTCATTGGGAAGGTCCAACGGATACAGAAAACCTGCAGAGGTGCATCAGAATGTAAAACTGGTGACACAAGAAACGCTCAAAACATAGACCGTAGGAAGACTCAGTCTTCCTGTACTTAAGCCTGCATTGTGTCTCTTATATTTAATTCCGATGCAATTTCTGTGTTTCATCGTCAATGGGAAGGTCCAAGGGAAACAGTAAACCTGCAGAGGTGCATCGGCATGTAAAAGTGGTGACACAGGAAACGCTCAAAACATAGACAGTAGAAAGACTCAGTCTTCCTGTACTTAAGTCGGCATTGTGTATCTTATATTTATTTCCGATGACTTTTCTGTGTTTCATCGTGAATGGGAAGGTCAAAGGGATATAGTAAACCTGCAGAGGTGCATCGGAAATTGAAACTGATGACACAGGAAACGCTCAAAACATAGACAGTAGGAAGACTTATTCTTATTGTACTTAAGTCGGCATTGTGTCTCTTATAATTAATTCCGATGCAATTCCTGTGTTTCATCGTCAATGGGAAGGTCCAAGGGATACAGTTAACCTGCAGAGGTGCATCTGAATGTAAAACGGGTGACACAGGAAACGCTCAAAACATAGACAGTAGGAAGACTCAGTCTTCCCGTACTTAAGTCGGCATTGTGTCTCTTATATTTAATTCCGATGCAATTTCTGTGTTTCATCGTCAATGGGAAGGTCCAAGGGATACAGTAAACCTGCAGAGGTGCTGTAACAAATAAAAAATATAATAATAATAAAATATAATAATAATAATAATTGTAATAATAATAATTGTTTGTTTGGATAAGTAATTGAGGATTAAAATTTTACGCCGTGAATTTATCGAGCTTCGCACGTCCGAAGATGTACGGAACGTAGCCAGGGCTCATTATGTATTTTTTTTTGTAGACAAAGTACGATTAAATAAAACATATATTCATTTCAACACATACATTACGATATAAATTACACTTACGTAAAATTCTAGATAAATAATGGCAGATCATTCACAAATGAGAGCGACTTATTAATGCTGCGCCTCTTTTCTGCTAATAAATATCAATATGGCTAACAGTGGAGCCGCACAAAATATTAAGTCCTTCTAGGATAACGAATAACATGAGAGTGTTGATGCGTACAGGCTGTGACAAGAGAGCGGTGTTAATTGCTTTATTTTGCATTCTCTTGTCTTAAAAAATCGATACATATAATCTAAGTTAACTAAATTAAATATTGTCTGTGCTCGAGTGCAAATGGTTCCTTAAAGTGCATCGGAATGTAAAACTAGTGACACAGGAGACGCTCAAATTATAGACAGTTGGAAGACTCAGTCTTCCTGTACTTAAGTCGGCTTTGTGTCTCTTATATTTAATTCCGATGCAATTTCTGTGTTTCATCGTCAATGGGAAGGTCCAAGGGATACAGTAAACCTCCAGAGGTGCATCGGAATGTAAAACTGGTGACACAGGAAACGCTCAAAACATAGACAGTAGGAAGACTCAGTCTTCCCGTACTTAAGTCGGCATTGTGTCTCTTATATTTAATTCCGATGCAATTTCTGTGTTTTATCGTCAATGGGAAGGTCCAAGGGATACAGTAAACCTGCAGAGGTGCATCGGAATGTAAAACTAGTGACACAGGAAACGCTCAAAACATAGACAGCAGGAAGACTCAGTCTTCCTGTACTTAAGTCGGCATTGTGTCTCTTATATTTAATTCCGATGCAATTTCTGTGTTTCATCGTCAATGGGAAGGTCCAAGGGATACAGTAAACCTGCAGAGGTGCATCGGAATGTAAAACTGGTGACACAGGAACCGCTCAAAACATAGACAGTAGGAAGACTCAGTCTTCCTGTACTTAAGTCGGCATTGTTTCTCTTATATTTATTTCCGATGAAGGTCCAAGGGATACAGTAAACCTGTAGAGGTGCATCGGAATGTAAAACTGGTGACACAGGAAACGCTCAAATTATAGACAGTAGGAAGATTCAGTCTTCCTGTACTTAAGTCGGCATTGTGTCTCTTATATTTATTTCCGATGACATTTCTGTGTTTCATCGTGAATGGGAAGGTCCAAGGGATATAGTAAACCTGCAGAGGTGCATCGGAAAGTAAAACTGATGACACAGGAAACGCTCAAAACATAGACAGTAGGAAGACTTATTCTTATTGTACTTAAGTCGTCATTGTGTCTCTTATATTTAATTCCGATGCAATTCCAGTGTTTCATCGTCACTGTGAAGGTATAAGGGATACAGTAAACCTGTAGAGGTGCATCGGAATGTAAAACTGGTGAAACAGAAAACGCTCAAATTATAGACAGTAGGAAGACTTAGTCTTCCTGTACTTAAGTCGGCATTGTGTCTCTTATATTTAATTCCGATGCAATTTCTGTGTTTCATCGTCAATGGAAAGGTCCACGGGATACAGTAAAACTGCAGAGGTGCATCACAATGTAAAACTGGTGACTCAGGAAACGCTAAACACATAGACAGTAGGAAGACTCATTCTTCCTGTACTTAAGTCGGCATTGTGTCTCTTATATTTAATTCCGATGCAATTTCTGTGTTTCATCGTCAATGGGAAGGTCCAAGGGATACAGTAAACCTGCAGAGGTGCATCGGAATGTAAAACTAGTGACACAGGAAACGCTCAAAACATAGACGGTAGGAAGACTCAGTCTTCGTGTACTTAAGTCGGCATTATGTCTCTTATATTTAATTCCGATGCAATTTCTGTGTTTCATCGTCAATGGGAAGGTCCAAGGGATACAGTAAACCTGCAGAGGTGCATCGGAATGTAAAACTGGTGACACAGGAAACGCTCAAAACATAGACAGTAGGAAGACTCAGTCTTCCTGTACTTAAGTCGGCATTGTGTCTCTTATATTTATTTCCGATGAAATTTCTGTGTTTCATCGTCAATGGGAAGGTCCAAGGGATACAGTAAACCTGTAGAGGTGCATCGGGATGTAAAACTGGTGACACAGGAAACGCTCAAATTATAGACAGTAGTAAGACTCAGTCTTCCTGTACTTAAGTCGGCATTGTGTCTCTTATATTTAATTCCGACGCAATTTCTGTGTTTCATCGTCAATGGGAAGGTCCAAGGGATACAGTAAACCTGCAGAGGTGCATCGGAATGTAAAACTGGTGACACAGGAAACGCTCAAAACATAGACAGTAGGAAGACTCAGTCTTCCTGTACTTAAGTCGGCATTGTGTCTCTTATATTTAATTCCGATGAAATTTCAGTGTTTCATCGCGAATGGGAAGGTCCAAGGGATATAGTAAACCTGCAGAGGTGCATCCGAAAGTAAAACTGATGACACAAGAAACGCTCAAAACATAGACAGTAGGAAGACTTAGTCTTCCTGTACTTGAGTCGGCATTGTGTCTCTTAAATTTAATTCCGATGCTATTTCTGTTTTTCATCGTCAATGGGAAGGTCTTAGGGATACAGTAAACCTGCAGAGGTGGATCGGAATGTAAAACTGATGACACAGGAAACGCACAAAACATAGACAGTAGGAAGACTCAGTCTTTCTGTACTTAAGTCAGCATTGAGTCTCTTATATTTAATTCCAATGCAATTTCTGTGCTTTATCGTCAATGGGAAGGTCCAAGGGATACAGTAAACCTGCGGAGGTGCATCAGAATGTAAAACCGGTGACACAGGAAAAGCTCAAAACATAGACAGTAGGAAGACTCAGTCTTATTGTACTTAAGTCGGCATTGTGTCTCTTATATTTAATTCCGATGCAATTTCTGTGTTTCATCGTCAATGGGAAAGTTGAAGGGAAACACTATACCTGCAGAGGTGCATCGGAATGTAAAACTGGTGACACAGGAAACGCTCAAAACATAGACAGTAGCAAGACTCAATCTTCCTGTACTTAAATCGCCATTGTGTCTCTTATATTTAATTCCGATGCGATTTCTGTGTTTCATCGACAATGGGAAGGTCCAAGGGAAACAGTAAACCGGCAGAGGTGCATCGGAATGTAAAACTGGTGACACAGGAAACGCTCAAAACATTGACCGTACGTGGACTTTTTTCTTGTACTTAAGTCGGCATTGTGTCTCTTAAATTTAATTTCGATGCAATTTCTGTGTTTCATCGTCAATGGGAAGGTCCAAGGGATACAGTAAACATGTGGAGGTGCATCGGAATATAAAACTGGTGACACAGGTAACGCTCAAAACATAGACAGTAGGAAGACTCAGTCTTCCTGTACTTAAGTCGGCATTGTGTCTCTTATATTTAATTCCGATGCAATTTCTGTGTTTCATCGTCAATGGGAAGGTCCAAAGGAAACAGGAAACCTGCAGAGGTGCATCGGAACTTAAAACTGGTGACACAGGAAACGCTCAAATCATAGACAGTAGGAAGACTCAATCTTCCTATACTCAAGTCGGCATTGTGTCTCTTTAATTTATTTCCGATGTAATTTCAGCGTTTCATCGTGAATGGGTAGGTCCAAGGGATATAGTATACCTGCAGCGGTGCATCGGAAAGTAAAGCTGATGACACAGGAAACGCTCAAAACATAGACAGTAGGAAGACTTAGTCTTCCTGTTCTTATGTCGTCCTTGTGTCTCTTATATTTAATTCCGATGCAATTTCTGTGTTTCATCGTCACTGTGAAGGTCCATGGGATACAGTAAACCTGTAGAGGTGCATCGGAATGTAAAACTGGTGAAACAGAAAACGCTCAAATTATAGACAGTAGGAAGACTTAGTCTTCCTGTACTTAAGTCGGCATTGTGTCTCTTATATTTAATTCCGATGCAATTTCTGTGTTTCATCGTCAATGGAAAGGTCCACGGGATACAGTAAAACTGCAGAGGTGCATCACAATGTAAAACTGGTGACTCAGGAAACGCTAAACACATAGACAGTAGGAAGACTCATTCTTCCTGTACTTAAGTCGGCATTGTGTCTCTTATATTTATTTCCGATGCAATTTCTGTGTTTCATCGTCAATGGGAAGGTCCAAGGGATACAGTAAACCTTCAGAGGTGCATCGGAATGTAAAACTAGTGACACAGGAAACGCTCAAAACATAGACGGTAGGAAGACTCTGTCTTCGTGTACTTAAGTCGGCATTATGTCTCTTATATTTAATTCCGATGCAATTTCTGTGTTTCATCGTCAATGGGAAGGTCCAAGGGATACAGTAAACCTGCAGAGGTGCATCGGAATGTAAAACTGGTGACACAGGAAACGCTCAAAACATAGACAGTAGGAAGACTCAGTCTTCCTGTACTTAAGTCGGCATTGTGTCTCTTATATTTATTTCCGATGAAATTTCTGTGTTTCATCGTCAATGGGAAGGTCCAAGGGATACAGTAAACCTGTAGAGGTGCATCGGGATGTAAAACTGGTGACACAGGAAACGCTCAAATTATAGACAGTAGTAAGACTCAGTCTTCCTGTACTTAAGTCGGCATTGTGTCTCTTATATTTAATTCCGACGCAATTTCTGTGTTTCATCGTCAATGGGAAGGTCCAAGGGATACAGTAAACCTGCAGAGGTGCATCGGAATGTAAAACTGGTGACACAGGAAACGCTCAAAACATAGACAGTAGGAAGACTCAGTCTTCCTGTACTTAAGTCGGCATTGTGTCTCTTATATTTAATTCCGATGAAATTTCAGTGTTTCATCGCGAATGGGAAGGTCCAAGGGATATAGTAAACCTGCAGAGGTGCATCCGAAAGTAAAACTGATGACACAAGAAACGCTCAAAACATAGACAGTAGGAAGACTTAGTCTTCCTGTACTTGAGTCGGCATTGTGTCTCTTAAATTTAATTCCGATGCTATTTCTGTTTTTCATCGTCAATGGGAAGGTCTTAGGGATACAGTAAACCTGCAGAGGTGGATCGGAATGTAAAACTGATGACACAGGAAACGCACAAAACATAGACAGTAGGAAGACTCAGTCTTTCTGTACTTAAGTCAGCATTGAGTCTCTTATATTTAATTCCAATGCAATTTCTGTGCTTTATCGTCAATGGGAAGGTCCAAGGGATACAGTAAACCTGCGGAGGTGCATCAGAATGTAAAACCGGTGACACAGGAAAAGCTCAAAACATAGACAGTAGGAAGACTCAGTCTTCCTGTACTTAAGTCGGCATTGTGTCTCTTATATTTAATTCCGATGCAATTTCTGTGTTTCATCGTCAATGGGAAAGTTGAAGGGAAACACTATACCTGCAGAGGTGCATCGGAATGTAAAACTGGTGACACAGGAAACGCTCAAAACATATACAGTAGGAAGACTCAGTCTTCCTGTACTTAAATCGCCATTGTGTCTCTTATATTTAATTCCGATGCGATTTCTGTGTTTCATCGACAATGGGAAGGTCCAAGGGAAACAGTAAACCGGCAGAGGTGCATCGGAATGTAAAACTGGTGACACAGGAAACGCTCAAAACATTGACCGTACGTGGACTTTTTTCTTGTACTTAAGTCGGCATTGTGTCTCTTAAATTTAATTTCGATGCAATTTCTGTGTTTCATCGTCAATGGGAAGGTCCAAGGGATACAGTAAACATGTGGAGGTGCATCGGAATATAAAACTGGTGACACAGGTAACGCTCAAAACATAGACAGTAGGAAGACTCAGTCTTCCTGTACTTAAGTCGGCATTGTGTCTCTTATATTTAATTCCGATGCAATTTCTGTGTTTCATCGTCAATGGGAAGGTCCAAAGGAAACAGGAAACCTGCAGAGGTGCATCGGAACTTAAAACTGGTGACACAGGAAACGCTCAAATCATAGACAGTAGGAAGACTCAATCTTCCTATACTCAAGTCGGCATTGTGTCTCTTTAATTTATTTCCGATGTAATTTCAGCGTTTCATCGTGAATGGGTAGGTCCAAGGGATATAGTATACCTGCAGCGGTGCATCGGAAAGTAAAGCTGATGACACAGGAAACGCTCAAAACATAGACAGTAGGAAGACTTAGTCTTCCTGTTCTTATGTCGTCCTTGTGTCTCTTATATTTAATTCCGATGCAATTTCTGTGTTTCATCGTCACTGTGAAGGTCCAAGGGATACAGTAAACGTGTAGAGGTGTATCGAAATGTAAAACTGGTGACACAGGAAACGCTCTAAACATAGACAGTAGGAAGACTCAATCTTCCTGTACTTAAGTCGGCATTGTGTCTCTTATATTTAATTCCGATTCAATTTCTGTGTTTCATCGCCACTGTGAAGGTCCAAGGGATACAGTAAACCTGTAGAGGTGCATCGGGATGTAAAACTGGTGACACAGGAAACGCTCAAATTATAGACAGTAGTAAGACTCAGTCTTCCTGTACTTAAGTCGGCATTGTGTCTCTTACATTTAATTCCGATGCAATTTGTGTGTTTCATCGTCAATAGGAAGGTCCAAGGGATACAGTAAACCTGCAGAGGTGCATCGGAATGTAAAACTGGTGACAGGAAACGCTCAAAACATAAACAGTAGGAAGACTCAGTATTCCTGTACTTAAGTTGGCATTGTGTCTCTTATATTTAATTCCGATGAAATTTCAGTGTTTCATCGCGAATGGGAAGGTCCAAGGGATATAGTAAACCTGCAGAGGTGCATCGGAAAATAAAACTGATGACACAAGAAACGCTCAAAACATAAACAGTAGGAAGACTCAGTCTTCCTGTACTTAAGTCGGCATTGGGTCTCTTATATTTATTTCCGATCCAATTTCTGTGTTTCATCGTTAATGGGAAAGTTGAAGGGAAACACTATACCTGCAGAGGTGCACCGGAATGTAAAACTGGTGACACAGGAAACGCTCAAAACATAGACAGTAGGAAGACTCAGTCTTCCTGTACTTAAGTCGCCATTGTGTCTCTTATATTTAATTCCGATGCGATTTCTGTGTTTCATCGACAATGGGAAGGTCCAAGGTATACAGTAAACCGGCAGAGGTGCATCTTAATGTAAAACTGGTGACACAGGAAACGCTCAAAACATTGACCGTACGTGGGCTTTTTTCTTGTACTTAAGTCGGGATTGTGTCTCTTAAATTTAATTTCGATGCAATTTCTGTGTTTCATCGTCAATGGGAAGGTCCAAGGGATACAGGAAACCTGCAGAGGTGCATCGGAATGTGAAACTGGTGACACAGGAAACGCTCAAATCATAGACAGTAGGAAGACTCAGTCTTCCTATACTCAAGTCGGCATTGTGTCTCTTATATTTATTTCCGATGAAATTTATGTGTTTCATCGTTAAAGGGAAGGTCCAAGGGATACAGTAAACCTGCAGAGGTGCATCACAATGTAAAACTGGTGAACCAGGAAACGCTTAAATCATAGACAGTAGGAAGACTCAGTCTTCCTGTACTTAAGTCGGCATTGTGTCTCTTATATTTAATTCCGATGCAATTTCTGTGTTTCATCGTCAATGGGAAGGTCCAATGGATACAGAAGACCTGCAGAGGTGCATCAGAATGTAAATCTGGTGACACAGGAAACGCTCAAAACATAGACAGTAGGAAGACTCAGTCTTCGTATACTTAAGTCGGCATTGTGTCTCTTATATTTATTTCCGATGAAATTTCTGTGTTTCATCGTGAATGGGAAGGTCCAAGGGATATAGTAAACCTGCAGAGGTGCAACGGAAAGTGAAACTGATGACACAGGAAACGTTAAAATCATAGACAGTTGGAAGACTTAGTCTTCCTATACTCAAGTCGGCATTGTGTCTCTTTAATTTATTTCCGATGTAATTTCTGCGTTTCATCGTGAATGGGAAGGTCCAAGGGATATAGTAAACCTGCAGAGGTGCATCGGAAAGTAAAGCTGATGACACAGGAAACGCTCAAAACATAGACAGTAGGAAGACTTAGTCTTCCTGTTCTTATGTCGGCCTTGTGTCTCTTATATTTAATTCCGATGCAATTTCTGTGTTTCATCGTCACTGTGAAGGTCCAAGGGATACAGTAAACCTGTAGAGGTGTATCGAAATGTAAAACTGGTGACACAGGAAACGCTCTAAACATAGACAGTAGAAAGACTCAGTCTTCCTGTACTTAAATCGGCATTGTGTCTCTTTTATTTTATTCCGATGCAATTTCTGTGTTTCATCGTCAATGGGAAGGTCCAAGGGATACAGTAAACCTGCCGAGGTGCATCGGAATGTAAAACTGGTGACACAGGAAACGCTCAAAAGATAGACAGTAGGAAGACTCAGTCTTCCTGCACTTAAGTCGGCATTGTGTCTCTTATATTTAATTCAGATGCAATTTCTGTGTTTCATCGTCAATGGGAAGGTCCAATGGATACAGAAAACCTGCAGAGGTGCATCAGAATGTAAAACTGGTGACACAGGAAACGCTTAAAACATAGTCAGTAGGAAGACTCAGTCTTCCTGTACTTAAGTCGGCATTGTGTCTCTTATATTTAATTCCGATGCAATTTCTGTGTTTCATCGTCAATGGGAAGGTCCAATGGATACAGAAGACCTGCAGAGGTGCATCAGAATGTAAATCTGGTGACACAGGAAACGCTCAAAACATAGACAGTAGGAAGACTCAGTCTTCCTATACTTAACTCGGCATTGTGTCACTTATATTTAATTCCGATGCAATTTCTGTGTTTCATCGCCAATGGGAAGGTCCAATGGATACAGAAGTCCTGCAGAGGTGCATCAGAATTTAAATCTGGTGACACAGGAAACGCTCAAAGCATAGACAGTAGGAAGACTCAGTCTTCCTATACTTAACTCGGCATTGTGTCACTTGTATTTATTTCCGATGAAATTTCTGTGTTTCATCGTGAATGGGAAGGTCCAAGGGATATAGTAAACTTGCAGAGGTGCATCGGAAAGTGAAACTGATGACACAGGAAACGCTCAAAACATAGACAGTTGGAAGACTTAGACTTCCTGTACTTATGACGGCATTGTGTCTCTTATATTTACTTCCGATGCAATTTCTGTGTTTCATCGTCACTGTGAAGGTCCAACGGATACAGTATACCTGCAGAGGTGCATCGGAATGTAAAACTGGTGAGACAGGAAACGCTCAAATTATTGACAGTAGGAAGACTCAGTCTTCCTGTCCTTAAGTCGGCATTTTGTCTCTTATATATAATTCCGATGCAATTTCTGTGTTTCATCGTCAATGTGAAGGTCGAAGGGATACAGTAAGCCTGCAGAGGTGCATCAGAATGTATAACTGGTGACACAGGAAACGCTCAAAATATAGAGAGTAGGAAGACTCAGTCTTCCTGTACTTAAGTCGCCATTGTGTCTCTTATATTTAATTCCGAAGCAATTTCTGTGTTTCATCGTCAATGGGAAGGTCCAAGGGATACAGTAAACCTGCAGAGGTGCATCGGAATGTAAAACTAGTGACACAGGGAACGCTCAAAACATAAACAGTAGGAAGACTCAGTCTTCCTGGACTTATGTCGGCATTGTGTCTCTTATATTTAATTCTGATGCAATTTCTGTGTTTCATCGTCAATGGGAAGGTCCAAGGGATACAGTAAACCTGCAGAGGTGCATCGGAATGTAAAACTGGTGACACAGGAAACGCTCAAAACATAGACAGTAGGAAGACTCAATCTTACTGTACTTAAGTCGGCATTGTGTCTCTTATATTTAATTCCGATGCAATTTCTGTGTTTCATCGTCAATGGGAAGGTCCAAGGGATACAGGAAACCTGCAGAGGTGCATCAGAATGTAAAACTGGTGACACAGGAATCGCTCAACACATAGACAGTAGGATGACTCATTCTTCCTGTACTTAAGTCGGCATTGTGTCTCATATATTTAATTCCGATGCAATTTCTGTGTTTCATCGTCAATGGTAAGGTCCAAGGGATACAGTAAACCTGCAGTGGTGCATCGGAATGTAAAACTAGTGACACAGGAAGCGCTCAAAACATAGACAGTAGGAAGACTCAGTCTTCCTGTACTTAAGTCGGCATTGTGTCTCTTATATTTAATTCCGATGCAATTTCTGTGTTTCATCGTCAATGGGAAGGTCCAAGGCATACAGGAAACCTGCAGAGGTGCATCAGAATGTAAAACTAGTGACACAGGAATCGCTCAACACATAGACAGTAGGATGACTCATTCTTCCTGTACTTAAGTCGGCATTGTGTCTCATATATTTAATTCCGATGCAATTTCTGTGTTTCATCGTCAATGGGAAGGTCCAAGGGAAACAGTAAACCTCCAGAGGTGCATCGGAATGTACAACTGGTGACACAGGAAACGCTCAAAACATAGACAGTAGGAAGACTCAGTGTTCCTGTACTTAAGTCGGCATTGTGTCTCTTATATTTATTTCCGATGAAATTTCTGTGTTTCATCGTGAATGGGAAGGTCCAAGGGATATAGTAATCCTGCAGAGGTGCATCAGAAAGTAAAACTGATGACACAGGAAACGCTCAAAACATAGACAGTAGGAAGACTCAGTCTTCCTGTACTTAAGTCGGCATTGTGTCTCTTATATTTAATTCCGATTCAATTTCAATTTTTCATCGTCAATGGGAAGGTCCAAGGGATACAGTAAACCTGCAGAGGTGCATCAGTATGTAAAACTGGTGACACAGGAAACGCTCAACACATAGACAGTAGGAAGACTCATTCTTCCTGTAATTATGTCGGCATTGTGTCTCTTATATTTAACTCCGATGCAATTTCTGTGTTTCATCGCCACTGTGAAGGTCCAAGGGATACAGTAATTCTGTAGAGGTGCATCGGGATGTAAAACTGGTGACACAGGAAACGCTCAAAACATAGACAGTAGGAAGACTCAGTCTTCCTGTACTTATGTCGGCATTTTGTCTCTTATATATAATTCCGATGCAATTTCTGTGTTTCATCGTCAATGGGAAGGTCCAAGGGATACAGTAAGCCTGCAGAGGTGCATCAGAATGTAAAACTGGTGACATGGGAAACGCTCAAAACATAGACAGTAGGAAGACTCAGTTTTCCTGTACTTAAGTCGGCATTGTGTCTCTTATATTTAATTCCGATGCAATTTCTGTGTTTCATCGTCAACGGGAAGGTCCAAGGGATACGGTAAACATGCAGAGGTGCATCGGAATATAAAACTGGTGACACAGGAAACGCTCAAAACATAGACAGTTGGAAGACTCCGTCTTCCTGTACTTAAGTAGGCATTGTGTCTCTTATATTTAATTCCGATGCAATTTCTGTGTTTCATCGTCAATGGGAAGGTCCAAATGATACAGGAAACCTGCAGAGGTGCATCGGAATGTAAAACTGGTTGCACAGGGAACGCTCAAATCATAGACAGTAGGAAGACTCAGTCTTCCTATACTCAAGTCGGCATTGTGTCCCTTATATTTATTTGCGATGCAATTTCTGTGTTTCATCGTGAATGGGAAGGTCCAAGGGATATAGTAAACCTTCAGAGGTGCATCGGAAAGTAAAACTGATGACACAGGAAACGCTAAAAACATAGACAGTAGGAAGACTTAGTCTTCCTGTACTTAAGTCGGCATTGTGTCTCTTATATTTAATTCCGATTCAATTTCTGTGTTTCATCGCCACTGTGAAGGTCCAAGGGATACAGTAAACCTGCAGAGGTGCATCGGAATGTAAAACTGGTGACACAGGAAACGCTCAAAACATAGACAGTAGGAAGACTCAGTCTTCCTGTACTTAAGTCGGCATTGTGTCTCTTATATTTAATTCCGATGAAATTTCAGTGTTTCATCGCGAATGGGAAGGTCCAAGGGATATAGTAAACCTGCAGAGGTGCATCCGAAAGTAAAACTGATGACACAAGAAACGCTCAAAACATAGACAGTAGGAAGACTTAGTCTTCCTGTACTTGAGTCGGCATTGTGTCTCTTAAATTTAATTCCGATGCTATTTCTGTTTTTCATCGTCAATGGGAAGGTCCAAGGGATACAGTAAACCTGCAGAGGTGCATCGGAATGTAAAACTGATGACACAGGAAACGCACAAAACATAGACAGTAGGAAGACTCAGTCTTTCTGTACTTAAGTCAGCATTGTGTCTCTTATATTTAATTCCAATGCAATTTCTGTGCTTTATCGTCAATGGGAAGGTCCAAGGGATACAGTAAACCTGCGGAGGTGCATCAGAATGTAAAACCGGTGACACAGGAAAAGCTCAAAACATAGACAGTAGGAAGACTCAGTCTTCCTGTACTTAAGTCGGCATTGTGTCTCTTATATTTAATTCCGATGCAATTTCTGTGTTTCATCGTCAATGGGAAAGTTGAAAGGAAACACTATACCTGCAGAGGTGCATCGGAATGTAAAACTGGTGACACAGGAAACGCTCAAAACATAGACAGTAGGAAGACTCAGTCTTCCTGTACTTAAGTCGCCATTGTGTCTCTTATATTTAATTCCGATGCGATTTCTGTGTTTCATCGACAATGGGATGGTCCAAGGGATATAGTAAACCTGCAGCGGTGCATCGGAAAGTAAAGCTGATGACACAGGAAACGCTCAAAACATAGACAGTAGGAAGACTTAGTCTTCCTGTTCTTATGTCGGCCTTGTGTCTCTTATATTTAATTCCGATGCAATTTCTGTGTTTCATCGTCACTGTGAAGGTCCAAGGGATACAGTAAACCTGTAGAGGTGTATCGAAATGTAAAACTGGTGACACAGGAAACGCTCTAAACATAGACAGTAGGAAGACTCAGTCTTCCTGTACTTAAATCGGCATTGTGTCTCTTATATTTTATTCCGATGCAATTTCTGTGTTTCATCGTCAATGGGAAGGTCCAAGGGATACAGTAAACCTGCAGAGGTGCATCGGAATGTAAAACTGGTGACACAGGAAACGCTCAAATGATAGACAGTAGGAAGACTCAGTCTTCCTGCACTTAAGTCGGCATTGTGTCTCTTATATTTAATTCAGATGCAATTTCTGTGTTTCATCGTCAATGGGAAGGTCCAATGGATACAGAAAACCTGCAGAGGTGCATCAGAATGTAAAACTGGTGACACAGGAAACGCTTAAAACATAGACAGAAGGAAGACTCAGTCTTCCTGTACTTAAGTCGGCATTGTGTCTCTTATATTTAATTCCGATGCAATTTCTGTGTTTCATCGTCAATGGGAAGGTCCAATGGATACAGAAGACCTGCAGAGGTGCGTCAGAATGTAAATCTGGTGACACAGGAAACGCTCAAAACATAGACAGTAGGAAGACTCAGTCTTCCTATACTTAACTCGGCATTGTGTCAATTATATTTATTTCCGATGAAATTTCTGTGTTTCATCGTGAATGGGAAGATCCAAGGCATATAGTAAGTGAAACTGATGACACAGGAAACGCTCAAAACATAGACAGTTGGAAGACTTAGTCTTCCTGTACTTAAGACGGCATTGTGTCTCTTATATTTACTTCCGATGCAATTTCTGTGTTTCATCGTCACTGTGAAGGTCCAACGGATACAGTTTACCTGCAGAGGTGCATCGGAATGTAAAACTGGTCAGACAGGAAACGCTCAAATTATAGACAGTAGGAAGACTCAGTCTTCCTGTACTTAAGTCGGCATTTTGTCTCTTATATTTAATTCCGATGCAATTTCTGTGTTTCATCGTCAATGGGAAGGTCCAAGGGATACAGTAAGCCTGCAGAGGTGCATCAGAATGTAAAACTGGTGACACAGGAAACGCTCAAAACATAGAGAGTAGGAAGACTCAGTCTTCCTGTACTTAAGTCGCCATTGTGTCTCTTCTATTTAATTCCGAAGCAATTTCTGTGTTTCATCGTCAATGGGAAGGTCCAAGGGATACAGTAAACCTGCAGAGGTGCATCGGAATGTAAAACTAGTGACACAGGAACGCTCAAAACATAAACAGTAGGAAGACTCAGTCTTCCTGTACTTAAGTCGGCATTGTGTCTCTTATATTTATTTCTGATGCAATTTCTGTGTTTCATCGTCAATGGGAAGGTCCAAGGGATACAGTAAACCTGCAGAGGTGCATCGGAATGTAAAACTGGTGACACAGGAAACGCTCAAAACATAGACAGTAGGAAGACTCAATCTTCCTGTACTTAAGTCGGCATTGTGTCTCTTATATTTAATTCCGATTCAATTTCTGTGTTTCATCGCCACTGTGAAGGTCCAAGGGATACAGTAAACCTGTAGAGGTGCATCGGGATGTAAAACTGGTGACACAGGAAACGCTCAAATTATAGACAGTAGTAAGACTCAGTCTTCCTGTACTTAAGTCGGCATTGTGTCTCTTATATTTAATTCCGATGCAATTTGTGTGTTTCATCGTCAATGGGTAGGTCCAAGGGATACAGTAAACCTGCAGAGGTGCATCGGAATGTAAAACTGGTGACACAGGAAACGCTCAAAACATAAACAGTAGGAAGACTCAGTCTTCCTGTACTTAAGTCGGCATTGTGTCTCTTATATTTAATTCCGATGAAATTTCAGTGTTTCATCGCGAATGGGAAGGTCCAAGGGATATAGTAAACCTGCAGAGGTGCATCGGAAAATAAAACTGATGACACAAGAAACGCTCAAATCATAAACAGTAGGAAGACTCAGTCTTCCTGTACTTAAGTCGGCATTGGGTCTCTTATATTTATTTCCGATCCAATTTCTGTGTTTCATCGTCAATGGGAAAGTTGAAGGGAAACACTATACCTGCAGAGGTGCACCGGAATGTAAAACTGGTGACACAGGAAACGCTCAAAACATTGACCGTACGTGGTCTTTTTTCTTGTACTTAAGTCGGGATTGTGTCTCTTAAATTTAATTTCGATGCAATTTCTGTGTTTCATCGTCAATGGGAAGGTCCAAGGGATACAGGAAACCTGCAGAGGTGCATCGGAATGTGAAACTGGTGACACAGGAAACGCTCAAATCATAGACAGTAGGAAGACTCAGTCTTCCTATACTCAAGTCGGCATTGTGTCTCTTATATTTATTTCCGATGAAATTTATGTGTTTCATCGTTAAAGGGAAGGTCCAAGGGATACAGTAAACCTGCAGAGGTGCATCACAATGTAAAACTGGTGAACCAGGAAACGCTTAAATCATAGACAGTAGGAAGACTCAGTCTTCCTGTACTTAAGTCGGCATTGTGTTTCTTATATTTAATTCCGATGCAATTTCTGTGTTTCATCGTCAATGGGAAGGTCCAATGGATACAGAAGACCTGCAGAGGTGCATCAGAATGTAAATCTGGTGACACAGGAAACGCTCAAAACATAGACAGTAGGAAGACTCAGTCTTCCTATACTTAAGTCGGCATTGTGTCTCTTATATTTATTTCCGATGAAATTTCTGTGTTTCATCGTGAATGGGAAGGTCCAAGGGATATAGTAAACCTGCAGAGGTGCAACGGAAAGTGAAACTGATGACACAGGAAACGTTAAAATCTTAGACAGTTGGAAGACTTAGTCTTCCTATACTCAAGTCGGCATTGTGTCTCTTTAATTTATTTCCGATGTAATTTCTGCGTTTCATCGTGAATGGGAAGGTCCAAGGGATATAGTAAACCTGCAGAGGTGCATCGGAAAGTAAAGCTGATGACACAGGAAACGCTCAAAACATAGACAGTAGGAAGACGTAGTCTTCCTGTTCTTATGTCGGCCTTGTGTCTCTTATATTTAATTCCGATGCAATTTCTGTGTTTCATCGTCACTGTGAAGGTCCAAGGGATACAGTAAACCTGTAGAGGTGTATCGAAATGTAAAACTGGTGACACAGGAAACGCTCTAAACATAGACAGTAGAAAGACTCAGTCTTCCTGTACTTAAATCGGCATTGTGTCTCTTTTATTTTATTCCGATGCAATTTCTGTGTTTCATCGTCAATGGGAAGGTCCAAGGGATACAGTAAACCTGCCGAGGTGCATCGGAATGTAAAACTGGTGACACAGGAAACGCTCAAAAGATAGACAGTAGGAAGACTCAGTCTTCCTGCACTTAAGTCGGCATTGTGTCTCTTATATTTAATTCAGATGCAATTTCTGTGTTTCATCGGCAATGGGAAGGTCCAATGGATACAGAAAACCTGCAGAGGTGCATCAGAATGTAAAACTGGTGACACAGGAAACGCTTAAACATAGACAGTAGGAAGACTCAGTCTTCCTGTACTTAAGTCGGCATTGTGTCTCTTATATTTAATTCCGATGCAATTTCTGTGTTTCATCGTCAATGGGAAGGTCCAAGGGATATAGTAATCATGCAGAGGTGCATCAGAATGTAAATCTGGTGACACAGGAAACGCTCAAAACATAGACAGTAGGAAGACTCAGTCTTCGTATACTTAAGTCGGCATTGTGTCTCTTATATTTATTTCCGATGAAATTTCTGTGTTTCATCGTGAATGGGAAGGTCCAAGGGATATAGTAAACCTGCAGAGGTGCAACGGAAAGTGAAACTGATGACACAGGAAACGTTAAAATCATAGACAGTTGGAAGACATAGTCTTCCTATACTCAAGTCGGCATTGTGTCTCTTTAATTTATTTCCGATGTAATTTCTGCGTTTCATCGTGAATGGGAAGGTCCAAGGGATATAGTAAACCTGCAGAGGTGCATCGGAAAGTAAAGCTGATGACACAGGAAACGCTCAAAACATAGACAGTAGGAAGACTTAGTCTTCCTGTTCTTATGTCGGCCTTGTGTCTCTTATATTTAATTCCGATGCAATTTCTGTGTTTCATCGTCACTGTGAAGGTCCAAGGGATACAGTAAACCTGTAGAGGTGAATCGAAATGTAAAACTGGTGACACAGGAAACGCTCTAAACATAGACAGTAGAAAGACTCAGTCTTCCTGTACTTAAATCGGCATTGTGTCTCTTTTATTTTATTCCGATGCAATTTCTGTGTTTCATCGTCAATGGGAAGGTCCAAGGGATTCAGTAAACCTGCCGAGGTGCATCGGAATGTAAAACTGGTGACACAGGAAACGCTCAAAAGATAGACAGTAGGAAGACTCAGTCTTCCTGCACTTAAGTCGGCATTGTGTCTCTTATATTTAATTCAGATGCAATTTCTGTGTTTCATCGTCAATGGGATGGTCCAATGGATACAGAAAACCTGCAGAGGTGCATCAGAATGTAAAACTGGTGACACAGGAAACGCTTAAAACATAGTCAGTAGGAAGACTCAGTCTTCCTGTACTTAAGTCGGCATTGTGTCTCTTATATTTAATTCCGATGCAATTTCTGCGTTTCATCGTCAATGGGAAGGTCCAATGGATACAGAAGACCTGCAGAGGTGCATCAGAATGTAAATCTGGTGACACAGGAAACGCTCAAAACATAGACAGTAGGGAGACTCAGTCTTCCTATACTTAACTCGGCATTGTGTCACTTATATTTAATTCCGATGCAATTCCTGTGTTTCATCGTCAATGGGAAGGTCCAATGGATACAGAAGTCCTGCAGAGGTGCATCAGAATTTAAATCTGGTGACACAGGAAACGCTCAAAACATAGACAGTAGGAAGACTCAGTCTTCCTATACTTAACTCGGCATTGTGTCACTTATATTTATTTCCGATGAAATTTCTGTGTTTCATCGTGAATGGGAAGGTCCAAGGGATATAGTAAACTTGCAGAGGTGCATCGGAAAGTGAAACTGATGACACAGGAAACGCTCAAAACATAGACAGTTGGAAGACTTAGACTTCCTGTACTTATGACGGCATTGTGTCTCTTATATTTACTTCCGATGCAATTTCTGTGTTTCATCGTCACTGTGAAGGTCCAACGGATACAGTATACCTGCAGAGGTGCATCGGAATGTAAAACTGGTGAGACAGGAAACGCTCAAATTATTGACAGTAGGAAGACTCAGTCTTCCTGTCCTTAAGTCGGCATTTTGTCTCTTATATATAATTCCGATGCAATTTCTGTGTTTCATCGTCAATGTGAAGGTCGAAGGGATACAGTAAGCCTGCAGAGGTGCATCAGAATGTATAACTGGTGACACAGGAAACGCTCAAAATATAGAGAGTAGGAAGACTCAGTCTTCCTGTACTTAAGTCGCCATTGTGTCTCTTATATTTAATTCCGAAGCAATTTCTGTGTTTCATCGTCAATGGGAAGGTCCAAGGGATACAGTAAACCTGCAGAGGTGCATCGGAATGTAAAACTAGTGACACAGGGAACGCTCAAAACATAAACAGTAGGAAGACTCAGTCTTCCTGGACTTATGTCGGCATTGTGTCTCTTATATTTAATTCTGATGCAATTTCTGTGTTTCATCGTCAATGGGAAGGTCCAAGGGATACAGTAAACCTGCAGAGGTGCATCGGAATGTAAAACTGGTGACACAGGAAACGCTCAAAACATAGACAGTAGGAAGACTCAATCTTACTGTACTTAAGTCGGCATTGTGTCTCTTATATTTAATTCCGATGCAATTTCTGTGTTTCATCGTCAATGGGAAGGTCCAAGGGATACAGGAAACCTGCAGAGGTGCATCAGAATGTAAAACTGGTGACACAGGAATCGCTCAACACATAGACAGTAGGATGACTCATTCTTCCTGTACTTAAGTCGGCATTGTGTCTCATATATTTAATTCCGATGCAATTTCTGTGTTTCATCGTCAATGGTAAGGTCCAAGGGATACAGTAAACCTGCAGTGGTGCATCGGAATGTAAAACTAGTGACACAGGAAGCGCTCAAAACATAGACAGTAGGAAGACTCAGTCTTCCTGTACTTAAGTCGGCATTGTGTCTCTTATATTTAATTCCGATGCAATTTCTGTGTTTCATCGTCAATGGGAAGGTCCAAGGCATACAGGAAACCTGCAGAGGTGCATCAGAATGTAAAACTAGTGACACAGGAATCGCTCAACACATAGACAGTAGGATGACTCATTCTTCCTGTACTTAAGTCGGCATTGTGTCTCATATATTTAATTCCGATGCAATTTCTGTGTTTCATCGTCAATGGGAAGGTCCAAGGGAAACAGTAAACCTCCAGAGGTGCATCGGAATGTACAACTGGTGACACAGGAAACGCTCAAAACATAGACAGTAGGAAGACTCAGTGTTCCTGTACTTAAGTCGGCATTGTGTCTCTTATATTTATTTCCGATGAAATTTCTGTGTTTCATCGTGAATGGGAAGGTCCAAGGGATATAGTAATCCTGCAGAGGTGCATCAGAAAGTAAAACTGATGACACAGGAAACGCTCAAAACATAGACAGTAGGAAGACTCAGTCTTCCTGTACTTAAGTCGGCATTGTGTCTCTTATATTTAATTCCGATTCAATTTCAATTTTTCATCGTCAATGGGAAGGTCCAAGGGATACAGTAAACCTGCAGAGGTGCATCAGTATGTAAAACTGGTGACACAGGAAACGCTCAACACATAGACAGTAGGAAGACTCATTCTTCCTGTAATTATGTCGGCATTGTGTCTCTTATATTTAACTCCGATGCAATTTCTGTGTTTCATCGCCACTGTGAAGGTCCAAGGGATACAGTAATTCTGTAGAGGTGCATCGGGATGTAAAACTGGTGACACAGGAAACGCTCAAAACATAGACAGTAGGAAGACTCAGTCTTCCTGTACTTATGTCGGCATTTTGTCTCTTATATATAATTCCGATGCAATTTCTGTGTTTCATCGTCAATGGGAAGGTCCAAGGGATACAGTAAGCCTGCAGAGGTGCATCAGAATGTAAAACTGGTGACATGGGAAACGCTCAAAACATAGACAGTAGGAAGACTCAGTTTTCCTGTACTTAAGTCGGCATTGTGTCTCTTATATTTAATTCCGATGCAATTTCTGTGTTTCATCGTCAACGGGAAGGTCCAAGGGATACGGTAAACATGCAGAGGTGCATCGGAATATAAAACTGGTGACACAGGAAACGCTCAAAACATAGACAGTTGGAAGACTCCGTCTTCCTGTACTTAAGTAGGCATTGTGTCTCTTATATTTAATTCCGATGCAATTTCTGTGTTTCATCGTCAATGGGAAGGTCCAAATGATACAGGAAACCTGCAGAGGTGCATCGGAATGTAAAACTGGTTGCACAGGGAACGCTCAAATCATAGACAGTAGGAAGACTCAGTCTTCCTATACTCAAGTCGGCATTGTGTCCCTTATATTTATTTGCGATGCAATTTCTGTGTTTCATCGTGAATGGGAAGGTCCAAGGGATATAGTAAACCTTCAGAGGTGCATCGGAAAGTAAAACTGATGACACAGGAAACGCTAAAAACATAGACAGTAGGAAGACTTAGTCTTCCTGTACTTAAGTCGGCATTGTGTCTCTTATATTTAATTCCGATTCAATTTCTGTGTTTCATCGCCACTGTGAAGGTCCAAGGGATACAGTAAACCTGCAGAGGTGCATCGGAATGTAAAACTGGTGACACAGGAAACGCTCAAAACATAGACAGTAGGAAGACTCAGTCTTCCTGTACTTAAGTCGGCATTGTGTCTCTTATATTTAATTCCGATGAAATTTCAGTGTTTCATCGCGAATGGGAAGGTCCAAGGGATATAGTAAACCTGCAGAGGTGCATCCGAAAGTAAAACTGATGACACAAGAAACGCTCAAAACATAGACAGTAGGAAGACTTAGTCTTCCTGTACTTGAGTCGGCATTGTGTCTCTTAAATTTAATTCCGATGCTATTTCTGTTTTTCATCGTCAATGGGAAGGTCCAAGGGATACAGTAAACCTGCAGAGGTGCATCGGAATGTAAAACTGATGACACAGGAAACGCACAAAACATAGACAGTAGGAAGACTCAGTCTTTCTGTACTTAAGTCAGCATTGTGTCTCTTATATTTAATTCCAATGCAATTTCTGTGCTTTATCGTCAATGGGAAGGTCCAAGGGATACAGTAAACCTGCGGAGGTGCATCAGAATGTAAAACCGGTGACACAGGAAAAGCTCAAAACATAGACAGTAGGAAGACTCAGTCTTCCTGTACTTAAGTCGGCATTGTGTCTCTTATATTTAATTCCGATGCAATTTCTGTGTTTCATCGTCAATGGGAAAGTTGAAAGGAAACACTATACCTGCAGAGGTGCATCGGAATGTAAAACTGGTGACACAGGAAACGCTCAAAACATAGACAGTAGGAAGACTCAGTCTTCCTGTACTTAAGTCGCCATTGTGTCTCTTATATTTAATTCCGATGCGATTTCTGTGTTTCATCGACAATGGGATGGTCCAAGGGATATAGTAAACCTGCAGCGGTGCATCGGAAAGTAAAGCTGATGACACAGGAAACGCTCAAAACATAGACAGTAGGAAGACTTAGTCTTCCTGTTCTTATGTCGGCCTTGTGTCTCTTATATTTAATTCCGATGCAATTTCTGTGTTTCATCGTCACTGTGAAGGTCCAAGGGATACAGTAAACCTGTAGAGGTGTATCGAAATGTAAAACTGGTGACACAGGAAACGCTCTAAACATAGACAGTAGGAAGACTCAGTCTTCCTGTACTTAAATCGGCATTGTGTCTCTTATATTTTATTCCGATGCAATTTCTGTGTTTCATCGTCAATGGGAAGGTCCAAGGGATACAGTAAACCTGCAGAGGTGCATCGGAATGTAAAACTGGTGACACAGGAAACGCTCAAATGATAGACAGTAGGAAGACTCAGTCTTCCTGCACTTAAGTCGGCATTGTGTCTCTTATATTTAATTCAGATGCAATTTCTGTGTTTCATCGTCAATGGGAAGGTCCAATGGATACAGAAAACCTGCAGAGGTGCATCAGAATGTAAAACTGGTGACACAGGAAACGCTTAAAACATAGACAGAAGGAAGACTCAGTCTTCCTGTACTTAAGTCGGCATTGTGTCTCTTATATTTAATTCCGATGCAATTTCTGTGTTTCATCGTCAATGGGAAGGTCCAATGGATACAGAAGACCTGCAGAGGTGCGTCAGAATGTAAATCTGGTGACACAGGAAACGCTCAAAACATAGACAGTAGGAAGACTCAGTCTTCCTATACTTAACTCGGCATTGTGTCAATTATATTTATTTCCGATGAAATTTCTGTGTTTCATCGTGAATGGGAAGATCCAAGGCATATAGTAAGTGAAACTGATGACACAGGAAACGCTCAAAACATAGACAGTTGGAAGACTTAGTCTTCCTGTACTTAAGACGGCATTGTGTCTCTTATATTTACTTCCGATGCAATTTCTGTGTTTCATCGTCACTGTGAAGGTCCAACGGATACAGTTTACCTGCAGAGGTGCATCGGAATGTAAAACTGGTCAGACAGGAAACGCTCAAATTATAGACAGTAGGAAGACTCAGTCTTCCTGTACTTAAGTCGGCATTTTGTCTCTTATATTTAATTCCGATGCAATTTCTGTGTTTCATCGTCAATGGGAAGGTCCAAGGGATACAGTAAGCCTGCAGAGGTGCATCAGAATGTAAAACTGGTGACACAGGAAACGCTCAAAACATAGAGAGTAGGAAGACTCAGTCTTCCTGTACTTAAGTCGCCATTGTGTCTCTTCTATTTAATTCCGAAGCAATTTCTGTGTTTCATCGTCAATGGGAAGGTCCAAGGGATACAGTAAACCTGCAGAGGTGCATCGGAATGTAAAACTAGTGACACAGGAACGCTCAAAACATAAACAGTAGGAAGACTCAGTCTTCCTGTACTTAAGTCGGCATTGTGTCTCTTATATTTATTTCTGATGCAATTTCTGTGTTTCATCGTCAATGGGAAGGTCCAAGGGATACAGTAAACCTGCAGAGGTGCATCGGAATGTAAAACTGGTGACACAGGAAACGCTCAAAACATAGACAGTAGGAAGACTCAATCTTCCTGTACTTAAGTCGGCATTGTGTCTCTTATATTTAATTCCGATTCAATTTCTGTGTTTCATCGCCACTGTGAAGGTCCAAGGGATACAGTAAACCTGTAGAGGTGCATCGGGATGTAAAACTGGTGACACAGGAAACGCTCAAATTATAGACAGTAGTAAGACTCAGTCTTCCTGTACTTAAGTCGGCATTGTGTCTCTTATATTTAATTCCGATGCAATTTGTGTGTTTCATCGTCAATGGGTAGGTCCAAGGGATACAGTAAACCTGCAGAGGTGCATCGGAATGTAAAACTGGTGACACAGGAAACGCTCAAAACATAAACAGTAGGAAGACTCAGTCTTCCTGTACTTAAGTCGGCATTGTGTCTCTTATATTTAATTCCGATGAAATTTCAGTGTTTCATCGCGAATGGGAAGGTCCAAGGGATATAGTAAACCTGCAGAGGTGCATCGGAAAATAAAACTGATGACACAAGAAACGCTCAAATCATAAACAGTAGGAAGACTCAGTCTTCCTGTACTTAAGTCGGCATTGGGTCTCTTATATTTATTTCCGATCCAATTTCTGTGTTTCATCGTCAATGGGAAAGTTGAAGGGAAACACTATACCTGCAGAGGTGCACCGGAATGTAAAACTGGTGACACAGGAAACGCTCAAAACATTGACCGTACGTGGTCTTTTTTCTTGTACTTAAGTCGGGATTGTGTCTCTTAAATTTAATTTCGATGCAATTTCTGTGTTTCATCGTCAATGGGAAGGTCCAAGGGATACAGGAAACCTGCAGAGGTGCATCGGAATGTGAAACTGGTGACACAGGAAACGCTCAAATCATAGACAGTAGGAAGACTCAGTCTTCCTATACTCAAGTCGGCATTGTGTCTCTTATATTTATTTCCGATGAAATTTATGTGTTTCATCGTTAAAGGGAAGGTCCAAGGGATACAGTAAACCTGCAGAGGTGCATCACAATGTAAAACTGGTGAACCAGGAAACGCTTAAATCATAGACAGTAGGAAGACTCAGTCTTCCTGTACTTAAGTCGGCATTGTGTTTCTTATATTTAATTCCGATGCAATTTCTGTGTTTCATCGTCAATGGGAAGGTCCAATGGATACAGAAGACCTGCAGAGGTGCATCAGAATGTAAATCTGGTGACACAGGAAACGCTCAAAACATAGACAGTAGGAAGACTCAGTCTTCCTATACTTAAGTCGGCATTGTGTCTCTTATATTTATTTCCGATGAAATTTCTGTGTTTCATCGTCAATGGGAAGGTCCAAGGGATATAGTAATCATGCAGAGGTGCATCAGAATGTAAATCTGGTGACACAGGAAACGCTCAAAACATAGACAGTAGGAAGACTCAGTCTTCGTATACTTAAGTCGGCATTGTGTCTCTTATATTTATTTCCGATGAAATTTCTGTGTTTCATCGTGAATGGGAAGGTCCAAGGGATATAGTAAACCTGCAGAGGTGCAACGGAAAGTGAAACTGATGACACAGGAAACGTTAAAATCATAGACAGTTGGAAGACATAGTCTTCCTATACTCAAGTCGGCATTGTGTCTCTTTAATTTATTTCCGATGTAATTTCTGCGTTTCATCGTGAATGGGAAGGTCCAAGGGATATAGTAAACCTGCAGAGGTGCATCGGAAAGTAAAGCTGATGACACAGGAAACGCTCAAAACATAGACAGTAGGAAGACTTAGTCTTCCTGTTCTTATGTCGGCCTTGTGTCTCTTATATTTAATTCCGATGCAATTTCTGTGTTTCATCGTCACTGTGAAGGTCCAAGGGATACAGTAAACCTGTAGAGGTGAATCGAAATGTAAAACTGGTGACACAGGAAACGCTCTAAACATAGACAGTAGAAAGACTCAGTCTTCCTGTACTTAAATCGGCATTGTGTCTCTTTTATTTTATTCCGATGCAATTTCTGTGTTTCATCGTCAATGGGAAGGTCCAAGGGATTCAGTAAACCTGCCGAGGTGCATCGGAATGTAAAACTGGTGACACAGGAAACGCTCAAAAGATAGACAGTAGGAAGACTCAGTCTTCCTGCACTTAAGTCGGCATTGTGTCTCTTATATTTAATTCAGATGCAATTTCTGTGTTTCATCGTCAATGGGATGGTCCAATGGATACAGAAAACCTGCAGAGGTGCATCAGAATGTAAAACTGGTGACACAGGAAACGCTTAAAACATAGTCAGTAGGAAGACTCAGTCTTCCTGTACTTAAGTCGGCATTGTGTCTCTTATATTTAATTCCGATGCAATTTCTGTGTTTCATCGTCAATGGGAAGGTCCAATGGATACAGAAGACCTGCAGAGGTGCATCAGAATGTAAATCTGGTGACACAGGAAACGCTCAAAACATAGACAGTAGGGAGACTCAGTCTTCCTATACTTAACTCGGCATTGTGTCACTTATATTTAATTCCGATGCAATTCCTGTGTTTCATCGTCAATGGGAAGGTCCAATGGATACAGAAGTCCTGCAGAGGTGCATCAGAATTTAAATCTGGTGACACAGGAAACGCTCAAAACATAGACAGTAGGAAGACTCAGTCTTCCTATACTTAACTCGGCATTGTGTCACTTATATTTATTTCCGATGAAATTTCTGTGTTTCATCGTGAATGGGAAGGTCCAAGGGATATAGTAAACTTGCAGAGGTGCATCGGAAAGTGAAACTGATGACACAGGAAACGCTCAAAACATAGACAGTTGGAAGACTTAGACTTCCTGTACTTATGACGGCATTGTGTCTCTTATATTTACTTCCGATGCAATTTCTGTGTTTCATCGTCACTGTGAAGGTCCAACGGATACAGTATACCTGCAGAGGTGCATCGGAATGTAAAACTGGTGAGACAGGAAACGCTCAAATTATTGACAGTAGGAAGACTCAGTCTTCCTGTCCTTAAGTCGGCATTTTGTCTCTTATATATAATTCCGATGCAATTTCTGTGTTTCATCGTCAATGTGAAGGTCCAAGGGATACAGTAAACCTGCAGTGGTGCATCGGAATGTAAAACTAGTGACACAGGAAGCGCTCAAAACATAGACAGTAGGAAGACTCAGTCTTCCTGTACTTAAGTCGGCATTGTGTCTCTTATATTTAATTCCGATGCAATTTCTGTGTTTCATCGTCAATGGGAAGGTCCAAGGCATACAGGAAACCTGCAGAGGTGCATCAGAATGTAAAACTAGTGACACAGGAATCGCTCAACACATAGACAGTAGGATGACTCATTCTTCCTGTACTTAAGTCGGCATTGTGTCTCATATATTTAATTCCGATGCAATTTCTGTGTTTCATCGTCAATGGGAAGGTCCAAGGGAAACAGTAAACCTCCAGAGGAGCATCGGAATGTACAACTGGTGACACAGGAAACGCTCAAAACACAGACAGTAGGAAGACTCAGTGTTCCTGTACTTAAGTCGGCATTGTGTCTCTTATATTTATTTCCGATGAAATTTCTGTGTTTCATCGTGAATGGGAAGGTCCAAGGGATATAGAAATCCTGCAGAGGTGCATCGGAAAGTAAAACTGATGACACAGGAAACGCTCAAAACATAGACAGTAGGAAGACTCAGTCTTCCTGTACTTAAGTCGGCATTGTGTCTCTTATATTTAATTCCGATTCAATTTCAATTTTTCATCGTCAATGGGAAGGTCCAAGGGATACAGTAAACCTGCAGAGGTGCATCAGTATGTAAAACTGGTGACACAGGAAATGCTCAACACATAGACAGTAGGAAGACTCATTCTTCCTGTAATTATGTCGGCATTGTGTCTCTTATATTTAACTCCGATGCAATTTCTGTGTTTCATCGCCACTGTGAAGGTCCAAGGGATACAGTAATTCTGTAGAGGTGCATCGGGATGTAAAACTGGTGACACAGGAAACGCTCAAAACATAGACAGTAGGAAGACTCAGTCTTCCTGTACTTATGTCGCCATTTTGTCTCTTATATATAATTCCGATGCAATTTCTGTGTTTCATCGTCAATGGGAAGGTCCAAGGGATACAGTAAGCCTGCAGAGGTGCATCAGAATGTAAAACTGGTGACATGGGAAACGCTCAAAACATAGACAGTAGGAAGACTCAGTCTTCCTGTACTTAAGTCGGCATTGTGTCTCTTATATTTAATTCCGATGCAATTTCTGTGTTTCATCGTCAACGGGAAGGTCCAAGGGATACGGTAAACATGCAGAGGTGCATCGGAATATAAAACTGGTGACACAGGAAACGCTCAAAACATAGACAGTTGGAAGACTCCGTCTTCCTGTACTTAAGTCGGCATTGTGTCTCTTATATTTAATTCCGATGCAATTTCTGTGTTTCATCGTCAATGGGAAGGTCCAAGGGATACAGGAAACCTGCAGAGGTGCATCGGAATGTAAAACTGGTTGCACAGGGAACGCTCAAATCATAGACAGTAGGAAGACTCAGTCTTCCTATACTCAAGTCGGTATAGTGTCCCTTATATTTATTTGCGATGCAATTTCTGTGTTTCATCGTGAATGGGAAGGTCCAAGGGATATAGTAAACCTTCAGAGGTGCATCGGAAAGTAAAACTGATGACACAGGAAACGCTAAAAACATAGACAGTAGGAAGACTTAGTCTTCCTGTACTTAAGTCGGCATTGTGTCTCTTATATTTAATTCCGATTCAATTTCTGTGTTTCATCGCCACTGTGAAGGTCCAAGGGATACAGTAAACCTGCAGAGGTGCATCGGAATGTAAAACTGGTGACACAGGAAACGCTCAAAACATAGACAGTAGGAAGACTCAGTCTTCCTGTACTTAAGTCGGCATTGTGTCTCTTATATTTAATTCCGATGAAATTTCAGTGTTTCATCGCGAATGGGAAGGTCCAAGGGATGTAGTAAACCTGCAGAGGTGCATCCGAAAGTAAAACTGATGACACAAGAAACGCTCAAAACATAGACAGTAGGAAGACTTAGTCTTCCTGTACTTGAGTCGGCATTGTGTCTCTTAAATTTAATTCCGATGCTATTTCTGTTTTTCATCGTCAATGGGAAGGTCCAAGGGATACAGTAAACCTGCAGAGGTGCATCGGAATGTAAAACTGATGACACAGGAAACGCACAAAACATAGACAGTAGGAAGACTCAGTCTTTCTGTACTTAAGTCAGCATTGTGTCTCTTATATTTAATTCCAATGCAATTTCTGTGCTTTATCGTCAATGGGAAGGTCCAAGGGATACAGTAAACCTGCGGAGGTGCATCAGAATGTAAAACCGGTGACACAGGAAAAGCTCAAAACATAGACAGTAGGAAGACTCAGTCTTCCTGTACTTAAGTCGGCATTGTGTCTCTTATATTTAATTCCGATGCAATTTCTGTGTTTCATCATCAATGGGAAAGTTGAAAGGAAACACTATACCTGCAGAGGTGCATCGGAATGTAAAACTGGTGACACAGGAAACGCTCAAAACATAGACAGTAGGAAGACTCAGTCTTCCTGTACTTAAGTCGCCATTGTGTCTCTTATATTTAATTCCGATGCGATTTCTGTGTTTCATCGACAATGGGAAGGTCCAAGGGATACAGTAAACCGGCAGAGGTGCATCGGAATGTAAAACTGGTGACACAGGAAATGCTCAAAACATTTACCGTACGTGGACTTTTTTCTTGTACTTAAGTCGGCATTGTGTCTCTTAAATTTAATTTCGATGCAATTTCTGTGTTTCATCGTCAATGGGAAGGTCCAAGGGATACAGTAAACATGTGGAGGTGCATCGGAATATAAAACTGGTGACACAGGAAACGCTCAAAACATAGACAGTAGGAAGACTCAGTCTTCCTGTACTTAAGTCGGCATTGTGTCTCTTATATTTAATTCCGATGCAATTTCTGTGTTTCATCGTCAATGGGAAGGTCCAAAGGATACAGGAAACCTGCAGAGGTGCATCGGAATGTAAAACTGGTGACACAGGAAACGCTCAAATCATAGACAGTAGGAAGACTCAATCTTCCTATACTCAAGTCGGCATTGTGTCTCTTTAATTTATTTCCGATGTAATTTCAGCGTTTCATCGTGAATGGGAAGGTCCAAGGGATATAGTAAACCTGCAGCGGTGCATCGGAAAGTAAAGCTGATGACACAGGAAACGCTCAAAACATAGACAGTAGGAAGACTTAGTCTTCCTGTTCTTATGTCGGCCTTGTGTCTCTTATATTTAATTCCGATGCAATTTCTGTGTTTCATCGTCACTGTGAAGGTCCAAGGGATACAGTAAACCTGTAGAGGTGTATCGAAATGTAAAACTGGTGACACAGGAAACGCTAAAAACATAGACAGTAGGAAGACTCAGTCTTCCTGTACTTAAATCGGCATTGTGTCTCTTATATTTTATTCCGATGCAATTTCTGTGTTTCATCGTCAATGGGAAGGTCCAAGGGATACAGTAAACCTGCAGAGGTGCATCGGAATGTAAAACTGGTGACACAGGAAACGCTCAAAAGATAGACAGTAGGAAGACTCAGTCTTCCTGCACTTAAGTCGGCATTGTGTCTCTTATATTTAATTCAGATGCAATTTCTGTGTTTCATCGTCAATGGGAAGGTCCAATGGATACAGAAAACCTGCAGAGGTGCATCAGAATGTAAAACTGGTGACACAGGAAACGCTTAAAACATAGACAGAAGGAAGACTCAGTCTTCCTGTACTTAAGTCGGCATTGTGTCTCTTATATTTAATTCCGATGCAATTTCTGTGTTTCATCGTCAATGGGAAGGTCCAACGGATACAGTTTACCTGCAGAGGTGCATCGGAATGTAAAACTGGTCAGATAGGAAACGCTCAAATTATAGACAGTAGGAAGACTCAGTCTTCCTGTCCTTAAGTCGGCATTTTGTCTCTTATAATTACTTCCGATGCAATTTCTGTGTTTCATCGTCAATGGGAAGGTCCAAGGGATACAGTAAGCCTGCAGAGGTGCATCAGAATGTATAACTGGTGACACAGGAAACGCTCAAAATATAGAGAGTAGGAAGACTCAGTCTTCCTGTACTTAAGTCGCCATTGTGTCTCTTATATTTAATTCCGAAGCAATTTCTGTGTTTCATCGTCAATGGGAAGGTCCAAGGGATACAGTAAACCTGCAGAGGTGCATCGGAATGTAAAACTAGTGACACAGGGAACGCTCAAAACATAAACAGTAGGAAGACTCAGTCTTCCTGTACTTATGTCGGCATTGTGTCTCTTATATTTAATTCTGATGCAATTTCTGTGTTTCATCGTCAATGGGAAGGTCCGAGGGATACAGTAAACCTGCAGAGGTGCATCGGAATGTAAAACTGGTGACACAGGAAACGCTCAAAACATAGACAGTAGGAAGACTCAATCTTACTGTACTTAAGTCGGCATTGTGTCTCTTATATTTAATTCCGATGCAATTTCTGTGTTTCATCGTCAATGGGAAGGTCCAAGGGATACAGGAAACCTGCAGAGGTGCATCGGAATGTAAAACTAGTGACACAGGAAGCGCTCAAAACATAGACAGTAGGAAGACTCAGTCTTCCTGTACTTAAGTCGGCATTGTGTCTCTTATATTTAATTCTGATGCAATTTCTGTGTTTCATCGTCAATGGGAAGGTCCAAGGGATACAGGAAACCTGCAGAGGTGCATCAGAATGTAAAACTGGTGACACAGGAATCGCTCAACACATAGACAGTAGGATGACTCATTCTTCCTGTACTTAAGTCGGCATTGTGTCTCATATATTTAATTCCGATGCAATTTCTGTGTTTCATCGTCAATGGGAAGGTCCAAGGGAAACAGTAAACCTCCAGAGGTGCATCGGAATGTAAAACTGGTGACACAGGAAACGCTCAAAACATAGACAGTAGGAAGACTCAGTGTTCCTGTACTTAAGTCGGCATTGTGTCTCTTATATTTATTTCCGATGAAATATCTGTGTTTCATCGTGAATGGGAAGGTCCAAGGGATATAGTAATCCTGCAGAGGTGCATCGGAAAGTAAAACTGATGACACAGGAAACGCTCAAAACATAGACAGTAGGAAGACTCAGTCTTCCTGTACTTAAGTCGGCATTGTGTCTCTTATATTTAATTCCGATTCAATTTCTATTTTTCATCGTCAATGGGAAGGTCCAAGGGATACAGTAAACCTGCAGAGGTGCATCAGTATGTAAAACTGGTGACACAGGAAATGCTCATCACATAGACAGTAGGAAGAGTCATTCTTCCTGTAATTATGTCGGCATTGTGTCTCTTATATTTAACTCCGATGCAATTTCTGTGTTTCATCGCCACTGTGAAGGTCCAAGGGATACAGTAATTCTGTAGAGGTGCATCGGGATGTAAATCTGGTGACACAGGAAACGCTCAAAACATAGGCAGCAGGAAGACTCAGTCTTCCTGTACTTAAGTCGGCATTTTGTCTCTTATATTTAATTCCGATGCAATTTCTGTGTTTCATCGTCAATGGGAAGGTCCAAGGGATATAGTAATCATGCAGAGGTGCATCAGAATGTAAATCTGGTGACACAGGAAACGCTCAAAACATAGACAGTAGGAAGACTCAGTCTTCCTATACTTAACTCGGCATTGTGTCACTTACATTTAATTCCGATGCAATTTCTGTGTTTCATCGTCAATGGGAAGGTCCAATGGATACAGAAGTCCTGCAGAGGTGCATCAGAATTTAAATCTGGTGACACAGGAAACGCTCAAATCATAGACAGTAGGAAGACTCAGTCTTCCTATACTTAACTCGGCATTGTGTCACTTATATTTATTTCCGATGAAATTTCTGTGTTTCATCGTGAATGGGAAGGTCCAAGGGATATAGTAAACTTGCAGAGGTGCATCGGAAAGTGAAACTGATGACACAGGAAACGCTCAAAACATAGACAGTTGGAAGACTTAGACTTCCTGTACTTATGACGGCATTGTGTCTCTTATATTTACTTCCGATGCAATATCTGTGTTTCATCGTCACTGTGAAGGTCCAACGGATACAGTATACCTGCAGAGGTGCATCGGAATGTAAAACTGCTGAGACAGGAAACGCTCAAATTATTGACAGTAGGAAGACTCAGTCTTCCTGTCCTTAAGTCGGCATTTTGTCTCTTATATTTAATTCCGATGCAATTTCTGTGTTTCATCGTCAATGGGAAGGTCCAAGGGATACAGTAAGCCTGGAGAGGTGCATCAGAATGTATAACTGGTGACACAGGAAACGCTCAAAATATAGAGAGTAGGAAGACTCAGTCTTCCTGTACTTAAGTCGCCATTGTGTCTCTTATATTTAATTCCGAAGCAATTTCTGTGTTTCATCGTCAATGGGAAGGTCCAAGGGATACAGTAAACCTGCAGAGGTGCATCGGAATGTAAAACTGGTGACACAGGAAACGCTCAAAACATAGACAGTAGGAAGACTCAATCTTACTGTACTTAAGTCGGCATTGTGTCTCTTATATTTAATTCCGATGCAATTTCTGTGTTTCATCGTCAATGGGAAGGTCCAAGGGATACAGGAAACCTGCAGAGGTGCATCAGAATGTAAAACTGGTGACACAGGAATCGCTCAACACATAGACAGTAGGATGACTCATTCTTCCTGTACTTAAGTCGGCATTGTGTCTCATATATTTAATTCCGATGCAATTTCTGTGTTTCATCGTCAATGGGAAGGTCCAAGGGATACAGTAAACCTGCAGTGGTGCATCGGAATGTAAAACTAGTGACACAGGAAGCGCTCAAAACATAGACAGTAGGAAGACTCAGTCTTCCTGTACTTAAGTCGGCATTGTGTCTCTTATATTTAATTCCGATGCAATTTCTGTGTTTCATCGTCAATGGGAAGGTCCAAGGGATACAGGAAACCTGCAGAGGTGCATCAGGATGTAAAACTGGTGACACAGGAATCGCTCAACACATAGACAGTAGGATGACTCATTCTTCCTGTACTTAAGTCGGCATTGTGTCTCATATATTTAATTCCGATGCAATTTCTGTGTTTCATCGTCAATGGGAAGGTCCAAGGGAAACAGTAAACCTCCAGAGGTGCATCGGAATGTAAAACTGGTGACACAGGAAACGCTCAAAACATAGACAGTAGGAAGACTCAGTGTTCCTGTACTTAAGTCGGCATTGTGTCTCTTATATTTATTTCCGATGAAATTTCTGTGTTTCATCGTGAATGGGAAGGTCCAAGGGATATAGTAATCCTGCAGAGGTGCATCGGAAAGAAAAGCTGATGACACAGGAAACGCTCAAAACATAGACAGTAGGAAGACTCAGTCTTCCTGTACTTAAGTCGGCATTGTGTCTCTTATATTTAATTCCGATTCAATTTCTATTTTTCATCGTCAATGGGAAGGTCCAAGGGATACAGTAAACCTGCAGAGGTGCATCAGTATGTAAAAATGGTGACACAGGAAATGCTCAACACTTAGACAGTAGGAAGACTCATTCTTCCTGTAATTATGTCGGCATTGTGTCTCTTATATTTAACTCCGATGCAATTTCTGTGTTTCATCGCCACTGTGAAGGTCCAAGGGATACAGTAATTCTGTAGAGGTGCATCGGGATGTAAAACTGGTGACACAGGAAACGCTCAAAACATAGGCAGTAGGAAGACTCAGTCTTCCTGTACTTAAGTCGGCATTTTGTCTCTTATATATAATTCCGATGCAATTTCTGTGTTTCATCGTCAATGGGAAGGTCCAAGGGATACAGTAAGCCTGCAGAGGTGCATCAGAATGTAAAACTGGTGACATGGGAAACGCTCAAAACATAGACAGTAGGAAGACTCAGTCTTCCTGTACTTAAGTCGGCATTGTGTCTCTTATATTTAATTCCGATGCAATTTCTGTGTTTT
Organism: Schistocerca nitens; assembly: GCF_023898315.1. Lineage (NCBI taxonomy): Eukaryota > Metazoa > Arthropoda > Insecta > Orthoptera > Acrididae > Schistocerca > Schistocerca nitens. Next base: position 764,785,771 of record NC_064619.1, read on the forward strand.
ATCGTCAACAGGAAGGTCCAAGGGATACGGTAAACATGCAGAGGTGCATCGGAATATAAAACTGGTGACACAGGAAACGCTCAAAACATAGACAGTTGGAAGACTCCGTCTTCCCGTACTTAAGTCGGCATTGTGTCTCTTATATTTAATTCCGATGCAATTTCTGTGTTTCATCGTCAATGGGAAGGTCCAAGGGATACAGGAAACCTGCAGAGGTGCATCGGAATGTAAAACTGGTTGCACAGGGAACGCTCAAATCATAGACAGTAGGAAGACTCAGTCTTCCTATACTCAAGTCGGCATTGTGTCCCTTATATTTATTTGCGATGCAATTTCTGTGTTTCATCGTGAATGGGAAGGTCCAAGGGATATAGTAAACCTTCAGAGGTGCATCGGAAAGTAAAACTGATGACACAGGAAACGCTCAAAACATAGACAGTAGGAAGACTCAGTCTTCCTGTACTTAAATCGGCATTGTGTCTCTTATATTTAATTCCGATGCAATTTCTGTGTTTCATCGTCAATGGGAAGGTCCAAGGGATACAGTAAACCTGCATAGGTGCATCGGAATGTAAAACTGGTGACACAGGAAACGCTCAAAAGATAGATAGTAGGAAGACTCAGTCTTCCTGCACTTAAGTCGGCATTGTGTCACTTATATTTATTTCCGATGAAATTTCTGTGTTTCATCGCGAATGGGAAGGTCCAAGGGATATAGTAAACTTGCAGAGGTGCATCGGAAAGTGAAACTGATGACACAGGAAACGCTCAAAACATAGACAGTTGGAAGACGTAGTCTTCCTGTACTTAAGACGGCATTGTGTCTCTTATATTTACTTCCGATACAATTTATGTGTTTCATCGTCACTGTGAAGGTCCAACGGATACAGTAAACCTGTACAGGTGCATCGGAATGTAAAACTGGGAGGACAGGAAACGCTCAAATTATAGACAGTAGGAATACTCAGTCTTCCTGTACTTAAGTCGGCATTTTGTCTCTCATATTTAATTCCGATGCAATTTCTGTGTTTCATCGTCAATGGGAAGGTCCAAGGGATACAGTAGGCCTGCAGAGGTGCATCAGAATGTAAAACTGGTGTCACAGGAAACGCTCAAAACATAGAGAGTAGGAAGACTCAGTCTTCCTGTACTTAAGTCGGCATTGTGTCTCTTATATTTAATTCCAATGCAATTTCTGTGTTTCATCGTCAATGGGAAGGTCCAAGGGATACAGTAAACCTGCAGAGGTGCATCGGAATGTAAAACTAGTGACACAGGAAACGCTCAAAACATAGACAGTAGGAAGACTCAGTCTTCCTGTACTTAAGTCGGCATTGTGTCTCTTATATTTAATTCCGATGCGATTTCTGTGTTTCATCGTGAATGGGAAGGTCCAAGGGATATAGTAAACTTGCAGAGGTGCATCGGAAAGTGAAACTGATGACACAGGAAACGCTCAAACATAGACAGTTGGAAGACTTACTCTCCCTGTACTTAAGACGGCATTGTGTCTCTTATATTTACTTCCGATGCAATTTCTGTGTTTCATCGTCAATGGGAAGGTCCAATGGATACAGAAAACCTGCAGAGGTGCATCAGAATGTAAAACTGGTGACACAGGAAACGCTTAAAACATAGACAGTAGGAAGACTCAGTCTTCCTGTACTTAAGTCGGCATTGTGTCTCTTATATTTAATTCCGATGCAATTTCTGTGTTTCATCGTCAATGGGAAGGTCCAATGGATACAGAATACCTGCAGAGGTGCATCAGAATGTAAATCTGGTGACACAGGAAACGCTCAAAACATAGACAGTAGGAAGACTCAGTCTTCCTATACTTAACTCGGCATTGTGTCACTTACATTTATTTCCGATGAAATTTCTGTGTTTCATCGTGAATGGGAAGGTCCAAGGGATATCGTAAACTTGCAGAGGTGCATCGGAAAGTGAAACTGATGACACAGGAAACGCTCAAAACATATACAGTTGGAAGACTTAGTCTTCCTGTACTTAAGACGGCATTGTGTCTCTTATATTTACTTCCGATGCAATTTCTGTGTTTCATCGTCACTGTGAAGGTCCAACGGATACAGTATACCTGAAGAGGTGCATCGGAATGTAAAACTGGTGAGACAGGAAACGCTCAAATTATAGACAGTAGGAAGACTCAGTCTTCCTGTACTTAAGTCGGCATTTTGTCTCTTATATTTAATCCGATGCAATTTCTGTGTTTCATCGTCAATGTGAAGGTCCAAGGGATACAGTAAGCCTGCAGAGGTGCATCAGAATGTATAACTGGTGACACAGGAAACGCTCAAAACATAGAGAGTAGGAAGACTCAGTCTTCCTGTACTTAAGTCGCCATTGTGTCTCTTATATTTAATTCCGAAGCAATTTCTGTGTTTCATCGTCAATGGGAAGGTCCAAGGGATACAGTAAACCTGCAGAGGTGCATCGGAATGTAAAACTAGTGACACAGGGAACGCTCAAAACATAAACAGTAGGAAGACTCAGTCTTCCTGTACTTATGTCGGCATTGTGTCTCTTATATTTAATTCTGATGCAATTTCTGTGTTTCATCGTCAATGGGAAGGTCCAAGGGATACAGTAAACCTGCAGAGGTGCATCGGAATGTAAAACTGGTGACACAGGAAACGCTCAAAACATAGACAGTAGCAAGACTCAATCTTATTGTACTTAAGTCGGTATTGTGTCTCTTATATTTAATTCCGATGCAATTTCTGTGTTTCATCGTCAATGGGAATGTCCAAGGGATACAGTAAACCTCCAGAGGTGCATCGGAATGTAAAACTGGTGACACAGGAAACGCTCAAAACATAGACAGTAGGAAGATTCAGTCTTCCTGTACTTAAGTCGGCATTGTGTCTCTTATATTTATTTCCGATGAAATTTCTGTGTTTCATCGTGAATGGGAAGGTCCAAGGGATATAGTAATCCTGCAGAGGTGCATCGGAAAGTAAAACTGATGACACAGGAAACGCTCAAAACATAGACAGTAGGAAGACTCAGTCTTCCTGTACTTAAGTCGGCATTGTGTCTCTTATATTTAATTCCGATTCAATTTCTATTTTTCATCGTCAATGGGAAGGTCCAAGGGATACAGTAAACCTGCAGAGGTGCATCAGTATGTAAAACTGGTGACACAGGAAATGCTCAACACATAGACAGTAGGAAGACTCAATCTTCCTGTAATTAAGTCGGCATTGTGTCTCTTATATTTAACTCCAATGCAATTTCTGTGTTTCATCGCCACTGTGAAGGTCCAAGGGATACAGTAAGCCTGCAGAGGTGCATCAGAATGTAAAACTGGTGACATGGGAAACGCTCAAAACATAGACAGTAGGAAGACTCAGTCTTCCTGTACTTAAGTCGGCATTTTGTCTCTTATATTTAATTCCAATGCAATTTCTGTGTTTCATCGTCAATGGGAAGGTCCAAGGGATACGGTAAACATGCAGAGGTGCATCGGAATATAAAACTGGTGACACAGGAAACGCTCAAAACATAGACAGTTGGAAGACTCCGTCTTCCTGTACTTAAGTCGGCATTGTGTCTCTTATATTTATTTGCGATGAAATTTCTGTGTTTCATCGTGAATGGGAAGGTCCAAGGGATATAGTAAACCTTCAGAGGTGCATCGGAAAGTAAAACTGATGACACAGGAAACGCTCAAAACATAGACAGTAGGAAGACTTAGTCTTCCTGTACTTAAGTCGGCCTTGTGTCTCTTATATTTAATTCCGATTCAATTTCTGTGTTTCATCGTCACTGTGAAGGTCCAAGGGATACAGTAAACCTGTAGAGGTGTATCGAAATGTAAAACTGGTGACACAGGAAACGCTCAAAACATAGACAGTAGGAAGACTCAGTCTTCTTGTACTTAAATGTGCATTGTGTCTCTTATATTTAATTCCGATGCAATTTCTGTGTTTCATCGTCAATGGGAAGGTCCAAGGGATACAGTAAACCTGCAGAGGTGCATCGGAATTTAAACTGGTGACACAGGAAACGCTCAAAAGATAGATAGTAGGAACACTCAGTCTTCCTGCACTTAAGTCGGCATTGTGTCACTTATATTTATTTCCGATGAAATTTCTGTGTTTCATCGTGAATGGGAAGGTCCAAGGGATATAGTAAACTTGCAGAGGTGCATCGGAAAGTGAAACTGATGACACAGGAAACGCTCAAAACATAGACAGTTGGAAGACGTAGTCTTCCTGTACTTAAGACGGCATTGTGTCTCTTATATTTACTTCCGATACAATTTATATGTTTCATCGTCACTGTGAAGGTCCAACGGATACAGTAAACCTGTACAGGTGCATCGGAATGTAAAACTGGTGAGACAGGAAACGCTCAAATTATAGACAATAGGAAGACTCAGTCTTCCTGTACTTAAGTCGGCATTTTGTCTCTCATATTTAATTCCGATGCAATTTCTGTGTTTCATCGTCAATGGGAAGGTCCAAGGGATACAGTAGGCCTGCAGAGGTGCATCAGAATGTAAAACTGGTGTCACAGGAAACGCTCAAAACATAGAGAGTAGGAAGACTCAGTCTTCCTGTACTTAAGTCGGCATTGTGTCTCTTATATTTAATTCCGATGCAATTTCTGTGTTTCATCGTCAATGGGAAGGTCCAAGGGATACAGTAAACCTGCAGAGGTGCATCGGAATGTAAAACTAGTGACACAGGAGACGCTCAAAACATAGACAGTGGGAAGACTCAGTCTTCCTGTACTTATGTCGGCATTGTGTCTCTTATATTTAATTCCGAAGCAATTTCTGTGTTTCATCGTGAATGGGAAGGTCCAAGGGATATAGTAAACTTGCAGAGGTGCATCGGAAAGTGAAACTGATGACGCAGGAAACGCTCAAACATAGACAGTTGGAAGACTTACTCTTCCTGTACTTAAGACGGCATTGTGTCTCTTATATTTACTTCCGATGCAATTTCTGTGTTTCATCGTCACTGCGAAGGTCCAACGGATACAGTAAACCTGTACAGGTGCATCGGTATGTAAAACTGGTGAGACAGGAAACGTTCAAATTATAGACAGTAGGAAGACTCAGTCTTCCTGTACTTAAGTCGGCATTTTGTCTCTTATATTTAATTCCGATGCAATTTCTGTGTTTGATCGTCAATGGGAAGGTCCAAGGGATACAGTAAGCCTGCAGAGGTGCATCAAAATGTAAAGCAGGTGACACAGGAAACGCTCAAAACATAGAGAGTAGGAAGACTCAGTCTGCCTGTACTTAAGTCGGCATTGTGTCTCTTATATTTAATTCGGATGCAATTTCTGTGTTTCATCGTCAATGGGAAGGTCCAAGGGATACAGTAAACCTGCAGAGGTGCTTCGGGATGTAAAACTAGTGACACAGGAAACGCTGAACACATACACAGTAGGAAGACTCATTCTTCCTGTACTTAAGTCGGCATTGTGTCTCTTGTATTTAATTCCGATGCAATTTCTGTGTTGCATCGTGAATGGGAAGGTCCAAGGGATATAGTAAACCTGCAGAGGTGCATCGGAAAGGAAAACTGATGACACAGGAAACGCTCAAAACATAGACAGTAGGAGGACTTAGTCTTCCTGTACTTAAGTCGGCATTGTGTCTCTTATATTTAATTCCAATGCAATTTCTGTGTTTCATCGTCAATGGGAATGTCCAAGGGATACAGGAATCCTGCAGAGGTGCATCGGAATGTAAAACTGGTGACACAGGAAACGCTCAAATCATAGACAGTAGGAAGACTCAGTCTTCCTATACTCAAGTCGGCATTGTGTCTCTTATATTTATTTCCGATGAAATTTCTGTGTTTCATCGTGAATGGGAAGGTCCAAGGGATATAGTAAACCTGCAGAGGTGCATCGGAAAGTAAAACTGATGACACAGGAAACGCTCAAAACGTACACAGTAGGAAGACTCAGTCTTCCTGTACTTAAGTCGGCATTTTGTCTCTTATATTTAATCCGATGCAATTTCTGTGTTTCATCGTCAATGTGAAGGTCCAAGGGATACAGTAAGCCTGCAGAGGTGCATCAGAATGTATAACTGGTGACACAGGAAACGCTCAAAACATAGAGAGTAGGAAGACTCAGTCTTCCTGTACTTAAGTCGCCATTGTGTCTCTTATATTTAATTCCGAAGCAATTTCTGTGTTTCATCGTCAATGGGAAGGTCCAAAGGATACAGTAAACCTGCAGAGGTGCATCGGAATGTAAAACTAGTGACACAGGGAACGCTCAAAACATAAACAGTAGGAAGACTCAGTCTTCCTGTACTTATGTCGGCATTGTGTCTCTTATATTTAATTCTGATGCAATTTCTGTGTTTCATCGTCAATGGGAAGGTCCAAGGGATACAGTAAACCTGCAGTGGTGCATCGGAATGTAAAACTAGTGACACAGAAAGCGCTCAAAACATAGACAGTAGGAAGACTCAGTCTTCCTGTACTTAAGTCGCCATTGTGTCTCTTATATTTAATTCCGATGCAATATCTGTGTTTCATCGTCCATGGGAAGGTCCAAGGGAAACAGTAAACCTCCAGAGGTGCATCGGAATGTAAAACTGGTGACACAGGAAACGCTCAAAACATAGACAGTAGGAAGACTCAGTCTTCCTGTACTTAAGTCGGCATTGTGTCTCTTATATTTATTTCCGATGAAATTTCTGTGTTTCATCGTGAATGGGAAGGTCCAAGGGATATAGTAATCCTGCAGAGGTGCATCGGAAAGTAAAACTGATGACACAGGAATCGCTCAACACATAGACAGTAGGATGACTCAATCTTACTGTACTTAAGTCGGCATTGTGTCTCTTATATTTAATTCCGATGCAATTTCTGTGTTTCATCGTCAATGGGAATGTCCAAGGGATACAGGAATCCTGCAGAGGTGCATCAGAATGTAAAACTGGTGACACAGGAAACGCTCAAAACATAGACAGTAGGAAGACTCAGTCTTCCTATACTCAAGTCGGCATTGTGTCTCTTATATTTATTTCCGATGAAATTTCTGTGTTTCATCGTGAATGGGAACGTCCAAGGGATATAGTTAACCTGCAGAGGTGCATCGGAAAGTAAAACTGATGACACAGGAAACGCTCAAAACATACACAGTAGGAAGACTCAGTCTTCCTGTACTTAAGTCGGCCTTGTGTCTCTTATATTTAATTCCGATTCATTTTCTGTGTTTCATCGTCACTATGAAGGTCCAAGGGATACAGTAAACCTGCAGAGGTGCATCAGAATGTAAAACTAGTGACACAGGAAACGCTCAAAACATAGACAGTAGGAAGAACCAGTCTTCCTGTACTTAAGTCGGCATTGTGTCTCTTATATTTAATTCCGATGCAATTTCTGTGTTTCATCGTCAATGGGAAGGTCCAAGGGATACAGTAAACCTGCAGAGGTGCATCGGAATGTAAAACTGGTGACACAGGAAACACTCAAAACATAGACAGTAAGAACACTCAGTCTTCCTGTACTTAAGTCGGCATTGTGTCTCTTATATTTAATTCCGATGCAATTTCTGTGTTTCATCGTCAATGGGAAGGTCCAAGGGATACAGGAAACCTGCAGAGGTGCATCAGAATGTAAAACTGGTGACACAGGAATCGCTCAACACATAGACAGTAGGATGACTCATTCTTCCTGTACTTAAGTTGGCATTGTGTCTCATATATTTAATTCCGATGCAATTTCTGTGTTTCATCGTCAATGGGAAGGTCCAAGGGATACAGTAAACCTGCAGTGGTGCATCGGAATGTAAAACTAGTGACACAGAAAGCGCTCAAAACATAGACAGTAGGAAGACTCAGTCTTCCTGTACTTAAGTCGGCAGTGTGTCTCTTATATTTAATTCCGATGCAATTTCTGTGTTTCATCGTCACTGTGAAGGTCCAACGGATACAGTATACCTGAAGAGGTGCATCGGAATGTAAAACTGGTGAGACAGGAAACGCTCAAATTATAGACAGTAGGAAGACTCAGTCTTCCTGTACTTAAGTCGGCATTTTGTCTCTTATATTTAATCCGATGCAATTTCTGTGTTTCATCGTCAATGTGAAGGTCCAAGGGATACAGTAAGCCTGCAGCGGTGCATCAGAATGTATAACTGGTGACACAGGAAACGCTCAAAACATAGAGAGTAGGAAGACTCAGTCTTCCTGTTCTTAAGTCGCCATTGTGTCTCTTATATTTAATTCCGAAGCAATTTCTGTGTTTCATCGTCAATGGGAAGGTCCAAGGGATACAGTAAACCTGCATAGGTGCATCGGAATGTAAAACTAGTGACACAGGGAACGCTCAAAACATAGACAGTAGGAAGACTCAATCTTACTGTACTTAAGTCGGCATTGTGTCTCTTATATTTAATTCCGATGCAATTTCTGTGTTTCATCGTCAATGGGAATGTCCAAGGGATACAGGAATCCTGCAGAGGTGCATCAGAATGTAAAACTGGTGACACAGGAATCGCTCAACACATAGACAGTAGGATGACTCCTTCTTCCTGTACTTAAGTCGGCATTGTGTCTCATATATTTAATTCCGATGCAATTTCTGTGTTTCATCGTCAATGGGAAGGTCCAAGGGATACAGTAAACCTGCAGTGGTGCATCGGAATGTAAAACTAGTGACACAGAAAGCGCTCAAAACATAGACAGTAGGAAGACTCAGTCTTCCTGTACTTAAGTCGGCATTGTGTCTCTTATATTTAATTCCGATGCAATTTCTGTGTTTCATCGTCAATGGGAAGGTCCAAGGGAAACAGTAAACCTCCAGAGGTGCATCGGAATGTAAAACTGGTGACACAGGAAACGCTCAAAACATAGACAGTAGGAAGACTCAGTCTTCCTGTACTTAAGTCGGCATTGTGTCTCTTATATTTATTTCCGATGAAATTTCTGTGTTTCATCGTGAATGGGAAGGTCCAAGGGATATAGTAATCCTGCAGAGGTGCATCGGAAAGTAAAACTGATGACACAGGAATCGCTCAACACATAGACAGTAGGATGACTCAATCTTACTGTACTTAAGTCGGCATTGTGTCTCTTATATTTAATTCCGATGCAATTTCTGTGTTTCATCGTCAATGGGAATGTCCAAGGGATACAGGAATCCTGCAGAGGTGCATCAGAATGTAAAACTGGTGACACAGGAAACGCTCAAAACATAGACAGTAGGAAGACTCAGTCTTCCTATACTCAAGTCGGCATTGTGTCTCTTATATTTATTTCCGATGAAATTTCTGTGTTTCATCGTGAATGGGAACGTCCAAGGGATATAGTTAACCTGCAGAGGTGCATCGGAAAGTAAAACTGATGACACAGGAAACGCTCAAAACATACACAGTAGGAAGACTCAGTCTTCCTGTACTTAAGTCGGCCTTGTGTCTCTTATATTTAATTCCGATTCATTTTCTGTGTTTCATCGTCACTATGAAGGTCCAAGGGATACAGTAAACCTGCAGAGGTGCATCAGAATGTAAAACTAGTGACACAGGAAACGCTCAAAACATAGACAGTAGGAAGAACCAGTCTTCCTGTACTTAAGTCGGCATTGTGTCTCTTATATTTAATTCCGATGCAATTTCTGTGTTTCATCGTCAATGGGAAGGTCCAAGGGATACAGTAAACCTGCAGAGGTGCATCGGAATGTAAAACTGGTGACACAGGAAACACTCAAAACATAGACAGTAGGAAGACTCAGTCTTCCTGTACTTAAGTCGGCATTGTGTCTCTTATATTTAATTCCGATGCAATTTCTGTGTTTCATCGTCAATGGGAAGGTCCAAGGGATACAGGAAACCTGCAGAGGTGCATCACAATGTAAAACTGGTGACACAGGAATCGCTCAACACATAGACAGTAGGATGACTCATTCTTCCTGTACTTAAGTCGGCATTGTGTCTCATATATTTAATTCCGATGCAATTTCTGTGTTTCATCGTCAATGGGAAGGTCCAAGGGATACAGTACACCTGCAGTGGTGCATCGGAATGTAAAACTAGTGACACAGAAAGCGCTCAAAACATAGACAGTAGGAAGACTCAGTCTTCCTGTACTTAAGTCGGCATTGTGTCTCTTATATTTAATTCCGATGCAATTTCTGTGTTTCATCGTCACTGTGAAGGTCCAACGGATACAGTATACCTGAAGAAGTGCATCGGAATGTAAAACTGGTGAGACAGGAAACGCTCAAATTATAGACAGTAGGAAGACTCAGTCTTCCTGTACTTAAGTCGGCATTGTGTCTCTTATATTTATTTGCGATGAAATTTCTGTGTTTCATCGTGAATGGGAAGGTCCAAGGGATATAGTAAACCTTCAGAGGTGCATCGGAAAGTAAAACTGATGACACAGGAAACGCTCAAAACATAGACAGTAGGAAGACTTAGTCTTCCTGTACTTAAGTCGGCCTTGTGTCTCTTATATTTAATTCCGATTCAATTTCTGTGTTTCATCGTCACTGTGAAGGTCCAAGGGATACAGTAAACCTGTAGAGGTGTATCGAAATGTAAAACTGGTGACACAGGAAACGCTCAAAACATAGACAGTAGGAAGACTCAGTCTTCTTGTACTTAAATGTGCATTGTGTCTCTTATATTTAATTCCGATGCAATTTCTGTGTTTCATCGTCAATGGGAAGGTCCAAGGGATACAGTAAACCTGCAGAGGTGCATCGGAATGTAAAACTGGTGACACAGGAAACGCTCAAAAGATAGATAGTAGGAAGACTCAGTCTTCCTGCACTTAAGTCGGCATTGTGTCACTTATATTTATTTCCGATGAAATTTCTGTGTTTCATCGTGAATGGGAAGGTCCAAGGGATATAGTAAACTTGCAGAGGTGCATCGGAAAGTGAAACTGATGACACAGGAAACGCTCAAAACATAGACAGTTGGAAGACGTAGTCTTCCTGTACTTAAGACGGCATTGTGTCTCTTATATTTACTTCCGATACAATTTATGTGTTTCATCGTCACTGTGAAGGTCCAACGGATACAGTAAACCTGTACAGGTGCATCGGAATGTAAAACTGGTGAGACAGGAAACGCTCAAATTATAGACAGTGGGAAGACTCAGTCTTCCTGTACTTAAGTCGGCATTTTGTCTCTCATATTTAATTCCGATGCAATTTCTGTGTTTCATCGTCAATGGGAAGGTCCAAGGGATACAGTAGGCCTGCAGAGGTGCATCAGAATGTAAAACTGGTGTCACAGGAAACGCTCAAAACATAGAGAGTAGGAAGACTCAGTCTTCCTGTACTTAAGTCGGCATTGTGTCTCTTATATTTAATTCCGATGCAATTCCTGTGTTTCATCGTCAATGGGAAGGTCCAAGGGATACAGTAAACCTGCAGAGGTGCATCGGAATGTAAAACTAGTGACACAGGAAACGCTCAAAACATAGACAGTGGGAAGACTCAGTCTTCCTGTACTTAAGTCGGCATTGTGTCTCTTATATTTAATTCCGATGCAATTTCTGTGTTTCATCGTGAATGGGAAGGTCCAAGGGATATAGTAAACTTGCAGAGGTGCATCGGAAAGTGAAACTGATGACACAGGAAACGCTCAAACATAGACAGTTGGAAGACTTACTCTTCCTGTACTTAAGACGGCATTGTGTCTCTTATATTTACTCCCGATGCAATTTCTGTGTTTCATCGTCACTGCGAAGGTCCAACGGATACAGTAAACCTGTACAGGTGCATCGGAATGTAAAACTGGTGAGACAGGAAACGCTCAAATTATAGACAGTAGGAAGACTCAGTCTTCCTGTACTTAAGTCGGCATTTTGTCTCTTATATTTAATTCCGATGCAATTTCTGTGTTTGATCGTCAATGGGAAGGTCCAAGGGATACAGTAAGCCTGCAGAGGTGCATCAAAATGTAAAAGAGGTGACACAGGAAACGCTCAAAGCATAGAGAGTAGGAAGACTCAGTCTTCCTGTACTTAAGTCGGCATTGTGTCTCTTATATTTAATTCCGATGCAATTTCTGTGTTTCATCGTCAATGGGAAGGTCCAAGGGATACAGTAAACCTGCAGAGGTGCATCGGAATGTAAAACTGGTGACACAGGAAACACTCAAAACATAGACAGTAGGAAGACTCAGTCTTCCTGTACTTAAGTCGGCATTGTGTCTCTTATATTTAATTCCGATGCAATATCTGTGTTTCATCGTCAATGGGAAGGTCCAAGGGATACAGGAATCCTGCAGAGGTGCATCAGAATGTAAAACTGGTGACACAGGAATCGCTCAACACATAGACAGTAGGATGACTCATTCTTCCTGTACTTAAGTCGGCATTGTGTCTCATATATTTAATTCCGATGCAATTTCTGTGTTTCATCGTCAATGGGAAGGTCCAAGGGATACAGTAAACCTGCAGTGGTGCATCGGAATGTAAAACTAGTGACACAGAAAGCGCTCAAAACATAGACAGTAGGAAGACTCAGTCTTCCTGTACTTAAGTCGGCATTGTGTCTCTTATATTTAATTCCGATGCAATTTCTGTGTTTCATCGTCAATGGGAAGGTCCAAGGGAAACAGTAAACCTCCAGAGGTGCATCGGAATGTTAAACTGGTGACACAGGAAACGCTCAAAACATAGACAGTAGGAAGACTCAGTCTTCCTGTACTTAAGTCGGCATTGTGTCTCTTATATTTATTTCCGATGAAATTTCTGTGTTTCATCGTGAATGGGAAGGTCCAAGGGATATAGTAATCCTGCAGAGGTGCATCGGAAAGTAAAACTGATGACACAGGAAACGCTCAAAACATAGACAGTAGGAAGACTCAGTCTTCCTGTACTTAAGTCGGCATTGTGTCTCATATATTTAATTCCGATTCAATTTCTATTTTTCATCGTCAATGGGAAGGTCCAAGGGATACAGTAAACCTGCAGAGGTGCATCAGTATGTAAAACTGGTGACACAGGAAATGCTCAACACATAGACAGTAGGAAGACTCATTCTTCCTGTAATTAAGTCGGCATTGTGTCTCTTATATTTAACTCCGATGCAATTTCTGTGTTTCATCGCCACTGTGAAGGTCCAAGGGATACAGTAATTCTGTAGAGGTGCATCGGGATGTAAAACTGGTGACACAGGAAACGCTCAAAACATAGACAGTAGGAAGACTCAGTCTTCCTGTACTTAAGTCGGCATTTCGTCTCTTATATATAATTCCGATGCAATTTCTGTGTTTCATCGTCAATGGGAAGGTCCAAAGGATACAGTAAGCCTGCAGAGGTGCATCAGAATGTAAAACTGGTGACATGGGAAACGCTCAAAACATAGACAGTAGGAAGACTCAGTCTTCCTGTACTTAAGTCAGCATTGTGTTTCTTATATTTAATTCCAATGCAATTTCTGTGTTTCATCGTCAATGGGAAGGTCCAAGGGATACGGTAAACATGCAGAGGTGCATCGAAATATAAAACTGGTGACACAGGAAACGCTCAAAACATAGACAGTTGGAAGACTCCGTCTTCCTGTACTTAAGTCGGCATTGTGTCTCTTATATTTAATTCCGATGCAATTTCTGTGTTTCATCGTCAATGGGAAGGTCCAAGGGATACAGTAGGCCTGCAGAGGTGCATCAGAATGTAAAACTGGTGTCACAGGAAACGCTCAAAACATAGAGAGTAGGAAGACTCAGTCTTCCTGTACTTATGTCGGCATTGTGTCTCTTATATTTAATTCCGATGCAATTTCTGTGTTTCATCGTCAATGGGAAGGTCCAAGGGATTCAGTAAACCTGCAGAGGTGCATCGGAATGTAAAACTAGTGACACAGGAAACGCTCAAAACATAGACAGTGGGATGACTCAGTCTTCCTGTACTTAAGTCGGCATTGTGTCTCTTATATTTAATTCCGATGCAATTTCTGTGTTTCATCGTGAATGGGAAGGTCCAAGGGATATAGTAAACTTGCAGAGGTGCATCGGAAAGTGAAACTGATGACACAGGAAACGCTCAAACATAGACAGTTGGAAGACTTACTCTTCCTGTACTTAAGACGGCATTGTGTCTCTTATATTTAATTCCGATTCATTTTCTGTGTTTCATCGTCACTATGAAGGTCCAAGGGATACAGTAAACCTGCAGAGGTGCATCAGAATGTAAAACTAGTGACACAGGAAACGCTCAAAACATAGGCAGTAGGAAGAACCAGTCTTCCTGTACTTAAGTCGGCATTGTGTCTCTTATATTTAATTCCGATGCAATTTCTGTGTTTCATCGTCAATGGGAAGGTCCAAGGGATACAGTAAACCTGCAGAGGTGCATCGGAATGTAAAACTGGTGACACAGGAAACACTCAAAACATAGACAGTAGGAAGACTCAGTCTTCCTGTACTTAAGTCGGCATTGTGTCTCTTATATTTAATTCCGATGCCATTTCTGTGTTTCATCGTCAATGGGAAGGTCCAAGGGATACAGTAAACCTGCAGAGGTGCATCAGAATGTAAAACTGGTGACACATTAAACGCTCAACACATAGACAGTAGGAAGCCTCAGTCTTCCTGTACTTAAGTCGGCATTGTGTCTCTTATATTTAATTCCGATGCAATTTCTGTGTTTCATCGTCAATGGGAAGGTCCATGGGATACAGTAAACCTGCAGTGGTGGATCGGAATGTAAAGCTAGTGACACAGGAAGCGCTCAAAACATAGACAGTAAGAAGACTCAGTCTTCCTGTACTTAAGTCGGCATTGTGTCTCTTATATTTAATTCCGATGCAATTTCTGTGTTTCATCGTCAATGGGAAGGTCCAAGGGATACAGTAAACCTGCAGAGGTGCATCGGAATGTAAAACTGGTGACACAGGAAACACTCAAAACATAGACAGTAGGAAGACTCAGTCTTCCTGTACTTAAGTCGGCATTGTGTCTCTTATATTTATTTCCGATGAAATTTCTGTGTTTCATCGTGAATGGGAAGGTCCAAGGGATATAGTAATCCTGCAGAGGCGCATCAGAAAATAAAACTGATGACACAGGAAACGCTCAAAACATAGACAGTAGGAAGACTCAGTCTCCCTGTACTTAAAACGCCATTGTGTGTCTTATATTTAATTCCGATGCAATATCTGTTTTTCATCGTCAATGGGAAGGTCCAAGGCATACAGTAAACCTGCAGAGGTGCATCAGTATGTAAAACTGGTGACACAGGAAATGCTCAACACATAGACAGTAGGAAGACTCATTCTTCCTGTAATTAAGTCGGCATTGTGTCTCTTATATTTAACTCCGATGCAATTTCTGTGTTTCATCGCCACTGTGAAGGTCCAAGGGATACAGTAATTCTGTAGAGGTGCATCGGGATGTAAAACTGGTGACACAGGAAACGCTCAAAACATAGACAGTAGGAAGACTTAGTCTTCCTGTACTTAAGTCGGCATTTTGTCTCTTATATATAATTCCGATGCAATTTCTGTGTTTCATCGTCAATGGGAAGGTCCAAGGGATACAGTAAGCCTGCAGAGGTGCATCAGAATGTAAAACTGGTGACATGGGAAACGCTCAAAACATAGACAGTAGGAAGACTCAGTCTTCCTGTACTTAAGTCAGCATTGTGTTTCTTATATTTAATTCCAATGCAATTTCTGTGTTTCATCGTCAATGGGAAGGTCCAAGGGATACGGTAAACATGCAGAGGTGCATCGGAATATAAAACTGGTGACACAGGAAACGCTCAAAACATAGACAGTTGGAAGACTCCGTCTTCCTGTACTTAAGTCGGCATTGTGTCTCTTATATTTAATTCCGATGCAATTTCTGTGTTTCATCGTCAATGGGAAGGTCCAAGGGATACAGTAGGCCTGCAGAGGTGCATCAGAATGTAAAACTGGTGTCACAGGAAACGCTCAAAACATAGAGAGTAGGAAGACTCAGTCTTCCTGTACTTATGTCGGCATTGTGTCTCTTATATTTAATTCCGATGCAATTTCTGTGTTTCATCGTCAATGGGAAGGTCCAAGGGATTCAGTAAACCTGCAGAGGTGCATCGGAATGTAAAACTAGTGACACAGGAAACGCTCAAAACATAGACAGTGGGATGACTCAGTCTTCCTGTACTTAAGTCGGCATTGTGTCTCTTATATTTAATTCCGATGCAATTTCTGTGTTTCATCGTGAATGGGAAGGTCCAAGGGATATAGTAAACTTGCAGAGGTGCATCGGAAAGTGAAACTGATGACACAGGAAACGCTCAAACATAGACAGTTGGAAGACTTACTCTTCCTGTACTTAAGACGGCATTGTGTCTCTTATATTTAATTCCGATTCATTTTCTGTGTTTCATCGTCACTATGAAGGTCCAAGGGA
The DNA here is from genome assembly GCF_023898315.1 of Schistocerca nitens. NCBI lineage: Eukaryota > Metazoa > Arthropoda > Insecta > Orthoptera > Acrididae > Schistocerca > Schistocerca nitens. Next base: position 764,802,127 of record NC_064619.1, read on the forward strand.
TACAGTAAACCTGCAGAGGTGCATCAGAATGTAAAACTAGTGACACAGGAAACGCTCAAAACATAGGCAGTAGGAAGAACCAGTCTTCCTGTACTTAAGTCGGCATTGTGTCTCTTATATTTAATTCCGATGCAATTTCTGTGTTTCATCGTCAATGGGAAGGTCCAAGGGATACAGTAAACCTGCAGAGGTGCATCGGAATGTAAAACTGGTGACACAGGAAACACTCAAAACATAGACAGTAGGAAGACTCAGTCTTCCTGTACTTAAGTCGGCATTGTGTCTCTTATATTTAATTCCGATGCAATTTCTGTGTTTCATCGTCAATGGGAAGGTCCAAGGGATACAGTAAACCTGCAGAGGTGCATCGGAATGTAAAACTGGTGACACAGGAAACACTCAAAACATAGACAGTAGGAAGACTCAGTCTTCCTGTACTTAAGTCGGCATTGTGTCTCTTATATTTATTTCCGATGAAATTTCTGTGTTTCATCGTGAATGGGAAGGTCCAAGGGATATAGTAATCCTGCAGAGGCGCATCAGAAAATAAAACTGATGACACAGGAAACGCTCAAAACATAGACAGTAGGAAGACTCAGTCTCCCTGTACTTAAAACGCCATTGTGTGTCTTATATTTAATTCCGATGCAATATCTGTTTTTCATCGTCAATGGGAAGGTCCAAGGGATACAGTATCCCTGCAGAGGTGCATCTGAATGTATAACTGGTGACACAGAAAACGCTCAAAACATAGACAGTAGGAAGACTCAGTCTTCCTGTACTTAAGTCGCCATTGTGTCTCTTATATTTAATTCCGATGCAATTTCTGTGTTTCATCGTCAATGGGGATGTCCAAGGGAAACAGTAAACCTGCAGAGGTGCATCGGAATGTAAAACTGGTGACACAGGAAACGCTCAAAACATAGACAGTAGGAAGACTCAGTCTTCCTGTACTTAAGTCGGCATTGTGTCTCTTATATCTATTTCCATTGAAATTTCTGTATTTCATCGTCAATGGGAAGGTCCAAGGGATATAGTAATCCTGCAGAGGTGCATCGGAATGTAAAACTGATGACACAGAAAACGCTCAAAGCATAGACAGTAGGAAGACTTAGTCTTCCTGTACTTAAGTCGGCATTGTGTCACTTCTTTTTAATTCCGATGCAATTTCTGTTTTTCATCGTCAATGGTAAGGTCCAAGGGATACAGTAAACCTGCAGAGGTGCATCCGAATGTATAACTGGTGACACAGAAAACGCTCAAAACATAGACAGTAGGAAGACTCAGTCTTCCTGTACTTAAGTCGGCATTGTGTCTCTTATATTTAATTCCGATGCAATTTCTGTGTTTCATCGTCAATGGGAATGTCCAAAGGATACAGTAAACCTGCAGAGGTGCATCGGAATGTAAAACTGGTGACACAGGAAACGCTCAAAACATAGACAGTAGGAAGACTCAATCTTCCTGTACTTAAGTCGGCATTGTGTCTCTTATATTTAATTCCGATGCAATTTCTGTGTTTCATCGTCAATGGGAAGGTCCAAGGGATACAGTAAACCTGCAGAAGTGCATCGGAATGTAAAACTGGTGACACAGGAAACGCTCAAAACATAGACAGTAGGAAGACTCAGTCTTCCTGTACTTAAGTCGGCATTGTGTCTCTTATATTTAATTCCGATGAAATTTCTGTGTTTCATCGTCAATAGGAAGGTCCAAGGGATATAGTAAACCTGCAGAGGTGCATCGGAAAGTAAAACTGATGACACAGGAAACGCTCAAAACATAGACAGTAGGAAGACTTAGTTTTTCTGTACTTAAGTCGGAATTGTGTCTCTTATATTTAATTCCGATGCAATTTCTGTTTTTCATCGTCAATGGGAAGGTCCAAGGGATACAGTAAACCTGCAGAGGTGCATCGGAATGTAAAACATATGACACAGAAAACGCTCAAAACATAGACAGTAGGAAGACTTAGTCCTCCTGTACTTAAGTCGGCATTGTGTTCCTTATATTTCATTCTGATGCTATTTCTATGTTTCATCGTCACTCTGAAGGTCCAAGGGATACAGTTAACCTGTAGAGGTGCATCGGAATGTAAAACTGGTGACACAGGAAACGCTCAAATTATAGACAGTAGGAAGACTCAGACTTCCTGTACTTAAGTCGGCATTGTGTCACTTATAATTAATTCCGATGCAATTTCTGTGTTTCATCGACAATGGGAAGGTCCAAGGGGTACAGTAAACCTGCAATGGTGCATCGGAATGTAAAACTAGTGACACAGGAAGCGCTCAAAACATAGACAGTAGGAAGACTCAGTCTTCCTGTACTTAAGTCGGCATTTTCTCTCTTATATTTAATTCCGATGCAATATCTGTGTTTCATCGTCAATGGGAAGCTCCAAAGGAAACAGTAAACCTCCAGAGGTGCATCGGAATGTAAAACAGGTGACACAGGAAACGCTCAAAACATAGACAGTAGGAAGACTGAGTCTTCCTTTACTTAAGTCGGCATTGTGTCTTTTATATTTATTTCCGATGAAATTTCTGTGTTTCATCGTGAATGGGAAGGTCCAAGGGATATAGTAATCATGCAGAGGTGCATCGGAAAGTAAATCTGATGACACAGGAAACGCTCAAAGCATAGACAGTAGGAATACTCATTCTTTCTGTACTTAAGTCGGCATTGTGTCTCTTATATTTAATTCCGATGCAATTTCTGTGTTTCATCGTCAATGGGAAGGTCCAAGGGATACAGTAAACCTGCAGACGTGCGTCGGAATGTAAAACTGGTGACACAGGAAACGCTCAAAACATAGACAGTAGGAAGACTCAGTCTTCCTGTACTTAAGTCGGCATTGTGTCTCTTATATTTATTTCCGATGAAATTTCTGTGTTTCATCGTGAATGGGAAGGTCCAAGGGATATAGTAAACCTGCAGAGGTGCATCGGAAAGTAAAACTGATGACACAGGAAACGCTCAAAACATAGACAGTAGGAAGACTCAGTCTTCCTGTACTTACGTCGGCATTGTGTCTCTTATATTTAATTCCGATGCAATTTCTGTGTTTCATCGTCACTGTGAAGGTCCAAGGGATACAGTAAACCTGTAGAGGTGCATCGGAATGTAAAACTGGTGACACAGGAAACGCTCAAATTATAGACAGTAGGAAGACTCAGACTTCCTGTACTTAAGTCGGCATTGTGTCTCTTATATTTAATTCCGATGCAATTTCTGTGTTTCATTGTCACTGTGAAGGTCCAACGGATACAGTAAACCTGTAGAGGTGCATCGGAATGTAAAACTAATGAGACAGGAAACGCTCAAATTATAGACAGTAGGAAGACTCAGTCTTCCTGTACTTAAGTCGGCATTTTGTCTCTTATATTTGATTCCGATGCAATTTCTGTGTTTCATCGTCAATGGGAAGGTCCAAGGGATACAGTAAGCCTGCAGAGGTGCATCAGAATGTAAAACTGGTGACACCGGAAACGCTCAAAACATAGAGAGTAGGAAGACTCAGTCTTCCTGTACTTAAGTTGGCATTGTGTCTCTTATATTTAATTCCGATGCAATTTCTGTGTTTCATCGTCAATGGGAAGGTCCAAGGGATACAGTAAACCTGCAGAGGTCCATCGGAATGTAAAACTAGTGACACAGGAAACGCTCAAAACATAGACAGTAGGAAGACTCAGTCTTCCTGTACTTAAGTCGGCATTGTGTCTCTTATATTTAATTCTGATGCAATTTCTGTGTTTCATCGTCAATGGGAAGGTCCAAGGGATACTGTAAACCTGTAGAGGTGCATCGGAATGTAAAACTGGTGACACAGGAAACGCTCAAAACATAGACAGTAGGAAGACTCAGTCTTCCTGTACTTAAGTCGGCTTTGTGTCTCTTATATTTAATTCCGATGCAATTTCTGTGTTTCATCGTCAATGGGAAGGTCCAAGGGATACAGTAAACCTGCAGAGGTGCATCAGAATGTAAAACTGGTGACACAGGAAACGCTCAACACATAGACAGTAGGAAGACTCATTCTTCCTGTACTTAAGTCGGCATTGTGTCTCTTATATTTAATTCCGATGCAATTTCTGTGTTTCATCGTCAATGGGAAGGTCCAAAGGAAACAGTAAACCTCCAGAGGTGCATCGGAATGTAAAACTGGTGACACAGGAAACGCTCAAAACATAGACAGTAGGAAGAAAAAGGGTGAATGGCCTTTCAGATCATGATGCGCAAATTTTAACTTTAAAAGATTTTTATGCTGCAACTCGTGTTAAATATAGTCATCAGCTGTTCAGGAAAGCTGATCCGGTTGCTGTAGAGACCTTTGTAAACCTTATAAAGGAACAAGAGTGGCAAGATGTTTATAGCGCTGAGACAGTAAACGATAAATATAATGCTTTTCTAAAGACCTTTCTCATGCTCTTTGAAAGTTGCTTTCCGTTACAACGTTTAAAACAGGGTACTAGCACAAACAGGCAACCTGGGTGGCTGACTAGAGGGATAAGAATATCTTGTAGAACAAAGTGGCAATTATATCAAAACGTTAGAAACAGTCAAAATCTAAATGCAGCAGCCCATTACAAACAGTATTGTAAGGTGCTTAAAAATGTTATTAGGAAGGCAAAAAGTATGTGGTATGCAGATAGAATAGCTACGTCTCAGGATAAAATTAAAACCATATGGTCAGTCGTAAAGGAAGTTGCTGGTCTGCAGAGACAGGTCGAGGATATAGAATCAGTGCGTAGTGGGAATGCCCGTGTTACTGATAAGTCGCATATATGTACGGTATTTAATAATCACTTTCTGAATATAGCAGGTGAACTAAATAGAAACCTAATTCCAACAGGGAATCATATAGCGCTCTTAGAAAAAAGTGTTCCGAGACTGTTACCTGAAATGCTCCTCCATGATACTGACAAGAGGGAGATTGAGTTAATAATTAAATCACTAAAGACCAAGAACTCTCATGGATATGACGGGGTATCTAGCAGAATACTGTGTATGTATGTTAGCCCAGTACTTAGCCATATCTGTAACTTTTCCTTTAGGAGTGGTCGGTTTCCTGATCGATTAAAATACTCGGTAGTGAAGCCACTTTATAAAAAGGGAGACATTGATAATGTTGACAATTTTAGACCTATTTCTATGCCATCGGTGTTTGCTAAAGTTATCGAGAAGTTTGTATATACAAGGTTACTGGAGCATTTAAATTCACATAATTTGCTCTCAAATGTTCAGTTTGGTTTTAGAAATGGTTTAACAACTGAAAATGCTATATTGTCTTTTCTCTGTGAGGTTTTCGACGGATTAAATAAAAGGTTGCGAACGCTAGGTGTTTTCTTTGATTTAACGAAGGCTTTTGACTGTGTTGACCACAAAATATTACTGCAGAAGTTGGACCATTATGGAGTAAGGGGAGTAGCTTACAATTGGTTCGCCTCTTACTTTAAGAACAGAAAGCAGAGGGTAATTCTCCGCAATATTGAGAGTGGTAGTGATGTTCAGTCCCAATGGGGCACTGTTAAGTGGGGCGTTCCCCAAGGGTCGGTGCTGGGGCCACTGCTGTTTCTTATTTATATAAATGATATGCCTTCTAGTATTACAGGTGATTCAAAAATATTTCTGTTTGCTGATGACACCAGCTTTATAGTGAAGGATCTTGTGTGTAATATTGAAACAGTAACAAATAATTTAGTTCATGAAATAAGTTCGTGGCTTGTGGAAAATAATTTGATGCTAAATCACAGTAAGACTCAGTTTTCACAGTTTCTAACTCACAATTCAACAAGAACTGACATTTTAATCAGACAGAATGGGCATGTTATAAGCGAGACGGAACAGTTCAAGTTCCTAGGCGTACGGATAGATAGTAAGCTGTTGTGGAAAGCCCATGTTCAGGATCTTGTTCAGAAACTAAATGCTGCTTTATTTACCATTAGAACAGTATCTGAAATAAGTGACACTTCAACATGAAAAGTAGTCTACTTCGCATATTTTCATACGCTTATGTCGTATGGTATTATTTTTTGGGGTAATTCTTCTCATTCAAAAAGGGTATTTTTGGCTCAAAAACGGGCTGTTCGAGCTATATGTGGTGTAAGTTCGAGAACCTCTTGTCGACCCCTATTCAAAAATCTGGGAATTCTGACGTTGCCCTCACAGTATATATTTTCTTTAATGTCGTTTGTTGTTAGCAATATTAGCCTATTCCCAAGAGTTAGCAGCTTTCACTCAGTTAATACTAGGCAGAAATCAAATCTGCATGTAGAATGCAGTTCCTTGACTCTTGTGCAGAAAGGAGTGCAGTATTCTGCTGCATACATTTTCAATAAGCTACCACAAGAACTCAAAAATCTTAGCAGTAGCCAAAACTCTTTTAAGTCTAAACTGAAGAGTTCCTCATGGCTCACTCCTTCTATTCTGTCGAGGAGCTCCTGGAAGAGCTAAAAAAATAAGCAAATTCCAGTGTTACATTGTTGATTGTCTTCATTTAAACTTATGACTTGTCACCTGAATATGTTTTTTTTTCTATATTTCATTTTATCTGTTTCTAATATCGTATGATAATTTCATGTATTGACTCGTTCCATGACCATGGACATTTCTCCTTAATTTGGTCCCACGGAACAATAAATAAATAAATAAATAACACTCAGTCTTCCTGTACTTAAGTCGGCATTGTGTCTTTTATATTTATTTGCGATGAAATTTCTGTGTTTCATCGTGAATGGAAAGGTCCAAGGGATATAGTAATCATGCAGAGGTGCATCGGAAAGTAAAACTGATGACACAGGAAACGCTCAAAACATAGACAGTAGGAAGACTCCGTCTTCCTGTACTTAAGTCGGCATTGTGTCTCTTATATTTAATTCCGATGCAATTTCTGTTTTTCATCGTCAATGGGAAGGTCCAAGGGATACAGTAAACCTGCAGAGGTGCATCTGAATGTATAACTGGTGACACAGAAAACGCTCAAAACATAGACAGTAGGAAGACTCAGTCTACCTGTACTTAAGTCGGCATTATGTCTCTTATATTTAATTCCGATGCAATTTCTGTGTTTCATCGTCAATGGGAAGGTCCAAGGGATACAGTAATCCGGCAGAGGTGCATCAGAATGTAAAACTGCTGACACAGGAAACGCTCAAAACATAGACAGTAGGAAGACTCAGTCTTCCTGTACTTAAGTCGGCATTATGTCTCTTATATTTAATTCCGATGCAATTTCTGTGTTTCATCGTCAATGGGAAGGTCCAAGGGATACAGTAATCCTGCAGAGGTGCATCAGAATGTAAAACTGGTGACACAGGAAACGCTCAAAACATAGACAGTAGGAAGACTTAGTCATCCTGTACTTAAGTCGGCATTGTGTCTCTTATATTTAATTTCGATGCAATTTGTGTTTCATCGTCTATGGGAAGGTCCAAGGGATACAGTAAACTAGCAGAGGTGCATCGAAATGTAAAACTGGTGACACAGGAAACGCTCAAATTATAGACAGTAGGGACGACTCAGTCATCGTGTACTTAAGTCGGCATTGTGTCTCTTATATTTAATTCCGATGCAATTTCTGTGTTTCATCGTCAATGGGAAGGTCCAAGGGATATAATAATCCTGCAGAGGTGCATCGGAAAGTAAAACTGATGACACAGGAAACGCTGAAAACATAGACAGTAGGAAGACTTAGTCTTCCTGTACATAAGTCGGCATTGTGTCTCTTATATTTAATTCCGATGCAATTTCTGTGTTTCATCGTCTATGGGAAGGTCCAAGGGATACAGTAAACATGCAGAGGTGCATCGAAATGTAAAACTGGTGACACAGGAAACGCTCAAAACATTGACTGTAAGAAGACTGTTTTCTTGTACTTAAGTCGGCATTGTGTCTCATATATTTAATTCCGATGTAATTTCTGTGTTTCATCGTAACTGTGAAGGTCCAAGGTATACAGTAAACCTCTAGAGGTGCATCGGAATGTAAAACTGGTGACACAGGAAACGCTCAAATTATAGACAGTAGGAAGACTCAGTCATCCTGTACTTAAGTCTGCATTGTGTATTTAATTCCGATGCTATTTCTGTGTTTCATCGTCACTGTGAAGGTCCAAAGGATACAGTAAACCTGTAGAGGTGCATCGGAATGTACAACTGGTGACAAAGGAAACGCTCAAATTATAGACAGTAGGAAGACTCAGTCTTCCTGTACTTAAGTCGGCATTGTGTCTCTTATATTTAATTCCGATGCAATTTCTGTGTTTCATCGTCAATGGGGATGTCCAAGGGATACAGTAAACCTGCAGAGGTGCATCGGAATGTAAAACCGGTGACACAGGAGACGCTCAAAACATAGACAGTAGGAAGACTCAGTCTTCCCGTACTTAAGTCGGCATTGTGTCTCTTATATATATTTACGAAGAAATTTCTGTGTTTCATCGTGAATGGGAAGGTCCAAGGGATATAGTAAACCTGCAGCGGTGTATCGGAAAGTAAAACTGATGACACAGGAAACGCTCAACACATAGACAGTAGGAAGACTTAGTCTTCCTGTACTTAAGTCGGCATTGTGTTTCTTATATTTAATTTCGATGCAATTCCTGTGTTTCATCGTCACTGTGAAGGTCCAAGGGATACAGTAAACCTGTAGAGGTGCATCGGAATGTAAAACTGGTGACACAGGAAACGCTCAAATTATTGACAGTAGGAAGACTCAGTCATCCTGTACTTAAGTCTGCATTGTGTATTTAATTCCGATGCTATTTCTGTGTTTCATCGTCACTGTGAAGGTCCAAGGGATACAGTAAACCTGTAGAGGTGCATCGGAATGTACAACTGGTGACAAAAGAAACGCTCAAATTATAGACAGTAGGAAGAGTCAGTCTTCCTGTACTTAAGTCGGCATTGTGTCTCTTATATTTAATTCCGATGCAATTTCTGTGTTTCATCGTCAATGGGAAGGTCCAAGGGATACAGTAAACCTGCAGAGGTGCGTTGGAATGTAAAACTGGTGACACAGGAAACGCTCAAAACATAGGCAGTAGGAAGACTCTGTCTTCCTGTACTTAAGTCGTCATTGTGTCTCTTATATTTATTTCCGATGAAATTTCTGGGTTTGATCGTGAATGGGAAGGTTCAAGGGATAGAGTAATCCTGCAGAGGTGCATCGGAAAGTAAAACTGATGACACAGGAAACGCTCAAATCATAGACAGTAGGAAGACTTAGTCTTTCTGTACTTAAGTCGGCATTGTGTCTCTTATATTTAATTCCGATGCAATTTCTGTTTTTCATCGTCAATGGGAAGGTCCAGGGGATACAGTAAACCTGCAGAGGTGAATCGGAATGTAAAACTGATGACACAGAAAACGCTCAAACCATAGACAGTAGGAAGACTCAGTCTTCCTGTACTTATGTCGGCATTGTGTCCCTTATATTTAATTCCGATGCGATTTCTGTGTTTCATCGACAATGGGAAGGTCCAAGGGATACAGTAAACCGGCAGAGGTGCATCGGAATGTAAAACTGGTGACACAGGAACCGCTCAAATATTGATCGTATGAAGACTGTTTTCTTGTACTTAAGTCGGCATTGTGTCTCTTATATATAATTTCGATGCAATTTCTGTGTTTCGTCGTCAATGGGAAGGTCCAAGGGATACAGGAAACCTGCAGTGGTGCATCGGAATGTAAAACTTGTGACACAGGTAACGCTCAAAACATAGAGAGTAGGAAGACTCAGTCTTCCTGTACTTAAGTCGGCATTGCGTCTCTTATATTTAATTCCGATGCAATTTCTGTGTTTCATCGTCAATGGGAAGGTCCAAGGGATACAATAAACCTGCAGAGGTGCATCGGAATGTAAAACTGGTGACACCGGAAACGCTCAAAGCATAGACAGTAGGAAGACTCAGTCTTCCTATACTTAAGTCGGCATTGTGTCTCTTATATTTATTTCCTATGAAATTTCTGTGTTTCATCGCCAATGGGAAGGTCCAAGGGATACAGTAAAACTGCAGAGCTGCATCAGAATGTAAAACTGGGGACACAGGAAACGCTCAAAACATACAGAGTAGGCAGACTCAGTCTTCCTGTTTTTAAGTCGGCATTGTGTCTGTAATATTTAATTCCGATGCAATTTCTGTGTTTCATCGTCAATGGGAAGGTCCAAGGGATACAGTAAACCTGTAGAGGTGCATCGGAATGTAAAACTGGTGACACAGGAAACGCTCAAATTACAGACAGTAGGAAGACTCAGTCTTCCTGTACTTATGTCGGCATTGTGTCACTTATATTTAATTCCGATGAAATTTCTGTGTTTCATCGCCAATGGAAAGGTCTTAGGGATACAGTAAAATTGCAGAGCTGCATCAGAATGTAAAAATGGGGACACAGGAAACGCTCAGAACATAGAGAGTAGGCAGACTCAGTCTTCCTGTTTTTAAGTCGGCATTGTGTCTCTTATATTTAATTCCGATGCAATTTCTGTGTTTCATCGTCAATGGGAAGGTCCAAGCGATACAGTAAACCTGCAGAGGTGCATCGGAATGTAAAACTAGTGACACAGGAAACAATCAAAACATAGACAGTTGGAAGACTCAGTCTTCCTGTACTTAAGTCGGTATTGTGTCTCTTATATTTAATTCCGATGCAATTTCTGTGTTAATGGGAAGGTCCAAGGGATACAGTAAACCTGCAGAGGTGCATCGGAATGTAAAACTGGTGACACAGGAGACGCTCAAAACATAGACATTAGGAGGACTCAGCCTTCCTGTACTTAAGTCGGCATTGTGTCTCTTATATTTATTTCCGATGAAATTTCTGTGTTTCATCGTGAATGGGAAGGTCCAAGGGATATAGTAAACCTGCAGAGGTACATCGGAAGGTAAAACTGATGACACACGAAACGCTCAAAAGATAGACAGTAGGAAGACTTAGTCTTCCTGTTCTTAAGTCGGCATTGTGTTTCTTATATTTAATTCCGATGCAATTTCTGTGTTTCATCGTCAATGGGAAGGTCCAAGGGATACAGTAAACCTGCAGAGGTGCATCAGAATGTAAAACTGGTGACACAGGAAACGCTCAACACATAGACAGTAGGAAGACTCATTCTTCCTGTACTTAAGTCGGCATTGTGTCTCTTATATTTAATTCCGATGCAATTTCTGTGTTTCATCGTCAATGGGAAGGTCCAAGGGATACAATAAACCTGCAGAGGTGCATCGCAATGTAAAACTAGTGACACAGGAAACGCTCAAATCATAGACAGTAGGAAGACTCAGTCTTCCTGTACTTAAGTCGGCATTGTGTCTCTTACATTTAATTCCGATGCAATTTCTGTGTTTCATCGTCAATGGGAAGGTCCAAGGGATACAGTAAACCTGCAGAGGTGCATCGGAATGTAAAACTGGTGACACAGGAAACGCTTAAAACATAGGCAGTAGGAAGACTCAGTCTTCCTGTACTTAAGTTGTCATTGTGTCTCTTATATTTATTTCCGATGAAATTTCTGGGTTTGATCGTGAATGGGAAGGTTCAAGGGATAGAGTAATCCTGCAGAGGTGCATCGGAAAGTAAAACTGATGACACAGGAAACGCTCAAATCATAGACAGTAGGAAGACTTAGTCTTTCTGTACTTAAGTCGGCATTGTGTCTCTTATATTTAATTCCGATGCAATTTCTGTTTTTCATCGTCAATGGGAAGGTCCAGGGGATACAGTAAACCTGCAGAGGTGAATCGGAATGTAAAACTGATGACACAGAAAACGCTCAAACCATAGACAGTAGGAAGACTCAGTCTTCCTGTACTTATGTCGGCATTGTGTCCCTTATATTTAATTCCGATGCGATTTCTGTGTTTCATCGACAATGGGAAGGTCCAAGGGATACAGTAAACCGGCAGAGGTGCATCGGAATGTAAAACTGGTGACACAGGAACCGCTCAAATATTGATCGTATGAAGACTGTTTTCTTGTACTTAAGTCGGCATTGTGTCTCTTATATATAATTTCGATGCAATTTCTGTGTTTCGTCGTCAATGGGAAGGTCCAAGGGATACAGGAAACCTGCAGTGGTGCATCGGAATGTAAAACTTGTGACACAGGTAACGCTCAAAACATAGAGAGTAGGAAGACTCAGTCTTCCTGTACTTAAGTCGGCATTGCGTCTCTTATATTTAATTCCGATGCAATTTCTGTGTTTCATCGTCAATGGGAAGGTCCAAGGGATACAATAAACCTGCAGAGGTGCATCGGAATGTAAAACTGGTGACACCGGAAACGCTCAAAGCATAGACAGTAGGAAGACTCAGTCTTCCTGTACTTAAGTCGGCATTGTGTCTCTTATATTTATTTCCTATGAAATTTCTGTGTTTCATCGCCAATGGGAAGGTCCAAGGGATACAGTAAAACTGCAGAGCTGCATCAGAATGTAAAACTGGGGACACAGGAAACGCTCAAAACATACAGAGTAGGCAGACTCAGTCTTCCTGTTTTTAAGTCGGCATTGTGTCTGTAATATTTAATTCCGATGCAATTTCTGTGTTTCATCGTCAATGGGAAGGTCCAAGGGATACAGTAAACCTGTAGAGGTGCATCAGAATGTAAAACTGGTGACACAGGAAACGCTCAAATTACAGACAGTAGGAAGACTCAGTCTTCCTGTACTTATGTCGGCATTGTGTCACTTATATTTAATTCCGATGAAATTTCTGTGTTTCATCGCCAATGGAAAGGTCTTAGGGATACAGTAAAATTGCAGAGCTGCATCAGAATGTAAAAATGGGGACACAGGAAACGCTCAGAACATAGAGAGTAGGCAGACTCAGTCTTCCTGTTTTTAAGTCGGCATTGTGTCTCTTATATTTAATTCCGATGCAATTTCTGTGTTTCATCGTCAATGGGAAGGTCCAAGCGATACAGTAAACCTGCAGAGGTGCATCGGAATGTAAAACTAGTGACACAGGAAACAATCAAAACATAGACAGTTGGAAGACTCAGTCTTCCTGTACTTAAGTCGGTATTGTGTCTCTTATATTTAATTCCGATGCAATTTCTGTGTTAATGGGAAGGTCCAAGGGATACAGTAAACCTGCAGAGGTGCATCGGAATGTAAAACTGGTGACACAGGAGACGCTCAAAACATAGACATTAGGAGGACTCAGCCTTCCTGTACTTAAGTCGGCATTGTGTCTCTTATATTTATTTCCGATGAAATTTCTGTGTTTCATCGTGAATGGGAAGGTCCAAGGGATATAGTAAACCTGCAGAGGTACATCGGAAGGTAAAACTGATGACACACGAAACGCTCAAAAGATAGACAGTAGGAAGACTTAGTCTTCCTGTTCTTAAGTCGGCATTGTGTTTCTTATATTTAATTCCGATGCAATTTCTGTGTTTCATCGTCAATGGGAAGGTCCAAGGGATACAGTAAACCTGCAGAGGTGCATCAGAATGTAAAACTGGTGACACAGGAAACGCTCAACACATAGACAGTAGGAAGACTCATTCTTCCTGTACTTAAGTCGGCATTGTGTCTCTTATATTTAATTCCGATGCAATTTCTGTGTTTCATCGTCAATGGGAAGGTCCAAGGGATACAATAAACTTGCAGAGGTGCATCGCAATGTAAAACTAGTGACACAGGAAACGCTCAAATCATAGACAGTAGGAAGACTCAGTCTTCCTGTACTTAAGTCGGCATTGTGTCTCTTACATTTAATTCCGATGCAATTTCTGTGTTTCATCGTCAATGGGAAGGTCCAAGGGATACAGTAAACCTGCAGAGGTGCATCGGAATGTAAAACTGGTGACACAGGAAACGCTTAAAACATAGGCAGTAGGAAGACTCAGTCTTCCTGTACTTAAGTTGTCATTGTGTCTCTTATATTTATTTCCGATGAAATTTCTGTGTTTCATCGTGAATGGGAAGGTCCAAGGGATATAGAAAACGTGCAGAGGTGCATCGGAAAGTAAAACTGATGACACAAGAAACTCTCAAAACATAGACAGTAGGAAGACTTAGTCTTCCTGTACTTAAGTCGGCATTGTGTCTCTTATATTTAATTCCGATGCAATTTCTGTTTTTCGTCGTCAATGGGAAGGTCCAAGGGATTCAGTAAACCTGCAGAGGTGCATCGGAATGTAAAACTGGTGACACAGAAAACGCTCAAAACATAGACAGTAGGAAGACTCAGTCTTCCTGTACTTAAGTCAGCATTGTGTCTCTTATATTTAATTCCGATGCAATTTCTGTGTTTCATCGTCAATGGGAATGCCCAAGGGATACAGTAAACCTGCAGAGGTGCATCGGAATGTAAAACTGGTGACACAGGAAACGCTCAAAGCACAGACAGTAGGAAGACTCAGTCTTCCTGTACTTAAGTCGGCATTGTGTCTCTTATATATATTTCTGATGAAATTTCTGTGTTTCATCGTGAATGGGAAGGTCCAAGGGATATAGTAAACCTGCAGAGGTGCATCGGAAAGTAAAACTGATGACACAGGAAACGCTCAAAACATAGACAGTAGGTGAATTAGTCTTCCTGTACTTAAGTCGGCATTGTGTTTCTTATATTTAATTCCGATGCAATTCCTGTGTTTCATCGTCACTGTGAAGGTCCAAGGGATACAGTAAACCTGTAGAGGTGCATCGGAATGTAAAACTGGTGACACAGGAAACGCTCAAATTATAGACAGTAGGAAGACTTAGTCTTCCTGTACTTATGTCGGCATTGTGTCTCTTATATTTAATTCCGATGCAATTTCTGTGTTTCATCGTCAATGGGAAGGTCCAAGGGATACAGTAAACCTGCAGAGGTGCATCAGAATGTAAAACTGGTGACACAGGAAACGCTCAACACATAGACAGTAGGAAGACTCATTCTTCCTGTACTTAAGTCGGCATTGTGTCTCTTATATTTAAATCCGATGCAATTTCTGTGTTTCATCGTCAATGGGAAGGTCCAAGGGATACAGTAAACTTGCAGAGGTGCATCGCAATGTAAAACTAGTGACACAGGAAACGCTCAAAAAATAGACAGTAGGAAGACTCAGTCTTCCCGTACTTAAGTCGGCATTGTGTCTCTTATATATATTTCTGATGAAATTTCTGTGTTTCATCGTGAATGGGAAGGTCCAAGGGATACAGTAAACCGGCAGAGGTGCATCGGAATGTGAAACTGGTGACACAGGAACCGCTCAAACATTGACCGTATGAAGACTGTTTTCTTGTACTTAAGTCGGCATTGTGTCTCTTACATTTAATTCCGATGCAATTTCTGTGTTTCATCGTCAATGGGAAGGTCCAAGGGATACAATAAACCTGCAGAGGTGCATCGGAATGTAAAACTGGTGACACAGGAAACGCTCAAATTACAGACAGTAGGAAGACTCAGTCTTCCTGTACTTCAGTCGGCATTGTGTGTCTTATATTTAATTCCGATGCAATTTCTGTGTTTCATCGCCAATGGGAAGGCCTAAGGGATACAGTAAAACTGCAGAGCTGCATCAGAATGTAAAACTGGGGACACAGGTAACGCTCGAAACATAGAGAGTAGGCAGACTCAGTCTTCCTGTTTTTAAGTGGGCATTGTGTCTCTTATATTTAATTCCGATGCAATTTCTGTGTTTCGTCGTCAATGTGAAGGTCCAAGGGATACAGTAAACCTGCAGAGGTGCATCTGAATGTAGAACTGGTGACACAGGAAACGCTCAAAACATAGACAGTAGGAAGACTCAGCCTTCCTGTACTTAAGTCGGCAATGTGTCTCTTATATTTATTTCCGATGAAATTTCTGTGTTTCATCGTGAATGGGAAGGTCCAAAGGATACAGTAAACCTGCAGAGGTGCATCGGAATGTAAAACTAGTGACACAGGAAACAATCAAAACATAGACAGTTGGAAGACTCAGTCTTGCTGTACTTATGTCGGCATTGTGTTTCTTATATTTAATTCCGATGCAATTCCTGTGTTTCATCGTCACTGTGAGGGTCCAAGGGATACAGTAAACCTGTAGAGGTGCATCGGAATGTAAAACTCGTGACACAGGAAACGCTCAAATTATAGACAGTAGGAAGACTTAGTCTTAGTGTTCTTAAGTCGGCATTGTGTCTCTTATATTTAATTCCGATGCAATTTCTGTGTTTCATCGTCAATGGGAAGGTCCAAGGGATACAGTAAACCTGCAGAGGTGCATCGGAATGTAAAACTAGTGACACAGGAAACGCTCAAAATATAGACAGTAGGAAGACTCAGTCTTCCTGTACTTAAGTCGGCATTGTGTCTCTTACATTTAATTCCGATGCAATTTCTGTGTTTCATCGTCAATGGGAAGGTCCAAGGGATACAGTAAACCTGCAGGGGTGCATCGGAATGTAAAACTGGTGACACAGGAAACGCTCAAAACATAGGCAGTAGGAAGACTCTGTCTTCCTGTACTTAAGTCGTCATTGTGTCTCTTATATTTATTTCCGATGGAATTTCTGTGTTTCATCGTGAATGGGAAGGTCCAAGGGATATAGTGTACCTGCAGAGGTGCATCGGAAAGTAAAACTGATGACACAGGAAACGCTCAAATCATAGACAGTAGGAAGACTTAGTCTTTCTGTACTTAAGTCGGCATTGTGTCTCTTATATTTATTTCCGATGAAATTTCTGTGTTTCATCGTGAATGGGAAGGTCCAAGGGATATAGTAAACCTGCAGAGGTGCATCGGAAAGTAAAACTGATGACACAGGTAACGCTCAAAACATAGACAGTAGGAAGACTCAGTCTTCCTGTACTTACGTCGGCATTGTGTCTCTTATATTTAATTCCGATGCAATTTCTGTGTTTCTTCGTCACTGTCAAGGTCCAAGGGATAGAGTAAACCTGTAGAGGTGCATCGGAATGTAAAACTGGTGACACAGGAAACGCTCAAATTATAGACAGTAGGAAGACTCAGTCTTCCTGTACTTAAGTCGGCATTGTGTCACTTATAATTAATTCCGATGCAATTTCTGTGTTTCATCGTCAATGGGAAGGTCCAAGGGATACAATAAACCTGCAGAGGTGCATCGGTATGTAAAACTAGTGACACAGGAAACAATCAAAACATAGACAGTTGGAAGACTCAGTCTTGCTGTACTTATGTCGGCATTGTGTTTCTTATATTTAATTCCGATGCGATTCCTGTGTTTCATCGTCACTGTGAGGGTCCAAGGGATACAGTAAACCTGTAGAGGTGCATCGGAATGTAAAACTCGTGACACAGGAAACGCTCAAATTATAGACAGTAGGAAGACTTAGTCTTAGTGTTCTTAAGTCGGCATTGTGTCTCTTATATTTAATTCCGATGCAATTTCTGTGTTTCATCGTCAATGGGAAGGTCCAAGGGATACAGTAAACCTGCAGAGGTGCATCGGAATGTAAAACTAGTGACACAGGAAACGCTCAAAATATAGACAGTAGGAAGACTCAGTCTTCCTGTACTTAAGTCGGCATTGTGTCTCTTACATTTAATTCCGATGCAATTTCTGTGTTTCATCGTCAATGGGAAGGTCCAAGGGATACAGTAAACCTGCAGGTGTGCATCGGAATGTAAAACTGGTGACACAGGAAACGCTCAAAACATAGGCAGTAGGAAGACTCTGTCTTCCTGTACTTAAGTCGTCATTGTGTCTCTTATATTTATTTCCGATGGAATTTCTGTGTTTCATCGTGAATGGGAAGGTCCAAGGGATATAGTGTACCTGCAGAGGTGCATCGGAAAGTAAAACTGATGACACAGGAAACGCTCAAATCATAGACAGTAGGAAGACTTAGTCTTTCTGTACTTAAGTCGGCATTGTGTCTCTTATATTTATTTCCGATGAAATTTCTGTGTTTCATCGTGAATGGGAAGGTCCAAGGGATATAGTAAACCTGCAGAGGTGCATCGGAAAGTAAAACTGATGACACAGGTAACGCTCAAAACATAGACAGTAGGAAGACTCAGTCTTCCTGTACTTACGTCGGCATTGTGTCTCTTATATTTAATTCCGATGCAATTTCTGTGTTTCTTCGTCACTGTCAAGGTCCAAGGGATAGAGTAAACCTGTAGAGGTGCATCGGAATGAAAAACTGGTGACACAGGAAACGCTCAAATTATAGACAGTAGGAAGACTCAGTCTTCCTGTACTTAAGTCGGCATTGTGTCACTTATAATTAATTCCGATGCAATTTCTGTGTTTCATCGTCAATGGGAAGGTCCAAGGGATACAATAAACCTGCAGAGGTGCATCGGTATGTAAAACTAGTGACACAGGAAACAACCAAAACATAGACAGTTGGAAGACTCAGTCTTGCTGTACTTATGTCGGCATTGTGTTTCTTATATTTAATTCCGATGCAATTCCTGTGTTTCATCGTCACAGTGAGGGTCCAAGGGATACAGTAAACCTGTAGAGGTGCATCGGAATGTAAAACTCGTGACACAGGAAACGCTCAAATTATAGACAGTAGGAAGACTTAGTCTTAGTGTTCTTAAGTCGGCATTGTGTCTCTTATATTTAATTCCGATGCAATTTCTGTGTTTCATCGTCAATGGGAAGGTCCAAGGGATACAGTAAACCTGCAGAGGTGCATCGGAATGTAAAACTAGTGACACAGGAAACGCTCAAAATATAGACAGTAGGAAGACTCAGTCTTCCTGTACTTAAGTCGGCATTGTGTCTCTTACATTTAATTCCGATGCAATTTCTGTGTTTCATCGTCAATGGGAAGGTCCAAGGGATACAGTAAACCTGCAGGGGTGCATCGGAATGTAAAACTGGTGACACAGGAAACGCTCAAAACATAGGCAGTAGGAAGACTCTGTCTTCCTGTACTTAAGTCGTCATTGTGTCTCTTATATTTATTTCCGATGGAATTTCTGTGTTTCATCGTGAATGGGAAGGTCCAAGGGATATAGTGTACCTGCAGATGTGCATCGGAAAGTAAAACTGATGACACAGGAAACGCTCAAATCATAGACAGTAGGAAGACTTAGTCTTTCTGTACTTAAGTCGGCATTGTGTCTCTTATATTTAATTTCGATGCAATTTCTGTTTTTCATCGTCAATGGGAAGGTCCAAGGGATACAGTAAACATGCAGAGGTGCATCGGAATGTAAAACTGATGACACAGAAAACGCTCAAAACATAGACAATAGGAAGACTCAGTCTTCCTGTTCTTATGTCGGCATTGTGTCCCTTATATTTAATTCCGATGCGATTTCTGTGTTTCATCGACAATGGGAAGGTCCAAGGGATACAGGAAACCTGCAGAGGTGCATCGGAATGTAAAACTGGTGACACAGGAAACGCTCAAAACATAGAGAGTAGGAAGACTCAGTCTTCCTGTACTTAAGTCGGCATTGTATCTCTTATATTTAATTCCGATGCAATTTCTGTGTTTCATCGTCAATGGGAAGGTCCAAGGGATACAATAAACCTGCAGAGGTGCATCGGAATGTAAAACTGGTGACACAGGAAGCGCTCAAAGTATAGACAGTAGGAAGACTCAGTCTTCCTATACTTAAGTCGGCATTGTGTCTCTTATATTTATTTCCGATGAAATTTCTGTGTTTCATCGCCAATGGGAAGGTCCAAGGGATACAGTAAAACTGCAGAGCTGCATCAGAATGTAAAACTAGGGACACTGGAAACGCTCAAAACATAGAGAGTAGGCAGACTCAGTCTTCCTGTTTTTATGTCGGCTTTGTGTCTGTTATATTTAATTCCGAATCAATTTCTGTGTTTCATCGTCAATGGGAAGGTCCAAGGGATACAGTAAACCTGTAGAGGTGCATCGGAATGTAAAACTGGTGACACGGGAAACGCTCAAATTACAGACAGTAGGAAGACTCAGTCTTCCTGTACTTAAGTCGGCATTGTGTCTCTTATATTTAATTCCGATGCAATTTCTGTGTTTCTTCGCCAATGGGAAGGCCTAAGGGATACATTAAAACTGCAGAGCTGCATCAGAATGTAAAACTGGGGACACAGGAAACGCTCAAAACATAGAGAGTAGGCAGACTCAGTCTTCCTGTTTTTAAGTCGGCATTGTGTCTCTTATATTTAATTCCGATGCAATTTCTGTGTTTCATCGTCAATGTGAAGGTCCAAGGGATACAGTAAACCTGCAGAGGTGCATCGGAATGTAGAACTGGTGACACAGGAAACGCTCAAAACATAGACAGTAGGAAGACTCGGCCTTCCTGTACTTAAGTCGGCATTGTGTCTCTTATATTTATTTCCGATGAAATTTCTGTGTTTCATCGTGAATGGGAAGGTCCAAGGGATATAGTAAACCTGCAGAGGTGCATCGGAAAGTAAAACTGATGACACACGAAACGCTCAAAACATAGACAGTAGGAAGACTTAGTCTTCCTGTACTTAAGTCGGCATTGTGTCTCTTACATTTAATTCCGATGGAATTCCTGTGTTTGATCTGCACTGTGATGGTCCAAGGGATACAGTAAACCTGTAGAGGTGCATCGGAATGTAGAAATAGTGACACAGGAAACGCTCAAGTCATAGACATTAGGAAGATTCAGTCTTCCTGTACTTAAGTCGGCATTGTGTCTCTTATATTTAATTCCGATGCAATTTCTGTGTTTCATCGTCAATGGGAAGGTCCAAGGGATACAGTAAACCTGCAGAGGTGCATCGGAATGTAAAACTGGTGACACAGGAAACGCTCAAATTATAGACAGTAGGAAGACTCAGTCTTCTTGTACTTAAGTCGGCATTGTGCCTCTTATATTTAATTCCGATGCAATTTCTGTGTTTCATCGCCAATGGGAAGGCCTAAGGGATACAGTAAACTGCAGAGCTGCATCAGAATGTAAAACTGGGGACACATGAAACGCTCAAAACATAGAGAGTAGGCAGACTCAGTCTTCCTGTTTTTAAGTCGGCATTGTGTCTCTTATATTTAATTCCGATGCAATTTCTGTGTTTCATCGTCAATGGGAAGGTCCAAGGGATACAGTATACCTGCAGAGGTGCGTCGGAATGTAAAACTGGTGACACAGGAAACGCTCAAAACATAGAGAGTAGGAAGAATCAGTCTTCCTGTACTTAATTCGGCATTGTGTCTCTTATATTTATTTCCGATGAAATTTCTGTGTTTCATCGTGAATGGGAAGGTCCAAGGGATATAGTAAACCTGCAGAGGTGCATCGGAAAGTAAAACTGATGACACAGGAAACGCTCAAATCATAGACAGTAGGAAGACTCAGTCTTCCTGTACTTACGTCGGCATTGTGTCTCTTATATTTAATTCCGATGCAATTTCTGTGTTTCTTCGTCACTGTCAAGGTCCAAGGGATACAGTAAACCTGTAGAGGTGCATCGGAATATAAAACTGGTGACACAGGAAACGCTCAAATTATAGACAGTAGGAAGACTTAGTCTTCCTGTACATAAGTCGGCATTGTGTCTCTTATATTTAATTCCGATTCAATTTCTGTGTTTCATCGTCAATGGGAAGGTCCAAGGGTACAGAAAACCTGCAGAGGTGCATCAGAATGTAAAACTGTTGACACAGGAAACAACACATAGACAGTAGGAAGACTCATTCTTCCTGTACTTAAGTCGGCATTGTGTCTCTTATATTTAATTCCGATGCAATTTCTGTGTTTCATCGTCAATGGGAAGGTCCAAGGGATACAGTAAACCTGCAGAGGTGCATCGGAATGTAAAACTAGTGACACAGGAAACGCACAAAATATAGACAGTAGGAAGACTCAGTCTTCCTGTACTTAAGTCGGCATTGTGTCTCTTACATTTAATACCGATGCAATTTCTGTGTTTCATCGCCAATGGGAAGGTCCAAGGGATACAGTAAACCTGTAGAGGTGCATCGGAATGTAAAACTGGTGACACAGGAAACGCTCAAATTACAGACAGTAGGAAGACTCGGTCTTCCTGTACTTAAATCGGCATTGTGTCTCTTATATTTAATTCCGATGCAATTTCTGTGTTTCATCGTCAATGGGAAGGTCCAAGGGATATAGTAAACCTGCAGAGGTGCATCGGAAAGTAAAACTGATGACACAGGAAACGCTCAAATCATAGACAGTAGGAAGACTTAGTCTTTCTGTACTTAAGTCGGCACTGTGTCTCTTGTATTTAATTCCGATGCAATTTCTGTTTTTCATCGTCAATGGGAAGGTCCAAGGGATACAGTAGACATGCAGAGGTGCATCGGAATGTAAAACTGATGACACAGAAAACGCTCAAAGCATAGACAGTAGGAAGACTCAGTCTTCCTGTACTTATGTCGGCATTGTGTCCCTTATATTTAATTCCGGTGCGATATCTGTGTTTCATCGACAATGGGAAGGTCCAAGGAATACAGGAAACCTGCAGAGGTGCATCGGAATGTAAAACTGGTGACACAGGAAACGCTCAAAACATAGAGAGTAGGATGACTCAGTCTTCCTGTACTTAAGTCGGCATTGTGTCTCTTATATTTAATTCCGATGCAATTTCTGTGTTTTATCGTCAATGGGAAGGTCCAAGGGATACAATAAACCTGCAGAGGTGCATCGGAATGTAAAACTGGTGACACAGGAAACGCTCAAAGCATAGACAGTAGGAAGACTCAGTCTTCCTATACTTAAGTCGGCATTGTGTCTCTTATATTTATTTCCGATGAAATTTCTGTGTTTCATCGCCAATGGGAAGGTCCAAGGGATACAGTAAAACTGCAGAGCTGCATCAGAATGTAAAACTGGGGACACTGGAAACGCTCAAAACATAGAGAGTAGGCAGACTCAGTCTTCCTGTTTTTAAGTCGGCTTAGTGTCTGTTATATTTAATTCCGAAGCAATTTCTGTGTTTCATCGTCAATGGGAAGGTCCAAGGGATACAGTAAACCTGTAGAGGTGCATCGGAATGTAAAACTGGTGACACAGGAAACGCTCAAATTACAGACAGTAGGAAGACTCGGTCATCCTGTACTTAAGTCGGCATTGTGTCTCTTATATTTAATTCCGATGCAATTTTTGTGTTTCATCGCCAATGGGAAGGTCTAAGGGATACAATAAAGCTGCAGAGCTGCATCAGAATGTAAAACTGGGGACGCAGGAAACGCTCAGAACATAGTGAATAGGCAGACTCAGTCTTCCTGTTTTTAAGTCGGCATTGTGTCTCTTATATTTAATTCCGATGCAATTTCTGTGTTTCATCGTGAATGGGAAGGTCCAAGGGATATAGTAAACCTGCAGAGGTGCATCGGAAAGTAAAACTGATGACACACGAAACGCTCAAAACATAGACAGTAGGAAGACTTAGTCTTCCTGTACATAAGTCGGCACTGTGTTTCTTATATTTAATTCCGATGCAATTCCTGTGTTTCATCGTCACTGTGAAGGTCCAAGGGATACAGCAAACCTGTAGAGGTGCATCGGAATGTAAAACTGGTGACACAGGAAACGCTCAAATTATAGACAGTAGGAAGACGTAGTCTTCCTGTACTTAAGTCGGCATTGTGTCTCTTATATTTAAGTCCGATGCAATTTCTGTGTTTCATCGTCATTGGGAAGGTCGAAGGGATACAATAAACCTGCAGAGGTGCATCGGAATGTAAAACTAGTGACACAGGAAACGCTCAAAACATAGACAGTAGGAAGACTCAGTCTTCCTGTACTTAAGTCGGCATTGTGTCTCTTATATTTAATTCCGATGCAATTTCTGTGTTTCATCGTCAATGGGAAGGTCCAAGGGATACAGTAAACCTGCAGAGGTGCATCGGAATATAAAACTAGTGACACAGGAAACAATCAAAACATAGACAGTTGGAAGACTCAGTCTTCCTGTACTTAAGTCGGCATTGTGTCTCTTATATTTAATTCCGATGCAATTTCTGTGTTTCATCGTTAATGGGAAGGTACAAGGGATATAGTAAACCTGCAGAGGTGCATCGGAAAGTAAAACTGATGACACACGAAACGCTCAAAACATAGACAGTAGGAAGACTTAGTCTTCCTGTACATAAGTCGGCACTGTGTTTCTTATATTTAATTCCGATGCAATTCCTGTGTTTCATCGTCACTGTGAAGGTCCAAGGGATACAGCAAACCTGTAGAGGTGCATCGGAATGTAAAACTGGTGACACAGGAAACGCTCAAATTATAGACAGTAGGAAGACGTAGTCTTCCTGTACTTAAGTCGGCATTGTGTCTCTTATATTTAATTCCGATGCAATTTCTGTGTTTCATCGTCATTGGGAAGGTCGAAGGGATACAGTAAACCTGCAGAGGTGCATCGGAATGTAAAACTAGTGACACAGGAAACGCTCAAAACATAGACAGTAGGAAGACTCAGTCTTCCTGTACTTAAGTCGGCATTGTGTCTCTTATATTTAATTCCGATGCAATTTCTGTGTTTCATCGTCAATGGGAAGGTCCAAGGGATACAGTAAACCTGCAGAGGTGCATCGGAATATAAAACTAGTGACACAGGAAACAATCAAAACATAGACAGTTGGAAGACTCAGTCTTCCTGTACTTAAGTCGGCATTGTGTCTCTTATATTTAATTCCGATGCAATTTCTGTGTTTCATCGTTAATGGGAAGGTACAAGGGATATAGTAAACCTGCAGAGGTGCATCGGAAAGTAAAACTGATGACACAAGAAACGCTCAAAACATAGACAGTAGGAAGACTTAGTCTTCCTGTACTTAAGTCGGCATTGTGTCTCTTATATTTATTTCCGATGAAATTTCTGTGTTTCATCGTGAATGGGAAGGTCCAAGGGATATAGCAAAACCTGCAGAGGTGCATCGGAAAGTAAAACTGATGACACAGGTAACGCTCAAAACATAGACAGTAGGAAGACTCAGTCTTCCTGTACTTACGTCGGCATTGTGTCTCTTATATTTAATTCCGATGCAATTTCTGTGTTTCTTCGTCACTGTCAAGGTCCAAGGGATAGAGTAAACCTGTAGAGGTGCATCGGAATGTAAAACTGGTGACACAGGAAACGCTCAAATTATAGACAGTAGGAAGACTCAGTCTTCCTGTACTTAAGTCGGCATTGTGTCACTTATAATTAATTCCGATGCAATTTCTGTGTTTCATCGTCAATGGGAAGGTCCAAGGGATACAATAAACCTGCAGAGGTGCATCGGTATGTAAAACTAGTGACACAGGAAACAATCAAAACATAGACAGTTGGAAGACTCAGTCTTGCTGTACTTATGTCGGCATTGTGTTTCTTATATTTAATTCCGATGCAATTCCTGTGTTTCATCGTCACTGTGAGGGTCCAAGGGATACAGTAAACCTGTAGAGGTGCATCGGAATGTAAAACTCGTGACACAGGAAACGCTCAAATTATAGACAGTAGGAAGACTTAGTCTTAGTGTTCTTAAGTCGGCATTGTGTCTCTTATATTTAATTCCGATGCAATTTCTGTGTCTCATCGTCAATGGGAAGGTCCAAGGGATACAGTAAACCTGCAGAGGTGCATCGGAATGTAAAACTAGTGACACAGGAAACGCTCAAAATATAGACAGTAGGAAGACTCAGTCTTCCTGTACTTAAGTCGGCATTGTGTCTCTTACATTTAATTCCGATGCAATTTCTGTGTTTCATCGTCAATGGGAAGGTCCAAGGGATACAGTAAACCTGCAGGGGTGCATCGGAATGTAAAACTGGTGACACAGGAAACGCTTAAAACATAGCCAGTAGGAAGACTCTGTCTTCCTGTACTTAAGTCGTCATTGTGTCTCTTATATTTATTTCCGATGGAATTTCTGTGTTTCATCGTGAATGGGAAGGTCCAAGGGATATAGTGTACCTGCAGAGGTGCATCGGAAAGTAAAACTGATGACACAGGAAACGCTCAAATCATAGACAGTAGGAAGACTTAGTCTTTCTGTACTTAAGTCGGCATTGTGTCTCTTATATTTAATTTCGATGCAATTTCTGTTTTTCGTCGTCAATGGGAAGGTCCAAGGGATACAGTAAACATGCAGAGGTGCATCGGAATGTAAAACTGATGACACAGAAAACGCTCAAAACATAGACAGTAGGAAGACTCAGTCTTCCTGTACTTATGTCGGCATTGTGTCCCTTATATTTAATTCCGATGCGATTTCTGTGTTTCATCGACAATGGGAAGGTCCAAGGGATACAGGAAACCTGCAGAGGTGCATCGGAATGTAAAACTGGTGACACAGGAAACGCTCAAAACATAGAGAGTAGGAAGACTCAGTCTTCCTGTACTTAAGTCGGCATTGTATCTCTTATATTTAATTCCGATGCAATTTCTGTGTTTCATCGTCAATGGGAAGGTCCAAGGGATACAATAAACACGCAGAGGTGCATCGGAATGTAAAACTGGTGACACAGGAAGCGCTCAAAGTATAGACAGTAGGAAGACTCAGTCTTCCTATACTTAAGTCGGCATTGTGTCTCTTATATTTATTTCCGATGAAATTTCTGTGTTTCATCGCCAATGGGAAGGTCCAAGGGATACAGTAAAACTGCAGAGCTGCATCAGAATGTAAAACTAGGGACACTGGAAACGCTCAAAACATAGAGAGTAGGCAGACTCAGTCTTCCTGTTTTTATGTCGGCTTTGTGTCTGTTATATTTAATTCCGAAGCAATTTCTGTGTTTCATCGTCAATGTGAAGGTCCAAGGGATACAGTAAACCTGCAGAGGTGCATCGGAATGTAGAACTGGTGACACAGGAAACGCTCAAAACATAGACAGTAGGAAGACTCGGCCTTCCTGTACTTAAGTCGGCATTGTGTCTCTTATATTTATTTCCGATGAAATTTCTGTGTTTCATCGTGAATGGGAAGGTCCAAGGGATATAGTAAACCTGCAGAGGTGCATCGTAAAGTAAAACTGATGACACACGAAACGCTCGAAACATAGACAGTAGGAAGACTTAGTCTTCCTGTACTTAAGTCGGCATTGTGTCTCTTACATTTAATTCCGATGCAATTCCTGTGTTTGATCTGCACTGTGATGGTCCAAGGGATACAGTAAACCTGTAGAGGTGCATCGGAATGTAAAACTAGTGACACAGGAAACGCTCAAGTCATAGACATTAGGAAGATTCAGTCTTCCTGTACTTAAGTCGGCATTGTGTCTCTTATATTTAATTCCGATGCAATTTCTGTGTTTCATCGTCAATGGGAAGGTCCAAGGGATACAGTAAACCTGCAGAGGTGCATCGGAATGTAAAACTGGTGACACAGGAAACGCTCAAATTATAGACAGTAGGAAGACTCAGTCTTCTTGTACTTAAGTCGGCATTGTGCCTCTTATATTTAATTCCGATGCAATTTCTGTGTTTCATCGCCAATGGGAAGGCCTAAGGGATACAGTAAACTGCAGAGCTGCATCAGAATGTAAAACTGGGGACACATGAAACGCTCAAAACATAGAGAGTAGGCAGACTCAGTCTTCCTGTTTTTAAGTCGGCATTGTGTCTCTTATATTTAATTCCGATGCAATTTCTGTGTTTCATCGTCAATGGGAAGGTCCAAGGGATACAGTATACCTGCAGAGGTGCGTCGGAATGTAAAACTGGTGACACAGGAAACGCTCAAAACATAGAGAGTAGGAAGAATCAGTCTTCCTGTACTTAATTCGGCATTGTGTCTCTTATATTTATTTCCGATGAAATTTCTGTGTTTCATCGTGAATGGGAAGGTCCAAGGGATATAGTAAACCTGCAGAGGTGCATCGGAAAGTAAAACTGATGACACAGGAAACGCTCAAAACATAGACAGTAGGAAGACTCAGTCTTCCTGTACTTACGTCGGCATTGTGTCTCTTATATTTAATTCCGATGCAATTTCTGTGTTTCTTCGTCACTGTCAAGGTCCAAGGGATACAGTAAACCTGTAGAGGTGCATCGGAATATAAAACTGGTGACACAGGAAACGCTCAAATTATAGACAGTAGGAAGACTTAGTCTTCCTGTACATAAGTCGGCATTGTGTCTCTTATATTTAATTCCGATGCAATTTCTGTGTTTCATCGTCAATGGGAAGGTCCAAGGGTACAGAAAACCTGCAGAGGTGCATCAGAATGTAAAACTGTTGACACAGGAAACAACACATAGACAGTAGGAAGACTCATTCTTCCTGTACTTAAGTCGGCATTGTGTCTCTTATATTTAATTCCGATGCAATTTCTGTGTTTCATCGTCAATGGGAAGGTCCAAGGGATACAGTAAACCTGCAGAGGTGCATCGGAATGTAAAACTAGTGACACAGGAAACGCACAAAATATAGACAGTAGGAAGACTCAGTCTTCCTGTACTTAAGTCGGCATTGTGTCTCTTACATTTAATACCGATGCAATTTCTGTGTTTCATCGCCAATGGGAAGGTCCAAGGGATACAGTAAACCTGTAGAGGTGCATCGGAATGTAAAACTGGTGACACAGGAAACGCTCAAATTACAGACAGTAGGAAGACTCGGTCTTCCTGTACTTAAGTCGGCATTGTGTCTCTTATATTTAATTCCGATGCAATTTCTGTGTTTCATCGTCAATGGGAAGGTCCAAGGGATATAGTAAACCTGCAGAGGTGCATCGGAAAGTAAAACTGATGACACAGGAAACGCTCAAATCATAGACAGTAGGAAGACTTAGTCTTTCTGTACTTAAGTCGGCACTGTGTCTCTTGTATTTAATTCCGATGCAATTTCTGTTTTTCATCGTCAATGGGAAGGTCCAAGGGATACAGTAGACATGCAGAGGTGCATCGGAATGTAAAACTGATGACACAGAAAACGCTCAAAGCATAGACAGTAGGAAGACTCAGTCTTCCTGTACTTATGTCGGCATTGTGTCCCTTATATTTAATTCCGGTGCGATATCTGTGTTTCTTCGACAATGGGAAGGTCCAAGGGATACAGGAAACCTGCAGAGGTGCATCGGAATGTAAAACTGGTGACACAGGAAACGCTCAAAACATAGAGAGTAGGATGACTCAGTCTTCCTGTACTTAAGTCGGCATTGTGTCTCTTATATTTAATTCCGATGCAATTTCTGTGTTTCATCGTCAATGGGAAGGTCCAAGGGATACAGTAAACCTGTAGAGGTGCATCGGAATGTAAAACTGGTGACACAGGAAACGCTCAAATTACAGACAGTAGGAAGACTCGGTCTTCCTGTACTTAAGTCGGCATTGTGTCTCTTATATTTAATTCCGATGCAATTTTTGTGTTTCATCGCCAATGGGAAGGTCTAAGGGATACAATAAAGCTGCAGAGCTGCATCAGAATGTAAAACTGGGGACGCAGGAAACGCTCAGAACATAGTGAATAGGCAGACTCAGTCTTCCTGTTTTTAAGTCGGCATTGTGTCTCTTATATTTAATTCCGATGCAATTTCTGTGTTTCATCGTGAATGGGAAGGTCCAAGGGATATAGTAAACCTGCAGAGGTGCATCGGAAAGTAAAACTGATGACACACGAAACGCTCAAAACATAGACAGTAGGAAGACTTAGTCTTCCTGTACATAAGTCGGCACTGTGTTTCTTATATTTAATTCCGATGCAATTCCTGTGTTTCATCGTCACTGTGAAGGTCCAAGGGATACAGCAAACCTGTAGAGGTGCATCGGAATGTAAAACTGGTGACACAGGAAACGCTCAAATTATAGACAGTAGGAAGACGTAGTCTTCCTGTACTTAAGTCGGCATTGTGTCTCTTATATTTAATTCCGATGCAATTTCTGTGTTTCATCGTCATTGGGAAGGTCGAAGGGATACAGTAAACCTGCAGAGGTGCATCGGAATGTAAAACTAGTGACACAGGAAACGCTCAAAACATAGACAGTAGGAAGACTCAGTCTTCCTGTACTTAAGTCGGCATTGTGTCTCTTATATTTAATTCGGATGCAATTTCTGTGTTTCATCGTCAATGGGAAGGTCCAAGGGATACAGTAAACCTGCAGAGGTGCATCGGAATATAAAACTAGTGACACAGGAAACAATCAAAACATAGACAGTTGGAAGACTCAGTCTTCCTGTACTTAAGTCGGCATTGTGTCTCTTATATTTAATTCCGATGCAATTTCTGTGTTTCATCGTTAATGGGAAGGTACAAGGGATATAGTAAACCTGCAGAGGTGCATCGGAAAGTAAAACTGATGACACACGAAACGCTCAAAACATAGACAGTAGGAAGACTTAGTCTTCCTGTACATAAGTCGGCACTGTGTTTCTTATTTTTAATTCCGATGCAATTCCTGTGTTTCATCGTCACTGTAAAGGTCCAAGGGATACAGCAAACCTGTAGAGGTGCATCGGAATGTAAAACTGGTGACACAGGAAACGCTCAAAACGTAGACTGTAGGAAGACTCAGTCTTCCTGTACTTAAGTCGGCATTGTGTCTCTTATATTTAATTCCGATGCAATTTCTGTGTTTCATCGTCAATGGGAAGGTCCAAGGGATACAGTAAACCTGCAGAGGTGCATCGGAATATAAAACTAGTGACACAGGAAACAATCAAAACATAGACAGTTGGAAGACTCAGTCTTCCTGTACTTAAGTCGGCATTGTGTCTCTTATATTTAATTCCGATGCAATTTCTGTGTTTCATCGTTAATGGGAAGGTACAAGGGATATAGTAAACCTGCAGAGGTGCATCGGAAAGTAAAACTGATGACACAAGAAACGCTCAAAACATAGACAGTAGGAAGACTTAGTCTTCCTGTACTTAAGTCGGCATTGTGTCTCTTATATTTAATTCCGATGCAATTTCTGTTTTTCATCGTCAATGGGAAGGTCCAAGGCATACAGTAAACCGGCAGAGGTGCATCGGAATGTAAAACTGGTGACACAGGAACCGCTCAAACATTGACCGTATAAAGACTGTTTTCTTGTACTTACGTCAGCATTGTGTCTCTTATATTAAATTTCGATGCAATTTCTGTGTTTCAGCGTCAATGGGAAGGTCCAAGGGATACAGTTAACCTGCAGAGGTGCATCAGAATGTAAAACTGGTGACACAGGAAACGCTCAACACACAGACAGTAGTAATACTCATTCTTCCTGTTCTTATGTCGGCATTGTGTCTCTTATATTTAATTCCGATGCAATTTCTGTGTTTCATCGTCAATGGGAAGGTCCAAGGGATACAGTAAACCTGCAGAGGTGCATCGCTATGTAAAACTAGTGACACAGGAAACGCTCAAAGCATAGACAGTAGGAAGACTCAGTCTTCCTGTACTTAAGTCGGCATTGTGTCTCTTACATTTAATTCCGATGCAATTTCTGTGTTTCATCGTCAATGGGAAGGTCCAAGGGATACAGTAAACCTGCAGAGGTGCATCGGAATGTAAATCTGGTGACACAGGAAACGCTCAAAACATAGGCAGTAGGAAGACTCAGTCTTCCTGTACTTAGGTCGTCATTGTGCCTCTTATATTTATTTCCGATGAAATTTCTGTGTTTCATCGTGAATGGGAAGGTCCAAGGGATATAGTAAACCTGCAGAGGTGCATCGGAAAGTAAAACTGATGACACAAGAAACGCTCAAAACATAGACAGTAGGAAGACTTAGTCTTCCTGTACTTAAGTCGGCATTGTGTCTCTTATATTTAATTCCGATGCAATTTCTGTTTTTCATCGTCAATGGGAAGGTCCAAGGCATACAGTAAACCGGCAGAGGTGCATCGGAATGTAAAACTGGTGACACAGGAACCGCTCAAACATTGACCGTATAAAGACTGTTTTCTTGTACTTACGTCGGCATTGTGTCTCTTATATTAAATTTCGATGCAATTTCTGTGTTTCAGCGTCAATGGGAAGGTCCAAGGGAAACAGGAAAACTGCAGAGGTGCATCGGAATGTAAAACTGGTGACACAGGAAACGCTCAAAACATAGAGAGTAGGAAGACTCAGTCTTCCTGTACTGAAGTCGGCATTGTGTCTCTTATATTTAATTCCGATGCAATTTCTGTGTTTCATCGTCAATGGGAAGGTCCAAGGGATACAATAATCCTGCAGAGGTGCATCGGAATGTAAAACTGGTGACACAGGAAACGCTCAAAGCATAGACAGTGGGAAGACTCAGTCTTCCTGTACTTAAGTCGGCATTGTGTCTCTGATATTTAATTCCGATGCAATTTCTGTGTTACATCGCCAATGGGAAGGTCTAAGGGATACAGTACAACTTCAGAGCTGCATCAGTATGTAAAACTGCGGACACAGGAAACGCTCAAAACATAGAGAGTAGGCAGACTCAGTCTTCCTGTTTTTAAGTCGGCATTGTGTCTCTTATATTTAATTCCGATGCAATATCTGTGTTTCATCGTCAATGGGAAGGTCCAAGGGATACAGTAAACCTGCAGAGGTGCATCGGAATGTAAAACTGGTGACACAGGAAACGCTCAAATTATAGACAGTAGGAAGACTCAGTCTTCCTGTACTTAAGTCGGCATTGTGTCACTTATAATTAATTCCGATGCAATTTCTGTGTTTCATCGTCAATGGGAAGGTCCAAAAGATACAGTAAACCTGCAGAGGTGCATCGGAATGTAAAACTAGTACCCAGGAAACAATCAAACCATAGACAGTTGGAAGACTCAGTCTTCCTGTACTTAAGTCGGCATTGTGTCTCTTAAATTTAATTCCGATGCAATTTCTGTGTTTCATCGTTAATGGGAAGGTCCAAGGGATACAGTAAATCTGCAGAGGTGCATCAGAATGTAAAACTGGTGACACAGGAGACGCTCAAAACATAGTAGGACAGTAGGAAGACTCAGCCTTCCTGTACTTAAGTCGGCATTGTGTCTCTTATAATTATTTCCGATGAAATTTCTGTGTTTCATCGTGAATGGGAAGGTCCAAGGGATATAGTAAACCTGCAGAGGTGCATCGGAAAGTAAAATTGATGACACACGAAACGCTCAAAACATAGACAGTAGGAAGACTTAGTCTTCCTGTACTTAAGTCGGCATTGTGACTCTTATATTTAATTCCGATGCAATTCCTGTGTTTCATCGTCACTGTGAAGGTCCAAGGGATACAGTAAACCTGTAGAGGTGCATCGGAAGGTAAAACTAGTGACACAGGAAACGCTCAAAACATAGGCAGTAGGAAGACTCAGTCTTCCTGTTCTTAAGTCGGCATTGTGTCTCTTATATTTAATTCCGATGCAATTTCTGTGTTTCATCGTCAATGGGAAGGTCCAAGGGATACAGTATACCTGCAGAGGTGCATCGGAATGTAAAACTGGTGACACAGGAAACGCTTAAACATAGACAGTAGGAAGACTCAGTCTTCCTGTACTTAAGTCGGCATTGTGTATCTTATATTTAATTCCGATGCAATTTCTGTGTTTCATCGTCAATGGGAAGGTCCAAAGGATATAGTAAACCTGCAGAGGTGCATCGGAATATAAAACTAGTGACACAGGAAACGCTCAAAACATAGACAGTAGGAAGACTCAGTCTTCCTGTACTTAAGTCGGCATTGTGTCTCTTATATTTAATTCCGATGCAATTTCTGTGTTTCATCGTCAATGGGAAGGTCCAAGAGATATAGTAAACCTGCAGAGCTGCATCGGAAAGTAAAACTGATGACACACGAAACGCTCAAAACATAGACAGTAGGAAGATTTAGTCTTCCTGTACTTAAGTCGGCATTGTGTCTCTTATATTTAATTCCGATGCAATTCCTGTGTTTCATCGTCACTGTGAAGGTCCAAGGGATACAGTAAACCTGTAGAGGTGCATCGGAAGGTAAAACTAGAGACACAGGAAACGCTCAAAACATAGACAGTAGGAAGACTTAGTCTTCCTGTACTTAAGTCGGCATTGTGTCTCTTATATTTAATTCGGATGCAATTTCTGTTTTTTATCGTAATGGGAAGGTCCAAGAGATATAGTAAACCTGCAGAGGTGCATCGGAATGTAAAACTGATGACACAGAAAACGCTCAAAACATAGAGAGTAGGCAGACTCAGTCTTCCCGATTTTAAGTCGGCATTGTGTCTCTTATATTTAATTCCGATGCAATTTCTTTGTTTCATCGTCAATGGGAAGGTCCAAGGGATACAGTAAACCTGCAGAGGTGCATCGGAATGTAAAACTGGTGACACAGGAAACGCTCAAATTGTAGACAGTAGGAAGACTCAGTCTCCCTGTACTTAAGTCGGCATTGTGTCACTTATAATTAATTCCGATGCAATTTCTGTGTTTCATCGGCAATGGGAAGGTCCAAGGGATACAGTAAACCTGCAGAGGTACATCGGAATGTAAAACTAGTGACACAGGAAACAATCAAAACATAGACAGTTGGAAGACTCAGTCTTCCTGTACTTAAGTCTGCATTGTGTCTCTTAAATTTAATTCCGATGCTATTTCTGTTTCATCGTTAATGGGAAGGTCCAAGGGATACAGTAAACCTGCAGAGGTGCATCGGAATGTAAAACTGGTGACACAGGAGACGCTCAAAACATAGACAGTAGGAAGACTCAGCCTTCCTGTACTTAAGTCGTCATT
The DNA here is from genome assembly GCF_023898315.1 of Schistocerca nitens. NCBI lineage: Eukaryota > Metazoa > Arthropoda > Insecta > Orthoptera > Acrididae > Schistocerca > Schistocerca nitens. Next base: position 764,836,619 of record NC_064619.1, read on the forward strand.
GTGTCTCTTATATTTATTTCCGATGAAATTTCTGTGTTTCATCGTGAATGGGATGGTCCATGGGATACAGTAAACCTGCAGAGGTGCATCGGAATGTAAAACTGATGACACAGAAAACGCTCAAAACATAGACAGTAGGAAGACACAATCTTCCTGTACTTATGTCGGCATTGTGTCTCTTATATTTAATTCCGATGCGATTTCTGTGTTTCATCGACAATGGGAAGGTCCAAGGGATACAGTAAGCCGGCAGAGGTGCATCGGAATGTAAAACTGGTGACACAGGAACCTCTCAAACATTGACCGTATGAAGACTGTTTTCTTGTACTTAAGTCGGCATTGTGTCTCTTATATTAAATTTCGATGCAATTTCTGTGTTTCAGCGTCAATGGGAAGGTCCAAGGGATACAGTAAACCTGCAGAGGTGCATCGGAATGTAAAACTAGTGACACAGGAAACGCTCAAAACATAGACAGTAGGACGACTCAGTCTTCCTGTACTTAAGTCGGCATTGTGTCTCTTACATTTAATTCTGATGCAATTTCTGTGTTTCATCGTCAATGAGAAGGTCCAAGGGATACAGTAAACCTGCAGAGGTGCATCGGAATGTAAAACTGGTGACACAGGAAACGCTCAAAACATAGGCAGTAGGAAGACTCAGTCTTCCTGTACTTAAGTCGTCATTGTGTCTCTTATATTTATTTCCGATGAAATTTGTGTGTTTCATCGTGAATGGGAAGGTCCAAGGGATATAGTAAACCTGCAGAGGTGCATCGGAAAGTAAAACTGATGACACAAGAAACGCTCAAAACATAGACAGTAGGAAGAATTAGTCTTCCTGTACTTAAGTCGGCATTGTGTCTCTTATATTTAATTCCGATGCAATTTCTGTGTTTCATCGTCAATGGGAAGGTCCAAGGGATATAGTAAACCTGCAGAGGTGCATCGGAAAGTAAAACTGACACAAGAAACGCTCAAAACATAGACAGTAGGAAGACTTAGTCTTCCTGTACTTAAGTCGGCATTGTGTCTCTTATATTTAATTCCGATGCAATTTCTGTGTTTCATCGTCAATGGGAAGGTCCAAGGGATACAGTAAACCTGCAGAGGTGCATCGGAATGTAAAACTGATGACACAGAAAACGCTCAAAACATAGACAGTAGGAAGACACAGTCTTCCTGTACTTATGTCGGCATTGTGTCTCTTATATTTAATTCCGATGCGATTTCTGTGTTTCATCGACAATGGGAAGGTCCAAGGGATACAGTAAGCCGGCAGAGGTGCATCGGAATGTAAAACTGGTGACACAGGAACCTCTCAAACATTGACCGTATGAAGACTGTTTTCTTGTACTTAAGTCGGCATTGTGTCTCTTATATTAAATTTCGATGCAATTTCTGTGTTTCAGCGTCAATGGGAAGGTCCAAGGGAAACAGGAAACCTGCAGAGGTGCATCGGAATGTAAAACTGGTGACACAGGAAACGCTCAAAACATAGAGAGTAGGAAGACTCAGTCTTCCTGTACTTAAGTCGGCATTGTGTCTCTTATATTTAATTCCGATGCAATTTCTGTGTTTCATCGTAAATGGGAAGGTCCAAGGTATACAATAAACCTGCAGAGGTGCATCGGAATGTAAAACTGGTGACACAGGAAACGCTCAAAGCATAGACAGTAGGAAGACTCACTCTTCGTATACTTAAGTCGGCATTGTGTCTCTTATATTTATTTCCGATGAAATTTCTGTGTTTCATCGCCAATGGGAAAGTCCAAGGGATAAAGTAAAACTGCAGAGCTGAATCAGAATGTAAAACTGGGGACACAGGAAACGCTCAAAACATAGAGAGTAGGCTGACTCAGTCTTCCTGTTTTTAAGTCGGCATTGTGTCTCTTATATTTAATTCCGATGCAATTTCTGTGTTTCATCGTCAATGGGAAGGTCCAAGGGATACAGTAAACCTGTAGAGGTGCATCGGAATATAAAACTGGTGACACAGGAAACGCTCAAATTACAGACAGTAGGAAGACTCAGTCTTCCTGTACTTAAGTCGGCATTGTGTCTCTGATATTAAATTCCGATGCAATTTCTGTGTTTCATCGTTAATGGGAAGGTCCAAGGGATACAGTAAACCTGCAGAGGTGCATCGGAATGTAAAACTGGTGACACAGGTGACGCTCAAAACATAGACAGTAGGAAGACTCCGCCTTCCTGTACTTAAGTCGGCATTGTGTCTCTTATATTTATTTCCGATGAAATTTCTGTGTTTCATCGTGAATGGGAAGGTCCAAGAGATATAGTAAACCTGCAGAGGTGCATCGGAAAGTAAAACTGATGACACAGGAGACGCTCAAAACATAGACAGTAGGAAGACTTAGTCTTCCTGTACTTAAGTCGGCATTGTGTCTCTTATATTTAATTCCGATGCAATTCCTGTGTTTCATCTGCACTGTGAAGGTCCAAGGGATACAGTAAACCTGTAGAGGTGCATCGGAATGTAAAACTAGTGACACAGGAAACGCTCAAACATAGACATTAGGAAGATTCAGTCTTCCTGTACTTAAGTCGGCATTGTGTCTCTTATATTTAATTCCGATGCAATTTCTGTGTTTCAGCGTCAATGGGAAGGTCCAAGGGATACAGTAAACCTGCAGAGGTGCATCGGAATGTAAAACTGGTGACACAGGAAACGCTCAAATTGTAGACAGTAGGAAGACTCAGTCTTCCTGTACTTAAGTCGGCATTGTGTCTCTTATATTTAATTCCGATGCAATTTCTGTGTTTCATCGTCAATGGGAAGGTCCAAAGGATACAGTAAACCTGCAGAGGTGCATCGGAATGGAAAACTAGTGACACAGGAAACGCTCAAAACATAGACAGTAGGAAGACTCAGTCTTCCTGTCCTTAAGTCGGTATTGTGTCTCTTATATTTAATTCCGATGCAATTTCTGTGTTTCATCGTCAATGGGAAGGTCCAAGGGATACAGTAAACCTGCAGAGGTGCGTCGGAATGTAAAACTGGTGACACAGGAAACGCTCAAAGCATAGACAGTAGGAAGAATCAGTCTTCCTGTACTTAATTCGGCATTGTGTCTCTTATATTTATTTCCGATGAAATTTCTGTGTTTCATCGTGAATGGGAAGGTCCAAGGGATATAGTAAACCTGCAGAGGTGCATCGGAAAGTAAAACTGATGACACAGGAAACGCTCAAAACATAGACAGTAGGAAGACTCAGTCTTCCTGTACTTAAGTCGGCATTGTGTCTCTTATATTTAATTCCGATGCAATTTCTGTGTTTCATCGTCACTGTCAAGGTCCAAGGGATACAGTAAACCTGTAGAGGTTCATCGGAATGTAAAACTGGTGACACAGGAAACGCTCAAATTATAGACAGTAGGAAGGCTCAGTCTTCCTGTCCTTAGGTCGGCATTGTGTCACTTATAATTAATTCCGATGCAATTTCTGTGTTTCATCGTCAATGGGAAGGTCCAAGGGATACAGTAAACCTGCAGAGGTGCATCGGAATGTAAAACTAGTGGCACAGGAAACAATCAAATCATAGACAGTTGGAAGACTCAGTCTTGCTGTACTTAAGTCGGCATTGTGTTTCTTATATTTAATTCCGATGCAATTCCTGTGTTTCATCGTCACTGTGAAGGTCCAAGGGATACAGTAAACCTGTAGAGGTGCATCGGAATGTAAAACTGGTGACACAGGAAACGCTCAAATTTTAGACAGTAGGAAGTTATGTCTTCCTGTACTTAAGTCTGCATTGTGTCTCTTATATTTAATTCCGATTCAATTTCTGTGTTTCAGCGTCAATGGCAAGGTCCAAGGGTACAGAAAACCTGCAGAGGTGCATCAGAATGTAAAACTGGTGACACAGGAAACGCCAACACATAGACAGAGGAAGACTCATTCTTCCTGTACTTAAGTCGGCATTGTGTCTCTTATATTTAATTCCGATGCAATTTCTGTGTTTCATCGTCAATGGGAAGGTCCAAGGGATACAGTAAATCTGCAGAGGTGCATCGGAATGTAAAACTAGTGACACAGGAAACGCTCAAAATATAGACAGTAGGAAGACTTAGTCTTTCTGTACTTAAGTCTGCATTGTGTCTCTTATTTTTAATTCCGATGCAATTTCTGTTTTTCATCGTCAATGGGAAGGTCCAAGGGATACAGTAAACCTGCAGAGGTGCATCGGAATGTAACACTGATGACACAGAAAACGCTCAAAACATAGACAGTAGGAAGACTCATTCTTCCTGTACTTATGTCGGCATTGTGTCCCTTATATTTAATTCCGATGCGATTATTGTGTTTCATCGACAATGGGAAGGTCCAAGGGATACAGTAAACCGGCAGAGGTGCATCGGAATGTAAAACTGGTGACACAGGAACCGCTCAAACATTGACCGTATGAAGACTGTTTTCTTGTACTTAAGTCGGCATTGTGTCTCTTATATTTAATTCCGATGCAATTTCTGTGTTTCATCGTCAATGGGATGGTCCAAGGGATACAGTAAAACTGCAGAGGTGCATCGGAATGTAAAACTGGTGACACAGGAGACGCTCAAAACATAGACAGTAGGAAGACTCAGCCTTACTGTACTTAAGTCGGCATTGTGTCTCTTATATTTATTTCCGATGAAATTTCTGTGTTTCATCGTGAATGGGAAGGTCCAAGGGATATAGTAAACCTGCAGAGGTGCATCGGAAAGTAAAACTGATGACACACGAAACGCTCAAAACATAGACAGTAGGAAGACTTAGTCTTCCTGTACTTAAGTCGGCATTGTGTCTCTTATATTTAATTCCGATGCAATTCCTGTGTTTCATCGTCACTGTGAAGGTCCAAGGGATACAGTAAACCTGTAGAGGTGCATCCTAATGTAAAACTAGTGACACAGGAAACGCTCAAAACATAGACAGTAGGAAGACTCAGTCTTCCTGTACTTAAGTCGGCATTGTGTCTCTTATATTTAATTCCGATGCAATTTCTGTGTTTCATCGTCAATGGGAAGGTCCAAGGGATACAGTAAAACTGCAGAGGTGCATCGGAATGTAAAACTGGTGACACAGGAAACGCTCAAAACGTAGACAGTAGGAAGACTCAGTCTTCCTGTACTTAAGTCGGCATTGTGTCTCTTATATATATTTCCGATGAAATTTCTGTGTTTCATCGTGAATGGGAAGGTCCAAGGGATATAGTAAACCTGCAGAGGTGCATCGGAAAGTAAAACTGATGACACACGAAACGCTCAAAACATAGACAGTAGGAAGACTTAGTCTTCCTGTACTTAAGTCGGCATTGTGTTTCTTATATTTAATTCCGATGCAATTCCTGTGTTCATCGTCACTGTGAAGGTCCAAGGGATACAGTAAACCTGTAGAGGTGCATCGGAATGTAAAACTGGTGACACAGGAAACGCTCAAATGATAGGCAGTAGGAAGACGTAGTCTTCCTGTACTTAAGTCGGCATTGTGTCTCTTATATTTAATTCCGATGCAATTTCTGTGTTTCATCGTCAATGGGAAAGTCCAAGGGATAAAGTAAACCTGCAGAGGTGCAACAGAATGTAAAACTGGTGACACAGGAAACGCTCAACACATAGACAGTAGGAAGACTCATTCTTCCTGTACTTAAGTCGGCATTGTGTCTCTTATATTTAATTCCGATGCAATTTCTGTGTTTCATCGTCAATGGGAAGGTCCAAGGGATACAGTAAACCTGCAGAGGTGCATCGCAATGTAAAACTGATGACACAGGAAACGATCAAAACATAGACAGTAGGAAGTCTCAGTCTTCCTGTACTTAAGTCGTCATTGTGTCTCTTATATTTATTTCCGATGAAATTTCTGTGTTTCATCGTGAATGGGAAGGTCCAAGGGATATAGTAAACCTGCAGAGGTGCATCGGAAAGTAAAACTGATGACACAAGAAACGCTCAAAACTTAGACAGTAGGAAGACTTAGTCTTCCTATACTTAAGTCGGCATTGCGTCTCTTATATTTAATTCCGATGCAATTTCTGTTTTTCATCGTCAATGGGAAGGTCCAAGGCATACAGTAAACCTGCAGAGGTGCATCGGAATGTAAAACTGATGAGACAGAAAACGCTCAAAACATAGACAGTAGGAAGACTCAGTCTTCCTGTACTTATGTCGGCATTGTGTCTCTTATATTTAATTCCGATGCGAGTTCTGTGTTTCATCGACAATGGGAAGGTCCAAGGGATACAGAAAACCGGCAGAGATGCATCGGAATGTAAAACTGGTGACACAGGAACCGCTCAAACATTGACCGTATGAAGACTGTTTTCTTGTACTTAAGTCGGCATTGTGTCTCTTATATTAAAATTCGATGCAATTTCTGTGTTTCAGCGTCAATGGGAAGGTCCAAGGGAAACAGGAAACCTGCAGAGGTGCATCGGAATGTAAAACTGGTGACACAGGAAACTCTCAAAACATAGAGAGTAGGAAGACTCAGTCTTCCTGTACTTAAGTCGGCATTGTGTCTCTTATATTTAATTCCGATGCAATTTCTGTGTTTCATCGTCAATGGGAAGGTCCAAGGGATACAATAAACCTGCAGAGGTGCATCGGAATTTAAACTGGTCACACAGGTAACGCTCAAAGCATAGACAGTAGGAAGACTCAATCTTCCTATACTTAAGTCGGCATTGTGTCTCTTATATTTATTTCCGATGAAATTTCTGTGTTCCATCGCCAGTGGGAAGGTCCAAGGGATACAGTAAAACTGCAGAGCTGCATCAGATTGTAAAACTGGGGACACAGGAAACGCTCAAAACATAGAGAGTAGGCAGACTCATTCTTCCTGTTTTTAAGTCGGCATTGTGTCTCTTATATTTAATTCCGATGCAATTTTTGTGTGTCATCGTCAATGGGAAGGTCCAAGGGATACAGTAAACCTGCAGAGGTGCATCGGAATGTAAAACTGGTGACACAGGAAACGCTCAAATTATAGGCAGTAGGAAGACTCAGTCTTCCTGTTCTTAAGTCGGCATTGTGTCACTTATAATTAATTCCGATGCAATTTCTGTGTTTCATCGTCAATGGGAAGGTCCAAGGGATACAGTAAACTTGCAGAGGTGCATCGGAAAGTAAAACTGATGACACACGAAACGCTCAAAACATAGACAGTAGGAAGACTTAGTCTTCCTGTACTTATGTCGGCATTGTGTCTCTTATACTTAATTCCGATGCAATTCCTGTGTTTCATCTGCACTGTGAAGGTCCAAGGGATACAGTAAACCTTTAGGGGTGCATCGGAATGTAAAACTAGTGACACAGGAAGCGCTCAAAACATAGACATTAGGAAGATTCAGTCTTCCTTTACTTAAGTCGGCATTGTGTCTCTTATATTTAATTCCGATGCATTTTCTGTGTTTCATCGTCAATGGGAAGGTCCAAGGGATACAGTAAACCTGCAGAGGTGCATCGGAATGTAAAACTGGTGACACAGGAAACGCTCAAAACATAGACAGTAGGAAGACTCAGTCTTCCTGTACTTAAGTCGGCATTGTGTCTCTTATATTTAATTCCGATGCAATTTCTGTGTTTCATCGTCAATGGGATGGTCCAAAGGATACAGTAAACCTGCAGAGGTGCATCTGAATGTAAAACTAGTGACACAGGAGACGCTCAAAACATAGACAGTAGGAAGACACAGTCTTCCTGTACTTAAGTCGGTATTGTGTCTCTTATATTTAATTCCGATGCAATTTCTGTGTTTCATCGTCAATGGGAAGGTCCCAGGGATACAGTAAACCTGCAGAGGTGCGCCGGATTGTAGAACTGGTGACACAGGAAACGCTCAAAACATAGACAGTAGGAAGAATCAGTCTTCCTGTACTTAATTCGGCATTGTGTCTCTTATATTTATTTCCGATGAAATTTCTGTGTTTCATCGTGAATGGGAAGGTCCAAGGGATATAGTAAACCTGCAGAAGTGCATCGGAAAGTAAAACTAATGACACAGGAAACGCTCAAATCATAGACAGTAGTAAGACTCAGTCTTCCTGTACTTACGTCGGCATTGTGTCTCTTATATTTAATTCCGATGCAATTTCTGTGTTTCATCGTCACTGTCAAGGTCCAAGGGATACAGTAAACCTGCAGAGGTGTATCGGAATGTAAAACTGGTGACACAGGAAACGCTCAAATTATAGACAGTAGGAAGACTCAGGCTTCCTGTACTTAAGTCGGCATTGTGTCACTTATAATTAATTCCGATGCAATTTCTGTGTTTCATCGTCAATGGGAAGGTCCAAGGGATACAGTAAACCTGCAGAGGTGCTTCGGAATGTAAAACTAGTGACACAGGAAACAATCAAAACATAGACAGTTAGAAGACTCAGTCTTCCTGTACTTAAGTCGACATTGTGTCTCTTATATTTAATTCCGATGCAATTTCTGTGTTTCATCATCAATGTGAAGGTCCAAGGAATACAGTAAACCTGCAGAGGTGCATCGGAATGTAAAACTGGTGACACAGGAAACGCTCAAAACATAGACAGTAGGAAGACTCAGCCTTCCTGTACTTAAGTCGGCATTGTGTCTCTTATATTTATTTCCAATGAAATTTCTGTGTTTCATCGTGAATGGGAAGGTCCAAGGGATATAGTAAACCTGCAGAGGTGCATCGGAAAGTAAAACTGATGACACACGAAACGCTCAAAGCATAGACAGTAGGAAGACTTAGTCTAACTGTACTTAAGTCGGCATTGTGTCTCTTATATTTAATTCCGATGCAATTCCTGTGTTTCATCGTCACTGTGAAGGTCCAAGGGATACAGTAAACCTGTAGAGGTGCATCGGAAGGTAAAACTCGTGACACAGGAAACCCTCAAAACATAGACAGTAGGAAGACTCAGTCTTCCTGTAATTAAATCGGCATTGTGTCTCTTATATTTAATTCCGATGCAATTTCTGTGCTTCATCGTCAATGGGAAGGTCCAAAGGATACAGTAAACCTGCAGAGGTGCATCGGAATGTAAAACTAGTGACACAGGAAACGCTCAAAACATAGACAGTAGGAAGACTCAGTCTTCCTGTACTTAAGTCGGTATTGTGTCTCTTATATTTAATTCCGATGCAATTTCTGTGTTTCATCGTCAATGGGAAGGCCCAAGGGATACAGTAAACCAGCAGAGGTGCGTCGGAATGTAAAACTGGTGACACAGGAAACGCTCAAAACATAGACAGTAGGAAGAATCAGTCTTCCTGTACTTAATTCGGCATTGTGTATCTTATATTTATTTCCGATGAAATTTCTGTGTTTCATCGTGAATGGGAAGGTCCAAGGGATATAGTAAACCTGCAGAGGTGCATCGGAAAGTAAAATTAATGACACAGGAAACGCCCAAAACATAGACAGTAGTAAGACTCATTCTTCCTGTACTTACGTCGCCATTGTGTCTCTTATATTTAATTCCGACGCAATTTCTGTGTTTCATCGTCACTGTCAAGGTCCAAGGGATACAGTAAACCTGTAGAGGTGCATCGGAATGTAAAACTGGTGACACAGGAAACGCTCAAATTATAGACAGTAGGAAGACTCAGTCTTCCTGTACTTAAGTCGGCATTGTGTCACTTATAATTAATTCCGATGCAATTTCTGTGTTTCATCGTCAATGGGAAGGTCCAAGGGATACAGTAAACCTGCAGAGGTGCTTCGGAATGTAAAACTAGTGACACAGGAAACAATCAAAACATAGACAGTTGGAAGACTCAGTCTTCCTGTACTTAAGTCGACATTGTGTCTCTTATATTTAATTCCGATGCAATTTCTGTGTTTCATCGTCAATGTGAAGGTCCAAGGAATACAGTAAACCTGCAGAGGTGCATCGGAATGTAAAACTGGTGACACAGGAAACGCTCAAAACATAGACAGTAGGAAGACTCAGCCTTCCTGTACTTAAGTCGGCATTGTGTCTCTTATATTTATTTCCGATGAAATTTCTGTGTTTCATCGTGAATGGGAAGGTCTAAGGGATATAGTAAACCTGCAGAGGTGCATCGGAAAGTAAAACTGATGACACACGAAACGCTCAAAGCATAGACAGTAGGAAGACTTAGTCTTCCTGTACTTAAGTCGGCATTGTGTCTCTTATATTTAATTCCGATGCAATTCCTGTGTTTCATCGTCACTGTGAAGGTCCAAGGGATACAGTAAACCTGTAGAGGTGCATCGGAAGGTAAAACTCGTGACACAGGAATCCCTCAAAACATAGACAGTAGGAAGACTCAGCCTTCCTGTACTTAAGTCGGCATTGTGTCTCTTATATTTAATTCCGATGCAATTTCTGTGTTTCATCGTCAATGGGAAGGTCCAAAGGATACAGTAAACTTGCAGAGGTGCATCGGAATGTAAAACTGGTGACACAGGAAACGCTCAAATTATAGACAGTAGGAAGACTCAGTCTTCCTGTACTTAAGTCGGCATTGTGTCACTTATAATTAATTCCGATGCAATTTCTGTGTTTCTTCGTCAATGGGAAGGTCCAAGGGATACAGTAAACCTGCAGAGGTGCTTCGGAATGTAAAACTAGTGACACAGGAAACAATCAAAACATAGACAGTAGGAAGACTCAGCCTTCCTGTACTTAAGTCGGCATTGTGTCTCTTATATTTATTTCCGATGAAATTTCTGTGTTTCATCGTGAATGGGAAGGTCCAAGGGATATAGTAAACCTGCAGAGGTGCATCGGAAAGTAAAACTGATGACACACGAAACGCTCAAAACATAGACAGTAGGAAGACTTAGTCTTCCTGTACTTAAGTCGGCATTGTGTTTCTTATATTTAATTCCGATGCAATTCCTGTGTTTCATCGTCACTGTGAACGCCCAAGGGATACAGAAAACCTGCAGAGGTGCATCGGAATGTAAAACTGGTGACACAGGAAACGCTCAAATTATAGACAGTAGGAAGACTTAGTCTTCCGGTACTTAAGTCGGCATTGTGTCTCTTACATTTTATTCCGATGCAATTTCTGTGTTTCATCGTCAATGGGAAGGTCCAACGGATACAGTAAACCTGCAGAGGTGCATCGGAATATAAAACTGGTGACACAGGAAACGCTCAAAACATAGACAGTAGGAAGACTCAGTCTTCCTGTACTTAAGTCGTCATTGTGTCTCTTATATTTATTTCCGATGAAATTTCTGTGTTTCATTGTCAATGGGAAGGTCCAAGGGATATAGTAAACCTGCAGAGGTGTATCGGAAAGTAAAACTGATGACACAGGAAACGCTCAAAGCATAGACAGTAGGAAGACTTAATCTTCCTGTACTTAAGTCGGCATTGTGTCTCTTATATTTAATTCGGATGCAATTTCTGTTTTTCATCGTAATGGGAAGGTTCAAGGGATACAGTAAACCTGCAGAGGTGCATCGGAATGTAAAACTGATGACACAGAAAACGCTCAAAACATAGAGAGAAGGCAGACTCAGTCTTCCTGTTTTTAAGTCGGCATTGTGTCTCTTATATTTAATCTCGATGCAATTTGTGTCTTTCATCGTCAATGGGAAGGTCCAAGGGATACAGTAAACCTGCAGAGGTGCATCGGAATGTAAAACTGGTGACACAGGAAACGCTCAAATTATAGACAGTAGGAAGACTCAGTCTTCCTGTACTTAAGTCGGCATTGTGTCACTTATAATTAATTCCGATGCAATTTCTGTGTTTCATCGTCAATGGGAAGGTCCAAGGGATACAGTAAACCTGCAGAGGTGCATCGGAATGTAAAACTAGTGACACAGGAAACAATCAAAACATAGACTGTTGGAATACTCAGTCTTCCTGTACTTAAGTCTGCATTGTGTCTCTTAAATTTAATTCCGATGCAATTTCTGTGTTTCATCGTTAATGGGAAGGTCCAAGGGATACAGTAAACCTGCAGAGGTGCATCGGAATGTAAAACTGGTGACACAGGAGACGCTCAAAACATAGACTGTAGGAAGACTCAGCCTTCCTGTACTTAAGTCGGCATTGTGTCTCTTATATTTATTTCCGATGAATTTGCTGTGTTTCATCGTGAATGGGAAGGTCCAAGGGATATAGTAAACCTGCAGAGGTGCATCGGAAAAAAAACTGATGACACACGAAACGCTCAAAACATAGACAGTAGGAAGACTTAGTCTTCCTGTACTTAAGTCGGCATTGTGTCTCTTAAATTTAATTCTGATGCAATTCCTGTGTTTCATCTGCACTGTGAAGGTCCAAGGGATACAGTAAACCTGTAGAGGTGCATCGGAATGTAAAACTAGTGACACAGGAAACGCTCAAAACATAGACAGTGGGAAGATACAGTCTTCCTGTACTTAAGTCAGCATTGTGTCTCTTATATTTAATTCCGATGCAATTCCTCTGTTTCATCGTCACTGTGAAGGTCCAAGCGATACAGTAAACCTGTAGAGGTGCATCGGAATGTAAAACTGGTGACACAGGTAACGCCCAAAGCATAGACAGTAGGAAGACTCAGTCTTCCTGTACTTAAGTCGGCATTGTGTCTCTTATATTTATTTCCGATGAAATTTCTGTGTTTCATCGTGAATGGGAAGGTCCAAGGGATATAGTAAACTTGCAGAGGGGCATCGGAAAGTATAACTGATGACACACGAAACGCTCAAAACATAGACAGTAGGAAGACTTAGTCTTCCTGTAGTTAAGTCGGCATTGTGTCTCTTATATTTAATTCCGATGCAATTCCTGTGTTTCATCGTCACTGTGAAGGTCCAAGGGATACAGTAAACCTGTAGAGGTGCATCCGAATGTAAAACTAGTGACACAGGAAACGCTCAAAGCATAGACAGTAGGAAGACTCAGTCTTCCTGTACTTAAGTCGGCATTGTGTCTCTTATATATATTTCCGATGAAATTTCTGTGTTTCATCGTGAATGGGAAGGTCCAAGGGATATAGTAAACCTGCAGAGGTGCATCGGAAAGTAAAACTGATGACACACGAAAAGCTCAAAACATAGACAGTAGGAAGACTTAGTCTTCCTGTACTTAAGTCGGCATTGTGTTTCTTATATTTAATTCCGATGCAATTCCTGTGTTCATCGTCACTGTGAAGGTCCAAGGGATACAGTAAACCTGTAGAGGTGCATCGGAATGTAAAACTGGTGACACAGGAAACGCTCAAATTATAGGCAGTAGGAAGACGTAGTCTTCCTGTACTTAAGTCGGCATTGTGTCTCTTATATTTAATTCCGATGCAATTTCTGTGTTTCATCGTCAGTGGGAAGGTCCAAGGGATAATGTAAACATGCAGAGGTGCAACAGAATGTAAAACTGGTGACACAGGAAACGCTCAACACATAGACAGTAGGAAGACTCATTGTTCCTGTACTTAAGTCGGCATTGTGTCTCTTATATTTAATTCCGATGCAATTTCTGTGTTTCATCGTCAATGGGAAGGTCCAAGGGATACAGTAAACCTGCAGAGGTGCATCGCAATGTAAAACTGATGACACAGGAAACGATCAAAACATAGACAGTAGGAAGACTCAGTCTTCCTGTACTTAAGTCGGCATTGTGTCTCTTATATCTAATTCTGATGCAATTCCTGTGTTTCATCTGCACTGTGAAGGTCCAAGGGATACATTAAACCTGCAGAGGTGCATCGGAATGTAAGACTAGTGACACAGGAAACGCTCAAAACAATGACAGTGGGAAGATACAGTCTTCCTGTACTTAAGTCAGCATTGTGTCTCTTATATTTAATTCCGATGCAATTCCTCTGTTTCATCGTCACTGTGAAGGTCCAAGCGATACAGTAAACCTGTAGAGGTGCATCGGAATGTAAAACTGGTGACACAGGTAACGCTCAAAGCATAGACAGTAGGAAGACTCAGTCTTCCTGAACTTAAGTCGGCATTGTGTCTCTTATATTTATTTCTGATGAAATTTCTGTGTTTCATCGTGAATGGGAAGGTCCAAGGGAGATAGTAAACTTGCAGAGGGGCATCGGAAAGTATAACTGATGACACACGAAACGCTCAAAACATAGACAGTAGGAAGACTTAGTCTTCCTGTACTTAAGTTGGCATTGTGTCTCTTATATTTAATTCCGATGCAATTCCTGTGTTTCATCGTCACTGTGAAGGTCCAAGGGATACAGTAAACCTGTAGAGGTGCATCGGAAGGTAAAACTGGTGACACAGGTAACGCTCAAAGCATAGACAGTAGGAAGACTCAATCTTCCTATACTTAAGACGGCATTGTGTCTGTTATATTTATTTCCGATGAAATTTCTGTGTTCCATCGCCAATGGGAAGGTCCAAGGGATACAGTAAAACTGCAGAGCTGCATCAGAATGTAAAACTGGGGACACAGGAAACGCTCAAAACATAGAGAGTAGGCAGACTCAGTCTTCCTGTTTTTAAGTCGGCATTGTGTCTCTTATATTTAATTCCGATGCAATTTTTGTGTGTCATCGTCAATGGGAAGGTCCAAGGGATACAGTAAACCTGCAGAGGTGCATCGGAATGTAAAACTGGTGACACAGGAGACGCTCAAAACATAGACAGTAGGAAGACTCAGCCTTACTGTAATTAAGTCGGCATTGTGTCTCTTATATTTATTTCCGATGAATTTTCTGTGTTTCATCGTGAATGGGAAGGTCCAAGGGATATAGTAAACCTGCAGAGGTGCATCGGAAAGTAAAACTGATGACACACGAAACGCTCAAAACATAGACAGTAGGAAGACTTAGTCTTCCTGTACTTAAGTCGGCATTGTGTCTCTTATATTTAATTCCGATGCAATTCCTGTGTTTCATCGTCACTGTGAAGGTCCAAGGGATACAGTAAACCTGTAGAGGTGCATCCGAATGTAAAACTAGTGACACAGGAAACGCTCAAAACATAGACAGTAGGAAGACTCAGTCTTCCTGTACTTAAGTCGGCATTGTGTCTCTTATATTTAATTCCGATGCAATTTCTGTGTTTCATCGTCAATGGGAAGGTCCAAGGGATACAGTAAACCTGCAGAGGTGCATCGGAATGTAAAACTGGTGACACAGGAAACGCTCAAAACGTAGACAGTAGGAAGCCTCAGTCTTCCTGTACTTAAGTCGGCATTGTGTCTCTTATATATATTTCCGATGAAATTTCTGTGTTTCATCGTGAATGGGAAGGTCCAAGGGATATAGTAAACCTGCAGAGGTGCATCGGAAAGTAAAACTGATGACACACGAAACGCTCAAAACATAGACAGTAGGAAGACTTAGTCTTCCTGTACTTAAGTCGGCATTGTGTTTCTTATATTTAATTCCGATGCAATTCCTGTGTTCATCGTCACTGTGAAGGTCCAAGGGATACAGTAAACCTGTAGAGGTGCATCGGAATGTAAAACTGGTGACACAGGAAACGCTCAAATTATAGGCAGTAGGAAGACGTAGTCTTCCTGTACTTAAGTCGGCATTGTGTCTCTTATATTTAATTCCGATGCATTTTCTGTGTTTCATCGTCAATGGGAAGGTCCAAGGGATAAAGTAAACCTGCAGAGGTGCAACAGAATGTAAAACTGGTGACACAGGAAACGCTCAACACATAGACAGTAGGAAGACTCATTCTTCCTGTACTTAAGTCGGCATTGTGTCTTTTATATTTAATTCCGATGCAATTTCTGTGTTTCGTCGTCAATGGGAAGGTCCAAGGGATACAGTAAACCTGCAGAGGTGCATCGCAATGTAAAACTGATGACACAGGAAACGATCAAAACATAGACAGTAGGAAGACTTAGACTTCCTATACTTAAGTCGGCATTGCGTCTCTTATATTTAATTCCGATGCAATTTCTGTTTTTCATCGTCAATGGGAAGGTCCAAGGCATACAGTAAACCTGCAGAGGTGCATCGGAATGTAAAACTGATGACACAGAAAACGCTCAAAACATAGACAGTAGGAAGACTCAGTCTTCCTGTACTTATGTCGGCATTGTGTCTCTTATATTTAATTCCGATGCGAGTTCTGTGTTTCATCGACAATGGGAAGGTCCAAGGGATACAGAAAACCGGCAGAGATGCATCGGAATGTAAAACTGGTGACACAGGAACCGCTCAAACATTGACCGTATGAAGTCTGTTTTCTTGTACTTAAGTCGGCATTGTGTCTCTTATAATAAATTTCGATGCAATTTCTGTGTTTCAGCGTCAATGGGAAGGTCCAAGGGAAACAGGAAACCTGCAGAGGTGCATCGGAATGTAAAACTGGTGACACAGGAAACGCTCAAAACATAGAGAGTAGGAAGACTCAGTCTTCCTGTACTTAAGTCGGCATTGTGTCTCTTATATTTAATTCCGATGCAATTTCTGTGTTTCATCGTCAATGGGAAGGTCCAAGGGATACAATAAACCTGCAGAGGTGCATCGGAATTTAAACTGGTGACACAGGTAACGCTCAAAGCATAGACAGTAGGAAGACTCAATCTTCCTATACTTAAGTCGGCATTGTGTCTCTTATATTTATTTCCGATGAAATTTCTGTGTTCCATCGCCAGTGGGAAGGTCCAAGGGATACAGTAAAACTGCAGAGCTGCATCAGAATGTAAAACTGGGGACACAGGAAACGCTCAAAACATAGAGAGTAGGCAGACTCAGTCTTCCTGTTTTTAAGTCGGCATTGTGTCTCTTACATTTAATTCCGATGCAATTTTTGTGTGTCATCGTCAATGGGAAGGTCCAAGGGATACAGTAAACCTGCAGAGGTGCATCGGAATGTAAAACTGGTGACACAGGAAACGCTCAAATTATAGACAGTAGGAAGACTCAGTCTTCCTGTTCTTAAGTCGGCATTGTGTCACTTATAATTAATTCCGATGCAATTTCTGTGTTACATCGTCAATGGGAAGGTCCAAGGGATACAGTAAACCTGCAGAGGTGCATCGGAAAGTAAAACTGATGACACACGAAACGCTCAAAACATAGACAGTAGGAAGACTTAGTCTTCCTGTACTTATGTCGGCATTGTGTCTCTTATATTTAATTCCGATGCAATTCCTGTGTTTCATCTGCACTGTGAAGGTCCAAGGGATGCAGTAAAGCTTTAGGGGTGCATCGGAATGTAAAACTAGTGACACAGGAAGCGCTCAAAGCATAGACATTAGGAAGATTCAGTCTTCCTTTACTTAAGTCGGCATTGTGTCTCTTATATTTAATTCCGATGCATTTTCTGTGTTTCATCGTCAATGGGAAGGTTCAAGGGATACAGTAAACCTGCAGAGGTGCATCGGAATGTAAAACTGGTGACACAGGAAACGCTCAAAACATAGACAGTAGGAAGACTCAGTCTTCCTGTACTTAAGTCGGCATTGTGTCTCTTATATTTAATTCCGATGCAATTTCTGTGTTTCATCGTCAATGGGAAGGTCCAAAGGATACAGTAAACCTGCAGAGGTGCATCAGAATGTAAAACTAGTGACACAGGAGACGCTCAAAACATAGACAGTAGGAAGACACAGTCTTCCTGTACTTAAGTCGGTATTGTGTCTCTTATATTTAATTCCGATGCAATTTCTGTGTTTCATCGTCAATGGGAAGGTCCAAGGGATACAGTAAACCTGCAGAGGTGCGTCGGAATGTAAAACTGGTGACACAGGAAACGCTCAAAACATAGACAGTAGGAAGAATCAGTCTTCCTGTACTTAATTCGGCATTGTGTCTCTTATATTTATTTCCGATGAAATTTCTGTGTTTCATCGTGAATGGGAAGGTCCAAGGGATATAGTAAACCTGCAGAAGTGCATCGGAAAGTAAAACTAATGACACAGGAAACGCTCAAAACATAGACATTAGTAAGACTCAGTCTTCCAGTACTTACGTCGGCATTGTGTCTCTTATATTTAATTCCGATGCAATTTCTGTGTTTCATCGTCAATGGGAAGGTCCAAAGGATACAGTAAACCTGCAGAGGTGCATCGGAATGTAAAACTAGTGACACAGGAAACGCTCAATACATAGACAGTAGGAAGACTCAGTCTTCCTGTACTTAAGTCGGCATTGTGTCTCTTATATTTAATTCCGATGGAATTTCTGTGCTTCATCGTCAATGGGAAGGTCCAAGGGATACAGTAAACCAGCAGAGGTGCGTCGGAATGTAAAACTGGTGACACAGGAAACGCTCAAAACATAGACAGTAGGAAGCATCAGTCTTCCTGTACTTAATTCGGCATTGTGTATCTTATATTTATTTCTGATGAAATTTCTGTGTTTCATCGTGAATGGGAAGGTCCAAGGGATATAGTAAACCTGCAGAGGTGCATCGGAAAGTAAAATTAATGACACAGGAAACGCTCAAAACATAGACAGTAGTAAGACTCAGTCTTCCTGTACTTACGTCGGCATTGTGTCTCTTATATTTAATTCCGACGCAATTTCTGTGTTTCATCGTCACTGTCAAGGTCCAAGGGATAGAGTAAACCTGTAGAGGTGCATCGGAATGTATAACTGGTGACACAGGAAACGCTCAAATTATAGACAGTAGGAAGACTCAGTCTTCCTGTACTTAAGTCGGCATTGTGTCACTTATAATTAATTCCGATGCAATTTCTGTGTTTCATCGTCAATGGGAAGGTCCAAGGGATACAGAAAACCTGCAGAGGTGCTTCGGAATGTAAAACTAGTGACACAGGAAACAATCAAAACATAGACAGTTGGAAGACTCAGTCTTCCTGTACTTAAGTCGACATTGTGTCTCTTATATTTAATTCCGATGCAATTTCTGTGTTTCATCGTCAATGTGAAGGTCCAAGGAATACAGTAATCCTGCAGAGGTGCATCGGAATGTAAAACTGGTGACACAGGAAACGCTCAAAACATAGACAGTAGGAAGACTCAGCCTTCCTGTACTTAAGTCGGCATTGTGTCTCTTATATTTATTTCCGATGAAATTTCTGTGTTTCATCGTCAATGGGAAGGTCCAAGGGATATAGTAAACCTGCAGAGGTGCATCGGATAGTAAAACTGATGACACACGAAACGCTCAAAGCATAGACAGTAGGAAGACTTAGTCTTCCTGTACTTAAGTCGGCATTGTGTCTCTTATATTTAATTCCGATGCAATTCCTGTGTTTCATCGTCACTGTGAAGGTCCAAGGGATACAGTAAACCTGTAGAGGTGCATCGGAAGGTAAAACTCGTGACACAGGAATCCCTCAAAACATAGACAGTAGGAAGACTCAGTCTTCCTGTACTTAAGTCGGCATTGTGTCTCTTATATTTAATTCCGATGCAATTTCTGTGTTTCATCGTCAATGGGAAGGACCAAAGGATACAGTAAACCTGCAGAGGTGCATCGGAATGTAAAACTAGTTACACAGGAAACGCTCAAAACATAGACAGTAGGAAGACTCAGTCTTCCTGTACTTAAGTCGGTATTGTGTCTCTTATATTTAATTCCGATGCAATTTCTGTGTTTCATCGTCAATGGGAAGGTCCAAGGGATACAGTAAACCAGCAGAGTTGCGTCGGAATGTAAAACTGGTGACACAGGAAACGCTCAAAACATAGACAGTAGGAAGAATCAGTCTTCCTGTACTTAATTCGGCATTGTGTATCTTATATTTATTTCCGATGAAATTTCTGTGTTTCATCGTGAACGGGAAGGTCCAAGGGATATAGTAAACCTGCAGAGGTGCATCGGAAAGTAAAATTAATGACACAGGAAACGCTCAAAACATAGACAGTAGTAAGACTCAGTCTTCCTGTACTTACGTCGGCATTGTGTCTCTTATATTTAATTCCGACGCAATTTCTGTGTTTCATCGTCTCTGTCAAGGTCCAAGGGATACAGTAAACCTGTAGAGGTGCATCGGAATGTAAAACTGGTGACACAGGAAACGCTCAAATTATAGACAGTAGGAAGACTCAGTCTTCCTGTACTTAAGTCGGCATTGTGTCACTTATAATTAATTCCGATGCAATTTCTGTGTTTCATCGTCAATGGGAAGGTCCAAGGGATACAGTAAACCTGCAGAGGTGCTTCGGAATGTAAAACTAGTGACACAGGAAACAATCAAAACATAGACAGTTGGAAGACTCAGTCTTCCTGTACTTAAGTCGACATTGTGTCTCTTATATTTAATTCCGATGCAATTTCTGTGTTTCATCGTCAATATGAAGGTCCAAGGAATACAGTAAACCTGCAGAGGTGCATCGGAATGTAAAACTGGTGACACAGGAAACGCTCCAAACATAGACAGTAGGAAGACTCAGCCTTCCTGTACTTAAGTCGGCATTGTGTCTCTTATATTTATTTCCGATGAAATTTCTGTGTTTCATCGTGAATGGGAAGGTCCAAGGGATATAGTAAACCTGCAGAGGTGCATCGGAAAGTAAAACTGATGACACACGAAACGCTCAAAACATAGACAGTAGGAAGACTTAGTCTTCCTGTACTTAAGTCGGCATTGTGTTTCTTATATTTAATTCCGATGCAATTCCTGTGTTTCATCGTCACTGTGAACGCCCAAGGGATACAGAAAACCTGCAGAGGTGCATCGGAATGTAAAACTGGTGACACAGGAAACGCTCAAATTATAGACAGTAGGAAGACTTAGTCTTCCGGTACTTAAGTCGGCATTGTGTCTCTTACATTTTATTCCGATGCAATTTCTGTGTTTCATCGTCAATGGGAAGGTCCAAGGGATACAGTAAACCTGCAGAGGTGCATCGGAATATAAAACTGGTGACACAGGAAACGCTCAAAACATAGACAGTAGGAAGACTCAGTCTTCCTGTACTTATATCGTCATTGTGTCTCTTATATTTATTTCCGATGAAATTTCTGTGTTTCATTGTCAATGGGAAGGTCCAAGGGATATAGTAAACCTGCAGAGGTGCATCGGAAAGTAAAACTGATGACACAGGAAACGCTCAAAGCATAGACAGTAGGAAGACTTAGTCTTCCTGTACTTAAGTCGGCATTGTGTCTCTTATATTTAATTCGGATGCAATTTCTGTTTTTCATCGTAATGGGAAGGTCCAAGGGATACAGTAAACCTGCAGAGGTGCATCGGAATGTAAAACTGATGACACAGAAAACGCTCAAATCATAGAGAGAAGGCAGACTCAGTCTTATTGTTTATAAGTCGGCATTGTGTCTCTTATATTTAATTCCGATGCAATTTCTGTCTTTCATCGTCAATGGGAAGGTCCAAGGGATACAGTAAACCTGTAGAGGTGCATCGGAAGGTAAAACTCGTGACACAGGAATCCCTCAAAACATAGACAGTAGGAAGGCTCAGTCTTCCTGTACTTAAGTCGGCATTGTGTCTCTTATATTTAATTCCGATGCAATTTCTGTGTTTCATCGTCAATGGGAAGGTCCAAATGATACAGTAAACCTGCAGAGGTGCATCGGAATGTAAAACTAGTGACACCGGAAACGCTCAAAACATAGACAGTAGGAAGACCCAGTCTTCCTGTACTTAAGTCGGTATTGTGTCTCTTATATTTAATTCCGATGCAATTTCTGTGTTTCATCGTCATTGGGAAGGTCCAAGGGATACAGTAAACCAGCAGAGGTGCGTCGGAATGTAAAACTGGTGACACAGGAAACGCTCAAAACATAGACAGTAGGAAGAATCAATCTTCCTGTACTTAATTCGGCATTGTGTATCTTATATTTATTTCCGATGAAATTTCTGTGTTTCATCGTGAATGGGAAGGTCCAAGGGATATAGTAAACCTGCAGAGGTGCATCGGAAAGTAAAATTAATGACACTGGAAACGCTCAAAACATAGACAGTAGTAAGACTCAGTCTTCCTGTACTTACGTCGGCATTGTGTCTCTTATATTTAATTCCGACGCAATTTCTGTGTTTCATCGTCACTGTCAAGGTCCAAGGGATACAGTAAACCTGTAGAGGTGCATCGGAATGTAAAACTGGTGACACAGGAAACGCTCATTTTATAGACAGTAGGAATACTCAGTCTTCCTGTACTTAAGTCGGCATTGTGTCTGTTATATTTATTTCCGATGAAATTTCTGTGTTCCATCGCCAATGGGAAGTTCCAAGGGATACAGTAAAACTGCAGAGCTGCATCAGAATGTAAACCTGGGGACACAGGAGACGCTCAAAACATAGAGAGTAGGCAGATTCAATCTTCCTGTTTTTAAGTCGGCATTGTGTCTCTTATATTTAATTCCGATGCAATTTTTGTGTGTCATCGTCAATGGGAAGGTCCAAGGGATACAGTAAACCTGCAGAGGTGCATCGGAATGTAAAACTGGTGACACAGGAAACGCTCAAAACATAGACAGTAGGAAGACTCAGTCTTCCTGTTCTTAAGTCGGCATTGTGTCACTTATAATTAATTCCGATGCAATTTCTGTGTTTCATCGTCAATGGGAAGGTCCAAGGGATACAGTAAACCTGCAGAGGTGCATCGGAAAGTAAAACTGATGACGCACGAAACGCTCAAAACATAGACAATAGGAAGACTTAGTCTTCCTGTACTTATGTCGGCATTGTGTCTCTTATATTTAATTCCGATGCAATTCCTGTGTTTCATCTGCACTGTGAATGTCCAAGGGATACAGTAAACCTGTAGGGGACGCATCGGAATGTAAAACTAGTGACACAGGAAACGCTCAAAACATAGACATTATTAAGATTCAGTCTTCATGTACTTAAGTCGGCATTGTGTCTCTTATATTTAATTCCGATGCATTTTCTGTGTTTCATCGTCAATGGGAAGGTCCAAGGGATACAGTAAACCTGCAGAGGTGCATCGGAATGTAAAACTGGTGACACAGGAAACGCTCAAAACATAGACAGTAGGAAGACTCAGTCTTCCTGTACTTAAGTCGGCATTGTGTCTCTTATATTTAATTCGGATGCAATTTCTGTGTTTCATCGTCAATGGGAAGGTCCAAAGGATACATTAAATCTGCAGAGGTGCATCGGAATGTAAACCTAGTGACACAGGAAACGCTCAATTCATAGACAGTAGGAAGTCTCAGTCTTCCTGTACTTAAGTCGGCATTGTGTCTCTTATATTTAATTCCGATGCAATTTCTGTGTTTCATCGTCAATGGGAAGGTCCAAGGGATACAGTAAACCTGCAGAGGTGCGTCGGAATGTAAAACTGGTGACACAGGAAACGCTCAAAACATATACAGTAGGAAGAATCAGTCTTCCTGTACTTAATTCGGCATTGTGTCTCTTATATTTATTTCCGATGTAATTTCTGTGTTTCATCGTGAATGGGAAGGTCCAAGGGATACAGTAAACCTGCAGAGGTGCATCGGAAAGTAAAATTAATGACACAGGAAACGCTCAAAACATAGACAGTAGTAAGACTCAGTCTTCCTGTACTTACGTCGGCATTGTGTCTCTTATATTTAATTCCGACGCAATTTCTGTGTTTCATCGTCACTGTCAAGGTCCAAGGGATACAGTAAACCTGTAGAGGTGCATCGGAATGTAAAACTGGTGACACAGGAAACGCTCAAATTATAGACAGTAGGAAGACTCAGTCTTCCTGTACTTAAGTCGGCATTGTGTCACTTATAATTAATTCCGATGCAATTTCTGTGTTTCATCGTCAATGGGAAGGTCCAAGGGATACGGTAAACCTGCAGAGGTGCTTCGGAATGTAAAACTAGTGACACAGGAAACAATCAAAACATAGACAGTTGGAAGACTCAGTCTTCCTGTACTTAAGTCGACATTGTGTCTCTTATATTTAATTCCGATGCAATTTCTGTGTTTCATCGTCAATGTGAAGGTCCAAGGAATACAGTAAACCTGCAGAGGTGCATCGGAATGTAAAACTGGTGACACAGGAAACGCTCAAAACATAGACAGTAGGAAGACTCAGCCTTCCTGTACTTAAGTCGGCATTGTGTCTCTTATATTTATTTTCGATGAAATTTCTGTGTTTCATCGTGAATGGGAAGGTCCAAGGGATATAGTAAACCTGCAGAGGTGCATCGGAAAGTAAAACTGATGACACACGAAACGCTCAAAGCATAGACAGTAGGAAGACTTAGTCTTCCTGTACTTAAGTCGGCATTGTGTCTCTTATATTTAATTCCGATGCAATTCCTGTGTTTCATCGTCACTGTGAAGGTCCAAGGGATACAGTAAACCTGTAGAGGTGCATCGGAAGGTAAAACTCGTGACACAGGAATCCCTCAAAACATAGACAGTAGGAAGGCTCAGTCTTCCTGTACTTAAGTCGGCATTGTGTCTCTTATATTTAATTCCGATGCAATTTCTGTGTTTCATCGTCAATGGGAAGGTCCAAATGATACAGTAAACCTGCAGAGGTGCATCGGAATGTAAAACTAGTGACACCGGAAACGCTCAAAACATAGACAGTAGGAAGACCCAGTCTTCCTGTACTTAAGTCGGTATTGTGTCTCTTATATTTAATTCCGATGCAATTTCTGTGTTTCATCGTCATTGGGAAGGTCCAAGGGATACAGTAAACCAGCAGAGGTGCGTCGGAATGTAAAACTGGTGACACAGGAAACGCTCAAAACATAGACAGTAGGAAGAATCAATCTTCCTGTACTTAATTCGGCATTGTGTATCTTATATTTATTTCCGATGAAATTTCTGTGTTTCATCGTGAATGGGAAGGTCCAAGGGATATAGTAAACCTGCAGAGGTGCATCGGAAAGTAAAGTTAATGACACTGGAAACGCTCAAAACATAGACAGTAGTAAGACTCAGTCTTCCTGTACTTACGTCGACATTGTGTCTCTTATATTTAATTCCGACGCAATTTCTGTGTTTCATCGTCACTGTGAAGGTCCAAGGGATACAGTAAACCTGTAGAGGTGCATCGGAAGGTAAAACTCGTGACACAGGAATCCCTCAAAACATAGACAGTAGGAAGGCTCAGTCTTCCTGTACTTAAGTCGGCATTGTGTCTCTTATATTTATTTCCGATGAAATTTCTGTGTTTCATCGTGAATGGGAAGGTCCAAGGGATAAAGTAAACCTGCAGAGGTGCATCGGAAAGTAAAACTGATGACACACGAAACGCTCAAAACATAGACAGTAGGAAGACTTAGTCTTCCTGTACTTACGTCGGCATTGTGTTTCTTATATTTAATTCCGATGCAATTCCTGTGTTTCATCGTCACTGTGAACCCCCAAGGGATACAGAAAACCTGCAGAGGTGCATCGGAATGTAAAACTGGTGACACAGGAAACGCTCAAATTATAGACAGTAGGAAAACTTAGTCTTCCGGTACTTAAGTCGGCATTGTGTCTCTTACATTTTATTCCGATGCAATTTCTGTGTTTCATCGTCAATGGGAAGGTCCAAGGGATACAGTAAACCTGCAGAGGTGCATCGGAATATAAAACTGGTGACACAGGAAACGCTCAAAACATAGACAGTAGGAAGACTCAGTCTTCCTGTACTTAAGTCGTCATTGTGTCTCTTATATTTATTTCCGATGAAATTTCTGTGTTTCATTGTCAATGGGAAGGTCCACGGGATATAGTAAACCTGCAGAGGAGCATCGGAAAGTAAAACTGATGACACAGGAAACGCTCAAAGCATAGACAGTAGGAAGACTTAGTCTTCCTGTACTCAAGTCGGCATTGTGTCTCTTATATTTAATTCGGATGCAATTTCTGTTTTTCATCGTAATGGGAAGGTCCAAGGGATACAGTAAACCTGCAGAGGTGCATCGGAAAGTAAAACTGATGACACACGAAACGCTCAAAACATAGACAGTAGGAAGACTTAGTCTTCCTGTACTTATGTCGGCATTGTGTCTCTTATATTTATTTCCGATGCAATTCCTGTGTTTCATCTGCACTGTGAAGGTGCAAGGGATACAGTAAACCTGTAGGGGTGCAGCGGAATGTAAAACTAGTGACACAGGAAACGCTCAAAACATAGACATTAGGAAGATTCAGTCTTCATGTACTTAAGTCGGCATTGTGTCTCTTATATTTAATTCCGATGCATTTTCTGTGTTTCATCGTCAATGGGAAGGTCCAAGGGATACAGTAAACCTGCAGAGGTGCATCGGAATGTAAAACTGGTGACACAGGAAACGCTCAAAACATAGACAGTAGGAAGACTCAGTCTTCCTGTACTTAAGTCGGCATTGTGTCTCTTATATTTAATTCCGATGCAATTTCTGTGTTTCATCGTCAATGGGAAGGTCCAAAGGATACAGTAAACCTGCAGAGGTGCATCGGAATGTAAAACTAGTGACACAGGAAACGCTCAAAACATAGACAGTAGGAAGACTCAGTCTTCCTGTACTTAAGTCGGTATTGTGTCTCTTATATTTAATTCCGATGCAATTTCTGTGTTTCATTGTCAATGGGAAGGTCCAAGGGATACAGTAAACCAGCAGAGGTGCGTCGGAATGTAAAACTGGTGACACAGGAAACGCTCAAAACATAGACAGTAGGAAGAATCAGTCTTCCTGTACTTAATTCGGCATTGTGTATCTTATATTTATTTCCGATGAAATTTCTGTGTTTCATCGTGAATGGGAAGGTCCAAGGGATATAGTAAACCTGCAGAGGTGCATCGGAAAGTAAAACTAATGACACAGGAAACGCTCAAAACATAGACAGTAGTAAGACTCAGTCTTCCTGTACTTACGTCGACATTGTGTCTCTTATATTTAATTCCGTTGAAATTTCTGTGTTTCATCGCCACTGTCAAGGTCCAAGGGATACAGTAAACCTGTAGAGGTGCATCGTAATGTAAAACTGGTGACACAGGAAACGCTCAAATTATAGACAGTAGGAAGACTCAGTCTTCCTGTACTTTAGTCGTCATTGTGTCATTTATAATTAATTCCGATGCAATTTCTGTGTTTCGTCGTCAATGGGAAGGTCCAAGGGATACAGTAAACCTGCAGAGGTGCTTCGGAATGTAAAACTAGTGACACAGGAAACAATCAAAACATAGACAGTTGGAAGACTCAGTCTTCCTGTACTTAAGTCGACATTGTGTCTCTTATATTTATATCCGATGCAATTTCTGTGTTTCATCGTCAATGTGAAGGTCCAAGGAATACAGTAAACCTGCAGAGGTGCATCGGAATGTAAAACTGGTGACACAGGAAAGGCTCAAAACATAGACAGTAGGAAGACTCAGCCTTCCTGTACTTAAGTCGGCATTGTGTCTCTTATATTTATTTCCGATGAAATTTCTGTGTTTCATCGTGAATGGGAAGGTCCAAGGGATATAGTAAACCTGCAGAGGTGCATCGGAAAGTAAAACTGATGACACACGAAACGCTCAAAACATAGACAGTAGGAAGACTCAGTCTTCCTGTACTTAAGTCGGCATTGTGTCTCTTATATTTAATTCCGATGCAATTTCTGTGTTTCATCGTCAATGGGAAGGTCCAAGGAATACGGTATACCTGCAGAGGTGCATCGGAATGTAAAACTGGTGACGCTGGAAACGCTCAAACATAGACAATAGGAAGACTTAGTCTTCCTGTACTTAAGTCGGCATTGTGTTTCTTATATTTAATTCCGATGCAATTCCTGTGTTTCATCGTCACTGTGAACGCCCAAGGGATACAGAAAACCTGCAGAGGTGCATCGCAATGTAAAACTGGTGACACAGGAAACGCTCAAATTATAGACAGTAGGAAGACTTAGTCTTCCGGTACTTAAGTCGGCATTGTGTCTCTTACATTTAATTCCGATGCAATTTCTGTGTTTCATCGTCAATGGGAAGGTCAAAGGTATACAGTAAACCTGCAGAGGTGCATCGGAATATAAAACTGGTGACACAGGAAACGCTCAAAACATAGACAGTAGGAAGACTCAGTCTTCCTGTACTTAAGTCGTCATTGTGTCTCTTATATTTAATTCCGATGCAATTTCTGTGTTTCATCGTCAATGGGAAGGTCCATAGGATATAGTAAACCTGCAGAGGTGCATCGGGATATAAAACTAGTGACACAGGAAACGCTCAAATTACAGACAGTAGGAAGACTCAGTCTTCCTGTACTTAAGTCGGCATTGTGTCTCTTATATTTAATTCCGATGCAATTTCTGTGTTTCATCGTCAATGGGAAGGTCCAAGGGATACAGTAAACCTGCAGAGGTGCATCGGAATGTAAAACTGGTCACACAGGAAACGCTCAAAACATAGACAGTAGGAAGATTCAGTCTTCCTGTACTTAAGTCGGCATTGTGTCTCTTATATATATTTCCGATGAAATTTCTGTGTTTCATCGTGAATGGGAAGGTCCAAGGGAAATAGTAAACCTGCAGAGGTGCATCGGAAAGTAAAACTGAAGACACAGGAAACGCTCAAAACATAGACAATAGGAAGACTTAGTCTTCCTGTACTTAAGTCGGCATTGTGTTTCTTATATTTAATTCCGATGCAATTCCTGTGTTTCATCGTCACTGTGAACGCCCAAGGGATACAGAAAACCTGCAGAGGTGCATCGGAATGTAAAACTGGTGACACAGGAAACGCTCAAATTATAGACAGTAGGAAGACTTAGTCTTCCTGTACTTAAGTCGGCATTGTGTCTCTTATATTTAATTCCGATGCAATTTCTGTGTTTCATCGTCAATGGGAAGGTCCAAAGGATATAGTAAACCTGCAGAGGTGCATCGGAATGTAAAACTGGTGTCACAGGAAACGCTCAAAACATAGACAGTAGGAAGATTCAGTCTTCCTGTACTTAAGTCGGCATTGTGTCTCTTATATATATTTCCGATGAAATTTCTGTGTTTCATCGGCAATGGGAAGGTCCAAGGGATATAGTAAACCTGCAGAGGTGCATCGGAAAGTAAAACTGATGACACACGAAACGCTCAAAGCATAGGCAGTAGGAAGACTTAGTCTTCCTGTACTTAAGTCGGCATTGTGTATCTTATATTTATTTCCGATGAAATTTCTGTGTTTCATCGTGAATGGGAAGGTCCAAGGGATATAGTAAACCTGCAGAGGTGCATCGGAAAGTAAAACTGATGACACACGAAACGCTCAAAACATAGACAGTAGGAAGAATCAGTCTTCCTGTACTTAATTCGGCATTGTGTATCTTATTTTTATTTCCGATGAAATTTCTGTGTTTCATCGTGAATGGGAAGGTCCAAGGGATATAGTAAACCTGCAGAGGTGCATCGGAAAGTAAAATTAATCACACAGGAAACGCTCAAAACATAGAGAGTAGTAACACTCAGTCTTCCTGTACTTACATCGGCATTGTGTCTCTTATATTTAATTCCGATGCAATTTCTGTGTTTCATCGTCAATGGGAAGGTCCAAAGGATACAGTAAACCTGCAGAGGTGCATCGGAATGTAAAACTAGTGACACAGGAAACGCTCAAAACATAGACAGTAGGAAGACTCAGTCTTCCTGTACTTAAGTCGGTATTGTGTCTCTTATATTTAATTCCGATGCAATTTCTGTGTTTCATCGTCAATGGGAAGGTCCAAGGGATACAGTAAACCAGCAGAGGTGCGTCGGAATGTAAAACTGGTGACACAGGAAACGCTCAAAACATAGACCGTAGGAAGAATCAGTCTTCCTGTACTTAATTCGGCATTGTGTATCTTATATTTATTTCCGATGCAATTTCTGTGTTTCATCGTGAATGGGAAGGTCCAAGGGATACAGTAAACCTGCAGAGGTGCTTCGGAATGTAAAACTAGTGACACAGGTAACAATCAAAACATAGACAGTTGGAAGACTCAGTCTTCCTGTACTTAAGTCGACATTGTGTCTCTTATATTTAATTCCGATGCAATTTCTGTGTTTCATCGTCAATGTGAAGGTCCAAGGAATACAGTAAACCTGCAGAGGTGCATCGGAATGTAAAACTGGTGACACAGGAAACGCTCAAAACATAGACAGTAGGAAGACTCAGCCTTCCTGTACTTAAGTCGGCATTGTGTCTCTTACATTTATTTCCGATGAAATTTCTGTGTTTCATCGTGAATGGGAAGGTCCAAGGGATATAGTAAACCTGCAGAGGTGCATCGGAAAGTAAAACTGATGACACACGAAACGCTCAAAACATAGACAGTAGGAAGACCTAGCCTTCCTGTACTTAAGTCGGCATTGTGTTTCTTATATTTAATTCCGATGCAATTCCTGTGTTTCATCGTCACTGTGAACGCCCAAGGGATACAGAAAACCTGCAGAGGTGCATCGGAATGTAAAACTGGTGACACAGGAAACGCTCAAATTATAGACAGTAGGAAGACTTTGTCTTCCGGTACTTAAGTCGGCATTGTGTCACTTATAATTAATTCCGATGCAATTTCTGTGTTTCATCGTCAATGGGAAGGTCCAAGGGATACAGTAAACCTGCAGAGGTGCATCGGAATGTAAAACTAGTGACACAGGAAACAATCAAAACATAGACAGTTGGAAGACTCAGTCTTCCTGTATTTAAGTCTGCATTGTGTCTCTTAAATTTAATTCCGATGCAATTTCTGTGTTTCATCGTTAATGGGAAGGTCCAAGGGATACAGTAAACCTGCAGAGGTGCATCGGAATGTAAAACTGGTGACACAGGAGACGCTCAAAACATAGACAGTAGGAAGACTCAGCCTTCCTGTACTTAAGTCGGCATTGTGTCTCTTATATTTATTTCCGATGAATTTTCTGTGTTTCATCGTGAATGGGAAGGTCCAAGGGATATAGTAAACCTGCAGAGGTGCATCGGAAAAAAAACTGATGACACACGAAACGCTCAAAACATAGACAGTAGGAAGACTTAGTCTTCCTGTACTTAAGTCGGCATTGTGTCTCTTATATTTAATTCTGATGCAATTCCTGTGTTCATCTGCACTGTGAAGGTCCAAGGGATACAGTAAACCTGTAGAGGTGCATCGGAATGTAAAACTAGTGACACAGGAAACGCTCAAAACATAGACAGTGGGAAGATTCAGTCTTCCTGTACTTAAGTCAGCATTGTGTCTCTTATATTTAATTCCGATGCAATTCCTGTGTTTCATCGTCACTGTGAAGGTCCAAGGGATACAGTAAACCAGTAGAGGTGCATCGGAATGTAAAACTGGTGACACAGGAAACGCTCAAATTATAGCCAGTAGGAAGACTTAGTCTTCCTGTACTTAAGTCGGCATTGTGTCTCTTATATTTAATTCCGATGCAATTTCTGTGTTTCATCGTCAATGGGAAGGTCCAAAGGATATAGTAAACCTGCAGAGGTGCATCGGAATGTAAAACTGGTGACACAGGAAACGCTCAAAACATCGACAGTAGGAAGATTCAGTCTTCCTGTACTTAAGTCGGCATTGTGTCTCTTATATATATTTCCGATGAAATTTCTGTGTTTCATCGGCAATGGGAAGGTCCAAGGGATATAGTAAACCTGCAGAAGTGCATCGGAAAGTAAAACTGATGACACACGAAACGCTCAAAGCATAGACAGTAGGAAGACTTAGTCTTCCTGTACTTAAGTCGGCATTGTGTATCTTATATTTATTTCCGATGAAATTTCTGTGTTTCATCGTGAATGGGAAGGTCCACGGGATATAGTAAACCTGCAGAGGTGCATCGGAAAGTAAAACTGATGACACACGAAACGCTCAAAACATAGACAGTAGGAAGAATCAGTCTTCCTGTACTTAATTCGGCATTGTGTATCTTATATTTATTTCCGATGAAATTTATGTGTTTCATCGTGAATGGGAAGGTCCAAGGGATATAGTAAACCTGCAGAGGTGCATCGGAAAGTAAAATTAATCACACAGGAAACGCTCAAAACATAGACAGTAGTAAGACTCAGTCTTCCTGTACTTACGTCGGCATTGTGTCTCTTATATTTAATTCCGATGCAATTTCTGTGTTTCATCGTCAATGGGAAGGTCGAAAGGATACAGTAAACCTGCAGAGGTGCATCGGAATGTAAAACTAGTGACACAGGAAACGCTCAAAACATAGACAGTAGGATGACTCAGTCTTCCTGTACTTAAGTCGGTATTGTGTCTCTTATATTTAATTCCGATGCAATTACTGTGTTTCATCGTCAATGGGAAGGTCCAAGGGATACAGTAAACCAGCAGAGGTGCGTCGGAATGTAAAACTGGTGACACAGGAAACGCTCAAAACATAGACAGTAGGAAGAATCAGTCTTCCTGTACTTAATTCGGCATTGTGTATCTTATATTTATTTCCGATGCAATTTCTGTGTTTCATCGTGAATGGGAAGGTCCAAGGGATACAGTAAACCTGCAGAGGTGCTTCGGAATGTAAAACTAGTGACACAGGAAACAATCAAAACATAGACAGTTGGAAGACTCAGTCTTCCTGTACTTAAGTCGACATTGTGTCTCTTATATTTAATTCCGATGCAATTTCTGTGTTTCATCGTCAATGTGAAGGTCCAAGGAATACAGTAAACCTGCAGAGGTGCATCGGAATGTAAAACTGGTGACACAGGAAACGCTCAAAACATAGACAGTAGGAAGACTCAGCCTTCCTGTACTTAAGTCGGCATTGTGTCTCTTATATTTATTTCCGATGAAATTTCTGTGTTTCATCGTGAATGGGAAGGTCCAAGGGATACAGTAAACCTGCAGAGGTGCATCGGAAAGTAAAACTGATGACACACGAAACGCTCAAAACATAGACAGTAGGAAGACTTAGCCTTCCTGTACTTAAGTCGGCATTGTGTTTCTTTTATTTAATTCCGATGCAATTCCTGTGTTTCATCGTCACTGTGAACGCCCAAGGGATACAGAAAACCTGCAGAGATGCATCGGAATGTAAAACTGGTGACACAGGAAACGCTCAAATTACAGACAGTAGGAAGACTTATTCTTCCGGTACTTAAGTCGGCATTGTGTCACTTATCATTAATTCCGATGCAATTTCTGTGTTTCATCGTCAATGGGAAGGTCCAAGGGATACAGTAAACCTGCAGAGGTGCATCGGAATGTAAAACTAGTGACACAGGAAACAATCAAAACATAGACAGTTGGAAGACTCAGT
Organism: Schistocerca nitens; assembly: GCF_023898315.1. NCBI lineage: Eukaryota > Metazoa > Arthropoda > Insecta > Orthoptera > Acrididae > Schistocerca > Schistocerca nitens. The sequence continues at coordinate 764,869,586 of NC_064619.1, forward strand.
CTTCCTGTACTTAAGTCTGCATTGTGTCTCTTAAATTTAATTCCGATGCAATTTCTGTGTTTCAGCGTTAATGGGAAGGTCCAAGGGATACAGTAAACCTGCAGAGGTGCATCGGAATGTAAAACTGGTGACACAGGAGACGCTCATAACATAGACAGTAGGAAGACTCAGCCTTCCTGTACTTAAGTCGGCATTGTGTTTCTTATATTTATTTCCGATGACTTTTCTGTGTTTCATCGTGAATGGGAAGGTCCAAGGGATATAGTAAACCTGCAGAGGTGCATCGGAAAAAAAAAACTGATGACACACGAAACGCTCAAAACATAGACAGTAGGAAGACTTAGTCTTCCTGTACTTAAGTCGGCATTGTGTCTCTTATATTTAATTCCGATGCAATTCCTGTGTTTCATCGTCACTGTGAAGGTCCAAGCGATACAGTAAACCTGTAGAGGTGCATCGGAATGTAAAACTGGTGACACAGGTAACGCTCAAAGCATAGACAGTAGGAAGACTCAGTCTTCCTGTACTTAAGTCGGCATTGTGTCTCTTATATTTATTTCCGATGAAATTTCTGTGTTTCATCGTGAATGGGAAGGTCCAAGGGATATAGTAAACCTGCAGAGGTGCATCGGAAAGTAAAACTGATGACACACGAAACGCTCAAAACATAGACAGTAGGAAGACTTAGTCTTCCTGTACTTAAGTCGGCATTGTGTCTCTTATATTTAATTCCGATGCAATTCCTGTGTTTCATCGTCACTGTGAAGGTCCAAGGGATACAGTAAACCTGTAGAGGTGCATCGGAAGGTAAAACTGGTGACACAGGTAACGCTCAAAGCATAGACAGTAGGAAGACTCAATCTTCCTATACTTAAGTCGGCATTGTGTCTCTTATATTTATTTCCGATGAAATTTCTGTGTTCCATCGCCAATGGGAAGGTCCAAGGGATACAGTAAAACTGCAGAGCTGCATCAGAATGTAAAACTGGGGACACAGGAAACGCTCAAAACATAGAGAGTAGGCAGACTCAGTCTTCCTGTTTTTAAGTCGGCATTGTGTCTCTTATATTTAATTCCGATGCAATTTTTGTGTGTCATCGTCAATGGGAAGGTCCAAGGGATACAGTAAACCTGCAGAGGTGCATCGGAATGTAAAACTGGTGACACAGGAAACGCTCAAATTATAGACAGTAGGAAGACTCAGTCTTCCTGTCCTTCAGTCGGCATTGTGTCACTTATAATTAATTCCGATGCAATTTCTGTGTTTCTTCGTCAATGGGAAGGTCCAAAGGATACAGTAAACCTGCAGAGGTGCATCGGAAAGTAAAACTGATGACACACGAAACGCTCAAAACATAGACAGTAGGAAGACTTAGTCTTCCTGTACTTATGTCGGCATTGTGTCTCTTATATTTAATTCCGATGCAATTCCTGTGTTTCATCTGCACTGTGAAGGTCCAAGTAATACAGTAAACCTGTAGGGGTGCATCGGAATGTAAAACTAGTGACACAGGAAACGCTCAAAACATAGACATTAGGATGATTCAGTCTTCATGTACTTAAGTCGGCATTGTGTCTCTTATATTTAATTCCGATGCAATTTCTGTGTTTCAGCGTCACTTTGAAGGTCCAAGGGATACAGTAAACCTGCAGAGGTGCATCGGAATGTAAAACTGGTGACACAGGAAACGCTCAAAACATAGACAGTAGGAAGACTCAGTCTTCCTGTACTTAAGTCGGTATTGTGTCTCTTATATTTAATTCCGATGCATTTTCTGTGTTTCATCGTCAATGGGAAGGTCCAAAGGATACAGTAAACCTGCAGAGGTGCATCAGAATGTAAAACTAGTGACACAGGAAACGCTCAATTCATAGACAGTAGGAAGACTCAGTCTTCCTGTACTTACGTCGGCATTGTGTCTCTTATATTTAATTCCTATGCAATTTCTGTGTTTCATCGTCACTGTCAAGGTCCAAGGGATACAGAAAACCTGTGGAGGTGCATCGGAATGTAAAACTGGTGACACAGGAAACGCTCAAATTATAGACAGTAGGAAGACTCAGTCTTCCTGTACTTAAGTCGGCATTGTGTCACTTATAATTAATTCCGATGCAATTTCTGTGTTTCATCGTCAATGGGAAAGTCCAAGGGATACAGTAAACCTGCAGAGGTGCTTCGGAATGTAAAACTAGTGACACAGGAAACAATCAAAACACAGACAGTAGGAAGACTCAGCCTTCCTGTACTTAAGTCGGCATTGTGTCTCTTATATTTATTTCCGATGAAATTTCTGTGTTTCATCGTGAATGGGAAGGTCCAAGGGATATAGTAAACCTGCAGAGGTGCATCGGAATGTAAAACTGGTGTCACAGGAGACGCTCAAAACATAGACAGTAGGAAGACTCAGCCTTCCTGTACTTAAGTCGGCATTGTGTCTCTTATATTTATTTCCGATGAATTTTCTGTGTTTAATCGTGAATGGGAAGGTCCAAGGGATATAGTAAACCTGCAGAGGTGCATCGGAAAAAAAAACTGATGACACACGAAACGCTCAAAACATAGACAGTAGGAAGACTTAGTCTTCCTGTACTTAAGTCGGCATTGTGTCTCTTATATTTAATTCTGATGCAATTCCTGTGTTTCATCTGCACTGTGAAGGTCCAAGGGATACAGTAAACCTGTAGAGGTGCATCGGAATGTAAAACTAGTGACACAGGAAACTCTCAAAACATAGACAGTGGGAAGATTCAGTCTTCCTGTACTTAAGTCAGCATTGTGTCTCTTATATGTAATTCCGATGCAATTCCTGTGTTTCATCGTCACTGTGAAGGTCCAAGGGATACAGTAAACCTGTAGAGGTGCATCGGAATGTAAAACTGGTGACACAGGAAACGCTCAAAACATAGACAGTAGGAAGACTCAGTCTTCCTGTACTTAATTCGGCATTGTGTATCTTATATTTATTTCCGATGAAATTTCTGTGTTTCATCGTGAATGGGAAGGTCCAAGGGATATAGTAAACCTGCAGAGGTGCATCGGAAAGTAAAACTAATGACACAGGAAACGCTCAAAACATAGACAGTAGTAAGACTCAGTCTTCCTGTACTTACGTCGGCATTGTGTCTCTTATATTTAATTCCGATGCAATTTCTGTGTTTCATCGTCACTGTCAAGGTCCAAGGGATACAGTAAACCTGTAGAGGTGCATCGGAATGTAAAACTGGTGACACAGGAAACGCTCAAATTATAGACAGTAGGAAGACTCAGTCTTCCTGTACTTAAGTCGTCATTGTGTCATTTATAATTAATTCCGATGCAATTTCTGTGTTTCATCGTCAATGGGAAGGTCCAAGGGATACAGTAAACCTGCAGAGGTGCTTCGGAATGTAAAACTAGTGACACAGGTAACAATCAAAACATAGACAGTTGGAAGACTCAGTCTTCCTGTACTTAAGTCGACATTGTGTCTCTTATATTTAATTCCGATGCAATTTCTGTGTTTCGTCGTCAATGTGAAGGTCCAAGGATACAGTAAACCTGCAGAGGTGCATCGGAATGTAAAACTGGTGACTCAGGAAACGCTCAAAACATAGACAGTAGGAAGACTCAGCCTTCCTGTACTTAAGTCGGCATTGTGTCTCTTACATTTATTTCCGATGAAATTTCTGTGTTTCATCGTGAATGAGAAGGTCCAAGGGATATAGTAAACCTGCAGAGGTGCATCGGAAAGTAAAACTGATGACACACGAAACGCTTAAAACATAGACAGTAGGAAGACTCAGTCTTCCTGTTTTTAAGTCGGCATTGTGTCTCTTATATTTAATTCCGATGCAAATTCTGTGTTTCATCGTCAATGGGAAGGTCCAAGGAATACAGTATACCTGCAGAGGTGCATCGGAATGTAAAACTGGTGACACAGGAAACAATCAAAACATAGACAGTTGGAAGACTCAGTCTTCCTGTACTTAAGTCTGCATTGTGTCTCTTTAATTTAATTCCGATGCAATTTCTGTGTTTCATCGTTAATGGGAAGGTCCAAGGGATACAGTAAACCTGCAGAGGTGCATCGGAATATAAAACTGGTGACACAGGAGACGCTCAAAACATAGACAGTAGGAAGACTCAGCCTTCCTGTACTTAAGTCGGCATTGTGTCTCTTATATTTATTTCCGATGAATTTTCTGTGTTTCATCGTGAATGGGAAGGTCCAAGGGATATAGTAAACCTGCAGAGGTGCATCGGAAAAAAAACTGATGACACACGAAACGCTCAAAACATAGACAGTAGGAAGACTTAGTCTTCCTGTACTTAAGTCGGCATTGTGTCACTTATAATTAATTCCGATGCAATTTCTGTGTTTCATCGTCAATGGGAAGGTCCAAGGGATACAGTAAACCAATAGAGGTGCATCGGAATGTAAAACTGGTGACAGAGGAAACGCTCAAATTATAGACAGTAGGAAGACTCAGTCTTCCTGTACTTAAGTCGGCATTGTGTCACTTATAATTAATTCCGATGCAATTTCTGTGTTTCATCGTCAATGGGAAGGTCCAAGGGATACAGTAAACCAGTAGAGGTGCATCGGAATGTAAAACTGGTGACACAGGAAACGCTCAAATTATAGACAGTAGGAAGACTCAGTCTTCCTGTATTTAAGTCTGCATTGTGTCTCTTAAATTTAATTCCGATGCAATTTCTGTGTTTCATCGTTAATGGGAAGGTCCAAGGGATACAGTAAACCTGCAGAGGTGCATCGGAATGTAAAACTGGTGACACAGGAGACGCTCAAAACATAGACAGTAGGAAGACTCAGCCTTCCTGTACTTAAGTCGGCATTGTGTCTCTTATATTTATTTCCGATGAATTTTCTGTGTTTCATCGTGAATGGGAAGGTCCAAGGGATATAGTAAACCTGCAGAGGTGCATCGGAAAAAAAAACTGATGACACACGAAACGCTCAAAACATAGACAGTAGGAAGACTTAGTCTTCCTGTACTTAAGTCGGCATTGTGTCTCTTATATTTAATTCTGATGCAATTCCTGTGTTCATCTGCACTGTGAAGGTCCAAGGGATACAGTAAACCTGTAGAGGTGCATCGGAATGTAAAACTAGTGACACAGGAAACGCTCAAAACATAGACAGTGGGAACATTCAGTCTTCCTGTACTTAAGTCAGCATTGTGTCTCTTATATTTAATTCCGATGCAATTCCTGTGTTTCATCGTCACTGTCAAGGTCCAAGGGATACAGTAAACCAGTAGAGGTGCATCGGAATGTAAAACTGGTGACACAGGAAACGCTCAAATTATAGACAGTAGGAAGACTTAGTCTTCCTGTACTTAAGTCGGCATTGTGTCTCTTATATTTAATTCCGATGCAATTTCTGTGTTTCATCGTCAATGGGAAGGTCCAAGGGATACAGTAAACCTGTAGAGGTGCATCGGAAGGTAAAACTCGTGACACAGGAAACGCTCAAAACATAGACAGTAGGAAGACTCAGTCTTCCTGTACTTAAGTCGGCATTGTGTATCTTATATTTAATTCCGATGCCATTTCTGTGTTTCATCGTCAATGGGAAGGTCCAAAGGATATAGTAAACCTGCAGAGGTGCATCGGGATATAAAACTAGTGACACAGGAAACGCTCAAAACATAGACAGTAGGAAGACTCAGACTTCCTGTACTTAAGTCGGCATTGTGTCTCTTATATTTAATTCCGATGCAATTTCTGTGTTTCATCGTCAATGGGAACGTCCAAGGGATACAGTAAACCCGCAGAGGTGCATCGGAATGTAAAACTGGTGACACAGGAAACGCTCAAAACATAGACAGTAGGAAGATTCAGTCTTCCTGTACTTATGTCGGCATTGTGTCTCTTATATATATTTCCGATGAAATTTCTGTGTTTCATCGTGAATGGGAAGGTCCAAGGGATATAGTAAACCTGCAGAGGTGCATCGGAAAGTAAAACTGATGACACAGGAAACGCTCAAAACATAGACAGTAGGAAGACTCAGTCTTCCTGTACTTAAGTCGTCATTGTGTCTCTTATATTTATTTCCGATGAAATTTCTGTGTTTCATCGTCAATGGGAAGGTTCTAGGGATATAGTAAACCTGCAGAGGTGCATCGGAAAGTAACTGATGACACAGGAAACGCTCAAAACATAGACAGTAGGAAGACTTAGTCTTCCTGTACTTAAGTCGGCATTGTGTCTCTTATATTTAATTCCGATGCAATTTCTGTTTTTCATCGTAATGGGAAGGTCCAAGGGATACAGTAAACCTGCAGAGGTGCATCGAAATGTAAAACTGATGACACAGAAAACGCTCAAAACATAGAGAGTAGGCAGACTCAGTCTTCCTGTTTTTAAGTCGGCATTGTGTCTCTTATATTTAATTCCGATGCAATTTCTGTCTTTCATCGTCAATGGGAAGGTCCAAGGGATACAGTAAACCTGCAGAGGTGCATCGGAATGTAAAACTGGTGACACAGGAGACGCTAAAATTATAGACAGTAGGAAGACTCAGTCTTCCTGTACTTAAGTCGGCATTGTGTCACTTATAATTAATTCCGATGCAATTTCAGTGTTTCATCTTCAATGGGAAGGTCCAAGGGATACAGTAAACCTGCAGAGGTGCATCGGAATGTGAAACTAGTGACACAGGAAACAATCAAATCATAGTTAGTTGGAAGACTCAGTCTTCCTGTACTTAAGTCTGCATTGTGTCTCTTAAATTTAATTCCGATGCAATTTCTGTGTTTCATCGTTAATGGGAAGGTCAAGGGATACAGTAAACCTGCAGAGGTGCATCGGAATGTAAAACTGGTGTCACAGGAGACGCTCAAAACATAGACAGTAGGAAGACTCAGCCTTCCTGTACTTAAGTCGGCATTGTGTCTCTTATATTTATTTCCGATGAATTTTCTGTGTTTCATCGTGAATGGGAAGGTCCAAGGGATATAGAAAACCTGCAGAGGTGCATCGGAAAAAAAAAACTGATGACACACGAAACGCTCAAAACATAGACAGTAGGAAGACTTAGTCTTCCTGTACTTAAGTCGGCATTGTGTCTCTTATATTTAATTCTGATGCAATTCCTGTGTTTCATCTGCACTGTGAAGGTCCAAGGGATACAGTAAACCTGTAGAGGTGCATCGGAATGTAAAACTAGTGACACAGGAAACTCTCAAAACATAGACAGTGGGAAGATTCAGTCTTCCTGTACTTAAGTCAGCATTGTGTATCTTATATGTAATTCCGATGCAATTCCTGTGTTTCATCGTCACTGTGAAGGTCCAAGGGATACAGTAAACCTGTAGAGGTGCATCGGAATGTAAAACTGGTGACACAGGAAACGCTCAAAACATAGACAGTAGGAAGACTCAGTCTTCCTGTACTTACGTCGGCATTGTGTCACTTATAATTAATTCCGATGCAATTTCTGTGTTTCATCGTCAATGGGAATGTCCACGGGATACAGTAAACCTGCAGTTGTGCATTGGAATGTAAAACTAGTGACACAGGAAACAATCAAAACATAGACAGTTGGAAGACTCAGTCTTCCTGTACTTAAGTCTGCATTGTGTCTCTTAAATTTAATTCCGATGCAATTTCTGTGTTTCATCGTTAATGGGAAGGTCCAAGGGATACAGTAAACCTGCAGAGGTGCATCGGAATGTAAAACTGGTGACACAGGAGACGCTCAAAACATAGACAGTAGGAAGACTCAGCCTTCCTGTACTTAAGTCGGCATTGTGTCTCTTATTTTTATTTCCGATGAATTTTCTGTGTTTCATCGTGAATGGGAAGGTCCAAGGGATATAGCAAACCTGCAGAGGTGCATCGGGATATAAAACTAGTGACACAGGAAACGCTCAAAACATAGACAGTAGGAAGACTCAGTCTTCCTGTACTTAAGTCGGCATTGTGTCTCTTATATTTAATTCCGATGCAATTTCTGTGTTTCATCGTCAATGGGAAGGTCCAAGGGATACAGTAAACCTGCAGAGGTGCATCGGAATGTAAAACTGGTGACACAGGAAACGCTCAAAACATAGACAGTAGGAAGATTCAGTCTTCCTGTACTTAAGTCGGCATTGTGTCTTTTATATATATTTCCGATGAAATTTCTGTGTTTCATCGTGAATGGGAAGGTCCAAGGGATATAGTGAACCTGCAGAGGTGCATCGGAAAGTAAAACTGATGACACAGGAAACGCTCAAACCATAGACAGTAGGAAGACTTAGTCTTCCTGTACTTAAGTCGGCATTGTGTTTCTTATATTTAATTCCGATGCAATTCCTGTGTTTCATCGTCACTGTGAACGCACAAGGGATACAGAAAACCTGCAGAGGTGCATCGGAATGTAAAACTGGTGACACAGGAAACGCTCAAATTATAGACTGTAGGAAGACTTAGTCTTCCGGTACTTAAGTCGGCATTGTGTCTCTTACATTTAATCCCGATGCAATTTCTGTGTTTCATCGTCAATGGGAAGGTCCAAGGGATACAGTAAACCTGCAGAGGTGCATCGGAATATAAAACTGGTGACACAGGAAACGCTCAAAACATAGACAGTAGGAAGACTCAGTCTTCCTGTACTTAAGTCTTCATTGTGTCTCTTATATTTATTTCCGATGAAATTTCTGTGTTTCATCGTCAATGGGAAGGTCCAAGGGATATAGTAAACCTGCAGAGGTGCATCGGAAAGTAAAACTGATGACACAGGAAACGCTCAAAACATAGACAGTAGGAAGACTTAGTCTTCCTGTACTTAAGTCGGCATTGTGTCTCTTATATTTAATTCGGATGCAATTTCTGTGTTTCATCGTAATGGGAAGGTCCAAGGGATACAGTAAACCTGCAGAGGTGCATCGGAATGTAAAACTGGTGACACAGGAAACGCTCAAATTATAGACAATAGGAAGACTCAGTCTTCCTGTACTTAAGTCGGCATTGTGTCACTTATAATTAATTCCGATGCAATTTCTGTGTTTCATCGTCAATGGGAAGGTCCAAGGGATACAGTAAACCTGCAGAGGTGCATCGGAATGTAAAACTAGTGACACGGGAAACAATCAAAACATAGACAGTAGGAAGACTCAGCCTTCCTGTACTTAAGTCGGCATTGTGTCTCTTATATTTATTTCCGATGAATTTTCTGTGTTTCATCGTGAATGGGAAGGTCCAAGGGATATAGTAAACCTGCAGAGGTGCATCGAAAGAAAAACTGATGACACACGAAACGCTCAAAACATAGACAGTAGGAAGACTTAGTCTTCCTGTACTTAAGTCGGCATTGTGTCTCTTATATTTAATTCAGATGCAATTCCTGTGTTTCATCTGCACTGTGAAGGTCCAAGGGATACAGTAAACCTGTAGAGGTGCATCGGAATGTAAAACTAGTGACACAGGAAACGCTCAAAACATAGACAGTGGGAAGATTCAGTCTTCCTGTACTTAAGTCAGCATTGTGTCTCTTATATTTAATTCCGATGCAATTCCTGTGTTTCATCGTCACTGTGAAGGTCCAAGGGACACAGTAAACCTGTAGAGGTGCAACGGAATCTAAAACTGGTGACACAGGAAACGCTCAAATTATAGACAGTAGGAAGACTTAGTCTTCCTGTACTTAAGTCGGCATTGTGTCTCTTATATTTAATTCTGATGCAATTTCTGTGTTTCATCGTCAATGGGAAGGTCCAAGGGATACAGTAAACCTGTAGAGGTGCATCGGAAGGTAAAACTCGTGACACAGGAAACGCTCAAAACATAGACAGTAGGAAGACTCAGTCTTCCTGTACTTAACTCGGCATTGTGTCTCTTATATTTAATTCCGATGCAAATTCTGTGTTTCATCGTCAATGGGAAGGTCCAAGGAATACAGTATACCTGCAGAGGTGCATCGGAATGTAAAACTGGTGACACAGGAAACGCTCAAACATAGACAGTAGGATGACTCAGTCTTCCTGTACTTAAGTCGGCATTGTGTATCTTGTATTTAATTCCGATGCTATTTCTGTGTTTCATCGTCAATGGGAAGGTCCAAAGGATATAATAAACCTGCAGAGGTGCATCGGGATATAAAACAAGTGACACAGGAAACGCTCAAAACATAGACAGTAGGAAGACTCAGTCTTCCTGTACTTAAGTCGGCATTGTGTCTCTTATATTTAATTCCGATGCAATTTCTGTGTTTCATCGTCAATGGGAAGGTCCAAGGGATACAGTAAACCTGCAGAGGTGCATCGGAATGTAAAACTGGTGACACAGGAAACGCTCAAAACATAGACAGTAGGAAGATTCAGTCTTCCTGTACTTAAGTCGGCATGGTGTCTCTTATATATATTTCCGATGAAATTTCTGTGTTTCATCGTGAATGGGAAGGTCCAAGGGGTATAGGAAACCTGCAGAGGTGCATCGGAAAGTAAAACTGATGACACAGGAAACGCTCAAATCATAGACAGTAGGAAGACTTAGTCTTCCTGTACTTAAGTCGGCATTGTGTTTCTTATATTTAATTCCGATGCAATTCCTGTGTTTCATCGTCACTGTGAACGTCCAAGGGATACAGAAAACCTGCAGAGGTGCATCGGAATGTAAAACTGGTGACACAGGAAACCCTCAAATTATAGACAATAGGAAGACTTAGTCTTCCGGTACTTAAGTCGGCATTGTGTCTCTAACATTTAATTCCGATGCAATTTCTGTGTTTCATCGTCAATGGGAAGGTCCAAGGGACACAGTAAACCTGCAGAGGTGCATCGGGATATAAAACAAGTGACACAGGAAACGCTCAAAACATAGACAGTAGGAAGACTCAGTCTTCCTGTACTTAAGTCGACATTGTGTCTCTTATATTTATTTCCGATGAATTTTCTGTGTTTCATCGTCAATGGGAAGGTCCAAGGGATATAGTAAACCTGCAGAGGTGCATCGGAAAAAAAACTGATGACACACGAAACGCTCAAAACATAGACAGTTGGAAGACTCAGTCTTCCTGTACTTAAGTCGGCATTGTGTCTCTTATATTTAATTCCGATGCAATTTCTGTGTTTCATCGTCAATGGGAAGGTCCAAGGGATACAGTAAACCTGCAGAGGTGCATCGGAATGTAAAACTGGTGACACAGGAAACGCTCAACACATACACAGTAGGAAGACTCATTCTTCCTGTACTTAAATCGGCATTGTGTCTCTTATATTTAATTCCGATGCAATTTCTGTGTTTCATCGTCAATGGGAAGGTCCAAGGGATACAGTAAACCTGCAGAGGTGCATCGCAATGTAAAACTAGTGACACAGGAAACGCTCAAAACATAGACAGTAGGAAGACTCAGTCTTCCTGTACTTAAGTCGGCATTGTGTCTCTTACATTTAATTCCGATGCAATTACTGTGTTTCATCGTCAATGGGAAGGTCCAAGGGATACAGTAAACCTGCAGAGGTGCATCGGAATGTAAAACTGGTGACATAGGAAATGCTCAAAACATAGGCAGTAGGAAGACTCAGTCTTCCTGTACTTAAGTCGTCATTGTGTCTCTTATATTTATTTCCGATGAAATTTCTGTGTTTCATCGTGAATGGGAAGGTCCAAGGGATATAGTAAACCTGCAGAGGTGCATCGGAAAGTAAAACTGATGACACAAGACACGCTCAAAACATAGACAGTAGGAAGACTTAGTCTTCCTGTACTTAAGTCGGCATTGTGTCTCTTATATATATATTTCCGATGAAATTTCTGTGTTTCATCGTGAATGGGAAGGTCCAAGGGATATAGTAAACCTGCAGAGGTGCATCGGAAAGTAAAACTGATGACACAGGAAACGCTCAAAACATAGACAGTAGGAAGACTCAGTCTTCCTGTACTTAAGTCGTCATTGTGTCTCTTATATTTATTTCCGATGAAATTTCTGTGTTTTATCGTCAATGGGAAGGTTCAAGGGATATAGTAAACCTGCAGAAGTGCATCGGAAAGTAAAACTGATGACACACGAAACGCTCAAAACATAGACAGTAGGAAGACTTAGTCTTCCTGTACTTAAGTCGGCATTGTGTCTCTTATATTTAATTCGGATGCAATTTCTGTTTTTCATCGTAATGGGAAGGTCCAAGGGATACAGTAAACCTGCAGAGGTGCATCGAAATGTAAAACTGATGACACAGAAAACGCTCAAAACATAGAGAGTAGGCAGACCCAGTCTTCCTGTTTTTAAGTCGGCATTGTGTCTCTTATATTTAATTCCGATGCAATTTCTGTCTTTCATCGTCAATGGGAAGGTCCAAGGGATACAGTAAACCTGCAGAGGTGCATCGGAATGAAAAACTGGTGACACAGGAGACGCTAAAATTATAGACAGTAGGAAGACTCAGTCTTCCTGTACTTAAGTCGGCATTGTGTCACTTATAATTAATTCCGATGCAATTTCTGTGTTTCATCGTCAATGGGAAGGTCCAAGGGATACAGTAAACCTGCAGAGGTGCATCGGAATGTGAAACTAGTGACACAGGAAACAATCAAATCATAGACAGTTGGAAGACTCAGTCTTCCTGTACTTAAGTCTGCATTGTGTCTCTTAAATTTATTTCCGATGCAATTTCTGTGTTTCATCGTTAATGGGAAGGTCCAAGGGATACAGTAAACCTGCAGAGGTGCATCGGAATGTAAAACTGGTGACACAGGAGACGCTCAAAACATAGACAGTAGGAAGACTCAGCCTTCCTATACTTAAGTCGGCATTGTGTCTCTTATATTTATTTCCGATGAATTTTCTGTGTTTCATCGTGAATGGGAAGGTCCAAGGGATATAGTAAACCTGCAGAGGTGCATCGAAAAAAAAAACTGATGACACACGAAACGCTCAAAACATAGACAGTAGGAAGACTCAATCTTCCTGTACTTAAGTCGGCATTGTGTCTCTTATATTTAATTCTGATGCAATTTCTGTGTTTCATCGTCAATGGGAAGGTCCAAGGGATACAGTAAACCTGCAGAGGTGCATCGGAATGTAAAACTGGTGACACAGGAAACGCTCAAAACATAGACAGTAGGAAGATTCAGTCTTCCTGTACTTAAGTCGGCATGGTGTCTCTTATATATATTTCCGATGAAATTTCTGTGTTTCATCGTGAATGGGAAGGTCCAAGGGATATAGGAAACCTGCAGAGGTGCATCGGAAAGTAAAACTGATGACACAGGAATCGCTCAAATCATAGACACTAGGAAGACTTAGTCTTCCTGTACTTAAGTCGGCATTGTGTTTCTTATATTTAATTCCGATGCAATTCCTGTGTTTCATCGTCACTGTGAACGTCCAAGGGATACAGAAAACCTGCAGAGGTGCATCGGAATGTAAAACTGGTGACACAGTAAACGCTCAAATTATAGACAATAGGAAGACTTAGTCTTCCGGTACTTAAGTCGGCATTGTGTCTCTAACATTTAATTCCGATGCAATTTCTGTGTTTCATCGTCAATGGGAAGGTCCAAGGGATACAGTAAACCTGCAGAGGTGCATCGGGATATAAAACAAGTGACACAGGAAACGCTCAAAACATAGACAGTAGGAAGACTCAGTCTTCCTGTACTTAAGTCGACATTGTGTCTCTTATATTTATTTCCGATGAATTTTCTGTGTTTCATCGTGAATGGGAAGGTCCAAGGGATATAGTAAACCTGCAGAGGTGCATCGGAAAAAAAACTGATGACACACGAAACGCTCAAAACATAGACAGTTGGAAGACTCAGTCTTCCTGTACTTAAGTCGGCATTGTGTCTCTTATATTTAATTCCTATGCAATTTCTGTGTTTCATCGTCAATGGGAAGGTCCAAGGGATACAGTAAACCTGCAGAGGTGCATCGGAATGTAAAACTGGTGACACAGGAAACGCTCAACACATACACAGTAGGAAGACTCATTCTTCCTGTACTTAAATCGGCATTGTGTCTCTTATATTTAATTCCGATGCAATTTCTGTGTTTAATCGTCAATGGGAAGGTCCAAGGGATACAGTAAACCTGCAGAGGTGCATCGCAATGTAAAACTAGTGACACAGGAAACGCTCAAAACATAGACAGTAGGAAGACTCAGTCTTCCTGTACTTAAGTCGGCGTTGTGTCTCTTACATTTAATTCCGATGCAATTACTGTGTTTCATCGTCAATGGGAAGGTCCAAGGGATACAGTAAACCTGCAGAGGTGCATCGCAATGTAAAACTAGTGACACAGGAAACGCTCAAAACATAGACAGTAGGAAGACTCAGTCTTCCTGTACTTAAGTCGCCATTGTGTCTCTTACATTTAATTCCGATGCAATTACTGTGTTTCATCGTCAATGGGAAGGTCCAAGGGATACAGTAAACCTGCAGAGGTGCATCGGAAAGTAAAACACATGACACAAGAAACGCTCAAAACATAGACAGTAGGAAGACTTAGTCTTCCTGTACTTAAGTCGGCATTGTGTCTCTTATATATATATTTCCGATGAAATTTCTGTGTTTCATCGTGAATGGGAAGGTCCAAGGGATATAGTAAACCTGCAGAGGTGCATCGGAAAGTAAAACTGATGACACAGGAAACGCTCAAAACATAGACAGTAGGAAGACTCAGTCTTCCTGTACTTAAGTCGTCATTGTGTCTCTTATATTTATTTCCGATGAAATTTCTGTGTTTGATCGTCAATGGGAAGGTTCAAGGGATATAGTAAACCTGCAGAGGTGCATCGGAAAGTAAAACTGATGACACAGGAAACGCTCAAAACATAGACAGTAGGAAGACTTAGTCTCCCTGTACTTAAGTCGGCATTGTGTCTCTTATATTTAATTCGGATGCAATTTCTGTTTTTCATCGTAATGGGAAGGTCCAAGGGATACAGTAAACCTGCAGAGGTGCATCGGAATGTAAAACTGATGACACAGAAAACGCTCAAAACATAGAGAGTAGGCAGACTCAGTCTTCCTGTTTTTAAGTCGGCATTGTGTCTCTTATATTTAATTCCGATGCAATTCCTGTGTTTCATCGTCAATGGGAAGGTCCAAGGGATACAGTAAACCTGCAGAGGTGCATCGGAATGTGAAACTAGTGACACAGGAAACAATCAAATCATAGACAGTTGGAAGACTCAGTCTTCCTGTACTTAAGTCTGCATTGTGTCTCTTAAATTTACTTGCGATGCAATTTCTGTGTTTCATCGTTAATGGGAAGGTCCAAGGGATACAGTAAACCTGCAGAGGTGCATCGGAATGTAAAACTGGTGACACAGGAGACGCTCAAAACATAGACAGTAGGAAGACTCAGCCTTCCTATACTTAAGTCGGCATTGTGTCTCTTATATTTATTTCCGATGAATTTTCTGTGTTTCATCGTGAATGGGAAGGTCCAAGGGATATAGTATACCTGCAGAGGTGCATCGGAAAAAAAAACTGATGACACACGAAACGCTCAAAACATAGACAGTAGGAAGACTTAGTCTTCCTGTACTTAAGTCGGCATTGTGTCTCTTATATTTAATTCTGATGCAATTTCTGTGTTTCATCGTCAATGGGAAGGTCCAAGGGATACAGTAAACCTGCAGAGGTGCATCGGAATGTAAAACTGGTGACACAGGAAACGCTCAAAACATAGACAGTAGGAAGATTCAGTCTTCCTGTACTTAAGTCGGCATTGTGTCTTTTATATATATTTCCGATGAAATTTCTGTGTTTCATCGTGAATGGGAAGGTCCAAGGGATATAGTAAACCTGCAGAGGTGCATCGGAAAAAAAAACTGATGACACACGAAACGCTCAAAACATAGACAGTAGGAAGACTTAGTCTTCCTGTACTTAAGTCGGCATTGTCTCTCTTATATTTAATTTAGATGCAATTCCTGTGTTTCATCTGCACTGTGAAGGTCCAAGGGATACAGTAAACCTGTAGAGGTGCATCGGAATGTAAAACTAGTGACACAGGAAACGCTCAAAACATAGACAGTGGGAAGATTCAGTCTTCCTGTACTTAAGTCAGCATTGTGTCTCTTATATTTAATTCCGATGCAATTCCTGTGTTTCATCGTCACTGTGAAGGTCCAAGGGACACAGTAAACCTGTAGAGGTGCATCGGAATCTAAAACTGGTGACACAGGAAACGCTCAAATTATAGACAGTAGGAAGACTTAGTCTTCCTGTACTTAAGTCGGCATTGTGTCTCTTATATTTAATTCTGATGCAATTTCTGTGTTTCATCGTCAATGGGAAGGTCCAAGGGATACAGTAAACCTGTAGAGGTGCATCGGAAGGTAAAACTCGTGACACAGGAAACGCTCAAAACATAGACAGTAGGAAGACTCAGTCTTCCTGTACTTAAGTCGGCATTGTGTCTCTTATATTTAATTCCGATGCAAATTCTGTGTTTCATCGTCAATGGGAAGGTCCAAGGAATACAGTATACCTGCAGAGGTGCATCGGAATGTAAAACTGGTGACACAGGAAACGCTCAAACATAGACAGTAGGAAGACTCAGTCTTCCTGTACTTAAGTCGGCATTGTGTATCTTGTATTTAATTCCGATGCAATTTCTGTGTTTCATCGTCAATGGGAAGGTCCAAAGGATTTAGTAAACCTGCAGAGGTGCATCGGGATATAAAACAAGTGACACAGGAAACGCTCAAAACATAGACAGTAGGAAGACTCAGTCTTCCTGTACTTAAGTCGGCATTGTGTCTCTTATATTTAATTCCGATGCAATTTCTGTGTTTCATCGTCAATGGGAAGGTCCAAGGGATACAGTAAACCTGCAGAGGTGCATCGGAATGTAAAACTGGTGACACAGGAAACGCTCAAAACATAGACTGTAGGAAGATTCAGTCTTCCTGTACTTAAGTCGGCATGGTGTCTCTTATATATATTTCCGATGAAATTTCTGTGTTTCATCGTGAATGGGAAGGTCCAAGGGATATAGGAAACCTGCAGAGGTGCATCGGAAAGTAAAACTGATGACACAGGAAACGCTCAAAACATAGACAGTAGGAAGACTTAGTCTTCCTGTACTTAAGTCGGCATTGTGTTTCTTATATTTAATTCCGATGCAATTCCTGTGTTTCATCGTGACTGTGAACGTCCAAGGGATACAGAAAACCTGCAGAGGTGCATCGGAATGTAGAACTGGTGACACAGAAAACGCTCAAATTATAGACAATAGGAAGACTTAGTCTTCCGGTACTTAAGTCGGCATTGTGTCTCTAACATTTATTTCCGATGCAATTTCTGTGTTTCATCGTCAATGGGAAGGTCCAAGGGATACAGTAAACCTGCAGAGGTGCATCGGGATATAAAACAAGTGACACAGGAAACGCTCAAAACATAGACAGTAGGAAGACTCAGTCTTCCTGTACTTAAGTCGGCATTGTGTCTCTTATATTTATTTCCGATGAATTTTCTGTGTTTCATCGTGAATGGGAAGGTCCAAGGGATATAGTAAACCTGCAGAGGTGCATCGGAAAAAAAACTGATGACACACGAAACGCTCAAAACATAGACAGTTGGAAGACTCAGTCTTCCTGTACTTAAGTCGGCATTATGTCTCTTATATTTATTTCCGATGAAATTTCTGTTTTTCATCGTCAATGGGAAGGTCCAAGGGATACAGTAAACCTGCAGAGGTGCATAGGAATGTATAACTGATGACACAGAAAACGCTGAAAACATAGACAGTAGGAAGACTCAGTCTTCCTGTACTTATGTCGGCATTGTGTCTCTTATATTTAATTCCGATGCGATTTCTGTGTTTCATCGACAATGGGAACGTCCAAGGGATACAGTAAATCGGCAGAGGTGCATCGGAATGTAAAACTGGTGACACAGGAACCGCTCAAACGTTGACCGTATGAAGACTGTTTTCTTGTACTTAAGTCGGCATTGTGTCTCTTATATTTATTTCCGATGAAATTTCTGCGTCTCATCGAAAAATGGGAAGGTCCAAGGGATACAGTAAAACTGCAGAGCTGCATCAGAATGTAAAACTGGGGACACAGGAAACTCTCAAAACATAGAGAGTAGGCAGACTCAGTTTTCCTGTTTTTAAGTCGGCATTGTGTGTCTTATATTTAATTCCGATGCAATTTCTGTGTTTCATCGTCAATGGGAAGGTCCAATACAGTAAACCTGTAGAGGTGCATCGGAATGTAAAACTGGTGACACAGGAAACGCTCTAATTACAGACAGTAGGAAGACTCAGTCTTCCTGTACTTAAGTCGGCATTGTGTCTCTTATATTTAATTCCGATGCAATTTCTGTGTTTCATCGCCAATGGGAAGGCCTAAGGGATACAGTAAAACTGCAGAGCTGCATCAGAATGGAAAACTGGGGACACAGGAAACGCTCAAAACATAGAGAGTAGGCAGACTCAGTCTTCCTGTTTTTAAGTCGGCATTGTGTCTCTTATATTTCATTCCGATGCAATTTCTGTGTTTCATCGTCAATGGGAAGCTCCAGGGGATACAGTAAACCTGCAGAGGTGCATCGGAATGTAAAACTGGTGACACAGGAGACGCTCAAAGCATAGACAGTAGGAAGACTCAGTCTTCCTGTACTTAAGTCGGCATTGTGTCTCTTATATTTATTTCCGATGAAATTTCTGTGTTTCATCGTGATTGGGAAGGTCCAAGGGATATAGTAAACCTGCAGAGGTGCATCGGAAAAAAAAAACTGATGACACACGAAACGTTCAAAACATAGACAGTAGGAAGACTTAGTCTTCCAGTACTTAAGTCGGCATTGTGTCTCTTATATTTAATTCTGATGCAATTCCTGTGTTTCATCTGCACTGTGAAGGTCCAAGGGACACAGTATACCTGTAGAGGTGCATCGGAATGTAATACTAGTTACACAGGAAACGCTCAAAACATAGACAGTGGGAAGATTCAGTCTTCCTGTACTTAAGTCGGCATTGTGTCTCTTATATTTAATTCCGATGCAATTCCTGTGTTTCATCGTCACTGTGAAGGTCCAAGGGATACAGTAAACCTGTAGAGGTGCATCGGAATGTAAAACTGGTGACACAGGAAACGCTCAAATTATAGACAGTAGGAAGACTTAGTCTTCCTGTACTTAAGTCGGCATTGTGTCTCTTATATTTAATTCCGATGCAATTTCTGTGTTTCATCGTCAATGGGAAGGTCCAAAGGATACAGTAAACCTGCAGAAGTGCATCAGAATGTAAAACTAGTGACACAGGAAACGCTCAACACATAGACAGTAGGAAGACTTAGTCTTCCTGTCCTGAAGTCGGCATTGTGACTCTTATATTTAATTCCGATGCAATTTCTGTGTTTCATCGTCAATGGGAAGGTCCAAGGGATACAGTAAACCTGTAGAGGTGCATCGGAATGTAAAACTGGTGACACAGGAAACGCTCAAATTACAGACAGTAGGAAGACTCAGTCTTCCTGTACTTAAGTCGGCATTGTGTCTCTTATATTTAATTCCGATGCAATTTCTCTGTTTCATCGCCAATGGGAAGGTCTAAGGTATACAGTAAAACTGCAGAGCTGCATCAGAATGTAAATCTGGGGACACTGGAAACGCTCAACACATAGAGAGTAGGCAGACTCAGTCTTCCTGTTTTTAAGTCGGCATTGTGTCTCTTATATTTAATTCCGATGCAATTTCTGTGTTTCATCGTCAATGGGAAGGTCCAAGGGATACAGTGAACCTGCAGAGGTGCATCGGAATGTAAAACTGGTGACACAGGAAACGCTCAAATTATAGACAGTAGGAAGACTCAGTCTTCCTGTACTTAAGTCGGCATTGTGTCACTTATAATTAATTCCGATGCAATTTCAGTGTTTCATCGTCAATGAGAAGATCCAAGGTATACAGTAAACCTGCAGAGGTGCATCGGAATGTAAAACTAGTGACACAGGAAACAATCAGAACATAGACAGTTGGAAGACTCAGTCTTCCTGTACTTAAGTCGGCATTGTGTCTCTTAAATTTAATTCCGATGCAATTTCTGTGTTTCATCGTTAATGGGAAGGTCCATGGGATACAGTAAACCTACATAGGTGCATCGGAATGTAAAACTGGTGACACAGGAGACGCTCAAAACATAGAGAGTAGGAAGACTCAGCCTTCCTGTGCTTAAGTCGAAATTGTGTCTCTTATATTTATTTCCGATGAAATTTCTGTGTTTCATCGTGAATGGGAAGGTCCAAGGGATATAGTAAACCTGCAGAGGTGCATCGGATAGTAAAACTGATGACACACGAAACGCTCAAAACATAGACAGTAGGAAGACTTAGTCTTCCTGTACTTAAGTCTTCATTGTGTCTCTTATATTTAATTCCGATGCAATTCCTGTGTTTCATCTGCACTGTGAAGGTCCAAGGGATACAGTAAACCTGTAGAGGTGCATCGGAATGTAAAACTAGTGACACAGGAAACGCTCAAAACATAGACGTTTGGATGATTCAGTCTTCCTGTACTTAAGTCGGCATTGTGTCTCTTATATTTAATTCCGATGCAATTTCTGTGTTTCATCGTCAATGGGAAGGTCCAGAGGATACAGTAAACCTGCAGAGGTGCATCGCAATGTAAAACTAGTGACACAGGAAACGCTCAAAACATAGACAGTAGGAAGACTCAGTCTTCCTGTACTTAAGTCGGTATTGTGTCTCTTATATTTAATTCCGATGCAATATCTGTGTTTCATCGTCAATGGGAAGGTCCAAGGGATACAGTAAACCTGCAGAGGTGCGTCGGAATGTAAAACTGGTGACACAGGAAACGCTCAAAACATAGACAGTAGGAAGAATCAGTCTTCCTGTACTTAATTCGGCATTGTGTCTCTTATATTTATTTCCGATGAAATTTCTGTGTTTCATCGTCAATGGGAAGGTCCAAGGGATATAGTAAACCTGCAGAGGTGCATCGGAAAGTAAAACTGATGACACAGGAAACGCTCAAAACATAGACAGTAGGAAGACTCAATCTTCCTGTACTTACGTCGTCATTGTGTCTCTTATATTTAATTCCGATGCAATTTCTGTGTTTCATCGTCACTGTCAAGGTCCAAGGGATACAGTAAACATGTAGAGGTGCATCGGAATGTAAAACTGGTGACACAGGAAACGCTCAAATTATAGACAGTAGGAAGACTCAGTCTTCCTGTACTTAAGACGGCATTGTGTCACTTATAATTAATCCTGATGCAATTTCTGTGTTTCATCGTCAATGGGAAGGTCCAAGGGATACAGTAAAACTGCAGAGCTGCATCAGAATGGAAAACTGGGGACACAGGAAACGCTCAAAACATAGAGAGTAGGCAGACTCAGTCTTCCTGTTTTTAAGTCGGCATTGTGTCTCTTATATTTCATTCCGATGCAATTTCTGTGTTTCATCGTCAATGGGAAGCTCCAGGGGATACAGTAAACCTGCAGAGGTGCATCGGAATGTAAAACTGGTGACACAGGAGACGCTCAAACCATAGACAGTAGGAAGACTCAGTCTTCCTGTACTTAAGTCGGCATTGTGTCTCTTATATTTATTTCCGATGAAATTTCTGTGTTTCATCGTGATTGGGAAGGTCCAAGGGATATAGTAAACCTGCAGAGGTGCATCGGAAAAAAAAAAACTGATGACACACGAAACGTTCAAAACATAGACAGTAGGAAGACTTAGTCTTCCAGTACTTAAGTCGGCATTGTGTCTCTTATATTTAATTCTGATGCAATTCCTGTGTTTCATCTGCACTGTGAAGGTCCAAGGGACACAGTATACCTGTAGAGGTGCATCGGAATGTAATACTAGTTACACAGGAAACGCTCAAAACATAGACAGTGGGAAGATTCAGTCTTCCTGTACTTAAGTCGGCATTGTGTCTCTTATATTTAATTCCGATGCAATTCCTGTGTTTCATCGTCACTGTGAAGGTCCAAGGGATACAGTAAACCTGTAGAGGTGCATCGGAATGTAAAACTGGTGACACAGGAAACGCTCAAATTATAGACAGTAGGAAGACTTAGTCTTCCTGTACTTAAGTCGGCATTGTGTCTCTTATATTTAATTCCGATGCAATTTCTGTGTTTCATCGTCAATGGGAAGGTCCAAAGGATACAGTAAACCTGCAGAAGTGCATCAGAATGTAAAACTAGTGACACAGGAAACGCTCAACACATAGACAGTAGGAAGACTTAGTCTTCCTGTCCTGAAGTCGGCATTGTGACTCTTATATTTAATTCCGATGCAATTTCTGTGTTTCATCGTCAATGGGAAGGTCCAAGGGATACAGTAAACCTGTAGAGGTGCATCGGAATGTAAAACTGGTGACACAGGAAACGCTCAAATTACAGACAGTAGGAAGACTCAGTCTTCCTGTACTTAAGTCGGCATTGTGTCTCTTATATTTAATTCCGATGCAATTTCTCTGTTTCATCGCCAATGGGAAGGTCTAAGGTATACAGTAAAACTGCAGAGCTGCATCAGAATGTAAATCTGGGGACACTGGAAACGCTCAACACATAGAGAGTAGGCAGACTCAGTCTTCCTGTTTTTAAGTCGGCATTGTGTCTCTTATATTTAATTCCGATGCAATTTCTGTGTTTCATCGTCAATGGGAAGGTCCAAGGGATACAGTGAACCTGCAGAGGTGCATCGGAATGTAAAACTGGTGACACAGGAAACGCTCAAATTATAGACAGTAGGAAGACTCAGTCTTCCTGTACTTAAGTCGGCATTGTGTCACTTATAATTAATTCCGATGCAATTTCTGTGTTTCATCGTCAATGAGAAGATCCAAGGTATACAGTAAACCTGCAGAGGTGCATCGGAATGTAAAACTAGTGACACAGGAAACAATCAGAACATAGACAGTTGGAAGACTCAGTCTTCCTGTACTTAAGTCGGCATTGTGTCTCTTAAATTTAATTCCGATGCAATTTCTGTGTTTCATCGTTAATGGGAAGGTCCATGGGATACAGTAAACCTACATAGGTGCATCGGAATGTAAAACTGGTGACACAGGAGACGCTCAAAACATAGAGAGTAGGAAGACTCAGCCTTCCTGTGCTTAAGTCGAAATTGTGTCTCTTATATTTATTTCCGATGAAATTTCTGTGTTTCATCGTGAATGGGAAGGTCCAAGGGATATAGTAAACCTGCAGAGGTGCATCGGATAGTAAAACTGATGACACACGAAACGCTCAAAACATAGACAGTAGGAAGACTTAGTCTTCCTGTACTTAAGTCTTCATTGTGTCTCTTATATTTAATTCCGATGCAATTCCTGTGTTTCATCTGCACTGTGAAGGTCCAAGGGATACAGTAAACCTGTAGAGGTGCATCGGAATGTAAAACTAGCGACACAGGAAACGCTCAAAACATAGACGTTTGGATGATTCAGTCTTCCTGTACTTAAGTCGGCATTGTGTCTCTTATATTTAATTCCGATGCAATTTCTGTGTTTCATCGTCAATGGGAAGGTCCAGAGGATACAGTAAACCTGCAGAGGTGCATCGCAATGTAAAACTAGTGACACAGGAAACGCTCAAAACATAGACAGTAGGAAGACTCAGTCTTCCTGTACTTAAGTCGGTATTGTGTCTCTTATATTTAATTCCGATGCAATATCTGTGTTTCATCGTCAATGGGAAGGTCCAAGGGATACAGTAAACCTGCAGAGGTGCGTCGGAATGTAAAACTGGTGACACAGGAAACGCTCAAAACATAGACAGTAGGAAGAATCAGTCTTCCTGTACTTAATTCGGCATTGTGTCTCTTATATTTATTTCCGATGAAATTTCTGTGTTTCATCGTCAATGGGAAGGTCCAAGGGATATAGTAAACCTGCAGAGGTGCATCGGAAAGTAAAACTGATGACACAGGAAACGCTCAAAACATAGACAGTAGGAAGACTCAATCTTCCTGTACTTACGTCGTCATTGTGTCTCTTATATTTAATTCCGATGCAATTTCTGTGTTTCATCGTCACTGTCAAGGTCCAAGGGATACAGTAAACATGTAGAGGTGCATCGGAATGTAAAACTGGTGACACAGGAAACGCTCAAATTATAGACAGTAGGAAGACTCAGTCTTCCTGTACTTAAGACGGCATTGTGTCACTTATAATTAATCCCGATGCAATTTCTGTGTTTCATCGTCAATGGGAAGGTCCAAGGGATACAGTAAACCTGCAGAGGTGCATCGGGATATAAAACAAGTGACACAGGAAACGCTCAAAACATAGACAGTAGGAAGACTCAGTCTTCCTGTACTTAAGTCGACATTGTGTCTCTTATATTTATTTCCGATGAATTTTCTGTGTTTCATCGTGAATGGGAAGGTCCAAGGGATATAGTAAACCTGCAGAGGTGCATCGGAAAAAAAACTGATGACACACGAAACGCTCAAAACATAGACAGTTGGAAGACTCAGTCTTCCTGTACTTAAGTCGGCATTGTGTCTCTTATATTTAATTCCTATGCAATTTCTGTGTTTCATCGTCAATGGGAAGGTCCAAGGGATACAGTAAACCTGCAGAGGTGCATCGGAATGTAAAACTGGTGACACAGGAAACGCTCAACACATACACAGTAGGAAGACTCATTCTTCCTGTACTTAAATCGGCATTGTGTCTCTTATATTTAATTCCGATGCAATTTCTGTGTTTAATCGTCAATGGGAAGGTCCAAGGGATACAGTAAACCTGCAGAGGTGCATCGCAATGTAAAACTAGTGACACAGGAAACGCTCAAAACATAGACAGTAGGAAGACTCAGTCTTCCTGTACTTAAGTCGGCGTTGTGTCTCTTACATTTAATTCCGATGCAATTACTGTGTTTCATCGTCAATGGGAAGGTCCAAGGGATACAGTAAACCTGCAGAGGTGCATCGGAATGTAAAACTGGTGACACAGGAAATGCTCAAAACATAGGCAGTAGGAACACTCAGTCTTCCTGTACTTAAGTCGTCATTGTGTCTCTTATATTTATTTCCGATGAAATTTCTGTGTTTCATCGTGCATGGGAAGGTCCAAGGGATATAGTAAACCTGCAGAGGTGCATCGGAAAGTAAAACACATGACACAAGAAACGCTCAAAACATAGACAGTAGGAAGACTTAGTCTTCCTGTACTTAAGTCGGCATTGTGTCTCTTATATATATATTTCCGATGAAATTTCTGTGTTTCATCGTGAATGGGAAGGTCCAAGGGATATAGTAAACCTGCAGAGGTGCATCGGAAAGTAAAACTGATGACACAGGAAACGCTCAAAACATAGACAGTAGGAAGACTCAGTCTTCCTGTACTTAAGTCGTCATTGTGTCTCTTATATTTATTTCCGATGAAATTTCTGTGTTTGATCGTCAATGGGAAGGTTCAAGGGATATAGTAAACCTGCAGAGGTGCATCGGAAAGTAAAACTGATGACACAGGAAACGCTCAAAACATAGACAGTAGGAAGACTTAGTCTCCCTGTACTTAAGTCGGCATTGTGTCTCTTATATTTAATTCGGATGCAATTTCTGTTTTTCATCGTAATGGGAAGGTCCAAGGGATACAGTAAACCTGCAGAGGTGCATCGAAATGTAAAACTGATGACACAGAAAACGCTCAAAACATAGAGAGTAGGCAGACTCAGTCTTCCTGTTTTTAAGTCGGCATTGTGTCTCTTATATTTAATTCCGATGCAATTCCTGTGTTTCATCGTCAATGGGAAGTTCCAAGGGATACAGTAAACCTGCAGAGGTGCATCGGAATGTGAAACTAGTGACACAGGAAACAATCAAATCATAGACAGTTGGAAGACTCAGTCTTCCTGTACTTAAGTCTGCATTGTGTCTCTTAAATTTAATTGCGATGCAATTTCTGTGTTTCATCGTTAATGGGAAGGTCCAAGGGATACAGTAAACCTGCAGAGGTGCATCGGAATGTAAAACTGGTGACACAGGAGACGCTCAAAACATAGACAGTAGGAAGACTCAGCCTTCCTATACTTAAGTCGGCATTGTGTCTCTTATATTTATTTCCGATGAATTTTCTGTGTTTCATCGTGAATGGGAAGGTCCAAGGGATATAGTATACCTGCAGAGGTGCATCGGAAAAAAAAACTGATGACACACGAAACGCTCAAAACATAGACAGTAGGAAGACTTAGTCTTCCAGTACTTAAGTCGGCATTGTGTCTCTTATATTTAATTCTGATGCAATTCCTGTGTTTCATCTGCACTGTGAAGGTCCAAGGGACACAGTATACCTGTAGAGGTGCATCGGAATGTAATACTAGTTACACAGGAAACGCTCAAAACATAGACAGTGGGAAGATTCAGTCTTCCTGTACTTAAGTCGGCATTGTGTCTCTTATATTTAATTCCGATGCAATTCCTGTGTTTCATCGTCACTGTGAAGGTCCAAGGGATACAGTAAACCTGTAGAGGTGCATCGGAATGTAAAACTGGTGACACAGGAAACGCTCAAATTATAGACAGTAGGAAGACTTAGTCTTCCTGTACTTAAGTCGGCATTGTGTCTCTTATATTTAATTCCGATGCAATTTCTGTGTTTCATCGTCAATGGGAAGGTCCAAAGGATACAGTAAACCTGCAGAAGTGCATCAGAATGTAAAACTAGTGACACAGGAAACGCTCAACACATAGACAGTAGGAAGACTTAGTCTTCCTGTCCTGAAGTCGGCATTGTGACTCTTATATTTAATTCCGATGCAATTTCTGTGTTTCATCGTCAATGGGAAGGTCCAAGGGATACAGTAAACCTGTAGAGGTGCATCGGAATGTAAAACTGGTGACACAGGAAACGCTCAAATTACAGACAGTAGGAAGACTCAGTCTTCCTGTACTTAAGTCGGCATTGTGTCTCTTATATTTAATTCCGATGCAATTTCTCTGTTTCATCGCCAATGGGAAGGTCTAAGGTATACAGTAAAACTGCAGAGCTGCATCAGAATGTAAATCTGGGGACACTGGAAACGCTCAACACATAGAGAGTAGGCAGACTCAGTCTTCCTGTTTTTAAGTCGGCATTGTGTCTCTTATATTTAATTCCGATGCAATTTCTGTGTTTCATCGTCAATGGGAAGGTCCAAGGGATACAGTGAACCTGCAGAGGTGCATCGGAATGTAAAACTGGTGACACAGGAAACGCTCAAATTATAGACAGTAGGAAGACTCAGTCTTCCTGTACTTAAGTCGGCATTGTGTCACTTATAATTAATTCCGATGCAATTTCTGTGTTTCATCGTCAATGAGAAGATCCAAGGTATACAGTAAACCTGCAGAGGTGCATCGGAATGTAAAACTAGTGACACAGGAAACAATCAGAACATAGACAGTTGGAAGACTCAGTCTTCCTGTACTTAAGTCGGCATTGTGTCTCTTAAATTTCATTCCGATGCAATTTCTGTGTTTCATCGTTAATGGGAAGGTCCATGGGATACAGTAAACCTACATAGGTGCATCGGAATGTAAAACTGGTGACACAGGAGACGCTCAAAACATAGAGAGTAGGAAGACTCAGCCTTCCTGTGCTTAAGTCGAAATTGTGTCTCTTATATTTATTTCCGATGAAATTTCTGTGTTTCATCGTGAATGGGAAGGTCCAAGGGATATAGTAAACCTGCAGAGGTGCATCGGATAGTAAAACTGATGACACACGAAACGCTCAAAACATAGACAGTAGGAAGACTTAGTCTTCCTGTACTTAAGTCTTCATTGTGTCTCTTATATTTAATTCCGATGCAATTCCTGTGTTTCATCTGCACTGTGAAGGTCCAAGGGATACAGTAAACCTGTAGAGGTGCATCGGAATGTAAAACTAGTGACACAGGAAACGCTCAAAACATAGACGTTTGGATGATTCAGTCTTCCTGTACTTAAGTCGGCATTGTGTCTCTTATATTTAATTCCGATGCAATTTCTGTGTTTCATCGTCAATGGGAAGGTCCAGAGGATACAGTAAACCTGCAGAGGTGCATCGCAATGTAAAACTAGTGACACAGGAAACGCTCAAAACATAGACAGTAGGAAGACTCAGTCTTCCTGTACTTAAGTCGGTATTGTGTCTCTTATATTTAATTCCGATGCAATATCTGTGTTTCATCGTCAATGGGAAGGTCCAAGGGATACAGTAAACCTGCAGAGGTGCGTCGGAATGTAAAACTGGTGACACAGGAAACGCTCAAAACATAGACAGTAGGAAGAATCAGTCTTCCTGTACTTAATTCGGCATTGTGTCTCTTATATTTATTTCCGATGAAATTTCTGTGTTTCATCGTCAATGGGAAGGTCCAAGGGATATAGTAAACCTGCAGAGGTGCATCGGAAAGTAAAACTGATGACACAGGAAACGCTCAAAACATAGACAGTAGGAAGACTCAATCTTCCTGTACTTACGTCGTCATTGTGTCTCTTATATTTAATTCCGATGCAATTTCTGTGTTTCATCGTCACTGTCAAGGTCCAAGGGATACAGTAAACATGTAGAGGTGCATCGGAATGTAAAACTGGTGACACAGGAAACGCTCAAATTATAGACAGTAGGAAGACTCAGTCTTCCTGTACTTAAGACGGCATTGTGTCACTTATAATTAATCCCGATGCAATTTCTGTGTTTCATCGTCAATGGGAAGGTCCAAGGGATACAGTAAACCTGCAGAGGTGCATCGGGATATAAAACAAGTGACACAGGAAACGCTCAAAACATAGACAGTAGGAAGACTCAGTCTTCCTGTACTTAAGTCGACATTGTGTCTCTTATATTTATTTCCGATGAATTTTCTGTGTTTCATCGTGAATGGGAAGGTCCAAGGGATATAGTAAACCTGCAGAGGTGCATCGGAAAAAAAACTGATGACACACGAAACGCTCAAAACATAGACAGTTGGAAGACTCAGTCTTCCTGTACTTAAGTCGGCATTGTGTCTCTTATATTTAATTCCTATGCAATTTCTGTGTTTCATCGTCAATGGGAAGGTCCAAGGGATACAGTAAACCTGCAGAGGTGAATCGGAATGTAAAACTGGTGACACAGGAAACGCTCAACACATACACAGTAGGAAGACTCATTCTTCCTGTACTTAAATCGGCATTGTGTCTCTTATATTTAATTCCGATGCAATTTCTGTGTTTAATCGTCAATGGGAAGGTCCAAGGGATACAGTAAACCTGCAGAGGTGCATCGCAATGTAAAACTAGTGACACAGGAAACGCTCAAAACATAGACAGTAGGAAGACTCAGTCTTCCTGTACTTAAGTCGGCGTTGTGTCTCTTACATTAATTTCCGATGCAATTACTGTGTTTCATCGTCAATGGGAAGGTCCAAGGGATACAGTAAACCTGCAGAGGTGCATCGGAATGTAAAACTGGTGACACAGGAAATGCTCAAAACATAGGCAGTAGGAACACTCAGTCTTCCTGTACTTAAGTCGTCATTGTGTCTCTTATATTTATTTCCGATGAAATTTCTGTGTTTCATCGTGAATGGGAAGGTCCAAGGGATATAGTAAACCTGCAGAGGTGCATCGGAAAGTAAAACACATGACACAAGAAACGCTCAAAACATAGACAGTAGGAAGACTTAGTCTTCCTGTACTTAAGTCGGCATTGTGTCTCTTATATATATATTTCCGATGAAATTTCTGTGTTTCATCGTGAATGGGAAGGTCCAAGGGATATAGTAAACCTGCAGAGGTGCATCGGAAAGTAAAACTGATGACACAGGAAACGCTCAAAACATAGACAGTAGGAAGACTCAGTCTTCCTGTACTTAAGTCGTCATTGTGTCTCTTATATTTATTTCCGATGAAATTTCTGTGTTTGATCGTCAATGGGAAGGTTCAAGGGATATAGTAAACCTGCAGAGGTGCATCGGAAAGTAAAACTGATGACACAGGAAACGCTCAAAACATAGACAGTAGGAAGACTTAGTCTCCCTGTACTTAAGTCGGCATTGTGTCTCTTATATTTAATTCGGATGCAATTTCTGTTTTTCATCGTAATGGGAAGGTCCAAGGGATACAGTAAACCTGCAGAGGTGCATCGAAATGTAAAACTGATGACACAGAAAACGCTCAAAACATAGAGAGTAGGCAGACTCAGTCTTCCTGTTTTTAAGTCGGCATTGTGTCTCTTATATTTAATTCCGATGCAATTCCTGTGTTTCATCGTCAATGGGAAGGTCCAAGGGATACAGTAAACCTGCAGAGGTGCATCGGAATGTGAAACTAGTGACACAGGAAACAATCAAATCATAGACAGTTGGAAGACTCAGTCTTCCTGTACTTAAGTCTGCATTGTGTCTCTTAAATTTAATTGCGATGCAATTTCTGTGTTTCATCGTTAATGGGAAGGTCCAAGGGATACAGTAAACCTGCAGAGGTGCATCGGAATGTAAAACTGGTGACACAGGAGACGCTCAAAACATAGACAGTAGGAAGACTCAGCCTTCCTATACTTAAGTCGGCATTGTGTCTCTTATATTTATTTCCGATGAATTTTCTGTGTTTCATCGTGAATGGGAAGGTCCAAGGGATATAGTATACCTGCAGAGGTGCATCGGAAAAAAAAACTGATGACACACGAAACGCTCAAAACATAGACAGTAGGAAGACTTAGTCTTCCTGTACTTAAGTCGGCATTGTGTCTCTTATATTTAATTCTGATGCAATTTCTGTGTTTCATCGTCAATGGGAAGGTCCAAGGGATACAGTAAACCTGCAGAGGTGCATCGGAATGTAAAACTGGTGACACAGGAAACGCTCAAAACATAGACAGTAGGAAGATTCAGTCTTCCTGTACTTAAGTCGGCATTGTGTCTTTTATATATATTTCCGATGAAATTTCTGTGTTTCATCGTGAATGGGAAGGTCCAAGGGATATAGTAAACCTGCAGAGGTGCATCGGAAAAAAAAACTGATGACACACGAAACGCTCAAAACATAGACAGTAGGAAGACTTAGTCTTCCTGTACTTAAGTCGGCATTGTCTCTCTTATATTTAATTCTGATGCAATTTCTGTGTTTCATCGTCAATGGGAAGGTCCAAGGGATACAGTAAACCTGTAGAGGTGCATCGGAAGGTAAAACTCGTGACACAGGAAACGCTCAAAACATAGACAGTAGGAAGACTCAGTCTTCCTGTACTTAAGTCGGCATTGTGTCTCTTATATTTAATTCCGATGCAAATTCTGTGTTTCATCGTCAATGGGAAGGTCCAAGGAATACAGTATACCTGCAGAGGTGCATCGGAATGTAAAACTGGTGACACAGGAAACGCTCAAACATAGACAGTAGGAAGACTCAGTCTTCCTGTACTTAAGTCGGCATTGTGTATCTTGTATTTAATTCCGATGCAATTTCTGTGTTTCATCGTCAATGGGAAGGTCCAAAGGATTTAGTAAACCTGCAGAGGTGCATCGGGATATAAAACAAGTGACACAGGAAACGCTCAAAACATAGACAGTAGGAAGACTCAGTCTTCCTGTACTTAAGTCGGCATTGTGACTCTTATATTTAATTCCGATGCAATTTCTGTGTTTCATCGTCAATGGGAAGGTCCAAGGGATACAGTAAACCTGCAGAGGTGCATCGGAATGTAAAACTGGTGACACAGGAAACGCTCAAAACATAGACTGTAGGAAGATTCAGTCTTCCTGTACTTAAGTCGGCATGGTGTCTCTTATATATATTTCCGATGAAATTTCTGTGTTTCATCGTGAATGGGAAGGTCCAAGGGATATAGGAAACCTGCAGAGGTGCATCGGAAAGTAAAACTGATGACACAGGAAACGCTCAAAACATAGACAGTAGGAAGACTTAGTCTTCCTGTACTTAAGTCGGCATTGTGTTTCTTATATTTAATTCCGATGCAATTCCTGTGTTTCATCGTGACTGTGAACGTCCAAGGGATACAGAAAACCTGCAGAGGTGCATCGGAATGTAAAACTGGTGACACAGGAAACGCTCAAATTATAGACAATAGGAAGACTTAGTCTTCCGGTACTTAAGTCGGCATTGTGTCTCTAACATTTATTTCCGATGCAATTTCTGTGTTTCATCGTCAATGGGAAGGTCCAAGGGATACAGTAAACCTGCAGAGGTGCATCGGGATATAAAACAAGTGACACAGGAAACGCTCAAAACATAGACAGTAGGAAGACTCAGTCTTCCTGTACTTAAGTCGGCATTGTGTCTCTTATATTTATTTCCGATGAATTTTCTGTGTTTCATCGTGAATGGGAAGGTCCAAGGGATATAGTAAACCTGCAGAGGTGCATCGGAAAAAAAACTGATGACACACGAAACGCTCAAAACATAGACAGTTGGAAGACTCAGTCTTCCTGTACTTAAGTCGGCATTATGTCTCTTATATTTATTTCCGATGAAATTTCTGTTTTTCATCGTCAATGGGAAGGTCCAAGGGATACAGTAAACCTGCAGAGGTGCATAGGAATGTATAACTGATGACACAGAAAACGCTGAAAACATAGACAGTAGGAAGACTCAGTCTTCCTGTACTTATGTCGGCATTGTGTCTCTTATATTTAATTCCGATGCGATTTCTGTGTTTCATCGACAATGGGAACGTCCAAGGGATACAGTAAATCGGCAGAGGTGCATCGGAATGTAAAACTGGTGACACAGGAACCGCTCAAACGTTGACCGTATGAAGACTGTTTTCTTGTACTTAAGTCGGCATTGTGTCTCTTATATTTATTTCCGATGAAATTTCTGCGTCTCATCGAAAAATGGGAAGGTCCAAGGGATACAGTAAAACTGCAGAGCTGCATCAGAATGTAAAACTGGGGACACAGGAAACTCTCAAAACATAGAGAGTAGGCAGACTCAGTTTTCCTGTTTTTAAGTCGGCATTGTGTGTCTTATATTTAATTCCGATGCAATTTCTGTGTTTCATCGTCAATGGGAAGGTCCAATACAGTAAACCTGTAGAGGTGCATCGGAATGTAAAACTGGTGACACAGGAAACGCTCTAATTACAGACAGTAGGAAGACTCAGTCTTCCTGTACTTAAGTCGGCATTGTGTCTCTTATATTTAATTCCGATGCAATTTCTGTGTTTCATCGCCAATGGGAAGGCCTAAGGGATACAGTAAAACTGCAGAGCTGCATCAGAATGGAAAACTGGGGACACAGGAAACGCTCAAAACATAGAGAGTAGGCAGACTCAGTCTTCCTGTTTTTAAGTCGGCATTGTGTCTCTTATATTTCATTCCGATGCAATTTCTGTGTTTCATCGTCAATGGGAAGCTCCAGGGGATACAGTAAACCTGCAGAGGTGCATCGGAATGTAAAACTGGTGACACAGGAGACGCTCAAAGCATAGACAGTAGGAAGACTCAGTCTTCCTGTACTTAAGTCGGCATTGTGTCTCTTATATTTATTTCCGATGAAATTTCTGTGTTTCATCGTGATTGGGAAGGTCCAAGGGATATAGTAAACCTGCAGAGGTGCATCGGAAAAAAAAAACTGATGACACACGAAACGTTCAAAACATAGACAGTAGGAAGACTTAGTCTTCCAGTACTTAAGTCGGCATTGTGTCTCTTATATTTAATTCTGATGCAATTCCTGTGTTTCATCTGCACTGTGAAGGTCCAAGGGACACAGTATACCTGTAGAGGTGCATCGGAATGTAATACTAGTTACACAGGAAACGCTCAAAACATAGACAGTGGGAAGATTCAGTCTTCCTGTACTTAAGTCGGCATTGTGTCTCTTATATTTAATTCCGATGCAATTCCTGTGTTTCATCGTCACTGTGAAGGTCCAAGGGATACAGTAAACCTGTAGAGGTGCATCGGAATGTAAAACTGGTGACACAGGAAACGCTCAAATTATAGACAGTAGGAAGACTTAGTCTTCCTGTACTTAAGTCGGCATTGTGTCTCTTATATTTAATTCCGATGCAATTTCTGTGTTTCATCGTCAATGGGAAGGTCCAAAGGATACAGTAAACCTGCAGAAGTGCATCAGAATGTAAAACTAGTGACACAGGAAACGCTCAACACATAGACAGTAGGAAGACTTAGTCTTCCTGTCCTTAAGTCGGCATTGTGACTCTTATATTTAATTCCGATGCAATTTCTGTGTTTCATCGTCAATGGGAAGGTCCAAGGGACTGTGAAGGTCCAAGGGACACAGTATACCTGTAGAGGTGCATCGGAATGTAATACTAGTTACACAGGAAACGCTCAAAACATAGACAGTGGGAAGATTCAGTCTTCCTGTACTTAAGTCGGCATTGTGTCTCTTATATTTAATTCCGATGCAATTCCTGTGTTTCATCGTCACTGTGAAGGTCCAAGGGATACAGTAAACCTGTAGAGGTGCATCGGAATGTAAAACTGGTGACACAGGAAACGCTCAAATTATAGACAGTAGGAAGACTTAGTCTTCCTGTACTTAAGTCGGCATTGTGTCTCTTATATTTAATTCCGATGCAATTTCTGTGTTTCATCGTCAATGGGAAGGTCCAAAGGATACAGTAAACCTGCAGAAGTGCATCAGAATGTAAAACTAGTGACACAGGAAACGCTCAACACATAGACAGTAGGAAGACTTAGTCTTCCTGTCCTTAAGTCGGCATTGTGACTCTTATATTTAATTCCGATGCAATTTCTGTGTTTCATCGTCAATGGGAAGGTCCAAGGGATACAGTAAACCTGTAGAGGTGCATCGGAATGTAAAACTGGTGACACAGGAAACGCTCAAATTACAGACAGTAGGAAGACTCAGTCTTCCTGTACTTAAGTCGGCATTGTGTCTCTTATATTTAATTCCGATGCAATTTCTCTGTTTCATCGCCAATGGGAAGGTCTAAGGTATACAGTAAAACTGCAGAGCTGCATCAGAATGTAAATCTGGGGACACTGGAAACGCTCAACACATAGAGAGTAGGCAGACTCAGTCTTCCTGTTTTTAAGTCGGCATTGTGTCTCTTATATTTAATTCCGATGCAATTTCTGTGTTTCATCGTCAATGGGAAGGTCCAAGGGATACAGTGAACCTGCAGAGGTGCATCGGAATGTAAAACTGGTGACACAGGAAACGCTCAAATTATAGACAGTAGGAAGACTCAGTCTTCCTGTACTTAAGTCGGCATTGTGTCACTTATAATTAATTCCGATGCAATTTCTGTGTTTCATCGTCAATGAGAAGATCCAAGGTATACAGTAAACCTGCAGAGGTGCATCGCAATGTAAAACTAGTGACACAGGAAGCAATCAGAACATAGACAGTTGGAAGACTCAGTCTTCCTGTACTTAAGTCGGCATTGTGTCTCTTAAATTTAATTCCGATGCAATTTCTGTGTTTCATCGTTAATGGGAAGGTCCATGGGATACAGTAAACCTGCATAGGTGCATCGGAATGTAAAACTGGTGACACAGGAGACGCTCAAAACATAGAGAGTAGGAAGACTCAGCCTTCCTGTGCTTAAGTCGAAATTGTGTCTCTTATATTTATTTCCGATGAAATTTCTGTGTTTCATCGTGAATGGGAAGGTCCAAGGGATATAGTAAACCTGCAGAGGTGCATCGGATAGTAAAACTGATGACACACGAAACGCTCAAAACATAGACAGTAGGAAGACTTAGTCTTCCTGTACTTAAGTCTTCATTGTGTCTCTTATATTTAATTCCGATGCAATTCCTGTGTTTCATCTGCACTGTGAAGGTCCAAGGGATACAGTAAACCTGTAGAGGTGCATCGGAATGTAAAACTAGTGACACAGGAAACGCTCAAAACATAGACGTTTGGATGATTCAGTCTTCCTGTACTTAAGTCGGCATTGTGTCTCTTATATTTAATTCCGATGCAATTTCTGTGTTTCATCGTCAATGGGAAGGTCCAGAGGATACAGTAAACCTGCAGAGGTGCATCGCAATGTAAAACTAGTGACACAGGAAACGCTCAAAACATAGACAGTAGGAAGACTCAGTCTTCCTGTACTTAAGTCGGTATTGTGTCTCTTATATTTAATTCCGATGCAATTTCTGTGTTTCATCGTCAATGGGAAGGTCCAAGGGATACAGTAAACCTGCAGAGGTGCGTCGGAATGTAAAACTGGTGACACAGGAAACGCTCAAAACATAGACAGTAGGAAGAATCAGTCTTCCTGTACTTAATTCGGCATTGTGTCTCTGATATTTATTTCCGATGAAATTTCTGTGTTTCATCGTCAATGGGAAGGTCCAAGGGATATAGTAAACCTGCAGAGGTGCATCGGAAAGTAAAACTGATGACACAGGAAACGCTCAAAACATAGACAGTAGGAAGACTCAATCTTCCTGTACTTACGTCGGCATTGTGTCTCTTATATTTAATTC
The DNA here is from genome assembly GCF_023898315.1 of Schistocerca nitens. Taxonomy (NCBI): domain Eukaryota; kingdom Metazoa; phylum Arthropoda; class Insecta; order Orthoptera; family Acrididae; genus Schistocerca; species Schistocerca nitens. The sequence continues at coordinate 764,905,919 of NC_064619.1, forward strand.
CGATGCAATTTCTGTGTTTCATCGTCACTGTCAAGGTCCAAGGGATACAGTAAACATGTAGAGGTGCATCGGAATGTAAAACTGGTGACACAGGAAACGCTCAAATTATAGACAGTGGGAAGACTCAGTCTTCCTGTACTTAAGACGGCATTGTGTCACTTATAATTAATCCCGATGCAATTTCTGTGTTTCATCGTCAATGGGAAGGTCCAAGGGATACAGTAAACCTGCAGAGGTGCATCGGAATGTAAAACTAGTGACACAGGAAACAATCAGAACATAGACAGTTGGAAGACTCAGTCTTCCTGTACTTAAGTCGGCATTGTGTCTCTTAAATTTAATTGCGATGCAATTTCTGTGTTTCATCGTTAATGGGAAGATCCAAGGGATACAGTAAACCTGCATAGGTGCATCGGAATATAAAACTGGTGACACAGGAGACGCTCAAAACATAGAGAGTAGGAAGACTCAGCCTTCCTGTACTTAAGTCGAAATTATGTCTCTTATATTTATTTCCGATGAAATTTCTGTGTTTCATCGTGAATGGGAAGGTCCAAGGGATATAGTAAAACCTGCAGAGGTGCATCGGAAAGTAAAACTGATGACACACGAAACGCTCAAAACATAGACAGTAGGAAGACTTAGTCTTCCTGTACTTAAGTCGGCATTGTGTCTCTTATATTTAATTCCGATGCAATTCCTGTGTTTCATCTGCACTGTGAAGGTCCAGGGGATACAGTAAACCTGTAGAGGTGCATCGGAATGTAGAACTAGTGACACAGGAAACGCTCAAAACATAGTCATTTGGATGATTCAGTCTTCCTGTACTTAAGTCGGCATTGTGTCTCTTATATTTAATTCCGATGCAATTTCTGTGTTTCATCGTCAATGGGAAGGTCCAAGGGATACAGTAAACCTGCAGAGGTGCATCGGAATGTAAAACTGGTGACACAGGAAACGCTTAAAACATAGACAGTAGGAAGACTCAGTCTTCCTGTACTTAAGTCGGCATTGTGTCCCTTATATTTCATTCCGATGCAATTTCTGTGTTTCATCGTCAATGGGAAGGTCCAAAAGATACAGTAAACCTGCAGAGGTGCATCGGAATGTAAAACTAGTGACACAGGAAACGCTCAAAACATAGACAGTAGGAAGACTCAGTCTTCCTGTACTTAAGTCGGTATTGTGTCTCTTATATTTAATTCCGATGCAATTTCTGTGTTTCATCGTCAATGGGAAGGTCCAAGGGATACAGTAAACCTGCAGAGGTGCGTCGGAATGTAAAACTGGTGACACAGGAAACGCTCAAAACATAGACAGTAGGAAGAATCAGTCTTCCTGTACTTAAGTCGGCATTGTGTCTCTTATATATAATTCCGATGCAATTTCTGTGTTTCATCGTCAATGGGAAGGTCCAAGGGATACAGTATACCTGCAGAGGTGCATCGGAATGTAAAACTGGTGACACAGGAAACGCACAAAACATAGACAGTAGGAAGACTTAGTCTTCCTGTACTTAAGTCGGCATTGTGTTTCTTATATTTAATTCCGATGCAATACCTGTGGTTCATCGTCACTGTGAAGGTCCACGGGATACAGTAAACCTGTAGAGGTGCATCGGAATGTAAAACTGGTGACACAGGAAACGCTCAAATTATAGACAGTAAGAAGACTTAGTCTTCCTATACTTAAGTCGGCATTGTGTCTCTTACATTTAATTCCGATGCAATTTCTGTGTTTCATCGTCAATGGGATGGTCCAAGGGATACAGTAAACCTGCAGACGTGCATCGGAATGTAAAACTGGTGACACAGGAAACGCTCAAAACATAGACAGTAGGAAGACTCAGTCTTCCTGTACTTAAGTCGTCATTGTGTCTCTTATATTTATTTCCGATGAACTTTCTGTGTTTCATCGTCAATGGGAAGGTCCAAGGGATATAGTAAACCTGCAGAGCTGCATCGGAAAGTAAAACTGATGACACAGAAAACGCTCAAAACATAGAGAGTAGGCAGACTCAGTCTTCCTGTTTTTATGTCGGCATTGTGTCTCTTATATTTAATTCCGATGCAATTTCTGTGTTTCATCGTCAATGGGAAAGTCAAAGGGATACAGTAAACCTGCAGAGGTGCATCGGAATGTAAAACTGGTGACACAGGAAACGCTCAAATTATAGACAGTAAGAAGACTCAATCTTCCTGTACTTAAGTATGCATTGTGTCACTTATAATTAATTCCGATGCAATTTCTGTGTTTCATCGTCAATGGGAAGGTCCAAGGGATACAGTAAACCTGCAGAGGTGCATCAGATTGTAAAACTAGTAACACAGGAAACAATCAAAACATAGACAGTAGGAAGACTCAGCCTTCCTGTACTTAAGTCGGCATTGTGTCTCTTATATTTATTTCCGATAAAATTTCTGTGTTTCATCGTGAATGGGAAGGTCCAAGGGATATAGTAAACCTGCAGAGGCGCATCGGAAAGTAAAACTGATGACACACGAAACGCTCAAAACATAGACAGTAGGAAGACATAGTCTTCCTGTACTTAAGTCGGCATTGTGTCTCTTATATTTAATTCCGATGCAATTCCTGTGATTCATCTGCACTGTGAAGGTCCAAGGGACACAGTAAACCTGTAGAGGTGCATCGGAATGTAAAACTAGTGACACAGGAAACGCTCAAAACATAGACAGTAGGAAGATTCAGTCTTCCTGTACTTAAGTCGGCATTGTGTCTCTTATATTTAATTCCGATGCAATTTCTGTGTTTCATCGTCAATGGGAAGGTCCAAAGGATACAGTAAACCTGCAGAGCTGCATTGGAATGTAAAACTAGTGACACAGGAAACGCTCATAACATAGACAGTAGGAAGACTCAGTCTTCCTGTACTTAGGTCGGTATTGTGTCTCTTATATTTAATTCCGATGCAATTTCTGTGTTTGATCGTCACTGTCAAGGTCCAAGGGATACAGTAAAACTGTAGAGGTGCTTCGGAATGTAAAACTGGTGACACAGGAAACGCTCAAATTATAGACAGTACGAAGACTCAGCCTTCCTGTACTTAAGTCGGCATTGTGTCTCTTATATTTATTTCCGATGACATTTCTGAGTTTCATTGTGAATGGGAAGGTCCAAGGGATATAGTAAACCTGCAGAGGTGCATCGGAGAGTAAAACTGATGACTCACGAAACGCTCAAAACATAGACAGTAGGAAGACTTAGTCTTCCTGTACTTAAGTCGGCATTGTGTCTCTTATATTTAATTCCGATGCAATTCCTGTGTTTCATCGTAACTGTGAAGGTCCAAGGGATACAGTAAACCTGTAGAGGTGCATCGGAATGTAAAACTAGTGACACAGGAAACGCTCAAAACATAGACTCAGTCTTCCTGTATTTAAGTCGGCATTGTGTCTCTTATATTTAATTCCGATTTAATTCCGATGCAATTTCTGTGTTTCATCGTCAATGGGAAGGTCCAATACAGTAAACCTGTAGAGGTGCATCGGAATGTAAAACTGGTGACACAGGAAACGCTCAAATTACAGACAGTAGGAAGACTCAGTCTTCCCGTACTTAAGTCGGCATAGTGTCTCTTATATTTAATTCCGATGCAATTTCTGTGTTTCATCGCCAATGGGAAGGTCTAAGGGATACAGTAAAACTGCAGAGCTGCATCAGAATGTAAAACTGGGGACACAGGAAACGCTCAAAACATAGAGAGTAGGCAGACTCAGTCTTCCTGTTTTTAAGTCGGCATTGTGTCTCTTATATTTAATTCCGATGCAATTTCTGTGTTTCATCGTCAAAGGAAAGGTCCAGGGGATACAGTAAACCTGCAGAGGTGCATCGGAATGTAAAACTGCTGACACAGGAAACGCTCAAATTTTAGACAGTAGGAAGACTCAGTCTTCCTGTACTTAAGTCGGCATTGTGTCACTTATAATTAATTCCGATGCAATTTCTGTGTTTCATCGTCAATGGGAAGGTCCAAGGGATACAGTAAACTTGCAGAGGTGCATCGGAATGTAAAACTAGTGACACAGGAAACAATCAAAACATAGACAGTTGGAAGACTCAGTCTTCCTGTACTTAAGTCGGCATTGTGTCTCTTATATTTAATTCCGATGCAATTTCTGTGTTTCATCGCCAATGGGAAGGTACAAGGAATACAGTAAACCTGCAGAAGTGCATCAGAATGTAAAACTAGTGACACAGGAAACGCTCAACACATAGACAGTAGGAAGACTTAGTCTTCCTGTCCATAAGTCGGCATTGTGACTCTTATATTTAATTCCGATGCAATTTCTGTGCTTCATCGTCAATGGGAAGGTCCAAGGGATACAGTAAACCTGCAGAGGTGCATCGGAATGTAAAACTGGTGACACAGGAAACGCTCAAAACATAGACAGTAGGAAGACTCAGTCTTCCTATACTTCAGTCGGCATTGTGTCTCTTATAATTATTTCCGATGAAATTTCTGTGTTTCATCGCCAATGGGAAGGTCCAAGGGATACAGTAAAACTGCAGAGCTGCATCAGAATGTAAAACTGGGGACACAGGAAACGCTCAAAGCATAGAGAGTGGGCAGACTCAGTCTTCCTGTTTTTAAGTCGGCATTGTGTCTCTTATATTTAATTCCGATGCAATTTCTGTCTTTCATGGTCAATGGGAAGGTCCAAGGGATACAGTAGACCTGTAGAGGTGCATCGGAATGTAAAACTGGTGACACAGGAAACGCTCAAATTACAGACAGTAGGAAGACTCAGTCTTCCTGTACTTAAGTCGGCATTGTGTCTCTTATATTTAATTCCGATGCAATTTCTCTGTTTCATCGCCAATGGGAAGGTCTAAGGTATACAGTAAAACTGCAGAGCTGCATCAGAATGTAAATCTGGGGACACTGGAAACGGTCAACACATAGAGAGTAGGCAGACTCAGTCTTCCTGTTTTTAAGTCGGCATTGTGTCTCTTATATTTAATTCCGATGCAATTTCTGTGTTTCATCGTCAATGAGAAGATCCAAGGTATACAGTAAACCTGCAGAGGTGCATCGGAATGTAAAACTAGTGACACAGGAAACAATCAGAACATAGACAGTTGGAAGACTCAGTCTTCCTGTACTTAAGTCGGCATTGTGTCTCTTAAATTTAATTCCGATGCAATTTCTGTGTTTCATCGTTAATGGGAAGGTCCAAGGGATACAGTAAACCTGCATAGGTGCATCGGAATGTAAAACTGGTGACACAGGAGACGCTCAAAACATAGAGAGTAGGAAGACTCGGCCTTCCTGTACTTAAGTCGAAATTGTGTCTCTTATATTTATTTCCGATGAAATTTCTGTGTTTCATCGTGAATGGGAAGGTCCAAGGGATATAGTAAACCTGCAGAGGTGCATCGGAAAGTAAAACTGATGACACGAGAAACGCTCAAAACATAGACAGTAGGAAGACTTAGTCTTCCTGTACTTAAGTCGGCATTATGTCTCTTATATTTAATTCCGATGCAATTCCTGTGTTTCATCTGCACTGTGAAGGTCCAAGGGATACAGTAAACCTGTAGAGGTGCATCGGAATGTAAAACTAGTGACACAGGAAACGCTCAAAACATAGACATTTGGATGATTCAGTCTTCCTGTACTTAAGTCGGCATTGTGTCTCTTATATTTAATTCCGATGCAATTTCTGTGTCTCATCGTCAATGGGAAGGTCCAAGGGATACAGTAAACCTGCAGTGGTGCATCGGAATGTAAAACTGGTGACACAGGAAACGCTTAAAACATAGACAGTAGGAAGACTCAGTCTTCCTGTACTTAAGTCGGCATTGTGTCTCTTATATTTAATTCCGATGCAATTTCTGTGTTTCATCGTCAATGGGAAGGTCCAAAGGATACGGTAAACCTGCAGAGGTGCATCGGAATGTAAAACTAGTGACACAGGAAACGCTCAAAAACATAGACAGTAGGAAGACTCAGTCTTCCTGTACTTAAGTCGGTATTTTGTCTCTTATATTTAATTCCGATGCAATTTCTGTGTTTCATCGTCAATGGGAAGGTCCAAGGGATACAGTAAACCTGCAGAGGTGCGTCGGAATGTAAAACTGGTGACACAGGAAACGCTCAAAACATAGACAGTAGGAAGAATCAGTCTTCCTGTACTTAATTCGGCTTTGTGTCTCTTATATTTATTTCCGATGAAATTTCTGTGTTTCATCGTGAATGGGAAGGTCCAAGGGATATAGTAAACCTGCAGAGGTGCATCGGAAAGTAAAACTGATGACACAGGAAACGCTCAAAACATAGACAGTAGGAAGACTCAATCTTCCTGTACTTACGTCGGCATTGTGTCTCTTATATTTAATTCCGATGCAATTTCTGTGTTTCATCGTCACTGTCAAGGTCCAAGAGATAGAGTAAACATGTAGAGGTGCATCGGAATGTAAAACTGGTGACACAGGAAACGCTCAAATTATAGACAGTAGGAAGACTCAGTCTTCCTGTACTTAAGTCGGCATTGTGTCACTTATAATTAATTCCGATGCAATATCTGTGTTTCATCGTCAATGGGAAGGTCCAAGGGATACAGTAAACCTGCAGAGGTGCATCGGAATGTAAAACTGGTGACACAGGAAACGCTCAAATTATAGACAGTAGGAAGACTCAGCCTTCCTGTACTTAAGTCGGCATTGTGTCACTTATAATTAATTCCGATAAAATTTCTGTGTTTCATCGTCAATGGGAAGATCCAAGGGATACAGTAATCCTGCAGAGGTGCATCGGAATGTAAAACTAGTGACACAGGAAACAATCAGAACATAGACAGTTGGAAGACTCAGTCTTCCTGTACTTAAGTCGGCATTGTGTCTCTTAAATTTAATTCCGATGCAATTTCTGTGTTTCATCGCTAATGGGAAGGTCCAAGGGATACAGTAAACCTGCATAGGTGCATCGGAATGTAAAACTGGTGACACAGGAGACGCTCAAAACATAGAGAGTAGCAAGACTCAGATTTCCTGTACTTAAGTCGAAATTGTGTCTCTGATATTTATTTCCGATGAAATTTCTGTGTTTCATTGTGAATGGGAAGGTCCAACGGATATAGTAAACCTGCAGAGGTGCATCGGAAAGTAAAACTGATGACACACGAAACGCTCAAAACATAGACAGTAGGAAGACTTAGCCTTCCTGTACTTAAGTCGGCATTGTGTCTCTTATATTAATTTCCGATGCAATTCCTGTGTTTCATCTGCGCTATGAAGATCCAAGGGATACAGTAAACCTGTAGAGGTGCATCGGAATGTAGAACTAGTGACATAGGAAACGCTCAAAACATAGACATTTGGATGATTCAGTCTTCCTGTACTTAAGTCGGCATTGTGTCTCTTATATTTAGTTCCGATGCAATTTCTGTGTTTCATCGTCAATGGGAAGGTCCATGGAAGACAGTAAACCTGCAGAGGTGCATCGGAATGTAAAACTGGTGACACAGGAAACGCTCAAAACATAGACAGTAGGAAGACTCAGTCTTCCTGTACTTAAGTCGGCATTGTGTCACTTATAATTAATTCCGATGCAATTTCTGTGTTTCATCGTCAATGGGAAGGTCCAAGGGATACAGAAACCTGCAGAGGTGCATCGGAATGTAAAACTAGTGACACAGGAAACAATCAAAACATAGACAGTTGGAAGACTCAGTCTTCCTGTACTTTAGTCGGCATTGTGTCTCTTATATTTAGTTCCGATGCAATTTCTGTGTTTCATCGTCAATGGGAAGGTCCATGGAAGACAGTAAACCTTCAGAGGTGCATCGGAATGTAAAACTGGTGACACAGGAAACGCTCAAAACATAGACAGTAGGAAGACTCAGTCTTCCTGTACTTAAGTCGGCATTGTGTCTCTTATATTTAATTCCGATGCAATTTCTGTGTTTCAAAGTCAATGGGAAGGTCCAAGGGATACAGTATACCTGCAGAGGTGCATCGGAATGTAAAACTGGTGACACAGGAAACGCACAAAACATAGACAGTAGGAAGACTTAGTCTTCCTGTACTTAAGTCGGCATTGTGTTTCTTATATTTAATTCCGATGCAATACCTGTGGTTCATCGTCACTGTGAAGGTCCACGGGATACAGTAAACCTGTAGAAGTGCATCGGAATGTAAAACTGGTGACACAGGAAACGCTCAAATTATAGACAGTAAGAAGACTTAGTCTTCCTATACTTAAGTCGGCATTGTGTCTCTTACATTTCATTCCGATGCAATTTCTGTGTTTCATCGTCAATGGGAAGGTCCAAGGGATACAGTAAACCTGCAGAGGTGCATCGGAATGTAAAACTGGTGACACAGGAGACGCTCAAAACATAGACAGTAGGAAGACTCAGTCTTCCTGTACTTAAGTCGGCATTGTGTCTCTTATATTTATTTCCGATGAAATTTCTGTGTTTCATCGTGATTGGGAAGGTCCAAGGGATATAGTAAACCTGCAGAGGTGCATCGGAAAAAAAAACTGATGACACACGAAACGCTCAAAACATAGACAGTAGGAAGACTTAGTCTTCCTGTACTTAAGTCGGCATTGTGTCTCTTATATTTAATTCTGATGCAATTCCTGTGTTTCATCTGCACTGTGAAGGTCCAAGGGACACAGTAAACCTCTAGAGGTGCATCGGAATGTAAAACTAGTGACAGAGGAAACGCTCAAACCGTAGACAGTGGGAAGATTCAGTCTTCCTGTACTTAAGTCGGCATTGTGTCTCTTATATTTAATTCCGATGCAATTCCTGTGTTTCATCGTCACTGTGAAGGTCCAAGGGATACAGTAAACCTGTAGAGGTGCATCGGAATGTAAAACTGGTGACACAGGAAACGCTCAAATTATAGACAGTAGGAAGACTTAGTCTTCCTGTACTTAAGTCGGCATTGTGTCTCTTATATTTAATTCCGATGCAATTTCTGTGTTTCATCGTCAATGGGAACGTCCAAGGGATACAGTAAACCTGCAGAAGTGCATCAGAATGTAAAACTAGTGACACAGGAAACGCTCAACACATAGACAGTAGGAAGACTTAGTCTTCCTGTCCTTAAGTCGGCATTGTGACTCTTATATTTAATTCCGATGCAATTTCTGTGTTTCATCGTCAATGGGAAGGTCCAAGGGATACAGTAAACCTGCAGAGGTGCATCGGAATGTAAAACTGGTGACACAGGAAACGCTCAAAGCATAGACAGTAGGAAGACTCAGTCTTCCTATGCTTCAGTCGGCATTGTGTCTCTTATATTTATTTCCGATGAAATTTCTGTGTTTCATCGCCAATGGGAAGGTCCAAGGGATACAGTAAAACTGCAGAGCTGCATCAGAATGTAAAACTGGGGACACAGGAAACGCTCAAAACATAGAGAGTGGGCAGACTCAGTCTTCCTGTTTTTAAGTCGGCATTGTGTCTCTTATATTTAATTCCGATGCAATTTCTGTGTTTCATCGTCAATGGGAAGGTCCAAGGGATACAGTAAACCTGTAGAGGTGCATCGGAATGTAAAACTGGTGACACAGGAAACGCTCAAATTACAGACAGTAGGAAGACTCAGTCTTCCTGTACTTAAGCCGGCATTGTGTCACTTATATCTAATTCCGATGCAATTTCTCTGTTTCATCGCCAATGGGAAGGTCTAAGGTATACAGTAAAACTGCAGAGCTGCATCAGAATGTAAATCTGGGGACACTGGAAACGCTCAACACATAGAGAGTAGGCAGACTCAGTCTTCCTGTTTTTAAGTCGGCATTGTGTCTCTTATATTTAATTCCGATGCAATATCTGTGTTTCATCGTCAATGGGAAGGTCCAAGGGATACAGTAAACCTGCAGAGGTGCATCGGAATGTAAAACTGGTGACACAGGAAACGCTCAAATTATAGACAGTAGGAAGACTCAGTCTTCCTGTACTTAAGTCGGCATTGTGTCACTTATAATTAATTCCGATGCAATTTCTGTGTTTCATCGTCAATGAGAAGATCCAAGGTATACAGTAAACCTGCAGTGGTGCATCGGAATGTAAAACTGGTGACACAGGAAACGCTTAAAACATAGACAGTAGGAAGACTCAGTCTTCCTGTACTTAAGTCGGCATTGTGTCTCTTATATTTAATTCCGATGCAATTTCTGTGTTTCATCGTCAATGGGAAGGTCCAAAGGATACAGTAAACCTGCAGAGGTGCATCGGAATGTAAAACTGGTTACACAGGAGACGCTCAAAACATAGAGAGTAGGAAGACTCAGCCTTCCTGTACTTAAGTCGAAATTGTGTCTCTTATATTTATTTCCGATGAAATTTCTGTGTTTCATCGTGTATGGGAAGGTCCAAGGGATATAGTAAACCTGCAGAGGTGCATCGGAAAGTAAAACTGATGACACACGAAACGCTCAAAACATAGACAGTAGGAAGACTTAGTCTTCCTGTACTTAAGTCGGCATTGTGTCTCTTATATTTAATTCCGATGCAATTCCTGTGTTTCATCTGCACTGTGAAGGTCCAAGGGATACAGTAAACCTGTAGAGGTGCATCGGAATGTAAAACTAGTGACACAGGAAACGCTCAAAACATAGACATTTGGATGATTCAGTCTTCCTGTACTTAAGTCGGCATTGTGTCTCTTATATTTAATTCCGATGCAATTTCTGTGTTTCATCGTCAATGGGAAGGTCCAAGGCATACAGTAAACCTGCAGTGGTGCATCGGAATGTAAAACTGGTGACACAGGAAACGCTTAAAACATAGACAGTAGGAAGACTCAGTCTTCCTGTACTTAAGTCAGCATTGTGTCTCTTATATTTAATTCCGATGCAATTTCTGTGTTTCATCGTCAATGGGAAGGTCCAAAGGATACAGTAAACCTGTAGAGGTGCATCGGAATGTAAAACTGGTGACACAGGAAACGCTCAAAACATAGACAGTAGGAAGAATCAGTCTTCCTGTACTTAATTCGGCATTGTGTCTCTTATATTTATTTCCGATGAAATTTCTGTGTTTCATCGTGAATGGGAAGGTCCAAGGGATATAGTAAACCTGCAGAGGTGCATCGGAAAGTAAAACTGATGACACAGGAAACGCTCAAAACATAGACAGTAGGAAGACTCAATCTTCCTGTACTTACGTCGGCATTGTGTCTCTTATATTTAATTCCGATGCAATTTCTGTGTTTCATCGTCACTGTCAAGGTCCAAGGGATACAGTAAACATGTAGAGGTGCATCGGAATGTAAAACTGGTGACACAGGAAACGCTCAAATTATAGACAGTAGGAAGACTCAGTCTTCCTGTACTTAAGTCGGCATTGTGTCACTTATAATTAATTCCGATGCAATATCTGTGTTTCATCGTCAATGGGAAGGTCCAAGGGATACAGTAAAGCTGCAGAGGTGCAACGGAATGTAAAACTGGTGACACAGGAAACGCTCAAATTATAAACAGTAGGAAGACTCAGTCTTCCTGTACTTAAGTCGGCATTGTGTCACTTATAATTAATTCCGATAAAATTTCTGTGTTTCATCGTCAATGGGAAGATCCAAGGGATACAGTAAACCTGCAGAGGTGCATCGGAATGTAAAACTTATGACACAGGAAACAATCAGAACATAGACAGTTGGAAGACTCAGTCTTCCTGTACTTAAGTCGGCATTGTGTCTCTTAAATTTAATTCCGATGCAATTTCTGTGTTTCATCGTTAATGGGAAGGTCCAAGGGATACAGTAAACCTGCATAGGTGCATCGGAATGTGAAACTGGTGACACGGGAGACGCTCAAAACATAGAGAGTAGGAAGACTCAGCCTTCCTGTACTTAAGTCGAAATTGTGTCGCTTATATTTATTTCCGATGAAATTTCTGTGTTTCATCGTGAATGGGAAGGTCCAAGGGATATAGTAAACCTGCAGAGGTGCATCGGAAAGTAAAACTGATGACACACGAAACGCTCAAAACATAGACAGTAGGTAGACTTAGCCTTCCTGTACTTAAGTCGGCATTGTGTCTCTTATATTTAATTCCGATGCAATTCCTGTGTTTCATCTGCACTGTGAAGGTCCAAGGGATACAGTAAACCTGTAGAGGTGCATCGGAATGTAGAACTAGTGACACAGGAAACGCTCAAAACATAGACATTTGGATGATTCAGTCTTCCTGTACTTAAGTCGGCATTGTGTCTCTTATATTTAATTCCGATGCAATTTCTGTGTTTCATCGTCAATGGGAAGGTCCAAGGGATACAGTAAACCTGCAGAGGTGCATCGGAATGTAAAACTGGTGACACAGGAAACGCTTAAAACATAGACAGTAGGAAGACTCAGTCTTCCTGTACTTAAGTCGGCATTGTGTCTCTTATATTTAATTCCGATGCAATTTCTGTGTTTCATCGTCACTGTCAAGGTCCAAGGGATACAGTAAACATGTAGAGGTGCATCGGAATGTAAAACTGGTGACACAGGAAACGCTCAAATTATAGACAGTAGGAAGACTCAGTCTTCCTGTACTTAAGTCGGCATTGTGTCACTTATAATTAATTCCGATGCAATTTCTGTGTTTCATCGTCAATGGGAAGGTCCAAGGGATACAGAAACCTGCAGAGGTGCATCGGAATGTAAAACTAGTGACACAGGAAACAATCAAAACATAGACAGTTGGAAGACTCAGTCTTCCTGTACTTTAGTCGGCATTGTGTCTCTTATATTTAATTCCGATGCAATTTCTGTGATTCATCGTCAATGGGAAGGTCCATGGAAGACAGTAAACCTGCAGAGGTGCATCGGAATGTAAAACTGGTGACACAGGAAACGCTCAAAACATAGACAGTAGGAAGACTCAGTCTTCCTGTACTTAAGTCGGCATTGTGTCTCTTATATTTAATTCCGATGCAATTTCTGTGTTTCATCGTCAATGGGAAGGTCCAAGGGAATCAGTATACCTGCAGAGGTGCATCGGAATGTAAAACTGGTGACACAGGAAACGCACAAAACATAGACAGTAGGAAGACTTAGTCTTCCTGTACTTAAGTCGGCATTGTGTTTCTTATATTTAATTCCGATGCAATACCTGTGGTTCATCGTCACTGTGAAGGTCCACGGGATACAGTAAACCTGTAGAGGTGCATCGAAATGTAAAACTGGTGACACAGGAAACGCTCAAATTATAGACAGTAAGAAGACTTAGTCTTCCTATACTTAAGTCGGCATTGTGTCTCTTACATTTAATTCCGATGCAATTTCTGTGTTTCATCGTCAATGGGAAGGTCCAAGTGATACAGTAAACCTGCAGACGTGCATCGGAATGTAAAACTGGTGACACAGGAAACGCTCAAATTATAGACAGTAGGAAGACTCAGTCTTCCTGTACTTAAGTCGGCATTGTGTCACTTATAATTAATTCCGATGCAATTTCTGTGTTTCATCGTCAATGGGAAGGTCCAAGGGATACAGAAACCTGCAGAGGTACATCGGAATGTAAAACTAGTGACACAGGAAACAATCAAAACATAGACAGTTGGAAGACTCAGTCTTCCTGTACTTTAGTCGGCATTGTGTCTCTTATATTTAATTCCGATGCAATTTCTGTGTTTCATCGTCAATGGGAAGGTCCAAGGGATACAGTAAACCTGCAGAGGTGCATCGGAATATAAAACTGGTGACACAGGAAACGCTCGAAACATGACAGTAGGAAGACTCAGTCTTCCTGTACTTAAGTCGGCATTGTGTCTCTTTTATTTAATTCCGATGCAATTTCTGTGTTTCATCGTCAATGGGAAGGTCCAAAGGATACAGTAAACCTGCAGAGGTGCATCGGAATGTAAAACTAGTGACACAGGAAACGCTCATAACATAGACAGTAGGAAGACTCAGTCTTCCTGTACTTAGGTCGGTATTGTGTCTCTTATATTTAATTCCGATGCAATTTCTGTGTTTCATCGTCACTGTCAAGGTCCAAGGGATACAGTAAAACTGTAGAGGTGCTTCGGAATGTAAAACTGGTGACACAGACAACGCTCAAATTATAGACAGTACGAAGACTCAGCCTTCCTGTACTTAAGTCGGCATTGTGTCTCTTATATTTATTTCCGATGACATTTCTGAGTTTCATTGTGAATGGGAAGGTCCAAGGGATATAGTAAACCTGCAGAGGTGCATAGGAAAGTAAAACTGATGACTCACGAAACGCTCAAAACATAGACAGTAGGAAGACTTAGTCTTCCTGTACTTAAGCCGGCATTGTGTCTCTTATATTTAATTCCGATGCAATTCCTGTGTTTCATCGTCACTGTGAAGGTCCAAGGGATACAGTAAACCTGTAGAGGTGCATCGGAATGTAAAACTAGTGGCACAGGAAACGCTCAAAACATAGACAGTAGTAAGACTCAGTCTTCCTGTATTTAAGTCGGCATTGTGTCTCTTATATTTAATTCCGATGCAATTTCTGTGTTTCATCGTCAATGGGAAGGTCCAAGGGATACAGGAAACCTGCAGAGGTGCATCGGAATGTAATACTGGTGACACAGGAAACGCTCAAACATAGACAGTAGGAAGACTCAGTCTTCCTGTACTTAAGTCGGCATTGTGTATCTTATATTTAATTCCGATGCAATTTCTGTGTTTCATCGTCAATGGGAAGGTCCAAAGGATATAGTAAACCTGCAGAGGTGCATCGGAATATAAAACTAGTGACACAGGAATCGCTCAAAACATAGACAGTAGGAAGACTCAGTCTTCCTGTACTTAAGTCGGCATTGTGTCTCTTATATTTAATTCCGATGCAATTTCTGTGTTTCATCGTCAATGGGAAGGTCCAAGTGATACAGTAAACCTGCAGAGGTGCATCGGAATGTAAAACTGGTGACACAGGAAACGCTCAAAACATAGACAGTAGGAAGACTCAGTCTTCCTGTACTTAAGTCGGCATTGTGTCTCTTATATATATTTCCGATGAAATTTCTGTGTTTCATCGTGAATAGGAAGGTCCAAGGGATATAGTAAACCTGCAGAGGTGCATCGGAAAGTAAAACTGATGACACAGGAAACGCTCAAAACATAGACAGTAGGAAGACTTAGTCTTCCTGTACTTAAGTCGGCATTGTGTTTCTTATATTTAATTCCGATGCAATTCCTGTGTTTCATCGTCACTGTGAACGTCCAAGGGATACAGTAAACCTGTAGAGGTGCATCGGAATGTAAAACTGGTGACACAGGAAACGCTCAAATTATAGACAGTAGGAAGACTTAGTCTTCCTGTACTTAAGTCGGCATTGTGTCTCTTACATTTAATTCCGATGCAATTACTGTGTTTCATCGTCAATGGGAAGGTCCAAGGAATACAGTAAACCTGCAGAGGTGCATCGGAATGTAAAACTGGTGACACAGGAAACGCTCAAAACATAGACAGTAGGAAGATTAGATTAGATTAGATTAGATTAATACTAGTTCCATTGATCATGAATACGATATTTCGTAATGATGTGGAACGAGTCGAATTTTCCAATACATGACATAATTAGTTTAATTTAACAACATACTTTTTCTTTATTTTTTAATTTTATTTTTTTAATATTTTTTTCTTAATTTATATCTAAAAATTCCTCTATGTAGTAGAAGGAGTTGTCATTCAGAAATTCTTTTAATTTCTTCTTAAATACTTGTTGGTTATCTGTCAGACTTTTGATACTATTTGGTAAGTGACCAAAGACTTTAGTGCCAGTATAATTCACCCCTTTCTGTGCCAAAGTTAGATTTAATCTTGAATAGTGAAGATCATCCTTACTCCTAGTATTGTAGTTATGCACACTGCTATTACTTTTGAATTGGGTTTGGTTGTTAATAACAAATTTCATAAGAGAGTATATATACTGAGAAGCTACTGTGAATATCCCTAGATCCTTAAATAAATGTCTGCAGGATGATCTTGGGTGGACTCCAGCTATTATTCTGATTACACGCTTTTGTGCAATAAATACTTTATTCCTCAGTGATGAATTACCCCAAAATATGATGCCATATGAAAGCAATGAGTGAAAATAGGCGTAGTAAGCTAATTTACTAAGATGTTTATCACCAAAATTTGCAATGACCCTTATTGCATAAGTAGCTGAACTCAAACGTTTCAGCAGATCATCAATGTGTTTCTTCCAATTTAATCTCTCATCAATGGACACACCTAAAAATTTGGAATATTCTACCTTAGCTATATGCTTCTGATTAAGGTCTATATTTATTAATGGCGTCATACCATTCACTGTACGGAACTGTATGTACTGTGTCTTATCAAAATTCAGTGAGAGTCCGTTTACAAGGAACCACTTAGTAATTTTCTGAAAGACAGTATTGACAATTTCATCAGTTAATTCTTGTTTGTCAGGTGTGATTACTATACTTGTATCATCAGCAAAGAGAACTAACTTTGCCTCTTCATGAATATAGAATGGCAAGTCATTAATACACTCCTGGAAATTGAAATAAGAACACCGTGAATTCATTGTCCCAGGAAGGGGAAACTTTATTGACACATTCCTGGGGTCAGATACATCACATGATCACACTGACAGAACCACAGGCACATAGAC
This sequence comes from Schistocerca nitens, assembly GCF_023898315.1. Classification (NCBI taxonomy): domain Eukaryota; kingdom Metazoa; phylum Arthropoda; class Insecta; order Orthoptera; family Acrididae; genus Schistocerca; species Schistocerca nitens. The sequence goes on from NC_064619.1 coordinate 764,922,509, forward strand.
ACAGGCAACAGAGCATGCACAATGTCGGCACTAGTACAGTGTATATCCACCTTTCGCAGCAATGCAGTCTGCTATTCTCCCATGGAGACGATCGTAGAGATGCTGGATGTAGTCCTGTGGAACGGCTTGCCATGCCATTTCCACCTGGCGCCTCAGTTGGACCAGCGTTCGTGCTGGACGTGCAGACCGCGTGAGACGACGCTTCATCCAGTCCCAAACATGCTCAATGGGGGACAGATCCGGAGATCTTGCTGGCCAGGGTAGTTGACTTACACCTTGTAGAGCACGTTGGGTGGCACGGGATACATGCGGACGTGCATTGTCCTGTTGGAACAGCAAGTTCCCTTGCCGGTCTAGGAATGGTAGAACGATGGGTTCGATGACGGTTTGGATGTACCGTGCACTATTCAGTGTCCCCTCGACGATCACCAGTGGTGTACGGCCAGTGTAGGAGATCGCTCCCCACACCATGATGCCGGGTGTTGGCCCTGTGTGCCTCAGTCGTATGCAGTCCTGATTGTGGCGCTCACCTGCACGGCGCCAAACACGCATACGACCATCATTGGCATCAAGGCAGAAGCGACTCTCATCGCTGAAGACGACACGTCTCCATTCGTCCCTCCATTCACGCCTGTCGCGACACCACTGGAGGCGGGCTGCATGATGTTGGGGCGTGAGCAGAAGACGGCCTAACGGTGTGCGGGACCGTAGCCTAGCTTCATGGAGACGGTTGCGAATGGTCCTCGCCGATACCCCAGGAGCAACAGTGTCCCTAATTTGCTGGGAAGTGGCGGTGCAGTCCCCTACGGCACTGCGTAGGATCCTACGGTCTTGGCGTGCATCCGTGCGTCGCTGCGGTCCGGTCCCAGGTCGACGGGCACGTGCACCTTCCGCCGACCACTGGCGACAACATCGATATACTGTGGAGACCTCACGCCCCACGTGTTGAGCAATTCGGCGGTACGTGCACCCGGCCTCCCGCATGCCCACTATACGCCCTCGCTCAGAGTCCGTCAACTGCACATACAGTTCACGTCTACGCTGTCGCGGCATGCTACCAGTGTTAAAGACTGCGATGGAGCTCCGTATGCCACGGCAAACTGGCTGACACTGACGGCGGCGGTGCACAAATGCTGCGCAGCTAGCGCCATTCGACGGCCAACACCGCGGTTCCTGGTGTGTCCGCTGTGCCGTGCGTGTGATCATTGCTTGTACAGCCCTCTCGCAGTGTCCGGAGCAAGTATGGTGGGTCTGACACACCGGTGTCAATGTGTTCTTTTTTCCATTTCCAGGAGTGTATATAATAAGAACAACAAAGGACCCAAGACTGACCCTTGTGGAACCCCATTCTTGATAGTTCCCCAGTTTGAGGAATGTGCTGATCTTTGCATGTTACGAGAACTACTTATTTCAACTTTCTGCACTCTTCCAGTTAGGTACGAATTAAACCATTTGTGCACTGTCCCACTCATGCCACAATACTTGAGCTTGTCTAGCAGAATTTCATGATTTACACAATCAAAAGCCTTTGAGAGATCACAAAAAATCCCAATGGGTGGTGTTCGGTTATTCAGATCATTCAAAATTTTACTGGTGAAAGCATATATGGCATTTTCTGTTGAAAAACCTTTCTGAAAACCAAACTGACATTTTGTTAGTACTTCATTTTTACAGATATGTGAAGCTACTCTTGAATACATTACTTTCTCAAAAATTTTGGATAAAGCTGTTAGAAGGGAGATTGGACGGTAATTGTTGACATCAGATCTATCCCCCTTTTTATGCAAAGGTATAACAATAGCATATTTCAGTCTATCAGGGAAAATGCCCTGTTCCAGAGAGCTATTACACAGGTGGCTGAGAATCTTACTTATCTGTTGAGAACAAGCTTTTAGTATTTTGCTGGAAATGCCATCAATTCCATGTGAGTTTTTGCTTTTAAGCAAGTTTATTATTTTCCTAATTTCAGAGGGAGAAGTGGGTGAGATTTCAATTGTATCAAATTGCATAGGTATGGCCTCTTCCATTAACAGCCTAGCATCTTCTAATGAACACCTGGATCCTACTATATCCACAACATTTAGAAAATGATTATTAAAAATATTTTCAACTTATGACTTTTTGTTCGTAAAGTTTTCATTCAATTTGATGGTAATACTGTCTTCCTCTGCTCTTGGTTGACCTGTTTCTCTTTTAATAATATTCCAAATTGTTTTAATTTTATTATCAGAGTTGCTGATTTCAGACATGATACACATACTCCTGGATTTTTTAATAACTTTTCTTAATATCACACAGTAGTTTTTATAATTTTTGATAGTTTCTGGGTCACTACTCTTTCTTGCTGTCAGATACATTTCCCTTTTGCGGTTACAAGATATTTTTATACCCTTAGTAAGCCATGGTTTCTTACAAGGTTTCTTACGAGTATATTTAACTATTTTCTTGGGGAAGCAGTTTTCAAATGCATTTACAAAAATGTCATGAAATAAATTATATTTTAAATTGGCATCAGGTTCACGGTACACCTCATCCCAGTCTAACTGCTGTAGGCTTTCCCTGAAATTTGCAATTGTTAAATCGTTGACTGAACGTACCACTTTGGAGGACTGTTTAGTATTGCTGAATGGAGCTATGTCATATATTGTAACTAGCTGTGCACCATGATCAGAAAGACCATTCTCAACAGGCTGAGCATTTATCTGGTTAAACTTATCTTGGTCTATAAAGAAGTTATCTATCAGTGAGCTGCTATCCTTTACCACCCGAGTAGGAAAATCAATAACGGGTGTCAAATTGAAAGAACCAAGTAATACTTCAAGGTCATTTTTCCTATTACCCTCTTTAAGAGAATCTACATTGAAGTCCCCACAAATAATAATTTGCTTCCCTCTGTCTGACAGATAGCACAACAAGGAGTCCAAATTTTTCAGAAATAGATGACAATTTCCTGATGAGGACCTATATACAGCTACAATTATAAATGTGCCTTTATTTAATTTAAGCTCACAGGCACATGCTTCTATATGTTTCTCTACACAAAACTTTTTTGTTTCTATACTTTTTGCACAATGATAACTTTTGACATATATGGCAACTCCTCCTTTCTCCATATTTTCTCTCATTACATGTGCAGAGAGCTTATATCCACTTACATTTACCTTATCCATATCAGTAACAATGTGATGCTCAGACAGGCATAGTATATCTATTTCATTCTCAGCTTCTAAATCTTCTAAACAAACCAGAAGCTCATCTACTTTATTCTTTAAACTCCCAATATTTTGATGAAATATACTTACATTATTTTTAATTATACCTTTATGAGAACCTTTCCTTATTCTAACATTTGCAGTACTCTCCTGTCTGAGTTTCTCATTGTGCTTAGGCCTAGTTCCTATACCAGTGGTCACACGGTGTTCAGAGAGGCAGATTATGTCAACTGGGTTGGGTGACTTTAATTCATCAATGCAATTACCTAGGACTGAGCTACAACTTGGTGGAAATAAAATTTCTGGTGATTGGTGAAAATTTATAATTGATAGCTGTGATTGGTGATCCAATGTGCTAGAATTGTGCTGTTTAATTTCTTTCCTAAACTGAAGATTTGTTTCAATCCTGACCTCTCGTAGAACTTGACATCTTTCTGTCTTACCTATCCTAAAAAAGGTGCTGCTCCAACACCTGTAACCACTGGTATTTTACCATTCATGGCAGTGCCTCCCCCCCTTAAATTTCCTGCTATTACCCCAGCCAGTTTCCCCTTCCCATTCCTGTTGAGATGTAGGCCGTGCCTGGTATAGTCCCACCTACTGAGATAATCAACAGGAACCACACCAATATGAGCCCCCGCACCCGACCCAAGCAGCCGTTCCAACTCCAAATTAACTCTCCCAACAGAAGAGTCCAAATGAGGCCGGTCATGACGTCTCAGGACAGATACAAATTCAACATTGGTGTGTCTCGATGCCGACGCAATCTTTACCAGGTCACACTCTATACTGTACCCAGGATCTCTGTCAATGCTGTTCCCTGGCCCTCCCACAATAACCACGGTGTCTTCCCTGGTAAATCCTTTACAGAGTGAACCTAAATCCTCTGTCACCTGATCCAGACTAGCACTTGGTTTGAAAAAATTTGTGACCTGGTATTCTGGTCCTAATTCCTCCTGCAGAAGTTGGCCTACACCTCTGGCATGAGAACTGCCTAACAACAAAACTTTCTTCCTTTTCGATAACTTTCCTACATTCTTTTTCAATTTCCTATTGAAAGTTTGTTGTGTCCTGTCTACACCTACCTCTGCTTGAGGCTCATCAGTTTCTAACTGAAGCAACAGGTCAAACTTATTTTTGACATTCACCACAAAACTGTCAGACTTAGTTCTAGGCCTGTTCCTTCTGCTACCTGTTGCCACTTCCCACCTCTCTTTGCCCTTCTCCCTCCTTAACCTGTCCAGATCTTCCCTAGCCTGATCTAGCTCAGCCTGAAGGGCAGCAATTTTCCCCTCCTGTTCCACTATCTTCCTATCTCTGCTGTAAATCCTACATAACCACTGATCCTGATCCACTTTCCCAACACCCACGCCACTGCAGTCCCCCCAGTGAAAAATACTACTACATCCATCACACCAAACCCCGGAACTAACAATTCTACGGCAAGTCAGGCACTTCTCACTCATGGCAAAAATAATACTTTAGCTAGAATAAATCAATTAAATTACCGAAATTCAAAAAAGACGTTACAAGAATTAAGCCTATTCACAAATGTATATAAGCAAGTTTCTGATTTAAAATTCCGCTGTTTTTCTGAGATCTGTATTAAAACAATGAAGGTATACGCTATTTATTATATATTTCACTCGATGGAATGAAAAAAAGGACAATTAAACGAGATACTTTAACTTTGATTCTCCAAAAACGTTACGAGAATTAGGCCTATAAACCAATGTATATAGGCAAGTTTCTGATATAAAGTTACGCTGTATTTCTGAAATCTGTATTAAAACAATGAAGTTATACGCTATTTGCGGTAGTTTACTTATTTGTTACCGAGAAACTAGTTAAATTACCGTGAAACAAGAAACAAACACGTTTACAAAATTTAAGCCTAAGCGCGACTTCGCGAAGTTACGATCTTTTTGTGTTTTCTGAAAAAATATGCAAAGAAAAGTGAAACCTTTAATGGCAAGACTAACGATACCCTAATGCACGTATTTAATTTGTTGTCGGCGTTAAACTAAATTATATTACAGTCTAAATCACTTATCTTTCTGGAAAGACTCAGTCTTCCTGCACTTAAGTCGTCATTGTGTCTCTTATATTTATTTCCGATGAAATTTCTGTGTTTCATCGTCAATGTGAAGGTCTAAGGGATATAGTAAACCTGCAGAGGTGCATCGGAAAATAAAACTGATGACACAGGAAACGCTCAAAACATAGACAGTAGGAAGACTTAGTCTTCCTGTACTTAAGTCGGCTTTGTGTCTCTTATATTTAATTCGGATGCAATTTCTGTTTTTCATCGTAAAGGGAAGGTCCAAGGGATACAGTAAACCTGCAGAGGTGCATCGGAATGTAAAACTGATGACACAGAAAACGCTCAAAACATAGACAGTAGGAAGACTCAGTCTTCCTGTACTTAAGTGGGCATTGTGTCTCTTATATTTAATTCCGATGCGATTTCTGTGTTTCATTGACAATGGGAAGGTCCAAGGGATACAGTAAACCGGCAGAGGTGCATCGGAATGTAAAACTGGTGACACAGGAACCGCTCAAATATTGACCGTACGAAGACTGTTTTCTTGTACTTAAGTCGGCATTGTGTCTCTTATATTTAATTTTGATGCAATTTCTGTGTTTCATCATCAATGGGAAGGTCCAAGGGATACAGGAAACCTGCAGAGGTGCAACGGAATGTAAAACTGGTGACACAGGAAACGCTCAAAACATAGAGAGTAGGAAGACTCAGCCTTCCTGTACTTAGGTCGGCAATGTGTCTCTTATATTTATTTCCGATGAAATTTCTGTGTTTCATCGTGAATGGGAAGGTCCAAGGGATATAGTAAACCTGCAGAGGAGCATCGGAAAGTAAAACTGATGACACACGAAACGCTCAAAACATAGACAGTAGGAAGACTTAGTCTTCCTGTACTTAAGTCGGCATTGTGTCTCTTATATTTACTTCCGATGCAATTCCTGTGTTTCATCGTCACTGTGAAGGTCCAAGGGATACAGTAAACCTGTAGAGGTGCATCGGAAGGTAAAACCAGTGACACAGGAAACGCTCAAAACATAGACAGTAGGAAGACTCAGTCTTCCTGTACTTAAGTCGGCACTGTGTCTCTTATATTTAATTCCGATGCAATTTCTGTGTTTCATCGTCAATGGGAAGGTCCAAGGGATACAGTATACCTGCAGAGGTGCATCGGAATGTAAAACTGGTGACACAGGAAACGCTCAAAACATAGACAGTAGGAAGTCTCAGTCTTCCTGCACTTAAGTCGGCATTGTGTATCCTATATTTAATTCCGATGCAATTTCTGTGTTTCATCGTCAATGGGAAGGTCCAAAGGATACAGTAAACCTGCAGAGGTGCATCGGAATATAAAACTAGTGACACAGGAAACGCTCAAAACATAGACAGTAGGAAGACTCAGTCTTCCTGTACTAAAGACGGCATTGTGTCTCTTATATTTAATTCCGATGCAATTTCTGTGTTTCATCGTCAATGGGAAGGTCCAAGGGATACAGTAAACCTGCAGAGGTGCATCGGAATGTAAAACTGGTGACACAGGAAACGCTCAAAACATAGACAGTAGGAAGACTCAGTCTTCCTGTACTTATGTCGGCATTGTGTTTCTTATATTTAATTCCGATGCAATTCCTGTGTTTCATCGTCACTGTGAACGTCCAAGGGATACAGTAAACCTGTAGAGGTGCATCGGAATGTAAAACTGGTGACACAGGAAACGCTCAAATTATAGACAGTAGGAAGACTTAGTCTTCCGGTACTTAAGTCGGCATTGTTTCTCTTACATTTAATTCCGATGCAATTTCTGTGTTTCATCGTCAATGGGAAGGTCCAAGGAATACAGTAAACCTGCAGAGGTGCATCGGAATGTAATACTGGTGACACAGGAAACGCTCAAAACATAGACAGTAGGAAGACTCAGTCTTCCTGTACTTAAGTCGTCATTGTGTCTCTTATATTTATTTCCGATGAAATTTCTGTGTTTCATCGTAAATGGGAAGGTCCAAGGGATATAGTAAACCTGCAGAGGTGCATCGGAAAGTAAAACTGATGACACAGGAAACGCTCAAAACATAGACAGTAGGAAGACTTAGTCTTCCTGTACTTAAGTCGGCATTGTGTCTCTTATATTTAATTCGGATGCAATTTCTGTTTTTCATCGTAATGGGAAGGTCCAAGGGATACAGTAAACCTGCAGAGGTGCATCGGAATGTAAAACTGATGACACAGAAAACGCTCAAAACATAGACAGTAGGAAGACTCAGTCTTCCTGTACTTATGTCGGCATTGTGTCTCTTATATTTATATCCGATGCGAGTTCTGTGTTTCATCAACAATGTGAAGGTCCAAGGGATACAGTAAACCTGCAGAGGTGCATCGGAATGTAAAACTGGTGACACAGGAAACGCTCAAAACATAGACAGTAGGAAGACTCAGTCTTCCTGTACTTAAGTCGTCATTGTGTCTCTTATATTTATTTCCGATGAAATTTCTGTGTTTCATCGTCAATGGGAAGGTCCAAGGGATATAGTAAACCTGCAGAGGTGCATCGGAAAGTAAAACTGATGACACAGGAAACGCTCAAAACATAGACAGTAGGAAGACTTAGTCTTCCTGTACTTAAGTCGGCATTGTGTCTCTTATATTTAATTCGGATGCAATTTCTGTTTTTCATCGTAATGGGAAGGTCCAAGGGATACAGTAAACCTGCAGAGTTGCATCGGAATGTGAAACTGGAGACACAGGAAACGCTCAAATATTGACCGTACGAAGACTGTTTTCTTGTACTTAAGTCGGCATTGTGTCTCTTATATTTAATTTCGATGCAATTTCTGTGTTTCATCGTCAATGGGAAGGTCCAAGGGATACAGGAAACCTGCAGAGGTGCATCGGAATGTAAAACTGGTGACACAGGAAACGCTCAAAACATAGAGAGTAGGAAGACTCAGTCTTCCTGTACTTAAGTCGGTATTGTGTCTCTTATATTTAATTCCGATGCAATTTCTGTGTTTCATCGCCAATGGGAAGGTCCAAGGGATACAATAAACCTGCAGAGTTACATCGGAATGTAAAACTGGTGACACAGGAAACGCTCAAAACATAGACAGTAGGAAGACTCAGTCTTCCTATACTTAAGTCGGCACTGTGTCTCTTATATTCATTTCCGATGAAATTTCTGTGTTTCATCGTGAATGGGAAGGTCCAAGGGATATAGGAAACCTGCAGAGGTGCATCAGAAAGTAAAACTAATGACACAGGAAAAGCTCAAAACATAGACAGTAGGAAGACTTAGTCTTCCTGTACTTAAGTCGGCATTGTGTCTTTTATATTTAATTCCGATGCAATTTCTGTGTTTCATCGTCAATGGGAAGGTCCAAGGGATACAGGAAACTTGCAGAGGTGCATCGGAATGTAAAACTGGTGACACAGGAAACGCTCAAACATAGACAGTAGGAAGACTCAGTCTTCCTGTACTTAAGTCGGCATTGTGTATCTTATATTTAATGCCGATGCAATTTCTGTGTTTCATCGTCATTGGGAAGGTCCAAAGGAAATAGTAAACCTGCAGAGGTGCATCGGAATATAAAACTAGAGACACAGGAAACGCTCAAAACATAGACAGTAGGAAGACTCAGTCTTCCTGTACTTAAGTCAGCATTGTGTCTCTTATATTTAATTCCGATGCAATTTCTGTGTTTCATCGTCAATGGGAAGGTCCAAGGGATATAGTAAACCTGCAGAGGTGCATCGTAAAGTAAAACTGATGACACAGGAAACGCTCAAAACATAGACAGTTGGAAGACTCAGTCTTCCTGTACTTAAGTCGGCATTGTGTCTCTTATATTTAATTCCGATGCAATTTCTGTGTTTCATCGTCAATGGGAAGGTCCAAGGGATACAGTAAACCTGCAGAGGTGCATCGGATTGTAAAACTGGTGACACAGGAAACGCTCAAAACATAGACAGTAGGAAGACTCAGTCTTCATGTACTTAAGTCGGCATTGTGTCACTTATAATTAATTCCGATGCAATTTCTGTGTTTCATCGCCAATGGGAAGGTCCAAGGGATACAGAAAACCTGCAGAGGTGCTTCGGAATGTGTAACTAGTGACACAGGAAACAATCAAAACATAGACAGTTGGAAGACTCAGTCTTCCTTTACTTAAGTCGGCATTGTGTCTCTTATATTTAATTCCGATGCAATTTCTGTGTTTCATCGTCAATGGGAAGGTCCAAGGGATACAGGAAACCTGCAGAGGTGCATCGGAATGTAAAACTGGTGACACAGGAAACGCTCAAAACATAGACAGTAGGAAGACTCAGTCTTCCTGTACTTAAGTCGGCATTGTGTCTCTTCTATTTAATTCCGATACAATTTCTGTGTTTCATCGTCAATGGGAAGGTCCAAAGGATACAGTAAACCTGCAGAGGTGCATCGGAATGTAAAACTAGTGACACAGGAAACGCTCATAACATAGACAGTAGGAAGACTCAGTCTTCCTGTACTTAGGTCGGTATTGTGTCTCTTATATTTAATTCCGATGCAATTTCTGTGTTTCATCGTCACTGTCAAGGTCCAAGGGATACAGTAAAACTGTAGAGGTGCTTCGGAATGTAAAACTGGTGACACAGGATACGCTCAAATTATAGACAGTAGGAAGACTCAGTCTTCCTGTACTTAAGTCGGCATTGTGTCACTTATAATTAATTCCGATGCACTTTCTGTGTTTCATCGTCAATGGGAAGGTCCAAGGGATACTGAAACCTGCAGAGGTGCATCGGAATGTAAAACTAGTGACACAGGAAACAATCAAAACATAGACAGTTGGAAGACTCAGTCTTCCTTTACTTAAGTCGGCATTGTGTCTCTTATATTTAATTCCGATGCAATTTCTGTGTTTCATCGTCAATGGGAAGGTCCAAGGGATACAGGAAACCTGCAGAGGTGCATCGGAATGTAAAACTGGTGACACAGGAAGCGCTCAAAACATAGACAGTAGGAAGACTCAGTCTTCCTGTACTTAAGTCGGCATTGTGTCTCTTTTATTTAATTCCGATACAATTTCTGTGTTTCATCGTCAATGGGAAGGTCCAAAGGATACAGTAAACCTGCAGAGGTGCATCGGAATGTAAAACTAGTGACACAGGAAACGCTCATAACATAGACAGTAGGAAGACTCAGTCTTCCTGTACTTAAGTCGGCATTGTGTTTCTTATATTTAATTCCGATGCAATTCCTGTGGTTCATCGTCACTGTGAAGGTCCACGGGATACAGTAAACCTGTAGAGGTGCATCGGAATGTAAAACTGGTGACACAGGAAACGCTCAAATTATAGACAGTAAGAAGACTTTGTCTTCCTGTACTTAAGTCAGCATTGTGTCTCTTACATTTAATTCCGATGCAAATTCTGTGTTTCATCGTCAATGGGAAGGTCCAAGGGATACTGAAACCTGCAGAGGTGCATCGGAATAATAAACTAGTGACACAGGAAACAATCAAAACATAGACAGTTGGAAGTCTCAGTCTTCCTGTACTTTAGTCGGCATTGTGTGACCTTATATTTAATTCCGATGCAATTTATGTGTTTCATCGTCAATGGGAAGGTCCATGGAAGACAGTAAACCTGCAGAGGTGCATCGGAATGTAAAACTGGTGACACAGGAAACGCTCAAAACATAGACAGTAGGAAGACTCAGTCTTCCTGTACTTAAGTCGGCATTGTGTCTCTTATATTTAATTCCGATGCAATTTCTGTGTTTCATCGTCAATGGGAAGGTCCAAGGGATACAGTATACCTGCAGAGGTGCATCGGAATGTAAAACTGGTGACACAGGATACGCACAAAACATAGACAGTAGGAAGACTTAGTCTTCCTGTACTTAAGTCGGCATTGTGTTTCTTATATTTAATTCCGATGCAATTCCTGTGGTTCATCGTCACTGTGAAGGTCCACGGGATACAGTAAACCTGTAGAGGTGCATCGGAATGTAAAACTGGTGACACAGGAAACGCTCAAATTATAGACAGTAAGAAGACTTTGTCTTCCTGTACTTAAGTCGGCATTGTGTCTCTTACATTTAATTCCGATGCAATTTCTGTGTTTCATCGTCAATGGGAAGGTCCAAGGGATACAGTAAACCTGCAGAGGTGCATCGGAATGTAAAACTGGTGACACAGGAAACGCTCAAAACATAGACAGTAGGAAGACTCAGTCTTCCTGTTTTTAAGTCGGCATTGTGTCTCTTATATTTAATTCCGATGCAATTTCAGTGTTTCATCGTCAATGGGAAGGTCCAAGGGATACAGTAAACCTGCAGAGGTGCATCGGAATGTAAAACTGATGACACAGGAAACGCTCAAATTATAGACAGTAGGAAGACTCAATCTTCCTGTACTTAAGTATGCATTGTGTCACTTATAATTAATTCCGATGCAATTTCTGTGTTTCATCGTCAATGGGAAAGTCCAAGGGATACAGTAAACCTGCAGAGGTGCATCAGATTGTAAAACTAGTGACACAGGAAACAATCAAAACATAGACAGTTGGAAGACTCAGTCTTCCTCTACTTAAGTCTGCATTGCGTCTCTTAAATTTAATACCGATGCAATTTCTGTGTTTCATCGTTAATGGGAAGGTCCAAGGGATACAGTAAACCTGCAGAGGTGTATCGGAATGTAAAACTGGTGACACAGGAGACGCTCAAAAAATAGACAGTAGGAAGACTCAGCCTTCCTGTACTTAAGTCGTCATTGTGTCTCTTATATTTATTTCCGATGAAATTTCTGTGTTTCATCGTGAATGGGAAGGTCCAAGGGATATAGTAAACCTGCAGAGGCGCATCGGAAAGTAAAACTGATGACACACGAAACGCTCAAAACATAGACAGTAGGAAGACTTAGTCTTCCTGTACTTAAGTCGGCATTGTGTCTCTTATATTTAATTCCGATGCAATTCCTGTGTTTCATCTGCACTGTGAAGGTCCAAGGGATACAGTAAACCTGCAGAGGTGCATCGGAATGTAAAACTAGTGACACAGGAAACGCTCAAAACATAGACAGTAGGAAGATTCAGTCTTCCTGTACTGAAGTCGACATTGTGTCTCTTATATTTAATTCCGATGCAATTTCTGTGTTTCATCGTCAATGGGAAGGTCCAAGGGATACAGTAAACCTGCAGAGGTGCATCGGAATATAAAACTGGTGACACAGGAAACGCTCGAAACATAGACAGTAGGAAGACTCAGTCTTCCTGTACTTAAGGCGGCATTGTGTCTCTTTTATTTAATTCCGATGCAATTTCTGTGTTTCATCGCCAATGGGAAGGTCCAAAGGATACAGTAAACCTGCAGAGGTACATCGGAATGTAAAACTAGTGACACAGGAAACGCTCATAACATAGACAGTAGGAAGACTCAGTCTTCCTGTACTTAGGTCGGTATTGTGTCTCTTATATTTAATTCCGATGCAATTTCTGTGTTTCATCGTCACTGTCAAGGTCCAAGGGATACAGTAAAACTGTAGAGGTGCTTCGGAATGTAAAACTGGTGACACAGGAAACGCTCAAATTATAGACAGTACGAAGACTCAGCCTTCCTGTACTTAAGTCGGCATTGTGTCTCTTATATTTATTTCCGATGACATTTCTGAGTTTCATTGTGAATGGGAAGGTCCAAGGGATATAGTAAACCTGCAGAGGTGCATCGGAAAGTAAAACTGATGACTCACGAAACGCTCAAAACATAGACAGTAGGAAGACTTAGTCTTCCTGTACTTAAGTCGGCATTGTGTCTCTTATATTTAATTCCGATGCAATTCCTGTGTTTCATCGTCACTGTGAAGGTCCAAGGGATACAGTAAACCTGTAGAGGTGCATCGGAATGTAAAACTAGTGACACAGGTAACGCTCAAAACATAGACAGTAGTAAGACTCAGTCTTCCTGTACTTAAGTCGGCATTGTGTCTCTTATATTTAATTCCGATGCAATTTCTGTGTTTCATCGTCAATGGGAAGGTCCAAGGGATACAGTAAACCTGCAGAGGTGCGTCGGAATGTAAAACTGGTGACACAGGAAACGCTCAAAACATAGACAGTAGGAAGACTCAGTCTTCCTGTACTTAAGTCGGCATTGTGTCTCTTATATATATTTCCGATGAAATTTCTGTGTTTCATCGTGAATAGGAAGGTCCAAGGGATATAGTAAACCTGCAGAGGTGCATCGGAAAGTAAAACTGATGACACAGGAAACGCTCAAAACATAGACAGTAGGAAGACTTAGTCTTCCTGTACTTAAGTCGGCATTTTGTTTCTTATATTTAATTCCGATGCAATTCCTGTGTTTCATCGTCACTGTGAACGTCCAAGGGATACAGTAAACCTGTAGAGGTGCATCGGAATGTAAAACTGGTGACACAGGAAACGCTCAAATTATAGACAGTAGGAAGACTTAGTCTTCCTGTACTTAAGTCGGCATTGTGTCTCTTACATTTAATTCCGATGCAATTACTGTGTTTCATCGTCAATGGGAAGGTCCAAGGAATACAGTAAACCTGTAGAGGTGCATCGGAATGTAAAACTGGTGACACAGGAAACGCTCAAAACATAGACAGTAGGAAGACTCAGTCTTCCTGTACTTAAGTCGTCATTGTGTCTCTTATATTTATTTCCGATGAAATTTCTGTGTTTCATCGTCAATGGGAAGGTCTAAGGGATATAGTAAACCTGCAGAGGTGCATCGGAAAGGAAAACTGATGACACAGGAAACGCTCAAAACATAGACAGTAGGAAGACTCAGTCTTCCTGTACTTAAGTGGGCGTGGGGCTCTTATATTTAATTCCGATGCGATTTCTGTGTTTCATCGACAATGGGAAGGTCCAAGGGATACAGTAAACCGGCAGAGGTGCATCGGAATGTAAAACTGGTGACACAGGAACCGCTCAAATATTGACCGTACGAAGACTGTTTTCTTGTACTTAAGTCGGCATTGTGTCTCTTATATTTAATTTTGATGCAATTTCTGTGTTTCATCGTCAATGGGAAGGTCCAAGGGATACAGGAAATCTGCAGAGGTGCAACGGAATGTAAAACTGGTGACACAGGAAACGCTCAAAACATAGACAGTAGGAAGACTCAGTCTTCCTATACTTAAGTCGGCATTGTGTCTCTTATATTTATTTCCGATGAAATTTCTGTGTTTCATCGTGAATGGGAAGGTCCAAGGGATATAGGAAACCTGCAGAGGTGCATCGGAAAGTGAAACTAATGACAAAGGAAAGCTCAAAACATAGACAGTAGGAAGACTCAGTCTTACTGTACTTAAGTCGGCATTGTGTCTCTTATATTTAATTCCGATGCAATTTCTGCGTTTCATCCTCACTGTGAAGGTCCATGGGTTACAGTAAACCTGTAGAGGTGCATCGGAATGTAAAACTGGTGACACAGGAAACGCTCATTTACAGACAGTAGGCAGACTCAGTCTTCCAGTACTTAAGTCGGCATTGTGTCTCTTATATTTAACTCCGATGCAATTTCTGTGTTTCATCGCCAATGGGAATGTCCAAGGGATACAGTAAAACTGCAGAGCTGCATCAGAATGTAGAACTGGTGACACAGGAAACGCTCAAAGCATAGAGAGTTGGCAGACTCAGTCTTCCTGTTTTTAAGTCGGCATTGTGTCTCTTATATTTAATTCCGATGCAATTTCTGTGTTTCATCGTCAATGGGAAGGTCCAAGGGATACAGTAAACCTGCAGAGGTGCATCGGAATGTAAAACTGGTGACACAGGAAACGCTCAAAACATAGACAGTAGGAAGACTCAGTCTTCCTGTTTTTAAGTCGGCATTGTGTCTCTTATATTTAATTCCGATGCAATTTCAGTGTTTCATCGTCAATGG
Source organism: Schistocerca nitens (assembly GCF_023898315.1). Lineage (NCBI taxonomy): Eukaryota > Metazoa > Arthropoda > Insecta > Orthoptera > Acrididae > Schistocerca > Schistocerca nitens. The sequence goes on from NC_064619.1 coordinate 764,937,654, forward strand.
GAAGGTCCAAGGGATACAGTAAACCTGCAGAGGTGCATCGGAATGTAAAACTGATGACACAGGAAACGCTCAAATTATAGACAGTAGGAAGACTCAATCTTCCTGTACTTAAGTATGCATTGTGTCACTTATAATTAATTCCGATGCAATTTCTGTGTTTCATCGTCAATGGGAAAGTCCAAGGGATACAGTAAACCTGCAGAGGTGCATCAGATTGTAAAACTAGTGACACAGGAAACAATCAAAACATAGACAGTTGGAAGACTCAGTCTTCCTCTACTTAAGTCTGCATTGCGTCTCTTAAATTTAATACCGATGCAATTTCTGTGTTTCATCGTTAATGGGAAGGTCCAAGGGATACAGTAAACCTGCAGAGGTGTATCGGAATGTAAAACTGGTGACACAGGAGACGCTCAAAAAATAGACAGTAGGAAGACTCAGCCTTCCTGTACTTAAGTCGGCATTGTGTCTCTTATATTTATTTCCGATGAAATTTCTGTGTTTCATCGTGAATGGGAAGGTCCAAGGGATATAGTAAACCTGCAGAGGCGCATCGGAAAGTAAAACTGATGACACACGAAACGCTCAAAACATAGACAGTAGGAAGACTTAGTCTTCCTGTACTTAAGTCGGCATTGTGTCTCTTATATTTAATTCCGATGCAATTCCTGTGTTTCATCTGCACTGTGAAGGTCCAAGGGATACAGTAAACCTGTAGAGGTGCATCGGAATGTAAAACTAGTGACACAGGAAACGCTCAAAACATAGACAGTAGGAAGATTCAGTCTTCCTGTACTGAAGTCGACATTGTGTCTCTTATATTTAATTCCGATGCAATTTCTGTGTTTCATCGTCAATGGGAAGGTCCAAGGGATACAGTAAACCTGCAGAGGTGCATCGGAATATAAAACTGGTGACACAGGAAACGCTCGAAACATAGACAGTAGGAAGACTCAGTCTTCCTGTACTTAAGGCGGCATTGTGTCTCTTTTATTTAATTCCGATGCAATTTCTGTGTTTCATCGCCAATGGGAAGGTCCAAAGGATACAGTAAACCTGCGGAGGTACATCGGAATGTAAAACTAGTGACACAGGAAACGCTCATAACATAGACAGTAGGAAGACTCAGTCTTCCTGTACTTAGGTCGGTATTGTGTCTCTTATATTTAATTCCGATGCAATTTCTGTGTTTCATCGTCACTGTCAAGGTCCAAGGGATACAGTAAAACTGTAGAGGTGCTTCGGAATGTAAAACTGGTGACACAGGAAACGCTCAAATTATAGACAGTACGAAGACTCAGCCTTCCTGTACTTAAGTCGGCATTGTGTCTCTTATATTTATTTCCGATGACATTTCTGAGTTTCATTGTGAATGGGAAGGTCCAAGGGATATAGTAAACCTGCAGAGGTGCATCGGAAAGTAAAACTGATGACTCACGAAACGCTCAAAACATAGACAGTAGGAAGACTTAGTCTTCCTGTACTTAAGTCGGCATTGTGTCTCTTATATTTAATTCCGATGCAATTCCTGTGTTTCATCGTCACTGTTAAGGTCCAAGGGATACAGTAAACCTGTAGAGGTGCATCGGAATGTAAAACTAGTGACACAGGTAACGCTCAAAACATAGACAGTAGTAAGACTCAGTCTTCCTGTACTTAAGTCGGCATTGTGTCTCTTATATTTAATTCCGATGCAATTTCTGTGTTTCATCGTCAATGGGAAGGTCCAAGGGATACAGTAAACCTGCAGAGGTGCGTCGGAATGTAAAACTGGTGACACAGGAAACGCTCAAAACATAGACAGTAGGAAGACTCAGTCTTCCTGTACTTAAGTCGGCATTGTGTCTCTTATATATATTTCCGATGAAATTTCTGTGTTTCATCGTGAATAGGAAGGTCCAAGGGATATAGTAAACCTGCAGAGGTGCATCGGAAAGTAAAACTGATGACACAGGAAACGCTCAAAACATAGACAGTAGGAAGACTTAGTCTTCCTGTACTTAAGTCGGCATTTTGTTTCTTATATTTAATTCCGATGCAATTCCTGTGTTTCATCGTCACTGTGAACGTCCAAGGGATACAGTAAACCTGTAGAGGTGCATCGGAATGTAAAACTGGTGACACAGGAAACGCTCAAATTATAGACAGTAGGAAGACTTAGTCTTCCTGTACTTAAGTCGGCATTGTGTCTCTTACATTTAATTCCGATGCAATTACTGTGTTTCATCGTCAATGGGAAGGTCCAAGGAATACAGTAAACCTGCAGAGGTGCATCGGAATGTAAAACTGGTGACACAGGAAACGCTCAAAACATAGACAGTAGGAAGACTCAGTCTTCCTGTACTTAAGTCGTCATTGTGTCTCTTATATTTATTTCCGATGAAATTTCTGTGTTTCATCGTCAATGGGAAGGTCTAAGGGATATAGTAAACCTGCAGAGGTGCATCGGAAAGTAAAACTGATGACACAGGAAACGCTCAAAACATAGACAGTAGGAAGACTCAGTCTTCCTGTACTTAAGTGGGCGTGGGGCTCTTATATTTAATTCCGATGCGATTTCTGTGTTTCATCGACAATGGGAAGGTCCAAGGGATACAGTAAACCGGCAGAGGTGCATCGGAATGTAAAACTGGTGACACAGGAACCGCTCAAATATTGACCGTACGAAGACTGTTTTCTTGTACTTAAGTCGGCATTGTGTCTCTTATATTTAATTTTGATGCAATTTCTGTGTTTCATCGTCAATGGGAAGGTCCAAGGGATACAGGAAATCTGCAGAGGTGCAACGGAATGTAAAACTGGTGACACAGGAAACGCTCAAAACATAGACAGTAGGAAGACTCAGTCTTCCTATACTTAAGTCGGCATTGTGTCTCTTATATTTATTTCCGATGAAATGTCTGTGTTTCATCGTGAATGGGAAGGTCCAAGGGATATAGGAAACCTGCAGAGGTGCATCGGAAAGTGAAACTAATGACAAAGGAAAGCTCAAAACATAGACAGTAGGAAGACTCAGTCTTACTGTACTTAAGTCGGCATTGTGTCTCTTATATTTAATTCCGATGCAATTTCTGCGTTTCATCCTCACTGTGAAGGTCCATGGGTTACAGTAAACCTGTAGAGGTGCATCGGAATGTAAAACTGGTGACACAGGAAACGCTCATTTACAGACAGTAGGCAGACTCAGTCTTCCAGTACTTAAGTCGGCATTGTGTCTCTTATATTTAACTCCGATGCAATTTCTGTGTTTCATCGCCAATGGGAATGTCCAAGGGATACAGTAAAACTGCAGAGCTGCATCAGAATGTAGAACTGGTGACACAGGAAACGCTCAAAGCATAGAGAGTTGGCAGACTCAGTCTTCCTGTTTTTAAGTCGGCATTGTGTCTCTTATATTTAATTCCGATGCAATTTCTGTGTTTCATCGTCAATGGGAAGGTCCAAGGGATACAGTAAACCTGCAGAGGTGCATCGTAATGTAAAACTGGTGACACAGGAAACGCTCAAAACATAGACAGTAGGAAGACTCAGTCTTCCTTTACTTAAGTCGGCATTGTGTCTCATATATTTAATTCCGATGCAATTTCTGTGTTTCATCGTCAATGGGAAGGTCCAAGGGATACAGTAAACCTGCAGAGGTGCATCGGAATGTAAAACTGGTGACACAGGAAACGCTCAAAACATAGACAGTAGGAAGACTCAGTCTTCCTGTACTTAAGTCGGCATTGTGTATCCTATATTTAATTCCGATGCAATTTCTGTGTTTCATCGTCAATGGGAAGGTCCAAAGGATACAGTAAACCTGCAGAGGTGCATCGGAATATAAAACTAGTGACACAGGAAACGCTCAAAACATAGACAGTAGGAAGACTCAGTCTTCCTTTACTTAAGTCGGCATTGTGTCTCATATATTTAATTCCGATGCAATTTCTGTGTTTCATCGTCAATGGGAAGGTCCAAGGGATACAGTAAACCTGCAGAGGTGCATCGGAATGTAAAACTGGTGACACAGGAAACGCTCAAAACATAGACAGTAGGAAGACTCAGTCTTCCTGTACTTAAGTCGGCATTGTGTCTCTTATATATATTTCCGATGAAATTTCTGTGTTTCATCGTGAATGGGAAGGTCCAAGGGATATAGTAAACCTGCAGAGGTGCATCGGAAAGTAAAACTGATGACACAGGAAACGCTCAAAACATAGACAGTAGGAAGACTTAGTCTTCCTGTACTTAAGTCGGCATTGTGTTTCTTATATTTAATTCCGATGCAATTCCTGTGTTTCATCGTCACTGTGAACGTCCAAGGGATACAGTAAACCTGTAGAGGTGCATCGGAATGTAAAACTGGTGACACAGGAAACGCTCAAATTATAGACAGTAGGAAGACTTAGTCTTCCTGTACTTATGTCGGCATTGTGTCTCTTACATTTAATTCCGATGCAATTTCTGTGTTTCATCGTCAATGGGAAGGTCCAAGGAATACAGTAAACTTGCAGAGGTGCATCGGAATGTAAAACTGGTGACACAGGAAACGCTCAAAACATAGACAGTAGGAAGACTCAGTCTTCCTGTACTTAAGTCGTCATTGTGTCTCTTATATTTATTTCCGATGAAATTTCTGTGTTTCATCGTAAATGGGAAGGTCCAAGGGATATAGTAAACCTGCAGAGGTGCATCGGAAAGTAAAACTGATGACACAGGAAACGCTCAAAACATAGACAGTAGGAAGACTTAGTCTTCCTGTACTTAAGTCGGCATTGTGTCTCTTATATTTAATTCGTATGCAATTTCTGTTTTTCATCGTAATGGGAAGGTCCAAGGGATACAGTAAACCTGCAGAGGTGCATCGGAATGTAAAACTGATGACACAGAAAACGCTCAAAACATAGACAGTAGGAAGACTCAGTCTTCCTGTTCTTAAGTGGGCGTGGGGCTCTTATATTTAATTCCGATGCGATTTCTGTGTTTCATCGACAATGGGAAGGTCCAAGGGATACAGTAAACCGGCAGAGGTGCATCGGAATGTAAAACTGGTGACACAGGAACCGCTCAAATATTGACCGTACAAAGACTGTTTTCTTGTACTTAAGTCGGCATTGTGTCTCTTATATTTAATTTTGATGCTATTTCTGTGTTTCATCGTCAATGGGAAGGTCCAAGGGATACAGGAAACCTGCAGAGGTGCAACGGAATGTAAAACTGGTGACACAGGAAACGCTCAAAACATAGAGAGTAGGAAGACTAAGTCTTCCTGTACTTATGTCGGCATTGTGTCTCTTATATTTAATTCCGATGCAATTTCTGTGTTTCATCGTCAATGGGAAGGTCCAAGGGATACAATAAACCTGCAGGGGTGCATCGGAATGTAAAACTGGTGACACAGGAAACGCTCAAAACATAGACAGTAGGAAGACTCAGTCTTCCTATACTTAAGTCGGCATTGTGTCTCTTATATTTATTTCCGATGAAATTTCTGTGTTTCATCGTGAATGGGAAGGTCCAAGGGATATAGGAAACCTGCAGAGGTGCATCGGAAAGTAAAACTAATGACAAAGGAAAGCTCAAAACATAGACAGTAGGAACACTTAGTCTTACTGTACTTAAGTCGGCATTGTGTCTCTTATATTTAATTCCGATTCAATTTCTGCGTTTCATCCTCACTGTGAAGGTCCATGGGTTACAGTAAACCTGTAGAGGTGCATCGGAATGTAAAACTGGTGACACAGGAAACGCTCAAATTACAGACAGTAGGCAGACTCAGTCTTCCTGTACTTAAGTCGGCATTGTGTCTCTTATATTTAACTCCGATGCAATTTCTGTGTTTCATCGCCAATGGGAATGTCCAAGGGATACAGTAAAACTGCAGAGCTGCATCAGAATGTAAAACTGGTGACACAGGAAACGCTCAAAGCATAGAGAGTTGGCAGACTCAGTCTTCCTGTTTTTAAGTCGGCATTGTGTCTCTTATATTTAATTCCGATGCAATTTCTGTGTTTCATCGTCAATGGGAAGGTCCAAGGGATACAGTAAACCTGCAGAGGTGCATCGGAATGTAAAACTGGTGACACAGGAAACGCTCAAAACATAGACAAATGGAAGACTCAGTCTTCCTGTACTTAAGTCTGCATTGTGTATCCTATATTTAATTCCGATGCAATTTCTGTGTTTCATCGTCAATGGGAAGGTCCAAAGGATGCAGTAAACCTGCAGAGGTGCATCGGAATATAAAACTAGAGACACAGGAAACGCTCAAAACATAGACAGTAGGAAGACTCAGTCTTCCTGTACTTAAGTCGGCATTGTGTCTCTTATATTTAATTCCGATGCAATTTCTGTGTTTCATCGTCAATGGGAAGGTCCAAGGGATACAGTAAACCTGCAGAGGTGCATCGGAATGTAAAACTGGTGACACAGGAAACGCTCAAAACATAGACAGTAGGAAGACTCAGTCTTCCTGTACTTAAGTCGGCATTGTGTCTCTTATATATATTTCCGATGAAATTTCTGTGTTTCATCGTGTATGGGAAGGTCCAAGGGATATAGTAAACCTGCAGAGGTGCATCGGAAAGTAAAACTGATGACACAGGAAACGCTCAAAACATAGACAGTAGGAAGACTTAGTCTTCCTGTACTTAAGTCGGCATTGTGTTTCTTATATTTAATTCCGATGCAATTCCTGTGTTTCATCGTCACTGTGAACGTCCAAGGGATACAGTAAACCTGTAGAGGTGCATCGGAATGTAAAACTGGTGACACAGGAAACGCTCAAATTATAGACAGTAGGAAGACTTAGTCTTCCTGTACTTAAGTCGGCATTGTGTCTCTTACATTTAATTCCGATGCAATTTCTGTGTTTCATCGTCAATGGGATGGTCCAAGGAATACAGTAAACCTGCAGAGGTGCATCGGAATGTAAAACTGGTGACACAGGAAACGCTCAAAACATAGACAGTAGGAAGACTCAGTCTTCCTGTACTTAAGTCGTCATTGTGTCTCTTATATTTATTTCCGATGAAATTTCTGTGTTTCATCGTAAATGGGAAGGTCGAAGGGATATAGTAAACCTGCAGAGGTGCATCGGAAAGTAAAACTGATGACACAGGAAACGCTCAAAACATAGACAGTAGGAAGACTTAGTCTTCCTGTACTTATGACGGCATTGTGTCTCTTATATTTAATTCGGATGCAATTTCTGTTTTTCATCGTAATGGGAAGGTCCAAGGGATACAGTAAACCTGCAGAGGTGCATCGGAATGTAAAACTGATGACACAGAAAACGCTCAAAACATAGACAGTAGGAAGACTCAGTTTTCCTGTACTTATGTCGGCATTGTGTCTCTTATATTTAATTCCGATGCGAGTTCTGTGTTTCATCGACAATGTGAAGGTCCAAGGGATACAGTAAACCTGCAGAGTTGCATCGGAATGTAAAACTGGTGACACAGGAAACGCTCAAAACATAGACAGTAGGAAGACTCAGTCTTCCTGTACTTAAGTCGTCATTGTGTCTCTTATATTTATTTCCGATGAAATTTCTGTGTTTCATCGTCAATGGGAAGGTCCAAGGGATATAGTAAACCTGCAGAGGTGCATCGTAAAGTAAAACTGATGACACAGGAAACGCTCAAAACATAGACAGTAGGAAGACTTAGTCTTCCTGTACTTAAGTCGGCATTGTGTCCCTTATATTTAATTCGGATGCAATTTCTGTTTTTCATCGTAATGGGAAGGTCAAAGGGATACAGTAAACCAGCAGAGGTGCATCGGAATGTAAAACTGGTGACACAGGAACCGCTCAAATATTGACCGTACGAAGACTGTTTTCTTGTACTTAAGTCGGCATTGTGTCTCTTATATTTAATTTCGATGCAATTTCTGTGTTTCATCGTCAATGGGAAGGTCCAAGGGATACAGGAAACCTGCAGAGGTGCATTGGAATGTAAAACTGGTGACACAGGAAACGCTCAAAACATAGAGAGTAGGAAGACTCAGTCTTCCTGTACTTAAGTCGGCATTGTGTCTCTTATATTTAATTCCGATGCAATTTCTGTGTTTCATCGTCAATGGGAAGGTCCAAGGGATACAATAAACCTGCAGAGTTACATCGGAATGTAAAACTGGTGACACAGGAAACGCTCAAAACATAGACAGTAGGAAGACTCAGTCTTCCTATACTTAAGTCGGCATTGTGTCTCTTATATTCATTTCCGATGAAATTTCTGTGTTTCATCGTGAATGGGAAGGTCCAAGGGATATAGGAAACCTGCAGAGGTGCATCAGAAAGTAAAACTAATGACACAGGAAAAGCTCAAAACATAGACAGTAGGAAGACTTAGTCTTCCTGTACTTAAGTCGGCATTGTGTCTCTTATATTTAATTCCGATGCAATTTCTGTGTTTCATCCTCACTGTGAAGGTCCAAGGGATACAGTAAACCTGTAGAGGTGCATCGGAATGTAAAACTGGTGACACAGGAAACGCTCAAATTACAGACAGTAGGAAGACTCAGTCTTCCTGTACTTAAGTCGGCATTGTGTCTCTTATATTTAATTCCGATGCAATTTCTGTGTTTCATCGCCAATGGGAAGGTCCAAGGGATACAGTAAAACTGCAGAGCTGCATCAGAATGTAAAACTGGTGACACAGGAAACGCTCAAAGCATAGAGAGTAGGCAGACTCAGTCTTCCTGTTTTTAAGTCGGCATTGTGTCTCTTATATTTAATTCCGATGCAATTTCTGTCTTTCATCGGCAATGGGAAGGTCCAAGGGATACAGTTAACCTGCAGAGGTGCATCGGATTGTAAAACTGGTGACACAGGAAATGCTCAAATTATAGACAGTAGGAAGACTCAGTCTTCCTGTACTTAAGTCTTCATTGTGTCACTTATAATTAATTCCGATGCAATTTCTGTGTTTCATCGCCAATGGGAAGGTCCAAGGGATACAGAAAACCTGCAGAGGTGCATCGGAATGTATAACTAGTGACACAGGAAACAATCAAAACATAGACAGTTGGAAGACTCAGTCTTCCTGTACTTAAGTCGGCATTGTGTCCCTTATATTTAATTCCGATGCAATTTCTGTGTTTCATCCTCACTGTGAAGGTCCAAGGGATACAGTAAACCTGTAGAGGTGCATCGGAATGTAAAACTGATGACACAGGAAACGCTCAAAACATAGACAGTAGGAAGACTTAGTCTTCCTGTACTTAAGTCGGCATTGTGTCCCTTATATTTAATTCGGATGCAATTTCTGTTTTTCATCGTAATGGGAAGGTCCAAGGGATATAGTAAACCTGCAGAGGTGCATCGTAAAGTAAAACTGATGACACAGGAAACGCTCAAAACATAGACATTAGGAAGACTTAGTCTTCCTGTACTTAAGTCGGCATTGTGTCCCTTATATGTAATTCGGATGCAATTTCTGTTTTTCATCGTAATGGGAAGGTCCAAGGGATACAGTAAACCAGCAGAGGTGCATCGGAATGTAAAACTGGTGACACAGGAACCGCTCAAATATTGACCGTACGAAGACTGTTTTCTTGTACTTAAGTCGGCATTGTGTCTCTTATATTTAATTTCGATGCAATTTCTGTGTTTCATCGTCAATGGGAAGGTCCAAGGGATACAGGAAACCTGCAGAGGTGCATCGGAATGTAAAACTGGTGACACAGGAAACGCTCAAAACATAGAGAGTAGGAAGACTCAGTCTTCCTGTACTTAAGTCGGCATTGTGTCTCTTATATTTAATTCCGATGCAATTTCTGTGTTTCATCGTCAATGGGAAGGTCCAAGGGATACAATAAACCTGCAGAGTTACATCGGAATGTAAATCTGGTGACACAGGAAACGCTCAAAACATAGACAGTAGGAAGACTCAGTCTTCCTATACTTAAGTCGGCATTGTGTCTCTTATATTCATTTTCGATGAAATTTCTGTGTTTCATCGTGAATGGGAAGGTCCAAGGGATATAGGAAACCTGCAGAGGTGCATCAGAAAGTAAAACTAATGACACAGGAAAAGCTCAAAACATAGACAGTAGGAAGACTTAGTCTTCCTGTACTAAAGTCGGCATTGTGTCTCTTATATTTAATTCCGATGCAATTTCTGTGTTTCATCCTCACTGTGAAGGTCCAAGGGATACAGTAAACCTGTAGAGGTGCATCGGTTTGTAAAACTGGTGACACAGGAAACGCTCAAATTACAGACAGTAGGAAGACTCAGTCTTCCTGTACTTAAGTCGGCATTGTGTCTCTTATATTTAATTTCGATGCAATTTCTGTGTTTCATCGCCAATGGGAAGGTCCAAGGGATACAGTAAAACTGCAGAGCTGCATCAGAATGTAAAACTGGTGACACAGGAAACGCTCAAAGCATAGAGAGTAGGCAGTCTCAGTCTTCCTGTTTTTAAGTCGGCATCGTGTCTCTTATATTTAATTCCGATGCAATTTCTGTCTTTCATCGTCAATGGGAAGGTCCAAGGGATACAGTTAACCTGCAGAGGTGCATCGGATTGCAAAACTGGTGACACAGGAAACGCTCAAATTATAGACAGTAGGAAGACTCAGTCTTCCTGTACTTGAGTCGGCATTGTGTCACTTATAATTAATTCCGATGCAATTTCTGTGTTTCATCGCCAATGGGAAGGTCCAAGGGATACAGAAAACCTGCAGAGGTGCATCGGAATGTATAACTAGTGACACAGGAAACAATCAAAACATAGACAGTTGGAAGACTCAGTCTTCCAGTACTTAAGTCGGCATTGTGTCTCTTATATTTAATTCCGATGCAATTTCTGTGTTTCACAGCAATGGGAAGGTCCAAGGAATACAGTAAAACTGCAGAGCTGCATCAGAATGTAAAACTGGTGACACAGGAAACGCTCAAAGCATAGAGAGTAGGCAGACTCAGTCTTCCTGTTTTTAAGTCGGCATTGTGTCTCTTATATTTAATTCCGATGCAATTTCTGTCTTTCATCGTCAATGGGAAGGTCCAAGGGATACAGTAAACCTGCAGAGGTGCATCGGATTGTAAAACTGGTGACACAGGAAACGCTCAAATTATAGACAGTAGGAAGACTCAGTCTTCCTGTACTTAAGTTGGCATTGTGTCACTTATAATTAATTCCGATGCAATTTCTGTGTTTCATCGCCAATGGGAAGGTCCAAGGGATACAGAAAACCTGCAGAGGTGCATCGGAATGTATAACTAGTGACACAGGAAACAATCAAAACATAGACAGTTGGAAGACTCAGTCTTCCTGTACTTAAGTCGGCATTGTGTCTCTTATATTTAATTCCGTTGCAATTTCTGTGTTTCATCGCCAATGGGAAGGTCCAAGGGATACAGTAAAACTGCAGAGCTGCATCAGAATGTAAAACTGGTGACACAGGAAACGCTCAAAGCATAGAGAGTGGGCAGACTCAGTCTTCCTGTTTTTAAGTCGGCATTGTGTCTCTTATATTTAATTCCGATGCAATTTCTGTGTTTCATCGTCAATGGGAAGGTCCAAGGGATACAGTAAACCTGCAGAGGTGCATCGTAAAGTAAAACTGATGACACAGGAAACGCTCAAAACATAGACAGTAGGAAGACTTAGTCTTCCTGTACTTAAGTCGGCATTGTGTCCCTTATATTTCATTCGGATGCAATTTCTGTTTTTCATCGTAATGGGAAGGTCCAAGGGATACAGTAAACCAGCAGAGGTGCATCGGAATGTAAAACTGGTGACACAGGAACCGCTCAAATATTGACCGTACGAAGACTGTTTTCTTGTACTTAAGTCGGCATTGTGTCTCTTATATTTAATTTCGATGCAATTTCTGTGTTTCATCGTCAATGGGAAGGTCCAAGGGATACAGGAAACCTGCAGAGGTGCATCGGAATGTAAAACTGGTGACACAGGAAACGCTCAAAACATAGAGAGTAGGAAGACTCAGTCTTCCTGTACTTAAGTCGGCATTGTGTCTCTTATATTTAATTCCGATGCAATTTCTGTGTTTCATCGTCAATGGGAAGGTCCAAGGGATACAATAAACCTGCAGAGTTACATCGGAATGTAAAACTGGTGACACAGGAAACGCTCAAAACATAGACAGTAGGAAGACTCAGTCTTCCTATACTTAAGTCGGCATTGTGTCTCTTATATTCATTTCCGATGAAATTTCTGTGTTTCATCGTGAATGGGAAGGTCCAAGGGATATAGGAAACCTGCAGAGGTGCATCAGAAAGTAAAACTAATGACACAGGAAAAGCTCAAAACATAGACAGTAGGAAGACTTAGTCTTCCTGTACTTAAGTCGGCATTGTGTCTCTTATATTTAATTCCGATGCAATTTCTGTGTTTCATTCTCACTGTGAAGGTCCAAGGGATACAGTAAACCTGTAGAGGTGCATCGGAATGTAAAACTGGTGACACAGGAAACGCTCAAATTACAGACAGTAGGAAGACTCAGTCTTCCTGTACTTAAGTCGGCATTGTGTCTCTTATATTTAATTCCGATGCAATTTCTGTGTTTCATCGCCAATGGGAAGGTCCAAGGGATACAGTAAAACTGCAGAGCTGCATCAGAATGTAAAACTGGTGACACAGGAAACGCTCAAAGCATAGAGAGTAGGCAGACTCAGTCTTCCTGTTTTTAAGTCGGCATTGTGTCTCTTATATTTAATTCCGATGCAATTTCTGTCTTTCATCGTCAATGGGAAGGTCCAAGGGATACAGTAAACCTGCAGAGGTGCATCGGATTGCAAAACTGGTGACACAGGAAACGCTCAAATTATAGACAGTAGGAAGACTCAGTCTTCCTGTACTTAAGTCGGCATTGTGTCACTTATAATTAATTCCGATGCAATTTCTGTGTTTCATCGCCAATGGGAAGGTCCAAGGGATACAGAAAACCTGCAGAGGTGCATCGGAATGTATAACTAGTGACACAGGAAACAATCAAAACATAGACAGTTGGAAGACTCAGTCTTCCAGTACTTAAGTCGGCATTGTGTCTCTTATATTTAATTCCGATGCAATTTCTGTGTTTCATCGCCAATGGGAAGGTCCAAGGAATACAGTAAAACTGCAGAGCTGCATCAGAATGTAAAACTGGTGACACAGGAAACGCTCAAAGCATAGAGAGTAGGCAGACTCAGTCTTCCTGTTTTTAAGTCGGCATTGTGTCTCTTATATTTAATTCCGATGCAATTTCTGTCTTTCATCGTCAATGGGAAGGTCCAAGGGATACAGTAAACCTGCAGAGGTGCATCGGATTGTAAAACTGGTGACACAGGAAACGCTCAAATTATAGACAGTAGGAAGACTCAGTCTTCCTGTACTTACGTCGGCATTGTGTCACTTATAATTAATTCCGATGCAATTTCTGTGTTTCATCGCCATGGGAAGGTCCAAGGGATACAGAAAACCTGCAGAGGTGCATCGGAATGTATAACTAGTGACACAGGAAACAATCAAAACATAGACAGTTGGAAGACTCAGTCTTCCTGTACTTAAGTCGGCATTGTGTCTCTTATATTTAATTCCGATGCAATTTCTGTGTTTCATCGTGAATGGGAAGGTCCAAGGGATACAGTAAAACTGCAGAGCTGCATCAGAATGTAAAACTGGTGACACAGGAAACGCTCAAAGCATAGAGAGTAGGCAGACTCAGTCTTCCTGTTTTTAAGTCGGCATTGTGTCTCTTATATTTAATTCCGATGCAATTTCTGTCTTTCATCGTCAATGGGAAGGTCCAAGGGATACAGTAAATCTGCAGAGGTGCATCGGATTGTAAAACTGGTGACACAGGAAACGCTCAAATTATAGACAGTAGGAAGACTCAGTCTTCCTGTACTTAAGTCGGCATTGTGTCACTTATAATTAATTCCGATGCAATTTCTGTGTTTCATCGCCAATGGGAAGGTCCAAGGGATACAGAAAACCTGCAGAGGTGCATCGGAATGTATAACTAGTGACACAGGAAACAATCAAAATATAGACAGTTGGAAGACTCAGTCTTCCTGTACTTAAGTCGGCATTGTGTCTCTTATATTTAATTCCGATGCAATTTCTGTGTTTCATCGCCAATGGGAAGGTCCAAGGGATACAGTAAAACTGCAGAGCTGCATCAGAATGTAAAACTGGTGACACAGGAAACGCTCAAAGCATAGAGAGTAGGCAGACTCAGTCTTCCTGTTTTTAAGTCGGCATTGTGTCTCTTATATTTAATTCCGATGCAATTTCTGTCTTTCATCGTCAATGGGAAGGTCCAAGGGATACAGTAAACCTGCAGAGGTGCATCGGATTGTAAAACTGGTGACACAGGAAACGCTCAAATTATAGACAGTAGGAAGACTCAGTCTTCCTGTACTTAAGTCAGCATTGTGTCACTTATAATTAATTCCGATGCAATTTCTGTGTTTCATCGCCAATGGGAAGGTCCAAGGGATACAGAAAACCTGCAGAGGTGCATCGGAATGTATAACTAGTGACACAGGAAACAATCAAAACATAGACAGTTGGAAGACTCAGTCTTCCTGTACTTAAGTCGCCATTGTGTCTCTTATATTTAATTCCGATGCAATTTCTGTGTTTCATCGTCAATGGGAAGGTCCAAGGGATACAGTAAACCTGCAGAGGTGCATCGGAATGTAAAACTGGTGACACAGGAAACGCTCAAAACATAGACAGTAGGAAGACTCAGTCTTCCTGTACTTAAGTCGGCATTGTGTCTCTTATATATATTTCCGATGAAATTTCTGTGTTTCATCGTGAATGGGAAGGTCCAAGGGATATAGTAAACCTGCAGAGGTGCATCGGAAAGTAAAACTGATGACACAGGAAACGCTCAAAACATAGACAGTAGGAAGACTTAGTCTTCCTGTACTTAAGTCGGCATTGTGTTTCTTATATTTAATTCCGATGCAATTCCTGTGTTTCATCGTCACTGTGAACGTCCAAGGGATACAGTAAACCTGTAGAGGTGCATCGGAATGTAAAACTGGTGACACAGGAAACGCTCAAATTATAGACAGTAGGAAGACTTAGTCTTCCCGTACTTAAGTCGGCACTGTGTCTCTTACATTTAATTCCGATGCAATTTCTGTGTTTCATCGTCAATGGGAACGTCCAAGGAATACAGTAAACCTGTAGAGGTGCATCGGAATGTAAAACTGGTGACACAGGAAACGCTCAAATTACAGACAGTAGGAAGACTCAGTCTTCCTGTACTTAAGTCGGCATTGTGTCTCTTATATTTAATTCCGATGCAATTTCTGTGTTTCATCGCCAATGGGAAGGTCCAAGGGATACAGTAAAACTGCAGAGCTGCATCAGAATGTAAAACTGGTGACACAGGAAACGCTCAAAGCATAGAGAGTAGGCAGACTCAGTCTTCCTGTTTTTAAGTCGGCATTGTGTCTCTTATATTTAATTCCGATGCAATTTCTGTCTTTCATCGTCAATGGGAAGGTCCAAGGGATACAGTAAACCTGCAGAGGTGCATCGGATTGTAAAACTGGTGACACAGGAAACGCTCAAATTATAGACAGTAGGAAGACTCAGTCTTCCTGTACTTAAGTCGGCATTGTGTCACTTATAATTAATTCCGATGCAATTTCTGTGTTTCATCGCCAATGGGAAGGTCCAAGGGATACAGAAAACCTGCAGAGGTGCATCGGAATGTATAACTAGTGACACAGGAAACAATCAAAACATAGACAGTTGGAAGACTCAGTCTTCCTGTACTTAAGTCGGCATTGTGTCTCTTATATTTAATTCCGATGCAATTTCTGTGTTTCATCGTCAATGGGAAGGTCCAAGGGATACAGTAAACCTGCAGAGGTGCATCGGAATGTAAAACTGGTGACACAGGAAACGCCCAAAACATAGACAGTAGGAAGACTCAGTCTTCCTGTACTTAAGTCGGCATTGTGTCTCTTATATATATTTCCGATGAAATTTCTGTGTTTCATCGTGAATGGGAAGGTCCAAGGGATATAGTAAACCTGCAGAGGTGCATCGGAAAGTAAAACTGATGACACAGGAAACGCTCAAAACATAGACAGTAGGAAGACTTAGTCTTCCTGTACTTAAGTCGGCATTGTGTTTCTTATATTTAATTCCGATGCTATTCCTGTGTTTCATCGTCACTGTGAACGTCCAAGGGATACAGTAAACCTGTAGAGGTGCATCGGAATGTAAAAGTGGTGACACAGGAAACGCTCAAATTATAGACAGTAGGAAGACTTAGTCTTCCTGTACTTAAGTCGGCATTGTGTCTCTTACATTTAATTCCGATGCAATTTCTGTGTTTCATCGTCAATGGGAAGGTCCAAGGAATACAGTAAACCTGCAGAGGTGCATCGGAATGTAAAACTGGTGACACAGGAAACGCTCAAAACATAGACAGTAGGAAGACTCAGTCTTCCTGTACTTAAGTCGTCATTGTGTCTCTTATATTTATTTCCGATGAAATTTCTGTGTTTCATCGTAAATGGGAAGGTCCAAGGGATATAGTAAACCTGCAGAGGTGCATCGGAAAGTAAAACTGATGACACAGGAAACGCTCAAAACATAGACAGTAGGAAGACTTAGTCTGCCTGTACTTAAGTCGGCATTGTGTCTCTTATATTTAACTCGGATGCAATTTCTGTTTTTCATCGTAATGGGAAGGTCCAAGGGATACAGTAAACCTGCAGAGGTGCATCGGAATGTAAAACTGATGACACAGAAAACGCTCAAAACATAGACAGAAGGAATACTCAGTCTTCCTGTACTTATGTCGGCATTGTGTCTCTTATATTTAATTCCGATGCGAGTTCTGTGTTTCATCGACAATGTGAAGGTCCAAGGGATACAGTAAACCTGCAGAGGTGCATCGGAATGTAAAACTGGTGACACAGGAAACGCTCAAAACATAGACAGTAGGAAGACTCAGTCTTCCTGTACTTAAGTCGTCATTGTGTCTCTTATATTTATTTCCGATGAAATTTCTGTGTTTCATCGTCAATGGGAAGGTCCAAGGGATATAGTAAACCTGCAGAGGTGCATCGTAAAGTAAAACTGATGACACAGGAAACGCTCAAAACATAGACAGTAGGAAGACTTAGTCTTCCTGTACTTAAGTCGGCATTGTGTCTCTTATATTTAATTCGGATGCAATTTCTGTTTTTCATCGTAATGGGAATGTCCAAGGGATACAGTAAACCTGCAGAGGTGCATCGGAATGTAAAACTGGTGACACAGGAACCGCTCAAATATTGACCGTACGAAGACTGTTTTCTTGTACTTAAGTCGGCATTGTGTCTCTTATATTTAATTTCGATGCAATTTCTGTGTTTCATCGTCAATGGGAAGGTCCAAGGGATACAGGAAACCTGCAGAGGTGCATCGGAATGTAAAACTGGTGACACAGGAAACGCTCAAAACATAGAGAGTAGGAAGACTCAGTCTTCCTGTACTTAAGTCGGCATTGTGTCTCTTATATTTAATTCCGATGCAATTTCTGTGTTTCATCGTCAATGGGAAGGTCCAAGGGATACAATAAACCTGCAGAGTTACATCGGAATGTAATACTGGTGACACAGGAAACGCTCAAAACATAGACAGTAGGAAGACTCAGTCTTCCTATACTTAAGTCGGCATTGTGTCTCTTATATTCATTTCCGATGAAATTTCTGTGTTTCATCGTGAATGGGAAGGTCCAAGGGATATAGGAAACCTGCAGAGGTGCATCAGAAAGTAAAACTAATGACACAGGAAAAGCTCAAAACATAGAGAGTAGGAAGACTTAGTCTTCCTGTACTTATGTCGGCATTGTGTCTCTTATATTTAATTCCAATGCAATTTCTGTGTTTCATCCTCACTGCGAAGGTCCAAGGGATACAGTAAACCTGTAGAGGTGCATCGGAATGTAAAACTGGTGACACAGGAAACGCTCAAATTACAGACAGTAGGAAGACTCAGTCTTCCTGTACTAAAGTCGGCATTGTGTCACTTATAATTAATTCCGATGCAATTTCTGTCTTTCATCGCCAATGGGAAGGTCCAAGGGATACAGAAAACCTGCAGAGGTGCATCAGAATGTATAACTAGTGACACAGGAAACAATCAAAACATAGACAGTTGGAAGACTCAGTCTTCCAGTACTTAAGTCGGCATTGTGTCTCTTATATTTAATTCCGATGCAATTTCTGTGTTTCATCGCCAATGGGAAGGTCCAAGGAATACAGTAAAACTGCAGAGCTGCATCAGAATGTAAAACTGGTGACACAGGAAACGCTCAAAGCATAGAGAGTAGGCAGACTCAGTCTTCCTGTCTTTAAGTCGGCATTGTGTCTCTTATATTTAATTCCGATGCAATTTCTGTCTTTCATCGTCAATAGGAAGGTCCAAGGGATACAGTAAACCTGCAGAGGTGCATCGGATTGTAAAACTGGTGACACAGGAAACGCTCAAAACATAGAGAGTAGGAAGACTCAGTCTTCCTGTACTTAAGTCGGCATTGTGTCTCTTATATTTAATTCCGATGCAATTTCTGTGTTTCATCGTCAATGGGAAGGTCCAAGGGATACAATAAACCTGCAGAGTTACATCGGAATGTAATACTGGTGACACAGGAAACGCTCAAAACATAGACAGTAGGAAGACTCAGTCTTCCTATACTTAAGTCGGCATTGTGTCTCTTATATTCATTTCCGATGAAATTTCTGTGTTTCATCGTGAATGGGAAGGTCCAAGGGATATAGGAAACCTGCAGAGGTGCATCAGAAAGTAAAACTAATGACACAGGAAAAGCTCAAAACATAGAGAGTAGGAAGACTTAGTCTTCCTGTACTTATGTCGGCATTGTGTCTCTTATATTTAATTCCAATGCAATTTCTGTGTTTCATCCTCACTGCGAAGGTCCAAGGGATACAGTAAACCTGTAGAGGTGCATCGGAATGTAAAACTGGTGACACAGGAAACGCTCAAATTACAGACAGTAGGAAGACTCAGTCTTCCTGTACTAAAGTCGGCATTGTGTCACTTATAATTAATTCCGATGCAATTTCTGTCTTTCATCGCCAATGGGAAGGTCCAAGGGATACAGAAAACCTGCAGAGGTGCATCAGAATGTATAACTAGTGACACAGGAAACAATCAAAACATAGACAGTTGGAAGACTCAGTCTTCCAGTACTTAAGTCGGCATTGTGTCTCTTATATTTAATTCCGATGCAATTTCTGTGTTTCATCGCCAATGGGAAGGTCCAAGGAATACAGTAAAACTGCAGAGCTGCATCAGAATGTAAAACTGGTGACACAGGATACGCTCAAAGCATAGAGAGTAGGCAGACTCAGTCTTCCTGTCTTTAAGTCGGCATTGTGTCTCTTATATTTAATTCCGATGCAATTTCTGTCTTTCATCGTCAATGGGAAGGTCCAAGGGATACAGTAAACCTGCAGAGGTGCATCGGATTGTAAAACTGGTGACACAGGAAACGCTCAAATTATAGACAGTAGGAAGACTCAGTCTTCCTGTACTTAAGTCGGCATTGTGTCACTTATAATTAATTCCGATGCAATTTCTGTGTTTCATCGCCAATGGGAAGGTCCAAGGGATACAGAAAACCTGCAGAGGTGCATCGGAATGTATAACTAGTGACACAGGAAACAATCAAAACATAGACAGTTGGAAGACTCAGTCTTCCTGTACTTAAGTCGGCATTGTGTCTCTTATATTTAATTCCGATGCAATTTCTGTGTTTCATCGCCAATGGGAAGGTCCAAGGGATACAGTAAAACTGCAGAGCTGCATCAGAATGTAAAACTGGTGACACAGGAAACGCTCAAAGCATAGAGAGTAGGCAGACTCAGTCTTCCTGTTTTTAAGTCGGCATTGTGTCTCTTATATTTCATTCCGATGCAATTTCTGTCTTTCATCGTCAATGGGAAGGTCCAAGGGATACAGTAAACCTGCAGAGGTGCATCGGATTGTAAAACTGGTGACACAGGAAACGCTCAAATTATAGACAGTAGGAAGACTTAGTCTTCCTGTACTTAAGTCGGCATTGTGTCTCTTACATTTAATTCCGATGCAATTTCTGTGTTTCATCGTCAATGGGAAGGTCCAAGGAATACAGTAAACCTGCAGAGGTGCATCGGAATGTAAAACTCGTGACACAGGAAACGCTCAAAACATAGACAGTAGGAAGACTCAGTCTTCCTGTACTTAAGTCGTCATTGTGTCTCTTATATTTATTTCCGATGAAATTTCTGTGTTTCATCGTAAATGGGAAGGTCCAAGGGATATAGTAAACCTGCAGAGGTGCATCGGAAAGTAAAACTGATGACACAGGAAACGCTCAAAACATAGACAGTAGGAAGACTTAGTCTGCCTGTACTTAAGTCGGCATTGTGTCTCTTATATTTAATTCGGATGCAATTCCTGTTTTTCATCGTAATGGGAAGGTCCAAGGGATACAGTAAACCTGCAGAGGTGCATCGGATTGTAAAACTGATGACACAGAAAACGCTCAAAACATAGACAGTAGGATTACTCAGTCTTCCTGTACTTATGTCGGCATTGCGTCTCTTATATTTAATTCCGATGCGAGTTCTGTGTTTCATCGACAATGTGATGGTCCAAGGGATACAGTAAACCTGCAGAGGTGCATCGGAATGTAAAACTGGTGACACAGGAAACGCTCAAAACATAGACAGTAGGAAGACTCAGTCTTCCTGTACTTAAGTCGTCATTGTGTCTCTTATATTTATTTCCGATGAAATTTCTGTGTTTCATCGTCAATGGGAAGGTCCAAGGGATATAGTAAACCTGCAGAGGTGCATCGTCAAGTAAAACTGATGACACAGGAAACGCTCAAAACATAGACAGTAGGAAGACTTAGTCTTCCTGTACTTAAGTCGGCATTGTGTCTCTTATATTTAATTCGGATGCAATTTCTGTTTTTCATCGTAATGGGAAGGTCCAAGGGATACAGTAAACCTGCAGAGGTGCATCGGAATGTAAAACTGGTGACACAGGAACCGCTCAAATATTGACCGTACGAAGACTGTTTTCTTGTACTTAAGTCGGCATTGTGTCTCTTATATTTAATTTCGATGCAATTTCTGTGTTTCATCGTCAATGGGAAGGTCCAAGGGATACAGGAAACCTGCAGAGGTGCATCGGAATGTAAAACTGGTGACACAGGAAACGCTCAAAACATAGAGAGTAGGAAGACTCAGTCTTCCTGTACTTAAGTCGGCATTGTGTCTCTTATATTTAATTCCGATGCAATTTCTGTGTTTCATCGTCAATGGGAAGGTCCAAGGGATACAATAAACCTGCAGAGTTACATCGGAATGTAAAACTGGTGACACAGGAAACGCTCAAAACATAGACAGTAGGAAGACTCAGTCTTCCTGTACTTAAGTCGGCATTGTGTCTCTTATATTTAATTCCGATGCAATTTCTGTGTTTCATCGTCAATGGGAAGGTCCAAGGGATACAGTAAACCTGTAGAGGTGCATCGGAATGTAAAACTGGTGACACAGGAAACGCTCAAATTACAGACAGTAGGAAGACTCAGTCTTCCTGTACTAAAGTCGGCATTGTGTCACTTATAATTAATTCCGATGCAATTTCTGTGTTTCATCGCCAATGGGAAGGTCCAAGGGATACAGAAAACCTGCAGAGGTGCATCGGAATGTATAACTAGTGACACAGGAAACAATCAAAACATAGACAGTTGGAAGACTCAGTCTTCCAGTACTTAAGTCGGCATTGTGTCTCTTATATTTAATTCCGATGCAATTTCTGTGTTTCATCGCCAATGGGAAGGTCCAAGGAATACAGTAAAACTGCAGAGCTGCATCAGAATGTAAAACTGGTGACACAGGAAACGCTCAAAGCATAGAGAGTAGGCAGACTCAGTCTTCCTGTTTTTAAGTCGGCATTGTGTCTCTTATATTTAATTCCGATGCAATTTCTGTCTTTCATCGTCAATGGGAAGGTCCAAGGGATACAGTAAACCTGCAGAGGTGCATCGGATTGTAAAACTGGTGACACAGGAAACGCTCAAATTATAGACAGTAGGAAGACTCAGTCTTCCTGTACTTAAGTCGGCATTGTGTCACTTATAATTAATTCCGATGCAATTTCTGTGTTTCATCGCCAATGGGAAGGTCCAAGGGATACAGAAAACCTGCAGAGGTGCATCGGAATGTATAACTAGTGACACAGGAAACAATCAAAACATAGACAGTTGGAAGACTCAGTCTTCCTGTACTTAAGTCGGCATTGTGTCTCTTATATTTAATTCCGATGCAATTTCTGTGTTTCATCGCCAATGGGAAGGTCCAAGGGATACAGTAAAACTGCAGAGCTGCATCAGAATGTAAAACTGGTGACACAGGAAACGCCCAAAGCATAGAGAGTAGGCAGACTCAGTCTTCCTGTTTTTAAGTCGGCATTGTGTCTCTTATATTTAATTCCGATGCAATTTCTGTCTTTCATCGTCAATGGGAAGGTCCAAGGGATACAGAAAACCTGCAGAGGTGCATCGGATTGTAAAACTGGTGACACAGGAAACGCTGAAATTATAGACAGTAGGAAGACTCTGTCTTCCTGTACTTAAGTCGGCATTGTGTCACTTATAATTAATTCTGATGCTATTTCTGTGTTTCATCGCCAATGGGAAGGTCCAAGGGATACAGAAAACCTGCAGAGGTGCATCGGAATGTATAACTAGTGACACAGGAAACAATCAAAACATAGACAGTTGGAAGACTCAGTCTTCCTGTACTTAAGTCGGCATTGTGTCTCTTATATTTAATTCCGATGCAATTTCTGTGTTTCATCGTCAATGGGAAGGTCCAAGGGATACAGTAAACCTGCAGAGGTGCATCGGAATGTAAAACTGGTGACACAGGAAACGCTCAAAACATAGACAGTAGGAAGACTCAGTCTTCCTGTACTTAAGTCGGCATTGTGTCTCTTATATATATTTCCGATGAAATTTCTGTGTTTCATCGTGAATGGGAAGGTCCAAGGGATATAGTAAACCTGCAGAGGTGCATCGGAAAGTAAAACTGATGACACAGGAAACGCTCAAAACATAGACAGTAGGAAGACTTAGTCTTCCTGTACTTAAGTCGGCATTGTGTTTCTTATATTTAATTCCGATGCAATTCTTGTGTTTCATCGTCACTGTGAACGTCCAAGGGATACAGTAAACCTGTAGAGGTGCATCGGAATGTAAAACTGGTGACACAGGAAACGCTCAAATTATAGACAGTAGGAAGACTTAGTCTTCCTGTACTTAAGTCGGCATTGTGTCTCTTACATTTAATTCCGATGCAATTTCTGTGTTTCATCGTCAATGGGAAGGTCCAAGGAATACAGTAAACCTGCAGAGGTGCATCGGAATGTAAAACTGGTGACACAGGAAACGCTCAAAACATAGACAGTACGAAGACTCAGTCTTCCTGTACTTAAGTCGTCATTGTGTCTCTTATATTTATTTCCGATGAAATTTCTGTGTTTCATCGTAAATGGGAAGGTCCAAGGGATATAGTAAACCTGCAGAGGTGCATCGGAAAGTAAAACTGATGACATAGGAAACGCTCAAAACATAGACAGTAGGAAGACTTAGTCTGCCTGTACTTAAGTCGGCATTGTGTCTCTTATATTTAATTCGGATGCAATTTCTGTTTTTCATCGTAATCGGAAGGTCCAAGGGATACAGTAAACCTGCAGAGGTGCATCGGAATGTAAAACGGGTGACACAGGAACCGCTCAAATATTGACCGTACGAAGACTGTTTTCTTGTACTTAAGTCGGCATTGTGTCTCTTATATTTAATTTCGATGCAATTTCTGTGTTTCATCGTCAATGGGAAGGTCCAAGGGATACAGGAAACCTGCAGAGGTGCATCGGAATGTAAAACTGGTGACACAGGAAACGCTCAAAACATAGAGAGTAGGAAGACTCAGTCTTCCTGTACTTAAGTCGGCATTGTGTCTCTTATATTTAATTCCGATGCAATTTCTGTGTTTCATCGTCAATGGGAAGGTCCGAGGGATACAATAAACCTGCAGAGTTACATCGGAATGTAAAACTGGTGACACAGGAAACGCTCAAAACATAGACAGTAGGAAGACTCAGTATTCCTATAGTTAAGTCGGCATTGTGTCTCTTATATTCATTTCCGATGAAATTTCTGTGTTTCATCGTGAATGGGAAGGTCCAAGGGATATAGGAAACCTGCAGAGGTGCATCAGAAAGTAAAACTAATGACACAGGAAAAGCTCAAAACATAGACAGTAGGAAGACTTAGTCTTCCTGTACTTATGTCGGCATTGTGTCTCCTATATTTAATTCCAATGCAATTTCTGTGTTTCATCCTCACTGCGAAGGTCCAAGGGATACAGTAAACCTGTAGAGGTGCATCGGAATGTAAAACTGGTGACACAGGAAACGCTCAAGTTACAGACAGTAGGAAGACTCAGTCTTCCTGTACTAAAGTCGGCATTGTGTCACTTATAATTAATTCCGATGCAATTTCTGTGTTTCATCGCCAATGGGAAGGTCCAAGGGATACAGAAAACCTGCAGAGGTGCATCGGAATGTATAACTAGTGACACAGGAAACAATCAAAACATAGACAGTTGGAAGACTCAGTCTTCCTGTACTTAAGTCGGCATTGTGTCTCTTATATTTAATTCCGATGCAATTTCTGTGTTTCATCGCCAATGGGAAGGTCCAAGGGATACAGTAAAACTGCAAAGCTGCATCAGAATGTAAAACTGGTGACACAGGAAACGCTCAAAGCATAGAGACTTGGCAGACTCAGTCTTCCTGTTTTTAAGTCGGCATTGTGTCTCTTATATTTAATTCCGATGCAATTTCTGTCTTTCATCGTCAATGGGAAGGTCCAAGGGATACAGTAAACCTGCAGAGGTGCATCGGATTGTAAAACTGGTGACACAGGAAACGCTCAAAGCATAGAGAGTAGGCAGACTCAGTCTTCCTGTTTTTAAGTCGGCATTGTGTCCCTTATATTTAATTCCGATGCAATTTCTGTCTTTCATCGTCAATGGGAAGGTCCAAGGGATACAGTAAACCTGCAGAGGTGCATCCGATTGTAAAACTGGTGACACAGGAAACGCTCAAATTATAGACAGTAGGAAGACTTAGTCTTCCTGTACTTAAGTCGGCATTGTGTCTCTTACATTTAATTCCGATGCAATTTCTGTGTTTCATCGTCAATGGGAAGGTCCAAGGAATACAGTAAACCTGCAGAGGTGCACCGGAATGTAAAACTGGTGACACAGGAAACGCTCAAAACATAGTCAGTAGGAAGACTCAGTCTTCCTGTACATAAGTCGTCATTGTGTCTCTTATATTTATTTCCGATGAAATTTCTGTGTTTCATCGTAAATGGGAAGGTCCAAGGGATATAGTAAACCTGCAGAGGTTCATCGGAAAGTAAAACTGATGACACAGGAAACGCTCAAAACATAGACAGTAGGAAGACTTAGTCTGCCTGTACTTAAGTCGGCATTGTGTCTCTTATATTTAATTCGGATTCAATTTCTGTTTTTCATCGTAATGGGAAGGTCCAAGGGATACAGTAAACCTGCAGAGGTGCATCGGATTGTAAAACTGATGACACAGAAAACGCTCAAAACATAGACAGTAGGAATACTCAGTCTTCCTGTACTTATGTCGGCATTGTGTCTCTTATATTTAATTCCGATGCGAGTTCTGTGTTTCATCGACAATGTGAAGGTCCAAGGGATACAGTAAACCTGCAGAGGTGCATCGTAATGTAAAACTGGTGACACAGGAAACGCTCAAAACATAGACAGTAGGAAGACTCAGTCTTCCTGTACTTAAGTCGTCATTGTGTCTCTTATATTTATTTCCGATGAAATTTCTGTGTTTCATCGTCAATGGGAAGGTCCAAGGGATATAGTAAACCTGCAGAGGTGCATCGTAAAGTAAAACTGATGACACAGGAAACGCTCAAAACATAGACAGTAGGAAGACTTAGTCTTCCTGTACTTAAGTCGGCATTGTGTCTCTTATATTTAATTCGGATGCAATTTCTGTTTTTCATCGTAATGGGAAGGTCCAAGGGATACAGTAAACCTGCAGAGGTGCATCGGAATGTAAAACTGATGACACAGAAAACGCTCAAAACATAGACAGTAGGAATACTCAGTCTTCCTGTACTTAAGTCGGCATTGTGTCACTTATAATTAATTCCGATGCAATTTCTGTGTTTCATCGCCAATGGGAAGGTCCAAGGGATACAGAAAACCTGCAGAGGTGCATCGGAATGTATAACTAGTGACACAGGAAACGCTCAAAACATAGAGAGTAGGAAGACTCAGTCTTCCTGTACTTAAGTCGTCATTGTGTCTCTTATATTTATTTCCGATGAAATTTCTGTGTTTCATCGTCAATGGGAAGGTCCAAGGGATATAGTAAACCTGCAGAGGTGCATCGTAAAGTAAAACTGATGACACAGGAAACGCTCAAAACATACACAGTAGGAAGACTTAGTCTTCCTGTACTTAAGTCGGCATTGTGTCTCTTATATTTAATTCGGATGCAATTTCTGTTTTTCATCGTAATGGGAAGGTCCAAGGGATACAGTAAACCTGCAGAGGTGCATCGGAATGTAAAACTGATGACACAGGAAACGCTCAAATTATAGACAGTAGGAAGACTCAGTCTTCCTGTACTTAAGTCGGCATTGTGTCACTTATAATTAATTCCGATGCAATTTCTGTGTTTCATCGCCAATGGGAAGGTCCAAGGGATACAGAAAACCTGCAGAGGTGCATCGGAATGTATAACTAGTGACACAGGAAACGCTCAAAACATAGAGAGTAGGAAGACTCCGTCTTCCTGTACTTAAGTCGGCATTGTGTCTCTTATATCTAATTCCGATGCAATTTCTGTGTTTCATCGTCAATGGGAAGGTCCAAGGGATACAGTAAACCTGCAGAGGTGCATCGGATTGTAAAACTGGTGACACAGGAAACGCTCAAATTATAGACAGTAGGAAGACTCAGTCTTCCCTTACTTAAGTCGGCATTGTGTCACTTATAATTAATTCCGATGCAATTTCTGTGTTTCATCGCCAATGGGAAGGTCCAAGGGATACAGAAAACCTGCAGAGGTGCATCGGAATGTATAACTAGTGACACAGGAAACAATCAAAACATAGACAGTTGGAAGACTCAGTCTTCCTGTACTTAAGTCGGCATTGTGTCTCTTATATTTAATTCCGATGCAATTTCTGTGTTTCATCGCCAATGGGAAGGTCCAAGGGATACAGTAAAACTGCAGAGCTGCATCAGAATGTAAAACTGGTGACACAGGAAACGCTCAAAGCATAGAGAGTAGGCAGACTCAGTCTTCCTGTTTTTAAGTCGGCATTGTGTCTCTTATATTAAATTCCGATGCAATTTCTGTCTTTCATCGTCAATGGGAAGGTCCAAGGGATACAGAAAACCTGCAGAGGTGCATCGGATTGTAAAACTGGTGACACAGGAAACGCTGAAATTATAGACAGTAGGAAGCCTCAGTCTTCCTGTACTTAAGTCGGCATTGTGTCACTTATAATTAATTCTGATGCAATTTCTGTGTTTCATCGCCAATGGGAAGGTCCAAGGGATACAGAAAACCTGCAGAGGTGCATCGGAATGTATAACTAGTGACACAGGAAACAATCAAAACATAGACAGCTGGAAGACTCAGTCTTCCTGTACTTAAGTCGGCATTGTGTCTCTTATATTTAATTCCGATGCAATTTCTGTGTTTCATCGTCAATGGGAAGGTCCAAGGGATACAGTAAACCTGCAGAGGTGCATCGGAATGTAAAACTGGTGACACAGGAAACGCTCAAAACATAGACAGTAGGAAGACTCAGTCTTCCTGTACTTAAGTCGGCATTGTGTCTCTTATATATATTTCCGATGAAATTTCTGTGTTTCATCGTGAATGGGAAGGTCCAAGGGATATAGTAAACCTGCAGAGGTGCATCGGAAAGTAAAACTGATGACACAGGAAACGCTCAAAACATAGACAGTAGGAAGACTTAGTCTTCCTGTACTTAAGTCGGCATTGTGTTTCTTATATTTAATTCCGATGCAATTCTTGTGTTTCATCGTCACTGTGAAGGTCCAAGGGATACAGTAAACCTGTAGAGGTGCATCGGAATGTAAAACTGGTGACACAGGAAACGCTCAAATTATAGACAGTAGGAAGACTTAGTCTTCCTGTACTTAAGTCGGCATTGTGTCTCTTATATTTAATTCGGATGCAATTTCTGTTTTTCATCGTAATGGGAAGGTCCAAGGGATACAGTAAACCTGCAGAGGTGCATCGGAATGTAAAACGGGTGACACAGGAACCGCTCAAATATTGACCGTACGAAGACTGTTTTCTTGTACTTAAGTCGGCATTGTGTCTCTTATATTTAATTTCGAAGCAATTTCTGTGTTTCATCGTCAATGGGAAGGTCCAAGGGATACAGGAAACCTGCAGAGGTGCATCGGAATGTAAAACTGGTGACACAGGAAACGCTCAAAACATAGAGAGTAGGAAGACTCAGTCTTCCTGTACTTAAGTCGGCATTGTGTCTCTTATATTTAATTCCGATGCAATTTCTGTGTTTCATCGTCAATGGGAAGGTCCAAGGGATACAATAAACCTGCAGAGTTACATCGGAATGTAAAACTTGTGACACAGGAAACGCTCAAAACATAGACAGTAGGAAGACTCAGTCTTCCTATAGTTACGTCGGCATTGTGTCTCTTATATTCATTTCCGATGAAATTTCTGTGTTTCATCGTGAATGGGAAGGTCCAAGGGATATAGGAAACCTGCAGAGGTGCATCGGAATGTAAAACTGGTGACACAGGAAACGCTCAAATTACAGACAGTAGGAAGACTCAGTCTTCCTGTACTAAATTCGGCATTGTGTCACTTATAATTAATTCCGATGCAATTTCTGTGTTTCATCGCCAATGGGAAGGTCCAAGGGATACAGAAAACCTGCAGAGGTGCATCGGAATGTATAACTAGTGACACAGGAAACAATCAAAACATAGACAGTTGGAAGACTCAGTCTTCCAGTACTTAAGTCGGCATTGTGTCTCTTATATTTAATTCCGATGCAATTTCTGTGTTTCATCGGCAATGGGAAGGTCCAAGTAATACAGTAAAACTGCAGAGCTGCATCAGAATGTAAAACTGGTGACACAGGAAACGCTCAAAGCATAGAGAGTAGGCAGACTCAGTCTTCCTGTTTTTAAGTCGGCATTGTGTCTCTTATATTTAATTCCGATGCAATTTCTGTCTTTCATCGTCAATGGGAAGGTCCAAGGGATACAGTAAACCTGCAGAGGTGCATCGGATTGTAAAACTGGTGACACAGGAAACGCTCAAATTATAGACAGTAGGAAGACTCAGTCTTCCTGTACTTAAGTCGGCATTGTGTCACTTATAATTAATTCCGATGCAATTTCTGTCTTTCATCGCCAATGGGAAGGTCCAAGGGATACAGAAAACCTGCAGAGGTGCATCGGAATGTATAACTAGTGACACAGGAAACAATCAAAACATAGACAGTTGGAAGACCTAGTCTTCCTGTACTTAAGTCGGCATTGTGTCTCTTATATTTAATTCCGATGCAATTTCTGTGTTTCATCGCCAATGGGAAGGTCCAAGGGATACAGTAAAACTGCAGAGCTGCATCAGAATGTAAAACTGGTGACACAGGAAACGCTCAAAGCATAGAGAGTAGGCAGACTCAGTCTTCCTGTTTTTAAGTCGGCATTGTGTCTCTTATATTTAATTCCGATGCAATTTCTGTCTTTCATCGTCAATGGGAAGGTCCAAGGGATACAGTAAACCTGCAGAGGTGCATCGGATTGTAAAACTGGTGACACAGGAAACGCTCAAATTATAGACCGTAGGAAGACTCAGTCTTCCTGTACTTAAGTCGGCATTGTGTCACTTATAATTAATTCCGATGCAATTTCTGTGTTTCATCGCCAATGGGAAGGTCCAAGGGATACAGAAAACCTGCAGAGGTGCATCGGAATGTATAACTAGTGACACAGGAAACAATCAAAACATAGACAGTTGGAAGACTCAGTCTTCCTGTACTTAAGTCGGCATTGTGTCTCTTATATTTAATTACGATGCAATTTCTGTGTTTCATCGTCAATGGGAAGGTCCAAGGGATACAGTAAACCTGCAGAGGTGCATCGGAATGTAAAACTGGTGACACAGGAAACGCTCAAAACATAGACAGTAGGAAGACTCAGTCTTCCTGTACTTAAGTCGGCATTGTGTCTCTTATATATATTTCCGATGAAATTTCTGTGTTTCATCGTGAATGGGAAGGTCCAAGGGATATAGTAAACCTGCAGAGGTGCATCGGAAAGTAAAACTGATGACACAGGAAACGCTCAAAACATAGACAGTAGGAAGACTTAGTCTTCCTGTACTTAAGTCGGCATTGTGTTTCTTATATTTAAATCCGATGCAATTCCTGTGTTTCATCGTCACTGTGAACGTCCAAGGGATACAGTAAACCTGTAGAGGTGCATTGGAATGTAAAACTGGTGACACAGGAAACGCTCAAATTATAGACAGTAGGAAGACTTAGTCTTCCTGTACTTAAGTCGGCATTGTGTCTCTTACATTTAATTCCGATGCAATTTCTGTGTTTCATCGTCAATGGGAAGGTCCAAGGAATACAGTAAACCTGCAGAGGTGCATCGGAATGTAAAACTGGTGACACAGGAAACGCTCAAAACATAGACAGTAGGAAGACTCAGTCTTCCTGTACTTAAGTCGTCATTGTGTCTCTTATATTTTTTTCCGATGAAATTTCTGTGTTTCATCGTAAATGGGAAGGTCAAAGGGATATAGTAAACCTGCAGAGGTGCATCGGAAAGTAAAACTGATGACATAGGAAACGCTCAAAACATAGACAGTAGGAAGACTTAGTCTGCCTGTACTTAAGTCGGCATTGTGTCTCTTATATTTAATTCGGATGCAATTTCTGTTTTTCATCGTAATGGGAAGGTCCAAGGGATACAGTAAACCTGCAGAGGTGCATCGGAATGTAAAACTGATGACACAGAAAACGCTCAAAACATAGACAGTAGGAAGACTCAGTCTTCCTGTACTTATGTCGGCATTGTGTCTCTTATATTTAATTCCGATGCGAGTTCTGTGTTTCATCGACAATGTGAAGGTCCAAGGGATACAGTAAACCTGCAGAGGTGCATCGGAATGTAAAACGGATGACACAGGAAACGCTCAAAATATAGACAGTAGGAAGACTTAGTCTTCCTGTAATTAAGTCGGCATTGTGTCTCTTATATTTAATTCGGATGCAATTTCTGTTTTTCATCGTAATGGGAAGGTCCAAGGGATACAGTAAACTTGCAGAGGTGCATCGGAATGTAAAACTGGTGACACAGGAACCGCTCAAATATTGACCGTACGAAGAATGTTTTCTTGTACTTAAGTCGGCATTGTGTCTCTTCTATTTAATTTCGATGCAATTTCTGTGTTTCATCGTCAATGGGAAGGTCCAAGGGATACATGAAACCTGCAGAGGTGCATCGGAATGTAAAACTGGTGACACAGGAAACGCTCAAAACATTGAGAGTAGGAAGACTCAGTCTTCCTGTACTTAAGTCGGCATTGTGTCTCTTATATTTAATTCCGATGCAATTTCTGTGTTTCATCGTCAATGGGAAGGTCCAAGGGATACAATAAACCTGCAGAGTTACATCGGAATGTAAAACTGGTGACACAGGAAACGCTCAAAA
Source organism: Schistocerca nitens (assembly GCF_023898315.1). Taxonomy (NCBI): domain Eukaryota; kingdom Metazoa; phylum Arthropoda; class Insecta; order Orthoptera; family Acrididae; genus Schistocerca; species Schistocerca nitens. The sequence continues at coordinate 764,969,495 of NC_064619.1, forward strand.
CATAGACAGTAGGAAGACTCAGTCTTCCTATACTTAAGTCGGCATTGTGTCTCTTATATTCATTTCCGATGAAATTTCTGTGTTTCATCGTGAATGGGAAGGTCCAAGGGATATAGGAAACCTGCAGAGGTGCATCAGAAAGTAAAACTAATGACACAGGAAAAGCTCAAAACATAGACAGTAGGAAGACTTAGTCTTCCTGTACTTATGTCGGCATTGTGTCTCTTATATATAATTCCGATGCAATTTCTGTGTTTCATCCTCACTGCGAAGGTCCAAGGGATACAGTAAACCTGTAGAGGTGCATCGGAATGTAAAACTGGTGACACAGGAAACGCTCAAATTACAGACAGTAGGAAGACTCAGTCTTCCTGTACTTAAGTCGGCATTGTGTCACTTATAATTAATTCCGATGCAATTTCTGTGTTTCATCGCCAATGGGAAGGTCCAAGGGATACAGAAAACCTGCAGAGGTGCATCGGAATGTATAACTAGTGACACAGGAAACAATCAAAACATAGACAGTTGGAAGACTCAGTCTTCCTGTACTTAAGTCGGCATTGTGTCTCTTATATTTAATTCCGATGCAATTTCTGTGTTTCATCGCCAATGGGAAGGTCCAAGGAATACAGTAAAACTGCAGAGCTGCATCAGAATGTAAAACTGGTGACACAGGAAACGCTCAAAGCATAGAGAGTAGGCAGACTCAGTCTTCCTGTTTTTAAGTCGGCATTGTGTCTCTTATATTTAATTCCGATGCAATTTCTGTCTTTCATCGTCAATGGGAAGGTCCAAGGGATACAGTAAACCTGCAGAGGTGCATCGGATTGTAAAACTGGTGACACAGGAAACGCTCAAATTATAGACAGTAGGAAGACTCAGTCTTCCTGTACTTAAGTTGGCATTGTGTCACTTATAATTAATTCCGATGCAATGTCTGTGTTTCATCGCCAATGGGAAGGTCCAAGGGATACAGAAAACATGCAGAGGTGCATCGGAATGTATAACTAGTGACACAGGAAACAATCAAAACATAGACAGTTGGAAGACTCAGTCTTCCTGTACTTAAGTCGGCATTGTGTCTCTTATATTTAATTCCGATGCAATTTCTGTGTTTCATCGTCAATGGGAAGGTCCAAGGGATACAGTAAACCTGCAGAGGTGCATCGGAATGTAAAACTGGTGACACAGGAAACGCTCAAAACATAGACAGTAGGAAGACTCAGCCTTACTGTACTTAAGTCGTCATTGTGTCTCTTATATTTATTTCCGATGAAATTTCTGTGTTTCATCGTGAATGGGAAGGTCCAAGGGATATAGTAAACCTGCAGAGGTGCATCGGAAAGTAAAACTGATGACACACGAAACGCTCAAAACATAGACAGTAGGACGACTTAGTCTTGCTGTACTTAAGTCGGCATTGTGTCTCTTATATTTAATTCCGATGCAATTCCTGTGTTTCATCCTCACTGTGAAGGTCCAAGGGATACAGTAAACCTGTAGAGGTGCATCGGAAGGTAAAACCAGTGACAGGAAACGCTCAAAACATAGACAGTAGGAAGACTCAGTCTTCCTGTACTTAAGTCGGCACTGTGTCTCTTATATTTAATTCCGATGGAATTTCTGTGTTTCATCGTCAATGGGAAGGTCCAAGGGATACAGTATACTTGCAGAGGTGCATCGGAATGTAAAACTGGTGACACAGGAAACGCTCAAAGCATAGACAGTAGGAAGACTCAGTCTTCCTGTACTTAAGTCGGCATTGTGTAGACAGTAGGAAGACTTAGTCTTCCTGTACTTATGTCGGCATTGTGTCTCTTATATATAATTCCGATGCAATTTCTGTGTTTCATCCTCACTGCGAAGGTCCAAGGGATACAGTAAACCTGTAGAGGTGCATCGGAATGTAAAACTGGTGACACAGGAAACGCTCAAATTACAGACAGTAGGAAGACTCAGTCTTCCTGTACTTAAGTCGGCATTGTGTCACTTATAATTAATTCCGATGCAATTTCTGTGTTTCATCGCCAATGGGAAGGTCCAAGGGATACAGAAAACCTGCAGAGGTGCATCGGAATGTATAACTAGTGACACAGGAAACAATCAAAACATAGACAGTTGGAAGACTCAGTCTTCCTGTACTTAAGTCGGCATTGTGTCTCTTATATTTAATTCCGATGCAATTTCTGTGTTTCATCGCCAATGGGAAGGTCCAAGGAATACAGTAAAACTGCAGAGCTGCATCAGAATGTAAAACTGGTGACACAGGAAACGCTCAAAGCATAGAGAGTAGGCAGACTCAGTCTTCCTGTTTTTAAGTCGGCATTGTGTCTCTTATATTTAATTCCGATGCAATTTCTGTCTTTCATCGTCAATGGGAAGGTCCAAGGGATACAGTAAACCTGCAGAAGTGCATCGGATTGTAAAACTGGTGACACAGGAAACGCTCAAATTATAGACAGTAGGAAGACTCAGTCTTCCTGTACTTAAGTTGGCATTGTGTCACTTATAATTAATTCCGATGCAATGTCTGTGTTTCATCGCCAATGGGAAGGTCCAAGGGATACAGAAAACATGCAGAGGTGCATCGGAATGTATAACTAGTGACACAGGAAACAATCAAAACATAGACAGTTGGAAGACTCAGTCTTCCTGTACTTAAGTCGGCATTGTGTCTCTTATATTTAATTCCGATGCAATTTCTGTGTTTCATCGTCAATGGGAAGGTCCAAGGGATACAGTAAACCTGCAGAGGTGCATCGGAATGTAAAACTGGTGACACAGGAAACGCTCAAAACATAGACAGTAGGAAGACTCAGCCTTACTGTACTTAAGTCGTCATTGTGTCTCTTATATTTATTTCCGATGAAATTTCTGTGTTTCATCGTGAATGGGAAGGTCCAAGGGATATAGTAAACCTGCAGAGGTGCATCGGAAAGTAAAACTGATGACACACGAAACGCTCAAAACATAGACAGTAGGACGACTTAGTCTTGCTGTACTTAAGTCGGCATTGTGTCTCTTATATTTAATTCCGATGCAATTCCTGTGTTTCATCCTCACTGTGAAGGTCCAAGGGATACAGTAAACCTGTAGAGGTGCATCGGAAGGTAAAACCAGTGACAGGAAACGCTCAAAACATAGACAGTAGGAAGACTCAGTCTTCCTGTACTTAAGTCGGCACTGTGTCTCTTATATTTAATTCCGATGGAATTTCTGTGTTTCATCGTCAATGGGAAGGTCCAAGGGATACAGTATACTTGCAGAGGTGCATCGGAATGTAAAACTGGTGACACAGGAAACGCTCAAAGCATAGACAGTAGGAAGACTCAGTCTTCCTGTACTTAAGTCGGCATTGTGTATCTTATATTTAATTCCGATGCAATTTCTGTGTTTCATCGTCAATGGGAAGTTCCAAAGGATATAGTAAACCTGCAGAGGTGCATCGGAATATAAAACTAGTGACACAGGAAACGCTCAAAGCATAGAGAATAGTCAGACTCAGTCTTCCTGTTTTTAAGTCGGCATTGTGTCTCTTATATATAATTCCGATGCAATTTCTGTCTTTCATCGTCAATGGGAAGGTCCAAGGGATACAGTAAACCTGCAGAGGTGCATCGGATTGTAAAACTGGTGACACAGGAAACGCTCAAATTATAGACAGTAGGAAGACTCAGTCTTCCTGTACTTAAGTCAGCATTGTGTCACTTATAATTAATTCCGATGCAATTTCTGTGTTTCATCGCCAATGGGAAGGTCCAAGGGATACAGAAAACCTGCAGAGGTGCATCGGAATGTATAACTAGTGACACAGGAAACAATCAAAACATAGACAGTTGGAAGACTCAGTCTTCCTGTACTTAAGTCGGCATTGTGTCTCTTATATTTAATTCCGATGCAATTTCTGTGTTTCATCGTCAATGGGAAGGTCCAAGGGATACAGTAAACCTGCAGAGGTGCATCGGAATGTAAAACTGGTGACACAGGAAACGCTCAAAACATAGGCAGTAGGAAGACTCAGCCTTACTGTACTTAAGTCGTCATTGTGTCTCTTATATTTATTTCCGATGAAATTTCTGTGTTTCAACCTGAATGGGAAGGTCCAAGGGATATAGTAAACCTGCAGAGGTGCATCGGAAAGTAAAACTGATGACACACGAAACGCTCAAAACATAGACAGTAGGAAGACTTAGTCTTCCTGTACTTATGTCGGCATTGTGTCTCTTATATTTAATTCCGATGCAATTTCTGTGTTTCATCCTCACTGCGAAGGTCCAAGGGATACAGTAAACCTGTAGAGGTGCATCGGAATGTAAAACTGGTGACACAGGAAACGCTCAAATTACAGACAGTAGGAAGACTCAGTCTTCCTGTACTTAAGTCGGCATTGTGTCACTTATAATTAATTCCGATGCAATTTCTGTGTTTCATCGCCAATGGGAAGGTCCAAGGGATACAGAAAACCCGCAGAGGTGCATCGGAATGTATAACTAGTGACACAGGAAACAATCAAAACATAGAGAGTTGGAAGACTCAGTCTTCCTGTACTTAAGTCGGCATTGTGTCTCTTATATTTAATTCCGATGCAATTTCTGTGTTTCATCGCCAATGGGAAGGTCCAAGGAATACAGTAAAACTGCAGAGCTGCATCAGAATGTAAAACTGGTGACACAGGAAACGCTCAAAGCATAGAGAGTAGGCAGACTCAGTCTTCCTGTTTTTAAGTCGGCATTGTGTCTCTTATATTTAATTACGATGCAATTTCTGTCTTTCATCGTCAATGGGAAGGTCCAAGGGATACAGTAAACCTGCAGAGGTGCATCGGATTGTTAAACTGGTGACACAGGAAACGCTCAAATTATAGACAGTAGGTAGACTCAGTGTTCCTGTACTTAAGTCGGCATTGTGTCACTTATAATTTATTCCGATGCAATTTCTGTGTTTCATCGCCAATGGGAAGGTCCAACGGATACAGAAAGCCTGCAGAGGTGCATCGGAATGTATAACTAGTGACACAGGAAACAATCAAAACATAGACAGTTGGAAGACTCAGTCTTCCTGTACTTATGTCGGCATTGTGTCTCTTATATTTAATTCCGATGCAATTTCTGTGTTTCATCGTCAATGGGAAGGTCCAAGGGATACAGTAAACCTGCAGAGGTGCATCGGAATGTAAAACTGGTGACACAGGAAACGCTCAAAACATAGACAGTAGGAAGACTCAGCCTTACTCTACTTAAGTCGTCATTGTGTCTCTTATATTTATTTCCGATGAAATTTCTGTGTTTCATCGTGAATGGGAAGGTCCAAGGGATATAGTAAACCTGCAGAGGTGCATCGGAAAGTAAAACTGATGACACACGAAACGCTCAAAACATAGACAGTAGGATGACTTAGTCTTGCTGTACTTAAGTCGGCATTGTGTCTCTTATATTTAATTCCGATGCAATTCCTGTGTTTCATCCTCACTGTGAAGGTCCAAGGGATACAGTAAACCTGTAGAGGTGCATCGGAAGGTAAAACCAGTGACAGGAAACGCTCAAAACATAGACAGTAGGAAGACTCAGTCTTCCTGTACTTAAGTCGGCACTGTGTCTCTTATATTTAATTCCGATGGAATTTCTGTGTTTCATCGTCAATGGGAAGGTCCAAGGGATACAGTATACCTGCAGAGGTGCATCGGAATGTAAAACTGGTGACACAGGAAACGCTCAAAACATAGACAGTAGGAAGACTCAGTCTTCCTGTACTTAAGTCGGCATTGTGTATCTTATATTTAATTCCGATGCAATTTCTGTGTTTCATCGTCAATGGGAAGGTCCAAAGGATACAGTAAACCTGCAGAGGTGCATCGGAATATAAAACTAGTGACACAGGAAACGCTCAAAGCATAGAGAATAGGCAGACTCAGTCTTCCTGTTTTTATGTCGGCATTGTGTCTCTTATATTTAATGCCGATGCAATTTCTGTCTTTCATCGTCAATGGGAAGGTCCAAGGGATACAGTAAACCTGCAGAGGTGCATCGGAATATAAAACTAGTGACACAGGAAACGCTCAAAGCATAGAGAATAGGTAGACTCAGTCTTCCTGTTTTTAAGTCGGCATTGTGTCTCTTATATTTAATTCCGATGCAATTTCTGTCTTTCATCGTCAATGGGAAGGTCCAAGGGATACAGTAAACCTGCAGAGGTGCATCGGATTGTAAAACTGGTGACACAGGAAACGCTCAAATTATAGACAGTAGGAAGACTCAGTCTTCCTGTACTTAAGTCGGCATTGTGTCACTTATAATTAATTCCGATGCAATTTCTGTGTTTCATCGCCAATGGAAAGGTCCAAGGGATACAGAAAACCTGCAGAGGTGCATCGGAATGTATAACTACTGACACAGGAAACAATCAAAACATAGACAGTAGGAAGACTCAGTCTTCCTGTACTTAAGTCGGCATTGTGTCTCTTATATTTAATTCCGATGCAATTTCTGTGTTTCATCGTCAATGGGAAGGTCCAAGGGATACAGTAAACCTGCAGAGGTGCATCGGAATGTAAAACTGGTGACACAGGAAACGCTCAAAACATAGACAGTAGGAAGACTCAGCCTTACTGTACTTAAGTCGTCATTGTGTCTCTTATATTTATTTCCGATGAAATTTCTGTGTTTCAACGTGAATGGGAAGGTCCAAGGGATATAGTAAACCTGCAGAGGTGCATCGGAAAGTAAAACTGATGACACACGAAACGCTCAAAACATAGACAGTAGGAAGACTTAGTCTTCCTGTACTTATGTCGGCATTGTGTCTCTTATATTTAATTCCGATGCAATTTCTGTGTTTCATCCTCACTGCGAAGGTCCAAGGGATACAGTAAACCTGTAGAGGTGCATCGGAATGTAAAACTGGTGACACAGGAAACGCTCAAATTACAGACAGTAGGAAGACTCAGTCTTCCTGTACTTAAGTCGGCATTGTGTCACTTATAATTAATTCCGATGCAATTTCTTTGTTTCATCGCCAATGGGAAGGTCCAAGTGATACAGAAAACCCGCAGAAGTGCATCGGAATGTATAACTAGTGACACAGGAAACAATCAAAACATAGAGAGTTGGAAGACTCAGTCTTCCTGTACTTAAGTCGGCATTGTGTCTCTTATATTTAATTCCGATGCAATTTCTGTGTTTCATCGCCAATGGGAAGGTCCAAGGAATACAGTAAAACTGCAGAGCTGCATCAGAATGTAAAACTGGTGACACAGGAAACGCTCAAAGCATAGAGAGTAGGCAGACTCAGTCTTCCTGTTTTTAAGTCGGCATTGTGTCTCTTATATTTAATTCCGATGCAATTTCTGTCTTTCATCGTCAATGGGAAGGTCCAAGGGATACAGTAAACCTGCAGAGGTGCATCGGATTGTTAAACTGGTGACACAGGAAACGCTCAAATTATAGACAGTAGGAAGACTCAGTGTTCCTGTACTTAAGTCGGCATTGTGTCACTTATAATTCATTCCGATGCAATTTCTGTGTTTCATCGCCAATGGGAAGGTCCAAAGGATACAGAAAGCCTGCAGAGGTGCATCGGAATGTATAACTAGTGACACAGGAAACAATCAAAACATAGACAGTTGGAAGACTCAGTCTTCCTGTACTTATGTCGGCATTGTGTCTCTTATATTTAATTCCGATGCAATTTCTGTGTTTCATCGTCAATGGGAAGGTCCAAGGGATACAGTAAACCTGCAGAGGTGCATCGGAATGTAAAACTGGTGACACAGGAAACGCTCAAAACATAGACAGTAGGAAGACTCAGCCTTACTCTACTTAAGTCGTCATTGTGTCTCTTATATTTATTTCCGATGAAATTTCTGTGTTTCATCGTGAATGGGAAGGTCCAAGGGATATAGTAAACCTGCAGAGGTGCATCGGAAAGTAAAACTGATGACACACGAAACGCTCAAAACATAGACAGTAGGACGACTTAGTCTTGCTGTACTTAAGTCGGCATTGTGTCTCTTATATTTAATTCCGATGCAATTCCTGTGTTTCATCCTCACTGTGAAGGTCCAAGGGATACAGTAAACCTGTAGAGGTGCATCGGAAGGTAAAACCAGTGACAGGAAACGCTCAAAACATAGACAGTAGGAAGACTCAGTCTTCCTGTACTTAAGTCGGCACTGTGTCTCTTATATTTAATTCCGATGGAATTTCTGTGTTTCATCGTCAATGGGAAGGTCCAAGGGATACAGTATACCTGCAGAGGTGCATCGGAATGTAAAACTGGTGACACAGGAAACGCTCAAAACATAGACAGTAGGAAGACTCAGTCTTCCTGTACTTAAGTCGGCATTGTGTATCTTATATTTAATTCCGATGCAATTTCTGTGTTTCATCGTATATGGGAAGGTCCAAAGGATACAGTAAACCAACAGAGGTGCATCGGAATATAAAACTAGTGACACAGGAAACGCTCAAAGCATAGAGAATAGGCAGACTCAGTCTTCCTGTTTTTATGTCGGCATTGTGTCTCTTATATTTAATGCCGATGCAATTTCTGTCTTTCATCGTCAATGGGAAGGTCCAAGGGATACAGTAAACCTGCAGAGGTGCATCGGAATATAAAACTAGTGACACAGGAAACGCTCAAAGCATAGAGAATAGGTAGACTCAGTCTTCCTGTTTTTAAGTCGGCATTGTGTCTCTTATATTTAATTCCGATGCAATTTCTGTCTTTCATCGTCAATGGGAAGGTCCAAGGGATACAGTAAACCTGCAGAGGTGCATCGGATTGTAAAACTGGTGACACAGGAAACGCTCAAATTATAGACAGTAGGAAGACTCAGTCTTCCTGTACTTAAGTCGGCATTGTGTCACTTATAATTAATTCCGATGCAATTTCTGTGTTTCATCGCCAATGGGAAGGTCCAAGGGATACAGAAAACCTGCAGAGGTGCATCGGAATGTATAACTACTGACACAGGAAACAATCAAAACATAGACAGTTGGAAGACTCAGTCTTCCTGTACTTAAGTCGGCATTGTGTCTCTTATATTTAATTCCGATGCAATTTCTGTGTTTCATCGTCCATGGGAAGGTCCAAGGGATACAGTAAACCTGCAGAGGTGCATCGGAATGTAAAACTGGTGACACAGGAAACGCTCAAAACATAGACAGTAGGAAGACTCAGCCGTACTGTACTTAAGTCGTCATTGTGTCTCTTATATTTATTTCCGATGAAATTTCTGTGTTTCATCGTGAATGGGAAGGTCCAAGGGATATAGTAAACCTGCAGAGGTGCATCGGAAAGTAAAACTGATGACACACGAAACGCTCAAAACATAGACAGTAGGACGACTTAGTCTTGCTGTACTTAAGTCGGCATTGTGTCTCTTATATTTAATTCCGATGCAATTCCTGAGTTTCATCCTCACTGTGAAGGTCCAAGGGATACAGTAAACCTGTAGAGGTGCATCGGAAGGTAAAACCAGTGACACAGGAAACGCTCAAACATAGACAGTAGGAAGACTCAGTCTTCCTGTACTTAAGTCGGCACTGTGTCTCTTATATTTAATTCCGATGCAATTTCTGTGTTTCATCGTCAATGGGACGGACCAAGGGATACAGTATACCTGCAGAGGTGCATCGGAATGTAAAACTGGTGACACAGGAAACGCTCAAAACATAGACAGTAGGAAGACTCAGACTTCCTGTACTTAAGTCGGCATTGTGTATCTTATATTTAATTCCGATGCAATTTCTGTGTTTCATCGTCAATGGGAAGGTCCAAAGGATACAGTAAACCTGCAGAGGTGCATCGGAATATAAAACTAGTGACACAGGAAACGCTCAAAGCATAGAGAATAGGCAGACCCAGTCTTCCTGTACTTAAGTCGGCATTGTGTCTCTTATATTTAATTCCGATGCAATTTCTGTGTTTCATCGCCAATGGGAAGGTCCAAGGGATACAGAAAACCTGCAGAGGTGCATCGGAATGTATAACTAGTGACACAGGAAACAATCAAAACATAGACAGTTGGAAGACTCAGTCTTCCTGTACTTAAGTCGGCATTGTGTCTCTTATATTTAATTCCGATGCAATTTCTGTGTTTCATCGTCAATGGGAAGGTCCAAGGGATACAGTAAACCTGCAGAGGTGCATCGGAATGTAAAACTGGTGACACAGGAAACGCTCAAAACATAGACAGTAGGAAGACTCAGTCTTCCTGTACTTAAGTCGGCATTGTGTCTCTTATATTTAATTCCGATGCAATTTCTGTGTTTCATCGTCAATGGGGAGGTCCAAGGGATACAGTAAACCTGCAGAGGTGCATCGGAATGTAAAACTGGTGACACAGGAAACGCTCAAAACATAGACAGTAGGAAGACTCAGTCTTCTTGTACTTAAGTCGGCATTGTGTCTCTTATATTTAATTCCGATGCAATTCCTGTGTTTCATCGTCACTGTGAACGTCCAAGGGATACAGTAAACCTGTAGAGGTGCATCGGAATGTAAAACTAGTGACACAGGAAACGCTCAAAACATAGACAGTAGGAAGACTCAGTCTTCCTGTACTTAAGTCGTCATTGTGTCTCTTATATTTATTTCCGATGAAATTTCTGTGTTTCATCGTCAATGGGAAGGTCCAAGGGATATAGTAAACCTGCAGAGGTGCATCTTAAGTAAAACTGATGACACAGGAAACGCTCAAAACATAGACAGTGGGAAGACTTAGTCTTCCTGTACTTAAGTCGGCATTGTGTCTCTTATATTTAATTCGGATGCAATTTCTGTTTTTCATCGTAATGGGAAGGTCCAAGGGATACAGTAAACCTGCAGACGTGCATCGGAATGTAAAACTGGTGACACAGGAACCGCTCAAATATTGACCGTACGAAGACTGTTTTCTTGTACTTAAGTCGGCATTGTGTCTCTTATATTTAATTTCGATGCAATTTCTGTGTTTCATCGTCAATGGGAAGGTCCAAGGGATACAGGAAACCTGCAGAGGTGCATCGGAATGTAAAACTGGTGACACAGGAAACGCTCAAAACATAGAGAGTAGGAAGAGTCAGTCTTCCTGTACTTAAGTCGGCATTGTGTCTCTTATATTTAATTCCGATGCAATTTCTGTGTTTCATCGTCAATGGGAAGGGCCAAGGGATACAATAAACCTGCAGAGGTACATCGGAATGTAAAACTGGTGACACAGGAAACGCTCAAAACATAGACAGTAGGAAGACTCAGTCTTCCTATACTTAAGTCGGCATTGTGTCTCTTATATTCATTTCCGATGCAATTTCTGTGTTTCATCGTGAATGGGAAGGTCCAAGGGATACAGTAAACCTGCAGAGGTGCATCGGAATGTAAAACTGGTGACACAGGAAACGCTCAAACATAGACAGTAGGAAGACTCAGTCTTCCTGTACTTAAGTCGGCACTGTGTCTCTTATATTTAATTCCGATGCAATTTCTGTGTTTCATCGTCAATGGGACGGACCAAGGGATACAGTATACCTGCAGAGGTGCATCGGAATGTAAAACTGGTGACACAGGAAACGCTCAAAACATAGACAGTAGGAAGACTCAGACTTCCTGTACTTAAGTCGGCATTGTGTATCTTATATTTAATTCCGATGCAATTTCTGTGTTTCATCGTCAATGGGAAGGTCCAAAGGATACAGTAAACCTGCAGAGGTGCATCGGAATATAAAACTAGTGACACAGGAAACGCTCAAAGCATAGAGAATAGGCAGACTCAGTCTTCCTGTACTTAAGTCGGCATTGTGTCTCTTATATTTAATTCCGATGCAATTTCTGTGTTTCATCGCCAATGGGAAGGTCCAAGGGATACAGAAAACCTGCAGAGGTGCATCGGAATGTATAACTAGTGACACAGGAAACAATCAAAACATAGACAGTTGGAAGATTCAGTCTTCCTGTACTTAAGTCGGCATTGTGTCTCTTATATTTAATTCCGATGCAATTTCTGTGTTTCATCGTCAATGGGAAGGTCCAAGGGATACAGTAAACCTGCAGAGGTGCATCGGAATGTAAAACTGGTGACACAGGAAACGCTCAAAACATAGACAGTAGGAAGACTCAGTCTTCCTGTACTTAAGTCGGCATTGTGTCTCTTATATTTAATTCCGATGCAATTTCTGTGTTTCATCGTCAATGGGGAGGTCCAAGGGATACAGTAAACCTGCAGAGGTGCATCGGAATGTAAAACTGGTGACACAGGAAACGCTCAAAACATAGACAGTAGGAAGACTCAGTCTTCCTGTACTTAAGTCGGCATTGTGTCTCTTATATATATTTCCGATGAAATTTCTGTGTTTCATCGTGAATGGGAAGGTCCAAGGGATATAGTAAACCTGCAGAGGTGCATCGGAAAGTAAAACTGATGACACAGGAAACGCTCAAAACAGAGACAGTAGGAAGACTTAGTCTTCCTGTACTTAAGTCGGCATTGTGTCTCTTATATTTAATTCCGATGCAATTCCTGTGTTTCATCGTCACTGTGAACGTCCAAGGGATACAGTAAACCTGTAGAGGTGCATCGGAATGTAAAACTGGCGACACAGGAAACGCTCAAATTATAGACAGTAGGAAGACTTAGTCTTCCTGTACTTAAGTCGGCATTGTGTCTCTTACATTTAATTCCGATGCAATTTCTGTGTTTCATCGTCAATGGGAAGGTCCAAGGGATATAGTAAACCTGCAGAGGTGCATCGGAAAGTAAAACTGATGACACAGCAAACGCTCAAAGCATAGACAGTAGGAAGACTTAGTTTTTCTGTACTTAAGTCGGAATTGTGTCTCATATATTTAATTCCGATGCAATTTCTGTTTTTCATCGTCAATGGGAAGGTCCAAGGGATACAGTAAACCTGCAGAGGTGCATCGGAATGTAAAACATATGACACAGAAAACGCTCAAAACATAGACAGTAGGAAGACTTAGTCCTCCTGTACTTAAGTCGGCATTGTGTTCCTTATATTTCATTCCGATGCTATTTCTATGTTTCATCGTCACTGTGAAGGTCCAAAGGATACAGTAAACCTGTAGAGGTGCATCGGAATGTAAAACTAGTGACACAGGAAACGCTCAAAACATAGACAGTAGGAAGACTCAGTCTTCCTGTACTTAAGTCGGCATTGTGTCTCTTATTTTTAATTCCGATGCAATTTCTGTGTTTCATCCTCACTGTGAAGGTCCAAGGGATACAGTAAACCTGTAGAGGTGCATCGGAATGTAAAACTAGTGACACAGGAAACGCTCAAAACATAGACAGTAGGAAGACTCAGTCTTCCTGTACTTAAGTGGGCATTGTGTCTCTTATATTTAATTCCGATGCAATTTCTATGTTTCATCGTCACTGTGAAGGTCCAAAGGATACAGTAAACCTGTAGAGGTGCATCGGAATGTAAAACTGGTGACACAGGAAACGCTCAAAACATAGACAGTAGGAAGACACAGACTTCCTGTAGTTAAGTCGGCATTGTGTCTCTTATATTTAATTCCGATGCAATTTCTGTGTTTCATCGCCAATGGGAAGGTCCAAGGGATACAGTAAAACTGCAGAGCTGCATCAGAATGTGAAACTGGTGACACAGGAAACGCTCAAAGCATAGAGAGTAGGCAGACTCAGTCTTCCTGCTTTAAGTCGGCATTGTGTCTCTTATATATAATTCCGATGCAATATCTGTGTTTCATCGTCAGTGGGAAGGTACAAGGGATACAGTAAACCTGCAGAGGTGCATCGGATTGTAAAACTGGTGACACAGGAAACGCTCAAATTATAGACAGTAGGAAGACTCAGTCTTCCCTTACTTAAGTCGGCATTGTGTCTCTTATATTTAATTTCGATGCAATTCCTGTGTTTCATCCTCACTGTGAAGGTCCAAGAGATACAGTAAACCTGTAGAGGTGCATCGGAATGTAAAACTAGTGACACAGGAAACGCTAAAAACATAGACAGTAGGAAGACTCAGTCTTCCTGTACTTAAGTGGGCATTGTGTCTCTTATATTTAATTCCGATGCAATTTCTGTGTTTCATCGTCAATGAGAAGGTCCAAGGGATACAGTAAACCTGCAGAGGTGCATCAGAATGTAAAACTGGTGACACAGGAAACGCTCAAAACATAGACAGTAGGAAGACTCAGTCTTCCTGTACTTAAGTCGGCATTGTGTCTCTTATATATATTTCAGATGAAATTTCTGTGTTTCATCGTGAATGGGAAGGTCCAAGGGATATAGTAAACCTGCAGAGGTGCATCGGAAAGTAAAACTAATGACACAGGAAACGCTCAAAACATAGACAGTAGGAAGACTTAGTCCTCCTGTACTTAAGTCGGCATTGTGTTCCTTATATTTCATTCCGATGCTATTTCTATGTTTCATCGTCACTGTGAAGGTCCAAAGGATACAGTAAACCTGCAGAGGTGCATCGGAATGTAAAACTAGTGTCACAGGAAACGCTCAAAACATAGACAGTAGGAAGACTCAATCTTCCTGTACTTAAGTCGGCATTGCGTCTCTTAGATTTAATTCCGATGCAATTTCTGTGTTTCATCGTCAATGGGAAGGTCCAAGGGATACAGTAAACCTGCAGAGGTGCATCGGAATGTAAATCTGGTGACACAGGAAACGCTCAAAACATAGAAAGTAGGAAGACTCAGTCTTCCTGTACTTAAGTCGGCATTGTGTCTCTTATATATATTTCCGATGAAATTTCTGTGTTTCATCGTGAATGGGAAGGTCCAAGGGATATAGTAAACCTGCAGAGGTGCATCGGAAAGTAAGACTGATGACACAGGAAACGCTCAAAACACAGACAGTGGGAAGACTTAGTCTTCCTGTACTTAAGTCGGCATTGTGTTTATTATATTTAATTCCGATGCAATTTCTGTGTTTCATCGTCACTGTGAAGGTCCAAGGGATACAGTAAACCTGTAGAGGAGCATCGGAATGTAAAACTGGTGACACAGGAAACGCTCAAATTATAGACAATAGGAAGACTTAGTCTTCCTGTACTTAAGTCTGCATTGTGTCTCTTATATTTAATTCCGATGCAATTTCTGTGTTTCATCGTCAATGGGAAGGTCCAAGGGATACAGTAAACCTGCAGAGGTGCATCAGAATGTAAAACTGGTGACACAGGAAACGCTCAACACATAGACAGTAGGAAGAATCATTCTTCCTGTACTTAAGTCGACATTGTGTCTCTTATATTTAATTCCGATGCCATGTCTGTGTTTCATCGTCAATGGGAAGGTCCAAGGGATATAGTAAACCTGCAGAGGTGCATCGGAAAGTAAAACTGATGACACAGGAAACGCTCAAAACATAGACAGTAGGAAGACTTAGTCTTTCTGTACTTAAGTCGGAATTGTGTCTCTTATATTTAATTCCGATGCAATTTCTGTTTTTCATCGTCAATGGGAAGGTCCAAGGGATACAGTAAACCTGCAGAGGTGCATCGGAATGTAAAACATATGACACAGAAAACGCTCAAAACATAGACAGTTGGAAGACTCAGTCTTCCTGTACTTAAGTCGGCATTGTGTCTCTTATATTTAATTCCGATGCGATTTCTGTGTTTCATCGACAATGGGAAGGTCCAAGGGATACAGTAAACCGGCAGAGGTGCATCGGAATGTAAAACTGGTGACTCAGGAACCGCTCAAACATTGACCGTACGAAGACAGTTTTCTTGTACTTAAGTCGGCATTGTGTCTCTTATATTTAATTCCGATGCAATTTCTGTGTTTCATCGTCAATGGGAAGGTCCAAGGGATACAATAAACCTGCAGAGGTGCATCGGAATGTAAAACTGGTGACACAGGAAACGCTCAAAACATAGACAGTAGGAATACTCAGTCTTCCTATACTTAAGTCGGCATTGTGTCTCTTATATTTATTTCCGATGAAATTTCTGTGTTTCATCGTGAATGGGAAGGTCCAATGGATATAGGAAACCTGCAGAGGTGCATCGGAAAGTAAAACTAATGAGACAGGAAAAACTCAAAACATAGACAGTAGGAATACAGTCTTATTGTACTTATGTCGGCATTGTGTCTCTTATATTTAATTCCGATGCAATTTCTGTGTTTCATCGCCAATGGGAAGGTCCAAGGGATACAGTAAAACTGCAGAGCTGCATCAGAATGTGAAACTGGTGACACAGGAAACGCTCAAAGCATAGAGAGTAGGCAGACTCAGTCTTCCTGTTTTTAAGTCGGCATTGTGTCTCTTATATATAATTCCGATGCAATATCTGTGTTTCATCGTCAGTGGGAAGGTACAAGGGATACAGTAAACCTGCAGAGGTGCATCGGATTGTAAAACTGGTGACACAGGAAACGCTCAAATTATAGACAGTAGGAAGACTCAGTCTTCCCTTACTTAAGTCGGCATTGTGTCTCTTATATTTAATTTCGATGCAATTCCTGTGTTTCATCCTCACTGTGAAGGTCCCAGAGATACAGTAAACCTGTAGAGGTGCATCGGAATGTAAAACTAGTGACACAGGAAACGCTCAAAACATAGACAGTAGGAAGACTCAGTCTTCCTGTACTTAAGTGGGCATTGTGTCTCTTATATTTAATTCCGATGCAATTTCTGTGTTTCATCGTCAATGAGAAGGTCCAAGGGATACAGTAAACCTGCAGAGGTGCATCAGAATGTAAAACTGGTGACACAGGAAACGCTCAAAACATAGACAGTAGGAAGACTCAGTCTTCCTGTACTTAAGTCGGCATTGTGTCTCTTATATATATTTCAGATGAAATTTCTGTGTTTCATCGTGAATGGGAAGGTCCAAGGGATATAGTAAACCTGCAGAGGTGCATCGGAAAGTAAAACTAATGACACAGGAAACGCTCAAAACATAGACAGTAGGAAGACTCAATCTTCCTGTACTTAAGTCGGCATTGTGTCTCTTATATTTAATTCCGATGCAATTTCTGTGTTTCATCGTCAATGGGAAGGTCCAAGGGATACAGTAAACCTGCAGAGGTGCATCGGAATGTAAAACTGGTGACACAGGAAACGCTCAAAACATAGACAGTAGGAAGACTCAGTCTTCCTGTACTTAAGTCGGCATTGTGTCTCTTATATTTAATTCCGATGCAATTTCTGTGTTTCATCGTCAATGGGGAGGTCCAAGGGATACAGTAAACCTGCAGAGGTGCATCGGAATGTAAAACTGGTGACACAGGAAACGCTCAAAACATAGACAGTAGGAAGACTCAGTCTTCCTGTACTTAAGTCGGCATTGTGTCTCTTATATATATTTCCGATGAAATTTCTGTGTTTCATCGTGAATGGGAAGGTCCAAGGGATATAGTAAACCTGCAGAGGTGCATCGGAAAGTAAAACTGATGACACAGGAAACGCTCAAAACAGAGACAGTAGGAAGACTTAGTCTTCCTGTACTTAAGTCGGCATTGTGTCTCTTATATTTAATTCCGATGCAATTCCTGTGTTTCATCGTCACTGTGAACGTCCAAGGGATACAGTAAACCTGTAGAGGTGCATCGGAATGTAAAACTGGCGACACAGGAAACGCTCAAATTATAGACAGTAGGAAGACTTAGTCTTCCTGTACTTAAGTCGGCATTGTGTCTCTTACATTTAATTCCGATGCAATTTCTGTGTTTCATCGTCAATGGGAAGGTCCAAGGGATATAGTAAACCTGCAGAGGTGCATCGGAAAGTAAAACTGATGACACAGCAAACGCTCAAAGCATAGACAGTAGGAAGACTTAGTTTTTCTGTACTTAAGTCGGAATTGTGTCTCATATATTTAATTCCGATGCAATTTCTGTTTTTCATCGTCAATGGGAAGGTCCAAGGGATACAGTAAACCTGCAGAGGTGCATCGGAATGTAAAACATATGACACAGAAAACGCTCAAAACATAGACAGTAGGAAGACTTAGTCCTCCTGTACTTAAGTCGGCATTGTGTTCCTTATATTTCATTCCGATGCTATTTCTATGTTTCATCGTCACTGTGAAGGTCCAAAGGATACAGTAAACCTGTAGAGGTGCATCGGAATGTAAAACTAGTGACACAGGAAACGCTCAAAACATAGACAGTAGGAAGACTCAGTCTTCCTGTACTTAAGTCGGCATTGTGTCTCTTATTTTTAATTCCGATGCAATTTCTGTGTTTCATCCTCACTGTGAAGGTCCAAGGGATACAGTAAACCTGTAGAGGTGCATCGGAATGTAAAACTAGTGACACAGGAAACGCTCAAAACATAGACAGTAGGAAGACTCAGTCTTCCTGTACTTAAGTGGGCATTGTGTCTCTTATATTTAATTCCGATGCAATTTCTATGTTTCATCGTCACTGTGAAGGTCCAAAGGATACAGTAAACCTGTAGAGGTGCATCGGAATGTAAAACTGGTGACACAGGAAACGCTCAAAACATAGACAGTAGGAAGACACAGACTTCCTGTAGTTAAGTCGGCATTGTGTCTCTTATATTTAATTCCGATGCAATTTCTGTGTTTCATCGCCAATGGGAAGGTCCAAGGGATACAGTAAAACTGCAGAGCTGCATCAGAATGTGAAACTGGTGACACAGGAAACGCTCAAAGCATAGAGAGTAGGCAGACTCAGTCTTCCTGCTTTAAGTCGGCATTGTGTCTCTTATATATAATTCCGATGCAATATCTGTGTTTCATCGTCAGTGGGAAGGTACAAGGGATACAGTAAACCTGCAGAGGTGCATCGGATTGTAAAACTGGTGACACAGGAAACGCTCAAATTATAGACAGTAGGAAGACTCAGTCTTCCCTTACTTAAGTCGGCATTGTGTCTCTTATATTTAATTTCGATGCAATTCCTGTGTTTCATCCTCACTGTGAAGGTCCAAGAGATACAGTAAACCTGTAGAGGTGCATCGGAATGTAAAACTAGTGACACAGGAAACGCTAAAAACATAGACAGTAGGAAGACTCAGTCTTCCTGTACTTAAGTGGGCATTGTGTCTCTTATATTTAATTCCGATGCAATTTCTGTGTTTCATCGTCAATGAGAAGGTCCAAGGGATACAGTAAACCTGCAGAGGTGCATCAGAATGTAAAACTGGTGACACAGGAAACGCTCAAAACATAGACAGTAGGAAGACTCAGTCTTCCTGTACTTAAGTCGGCATTGTGTCTCTTATATATATTTCAGATGAAATTTCTGTGTTTCATCGTGAATGGGAAGGTCCAAGGGATATAGTAAACCTGCAGAGGTGCATCGGAAAGTAAAACTAATGACACAGGAAACGCTCAAAACATAGACAGTAGGAAGACTTAGTCCTCCTGTACTTAAGTCGGCATTGTGTTCCTTATATTTCATTCCGATGCTATTTCTATGTTTCATCGTCACTGTGAAGGTCCAAAGGATACAGTAAACCTGCAGAGGTGCATCGGAATGTAAAACTAGTGTCACAGGAAACGCTCAAAACATAGACAGTAGGAAGACTCAATCTTCCTGTACTTAAGTCGGCATTGCGTCTCTTAGATTTAATTCCGATGCAATTTCTGTGTTTCATCGTCAATGGGAAGGTCCAAGGGATACAGTAAACCTGCAGAGGTGCATCGGAATGTAAATCTGGTGACACAGGAAACGCTCAAAACATAGAAAGTAGGAAGTCTCAGTCTTCCTGTACTTAAGTCGGCATTGTGTCTCTTATATATATTTCCGATGAAATTTCTGTGTTTCATCGTGAATGGGAAGGTCCAAGGGATATAGTAAACCTGCAGAGGTGCATCGGAAAGTAAGACTGATGACACAGGAAACGCTCAAAACACAGACAGTGGGAAGACTTAGTCTTCCTGTACTTAAGTCGGCATTGTGTTTATTATATTTAATTCCGATGCAATTTCTGTGTTTCATCGTCACTGTGAAGGTCCAAGGGATACAGTAAACCTGTAGAGGAGCATCGGAATGTAAAACTGGTGACACAGGAAACGCTCAAATTATAGACAATAGGAAGACTTAGTCTTCCTGTACTTAAGTCTGCATTGTGTCTCTTATATTTAATTCCGATGCAATTTCTGTGTTTCATCGTCAATGGGAAGGTCCAAGGGATACAGTAAACCTGCAGAGGTGCATCAGAATGTAAAACTGGTGACACAGGAAACGCTCAACACATAGACAGTAGGAAGAATCATTCTTCCTGTACTTAAGTCGACATTGTGTCTCTTATATTTAATTCCGATGCCATGTCTGTGTTTCATCGTCAATGGGAAGGTCCAAGGGATATAGTAAACCTGCAGAGGTGCATCGGAAAGTAAAACTGATGACACAGGAAACGCTCAAAACATAGACAGTAGGAAGACTTAGTCTTTCTGTACTTAAGTCGGAATTGTGTCTCTTATATTTAATTCCGATGCAATTTCTGTTTTTCATCGTCAATGGGAAGGTCCAAGGGATACAGTAAACCTGCAGAGGTGCATCGGAATGTAAAACATATGACACAGAAAACGCTCAAAACATAGACAGTTGGAAGACTCAGTCTTCCTGTACTTAAGTCGGCATTGTGTCTCTTATATTTAATTCCGATGCGATTTCTGTGTTTCATCGACAATGGGAAGGTCCAAGGGATACAGTAAACCGGCAGAGGTGCATCGGAATGTAAAACTGGTGACTCAGGAACCGCTCAAACATTGACCGTACGAAGACAGTTTTCTTGTACTTAAGTCGGCATTGTGTCTCTTATATTTAATTCCGATGCAATTTCTGTGTTTCATCGTCAATGGGAAGGTCCAAGGGATACAATAAACCTGCAGAGGTGCATCGGAATGTAAAACTGGTGACACAGGAAACGCTCAAAACATAGACAGTAGGAATACTCAGTCTTCCTATACTTAGTCGGCATTGTGTCTCTTATATTTATTTCCGATGAAATTTCTGTGTTTCATCGTGAATGGGAAGGTCCAATGGATATAGGAAACCTGCAGAGGTGCATCGGAAAGTAAAACTAATGAGACAGGAAAAACTCAAAACATAGACAGTAGGAAGACAGTCTTATTGTACTTATGTCGGCATTGTGTCTCTTATATTTAATTCCGATGCAATTTCTGTGTTTCATCGCCAATGGGAAGGTCCAAGGGATACAGTAAAACTGCAGAGCTGCATCAGAATGTGAAACTGGTGACACAGGAAACGCTCAAAGCATAGAGAGTAGGCAGACTCAGTCTTCCTGTTTTTAAGTCGGCATTGTGTCTCTTATATATAATTCCGATGCAATATCTGTGTTTCATCGTCAGTGGGAAGGTACAAGGGATACAGTAAACCTGCAGAGGTGCATCGGATTGTAAAACTGGTGACACAGGAAACGCTCGAATTATAGACAGTAGGAAGACTCAGTCTTCCCTTACTTAAGTCGGCATTGTGTCTCTTATATTTAATTTCGATGCAATTCCTGTGTTTCATCCTCACTGTGAAGGTCCCAGAGATACAGTAAACCTGTAGAGGTGCATCGGAATGTAAAACTAGTGACACAGGAAACGCTCAAAACATAGACAGTAGGAAGACTCAGTCTTCCTGTACTTAAGTGGGCATTGTGTCTCTTATATTTAATTCCGATGCAATTTCTGTGTTTCATCGTCAATGAGAAGGTCCAAGGGATACAGTAAACCTGCAGAGGTGCATCAGAATGTAAAACTGGTGACACAGGAAACGCTCAAAACATAGACAGTAGGAAGACTCAGTCTTCCTGTACTTAAGTCGGCATTGTGTCTCTTATATATATTTCAGATGAAATTTCTGTGTTTCATCGTGAATGGGAAGGTCCAAGGGATATAGTAAACCTGCAGAGGTGCATCGGAAAGTAAAACTAATGACACAGGAAACGCTCAAAACATAGACAGTAGGAAGACTTAGTCCTCCTGTACTTAAGTCGGCATTGTGTTCCTTATATTTCATTCCGATGCTATTTCTATGTTTCATCGTCACTGTGAAGGTCCAAAGGATACAGTAAACCTGCAGAGGTGCATCGGAATGTAAAACTAGTGACACAGGAAACGCTCAAAACATAGACAGTAGGAAGACTCAATCTTCCTGTACTTAAGTCGGCATTGTGTCTCTTAGATTTAATTCCGATGCAATTTCTGTGTTTCATCGTCAATGGGAAGGTCCAAGGGATACAGTAAACCTGCAGAGGTGCATCGGAATGTAAAACTGGTGACACAGGAAACGCTCAAAACATAGAAAGTAGGAAGACTCAGTCTTCCTGTACTTAAGTCGGCATTGTGTCTCTTATATATATTTCCGATGAAATTTCTGTGTTTCATCGTGAATGGGAAGGTCCAAGGGATATAGTAAACCTGCAGAGGTGCATCGGAAAGTAAGACTGATGACACAGGAAACGCTCAAAACACAGACAGTAGGAAGACTTAGTCTTCCTGTACTTAAGTCGGCATTGTGTTTATTATATTTAATTCCGATGCAATTTCTGTGTTTCATCGTCACTGTGAAGGTCCAAGGGATACAGTATACCTGTAGAGGTGCATCGGAATGTAAAACTGGTGACACAGGAAACGCTCAAATTATAGACAATAGAAAGACTTAGTCTTCCTGTACTTAAGTCGGCATTGTGTCTCTTATATTTAATTCCGATGCAATTTCTGTGTTTCATCGTCAATGGGAAGGTCCAAGGGATACAGTAAACCTGCAGAGGTGCATCAGAATGTAAAACTGGTGACACAGGAAACGCTCAACACATAGACAGTAGGAAGAATCATTCTTCCTGTACTTAAGTCGACATTGTGTCTCTTATATTTAATTCCGATGCCATGTCTGTGTTTCATCGTCAATGGGAAGGTCCAAGGGATATAGTAAACCTGCAGAGGTGCATCGGAAAGTAAAACTGATGACACAGGAAACGCTCAAAACACAGACAGTAGGAAGACTTAGTCTTTCTGTACTTAAGTCGGAATTGTGTCTCTTATATTTAATTCCGATGCAATTTCTGTTTTTCATCGTCAATGGGAAGGTCCAAGGGATACAGTAAACCTGCAGAGGTGCATCGGAATGTAAAACATATGACACAGAAAACGCTCAAAACATAGACAGTTGGAAGACTCAGTCTTCCTGTACTTAAGTCGGCATTGTGTCTCTTATATTTAATTCCGATGCGATTTCTGTGTTTCATCGACAATGGGAAGGTCCAAGGGATACAGTAAACCGGCAGAGGTGCATCGGAATGTAAAACTGGTGACTCGGGAACCGCTCAAACATTGACCGTACGAAGACAGTTTTCTTGTACTTAAGTCGGCATTGTGTCTCTTATATATAATTTCGATGCATTTTCTGTTTCATCGTCAATGGGAAGGTCCAAGGGATACAGGAAACCTGCAGAGGTGCATCGGAATGTATAACTAGTGACACAGGAAACAATGAAAACATAGACAGTTGGAAGACTCAGTCTTCCTGTACTTAAGTCGGCATTGTGTCTCTTATATTTAATTCCGATGCAATTCCTGTGTTTCATCCTCACTGTGAAGGTCCAAGGGATACAGTAAACCTGTAGAGGTGCATCGGAATGTAAAACTAGTGACACAGGAAACGCTCAAAACATAGACAGTAGGAAGACTCAGTCTTCCTGTACTTAAGTCGGCATTGTGTCTCTTATATTTAATTCCGATGCAATTTCTGTGTTTCATCGTCAATGGGAATGTCCAACGGATACAGTAAACCTGCAGAGGTGCATCGGAATGTAAAACTGGTGACACAGGAAACGCTCAAAACATAGACAGTAGGAAGACTCAATCTTCCTGTACTTAAGTCGGCATTGTGTCTCTTATATTTAATTCCGATGCAATTTCTGTGTTTCATCGTCAGTGGGAAGGTCCAAGGGATACAGTAAACCTGCAGAGGTGCATCGGAATGTAAAACTGGTGACACAGGAAACGCTCAAAACATAGACAGTAGGAAGACTCAGTCTTCCTGTACTTAAGTCGGCATTGTGTCTCTTATATTTAAATCCGATGCAATTTCTGTGTTTCATCGTCAATGGGAAGGTCCAAGGGATATAGTAAACCTGCAGAGGTGCATCGGAAAGTAAAACTGATGACACAGGAAACGCTCAAAACATTGACAGTAGGAAGACTTAGTTTTTCTGTACTTAAGTCGGAATTGTGTCTCTTATATCTAATTCCGATGCAATTTCTGTTTTTCATCGTCAATGGGAAGGTCCAAAGGATACAGTAAACCTGCAGCGGTGCATCGGAATGTAAAACATATGACACAGAAAACGCTCAAAACATAGACAGTAGGAAGACTTAGTCCTCCTGTACTTAAGTCGGCATTGTGTTCCTTATATTTCATTCCGATGCTATTTCTATGTTTCATCGTCACTGTGAAGGTCCAAAGGATACAGTAAACCTGTAGAGGTGCATCGGAATGTAAAACTAGTGACACAGGAAACGCTCAAAACATAGACAGTAGGAAGACTCAGTCTTCCTGTACTTAAGTCGGCATTGTGTCTCTTATTTTTAATTCCGATGCAATTTCTGTGTTTCATCCTCACTGTGAAGGTCCAAGGGATACAGTAACCTGTAGAGGTGCATCGGAATGTAAAACTGGTGACACAGGAAACGCTCAAAACATAGACAGTAGGAAGACACAGACTTCCTGTAGTTAAGTCGGCATTGTGTCTCTTATATTTAATTCCGATGCAATTTCTGTGTTTCATCGCCAATGGGAAGGTCCAAGGGATACAGTAAAACTGCAGAGCTGCATCAGAATGTGAAACTGGTGACACAGGAAACGCTCAAAGCATAGAGAGTAGGCAGACTCAGTCTTCCTGTTTTTAAGTCGGCATTGTGTCTCTTATATATAAATCCTATGCAATATCTGTGTTTCATCGTCAGTGGGAAGGTACAAGGGATACAGTAAACCTGCAGAGGTGCATCGGATTGTAAAACTGGTGACACAGGAAACGCTCAAATTATAGACAGTAGGAAGACTCAGTCTTCCCTTACTTAAGTCGGCATTGTGTCTCTTATATTTAATTTCGATGCAATTCCTGTGTTTCATCCTCACTGTGAAGGTCCAAGAGATACAGTAAACCTGTAGAGGTGCATCGGAATGTAAAACTAGTGACACAGGAAACGCTCAAAACATAGACAGTAGGAAGACTCAGTCTTCCTGTACTTAAGTGGGCATTGTGTCTCTTATATTTAATTCCGATGCAATTTCTGTGTTTCATCGTCAATGAGAAGGTCCAAGGGATACAGTAAACCTGCAGAGGTGCATCAGAATGTAAAACTGGTGACACAGGAAACGCTCAAAACATAGACAGTAGGAAGACTCAGTCTTCCTGTACTTAAGTCGGCATTGTGTCTCTTATATATATTTCAGATGAAATTTCTGTGTTTCATCGTGAATGAGAAGGTCCAAGGGATATAGTAAACCTGCAGAGGTGCATCGGAAAGTAAAACTAATGACACAGGAAACGCTCAAAACATAGACAGTAGGAAGACTTAGTCCTCCTGTACTTAAGTCGGCATTGTGTTCCTTATATTTCATTCCGATGCTATCTCTATGTTTCATCGTCACTGTGAAGGTCCAAAGGATACAGTAAACCTGCAGAGGTGCATCGGAATGTAAAACTAGTGACACAGGAAACGCTCAAAACATAGACAGTAGGAAGACTCAATCTTCCTGTACTTAAGTCGGCATTGTGTCTCTTAGATTTAAGTCCGATGCAATTTCTGTGTTTCATCGTCAATGGGAAGGTCCAAGGGATACAGTAAACCTGCAGAGGTGCATCGGAATGTAAAACTGGTGACACAGGAAACGCTCAAAACATAGAAAGTAGGAAGACTCAGTCTTCCTGTACTTAAGTCGGCATTGTGTCTCTTATATATATTTCCGATGAAATTTCTGTGTTTCATCGTGAATGGGAAGGTCCAAGGGATATAGTAAACCTGCAGAGGTGCATCCGAAAGTAAGACTGATGACACAGGAAACGCTCAAAACACAGACAGTAGGAAGACTTAGTCTTCCTGTACTTAAGTCGGCATTGTGTTTATTATATTTAATTCCGATGCAATTTCTGTGTTTCATCGTCACTGTGAAGGTCCAAGGGATACAGTAAACCTGTAGAGGTGCATCGGAATGTAAAACTGGTGACACAGGAAATGCTCAAATTATAGACAATAGGAAGACTTAGTCTTCCTGTACTTAAGTCGGCATTGTGTCTCTTATATTTAATTCCGATGCAATTTCTGTGTTTCATCGTCAATGGGAAGGTCCAAGGGATACAGTAAACCTGCAGAGGTGCATTGGAATGTAAAACATATGACACAGGAAACGCTCAACACATAGACAGTTGGAAGACTCAATCTTCCTGTACTTAAGTCGGCATTGTGTCTCTTATATTTAATTCCGATGCGATTTCTGTGTTTCATCGACAATGGGAAGGTCCAAGGGATACAGTAAACCGGCAGAGGTGCATCGGAATGTAAAACTGGTGACTCAGGAACCGCTCAAACATTGACCGGACGAAGACAGTTTTCTTGTACTTAAGTCGGCATTGTGTCTCTTATATTTAATTCCGATGCAATTTCTGTGTTTCATCGTCAATGGGAAGGTCCAAGGGATACAATAAACCTGCAGAGGTGCATCGGAATGTAAAACTGGTGACACAGGAAACGCTCAAAACATAGACAGTAGGAAGACTCAGTCTTCCTATACTTATGTCGGCATTGTGTCTCTTATTTTTATTTCCGATGAAATTTCTGTGTTTCATCGTGAATGGGAAGGTCCAATGGATATAGGAAACCTGCAGAGGTGCATCGGAAAGTAAAACTAATGAGACAGGAAAAACTCAAAACATAGACAGTAGGAAGACTTAGTCTTCCTGTACTTAAGTCGGCATTGTGTCTCTTATATTTAATTCCGATGCAATTTCTGTGTTTCATCCTCACTGTGAAGGTCCAAGGGATACAGTAAACCTGTAGAGGTGCATCGGAATGTAAAACTAGTGACACAGGAAACGCTCAAAACATAGATAGTAGGAAGACTCAGTCTTCCTGTACTTAAGTGGGCATTGTGTCTCTTATATTTAATTCCAATGCAATTTCTGTGTTTCATCGTCAATGAGAAGGTCCAAGGGATACAGTAAACCTGCAGAGGTGCATCAGAATGTAAAACTGGTGACACAGGAAACGCTCAAATCATAGACAGTAGGAAGACTCAGTCTTCCTGTACTGATATCGGCATTGTGTCTCTTATATATATTTCCGATGAAATTTCTGTGTTTCATCGTGAAAGGGAAGGTCCAAGGGATATAGTAAACCTGCAGAGGTGCATCGGAAAGTAAAACTAATGACACAGGAAACGCTCAAAACATAGACAGTAGGAAGACTTAGTCTTCCTGTACTTAAGTCGGCATTGTGTTCCTTATATTTCATTCCGATGCCATTTCTATGTTTCATCGTCACTGTGAAGGTCCAAAGGATACAGTAAACCTGCAGAGGTGCATCGGAATGTAAAACTAGTGACACAGGAAACGCTCAAAACATAGACAGTAGGAAGACTCAATCTTCCTGTACTTAAGTCGGCATTGTGTCTCTTATATTTAATTCCAATGCAATTTCTGTGTTTCATCGTCAATGGCAAGGTCCAAGGGATACAGTAAACCTGCAGAGGTGCATCGGAATGTAAAACTGGTGACACAGGAAACGCTCAAAACATAGACAGTAGGAAGACTCAGTCTTCCTGTACTTAAGTCGGCATTGTGTCTCTTATATATATTTCCGATGAAATTTCTGTGTTTCATCGTGAATGGGAAGGTCCAAGGGATATAGTAAACCTGCAGAGGTGCATCGGAAAGTAAAACTGATGACACAGGAAACGCTCAAAACATAGACAGTAGGAAGACTTAGTCTTCCTGTACTTAAGTCGGCATTGTGTTTATTATATTTAATTCCGATGCAATTTCTGTGTTTCATCGTCACTGTGAAGGTCCAAGGGATACAGTAAACCTGTAGAGGTGCATCGGAATGTAAAACTGGTGACACAGGAAACGCTCAAATTATAGACAATAGGAAGACTTAGTCTTCCTGTACTTAAGTCGGCATTGTGTCTCTTATATTTAATTCCGATGCAATTTCTGTGTTTCATCGTCAATGGGAAGGTCCAAGGGAGACAGTAAACCTGCAGAGGTGCATCAGAATGTAAAACTGGTGACACAGGAAACGCCCAACACATAGACAGTAGGAAGAATCATTCTTCCTGTACTTAAGTCGACATTGTGTCTCTTATATTTAATTCCGATGCCATGTCTGTGTCTCATCGTCATTGGGAAGGTCCAAGGGATATAGTAAACCTGCAGAGGTGCATCGTAAAGTAAAACTGATGACACAGGAAACGCTCAAAAGATAGACAGTAGGAAGACTTAGTCTTTCTGTACTTAAGTCGGAATTGTGTCTCTTATATTTAATTCCGATGCAATTTCTGTTTTTCTTCGTCAATGGGAAGGTCCAAGGGATACAGTAAACCTGCAGAGGTGCATCGGAATGTAAAACTGATGACACAGAAAACGCTCAAAACATAGACAGTTGGAAGACTCAATCTTCCTGTACTGAAGTCGGCATTGTGTCTCTTATATATATTTCCGATGAAATTTCTGTGTTTCATCGTGAAAGGGAAGGTCCAAGGGATATAGTAAACCTGGAGAGGTGCATCGGAAAGTAAAACTAATGACACAGGAAACGCTCAAAACATAGACAGTAGGAAGACTTAGTCTTCCTGTACTTAAGTCGGCATTGTGTTCCTTATATTTCATTCCGATGCCATTTCTATGTTTCATCGTCACTGTGTAGGTCCAAAGGATACAGTAAACCTGCAGAGGTGCATCAGAATGTAAAACTGGTGACACAGGAAACGCTCAAAACATAGACAGTAGGAAGACTCAGTCTTCCTGTACTTAAGTCGGCATTGTGTCTCTTATATATATTTCAGATGAAATTTCTGTGTTTCATCGTGAATGAGAAGGTCCAAGGGATATAGTAAACCTGCAGAGGTGCATCGGAAAGTAAAACTAATGACACAGGAAACGCTCAAAACATAGACAGTAGGAAGACTTAGTCCACCTGTACTTAAGTGGGCATTGTGTCTCTTATATTTAATTCCGATGCAATTTCTGTGTTTCATCGTCAATGAGAATGTCCAAGGGATACAGTAAACCTGCAGAGGTGCATCGGAATGTAAAACTGGTGACACAGGAAACGCTCAAAACATAGAAAGTAGGAAGACTCAGTCTTCCTGTACTTAAGTCGGCATTGTGTCTCTTATATATATTTCCGATGAAATTTCTGTGTTTCATCGTGAATGGGAAGGTCCAAGGGATATAGTAAACCTGCAGAGGTGCATCCGAAAGTAAGACTGATGACACAGGAAACGCTCAAAACACAGACAGTAGGAAGACTTAGTCTTCCTGTACTTAAGTCGGCATTGTGTCTCTTATATTTAATTCCGATGCAATTCCTGTGTTTCATCCTCACTGTGAAGGTCCAAGAGATACAGTAAACCTGTAGAGGTGCATCGGAATGTAAAACTAGTGACACAGGAAACGCTCAAAACATAGAAAGTAGGAAGACTCAGTCTTCCTGTACTGTAGTCGGCATTGTGTCTCTTATATATATTTCAGATGAAATTTCTGTGTTTCATCGTGAATGAGAAGGTCCAAGGGATATAGTAAACCTGCAGAGGTGCATCGGAAAGTAAAACTAATGACACAGGAAACGCTCAAAACATAGACAGTAGGAAGACTTAGTCCTCCTGTACTTAAGTCGGCATTGTGTTCCTTATATTTCATTCCGATGCTATCTCTATGTTTCATCGTCACTGTGAAGGTCCAAAGGATACAGTAAACCTGCAGAAGTGCATCGGAATGTAAAACTAGTGACACAGGAAACGCTCAAAACATAGACAGTAGGAAGACTCAATCTTCCTGTACTTAAGTCGGCATTGTGTCTCTTAGATTTAAGTCCGATGCAATTTCTGTGTTTCATCGTCAATGGGAAGGTCCAAGGGATACAGTAAACCTGCAGAGGTGCATCGGAATGTAAAACTGGTGACACAGGAAACGCTCAAAACATAGAAAGTAGGAAGACTCAGTCTTCCTGTACTTAAGTCGGCATTGTGTCTCTTATATATATTTCCGATGAAATTTCTGTGTTTCATCGTGAATGGGAAGGTCCAAGGGATATAGTAAACCTGCAGAGGTGCATCCGAAAGTAA
Source organism: Schistocerca nitens (assembly GCF_023898315.1). NCBI lineage: Eukaryota > Metazoa > Arthropoda > Insecta > Orthoptera > Acrididae > Schistocerca > Schistocerca nitens. The sequence continues at coordinate 764,999,750 of NC_064619.1, forward strand.
GACTGATGACACAGGAAACGCTCAAAACACAGACAGTAGGAAGACTTAGTCTTCCTGTACTTAAGTCGGCATTGTGTTTATTATATTTAATTCCGATGCAATTTCTGTGTTTCATCGTCACTGTGAAGGTCCAAGGGATACAGTAAACCTGTAGAGGTGCATCGGAATGTAAAACTGGTGACACAGGAAACGCTCAAATTATAGACAATAGGAAGACTTAGTCTTCCTGTACTTAAGTCGGCATTGTGTCTCTTATATTTAATTCCGATGCAATTTCTGTGTTTCATCGTCAATGGGAAGGTCCAAGGGATACAGTAAACCTGCAGAGGTGCATCAGAATGTAAAACTGGTGACACAGGAAACGCTCAACACATAGACAGTAGGAAGAATCATTCTTCCTGTACTTAAGTCGACATTGTGTCTCTTATATTTAATTCCGATGCCATGTCTGTGTTTCATCGTCAATGGGAAGGTCCAAGGGATATAGTAAACCTGCAGAGGTGCATCGGAAAGTAAAACTGATGACACAGGAAACGCTCAAAACATAGACAGTAGGAAGACTTAGTCTTTCTGTACTTAAGTCGGAATTGTGTCTCTTATATTTAATTCCGATGCAATTTCTGTTTTTCATCGTCAATGGGAAGGTCCAAGGGATACAGTAAACCTGCAGAGGTGCATTGGAATGTAAAACATATGACACAGAAAACGCTCAAAACATAGACAGTTGGAAGACTCAATCTTCCTGTACTTAAGTCGGCATTGTGTCTCTTATATTTAATTCCGATGCGATTTCTGTGTTTCATCGACAATGGGAAGGTCCAAGGGATACAGTAAACCGGCAGAGGTGCATCGGAATGTAAAACTGGTGACTCAGGAACCGCTCAAACATTGACCGGACGAAGACAGTTTTCTTGTACTTAAGTCGGCATTGTGTCTCTTATATTTAATTCCGATGCAATTTCTGTGTTTCATCCTCACTGTGAAGGTCCAAGGGATACAGTAAACCTGTAGAGGTGCATCGGAATGTAAAACTAGTGACACAGGAAACGCTCAAAACATAGATAGTAGGAAGACTCAGTCTTCCTGTACTTAAGTGGGCATTGTGTCTCTTATATTTAATTCCAATGCAATTTCTGTGTTTCATCGTCAATGAGAAGGTCCAAGGGATACAGTAAACCTGCAGAGGTGCATCAGAATGTAAAACTGGTGACACAGGAAACGCTCAAAACATAGACAGTAGGAAGACTCAGTCTTCCTGTACTGATGTCGGCATTGTGTCTCTTATATATATTTCCGATGAAATTTCTGTGTTTCATCGTGAAAGGGAGGGTCCAAGGGATATAGTAAACCTGCAGAGGTGCATCGGAAAGTAAAACTAATGACACAGGAAACGCTCAAAACATAGACAGTAGGAAGACTTAGTCTTCCTGTACTTAAGTCGGCATTGTGTTCCTTATATTTCATTCCGATGCCATTTCTATGTTTCATCGTCACTGTGAAGGTCCAAAGGATACAGTAAACCTGCAGAGGTGCATCGGAATGTAAAACTAGTGACACAGGAAACGCTCAAAACATAGACAGTAGGAAGACTCAATCTTCCTGTACTTAAGTCGGCATTGTGTCTCTTATATTTAATTCCAATGCAATTTCTGTGTTTCATCGTCAATGGGAAGGTCCAAGGGATACAGTAAACCTGCAGAGGTGCATCGGAATGTAAAACTGGTGACACAGGAAACGCTCAAAACATAGACAGTAGGAAGACTCAGTCTTCCTGTACTTAAGTCGGCATTGTGTCTCTTATATATATTTCCGATGAAATTTCTGTGTTTCATCGTGAATGGGAAGGTCCAAGGGATATAGTAAACCTGCAGAGGTGCATCGGAGAGTAAAACTGATGACACAGGAAACGCTCAAAACATAGACAGTAGGAAGACTTAGTCTTCCTGTACTTAAGTCGGCATTGTGTTTATTATATTTAATTCCGATGCAATTTCTGTGTTTCATCGTCACTGTGAAGGTCCAAGGGATACAGTAAACCTGTAGAGGTGCATCGGAATGTAAAACTGGTGACACAGGAAACGCTCAAATTATAGACAATAGGAAGACTTAGTCTTCCTGTACTTAAGTCGGCATTGTGTCTCTTATATTTAATTCCGATGCAATTTCTGTGTTTCATCGTCAATGGGAAGGTCCAAGGGAGACAGTAAACCTGCAGAGGTGCATCAGAATGTAAAACTGGTGACACAGGAAACGCCCAACACATAGACAGTAGGAAGAATCATTCTTCCTGTACTTAAGTCGACATTGTGTCTCTTATATTTAATTCCGATGCCATGTCTGTGTTTCATCGTCAATGGGAAGGTCCAAGGGATATAGTATACCTGCAGTGGTGCATCGTAAAGTAAAACTGATGACACAGGAAACGCTCAAAAGATAGACAGTAGGAAGACTTAGTCTTTCTGTACTTAAGTCGGAATTGTGTCTCTTATATTTAATTCCGATGCAATTTCTGTTTTTCTTCGTCAATGGGAAGGTCCAAGGGATACAGTAAACCTGCAGAGGTGCATCGGAATGTAAAACTGATGACACAGAAAACGCTCAAAACATAGACAGTTGGAAGACTCAGTCTTCCTGTACTGAAGTCGGCATTGTGTCTCTTATATATATTTCCGATGAAATTTCTGTGTTTCATCGTGAAAGGGAAGGTCCAAGGGATATAGTAAACCTGCAGAGGTGCATCGGAAAGTAAAACTAATGACACAGGAAACGCTCAAAACATAGACAGTAGGAAGACTTAGTCTTCCTGTACTTAAGTCGGCATTGTGTTCCTTATATTTCATTCCGATGCCATTTCTATGTTTCATCGTCACTGTGAAGGTCCAAAGGATACAGTAAACCTGCAGAGGTGCATCGGAATGTAAAACTAGTGACACAGGAAACGCTCAAAACATAGACAGTAGGAAGACTCAATCTTCCTGTACTTAAGTCGGCATTGTGTCTCTTATATTTAATTCCAATGCAATTTCTGTGTTTCATCGTCAATGGGAAGGTCCAAGGGATACAGTAAACCTGCAGAGGTGCATCGGAATGTAAAACTGGTGACACAGGAAACGCTCAAAACATAGACAGTAGGAAGACTCAGTCTTCCTGTACTTAAGTCGGCATTGTGTCTCTTATATATATTTCCGATGAAATTTCTGTGTTTCATCGTGAATGGGAAGGTCCAAGGGATATAGTAAACCTGCAGAGGTGCATCGGAAAGTAAAACTGATGACACAGGAAACGCTCAAAACATAGACAGTAGGAAGACTTAGTCTTCCTGTACTTAAGTCGGCATTGAGTTTATTATATTTAATTCCGATGCAATTTCTGTGTTTCATCGTCACTGTGAAGGTCCAAGGGATACAGTAAACCTGTAGAGGTGCATCGGAATGTAAAACTGGTGACACAGGAAACGCTCAAATTATAGACAATAGGAAGACTTAGTCTTCCTGTACTTAAGTCGGCATTGTGTCTCTTATATTTAATTCCGATGCAATTTCTGTGTTTCATCGTCAATGGGAAGGTCCAAGGGAGACAGTAAACCTGCAGAGGTGCATCAGAATGTAAAACTGGTGACACAGGAAACGCCCAACACATAGACAGTAGGAAGAATCATTCTTCCTGTACTTAAGTCGACATTGTGTCTCTTATATTTAATTCCGATGCCATGTCTGTGTTTCATCGTCAATGGGAAGGTCCAAGGGATATAGTAAACCTGCAGAGGTGCATCGGAAAGTAAAACTGATGACACAGGAAACGCTCAAAACATAGACAGTAGGAAGACTTAGTCTTTCTGTACTTAAGTCGGAATTGTGTCTCTTATATTTAATTCCGATGCAATTTCTGTGTTTCATCGTCAATGGGAAGGTCCAAGGGATACAGTAAACCTGCAGAGGTGCATCGGAATGTAAAACTGATGACACAGAAAACGCTCAAAACATAGACAGTTGGAAGACTCAGTCTTCCTGTACTTAAGTCGGCATTGTGTCTCTTATATTTAATTCCGATGCGATTTCTGTGTTTCATCGACAATGGGAAGGTCCAAGGGATACAGTAAACCGGCAGAGGTGCATCGGAATGTAAAACTGGTATCTCAGGAACCGCTCAAACATTGACCGTACGAAGACAGTTTTCTTGTACTTAAGTCGGCATTGTGTCTCTTATATTTAATTTCGATGCATTTTCTGTGTTTCATCGTCAATGGGAAGGTCCAAGGGATACAGGAAACCTGCAGAGGTGCATCGGAATGTAAAACTGGTGACACAGGAAACGCTCAAAACATAGAGAGTAGGAAGACTCAGTCTTCCTGTTTTTAAGTCGGCATTGTGTCTCTTATATTTAATTCCGATGCAATTTCTGTGTTTCATCGTCAATGGGAAGGTCCAAGGGATACAGTAAACCTGCAGAGGTGCATCGGAATGTAAAACTAGTGACACAGGAAACGCTCAAGACATAGACATAGGAAGATTCAGTCTTCCTGTAGTTAAGTCGGCATTGTGTCTCTTATATTTAATTCCGATGCCATTTCTGTGTTTCATCGTCAATGGGAAGGTCCAAGGGATACACTAAAACTGCAGAGGTGCATCTGAATGTAAAACTGGTGACACAGGAAACGCTCAAATCATAGACAGTAAGAAGACACAGACTTCCTGTACTTAAGTCGGCATTGTGTCTCTTATATTTAATTCCGATGCAATTTCTGTGTTTCATCGTCAATGGGAAGGTCCAAGGGATACAGTAAACCTGCAGAGGTGCATCGGAATGTAAAACTGGTGACACAGGAAACGCTCAAAACAAAGACAGTAGGAAGACTCAGTCTTCCTATACTTAAGTCGGCATTGTGTCTCTTATATTTATTTCCGATGAAATTTCTGTGTTTCATCGTGAATGGGAAGGTCCAAGGGATATAGGAAACCTGCAGAGGTGCATCGGAAAGTAAAACTAATGAGACAGGAAAAACTCAAAACATAGACAGTAGGAAGACTTAGTCTTCCTGTACTTAAGTCGGCATTGTGTCTCTTATATTTAATTCCGATGCAATTTCTGTGTTTCATCCTCACTGTGAAGGTCCAAGGGATACAGTAAACCTGTAGAGGTGCATCGGAATGTAAAACTGGTGACACAGGAAACGCTAAAATTACAGACAGTAGGAAGACAGTCTTCCTGTACTTATGTCGGCATTGTGTCTCTTATATTTAATTCCGATGCAATTTCTGTGTTTCATCGCCAATGGGAAGGTCCAAGGGATACTGTAAAACTGCAGACCTGCATCAGAATGTAAAACTGGTGACACAGGAAACGCTCAAAGCATAGAGAGTAGGCAGACTCAGTCTTCCTGTTTTTAAGTCGGCATTGTGTCACTTATAATTAATTCCGATGCAATTTCTGTGTTTCATCGTCAATGGGAAGGTCCAAGGGATACAGAAAACCTGCAGAGGTGCATCGGAATGTATAACTAGTGACACAGGAAACAATCAAAACATAGACAGTTGGAAGACTCAGTCTATCTGTACTTAAGTCGGCATTGTGTCTCTTATATTTAATTCCGATGCAATTTCTGTGTTTCATCGTCAATGGGAAGGTCCAAGGGATACAGTAAACCTGCAGAGGTGCATCGGAATGTAAAACTGGTGACACAGGAAACGCTCAAAACATAGACAGTAGGAAGACTCAGCCTTACTGTACTTAAGTCGTCATTGTGTCTCTTATATTTATTTCCGATGAAATTTCTGTGTTTCATCGTGAATGGGAAGGTCCAAGGGATATAGTAAACCTGCAGAGGTGCATCAGAATGTAAAACTGGTGACACAGGAAACGCTCAAAACATAGACAGTAGGAAGACTCAGTCTATCTGTACTTAAGTCGGCATTGTGTCTCTTATATTTAATTCCGATGCAATTTCTATGTTTCATCGTCAATGGGAAGGTACAAGGGATATAGTAAACCTGCAGAGGTGCATCGGAAAGTAAAACTGATGACACAGGAAACGCTCAAAACATAGACAGTAGGAAGACTTAGCCTTTCTGTACTTAAGTCGGAATTGTGTCTCTTATATTCAATTCCGATGCAATTTCTGTGTTTCATCGACAGTGGGAAGGTCCAAGGGATACAGGAAACCTGCAGAGGTGCATCGGAATGTAAAACTGGTGACACAGGAAACGCTCAAAACATAGAGAGTAGGAAGACTCAGTCTTCCTGTTTTTAAGTCGGCATTGTGTCTCTTATATTTAATTCCGATGCAATTTCTGTGTTTCATCGTCAATGGGAAGGTCCAAGGGATACAGTAAACCTGCAGAGGTGCATCGGAATGTAAAACTAGTGACACAGGAAACGCTCAAAACATAGACAGTAGGAAGATTCAGTCTTCCTGTAGTTAAGTCGGCATTGTGTCTCTTATATTTAATTCGGATGCAATTTCTGTGTTTCATCGTCAATGGGAAGGTCCAAGGGATACACTAAACCTGCAGAGGTGCATCGGAATGTAAAACTGGTGACACAGGAAACGCTCAAAACGTAGACAGTAGGAAGACACAGTCTTCCTATACTTAAGTCGGCATTGTGTCTCTTATATTTATTCCCGATGCAATTTCTGTGTTTCATCGTGAATGGGAAGGTCCAAGGGATATAGGAAACCTGCAGAGGTGCATCGGAAAGTAAAACTGATGACACAGGAAAAACTCAAAACATAGACAGTAGGAAGACTTAGTCTTCCTGTACTTAAGTCGGCATTGTGTCTCTCATATTTAATTCCGTTGCAATTTCTGTGTTTCATCCTCACTGTGAAGGTCCAAGGGATACAGTAAACCTGTAGAGGTGCATCGGAATGTAAAACTGGTGACACAGCAAACGCTCAAATTACAGACAGTAGGAAGACAGTCTTCCTGTACTTAAGTCGGCATTGTGTCTCTTATATTTAATTCCGATGCAATTTCTGTGTTTCATCGCCAATGGGAAGGTCCAAGGGATACAGTAAAACTGCAGAGCTGCATCGGAATGTAAAACTGTCGACACAGGAAACGCTCAAAACATAGAGAGTAGGAAGACTCAGTCTTCCTGTATTTAAGACGGCATTGTGTCTCTTATATTTAATTCCGATGCAATTTCTGTGTTTCATCGTCAATGTGAAGGTCCAAGGGATACAGTAAACCTGCAGAGGTGCATCGGAATGTAAAACTAGTGACACAGGAAACGCTCAAAACATAGACAGTAGGAAGATTCAGTCTTCCTGTAGTTAAGTCGGCATTGTGTCTCTTATATTTAATTCCGATGCAATTTCTGTGTTTCATCGTCAATGGGAAGGTCCAAGGGATACACTAAACCTGCAGAGGTGCATCGGAATGTAAAACTGGTGACACAGGAAACGCTCAAAACATAGACAGCAGGAAGACTCAGTCTTCCTGTACTTAAGTCGGCATTGTGTCTCTTATATTTAATCCCGATGCGATTTCTGTGTTTCATCGACAATAGGAAGGTGCAAGGGATACAGTAAACCTGCAGAGGTGCATCGGAATGTAAAACTGGTGACACAGGAAACGCTCAAAACATAGACAGTAGGAAGACTCAGTCTTCCTGTTTTTAAGTCGGCATTGTGTCTCTTATATTTAATTCCGATGCAATTTCTGTGTTTCATCGTCAATGGGAAGGTCCAAGGGATACAGTAAACCTGCAAAGGTGCATCGGAATGTAAAACTGGTGACACAGGAAACGCTCAAAACATAGACAGTAGGAAGACTCAGTCCTCCTGTACTTAAGTCGGCATTGTGTCTCTTATATATATTTCCGATGAAATTTCTGTGTTTCATCGTGAATGGGAAGGTCCAAGGGATATAGTAAACCTACAGAGGTGCAACGGAAAGTAAAACTGATGACACAGGAAACGCTCAAAACATAGACAGTAGGAAGACTTAGTCTTCCTGTACTTAAGTCGGCATTGTGTTTATTATATTTAATTCCGATGCAATTTCTGTGTTTCATCGTCACTGTGAAGGTCCAAGGGATACAGTAAACCTGTAGAGGTGCATCGGAATGTAAAACTGGTGACACAGGAAACGCTCAAATTATAGACAATAGGAAGACTTAGTCTTCCTGTACTTAAGTCGGCATTGTGTCTCTTATATTTAATTCCGATGCAATTTCTGTGTTTCATCGTCAATGTGAAGGTCCAAGGGATACAGTAAACCTGCAGAGGTGCATCAGAATGTAAAACTGGTGACACAGGAAACGCCCAACACATAGACAGTAGGAAGAATCATTCTTCCTGTACTTAAGTCGACATTGTGTCTCTTATATTTAATTCCGATGCCATGTCTGTGTTTCATCGTCAATGGGAAGGTCCAAGGGATATAGTAAACCTGCAGAGGTGCATCGGAAAGTAAAACTGATGACACAGGAAACGCTCAAAACATAGACAGTAGGAAGACTTAGTCTTTCTGTACTTAAGTCGGAATTGTGTCTCTTATATTTAATTCCGATGCAATTTCTGTGTTTCATCGTCAATGGGAAGGTCCAAGGGATACAGTAAACCTGCAGAGGTGCATCGGAATGTAAAACTGATGACACAGAAAACGCTCAAAACATAGACAGTTGGAAGACTCAGTCTTCCTGTACTTAAGTCGGCATTGTGTCTCTTATATTTAATTCCGATGCGATTTCTGTGTTTCATCGACAATGGGAAGGTCCAAGGGATACAGTAAACCGGCAGAGGTGCATCGGAATGTAAAACTGGTATCTCAGGAACCGCTCAAACATTGACCGTACGAAGACAGTTTTCTTGTACTTAAGTCGGCATTGTGTCTCTTATATTTAATTTCGATGCATTTTCTGTGTTTCATCGTCAATGGGAAGGTCCAAGGGATACAGGAAACCTGCAGAGGTGCATCGGAATGTAAAACTGGTGACACAGGAAACGCTCAAAACATAGAGAGTAGGAAGACTCAGTCTTCCTGTTTTTAAGTCGGCATTGTGTCTCTTATATTTAATTCCGATGCAATTTCTGTGTTTCATCGTCAATGGGAAGGTCCAAGGGATACAGTAAACCTGCAGAGGTGCATCGGAATGTAAAACTAGTGACACAGGAAACGCTCAAGACATAGACATAGGAAGATTCAGTCTTCCTGTAGTTAAGTCGGCATTGTGTCTCTTATATTTAATTCCGATGCCATTTCTGTGTTTCATCGTCAATGGGAAGGTCCAAGGGATACACTAAAACTGCAGAGGTGCATCTGAATGTAAAACTGGTGACACAGGAAACGCTCAAATCATAGACAGTAAGAAGACACAGACTTCCTGTACTTAAGTCGGCATTGTGTCTCTTATATTTAATTCCGATGCAATTTCTGTGTTTCATCGTCAATGGGAAGGTCCAAGGGATACAGTAAACCTGCAGAGGTGCATCGGAATGTAAAACTGGTGACACAGGAAACGCTCAAAACAAAGACAGTAGGAAGACTCAGTCTTCCTATACTTAAGTCGGCATTGTGTCTCTTATATTTATTTCCGATGAAATTTCTGTGTTTCATCGTGAATGGGAAGGTCCAAGGGATATAGGAAACCTGCAGAGGTGCATCGGAAAGTAAAACTAATGAGACAGGAAAAACTCAAAACATAGACAGTAGGAAGACTTAGTCTTCCTGTACTTAAGTCGGCATTGTGTCTCTTATATTTAATTCCGATGCAATTTCTGTGTTTCATCCTCACTGTGAAGGTCCAAGGGATACAGTAAACCTGTAGAGGTGCATCGGAATGTAAAACTGGTGACACAGGAAACGCTAAAATTACAGACAGTAGGAAGACAGTCTTCCTGTACTTATGTCGGCATTGTGTCTCTTATATTTAATTCCGATGCAATTTCTGTGTTTCATCGCCAATGGGAAGGTCCAAGGGATACTGTAAAACTGCAGACCTGCATCAGAATGTAAAACTGGTGACACAGGAAACGCTCAAAGCATAGAGAGTAGGCAGACTCAGTCTTCCTGTTTTTAAGTCGGCATTGTGTCACTTATAATTAATTCCGATGCAATTTCTGTGTTTCATCGTCAATGGGAAGGTCCAAGGGATACAGAAAACCTGCAGAGGTGCATCGGAATGTATAACTAGTGACACAGGAAACAATCAAAACATAGACAGTTGGAAGACTCAGTCTATCTGTACTTAAGTCGGCATTGTGTCTCTTATATTTAATTCCGATGCAATTTCTGTGTTTCATCGTCAATGGGAAGGTCCAAGGGATACAGTAAACCTGCAGAGGTGCATCGGAATGTAAAACTGGTGACACAGGAAACGCTCAAAACATAGACAGTAGGAAGACTCAGCCTTACTGTACTTAAGTCGTCATTGTGTCTCTTATATTTATTTCCGATGAAATTTCTGTGTTTCATCGTGAATGGGAAGGTCCAAGGGATATAGTAAACCTGCAGAGGTGCATCAGAATGTAAAACTGGTGACACAGGAAACGCTCAAAACATAGACAGTAGGAAGACTCAGTCTATCTGTACTTAAGTCGGCATTGTGTCTCTTATATTTAATTCCGATGCAATTTCTATGTTTCATCGTCAATGGGAAGGTACAAGGGATATAGTAAACCTGCAGAGGTGCATCGGAAAGTAAAACTGATGACACAGGAAACGCTCAAAACATAGACAGTAGGAAGACTTAGCCTTTCTGTACTTAAGTCGGAATTGTGTCTCTTATATTCAATTCCGATGCAATTTCTGTGTTTCATCGACAGTGGGAAGGTCCAAGGGATACAGGAAACCTGCAGAGGTGCATCGGAATGTAAAACTGGTGACACAGGAAACGCTCAAAACATAGAGAGTAGGAAGACTCAGTCTTCCTGTTTTTAAGTCGGCATTGTGTCTCTTATATTTAATTCCGATGCAATTTCTGTGTTTCATCGTCAATGGGAAGGTCCAAGGGATACAGTAAACCTGCAGAGGTGCATCGGAATGTAAAACTAGTGACACAGGAAACGCTCAAAACATAGACAGTAGGAAGATTCAGTCTTCCTGTAGTTAAGTCGGCATTGTGTCTCTTATATTTAATTCGGATGCAATTTCTGTGTTTCATCGTCAATGGGAAGGTCCAAGGGATACACTAAACCTGCAGAGGTGCATCGGAATGTAAAACTGGTGACACAGGAAACGCTCAAAACGTAGACAGTAGGAAGACACAGTCTTCCTATACTTAAGTCGGCATTGTGTCTCTTATATTTATTCCCGATGCAATTTCTGTGTTTCATCGTGAATGGGAAGGTCCAAGGGATATAGGAAACCTGCAGAGGTGCATCGGAAAGTAAAACTGATGACACAGGAAAAACTCAAAACATAGACAGTAGGAAGACTTAGTCTTCCTGTACTTAAGTCGGCATTGTGTCTCTCATATTTAATTCCGATGCAATTTCTGTGTTTCATCCTCACTGTGAAGGTCCAAGGGATACAGTAAACCTGTAGAGGTGCATCGGAATGTAAAACTGGTGACACAGCAAACGCTCAAATTACAGACAGTAGGAAGACAGTCTTCCTGTACTTAAGTCGGCATTGTGTCTCTTATATTTAATTCCGATGCAATTTCTGTGTTTCATCGCCAATGGGAAGGTCCAAGGGATACAGTAAAACTGCAGAGCTGCATCGGAATGTAAAACTGTCGACACAGGAAACGCTCAAAACATAGAGAGTAGGAAGACTCAGTCTTCCTGTATTTAAGACGGCATTGTGTCTCTTATATTTAATTCCGATGCAATTTCTGTGTTTCATCGTCAATGTGAAGGTCCAAGGGATACAGTAAACCTGCAGAGGTGCATCGGAATGTAAAACTAGTGACACAGGAAACGCTCAAAACATAGACAGTAGGAAGATTCAGTCTTCCTGTAGTTAAGTCGGCATTGTGTCTCTTATATTTAATTCCGATGCAATTTCTGTGTTTCATCGTCAATGGGAAGGTCCAAGGGATACACTAAACCTGCAGAGGTGCATCGGAATGTAAAACTGGTGACACAGGAAACGCTCAAAACATAGACAGCAGGAAGACTCAGTCTTCCTGTACTTAAGTCGGCATTGTGTCTCTTATATTTAATCCCGATGCGATTTCTGTGTTTCATCGACAATAGGAAGGTGCAAGGGATACAGTAAACCTGCAGAGGTGCATCGGAATGTAAAACTGGTGACACAGGAAACGCTCAAAACATAGACAGTAGGAAGACTCAGTCTTCCTGTTTTTAAGTCGGCATTGTGTCTCTTATATTTAATTCGGATGCAATTTCTGTGTTTCATCGTCAATGGGAAGGTCCAAGGGATACACTAAACCTGCAGAGGTGCATCGGAATGTAAAACTGGTGACACAGGAAACGCTCAAAACGTAGACAGTAGGAAGACACAGTCTTCCTATACTTAAGTCGGCATTGTGTCTCTTATATTTATTCCCGATGCAATTTCTGTGTTTCATCGTGAATGGGAAGGTCCAAGGGATATAGGAAACCTGCAGAGGTGCATCGGAAAGTAAAACTGATGACACAGGAAAAACTCAAAACATAGACAGTAGGAAGACTTAGTCTTCCTGTACTTAAGTCGGCATTGTGTCTCTCATATTTAATTCCGATGCAATTTCTGTGTTTCATCCTCACTGTGAAGGTCCAAGGGATACAGTAAACCTGTAGAGGTGCATCGGAATGTAAAACTGGTGACACAGCAAACGCTCAAATTACAGACAGTAGGAAGACAGTCTTCCTGTACTTAAGTCGGCATTGTGTCTCTTATATTTAATTCCGATGCAATTTCTGTGTTTCATCGCCAATGGGAAGGTCCAAGGGATACAGTAAAACTGCAGAGCTGCATCGGAATGTAAAACTGTCGACACAGGAAACGCTCAAAACATAGAGAGTAGGAAGACTCAGTCTTCCTGTATTTAAGACGGCATTGTGTCTCTTATATTTAATTCCGATGCAATTTCTGTGTTTCATCGTCAATGTGAAGGTCCAAGGGATACAGTAAACCTGCAGAGGTGCATCGGAATGTAAAACTAGTGACACAGGAAACGCTCAAAACATAGACAGTAGGAAGATTCAGTCTTCCTGTAGTTAAGTCGGCATTGTGTCTCTTATATTTAATTCCGATGCAATTTCTGTGTTTCATCGTCAATGGGAAGGTCCAAGGGATACACTAAACCTGCAGAGGTGCATCGGAATGTAAAACTGGTGACACAGGAAACGCTCAAAACATAGACAGCAGGAAGACTCAGTCTTCCTGTACTTAAGTCGGCATTGTGTCTCTTATATTTAATCCCGATGCGATTTCTGTGTTTCATCGACAATAGGAAGGTGCAAGGGATACAGTAAACCTGCAGAGGTGCATCGGAATGTAAAACTGGTGACACAGGAAACGCTCAAAACATAGACAGTAGGAAGACTCAGTCTTCCTGTTTTTAAGTCGGCATTGTGTCTCTTATATTTAATTCCGATGCAATTTCTGTGTTTCATCGTCAATGGGAAGGTCCAAGGGATACAGTAAACCTGCAAAGGTGCATCGGAATGTAAAACTGGTGACACAGGAAACGCTCAAAACATAGACAGTAGGAAGACTCAGTCCTCCTGTACTTAAGTCGGCATTGTGTCTCTTATATATATTTCCGATGAAATTTCTGTGTTTCATCGTGAATGGGAAGGTCCAAGGGATATAGTAAACCTGCAGAGGTGCAACGGAAAGTAAAACTGATGACACAGGAAACGCTCAAAACATAGACAGTAGGAAGACTTAGTCTTCCTGTACTTAAGTCGGCATTGTGTTTATTATATTTAATTCCGATGCAATTTCTGTGTTTCATCGTCACTGTGAAGGTCCAAGGGATACAGTAAACCTGTAGAGGTGCATCGGAATGTAAAACTGGTGACACAGGAAACGCTCAAATTATAGACAATAGGAAGACTTAGTCTTCCTGTACTTAAGTCGGCATTGTGTCTCTTATATTTAATTCCGATGCAATTTCTGTGTTTCATCGTCAATGTGAAGGTCCAAGGGATACAGTAAACCTGCAGAGGTGCATCAGAATGTAAAACTGGTGACACAGGAAACGCTCGACACATAGACAGTAGGAAGAATCATTCTTCCTGTACTTAAGTCGACATTGTGTCTCTTATATTTAATTCCGATGCCATGTCTGTGTTTCATCGTCAATGGGAAGGTCCAAGGGATATAGTAAACCTGCAGAGGTGCATCGGAAAGTAAAACTGATGACACAGGAAACGCTCAAAACATAGACAGTAGGAAGACTTAGTCTTTCTGTACTTAAGTCGGAATTGTGTCTCTTATATTTAATTCCGATGCAACTTCTGTTTTTCATCGTCAATGGGAAGGTCAAAGGGATACAGTAAACCTGCAGAGGTGCATCAGAATGTAAAACTGGTGACACAGGAAACGATCAACACATAGACAGTAGGAAGAATCATTCTTCCTGTACTTAAGTCGACATTGTGTCTCTTATATTTAATTCCGATGCCATGTCTGTGTTTCATCGTCAATGGGAAGGTCCAAGGGGTGTAGTAAACCTGCAGAGGTGCATCGGAAAGTAAAACTGGTGACACAGGAAACGCTCAAAACATAGACAGTAGGAAGACTTAGTCTTTCTGTACTTAAGTCGGAATTGTGTCTCTTATATTTAATTCCGATGCAATTTCTGTGTTTCATCGTCAATGGGAAGGTCCAAGGGATACAGTAAACCGGCAGAGGTGCATCGGAATGTAAAACTGGTGACTCAGGAACCGCTCAAACATTGACCGTACGAAGGCAGTTTTCTTGTACTTAAGTCAGCATTGTGTCTCTTATATTAAATTTCGATGCATTTTCTGTGTTTCATCGTCAATGGGAAGGTCCAGGGATACAGGAAACCTGCAGAGGTGCATCGGAATGTAAAACTGGTGACACAGGAAACGCTCAAAACATAGAGAGTAGGAAGACTCAGTCTTCCTGTTTTTAAGTCGGCATTGTGTCTCTTATATTTAATTCCGATGCAATTTCTGTGTTTCATCGTCAATGGGAAGGTCCAAGGGATACAGTAAACCTGCAGAGGTGCATCGGAATGTAAAACTAGTGACACAGGAAACGCTCAAAACATAGACAGTAGGAAGATTCAGTCTTCCTGTAGTTAAGTCGGCATTGTGTCTCTTATATTTAATTCCGATGCAATTTCTGTGTTTCATCGTCAATGGGAAGGTCCAAGGGATACACTAAACCTGCAGAGGTGCATCGGAATGTAAAACTGGTGACACAGGAAACGCTCAAAACGTAGACAGTAGGAAGACACAGTCTTCCTATACTTAAGTCGGCATTGTGTCTCTTATATTTATTCCCGATGCAATTTCTGTGTTTCATCGTGAATGGGAAGGTCCAAGGGATATAGGAAACCTGCAGAGGTGCATCGGAAAGTAAAACTGATGACACAGGAAAAACTCAAAACATAGACAGTAGGAAGACTTAGTCTTCCTGTACTTAAGTCGGCATTGTGTCTCTCATATTTAATTCCGATGCAATTTCTGTGTTTCATCCTCACTGTGAAGGTCCAAGGGATACAGTAAACCTGTAGAGGTGCATCGGAATGTAAAACTGGTGACACAGCAAACGCTCAAATTACAGACAGTAGGAAGACAGTCTTCCTGTACTTAAGTCGGCATTGTGTCTCTTATATTTAATTCCGATGCAATTTCTGTGTTTCATCGCCAATGGGAAGGTCCAAGGGATACAGTAAAACTGCAGAGCTGCATCGGAATGTAAAACTGTCGACACAGGAAACGCTCAAAACATAGAGAGTAGGAAGACTCAGTCTTCCTGTATTTAAGACGGCATTGTGTCTCTTATATTTAATTCCGATGCAATTTCTGTGTTTCATCGTCAATGGGAAGGTCCAAGGGATACAGTAAACCTGCAGAGGTGCATCGGAATGTAAAACTAGTGACACAGGAAACGCTCAAAACATAGACAGTAGGAAGATTCAGTCTTCCTGTAGTTAAGTCGGCATTGTGTCTCTTATATTTAATTCCGATGCAATTTCTGTGTTTCATCGTCAATGGGAAGGTCCAAGGGATACACTAAACCTGCAGAGGTGCATCGGAATGTAAAACTGGTGACACAGGAAACGCTCAAAACATAGACAGCAGGAAGACTCAGTCTTCCTGTACTTAAGTCGGCATTGTGTCTCTTATATTTAATCCCGATGCGATTTCTGTGTTTCATCGACAATAGGAAGGTCCAAGGGATACAGTAAACCTGCAGAGGTGCATCGGAATGTAAAACTGGTGACACAGGAAACGCTCAAAACATAGACAGTAGGAAGACTCAGTCTTCCTGTTTTTAAGTCGGCATTGTGTCTCTTATATTTAATTCCGATGCAATTTCTGTGTTTCATCGTGAATGGGAAGGTCCAAGGGATATAGTAAACCTGCAGAGGTGCAACGGAAAGTAAAACTGATGACACAGGAAACGCTCAAAACATAGACAGTAGGAAGACTTAGTCTTCCTGTACTTAAGTCGGCATTGTGTTTATTATATTTAATTCCGATGCAATTTCTGTGTTTCATCGTCACTGTGAAGGTCCAAGGGATACAGTAAACCTGTAGAGGTGCATCGGAATGTAAAACTGGTGACACAGGAAACGCTCAAATTATAGCCAATAGGAAGACTTAGTCTTCCTGTACTTAAGTCGGCATTGTGTCTCTTATATTTAATTCCGATGCAATTTCTGTGTTTCATCGTCAATGGGAAGGTCCAAGGGATACAGTAAACCTGCAGAGGTGCATCAGAATGTAAAACTGGTGACACAGGAAACGCTCGACACATAGACAGTAGGAAGAATCATTCTTCCTGTACTTAAGTCGACATTGTGTCTCTTATATTTAATTCCGATGCCATGTCTGTGTTTCATCGTCAATGGGAAGGTCCAAGGGATATAGTAAACCTGCAGAGGTGCATCGGAAAGTAAAACTGATGACACAGGAAACGCTCAAAACATAGACAGTAGGAAGACTTAGTCTTTCTGTACTTAAGTCGGAATTGTGTCTCTTATATTTAATTCCGATGCAACTTCTGTTTTTCATCGTCAATGGGAAGGTCAAAGGGATACAGTAAACCTGCAGAGGTGCATCAGAATGTAAAACTGGTGACACAGGAAACGATCAACACATAGACAGTAGGAAGAATCATTCTTCCTGTACTTAAGTCGACATTGTGTCTCTTATATTTAATTCCGATGCCATGTCTGTGTTTCATCGTCAATGGGAAGGTCCAAGGGGTGTAGTAAACCTGCAGAGGTGCATCGGAAAGTAAAACTGGTGACACAGGAAACGCTCAAAACATAGACAGTAGGAAGACTTAGTCTTTCTGTACTTAAGTCGGAATTGTGTCTCTTATATTTAATTCCGATGCAATTTCTGTGTTTCATCGTCAATGGGAAGGTCCAAGGGATACAGTAAACCGGCAGAGGTGCATCGGAATGTAAAACTGGTGACTCAGGAACCGCTCAAACATTGACCGTACGAAGGCAGTTTTCTTGTACTTAAGTCAGCATTGTGTCTCTTATATTAAATTTCGATGCATTTTCTGTGTTTCATCGTCAATGGGAAGGTCCAGGGATACAGGAAACCTGCAGAGGTGCATCGGAATGTAAAACTGGTGACACAGGAAACGCTCAAAACATAGAGAGTAGGAAGACTCAGTCTTCCTGTTTTTAAGTTGGCATTGTGTCTCTTATATTTAATTCCGATGCAATTTCTGTGTTTCATCGTCAATGGGAAGGTCCAAGGGATACAGTAAACCTGCAGAGGTGCATCGGAATGTAAAACTGGTGACACAGGAAACGCTCAAAACATAGACAGTAGGAAGACACAGTCTTCCTGTACTTAAGTCGGCATTGTGTCTCTTATATTTAATTCCGATGCAATTTCTGTGTTTCATCGTCAATGGGAAGGTCCAAGGGATACAATAAACCTGTAGATGTGCATCGGAATGTAAAACTGGTGACACAGGAAACGCTCAAAACATAGACAGTAGGAAGACTCAGTCTTCCTATACTTAAGTCGGCATTGTGTCTCTTATTTTTATTTCCGATGAAATTTCTGTGTTTTATCGGGAATTGGAAGGTCCAAGGGATATAGGAAACCTGCAGAGGGGCATCGGAAAGTAAAACTAATGACACAGGAAAATCTCAAACATAGACAGTAGGAAGACTTAGTCTTCCTGTACTTAAGTCGGCATTGTGTCTCTTATAGTTAATTCCGATGCAATTTCTGTGTTTCATCCTCACTGTGAAGGTCCAAGGGAGACAGTAAACCTGTTGAGGTGCATCGGAATGTAAAACTGGTGACACAGGAAACGCTCAAATTACAGACAGTAGGAAGACAGTCTTCCTGTACTTAAGTCGGCATTGTGTCTCTTATATTTAATTCCGATGCAATTTCTGTGTTTCATCGCCAATGGGAAGGTCCAAGGGATACAGTAAACCTGCAGAGGTGCATCGGAATGTAAAACTGGTGACACAGGAAACGCTCAAAACATAGACAGTAGGAAGACTCAGTCTTCCTGTACTTAAGTCGGCATTGTGTCTCTTATATTTAATTCCGATGCAATTTCAGTGTTTCATCGTCAATGGGAATGTCCAAAGGATACAGTAAACCTGCAGACGTGCATCGGAATGTAAAACTAGTGACACAGGAAACGCTCAAATCATAGACAGTAAGAAGACTCAATCTTCCTGTACTTAAGTCGGCATTGTGTCTCTTATATTTAATTCCGATGCAATTTCTGTGTTTCATCGTCAATGGGAAGGTCCAAGGGATACAGTAAACCTGCAGAGGTGCATCGGAACGTAAAAGTGGTGACACAGGAAACGCTCAAAACATAGACAGTAGGAAGACTCAGTCTTCCTGTAGTTAAGTCGGCATTGTGTCTCTTATATATATTTCCGATGAAATTTCTGTGTTTCATCGTGAATGGGAAGGTCCAAGGGATATAGTAAACCTGCAGAGGTGCATCGGAAGTAAAACTGATGACACAGGAAACGCTCAAAACGTAGACAGTAGGAAGACTTAGTCTTCCTGTACTTAAGTCGGCATTGTGTTTCTTATATTTAATTCCGATGCAATTTCTGTGTTTCATCGTCACTGTGAAGGTCCAAGGGATACAGTAAACCTGTAGAGGTGCATCGGAATGCGAAACTGGTGACACAGGAAACGCTCAAATTATAGACAATAGGAAGACTAAGTCTTCCTGTACTTAAGTCGGCATTGTGTCTCTTATATTTAATTCCGATGCAATTTCTGTGTTTCATTGTCAATGGGAGGGTCCAAGGCATACAGTAAACCTGCAGAGGTGCATCAGAATGTAAAACTGGTGACACAGGAAACGCTCAACACATAGACAGTAGGAAGACTCAGTCTTCCTGTACTTAAGTCGGCATTGTGTCTCTTATATTTAATTCCGATGCAATTTCTGTGTTTCTTCGTCAATGGGAAGGTCCAATGGATACAGAAAACCTGCAGAGGTGCATCGGAATGTAAAACTGGTGACACAGGAAACGCTCAAATTATAGACAATAGGAAGACTTAGTCTTACTGTACTTAAGTCGGCATTGTGTCTCTTATATTTAATTCCGATGCAATTTCTGTGTTTCATCGTCAATGGGAAGGTCCAAGGGATACAGTAAACCTACAGAGGTGCATCAGAATGTAAAACTGGTGACACAGGAAACGCTCAACACATAGACAGTAGGAAGAATCATTCTTCCTGTACTTAAGTCGACATTGTGTCTCTTATATATAATTCCGATGCCATGTCTGTGTTTCATCGTCAATGGGAAGGTCCAAGGGATGTAGTTAACCTGCAGAGGTGCATCGGAATGTAAAACTGGTGACACAGGAAACGCTCAAAACATAGACAGTAGGAAGACTTAGTCTTTCTGTACTTAAGTCGGAATTGTGTCTCTTATATTTAATTCCGATGCAATTTCTGTGTTTCATCGTCAATGGGAAGGTCCAAGGGATACAGTAAACCGGCAGAGGTGCATCGGAATGTAAAACTGGTGACTCAGGAACCGCTCAAACATTGATCGTACGAAGGCAGTTTTCTTGTACTTAAGTCAGCATTGTGTCTCTTATATTTAATTTCGATGCATTTTCTGTGTTTCATCGTCAATGGGAAGGTCCAGGGATACAGGAAACCTGCAGAGGTGCATCGGAATGTAAAACTGGTGACACAAGAAACGCTCAAAACATAGAGAGTAGGAAGACTCAGTCTTCCTGTTTTTAAGTCGGCATTGTGTCTCTTATATTTAATTCCGATGCAATTTTTGTGTTTCATCGTCAATGGGAAGGTCCAAGGGATACAGTAAACCTGCAGAGGTGCATCGGAAAGTAAAACTAATGACACAGGAAAAACCCAAAACATAGACTGTAGGAAGACTCAGTCTTCCTGTACTTAAGTCGGCATTGTGTCTCTTATATTTAATTCCGATGCAATTTCTGTGTTTCTTCGTCAATGGGAAGGTCCAATGGATACAGAAAACCTGCAGAGGTGCATCAGATTGTAAAACTGGTGACACAGGAAACGCTCAAAACATAGACAGTAGGAAGACTCAGTCTTCGTGTACTTAAGTCGTCATTGTGTCTCTTATAATTAATTCCGATGCGATTTCTGTGTTTCATCGACAATGGGAAGGTCCAAGGGATACAGTAAACCGGCAGAGGTGCATCGGAATGTAAAACTGGTGACACAGGAAACGCTCAAACATTGACCGTACGAAGACTGTTTTCTTGTACTTAAGTCGGCATTGTGTCTTTTATATTTAATTTCGATGCAATTTCTGTGTTTCATCGTCAATGGGAAGGTTCAAGGGAGACAGGAAACCTGCAGAGGTGCATCGGAATGTAAAACTGGTGACACAGCAAACGCTCAAAACATAGAGAGTAGGAAGACTCAGTCTTCCTGTACTTAAGTCGGCATTGTGTCTCCTATATTTAATTCCGATGCAATTTCTGTGTTTCATCGTCAATGGGAAGGTCCAAGGGATACAGTAAACCTGCAGAGGTGCATCGGAATGTAAAACTAGTAACACAGGTAACGTTAAAAGCATAGACAGCAGGAAGACTCAGTCTTCCTGTATTTATGTCGGCATTGTGTCTCTTATATTTAATTCCGATGCAATTTCTGTGTTTCATCGTCAGTGGGAAGGTCCAAGGGATACAGTAAACCTACAGAGGTGCATCGGAATGTAAAACTGGTGACACAGGAAACGCTCAAACCATAGACAGTAGGAAGACTCAGTCTTGCTGTACTTAAGGCGGCATTGTGTCTCTTATATTTAATTCCGATGAAATTTCTGTGTTTCATCGTCAATGGGAAGGTCCATGGGATACAGTAAACCTGCAGAGGTGCATCAGAATGTAAAACTAGTGACACAGGTAACGCTCAGAACATTGACAGTAGGAAGACTCAGTCTTCCTGTACTTAAGTCGGCATTGTGTCTCTTATATTTAATTCCGATGCGATTTCTGTGTTTCATCGACAGTGGGAAGGTCCAAGGGATACAGGAAACCGGCAGAGGTGCTTTGGAATGTAAAACTGGTGACACAGGAAACGCTCAAAACATAGAGAGTAGGAAGACTCAGACTTCCTGTACCTAAGTCGGCATTGTGTCTCTCATATTTAATTCCGATGCAATTTCTGTGTTTCTTCGTCAATGGGAAGGTCCAAGGGATACAATAAACCTGCAGAGGTGCATCGGAATGTAAAACTGGTGACACAGGAAACGCTCAAAACATAGACAGTAGGAAGACTCAGTCTTCCTATACTTAAGTCGGCATAGTGTCTCTTATATTTATTTCCGATGAAATTTCTGTGTTTCATCGTGAATGGGAAGGTCCAAGGGATATAGTAAATCTGCAGAGGTGCATCGGAAAGTAAAACTGATGACACAGGAAAAGCTCAAATCATAGACAGTAGGAAGACTTAGTCTTCCTGTACTTAAGTCGGCATTGTGTCTCTTATATTTAATTCCGATGCAATTTCTTTGTTTCATCCTCACTGTGAAGGTCCAAGGGATACAGTAAACCTGTAGAGGTGCATCGGAATGTAAAACTGGTGACACAGGAAACGCTCAAATTACAGACAGTAGGAAGACTCAGTCTTCCTGTACTTCAGTCGGCATTGTGTCTCTTATATTTAATTCCGATGCAATTTCTGTGTTTCATCGCCAATGGGAAGGTCCAAGGGATACAGTAAAACTGCAGAGGTGCATCAGAATGTAAAACTGGTGACACAGGAAACGCTCAGATCATAGACAGTAGGAAGACTCAGTCTTCCTGTACTTAAGTCGGCATTGTGTCTCTTATATTTAATTCCGATGCGATTTCTGTGTTTCATCGACAATGGGAAGGTCCAAGGATACAGTAAACCAGCAGAGGTGCATCGGAATGTAAAACTGGTGACACAGGAAACGCTCAAAACATAGACCGTACGAAGACTGTTTTCTTGTACTTAAGTCGGCATTGTGTCTTTTATATTTAATTTCGATGCAATTTCTGTGTTTCATCGTCAATGGGAAGGTCCAAGGGATACAGTAAACCTGTAGAGGTGCATCGGAATGTAAAACTGGTGACACAGGAAACGATCAAAACATAGAGAGTAGGAAGACTCAGTCTTCGTGTACTTAAGTCGGCATTGTGTCTCTTATATTTAATTCCGATGCAATTTCTGTGTTTCATCGTCAATGGGAAGGTCCAAGGGATACAGTAAACCTGCGGAGGCGAATGGGAATGTAAAACTGGTGACACAGGAAACGCTCAAATCATTGACAGTAGGAAGACTCAGTCTTCCTGTACCTAAGCCGGCATTGTGTCTCTTATATTTAATTCCGATGCGATTTCTGTGTTTCATCGACAATGGGAAGGTCCAAGGGATACAGTAAACCAGCAGAGGTGCATCGGAATGTAAAACTGGTGACACAGCAAACGCTCAAAACATAGACCGTACGAAGACTGTTTTCTTGTACTTAAGTCGGCATTGTGTCTTTTATATTTAATTTCGATGCAATTTCTGTGTTTCATCGTCAATGGGAAGGTCCAAGGGATACAGTAAACCTGTAGAGGTGCATCGGAATGTAAAACTGGTGACACAGGAAACGCTCAAGACATAGTCTTCGTGTACTTAAGTCGGGATTGTGTCTCTTATATTTATTTCCGATGAAATTTCTGTGTTTCATCGTGAATGAGAAGGTCCAAGGGATATATTAAACCTGCAGAGGTGCATCGGAATGTAAAACTGGTGACACAGAAAACGCTCAAACCATAGAAAGTAGGAAGACTCAGTCTTGCTGTACTTAAGTCGGCATTGTGTCTCTTATATTTATTTCCGATGAAATTTCTGTGTTTCATCGTCAATGGGAAGGTCCATGGGATACAGTAAACCTGCAGAGGTGCATCAGAATGTAAAACTAGTGACACAGGAAACGCTCAGAACATTGACAGTAGGAAGACTCAGTCTTCCTGTACTTAAGTCGGCATTGTGTCTCTTATATTTAATTCCGATGCAATTTCTGTGTTTCATCGTCAATGGGAAGGTCCAAGGGGTACAGTAAACCTGCAGAGGTGCATCGGAAAGTAAAACTGATGACACAGTTAACGCTCAAAACATAGACAGTAGGAAGACATAGTCTTCCTGTACTTAAGTCGGCATTGTGTCTCTTATATTTAATTCCGATGCAATTTCTGTTTTTCATCGTCCTTGGGAAGGTCCAATTGATACAGTAAACCTGCAGAGGCGAATCGGAATGTAAAACTAGTGACACAGG
Source organism: Schistocerca nitens (assembly GCF_023898315.1). Classification (NCBI taxonomy): domain Eukaryota; kingdom Metazoa; phylum Arthropoda; class Insecta; order Orthoptera; family Acrididae; genus Schistocerca; species Schistocerca nitens. The sequence continues at coordinate 765,023,609 of NC_064619.1, forward strand.
AAACGCTCAAAACATTGACAGTAGGAAGACTCAGTCTTCCTGTACTTAAGTCGGCATTGTGTCTCTTATATTTAATTCCGATGCGATTTCTGTGTTTCATCGACAATGGGAAGGTCCAAGGGATACAGTAAACCAGCAGAGGTGCATCGGAATGTAAAACTGGTGACACAGGAAACGCTCAAAACATAGACCGTACGAAGACTGTTTTCTTGTACTTAAGTCGGCATTGTGTCTTTTATATTTAATTTCGATGCAATTTCTGTGTTTCATCGTCAATGGGAAGGTCCAAGGGATACAGTAAACCTGTAGAGGTGCATCGGAATGTAAAACTGGTGACACAGGAAACGATCAAAACATAGAGAGTAGGAAGACTCAGTCTTCGTGTACTTAAGTCGGCATTGTGTCTCTTATATTTAATTCCGATGCAATTTCTGTGTTTCATCGTCAATGGGAAGGTCCAAGGGATACAGTAAACCTGCAGAGGCGAATGGGAATGTAAAACTGGTGACACAGGAAACGCTCAAAACATTGACAGTAGGAAGACTCAGTCTTCCTGTACTTAAGCCGGCATTGTGTCTCTTATATTTAATTCCGATGCGATTTCTGTGTTTCATCGACAATGGGAAGGTCCAAGGGATACAGTAAACCAGCAGAGGTGCATCGGAATGTAAAACTGGTGACACAGCAAACGCTCAAAACATAGACCGTACGAAGACTGTTTTCTTGTACTTAAGTCGGCATTGTGTCTTTTATATTTAATTTCGATGCAATTTCTGTGTTTCATCGTCAATGGGAAGGTCCAAGGGATACAGTAAACCTGTAGAGGTGCATCGGAATGTAAAACTGGTGACACAGGAAACGCTCAAGACATAGTCTTCGTGTACTTAAGTCGGGATTGTGTCTCTTATATTTATTTCCGATGAAATTTCTGTGTTTCATCGTGAATGGGAAGGTCCAAGGGATATATTAAACCTGCAGAGGTGCATCGGAATGTAAAACTGGTGACACAGAAAACGCTCAAACCATAGAAAGTAGGAAGACTCAGTCTTGCTGTACTTAAGTCGGCATTGTGTCTCTTATATTTATTTCCGATGAAATTTCTGTGTTTCATCGTCAATGGGAAGGTCCATGGGATACAGTAAACCTGCAGAGGTGCATCAGAATGTAAAACTAGTGACACAGGAAACGCTCAGAACATTGACAGTAGGAAGACTCAGTCTTCCTGTACTTAAGTCGGCATTGTGTCTCTTATATTTAATTCCGATGCAATTTCTGTGTTTCATCGTCAATGGGAAGGTCCAAGGGGTACAGTAAACCTGCAGAGGTGCATCGGAAAGTAAAACTGATGACACAGTTAACGCTCAAAACATAGACAGTAGGAAGACATAGTCTTCCTGTACTTAAGTCGGCATTGTGTCTCTTATATTTAATTCCGATGCAATTTCTGTTTTTCATCGTCCTTGGGAAGGTCCAATTGATACAGTAAACCTGCAGAGGCGAATCGGAATGTAAAACTAGTGACACAGGAAACGCTCAAAACATTGACAGTAGGAAGACTCAGTCTTCCTGTACTTAAGTCGGCATTGTGTCTCTTATATTTAATTCCGATGCGATTTCTGTGTTTCATCGACAATGGGAAGGTCCAAGGGATACAGTAAACCAGCAGAGGTGCATCGGAATGTAAAACTGGTGACACAGGAAACGCTCAAAACATAGACCGTACGAAGACTGTTTTCTTGTACTTAAGTCGGCATTGTGTCTTTTATATTTAATTTCGATGCAATTTCTGTGTTTCATCGTCAATGGGAAGGTCCAAGGGATACAGTAAACCTGTAGAGGTGCATCGGAATGTAAAACTGGTGACACAGGAAACGATCAAAACATAGAGAGTAGGAAGACTCAGTCTTCGTGTACTTAAGTCGGCATTGTGTCTCTTATATTTAATTCCGATGCAATTTCTGTGTTTCATCGTCAATGGGAAGGTCCAAGGGATACAGTAAACCTGCAGAGGCGAATGGGAATGTAAAACTGGTGACACAGGAAACGCTCAAAACATTGACAGTAGGAAGACTCAGTCTTCCTGTACTTAAGCCGGCATTGTGTCTCTTATATTTAATTCCGATGCGATTTCTGTGTTTCATCGACAATGGGAAGGTCCAAGGGATACAGTAAACCAGCAGAGGAGCATCGGAATGTAAAACTGGTGACACAGCAAACGCTCAAAACATAGACCGTACGAAGACTGTTTTCTTGTACTTAAGTCGGCATTGTGTCTTTTATATTTAATTTCGATGCAATTTCTGTGTTTCATCGTCAATGGGAAGGTCCAAGGGATACAGTAAACCTGTAGAGGTGCATTGGAATGTAAAACTGGTGACACAGGAAACGCTCAAAACATAGAGAGTAGGAAGACTCAGTCTTCGTGTACTTAAGTCGGGATTGTGTCTCTTATGTTTAATTCCGATGCAATTTCTGTGTTTCATCGTCACTGTGAAGGTCCAAGGGATACAGAAAACCTGTATATGTGCATCGGAATGTAAAACTGGTGATACAGGAAACGCTCAAATTATAGACAGTAGGAAGACTCAGTCTTCCTGTACTTAAGTCGTCATTGTGTCTCTTATATTTATTTCCGATGAAATTTCTGTGTTTCATCGTGAATGGGAAGGTCCAAGGGATATATTAAACCTGCAGAGGTGCATCGGAATGTAAAACTGGTGACACAGAAAACGCTCAAACCATAGAAAGTAGGAAGACTCAGTCTTGCTGTACTTAAGTCGGCATTGTGTCTCTTATATTTATTTCCGATGAAATTTCTGTGTTTCATCGTCAATGGGAAGGTCCATGGGATACAGTAAACCTGCAGAGGTGCATCAGAATGTAAAACTAGTGACACAGGAAACGCTCAAAACATTGACAGTAGGAAGACTCAGTCTTCCTGTACTTAAGTCGGCATTGTGTCTCTTATATTTAATTCCGATGCGATTTCTGTGTTTCATCGACAATGGGAAGGTCCAAGGGGTACAGTAAACCTGCAGAGGTGCATTGGAAAGTAAAACTGATGACACAGTTAACGCTCAAAACATATACAGTAGGAAGACATAGTCTTCCTGTACTTAAGTCGGCATTGTGTCTCTTATATTTAATTCCGATGCAATTTCTGTTTTTCATCGTCCTTGGGAAGGTCCAATTGATACAGTAAACCTGCAGAGGCGAATCGGAATGTAAAACTAGTGACACAGGAAACGCTCAAAACATTGACAGTAGGAAGACTCAGTCTTCCTGTACTTAAGTCGGCATTGTGTCTCTTATATTTAATTCCGATGCGATTTCTGTGTTTCATCGACAATGGGAAGGTCCAAGGGATACAGTAAACCTGTAGAGGTGCATCGGAATGTAAAACTAGTGACACAGGAAACGTTAAAAACATAGACAGTAGGAAGACTCAGTCTTCTTGTACTTAAGTCGGCATTGTGTTTCTTATATTTAATTCCGATTCAATTTCTATGTTTCATCGTCAATGGGAAGGTCCAAGGGATACAGTAAATCTGCAGAGCTGCATCGGAATGTAAAACTGGTGACACAGGAAACGCTCAAAACATAGGCAGTAGGAAGACTTAGTCTTCCTGTACTTAAGTCGGAATTGTGTCTCTTATATTTAATTCCGATGCAATTTCTGTGTTTCATCGTCAATGGGAAGGTCCAAGGGATACAGTAAACCTGCAGAGGTGCATCGGAATGTAAAACTGACGACACAGAAAACGCTCAAAACATAGACAGTAGGAAGACTCAGTCTTCCTGTACTTAAGTCGGCATTGTGTCTCTTATATTTAATTCCGATGGGATTTCTGTGCTTCATCGACAATGGGAAGGTCCAAGGGATACAGGAAGCCGGAGGAGGTGCATCGGAATGTAAAACTGGTGACACAGGAAACGCTCAAAACATAGAGAGTAGGAAGACTAAGTCTTCCTGTACCTAAGTCGGCATTGTGTCTCTCATATTTAATTCCGATGCAATTTCTGTGTTTCTTCGTCAATGGGAAGGTCCAAGGGATACACTAAACCTGCAGAGGTGCATCGGAATGTAAAACTGGTGACACAGGAAACGCTCAAAACATAGACAGTAGGAAGACTCAGTCTTCCTATACTTAAGTCGGCATAGTGTCTCTTATATTTATTTCCGATGAAATTTCTGTGTTTCATCGTGAATGGGAAGGTCCAAGGGATATAGTAAACCTGCAGAGGTGCATCGGAAAGTAAAACTGATGACACAGGAAAAGCTCAAATCATAGACAGTAGGAGGACTTAGTCTTCCTGTACTTAAGTCGGCATTGTGTCTCTTATATTTAATTCCGATGCAATTTCTTTGTTTCATCCTCACTGTGAAGGTCCAAGGGATACAGTAAACCTGTAGAGGTGCATCGGAATGTAAAACTGGTGACACAGGAAACGCTCAAATTACAGACAGTAGGAAGACTCAGTCTTCCTGTACTTCAGTCGGCATTGTGTCTCTTATATTTAATTCCGATGCAATTTCTGTGTTTCATCGCCAATGGGAAGGTCCAAGGGATACAGTAAAACTGCAGAGGTACATCAGAATGTAAAACTGGTGACACAGGAAACGCTCAAAACATAGAGAGTAGGAAGACTCAGTCTTCCTGTACTTAAGTCGGCATTGTGTCACTTACATTTAATTCCGATGCAATTTCTGTGTTTCATCGTCAATGGGAAGGTCCAAGGGATACAGTAAACCTGCAGAGGTGCATCGGAATGTAATACTAGTGACACAGGAAACGCTCAAAACATAGACAGTAGGAAGACTCAGTCTTCCTGTAGTTAAGTCGGCATTGTGTCTCTTATATTTAATTCCGATGCGATTTCTGTGTTTCATCGTCAATGGGAAGGTCCAAGGGATACAGAAAACCTGCAGAGGTGCATCAGATTGTAAAACTGGTGACACAGGAAACGCTCAAATCATAGACAGTAGGAAGACTCAGTCTTCCTGTACTTAAGTCGGCATTGTGTCTCTTATATTTAATTCCGATGCGATTTCTGTGTTTCATCGACAATGGGAAGGTCCAAGGGATACAGTAAACCAGCAGAGGTGCATCGGAATGTAAAACTGGTGACACAGGAAACGCTCAAAACATAGACCGTACGAAGACTGTTTTCTTGTACTTAAGTCAGCATTGTGTCTTTTATATTTAATTTCGATGCAATTTCTGTGTTTCATCGTCAATGGGAAGGTCCAAGGGATACAGTAAACCTGTAGAGGTGCATCGGAATGTAAAACTGGTGACACAGGAAACGCTCAAAACATAGAGAGTAGGAAGACTCAGTCTTCGTGTACTTAAGTCGGCATTGTGTCTCTTATATATAATTCCGATGCAATTTCTGTGTTTCATCGTCAATGGGAAGGTCCAAGGGATACAGTAAACCTGCAGAGGCGAATGGGAATGTAAAACTGGTGACACAGGAAACGGTCAAAACATTGACAGTAGGAAGGCTCAGTCTTCCTGTACTTAAGTCGGCATTGTGTCTCTTATATTTAATTCCGATGCGATTTCTGTTTTTCATCGACAATGGGAAGGTCCAAGGGATACAGTAAACCAGCAGAGGTGCATCGGAATGTAAAACTGGTGACACAGCAAACGCTCAAAACATAGACCGTACGAAGACTGTTTTCTTGTACTTAAGTCGGCATTGTGTCTTTTATATTTAATTTCGATGCAATTTCTGTGTTTCATCGTCAATGGGAAGGTCCAAGGGATACAGTAAACCTGTAGAGGTGCATCGGAATGTAAAACTGGTGACACAGGAAACGCTCAAATCATAGAGAGTAGGAAGACTCAGTCTTCGTGTACTTAAGTTGGGATTGTGTCTCTTATGTTTAATTCCGATGCAATTTCTGTGTTTCATCGTCACTGTGAAGGTCCAAGGGATACAGAAAACCTGTATATGTGCATCGGATTGTAAAACTGGTGATACAGGAAACGCTCAAATTATAGACAGTAGGAAGACACAGTCTTCCTGTACTTAAGTCGTCATTGTGTCTCTTATATTTATTTCCGATGCAATTTCTGTGTTTCATCGTGAATGGGAAGGTCCAAGGGATATATTAAACCTGCAGAGGTGCATAGGAAAGTAAAACTGATGACACAGGAAACGCTCAAAACATAGACAGTAGGAAGACTTAGTCTTCCTGTACTTAAGTCGGAATTGTGTCTCTTATATTGAATTCCGATGCAATTTCTGTGTTTCATCGTCAATGGGAAGGTCCAAGGGATACAGTAAATCTGCAGAGGTGCATCGGAATTTAAAACTGGTGACACAGGAAACGCTCAAAGCATAGAGAGTAGGAAGACTCAGTCCTCCTGTACTTAAGTCGTCATTGTGTCTCTTATATTTATTTCCGATGAAATTTCTGTGTTTCATCGTGAATGGGAAGGTCCAAGGGATATAGTAAACCAGCAGAGGTGCATCGGAAAGTAAAACTGATGACACAGGAAACGCTCAAAACATAGGCAGTAGGAAGACTTAGTCTTCCTGTACTTAAGTCGGAATTGTGTCTCTCATATTTAATTCCGATGCAATTTCGGTGTTTCTTCGTCAACGGGAAGGTCCAAGGGATACAATAAACCTGCAGAGGTGCATCGGAATGTAAAACTGGTGACACAGGAAACGCTCAAAACATAGACAGTAGGAAGACTCAGTCTTCCTATACTTAAATCGGCATTGTGTCTCTTATATTTATTTCCGATGAAATTTCTGTGTTTCATCGTGAATGGGAAGGTCCAAGGGATATAGTAAACCTGCAGAGGTGCATCGGAAAGTAAAACTGATGACACAGGAAAAGCTCAAATCATAGACAGTAGGAAGACTTAGTCTTCCTGTACTAAAGTCGGCATTGTGTCTCTAATATTTAATTCCGATGCAATTTCTGTGTTTCATCCTCACTGCGAAGGTCCAAGGGATACAGTAAACCTGTAGAGGTGCATCGGAATGTAAAACTGGTGACACAGGAAACGCTCAATTTACAGACAGTAGGAAGACTCAGTCTTCCTGTACTTAAGTCGTCATTGTGTCTCTTATATTTAATTCCGATGCAATTTCTGTGTTTCATCGCCAATGGGAAGGTCCAAGGGATACAGTAAACCTGCAGAGGTGCATCGGAATGTAAAACTAGTGACACAGGAAACGCTCAAAACATAGACAGTAGGAAGACTCAGTCTTCCTGTACTTAAGTCGGCATTGTGTCCCTTATACTTAATTCCGATGCAATTTCTGTGTTTCATCGTCAATGGGAAGGTCCAAGGGATACAGTAAACCTGCAGAGGTGCATCGGAATGTAAAACTGGTGACACAGGAAACGCTCAAACACAGACAGTAGGAAGACTCAGTCTTCCTGTACTTAAGTCGGCATTGTGTCTCTTATATTTAATTCCGATGCAATTTCTTTGTTTCATTGTCAATGGGAGGGTCCAAGGGATACACTAAACCTGCAGAGGTGAATCAGAATGTAAAACTGCTGACACAGGAAACGCTCAACACATAGACAGTAGGAAGACTCAGTCTTCCTGTTCTTAAGTCGGCATTGTGTCTCTTATATTTAATTCCGATGCAATTTCTGTGTTTCTTCGTCAATGAGATGCTCCAATGGATACAGAAAACCTGCAGAGGTGCATCAGATTGTAAAACTGGTGACACAGGAAACGCTCAAAACATAGACAGTAGGAAGACTCAGTCTTCCTGTACTTAAGTCGGCATTGTGTCTCTTATATTTAATTCCGATGCGATTTCTGTGTTTCATCGTCAATGGGAAGGTCCAAGGGATACAGAAAAGCTGTATATGTGCATCGGAATGTAAAACTGGTGATACAGGAAACGCTCAAATTATAGACAGTAGGAAGACTCAGTCTTCTTGTACTTAAGTCGGCATTGTGTCTCTTATATTTAATTCCGATTCAATTTCTGTGTTTCATCGTGAATGGGAAGGTCCAAGGGATACAGTAAACCTGCAGAGGTGCATCGGAGTGTAAAACTGGTGACACAGGAAACGCTCAAAACATAGCCAGAAGGAAGACTCAGTCTTCCTGTACTTAAGTCGGCATTGTGTCTCTTATATTTATTTACGATGAAATTTCTGTGTTTCATCGTGAATGGGAAGGTCCCAGGGATACAGTAAACCTGCAGAGGTGCATCGGAATGTAAAACTAGAGACACAGGAAACGCTCAAAACATAGACAGTAGGAAGACTCAATCTTCCTGTACTTAAGTCGGCATTGTGTCTCTTACATTTAATTCCGATGCAATTTCTGTGTTTCATCGTCAATGGGAAGGTCCAAGGGATACAGTAAATCTGCAGAGGTGCATCGGAATGTAAAACTGGTGACACAGGAAACGCTCAAAGCATAGAGAGTAGGAAGACTCAGTCTTCCTGTACTTAAGTCGTCATTGTGTCTCTTATATTTATTTCCGATGAAATATCTGTGTTTCATCGTGAATGGGAAGGTCCAAGGGATATAGTAAACCTGCAGAGGTGCATCGGAAAGTAAAACTGATGACACAGGAAACGCTCAAAACATAGGCAGTAGGAAGACTTAGTCTTCCTGTACTTAAGTCGGCATTGTGTCTCTTCTATTTAATTCCGATGCAATTTCTGTGTTTCATCGTCAATGGGAAGGTCCAAGGGATACAGTAAACCAGCAGAGGTGCATCAGAATGTAAAACTGGTGACACAGGAAACGCTCAAAACATAGACCGTACGAAGACTGTTTTCATGTACTTAAGTCGGCATTGTGTCTTTTATATTTAATTTCGATGCACTTTCTGTGTTTCATCGTCAATGGGAAGGTCCAAGGGATACACTAAACCTGTAGAGGTGCATCGGAATGTAAAACTGGTGACACAGGAAACGCTCAAAACATAGAGAGTAGGAAGACTCAGTCTTCGTGTACTTAAGTCGGCATTGTGTCTCTTATATTTAATTCCGATGCAATTTCTGTGTTTCATCGTCAATGGGAAGGTCCAAGGGATACAGTAAACCTGCAGAGGCGAATCGGAATGTAAAACTGGTGACAAAGGAAACGCTCAAAACATTGACAGTAGGAAGACTCAGTCTTCCTGTACTAAAGTCGGCATTGTGTCTCTTATATTTAAATTCATTGCAATTTGTGTCTTTCATCGCCAATGGGAAGGTCCAAGGGATACATTAAACCTGCAGAGGTGCATCGGAACGTAAAACTGGTGACACAGGAAACGCTCAAAACATTGACTGTAAGAAGACTGTTTTCTTGTACTTAAGTCGGCATTGTGTCTCTTATATTTAATTCCGATGCTACTTCTGTATTTCATCGTCACTGTGAAGGTCCAAGGGATTCAGAAAACCTGTATATGTGCATTGGAATGTAAAACTGGTGACACAGGAAACGCTCAAAACATTGACTGTAAGAAGACTGTTTTCTTGTACTTAAGTCGGCATTGTGTCTCTTATATTTAATTCCGATGCAATTTCTATGTTTCATCGTCACTGTGAAGGTCCAAGGGATACAGAAAACCTGTATATGTGCATCGGAATGTAAAACTGGTGATACAGGAGACGCTCAAATTATAGACAGTAGGAAGACTCAGTCTTCCTGTACTTAAGTCGTCATTGTGTCTCTTATATTTATTTCCGATGAAATTTCTGTGTTTCATCGTGAATGGGAAGGTCCAAGGGATATATTAAACCTGCAGAGGTGCATCGGAAAGTAAAACTGATGACACAGGAAACGCTCAAAAACATAGACAGTAGGAAGACTTAGTCTTCCTTTACTTAAGTCGGAATTGTGTCTCTTATATTTAATCCGATGCAATTTCTGTTTTTCATCGTCAATGGGAAGGGCCAAGGGATACAGTAAACCTGCAGAGGTGCATCGGAATGTAAAACTGACGACACAGAAAACGCTCAAAACATAGACAGTAGGAAGACTCAGTCTTCCTGTACTTAAGTCGGCATTGTGTCTCTTATATTTAATTCCGATGCAATTTCTGTGTTTCATCGACAATGGGAAGGTCCAAGGGATACAGTAAACCGGCAGAGGTGCATAGGAATGTAAAACTGGTGACACAGGAACCGCTCAAACATTAACCGTACGAAGACTGTTTTCTTGTACTTAAGTCGGTATTGTGTCTCTTATATTTAATTTAGATGCATTTTCTGTGTTTCATCGTCAATGGGAAGGTCCAAGGGATACAGTAAACCTGCAGAGGTGCATCAGAATGTAAAACTGCTGACACAGGAAACGCTCAACACATAGACAGTAGGAAGACTCAGTCTTCCTGTTCTTAAGTCGGCATTGTGTCTCTTATATTTAATTCCGATGCAATTTCTGTGTTTCTTCGTCAATGAGATGCTCCAATGGATACAGAAAACCTGCAGAGGTGCATCAGATTGTAAAACTGGTGACACAGGAAACGCTCAAAACATAGACAGTAGGAAGACTCAGTCTTCCTGTACTTAAGTCGGCATTGTGTCTCTTATATTTAATTCCGATGCGATTTATGTGTTTCATCGTCAATGGGAAGGTCCAAGGGATACAGGAAACCTGCAGAGGTGCATCGGAATGTAAAACTGGTGACACAGGAAACGCTCAAAACATAGAGAGTAGGAAGACTCAGTCTTCCTGTACTTAAGTCGGCATTGTGTCTCTTATATTTAATTCCGATGCTATTTCTGTGATTCATCGTCACTGGGAAGGTCCAAGGGCTACAGTAAACCTGCAGAGGTGCATCGGAATGTAAAACTGGTGACACAGGAAACGCTCAAACATAGACAGTAGGAAGACTCAGTCATCCTGTACTTACGTCGGCATTGTGTGTCCTATATTTAATTCTGATGCAATTTCTGTGTTTCATCGTCAATGGGAAGGTCCAAGGGATACAGTAAATCTGCAGAGGTGCATCGGAATGTAAAACTGGTGACACAGGAAACGCTCAAAGCATAGAGAGTAGGAAGACTCAGTCTTCCTGTACTTAAGTCGGCATTGTGTCTCTTATATTTATTTACGATGAAATTTCTGTGTTTCATCGTGAATGGGAAGGTCCCAGGGATACAGTAAACCTGCAGAGGTGCATCGGAATGTAAAACTAGAGACACAGGAAACGCTCAAAACATAGACAGTAGGAAGACTCAATCTTCCTGTACTTAAGTCGGCATTGTGTCTCTTACATTTAATTCCGATGCAATTTCTGTGTTTCATCGTCAATGGGAAGGTCCAAGGGATACAGTAAATCTGCAGAGGTGCATCGGAATGTAAAACTGGTGACACAGGAAACGCTCAAAGCATAGAGAGTAGGAAGACTCAGTCTTCCTGTACTTAAGTCGTCATTGTGTCTCTTATATTTATTTCCGATGAAATTTCTGTGTTTCATCGTGAATGGGAAGGTCCAAGGGATATAGTAAACCTGCAGAGGTGCATCGGAAAGTAAAACTGATGACACAGGAAACGCTCAAAACATAGACAGTAGGAAGACTTAGTCTTCCTGTACTTAAGTCGGCATTGTGTCTCTTATATTTAATTCCGATGCAATTTCTGTGTTTCATCGTCAATGGGAAGGTCCAAGGGATACAGTAAACCAGCAGAGGTGCATCGGAATGTAAAACTGGTGACACAGGAAACGCTCAAAACATAGACCGTACGAAGACTGTTTTCATGTACTTAAGTCGGCATTGTGTCTTTTATATTTAATTTCGATGCACTTTCTGTGTTTCATCGTCAATGGGAAGGTCCAAGGGATACAGTAAACCTGTAGAGGTGCATCGGAATGTAAAACTGGTGACACAGGAAACGCTCAAAACATAGAGAGTAGGAAGACTCAGTCTTCGTGCACTTAAGTCGGCATTGTGTCTCTGATATTTAATTCCGATGCAATTTCTGTGTTTCATCGTCAATGGGAAGGTCCAAGGGATACAGTAAACCTGCAGAGGCGAATCGGAATGTAAAACTGGTGACAAAGGAAACGCTCAAAACATTGACAGTAGGAAGACTCAGTCTTCCTGTACTTAAGTCGGCATTGTGTCTCTTATATTTAAATTCATTGCAATTTGTGTCTTTCATCGCCAATGGGAAGGTCCAAGGGATACATTAAACCTGCAGAGGTGCATCGGAACGTAAACCTGGTGACACAGGAAACGCTCAAAACATTGACTGTAAGAAGACTGTTTTCTTGTACTTAAGTCGGCATTGTGTCTCTTATATTTAATTCCGATGCAATTTCTGTATTTCATCGTCACTGTGAAGGTCCAAGGGATTCAGAAAACCTGTATATGTGCATCGGAATGTAAAACTGGTGATACAGGAAACGCTCAAATTATAGACAGTAGGAAGACTCAGTCTTCCTGTACTTAAGTCGGCATTGTGTATCTTATATTTAATTCCGATGCAATTTCTGTGTTTCATCGTCAATGGGAAGGTACAAGGGATACAGTAAACCTGCAAAGGTGCATCGGAATGTAAAACTAGTGACACAGGAAACGTTAAAACAATAGACAGTAGGAAGACTCAGTCCTCTTGTACTTAAGTCGGCATTGTGTCTCTTATATTTAATTCCGATTCAATTTCTGTGTTTCATCGTGAATGGGAAGGGCCAATGGATACAGTAAACCTGCAGAGGTGCATCGGAGTGTAAAACTGGTAACACAGGAAACGCTCAAAACATAGCCAGTAGGAAGACTCAGTCTTCCTGTACTTAAGTCGGCATTGTGTCTCTTATATTTATTTCCTATGAAATTTCTGTGTTTCATCGTGAATGGGAACGTCCAAGGGATACAGTAAACTTGCGAGGTGCATCGGAATGTAAAACTAGTGACACAGGAAACGCTCAAAACATAGACAGTAGGAAGACTCAGTCTTCCTGTACTTAAGTCGGCATTGTGTCTCTTATATTTAATTCCGATGCGATTTCTGTGTTTAATCGACAATGGGAAGGTCGAAGGGATACAGTAAACCTGCAGAGGTGCATTGGAATGTAAAACTGGTGACACAGGAAACGCTCAAAACATTGACTGTAAGAAGACTGTTTTCTTGTACTTAAGTCGGCATTGTGTCTCTTATATTTAATTCCGATGCAATTTCTATGTTTCATCGTCACTGTGAAGGTCCAAGGGATACAGAAAACCTGTATATGTGCATCGGAATGTAAAACTGGTGATACAGGAGACGCTCAAATTATAGACAGTAGGAAGACTCAGTCTTCCTGTACTTAAGTCGTCATTGTGTCTCTTATATTTATTTCCGATGAAATTTCTGTGTTTCATCGTGAATGGGAAGGTCCAAGGGATATATTAAACCTGCAGAGGTGCATCGGAAAGTAAAACTGATGACACAGGAAACGCTCAAAAACATAGACAGTAGGAAGACTTAGTCTTCCTTTACTTAAGTCGGAATTGTGTCTCTTATATTTAATCCGATGCAATTTCTGTTTTTCATCGTCAATGGGAAGGGCCAAGGGATACAGTAAACCTGCAGAGGTGCATCGGAATGTAAAACTGACGACACAGAAAACGCTCAAAACATAGACAGTAGGAAGACTCAGTCTTCCTGTACTTAAGTCGGCATTGTGTCTCTTATATTTAATTCCGATGCAATTTCTGTGTTTCATCGACAATGGGAAGGTCCAAGGGATACAGTAAACCGGCAGAGGTGCATCGGAATGTAAAACTGGTGACACAGGAACCGCTCAAACATTAACCGTACGAAGACTGTTTTCTTGTACTTAAGTCGGTATTGTGTCTCTTATATTTAATTTCGATGCATTTTCTGTGTTTCATCGTCAATGGGAAGGTCCAAGGGATACAGGAAACCTGCAGAGGTGCTTCGGAATGTAAAACTGGTGACACAGGAAACGCTCAAAACATAGAGAGTAGGAAGACTCAGTCTTCCTGTACTTAAGTCGGCATTGTGTCTCTCATATTTAATTCCGATGCAATTTCTGTGTTTCTTCGTCAATGGGAAGGTCCAAGGTATACAATAAACCTGCAGAGGTGCATCGGAATGTAAAACTGACGACACAGAAAACGCTCAAAACTTAGACAGTAGGAAGACTCAGTCTTCGTGTACTTAAGTCGGCATTGTGTCTCTTATATTTAATTCCGATGCAATTTCTGTGTTTCATCAACAATGGGAAGGTCCAAGGGATACAGTAAAACTGCAGAGGTGCATCAGAATGTAAAACTGGTGACACAGGAAACGCTCAAATTACAGACAGTAGGAAGACTCAGTCTTCCTCTACTTAAGTCAGCATTGTGTCTCTTATATTTAATTCCGATGCAATTTCTGTGTTTCATCGCCAATGGGGAGGTCCAAGGGATACAGTAAAACTGCAGAGGTGCATCAGAATGTAAAACTGGTGACACAGGAAACGCTCAAATCGTAGAGAGTAGGAAGACTCATTCTTTCTGTTTTTAAGTCGGCATTGTGTCTCTTATATTTAATTCCGATGCAATTTCTGAGTTTCATCGTCAATGGGTAGGTCCAAGGGATACAGTAAACCTGCAGAGGTGCATCGGAATGTAAAACTAGTGACACAGGAAACGCTCAAAACATAGACAGTAGGAAGACTCAGTCTTCCTGTACTTAAGTCGGCATTGTGTCCCTTATATTTAATTCCGATGCAATTTCTGTGTTTCATCGTCAATGGGAAGGTCCAAGGGATACAGTAAACCTGCAGAGGTGCATCGGAATGTAAAACTGGTGGCACAGGAAACGCTCAAAACATAGACAGTAGGAAGACTCAGTCTTCCTGTACATAAGTCGGCATTGTGTCCGTTATATTTAATTCCGATGCAATTTCTGTGTTTCATCGTCAATGGGAAGGTCCAAGGGATACAGTAAAACTGCAGAGGTGCATCAGAATGTAAAACTGGTGACACAGGAAACGCTCAAAACGTAGAGAGTAGGAAGACTCAGTCTTCCTGTTTTTAAGTCGGCATTGTGTCTCTTATATTTAATTCCGATGCAATTTCTGAGTTTCATCGTCAATGGGTAGGTCCAAGGGATACAGTAAACCTGCAGAGGTGCATCGGAATGTAAAACTAGTGACACAGGAAACGCTCAAAACATAGACAGTAGGAAGACTCAGTCTTCCTGTACTTAAGTCGGCATTGTGTCTCTTATATTTAATTCCGATGCAATTTCTGTGTTTCTTCGTCAATGGGATGGTCCAATGGCTACAGAAAACCTGCAGAGGTGCATCAGATTGTAAAACTGGTGACACAGGAAACGCTCAAAGCATAGACAGTAGGAAGACTCAGTCTTCCTGTACTTAAGTCGGCATTGTGTCTCTTATATTTAATTTGATGCGATTTCTGTGTTTCATCGACAATGGGAAGGTCCAAGGGATACAGTAAACCGGCAGAGTTGCATCGGAATGTAAAACTAGTGACACAGGTAACGTTAAAAACATAGACCGTACGAAGACTGTTTTCATGTACTTAAGTCGGCATTGTGTCTTTTATATTTAATTTCGATGCAATTTCTGTGTTTCATCGCCAATGGGAAGGTCCAATGGATACAGTAAACCTGCAGAGGTGCATCGGAATGTAAAACTAGTGACACAGGTAACGTTAAAAACATAGACAGCAGGAAGACTCAGTCTTCTTGTACTTAAGTCGGCATTGTGTCTCTTATATTTAAATTCGATGCAATTTGTGTGTTTCATCGCCAATGGGAAGGTCCAATGGATACAGTAAACCTGCAGAGGTGCATCGGAATGTTAAACTGGTGATACAGGAAACGCTAAAAACATTGACCGTACGAAGACTGTTTTCTTGTACTTATGTCGGCATTGTGTCTTTTATATTTAATTTCGATGCAATTTCTGTGTTTCATCGTCAATGGGAAGGTCCAAGGGATAGAGGAAACCTGCAGAGGTGCATCGGAATGTAAAACTGGTGACACAGGAAACGCTCAAAACATAGAGAGTAGGAAGACTCAGTCTTCGTGTACTTAAGTCGGCATTGTGACTCTTATATTTAATTCCGATGCTATTTCTGTGTTTCATCGTCAATGGGAAGGTCCAAGGGATACAGTAAACCTGCAGAGGTGCATCGGCATGTAAAACTGGTAACACAGGAAACGCTCAAACATAGACAGTAGGAAGACTCAGTCTTCCTGTACTTACGTCGGCATTGTGTCTCCTATATTTAATTCTGATGCAATTTCTGTGTTTCATCGTCAATGGGAAGGTCCAATGGATACAGTAAACCTGCAGAGGTGCATCGGAATGTAAAACTAGTGACACAGGTAACGTTAAAAACATAGACAGCAGGAAGACTCAGTCTTCTTGTACTTAAGTCGGCATTGTGTCTCTTATATTTAAATTCGATGCAATTTGTGTGTTTCATCGCCAATGGGAAGGTCCAATGGATACAGTAAACCTGCAGAGGTGCATCGGAATGTAAAACTGGTGACACAGGAAACGCTCAAAACATTGACTGTAAGAAGACTGTTTTCTTGTACTTAAGTCGCATTGTGTCTCTTATATTTATTTCCGATGAAATTTCTGTGTTTCATCGTCGATGGGAAGGTCCAAGGGATACAGTAAACCTGCAGAGGTGCATCGGAAAGTAAAAGTGATGACACAGGAAACGCTCAAAACATAGGCAGTAGGAAGACTTAGTCTTCCTCTACTTAAGTCGGAATTGTGTCTCTTATATTTAATTCCGATGCAATTTCTGTGTTTCATCGTCAATGGGAAGGTCCAAGGGATACAGTAAACCTGCAGAGGTGCATCGGTATGTAAAACTGACGACACAGAAAACGCTCAAAACATAGACAGTAGGAAGACTCAGTCTTCCTGTACTTAAGTCGGCATTGTGTCTCTTATATTTAATTCCGATGCGATTTCTGTGTTTCATCGACAATGGGAAGGTCCAAGGGATACAGGAAACCGGCAGAGGTGCATCCGAATGTAAAACTGGTGACACAGGTAACGCTCAAAACATAGAGAGTAGGAAGACTCAGTCTTCCTGTACTTAAGTCGGCATTGTGTCTCTCATATTTAATTCCGATGCAATTTCTGTGTTTCTTCGTCAATGGGAAGGTCCAAGGGATATAGTAAACCTGCAGAGGTGCATCGGAAAGTAAAACTGATGACACAGGAAAAGCTCAAATCATAGACAGTAGGAAGACTTAGTCTTCCTGTACTTATGTCGGCATTGTGTCTCTTATATTTAATTCCGATGCAATTTCTGTGTTTCATCCTCACTGTGAAGGTCCAAGGGATACAGTAAACCTGTAGAGGTGCATCGGAATGTAAAACTGGTGACACAGGAAACGCTCAAATTACAGACAGTAGGAAGACTCAGTCTACCTGTACTTAAGTCGGCATTGTGTCTCTTATATTTAATTCCGATGCAATTTCTGTGCTTCATTGTCAATGGGAGGGTCCAAGTGATACAGTAAACCTGCAGAGGTGCATCAGAATGTAAAACTGCTGATACAGGAAACGCTCAACACATAGACAGTAGGAAGACTCAGTCTTCCTGTTCTTAAGTCGGCATTGTGTCTCTTATATTTAATTCCGATGCAATTTCTGTGTTTCTTCGTCAATGGGAAGCTCCAATGGATACAGAAAACCTGCAGAGGTGTATCAGATTGTAAAACTGGTGACACAGGAAACGCTCTAAACATAGACAGAAGGAAGACTCAGTCTCCCTGTACTTAAGTCGGCATTGTGTCTCTTATATTTAATTCCGATGCGATTTCTGTGTTTCATCGACAATGGGAAGGTCCAAGGGATACAGTGAACCAGCAAAGGTGCATCGGAATGTAAAACTGGTGACACAGGAAACGCTCAAAACATAGACCGTACGAAGACTGTTTTCATGTACTTAAGTCGGCATTGTGTCTTTTATATTTAATTTCGATGCAATTTCTGTGTTTCATCGTCAATGGGAAGGTCCAAGGGATACAGTAAACCTGCAGAGGTGCATCGGAATGTAAAACTAGTGACACAGGAAACGCTCAAAACATAGACAGTAGGAAGACTCAGTCTTCCTGTAGTTAAGTCGGCATTGTGTCTCTTATATTTAATTGCGATGCAATTTCTGTGTTTCATCGTAAATGGGAAGGTCCAAGGGATACAGTAAACCTGCAGAGGTGCATCGGAATGTAAAACTGGTGACACAGGAAACGCTCAAAACATAGAGAGTAGGAAGACTCAGTCTTCGTGTACTTAAGTCGGCATTGTGACTCTTATATTTAATTCCGATGCTATTTCTGTGTTTCATCGTCAATGGGAAGGTCCAAGGGATACAGTAAACCTGCAGAGGTGCATCGGCATGTAAAACTGGTAACACAGGAAACGCTCAAACATAGACAGTAGGAAGACTCAGTCTTCCTGTACTTACGTCGGCATTGTGTCTCCTATATTTAATTCTGATGCAATTTCTGTGTTTCATCGTCAATGGGAAGGTCCAATGGATACAGTAAACCTGCAGAGGTGCATCGGAATGTAAAACTAGTGACACAGGTAACGTTAAAAACATAGACAGCAGGAAGACTCAGTCTTCTTGTACTTAAGTCGGCATTGTGTCTCTTATATTTAAATTCGATGCAATTTGTGTGTTTCATCGCCAATGGGAAGGTCCAATGGATACAGTAAACCTGCAGAGGTGCATCGGAATGTAAAACTGGTGACACAGGAAACGCTCAAAACATTGACTGTAAGAAGACTGTTTTCTTGTACTTAAGTCGCATTGTGTCTCTTATATTTATTTCCGATGAAATTTCTGTGTTTCATCGTCGATGGGAAGGTCCAAGGGATACAGTAAACCTGCAGAGGTGCATCGGAAAGTAAAAGTGATGACACAGGAAACGCTCAAAACATAGGCAGTAGGAAGACTTAGTCTTCCTCTACTTAAGTCGGAATTGTGTCTCTTATATTTAATTCCGATGCAATTTCTGTGTTTCATCGTCAATGGGAAGGTCCAAGGGATACAGTAAACCTGCAGAGGTGCATCGGTATGTAAAACTGACGACACAGAAAACGCTCAAAACATAGACAGTAGGAAGACTCAGTCTTCCTGTACTTAAGTCGGCATTGTGTCTCTTATATTTAATTCCGATGCGATTTCTGTGTTTCATCGACAATGGGAAGGTCCAAGGGATACAGGAAACCGGCAGAGGTGCATCCGAATGTAAAACTGGTGACACAGGTAACGCTCAAAACATAGAGAGTAGGAAGACTCAGTCTTCCTGTACTTAAGTCGGCATTGTGTCTCTCATATTTAATTCCGATGCAATTTCTGTGTTTCTTCGTCAATGGGAAGGTCCAAGGGATATAGTAAACCTGCAGAGGTGCATCGGAAAGTAAAACTGATGACACAGGAAAAGCTCAAATCATAGACAGTAGGAAGACTTAGTCTTCCTGTACTTATGTCGGCATTGTGTCTCTTATATTTAATTCCGATGCAATTTCTGTGTTTCATCCTCACTGTGAAGGTCCAAGGGATACAGTAAACCTGTAGAGGTGCATCGGAATGTAAAACTGGTGACACAGGAAACGCTCAAATTACAGACAGTAGGAAGACTCAGTCTACCTGTACTTAAGTCGGCATTGTGTCTCTTATATTTAATTCCGATGCAATTTCTGTGCTTCATTGTCAATGGGAGGGTCCAAGTGATACAGTAAACCTGCAGAGGTGCATCAGAATGTAAAACTGCTGATACAGGAAACGCTCAACACATAGACAGTAGGAAGACTCAGTCTTCCTGTTCTTAAGTCGGCATTGTGTCTCTTATATTTAATTCCGATGCAATTTCTGTGTTTCTTCGTCAATGGGAAGCTCCAATGGATACAGAAAACCTGCAGAGGTGTATCAGATTGTAAAACTGGTGACACAGGAAACGCTCTAAACATAGACAGAAGGAAGACTCAGTCTCCCTGTACTTAAGTCGGCATTGTGTCTCTTATATTTAATTCCGATGCGATTTCTGTGTTTCATCGACAATGGGAAGGTCCAAGGGATACAGTGAACCAGCAAAGGTGCATCGGAATGTAAAACTGGTGACACAGGAAACGCTCAAAACATAGACCGTACGAAGACTGTTTTCATGTACTTAAGTCGGCATTGTGTCTTTTATATTTAATTTCGATGCAATTTCTGTGTTTCATCGTCAATGGGAAGGTCCAAGGGATACAGTAAACCTGCAGAGGTGCATCGGAATGTAAAACTAGTGACACAGGAAACGCTCAAAACATAGACAGTAGGAAGACTCAGTCTTCCTGTAGTTAAGTCGGCATTGTGTCTCTTATATTTAATTGCGATGCAATTTCTGTGTTTCATCGTAAATGGGAAGGTCCAAGGGATACAGTAAACCTGCAGAGGTGCATCGGAATGTAAAACTGGTGACACAGGAAACGCTCAAAACATAGACAGTTGGAAGACTGAGTCTTCCTGTACTTAAGTCGGCATTGTGTCTCTTATATTTAATTCCGATGCAATTTCTGTGTTTCATTGTCAATGTCAGGGTCCAAGGGATACAGTAAACCTGCAGAGGTGCATCAGAATGTAAAACTGCTGACACAGGAAGCGCTCAACACATAGACAGTACGAAGACTCAGTCTTCCTGTTCTTAAGTCGGCATTGTGTCTCTTATATTTAATTCCGAAGCGATTTCTGTGTTTCATCGACAATGGGAAGGTCCAAGGGATACAGTAAACCAGCAGAGGTGCATCAGAATGTAAAACTGGTGACACAGGATACGCTCAAAACATAGACCGTACGAAGACTGTTTTCATGTACTTAAGTCGGCATTGTGTCTTTTATATTTAATTTCGATGCAGTTTCTGTGTTTCATTGTCAATGGGAAGGTCCAAGGGATACAGTAAACCTGTAGAGGTGCATCGGAATGTAAAACTGGTGACACAGGAAACGGTCAAAACATAGAGAGTAGGAAGACTCAGTCTTCGTGTACCTAAGTCGGCATTGTGTCTCTTATATTTAATTCCGATGCAATTTCTGTGTTTCATCGTCAATGGGAAGGTCCAAGGGATACAGTATACGTGCAGAGGCATATCGGAATGTAAAACTGGTGACAAAGGAAACGCTCAAAACATTGACAGTAGGAAGACTCAGTCTTCCTGTACTTAAGTCGGCATTGTGTCTCTTATATTTAAATTCATTGCAATTTGTGTGTTTCATCGCCAATGGGAAGGTCCAAGGGATACAGTAAACCTGCAGAGGTGCATCGGAATGTAAAACTAGTGACACAGGAAACGCTCAAAACATAGACAGTAGGAAGACTCAGTCTTCCTGTTCTTAAGTCGGCATTGTGTCTCTTAAATTTAATTCCGATGCAATTTCTGTGTTTCATCGCCAATGGGAAGGTCCAAGGGATACAGTAAACCTGCAGAGGTGCATCGGAATGTAAAACTGACGACACAGTAAATGCTCAAAACATAGACAGTAGGAAGACTCAGTCTTCCTGTACTTAAGTCGGCATTGTGTCTCTTATATTTAATTCCGATGCGATTTCTGTGTTTAATCGACAATGGGAAGGTCCAAGGGATACAGTAAACCTGCAGAGGTGCATTGGAATGTAAAACTGGTGACACAGGAAACGCTCAAAACATTGACTGTAAGAAGACTGTTTTCTTGTACTTAAGTCGGCATTGTGTCTCTTATATTTAATTCCGATGCAATTTCTATGTTTCATCGTCACTGTGAAGGTCCAAGTGATACAGAAAACCTGTATATGTGCATCGGAATGTAAAACTGGTGATACAGGAAACGCTCAAATTATAGACAGTAGGAAGACTCAGTCTTCCTGTACTTAAGTCGTCATTGTGTCTCTTATATTTATTTCCGATGAAATTTCTGTGTTTCATCGTGAATGGGAAGGTCCAAGGGATATATTAAACCTGCAGAGGTGCATCGGAAAGTAAAACTGATGACACAGGAAACGCTCAAAAACATAGACAGTAGGAAGACTTAGTCTTCCTGTACTTAAGTCGGAATTGTGTCTCTTATATTTAATCCGATGCAATTTCTGTTTTTCATCGCTAATGGGAAGGACCAAGGGATGCAATAAACCTGCAGAGGTGCATCGGAATGTAAAACTGACGACACAGGAAACGCTCAAAACATAGACAGTAGGAAGACTCAGTCTTCCTGTACTTAAGTCGGCATTGTGTCCCTTATATTTAATTCCGATGCAATTTCTGTGTTTCATCGTCAATGGGAAGGTCCAAGGGATACAGTAAACCTGCAGAGGTGCATCGGAATGTAAAACTGGTGGCACAGGAAACGCTCAAAACATAGACAGTAGGAAGACTCAGTCTTCCTGTACATAAGTCGGCATTGTGTCCGTTATATTTAATTCCGATGCAATTTCTGTGTTTCATCGTCAATGGGAAGGTCCAAGGGATACAGTAAAACTGCAGAGGTGCATCAGAATGTAAAACTGGTGACACAGGAAACGCTCAAAACGTAGAGAGTAGGAAGACTCAGTCTTCCTGTTTTTAAGTCGGCATTGTGTCTCTTATATTTAATTCCGATGCAATTTCTGAGTTTCATCGTCAATGGGTAGGTCCAAGGGATACAGTAAACCTGCAGAGGTGCATCGGAATGTAAAACTAGTGACACAGGAAACGCTCAAAACATAGACAGTAGGAAGACTCAGTCTTCCTGTACTTAAGTCGGCATTGTGTCTCTTATATTTAATTCCGATGCAATTTCTGTGTTTCTTCGTCAATGGGATGGTCCAATGGCTACAGAAAACCTGCAGAGGTGCATCAGATTGTAAAACTGGTGACACAGGAAACGCTCAAAGCATAGACAGTAGGAAGACTCAGTCTTCCTGTACTTAAGTCGGCATTGTGTCTCTTATATTTAATTTGATGCGATTTCTGTGTTTCATCGACAATGGGAAGGTCCAAGGGATACAGTAAACCGGCAGAGTTGCATCGGAATGTAAAACTAGTGACACAGGTAACGTTAAAAACATAGACCGTACGAAGACTGTTTTCATGTACTTAAGTCGGCATTGTGTCTTTTATATTTAATTTCGATGCAATTTCTGTGTTTCATCGCCAATGGGAAGGTCCAATGGATACAGTAAACCTGCAGAGGTGCATCGGAATGTAAAACTAGTGACACAGGTAACGTTAAAAACATAGACAGCAGGAAGACTCAGTCTTCTTGTACTTAAGTCGGCATTGTGTCTCTTATATTTAAATTCGATGCAATTTGTGTGTTTCATCGCCAATGGGAAGGTCCAATGGATACAGTAAACCTGCAGAGGTGCATCGGAATGTTAAACTGGTGATACAGGAAACGCTAAAAACATTGACCGTACGAAGACTGTTTTCTTGTACTTATGTCGGCATTGTGTCTTTTATATTTAATTTCGATGCAATTTCTGTGTTTCATCGTCAATGGGAAGGTCCAAGGGATAGAGGAAACCTGCAGAGGTGCATCGGAATGTAAAACTGGTGACACAGGAAACGCTCAAAACATAGAGAGTAGGAAGACTCAGTCTTCGTGTACTTATGTCGGCATTGTGACTCTTATATTTAATTCCGATGCTATTTCTGTGTTTCATCGTCAATGGGAAGGTCCAAGGGATACAGTAAACCTGCAGCGGTGCATCGGCATGTAAAACTGGTAACACAGGAAACGCTCAAACATAGACAGTAGGAAGACTCAGTCTTCCTGTACTTACGTCGGCATTGTGTCTCCTATATTTAATTCTGATGCAATTTCTGTGTTTCATCGTCAATGGGAAGGTCCAATGGATACAGTAAACCTGCAGAGGTGCATCGGAATGTAAAACTAGTGACACAGGTAACGTTAAAAACATAGACAGCAGGAAGACTCAGTCTTCTTGTACTTAAGTCGGCATTGTGTCTCTTATATTTAAATTCGATGCAATTTGTGTGTTTCATCGCCAATGGGAAGGTCCAATGGATACAGTAAACCTGCAGAGGTGCATCGGAATGTAAAACTGGTGACACAGGAAACGCTCAAAACATTGACTGTAAGAAGACTGTTTTCTTGTACTTAAGTCGCATTGTGTCTCTTATATTTATTTCCGATGAAATTTCTGTGTTTCATCGTCAATGGGAAGGTCCAAGGGATACAGTAAACCTGCAGAGGTGCATCGGAAAGTAAAAGTGATGACACAGGAAACGCTCAAAACATAGGCAGTAGGAAGACTTAGTCTTCCTCTACTTAAGTCGGAATTGTGTCTCTTATATTTAATTCCGATGCAATTTCTGTGTTTCATCGTCAATGGGAAGGTCCAAGGGATACAGTAAACCTGCAGAGGTGCATCGGTATGTAAAACTGACGACACAGAAAACGCTCAAAACATAGACAGTAGGAAGACTCAGTCTTCCTGTACTTAAGTCGGCATTGTGTCTCTTATATTTAATTCCGATGCGATTTCTGTGTTTCATCGACAATGGGAAGGTCCAAGGGATACAGGAAACCGGCAGAGGTGCATCCGAATGTAAAACTGGTGACACAGGTAACGCTCAAAACATAGAGAGTAGGAAGACTCAGTCTTCCTGTACTTAAGTCGGCATTGTGTCTCTCATATTTAATTCCGATGCAATTTCTGTGTTTCTTCGTCAATGGGAAGGTCCAAGGGATATAGTAAACCTGCAGAGGTGCATCGGAAAGTAAAACTGATTACACAGGAAAAGCTCAAATCATAGACAGTAGGAAGACTTAGTCTTCCTGTACTTATGTCGGCATTGTGTCTCTTATATTTAATTCCGATGCAATTTCTGTGTTTCATCCTCACTGTGAAGGTCCAAGGGATACAGTAAACCTGTAGAGGTGCATCGGAATGTAAAACTGGTGACACAGGAAACGCTCAAATTACAGACAGTAGGAAGACTCAGTCTACCTGTACTTAAGTCGGCTTTGTGTCTCTTATATTTAATTCCGATGCAATTTCTGTGCTTCATTGTCAATGGGAGGGTCCAAGTGATACAGTAAACCTGCAGAGGTGCATCAGAATGTAAAACTGCTGATACAGGAAACGCTCAACACATAGACAGTAGGAAGACTCAGTCTTCCTGTTCTTAAGTCGGCATTGTGTCTCTTATATTTAATTCCGATGCAATTTCTGTGTTTCTTCGTCAATGGGAAGCTCCAATGGATACAGAAAACCTGCAGAGGTGTATCAGATTGTAAAACTGGTGACACAGGAAACGCTCTAAACATAGACAGAAGGAAGACTCAGTCTCCCTGTACTTAAGTCGGCATTGTGTCTCTTATATTTAATTCCGATGCGATTTCTGTGTTTCATCGACAATGGGAAGGTCCAAGGGATACAGTGAACCAGCAAAGGTGCATCGGAATGTAAAACTGGTGACACAGGAAACGCTCAAAACATAGACCGTACGAAGACTGTTTTCATGTACTTAAGTCGGCATTGTGTCTTTTATATTTAATTTCGATGCAATTTCTGTGTTTCATCGTCAATGGGAAGGTCCAAGGGATACAGTAAACCTGCAGAGGTGCATCGGAATGTAAAACTAGTGACACAGGAAACGCTCAAAACATAGACAGTAGGAAGACTCAGTCTTCCTGTAGTTAAGTCGGCATTGTGTCTCTTATATTTAATTGCGATGCAATTTCTGTGTTTCATCGTAAATGGGAAGGTCCAAGGGATACAGTAAACCTGCAGAGGTGCATCGGAATGTAAAACTGGTGACACAGGAAACGCTCAAAACATAGACAGTTGGAAGACTGAGTCTTCCTGTACTTAAGTCGGCATTGTGTCTCTTATATTTAATTCCGATGCAATTTCTGTGTTTCATTGTCAATGTCAGGGTCCAAGGGATACAGTAAACCTGCAGAGGTGCATCAGAATGTAAAACTGCTGACACAGGAAGCGCTCAACACATAGACAGTACGAAGACTCAGTCTTCCTGTTCTTAAGTCGGCATTGTGTCTCTTATATTTAATTCCGAAGCGATTTCTGTGTTTCATCGACAATGGGAAGGTCCAAGGGATACAGTAAACCAGCAGAGGTGCATCAGAATGTAAAACTGGTGACACAGGATACGCTCAAAACATAGACCGTACGAAGACTGTTTTCATGTACTTAAGTCGGCATTGTGTCTTTTATATTTAATTTCGATGCAGTTTCTGTGTTTCATTGTCAATGGGAAGGTCCAAGGGATACAGTAAACCTGTAGAGGTGCATCGGAATGTAAAACTGGTGACACAGGAAACGGTCAAAACATAGAGAGTAGGAAGACTCAGTCTTCGTGTACCTAAGTCGGCATTGTGTCTCTTATATTTAATTCCGATGCAATTTCTGTGTTTCATCGTCAATGGGAAGGTCCAAGGGATACAGTATACGTGCAGAGGCATATCGGAATGTAAAACTGGTGACAAAGGAAACGCTCAAAACATTGACAGTAGGAAGACTCAGTCTTCCTGTACTTAAGTCGGCATTGTGTCTCTTATATTTAAATTCATTGCAATTTGTGTGTTTCATCGCCAATGGGAAGGTCCAAGGGATACAGTAAACCTGCAGAGGTGCATCGGAATGTAAAACTAGTGACACAGGAAACGCTCAAAACATAGACAGTAGGAAGACTCAGTCTTCCTGTTCTTAAGTCGGCATTGTGTCTCTTAAATTTAATTCCGATGCAATTTCTGTGTTTCATCGCCAATGGGAAGGTCCAAGGGATACAGTAAACCTGCAGAGGTGCATCGGAATGTAAAACTGACGACACAGTAAATGCTCAAAACATAGACGGTAGGAAGACTCAGTCTTCCTGTACTTAAGTCGGCATTGTGTCTCTTATATTTAATTCCGATGCGATTTCTGTGTTTAATCGACAATGGGAAGGTCCAAGGGATACAGTAAACCTGCAGAGGTGCATTGGAATGTAAAACTGGTGACACAGGAAACGCTCAAAACATTGACTGTAAGAAGACTGTTTTCTTGTACTTAAGTCGGCATTGTGTCTCTTATATTTAATTCCGATGCAATTTCTATGTTTCATCGTCACTGTGAAGGTCCAAGTGATACAGAAAACCTGTATATGTGCATCGGAATGTAAAACTGGTGATACAGGAAACGCTCAAATTATAGACAGTAGGAAGACTCAGTCTTCCTGTACTTAAGTCGTCATTGTGTCTCTTATATTTATTTCCGATGAAATTTCTGTGTTTCATCGTGAATGGGAAGGTCCAAGGGATATATTAAACCTGCAGAGGTGCATCGGAAAGTAAAACTGATGACACAGGAAACGCTCAAAAACATAGACAGTAGGAAGACTTAGTCTTCCTGTACTTAAGTCGGAATTGTGTCTCTTATATTTAATCCGATGCAATTTCTGTTTTTCATCGCTAATGGGAAGGACCAAGGGATGCAATAAACCTGCAGAGGTGCATCGGAATGTAAAACTGACGACACAGAAAACGCTCAAAACATAGACAGTAGGAAGACTCAGTCTTCCTGTACTTAGGTCGGCATTGTGTCTCTTATATTTAATTCCGATGCAATTTCTGTGTTTCATCGACAATGGGAAGGTCCAAGGGATACAGTAAACCGGCAGAGGTGCATCGGAATGTAAAACTGGTGACACAGGAACCGCTCAAACATTAACCGTACGAAGAGAGTTTTCTTGTACTTAAGTCGGCATTGTGTCTCTTATATTTAATTCCGATGCAATTTCTGTGTTTCTTCGTCAATGGGAATGTCCAAGGGATACAATAAACCTGCAGAGGTGCATCGGAATGTAAAACTGGGGACACAGGAAACGCTCAAATTACAGACAGTAGGAAGACTCAGTCTTCCTGTTTTTAAGTCAGCATTGTGTCTCTTATATTTAATTCCGATGCAATTTCTGAGTTTCATCGTCAATGGGTAGGTCCAAGGGATACAGTAAACCTGCAGAGGTGCATCGGAATGTAAAACTAGTGACACAGGAAACGCTCAAAACATAGACAGTAGGAAGACTCAGTCTTCCTGTACTTAAGTCGGCATTGTGTCCCTTATATTTAATTCCGATGCAATTTCTGTGTTTCATCGTCAATGGGAAGGTCCAAGGGATACAGTAAACCTGCAGAGGTGCATCGGAATGTAAAACTGGTGACACAGGAAACGCTCAAAACATAGACAGTAGGAAGACTCAGTCTTCCTGTACTTAAGTCGGCATTGTGTCTCTTATATTTAATTCCGATGCAATTTCTGTGTTTCATTGTCAATGGGAGGGTCCAAGGGATACAGTAAACCTGCAGAGGTGCATCAGAATGTAAAACTGCTGACACAGGAAACGCTCAACACATAGACATTAGGAAGACTCAGTCTTCCTGTTCTTATGTCGGCATTGTGTCTCTTATATTTAATTCCGATACAATTTCTGTGTTTCTTCGTCAATGGGATGGTCCAAGGGATACAGAAAACTTGCAGAGGTGCATCAGATTGTAAAACTGGTGACACAGGAAACGCTCAAAACATAGACAGTAGGAAGACTCAGTCTTCCTGTACTTAAGTCGGCATTGTGTCTCTTATATTTAATTCCGATGCAATTTCTGTGTTTCTTCGTCAATGGGAAGCTCCAATGGATACAGAAAACCTGCAGAGGTGCATCAGATTGTAAAACTGGTGACACAGGAAACGCTCAAAACATAGACAGTAGGAAGACTCAGTCTTCCTGTACTTAAGTCTGCATTGTGTCTCTTATATTTAATTCCGATGCGATTTCTGTGTTTCATCGACAATGGGAAGGTCCAAGGGATACAGTAAACCAGCAGAGGTGCATCGGAATGTAAAACTGGTGACACAGGAAACGCTCAAAACATAGACCGTACGAAGACTGTTTTCATGTACTTAAGTCGGCATTGTGTCTTGTATATTTAATTTCGAAGCAATTTCTGTGTTTCATCGTCAATGGGAAGCTCCAATGGATACAGAAAACCTGCAGAGGTGCATCGGAATGTAAAACTGGTAACACAGGAAACGCTCAAACATAGACAGTAGGAAGACTCAGTCTTCCTGTACTTACGTCGGCATTGTGTCTCCTATATCTAATTCTGATGCAATTTCTGTGTTTCATCGTCAATGGGAAGGTCCAATGGATACAGTAAACCTGCAGAGGTGCATCGGAATGGAAAACTAGTGACACAGGTAACGTTAAAACATAGAGAGCAGGAAGACTCAGTCTTCTTGTACTTAAGTCGGCATTGTGTCTCTTATATTTAATTCCGATTCAATTTCTGTGTTACATCGTGAATGGGAAGGTCCAAGGGATACAGTAAACCTGCAGAGGTGCATCGGAGTGTAAAACTGGTGACACAGGAAACGCTCAAAACATAGCCAGTAGGAAGACTCAGTCTTCCTGTACTTAAGTCGGCATTGTGTCTCTTATATTTAAATTCGATGCAATTTGTGTGTTTCATCGCCAATGGGAAGGTCCAATGGATACAGTAAACCTGCAGAGGTGCATCGGAATGTAAAACTGGTGACACAGGAAACGCTAAAAACATTGACTGTAAGAAGACTGTTTTCTTGTACTTAAGTCGCATTGTGTCTCTTATATTTAATTCCGATGCAATTTCTGTGTTTCATCGTCACTGTGAAGGTCCAAGGGATACAGAAAACCTGTATATGTGCATCGGAATATAAAACTGGTGATACAGGAAATGCTCAAATTATAGACAGTATCAAGACTCAGTCTTCCTGTACTTAAGTCGGCATTGTGTCTCTTATATTTAATTCCGATGCAATTTCTGTGTTTCATCGTCAATGGGAAGGTCCAAGGGATACAGTAAACCTGTAGAGGTGCATCGGAATGTAAAACTAGTGACACAGGAAACGTTAAAAACATAGACAGTAGGAAGACTCAGTCTTCTTGTACTTAAGTCGGCATTGTGTCTCTCATATTTAATTCCGATTCAATTTCTGTGTTTCATCGTGAATGGGCAGGTCCAAGGGATACAGTAAACCTGCAGAGGTGCATCGGAAAGTAAAACTGATGACACAGGAAAAGCTCAAATCATAGACAGTAGGAAGACTTAGTCTTCCTGTACTTAAGTCGGCATTGTGTATCTTATATTTAATTCCGATGCAATTTCTGTGTTTCATCCTCACTGTGAAGGTCCAAGGGATACAGTAAACCTGTAGAGGTGCATCGGAATGTAAAACTGGTGACACAGGAAACGCTCAAATTACAGACAGTAGGAAGACTCAGTCTTCCTGTACTTAAGTCGGCATTGTGTCTCTTATATTTAATTCCGATGCAATTTCTGTGTTTCATTGTCAATGGGAGGGTCCAAGGGATACAGTAAACCTGCAGAGGTGCATCAGAATGTAAAACTGCTGACACAGGAAACGCTCAACACATAGACAGTAGGAAGACTCAGTCTTCCTGTTCTTAAGTCGGCATTGTGTCTCTTATATTTAATTCCGATGCAATTTCTGTGTTTCTTCGTCAATGGCAGGCTCCAATGGATACAGAAAACCTGCAGAGGTGCATCAGATTGTAAAACTGGTGACACAGGAAACGCTCAAAACATTGACTGTAAGAAGACTGTTTTCTTGTACTTAAGTCGCATTGTGTCTCTTATATTTAATTCCGATGCAATTTCTGTGTTTCATCGTCACTGTGAAGGTCCAAGGGATACAGAAAACCTGTATATGTGCATCGGAATATAAAACTGGTGATACAGGAAATGCTCAAATTATAGACAGTAGGAAGACTCAGTCTTCCTGTACTTAAGTCGGCATTGTGTCTCTTATATTTAATTCCGATGCAATTTCTGTGTTTCATCGTCAATGGGAAGGTCCAAGGGATACAGTAAACCTGTAGAGGTGCATCGGAATGTAAAACTAGTGACACAGGAAACGTTAAAAACATAGAGAGTAGGAAGACTCAGTCTTCCTGTACTTAAGTCGGAATTGTGTCTCTTATATTTAATTCCGATTCAATTTCTGTGTTTTATCGTGAATGGGAAGGTCCAAGGGATACAGTAAACCTGCAGAGGTGCATCGGAAAGTAAAACTGATGACACAGGAAAAGCTCAAATCATAGACAGTAGGAAGACTCAGTCTTCCTGTTCTTAAGTCGGCATTGTGTCTCTTATATTTAATTCCGATGCAATTTCTGTGTTTCTTCGTCAATGGGAAGCTCCAATGGATACAGAAAACCTGCAGAGGTGCATCAGATTGTAAAACTGGTGACACAGGAAACGCTCAAAACATAGACAGTAGGAAGACTCAGTCTTCCTGTACTTAAGTCTGCATTGTGTCTTTTATATTTAATTTCGATGCAATTTCTGTGTTTCATCGTCAATGGGAAGGTCCAAGGGATACAGTAAACCTGTAGAGGTGCATCGGAATGTAAAACTGGTGACACAGGAAACGCTCAAAACATAGAGAGTAGGAAGACTCAGTCTTCGTGTACTTAAGTCGGCATTGTGTCTTTTATATTTAATTCCGATGCAATTTCTGTGTTTCATCGTCAATGGGAAGGTCCAAGGGATACAGTAAACCTGCAGAGGCGAATCGGAATGTAAAACTGGTGTAACAGGAAACGCTCAAAACATTGACAGTAGGAAGACTCAGTCTTCCTGTACTTAAGTCGGCATTGTGTCTCTTATATTTAAATTTATTGCAATTTGTGTGTTTCATCGCCAATGGGAAGGTCCAAGGGATACAGTAAACCTGCAGAGGTGCATCGGAATGTAAAACTGGTGACACAGGAAACGCTCAAAACATTGACTGTAAGAAGACTGTTTTCTTGTACTTAAGTCGGCATTGTGTCTCTTATATTTATTTCCGATGAAATTTCTGTGTTTCATCGTGAATGGGAAGGTCCAAGGGATATATTAAACCTGCAGAGGTGCATCGGAAAGTAAAACTGATGACACAGGAAACGCTCAAAACATAGACAGTAGGAAGACTTAGTCTTCCTGTACTTAAGTCAGAATTGTGTCTCTTATATTTAATTCCGATGCAATTTCTGTTTTTCATCGTGAATGGGAAGGGCCAAGGGATACAGTAAACCTGCAGAGGTGCATCGGAATCTAAAACTGACGACACAGAAAACGCTCAAAACATAGACAGTAGGAAGACTCAGTCTTCCTGTACTTAAGTCGGCATTGTGTCTCTTATATTTAATTCCGATGCAATGTCTGTGTTTCATCGTCAATGGGAAGGTCCAAGGGATACAGTAAACCGGCAGAGGTGCATCGGAATGTAAAACTGGTGACACAGGAACCGCTCAAACATTGACCGTACGAAGACTGTTTTCTTGTACTTATGTCGGCATTGTGTCTCTTATATTTAATTTCGATGCATTTTCTGTGTTTCATCGTCAATGGGAAGGTCCAAGGGATACAGGAAACCTGCAGAGGTGCTTCGGAATGTAAAACTGGTGACACAGGAAACGCTCAAAACATAGAGAGTAGGAAGACTCAGTCTTCCTGTACTTAAGTCGGCATTGTGTCTCTCATATTTAACTCCGATGCAATTTCTGTGTTTCTTCGTCAATGGGAAGGTCCAAGGGATACAATAAACCTGCAGAGGTGCATCGGAATGTAAAACTGGTGACACAGGAAACGCTCAAAACATAGACAGTAGGAAGACTCAGTCTTCCTATACTTAAGTCGGCATTGTGTCTCTTATATTTATTTCCGATGAAATTTCTGTGTTTCATCGTGAATGGGAAGGTCCAAGGGATATAGTAAACCTGCAGAGGTGCATCGGAAAATAAAACTGATGACACAGGAAAAGCTCAAATCATAGACAGTAGGAAGACTTAGTCTTCCTGTACTTAAGTCGGCATTGTGTTAAATTTAATTCCGATGCAATTTCTGTGTTTCATCCTCACTGCGCAGGTCCAAGGGATACAGTAAACCTGTAGAGGTGCATCGGAATGTAAAACTGGTGACACAGGAAACGCTCAAATTACAGACAGTAGGAAGACTCAGTCTTCCTGTACTTAAGTCGGCATTGTGTCTCTTATATTTAATTCCGATGCAATTTCTGTGTTTCATCGCCAATGGGAAGGTCCAAGGGATACAGTAAAACTGCAGAGGTGCATCAGAATGTAAAACTGGTGACACAGGAAACGCTCAAAACGTACAGAGTAGGAAGACTCAGTCTTCCTGTTTTTAAGTCGGCATTGTGTCTCTTATATTTAATTCCGATGCAATTTCTGTGTTTCATCGTCAATGGGTAGGTCCAAGGGATACAGTAAACCTGCAGAGGTGCATCGGAATGTAAAACTAGTGACACAGGAAACGCTCAAAACATAGCCAGTAGGAAGACTCAGTCTTCCTGTAGTTAAGTCGGCATTGTGTCCCTTATATTTAATTCCGATGCAATTTCTGTGTTTCATCGTCAATGGGAAGGTCCAAGGGATATAGTAAACCTGCAGAGGTGCATCGGAATGTAAAACTGGTGACACAGGAAACGCTCAAAACATATACCGTAGGAAGACTCAGTCTTTCTGTAGTTAAGTCGGCATTGTGTCTCTTATATTTAATTCAGATGCAATTTCCTTGTTTCATCGTCAATGGGAAGGTCCAAGGGATACAGTAAACCTGCAGAGGTGCATCGGAATGTAAAACTGGTGACACAGGAAACGCTCAAAACATAGACAGTAGGAAAACTCAGTCTTCCTGTACTTAAGTCGGCATTGTGTCTCTTATATTTAATTCCGATGCAATTTCTGTGTTTCATTGTCAATGGGAGGGTCCAAGGGATACAGTAAATCTGCAGAGGTGCATCAGAATGTAAAACTGCTGACACAGGAAACGCTCAACACATAGACAGTAGGAAGACTCAGTCTTCCTGTTCTTAAGTCGGCATTGTGTCTCTTATATTTAATTCCGATGCAATTTCTGTGTTTCTTCGTCAATGGGAAGCTCCAATGGATACAGAAATCCTGCAGAGGTGCATCAGATTGTAAAACTGGTGACACAGGAAACGCTCAAAACATAGACAGTAGGAAGACTCAGTCTTCCTGTACTTAAGTCGGCATTGTGTCTCTTATATTTAATTCCGATGCGATTTCTGTGTTTCATCGACAATGGGAAGGTCCAAGGGATACAGTAAACCAGCAGAGGTGCATCGGAATGTAAAACTGGTGACACAGGAAACGCTCAAAACATAGACCGTACGAAGACTGTTTTCATGTACTTAAGTCGGCATTGTGTCTTTTACATTTTATTTCGATGCAATTTCTGTGTTTCATCGTCAATGGGAAGGTCCAAGGGATAGAGTAATCCTGTAGAGGTGCATCGGAATGTACAACTGGGGACACAGGAAACGCTCAAAACATAGAGAGTAGGAAGACTCAGTCTTCGTGTACTTATGTCGGCATTGTGTCTCTTATATTTAATTCCGACGCAATTTCTGTGTTTCATCGTCAATGGGAAGGTCCAAGGGATACAGTAAACCTGCAGAGGCGAATCGGAATTTAAAACTGGTGACACAGGAAACGTTCAAAACATTGACAGTAGGAAGACTCAGTCTTCCTGTACTTAAGTCGGCATTGTGTCTCTTATATTTAAATTCATTGCAATTTGTGTGTTACATCGCCAATGGGAAGGTCCAAGGGATTCAGCAAACCTGCAGAGGTGCATCGGAATGTAAAACTGGTGACACAGGAAACGCTCAATGCATTGACTGTAAGAAGACTGTTTTCTTGTACTTAAGTCGGCATTGTGTCTCTTATATTTAATTCTGATGCAATTTCTGTGTTTCATCGTCACTGTGAAGGTCCAAGGGATACAGAAAACCTGTATATGTGCATCGGAATGTAAAACTGGTGATACATGTAACGCTCAAATTATAGACAGTAGGAAGACTCAGTCTTCCTGTACATAAGTCGTCATTGTGTCTCTTATATTTATTTCCGATGAAATTTCTGTGTTTCATCGTCAATGGGAAGCTCCAAGGGATATATTAAACCTGCAGGGTTGCATCGGAAAGTATAACTGATGACACAGGAAACGCTCAAAACATAGACAGTAGGAAGACTTAGTCTTCCTGTACTTAAGTCGGAATTGTGTCTCTTATATTTAATTCCGATGCAATTTCTGTTTTTCATCGTCAATGGGAAGGGCCAAGTGATACAGTAAACCTGCAGAGGTGCATCGGAATGTAAAACTGACGACACAGAAAACGCTCAAAACATAGACAGTTGGAAGACTCAGTCTTCCTGTACTTAAGTCGGCATTGTGTCTCTTATATTTAATTCCGATGCAATGTCTGTGTTTCATCGACAATGGGAAGGTCCAAGGGATACAGTAAACCGGCAGAGGTGCATCGGAATGTAAAACTGGTGACACAGGAACCGCTCAAATATTGACCGTACGAAGACTGTTTTCTTGTACTTAAGTCGGCATTGTGTCTCTTATATTTAATTTCGATGCATTTTCTGTGTTTCATCGTCAATGGGAAGGTCCAAGGGATACAGGAAACCTGCAGAGGTGCTTCGGAATGTAAAACTGGTGACACAGGAAACGCTCAAAACATAGAGAGTAGGAAGACTCAGTCTTCCTGTACTTAAGTCGGCATTGTGTCTCTCATATTTAATTCTGATGCAATTTCTGAGTTTCTTCGTCAATGGGAAGGTCCAAGGGATACAATAAACCTGTAGAGGTGCATCGGAATGTAAAGCTGGTGACACAGGAAACGCTCAAAACATAGACAGTAGGAAGACTCAGTCTTCCTATACTTAAGTCGGCATTGTGTCTCTTATATTTATTTCCGATGAAATTTCTGTGTTTCATCGTGAATGGGAAGGTCCAAGGGATATAGTAAACCTGCAGAGGTGCATCGGAAAATAAAACTGATGACACAGGAAAAGCTCAAATCATAGACAGTAGGAAGACTTAGTCTTCCTGTACTTAAGTCGGCATTGTGTTATATTTAATTCCGATGCAATTTCTGTGTTTCATCCTCACTGCGCAGGTCCAAGGGATACAGTAATCCTGTAGAGGTGCATCGGAATGTAAAACTGGTGACACAGGAAACGCTCAAATTACAGACAGTAGGAAGACTCAGTCTTCCTGTACTTAAGTCGGCATTGTGTCTCTTATATTTAATTCCGATGCAATTTCTGTGTTTCATCGCCAATGGGAAGGTCCAAGGGATACAGTAAAACTGCAGAGGTGCATCAGAATGTAAAACTGGTGACACAGGAAACGCTCAAAACGTACAGAGTAGGAAGACTCAGTCTTCCTGTTTTTAAGTCGGCATTGTGTCTCTTATATTTAATTCCGATGCAATTTCTGTGTTTCATCGTCAATGGGTAGGTCCAAGGGATACAGTAAACCTGCAGAGGTGCATCGGAATGTAAAACTAGTGACACAGGAAACGCTCAAAACATAGCCAGTAGGAAGACTCAGTCTTCCTGTAGTTAAGTCGGCATTGTGTCCCTTATATTTAATTCCGATGCAATTTCTGTGTTTCATCGTCAATGGGAAGGTCCAAGGGATATAGTAAACCTGCAGAGGTGCATCGGAATGTAAAACTGGTGACACAGGAAACGCTCAAAACATAGACAGTAGGAAGACTCAGTCTTCCTGTAGTTAAGTCGGCATTGTGTCTCTTATATTTAATTCCGATGCAATTTCTGTGTTTCATCGTCAATGGGAAGGTCCAAGGGATACAGAAATCCTGCAGAGGTGCATCAGATTGTAAAACTGGTGACACAGGAGACGCTCAAAACATAGACAGTAGGAAGACTCAGTCTTCCTGTACTTAAGTCGGCATTGTGTCTCTTATATTTAATTCCGATGCGATTTCTGTGTTTCATCGACAATGGGAAGGTCCAAGGGATACAGTAAACCAGCAGAGGTGCATCGGAATGTAAAACTGGTGACACAGGAAACGCTAAAAACATAGACCGTACGAAGACTGTTTTCATGTACTTAAGTCGGCATTGTGTCTTTTATATTTAATTTCGATGCAATTTCTGTGTTTCATCGTCAATGGGAAGGTCCAAGGGATAGAGTAATCCTGTAGAGGTGCATCGGAATGTACAACTGGGGACACAGGAAATGCTCAAAACATAGAGAGTAGGGAGACTCAGTCTTCGTGTACTTATGTCGGCATTGTGTCTCTTATATTTAATTCCGATGCAATTTCTGAGTTTCATCGTCAATGGGAAGGTCCAAGGGATACAGTAAACCTGCAGAGGCGAATCGGAATTTAAAACTGGTGACACAGGAAACGCTCAAAACATTGACAGTAGGAAGACTCAGTCTTCCTGCACTTAAGTCGGCATTGTGTCTCTTATATTTAAATTCATTGCAATTTGTGTGTTTCATCGCCAATGGGAAGGTCCAAGGGATACAGTAAACCTGCAGAGGTGCATCGGAATGTAAAACTGGTGACACAGGAAACGCTCAAAGCATTGACTGTAAGAAGACTGTTTTCTTGTACTTAAGCCGGCATTGTGTCTCTTATATTTAATTCCGATGCAATTTCTGTGTTTCATCGTCACTGTGAAGGTCCAAGGGATACAGTAAACCTGCAGAGGTGCATCGGAATGTAAAACTAGTGACACAGAAAACGTTAAAACAATCGACAGTAGGAAGACTCAGTCTTCTTGTACTTAAGTCGGCATTGTGTCTCTTATATTTAATTCCGATTAAATTTCTGTGTTTCATCGTGAATGGGAAGTTCCAATGGATACAGTAAACCTGCAGAGATGCATCGGAATGTATAACTGGTGACACAGGAAACGCTCAAAACATAGCCAGTAGGAAGACTCAGTCTTCCTGTACTTAAGTCGGCATTGTGTCTCTTATATTTATTTCCTATGAAATTTCTGTGTTTCATCGTGAATGGGAAGGTCCAAGGGATACAGTAAACCTGCAGAGGTGCATCGGAATGTAAAACTAGTGACACAGGAAACGCTCAAAACATAGACAGTAGGAAGACTCAGTCTTCCTGTACTTAAGTCGGCATTGTGTCTCTTAAATTTAATTCCGATGCAATTTCTGTGTTTCATCGCCAATGGGAAGGTCCAAGGGATACAGTAAACCTGCCGAGGTGCATCGGAATGTAAAACTGACGACACAGTAAACGCTCAAAACATAGACAGTAGGAAGACTCAGTCTTCCTGTACTTAAGTCGGCATTGTGTCTCTTATATTTAATTCCGATGGGATTTCTGTGTTTCATCGACAATGGGAAGGTCCAAGGGATACAGAAAATCGGCAGAGGTGCATCGGAATGTAAAACTGGTGATACAGGAAACGCTCAAATTATAGACAGTAGGAAGACTCAGTCTTCCTGTACTTAAGTCGTCATTGTGTCTCCTATATTTATTTCCGATGAAATTTCTGTGTTTCATCGTGAATGGGAAGGTCCAAGGGATATATTAAACCTGCAGAGGTGCATCGGAATGTAAAACTGATGACACAGGAAACGCTCAAAACATAGACAGTAGGAAGACTTAGTCTTCCTGTACTTAAGTCGGAATTGTGTCTCTTATATTTAATTCCGATGCAATTTCTGTTTTTCATCGTCAATGGGAAGGGCCAAGGGATACAGTAAACCTGCAGAGGTGCATCGGAATGTGAAACTGACGACACAAAATACGCTCAAAACATATACAGTAGCAAGACTCAGTCTTCCTGTACTTAAGTCGGCATTGTGTCTCTTATATTTAATTCCGATGCAATTTCTGTGTTTCATCGACAATGGGAAGGTCCAAGGGATACAGTAAACCGGCAGAGGTGCATCGGAATGTAAAACTGGTGACACAGGAACCGCTCAAACATTGCCCGTACGAAGACTCTTTTCTTGTACTTAAGTCGGCATTGTGTCTCTTATATTTAATTTCGATGCATTTTCTGTGTTTCATCGTCAATGGGAAGGTCCAAGGGATACAGGAAACCTGCAGAGGTGCTTCGGAATGTAAAACTGGTGACACAGGAAACGCTCAAAACATAGAGAGTAGGAAGACTAGAGTAGGAAGACTCAGTCTTCCTGTACTTAAGTCGGAATTGTGTCTCTCATATTTAATTCCGATGCAATTTCTGTGTTTCTTCGTCAATGGGAAGGTCCAAGGGATACAATAAACCTGCAGAGGTGCATCGGAATGTAAAACTGGTGACACAGGAAACGCTCAAAACATAGACAGTAGGAAGACTCAGTCTTCCTATACTTACGTCGGCATTGTGTCTCTTATATTTATTTCCGATGAAATTTCTGTGTTTCATCGTGAATGGGAAGGTCCAAGGGATATAGTAAACCTGCAGAGGTGCATCGGAAAATAAAACTGATGACACAGGAAAAGCTCAAATCATAGACAGTATGAAATCTTAGTCTTCCTGTACTTAAGTCGGCATTGTGTTATATTTAATTCCGATGCAATTTCTGTGTTTCATCCGCACTGCGAAGGTCCAAGGGATACAGCAAACCTGTAGAGGTGCATCGGAATGTTAAACTGGTGACACAGGAAACGCTCAAATTACAGACATTATGAAGACTCAGTCTTCCTGTACTTAAGTCGGCATTGTGTCTCTTATATTTAATTCCGATGCAATTTCTGTGTTTCATCGCCAATGGGAAGGTCCTAGGGATACAGTAAAACTGCAGAGGTGCATCAGAATGTAAAACTGGTGACACAGGAAACGCTAAAAACATAGACCGTACGAAGACTGTTTTCATGTACTTAAGTCGGCATTGTGTCTTTTATATTTAATTTCGATGCAATTTCTGTGTTTCATCGTCAATGGGAAGGTCCAAGGGATACAGAAATCCTGCAGAGGTGCATCAGATTGTAAAACTGGTGACACAGGAGACGCTCAAAACATAGACAGTAGGAAGACTCAGTCTTCCTGTAGTTAAGTCGGCATTGTGTCTCTTATATTTAATTCCGATGCAATTTCTGTGTTTCATCGTCAATGGGAAGGTCCAAGGGATACAGAAATCCTGCAGAGGTGCATCAGATTGTAAAACTGGTGACACAGGAGACGCTCAAAACATAGACAGTAGGAAGACTCAGTCTTCCTGTACTTAAGTCGGCATTGTGTCTCTTATATTTAATTCCGATGCGATTTCTGTGTTTCATCGACAATGGGAAGGTCCAAGGGATACAGTAAACCAGCAGAGGTGCATCGGAATGTAAAACTGGTGACACAGGAAACGCTAAAAACATAGACCGTACGAAGACTGTTTTCATGTACTTAAGTCGGCATTGTGTCTTTTATATTTAATTTCGATGCAATTTCTGTGTTTCATCGTCAATGGGAAGGTCCAAGGGATAGAGTAATCCTGTAGAGGTGCATCGGAATGTACAACTGGGGACACAGGAAATGCTCAAAACATAGAGAGTAGGGAGACTCAGTCTTCGTGTACTTATGTCGGCATTGTGTCTCTTATATTTAATTCCGATGCAATTTCTGAGTTTCATCGTCAATGGGAAGGTCCAAGGGATACAGTAAACCTGCAGAGGCGAATCGGAATTTAAAACTGGTGACACAGGAAACGCTCAAAACATTGACAGTAGGAAGACTCAGTCTTCCTGCACTTAAGTCGGCATTGTGTCTCTTATATTTAAATTCATTGCAATTTGTGTGTTTCATCGCCAATGGGAAGGTCCAAGGGATACAGTAAACCTGCATAGGTGCATCGGAATGTAAAACTGGTGACACAGGAAACGCTCAAAGCATTGACTGTAAGAAGACTGTTTTCTTGTACTTAAGCCGGCATTGTGTCTCTTATATTTAATTCCGATGCAATTTCTGTGTTTCATCGTCACTGTGAAGGTCCAAGGGATACAGTAAACCTGCAGAGGTGCATCGGAATGTAAAACTAGTGACACAGAAAACGTTAAAACAATCGACAGTAGGAAGACTCAGTCTTCTTGTACTTAAGTCGGCATTGTGTCTCTTATATTTAATTCCGATTAAATTTCTGTGTTTCATCGTGAATGGGAAGTTCCAATGGATACAGTAAACCTGCAGAGATGCAACGGAATGTATAACTGGTGACACAGGAAACGCTCAAAACATAGCCAGTAGGAAGACTCAGTCTTCCTGTACTTAAGTCGGCATTGTGTCTCTTATATTTATTTCCTATGAAATTTCTGTGTTTCATCGTGAATGGGAAGGTCCAAGGGATACAGTAAACCTGCAGAGGTGCATCGGAATGTAAAACTAGTGACACAGGAAACGCTCAAAACATAGACAGTAGGAAGACTCAGTCTTCCTGTACTTAAGTCGGCATTGTGTCTCTTAAATTTAATTCCGATGCAATTTCTGTGTTTCATCGCCAATGGGAAGGTCCAAGGGATACAGTAAACCTGCCGAGGTGCATCGGAATGTAAAACCGACGACACAGTAAACCCTTAAAACATAGACAGTAGGAAGACTCAGTTTTCCTGTACTTAAGTCGGCATTGTGTCTCTTATATTTAATTCCGATGGGATTTCTGTGTTTCATCGACAATGGGAAGGTCCAAGGGATACAGAAAATCGGCAGAGGTGCATCGGAATGTAAAACTGGTGATACAGGAAACGCTCAAATTATAGACAGTAGGAAGACTCAGTCTTCCTGTACTTAAGTCGTCATTGTGTCTCCTATATTTATTTCCGATGAAATTTCTGTGTTTCATCGTGAATGGGAAGGTCCAAGGGATATATTAAACCTGCAGAGGTGCATCGGAATGTAAAACTGATGACACAGGAAACGCTCAAAACATAGACAGTAGGAAGACTTAGTCTTCCTGTACTTAAGTCGGAATTGTGTCTCTTATATTTAATTCCGATGCAATTTCTGTTTTTCATCGTCAATGGGAAGGGCCAAGGGATACAGTAAACCTGCAGAGGTGCATCGGAATGTGAAACTGACGACACAAAATTCGCTCAAAACATATACAGTAGCAAGACTCAGTCTTCATGTACTTAAGTCGGCATTGTGTCTCTTATATTTAATTCCGATGCAATTTCTGTGTTTCATCGACAATGGGAAGGTCCAAGGGATACAGTAAACCGGCAGAGGTGCATCGGAATGTAAAACTGGTGACACAGGAACCGCTCAAACATTGCCCGTACGAAGACTCTTTTCTTGTACTTAAGTCGGCATTGTGTCTCTTATATTTAATTTCGATGCATTTTCTGTGTTTCATCGTCAATGGGAAGGTCCAAGGGATACAGGAAACCTGCAGAGGTGCTTCGGAATGTAAAACTGGTGACACAGGAAACGCTCAAAACATAGAGAGTAGGAAGACTAGAGTAGGAAGACTCAGTCTTCCTGTACTTAAGTCGGAATTGTGTCTCTCATATTTAATTCCGATGCAATTTCTGTGTTTCTTCGTCAATGGGAAGGTCCAAGGGATACAATAAACCTGCAGAGGTGCATCGGAATGTAAAACTGGTGACACAGGAAACGCTCAAAACATAGACAGTAGG
This sequence comes from Schistocerca nitens, assembly GCF_023898315.1. Taxonomy (NCBI): domain Eukaryota; kingdom Metazoa; phylum Arthropoda; class Insecta; order Orthoptera; family Acrididae; genus Schistocerca; species Schistocerca nitens. Next base: position 765,066,007 of record NC_064619.1, read on the forward strand.
AAGACTCAGTCTTCCTATACTTACGTCGGCATTGTGTCTCTTATATTTATTTCCGATGAAATTTCTGTGTTTCATCGTGAATGGGAAGGTCCAAGGGATATAGTAAACCTGCAGAGGTGCATCGGAAAATAAAACTGATGACACAGGAAAAGCTCAAATCATAGACAGTATGAAATCTTAGTCTTCCTGTACTTAAGTCGGCATTGTGTTATATTTAATTCCGATGCAATTTCTGTGTTTCATCCGCACTGCGAAGGTCCAAGGGATACAGCAAACCTGTAGAGGTGCATCGGAATGTTAAACTGGTGACACAGGAAACGCTCAAATTACAGACATTATGAAGACTCAGTCTTCCTGTACTTAAGTCGGCATTGTGTCTCTTATATTTAATTCCGATGCAATTTCTGTGTTTCATCGCCAATGGGAAGGTCCTAGGGATACAGTAAAACTGCAGAGGTGCATCAGAATGTAAAACTGGTGACACAGGAAACGCTCAAAACGTACAGAGTAGGAAGACTCAAGTCTTCCTGTTTTTAAGTCGGCATTGTGTCTCTTATATTAAATTCCGATGCAATTTCTGTGTTTCATCGTCAATGGGTAGGTCCAAGGGATACAGTAAACCTGCAGAGGTCCATCGGAATGTAAAACTAGTGACACAGGAAACGCTCAAAACATAGACAGTAGGCAGACTCAGTCTTCCTGTAGTTAAGTCGGCATTGTGTCCCTTATATTTAATTCCGATGCAATTTCTGTGTTTCATCGTCAATGGGAAGGTCCAAGGGATACAGTAAAAATGCAGAGGTGCATCGGAATGTAAAACTGGTGACAAAGGAAACGCTCAAAACATAGACAGTAGGAAGACTCAGTCTTCCTGTACTTAAGTCGGCATTGTGTCTCTTATATTTAATTCCGATGCAATTTCTGTGTTTCATCGTCAATGGGAAGGTCCAAGGGATACAGTAAACCTGCAGAGGTGCATCGGAATGTAGAACTGGTGACACAGGAAACGCTCCAACATAGACAGTAGGAAGACTCAGTCTTCCTGTACTTACGTCGGCATTGTGTCTCCTATATTTAATTCTGATGCAATTTCTGTGTTTTATCGACAATGGGAAGGTCCAATGGATACAGTAAACCTGCAGAGGTGCATCGGAAAGTAAAACTAGTGACAAACGTAACGTTACAATCATAGACAGCAGGAAGACTCAGTCTTCTTGTACTTAATTCGGCATTGTGTCTCTTATATTTAATTCCGATTCAATTTCTGTGTTTCATCGTGAATGGGAAGGTCCAAGGGATACAGTAAACTTGCAGAGGTGCATCGGAGTGTAAGACTGGTGACACAGGAAACGCTCAAAACATAGCCAGTAGGAAGACTCAGTCTTCCTGTACTTAAGTCGGCATTGTGTCTCGTATATTTAATTCCGATGCAATTTCTGTGTTTCATCGTCAATGGGAAGGTCAAAGGGATACAGTAAACCTGCAGAGGTGCATCGGAATGTAAAACTGGTAACACAGGAAACACTCAAAACATAGACAGTACGAAGACTCAGTCTTAATGTACTTAAGTCGGCATTGTGTCTCTTATATTTAATTCCGATACAATTTCTGTGTTTCATTCTCAATGGGAGCGTCCAAGGGATACAGTAAACCTGCAGAGGTGCATCAGAATGTAAAACTGGTGACACAGGAAACGCTCAACACATAGACAGTAGGAAGACTCAGTCTTCCTGTACTTAAGTCGGCATTGTGTCTCTTATAATTAATTCCGATGCGATTTCTGTGTTTCATCGACAATGGGAAGGTCCAAGGGATACAGTAAACCTGCAGAGGTGCATCGGAATGTAGAACTGGTGACACAGGAAACGCTCCAACATAGACAGTAGGAAGACTCAGTCTTCCTGTACTTACGTCGGCATTGTGTCTCCTATATTTAATTCCGATGCAATTTCTGTGTTTCATCGTCAATGGGAAGGTCCAATGGATACAGAAAACCTGCAGACGTGCATCAGATTGTAAAACTGGTGACACAGGAAACGCTCAAAACATAGACAGTAGAAAAACTCAGTCTTCCTGTACTTAAGTCGGCATTGTGTCTCTTATAATTAATTCCGATGCGATTTCTGTGTTTCATCGACAATGGGAAGGTCCAAGGGATACAGTAAACCGGCAGAGGTGCATCGTAATGTAAAACTGGTGACACAGGAAACGCTCAAAACATTGACCGTACGAAGACTGTTTTCTTGTACTTACGTCGGCATTATGTCTCAGGTGCATCGGAATGTAAAACTAGTGACAGAGGAAACGCTCAAAACATACACAGAAGGAAGACTCAGTCTTCCTGTACTTAAGTCGGCATTGTGCCTCTTATATTTATTTCCGATGCAATTTCTGTGTTTCATCGTCAATGGGAAGGTCCATGGGATACAGTAAACCTGCAGAGGTGCATCGGAATGTAAAACTGGTGACACAGGAAACTCTCAAAACATAGAGAGTAGGAAGACTCAGTCTTCCTGTACTTAAGTCGTCATTGTGTCTCTTATATTTAATTCCGATGCAATTTCTGTGTTTCATCGTCAATGGGAAGGTCCAATGGATACAGGAAACCTGCAGAGGTGCATCGGAATGTAAAACTGGTGACACAGGAAACGCTCAAACATAGACAGTAGGAAGACTCAGTCTTCCTGTACTTAAGTCGGCATTGTGTCTCTTATATTTAATTCCGATGCAATTTCTGTGTTTCATCGTGAATGGGAAGGTCCAATGGATACAGTAAACCTGCAGAGGTGCATCGGAATGTAAAACTAGTGACACAGGTAACGTTCAAAACATAGACAGCAGGAAGACTCGGTTTTCCTGTACTTAAGTCGGCATTGCGTCTCTAATATTTAAATTCGATGCAATTTGTGTGTTTCATCGCCAATGGGAAGGTCCAATGGATACAGTAAACCTGCAGAGGTGCATCGGAATGTAAAACTGGTGATACAGGAAACGCTCAAATTATAGACAGTAGGAAGACTCAGTCTTCCTGTACTTAAGTCGGCATTGTGTCTCTTATATTTAATTCCGATGCAATTTCTGTGTTTCATCGTCAATGGGAAGTTCCAAGGGATACAGTAAACCTGCAGAAGTGCATCGGAATGTAAAACTAGTGACACAGGAAACGTTAAAAACATAGACAGTAGGAAGACTCAGTCTTCTTGTACTTAAGTCGGCATTGTGTCTCCTATATTTAATTCCGATTCAATTTCTGTTTTTCATCGTCAATGGGAACGTCCAAGGGATACAGTAAAACTGCAGAGGTGCATCAGAATGTAAAACTGGTGACACAGGAAACGCTCAAAACATAGAGAGTAGGAAGACCCAGTCTTCTTGTTTTTAAGTCGGCATTGTGTCTCTTATATTTAATTCCGATGCAATTTCTGTGTTTCATCGTCAATGGGAAGGTCCAAGGGATACAGTAAACCTGCAGAGGTGCATCGGAATGTAAAACTAGTGACACAGGAAACGCTCAAAACATAGACAGTAGGAAGACTCAGTCTTCCTGTACTTAAGTCGGCATTGGGTCTCTTATATTTAATTCCGATGCAATTTCTGTGTTTCATCGTCAATGGGAAGGTCCTAGGGATACAGTAAACCTGCAGAGGTGCATCGGAATGTAAAACTGGTGACACAGGAAACGCTCAAAACATATACAGTAGGAAGACTCAGTGTTCCTGTACTTAAGTCGGCATTGTGTCTCTTATATTTATTTCCGATGAAATTTCTTTGTTTCATCGTGAATGGGAAGGTCCAAGGGATATAGTAAACCTGCAGAGGTGCATCGGAAAATAAAACTGATGACACAGGAAACGCTCAAAACATAGACAGTAGGAAGACTTAGTCTTCCTGTACTTAAGTCGGCATTGTGTCTCTTATATTTAATTCCGATGCAATTTCTGTTTTTCATCGTCAATGGGAAGGTCCAATGGATACAGTAAACCTGCAGAGGCGAATCGGAATGTAAAACTTGTGACACAGGAAACGCTCAAAACATAGACAGTAGGAAGACTCAGTCTTCTTGTACTTAAGTCGGCATTGTGTCTCTTATATTTAATTCCGATTCAATTTCAGTGTTTCATCGTGAATGGGAAGGTCCAAGGGATACAGTAAACCTGCAGAGGTGCATCGGAGTGTAAAACTGGTGACACAGGAAACGCTCAAAACATAGACAGTAGGAAGACTCAGTCTTCCGGTACTTAAGTCGGTATTGTGTCTCTTATATTTATTTCCGATGAAATTTCTGTGTTTCATCGTGAATGGGAAGGTACAAGGGATATAGTAAACCTGCAGATGTGCATCGGAAAGTAAAACTGATGATACAGGAAACGCTCAAAACATAGACAGTAGGAAGACTTAGTCTTTCTGTACTTAAGTCGGCATTGTGTCTCTTAAATTTAATTCCGATGCAATTTCTGTTTTTCATCGTCAATGGGAACGTCCAAGGGATACAGTAAAACTGCAGAGGTGCATCAGAATGTAAAACTGGTGACACAGGAAACGCTCAAAGCATAGAGAGTAGGAAGACTCAGTCTTCTTGTTTTTAAGTCGGCATTGTGTCTCTTATATTTAATTCCGATGCAATTTCTGTGTTTCATCGTCAATGGGAAGGTCCAAGTGATACAGTAATCCTGCAGAGGTGCATCGGAATGTAAAACTGGTGACACAGGAAACGCTCAAAACATAGACAGTAGGAAGACTCAGTCTTCCTGTACTTAAGTCGGCGTTGTGTCTCTTATATTTAATTCCGATGCAATTTCTGTGTTTCATCATCAATGGGAAGGTCCATGGGATACAGTAAACCTGCAGAGGTGCATCAGAATGTAAAACTAGTGACACAGGAAACGCTCAGAACATTGACAGTAGGAAGACTCAGTCTTCCTGTACTTAAGTCGGCATTGTGTCTCTTATATTTAATTCCGATGCAATTTCTGTGTTTCATCGTCAATGGGAATGTCCAAGGGATACAGTAAACCTGCAGAGGTGCATCGGAATGTGTAACTGGTGACACAGGAAACGCTCAAAACATAGACAGTAGGAAGACTCAGTATTCCTGTACTTAAGTCGGCATTGTGTCTCTCATATTTATTTCCGATGAAATTTCTGTGTTTCATCGTGAATGGGAAGGTCCTAGGGATATAGTAAACCTGCAGAGGTGCATCGGAAAGTAAAACTGATGACACAGGAAACGCTCAAAACATAGACAGTAGGAAGACTTAGTCTTCCTGTACTTAAGTCGGCATTGTGTCTCCTATATTTAATTCCGATGCAATTTCTGTTTTTCATCGTCAATGGGAAGGTCCAATGGATACAGTAAACCTGCAGAGGCGAATCGGAATGTGAAACTGGTGACACAGGAAACGCTCAAAACATTGACAGTAGGAAGACTCAGTCTTCCTGTACTTAAGTCGGCATTGTGTCTCTTATATTTAATTCCGATGCGATTTCTGTGTTTCATCGACAATGGGAAGGTCCAAGGGATACAGTAAACCTGCAGAGGTGCATCGGAATGTAAAACTGGTGACACAGGAAACGCTCAAAACATTGACCGCACGAAGACTGTTTTCTTGTACTTAAGTCGGCATTGTGTCTCTTATATTTAATTTCGATACAATTTCTGTGTTTCATCGTCAATGGGAAGGTCCAAGGGATACAGGAAACCTGCAGAGGTGCATCGGAATGTAAAACTGTTGACAGAGGAAAAGCTCAAATCATAGACAGGAGGGAGACTCCGTCTTCCTGTACTTAAGTCGGCATTGTGTGTCTTATATTTAATTCCGATGCAATTTCTGTGTTTCATCGTCAATGGGAAGCTCCTCGGGATACAATAAACCTGCAGAGGTGCATCGGAATGTAAATCTGGTGACACAGGAAACGCTCAAATCAAAGACAGTAGGAAGACTCAGTCTTCCGATACTTAAGTCGGCATTGTGACTCTTATATTTATTTCCGATGTAATTTCTGTGTTTCATCGTGAATGGGAAGGTCGAAGGGATATAGTAAACCTGCAGAGGTGCATCGGAATGTAAAACTGATGACACAGGAAACGCTCAAAACATAGACAGTATGAAGACTTAGTCTTCCTGTACTTAAGTCGGCATTGTGTCTCTTATATTTAATTCCGATTCAATTTCTGTGTTTGATCGTCACTGTGAAGGTCCAAGGGATACAGTATACCTGTAGAGGTGCATCGGAATGTAAAACTGGTGACACAGGAAACGCTCAAATTATAGACAGTAGGAAGACTCGGTCTTCTTGTACTTAAGTCGCATTGTGTCTCTTATATTTTATTCCGATGCAATTTCTGTGTTTCATCGTCAATGGGAAGGTCCACGGGATACAGTAAACCTGCAGAGGTGCATCAGAATGTAAAACTGGTGACACAGGAAACGCTCAACACGTAGACAGTAGGAAGACTCATTCTTCCTGTATTTAAGTCGGCATTGTGTCTCTTATATTTAATTCCGATGCAATTTCTGTGTTTCATCGTCAATGGGAAGGGCCAAGGGATACAGTAAACCTGCAGAGGTGCATCGGAAAGTAAAACCGATGACACAGGAAACGCTCAAAACATAGACAGTAGGAAGACTTAGTCTTCCTGTACTTAAGTCGGCATTGTGTCTCTTATATTTAATTCCGATTCAATTTCTGTGTTTGATCGTCACTGTGAATGTCCAAGGGATACAGAAAACCTGTAGATGTGCATCGGAATGTAAAACTGGTGATACAGGAAACGCTCAAATTATAGACAGTAGGAAGACTCCGTCTTCCTGTACTTAAGTCGGCATTGTGTCTCTTATATTTAATTCCGATGCAATTTCTGTGTTTCATCGTCAATGGAATGGTCCAAGGGATACAGTAAACCTGCAGAGGTGCATCGGAATGTAAAACTAGTGACACAGGAAACGTTAAAAACATAGAGAGTAGGAAGACTCAGTCTTCTTCTACTTAAGTCGGCATTGTGTCTCTTATATTTAATTCCGATTCAATTTCTGTGTTTCATCGTTAATGGGAAGGTCCAAGGGAAACAGTAAACCTGCAGAGGTGCATCGGAGAGTAAAACTGGTGACACAGGAAACGCTCATAACATAGCCAGTTGGAAGACTCAGTCTTCCTGTACTTAAGTCGGCATTGTGTCTCTTATATTTAATTCCGATGCAATTTCTGTTTTTCATCGCCAATGGGAAGGTCCAATGGATACAGTAAGCGTGCAGAGGCGAATCGGAATGTAAAACTGGTGACACAAGAAACGCTCAAAACATTGACAGTAGGAAGACTCAGTCTTCCTGTACTTAAGTCGGCATTGTGTCTCTTGTATTTCGATGCAATTTGTGTGTTTCATCGCCAATGGGAAGGTCCAAGGGATACAGTAAACCTACAGAGGTGCATCGGAGTGTAAAACTGGTGACACAGGAAACGCTCAAAACATAGCCAGTAGGAAGACTCAGTCTTCCTGTACTTAAGTCGGCATTGTGTCTCTTTTATTTATTTCCGATGCAATTTCTGTGTTTCTTCGTCAATGGGAAGGTCCAATGGATACAGAAAACCTGCAGAGGTGCATCAGATTGTAAAACTGGAGACACAGGAAACGCTCAAAACGTAGACAGTAGGAAGACTTAGTCTTCCTGTACTTAAGTCGGCATTGTGTCTATTAAATTTAATTCCGTTGCAATTTCTGATTTCATCGTCAATGGGAACGTCCAAGGGATACAGTAAAACTGCAGAGGAGCATCAGAATGTAAAACTGGTGACACAGGAAACGCTCAAAACATAGAGAGTAGGAAGACTCAGTCTTCCTGTTTTTAAGTCGGCATTGTGTCTCTTATATTTAATTCCGATGCAATTTCTGTGTTTCATCGTCAATGGGAAGATCCAAGAGATACACTAAACCTGCAGAGGTGCATCAGATTGTAAAACTGCTGACACAGGAAACGCTCAACACATAGACAGTAGGAAGACTCAGTCTTCCTGTACTTAAGTCGGCATTGTGTCTCTTATATTTAATTCCGATGCAATTGCTGTGTTTCTTCGTCAATGGGAAGGTCCAATGGATACAGAAAACCTGCAGAGGTGCATCAGATTGTAAAACTGGAGACACAGGAAACGCTCAAAACGTAGACAGTAGGAAGACTCAGTCTTCCTGTTCTTAAGTCGGCGTTGTGTCTCTTATATTTAATTCCGATGCAATTTCTGTGCTTCATCATCAATGGGAAGGTCCATGGGATACAGTAAACCTGCAGAGGTGAATCAGAATGTAAAACTAGTGACACAGGAAACGCTCAGAACATTGACAGTAGGAAGACTCAGTCTTCCTGTACTTAAGTCCGAATTGTGTCTCTTATATTTAATTCCGAAGCAATTTCTGTGTTTCATCGACAATGGGAAGGTCCAAGGGATACTGTAAACCTGCAGAGGTGCATCGGAATGTATAACTGGTGACACAGGAAACGCTCAAAACATAGACAGTAGGAAGACTCAGTCTTCCTGTACTTAAGTCGGCATTGTGTCTCTTATATTTATTTCCGATGAAATTTCTGTGTTTCATCGTGAATGGGAAGGTCCAAGGGATATAGTAAACCTGCAGAGGTGCATCGGAAAGTAAAACTGATGACACAGGAAACGCTCAAAACATAGACAGTAGGAAGACTTAGTCTTCCTGTACATAAGCCGGCATTGTGTCTCTTATATTTAATTCCGATGCGATTTCGGTGTTTCATCGACAATGGGAAGGTCCAAGGGATACAATAACCCGGCAGAGGTGCATCGGAATGTAAAATTGGTGACACAGGAAACGCTCAAAACATTGCCCGTACGAAGACTGTTTTCTTGTACTTAAGTCGGCATTGTGCCTCTTATATTTAATTTCGATACAATTTCTGTGTTTCATCGTCAATGGAAAGGTCCAAGGGATACAGGAAACCTGCAGAGGTGCATCGGAATGTAAAACTGGTGACACAGGAAAAGCTCAAATCATAGACAGTAGGAAGACTCCGTCTTCCTGTACTTAAGTCGGCATTGTGTGTCTTATATTTACTTCCGATGCAATTTCTGTGTTTCATCGTCAATGGGAACCTCCACGGGATACAGTAAACCTGCAGAGGTGCATCGGAATGTAAATCTGGTGACACAGGAAACGCTCAAATCATAGACAGTAGGAAGACTCAGTCTTCCTACACTTAAGTCGGCATTGTGTCTCTTATACTTATTTCCGATGAAATTTCTGTGTTTCATCGTGAATGGGAAGGTCCAAGGGATATAGTAAACCTGCAGAGGTGCATCGGAAAGGAAAACTGATGACACAGGAAACGCTCAAAACATAGACAGTAGGAAGACTTAGTCTTCCTGTACTTAAGTCGGCATTGTGTCTCTTATATTTAATTCCGATGCAATTTCCGTGTTTCAACGTCACTGAGAAGGTCCAACGGATACAGTAAACCTGTAGAGGTGCATCGGAATGTAAAACTGGTGACACAGGAAACGCTCAAATTATAGACAGTAGGAAGTCTCGGTCTTCCTGTACTTAAGACGGCATTGTGTCCCTTATATTTACTTCCGATGCAATTTCTGTGTTTCATCGTCAATGGGAAGTTCCAAGGGATACAGTAAATCTGCAGAGGTGCATCGGAATGTAAAACTGGTGACACAGGAAACGCTCAACACATAGACAGTAGGAAGACTCATTCTTCCTGTATTTAAGTCGGCATTGTGTCTCTTATATTTAATTCCGATGCAATTTCTGTGTTTCATCGTCAATGGGAAGGTCCAAGGGATACAGTAAACCTGCAGAGGTGCATCAGAATGTAAAACTGGTGACACAGGAAACGCTTAACACATAGACAGTAGGAAGACTCTTTCTTCCTGTATTTAAGTCGGCATTGTGTCTCTTATATTTAATTCCGATGCAATTTCTGTGTTTCATCGCCAAAGGGAAGGTCCAAGGGATACAGTAAACTTGCAGAGGTGCATCGGAATGTAAAACTGGTGACACAGGAAACGCTCAAAACATTGACTGTAAGAAGACTGTTTTCTTGTACTTAAGTCGGCATTGTGTCTCTTATATTTAATTCCGATGCAATTTCTGTGTTTCATCGACACTGTGAAGGTCCAAGGGATACATAAAACCTGTAGATGTGCATCGGAATGTAAAACTGGTGATACAGGAAACGCTTAAAATATAGACAGTAGGAAGACTCAGTCTTCCTGTACTTAAGTCGGCATTGTGTCTCTTATATTTAATTTCGATACAATTTCTGTGTTTCATCGTCAATGGGAAGGTCCAAGGGATACAGGAAACCTGCAGAGGTGCATCGGAATGTAAAACTGTTGACACAGGAAAAGCTCAAATCATAGACAGTAGGAAGACTCCGTCTTCCTGTACTTAAGTCGGCATTGTGTGTCTTATATTTAATTCCGATGCAATTTCTGTGTTTCATCGTCAATGGGAAGCTCCTCGGGATACAATAAACCTGCAGAGGTGCATCGGAATGTAAATCTGGTGACACAGGAAACGCTCAAATCAAAGACAGTAGGAAGACTCAGTCTTCCGATACTTAAGTCGGCATTGTGACTCTTATATTTATTTCCGATGAAATTTCTGTGTTTCATCGTGAATGGGAAGGTCGAAGGGATATAGTAAACCTGCAGAGGTGCATCGGAATGTAAAACTGATGACACAGGAAACGCTCAAAACATAGACAGTATGAAGACTTAGTCTTCCTGTACTTAAGTCGGCATTGTGTCTCTTATATTTAATTCCGATTCAATTTCTGTGTTTGATCGTCACTGTGAAGGTCCAAGGGATACAGTATACCTGTAGAGGTGCATCGGAATGTAAAACTGGTGACACATGAAACGCTCAAATTATAGACAGTAGGAAGACTCGGTCTTCTTGTACTTAAGTCGGCATTGTGTCTCTTATATTTTATTCCGATGCAATTTCTGTGTTTCATCGTCAATGGGAAGGTCCAAGGGATACAGTAAACCTGCAGAGGTGCATCAGAATGTAAAACTGGTGACACAGGAAACGCTCAACACGTAGACAGTAGGAAGACTCATTCTTCCTGTATTTAAGTCGGCATTGTGTCTCTTATATTTAATTCCGATGCAATTTCTGTGTTTCATCGTCAATGGGAAGGGCCAAGGGATACAGTAAACCTGCAGAGGTGCATCGGAAAGTAAAACCGATGACACAGGAAACGCTCAAAACATAGACAGTAGGAAGACTTAGTCTTCCTGTACTTAAGTCGGAATTGTGTCTCTTATATTTAATTCCGATGCAATTTCTGTTTTTCATCGCCAATGGGAAGGTCCAATGGATACAGTAAACCTGCAGAGGCGAATCGGAATGTAAAACTGGTGACACAGGAAACGCTCAAAACATAGAGAGTAGGAAGACTCAGTCTTCCTGTTTTTAAGTCGGCATTGTGTCTCTTATATTTAATTCCGATGCAATTTCTGTGTTTCATCGTCAATGGGAAGATCCAAGAGATACAGTAAACCTGCAGAGGTGCATCAGATTGTAAAACTGCTGATACAGGAAACGCTCAACACATAGACAGTAGGAAGACTCAGTCTTCCTGTACTTAAGTCGGCATTGTGTCTCTTATATTTAATTCCGATGCAATTTCTGTGTTTCTTCGTCAATGGGAAGGTCCAATGGATACAGAAAACCTGCAGAGGTGCATCACATTGTAAAACTGGAGACACAGGAAACGCTCAAAGCATAGACAGTAGGAAGACTCAGTCTTCCTGTACTTAAGTCGGCGTTGTGTCTCTTATATTTAATTCCGATGCAATTTCTGTGCTTCACCATCAATGGGAAGGTCCATGGGATACAGTAAACCTGCAGAGGTGAATCAGAATGTAAAACTAGTGACACAGGAAACGCTCAGAACATTGACAGTAGGAAGACTCAGTCTTCCTGTACTTAAGTCCGAATTGTGTCTCTTTTATTTAATTCCGATGCAATTTCTGTGTTTCATCGTCAATGGGAAGGTCCAAGGGATACTGTAAACATGCAGAGGTGCATCGGAATGTATAACTGGTGACACAGGAAACGCTCAAAACATAGACAGTAGGAAGACTCAGTCTTCCTGTACTTAAGTCGGCATTGTGTCTCTTATATTCATTTCCGATGCAATTTCTGTGTTTCATCGTGAATGGGAAGGTCCAAGGGATATAGTAAACCTGCAGAGGTGCATCGGAAAGTAAAACTGATGACACAGGAAACGCTCAAAACATAGACAGTAGGAAGACTTAGTCTTCCTGTACATAAGCCGGCATTGTGTCTCTTATATTTAATTCCGATGCGATTTCGGTGTTTCATCGACAATGGGAAGGTCCAAGGGATACAATAAACCGGCAGAGGTGCATCGGAATGTAAAATTGGTGACAAAGGAAACGCTCAAAGCATTGACCGTACGAAGACGGTTTTCTTGTACTTAAGTCGGCATTGTGCCTCTTATATTTAATTGCGATACAATTTCTGTGTTTCATCGTCAATGGAAAGGTCCAAGGGATACAGGAAACCTGCAGAGGTGCATCGGAATGTAAAACTGGTGACACAGGAAAAGCTCAAATCATAGACAGTAGGAAGACTCCGTCTTCCTGTACTTAAGTCGGCATTGTGTGTCTTATATTTACTTCCGATGCAATTTCTGTGTTTCATCGTCAATGGGAAGCTCCACGGGATACAGTAAACCTGCAGAGGTGCATCGGAATGTAAATCTGGTGACACAGGAAACGCTCAAATCATAGACAGTAGGAAGACTCAGTCTTCCTACACTTAAGTCGGCATTGTGTCTCTTATACTTATTTCCGATGAAATTTCTGTGTTTCATCGTGAATGGGAAGGTCCAAGGGATATAGTAAACCTGCAGAGGTGCATCGGAAAGGAAAACTGATGACACAGGAAACGCTCAAAACATAGACAGTAGGAGGACTTAGTCTTCCTGTACTTAAGTCGGCATTGTGTCTCTTATATTAAATTCCGATGCAATTTCCGTGTTTCATCGTCACTGAGAAGGTCCAACGGATACAGTAAACCTGTAGAGGTGCATCGGAATGTAAAACTGGTGACACAGGAAACGCTCAAATTATAGACAGTAGGAAGACTCGGTCTTCCTGTACTTAAGACGGCATTGTGTCCCTTATATTTAATTCCGATGCAATTTCTGTGTTTCATCGTCAATCGGAAGGTCCAAGGGATACAGTAAGCCTGCAGAGGTGCATCAGAATGTAAAACTGGTGACACAGGATACGCTCAAAACGTAGAGAGTACGAGGACTCAGTCTTCCTGTACTTAAGTCGGCATTGTGTCTCTTATATTTAATTCCGATGCAATTTCTGTGTTTCATCGTCAATGGGAAGGTCCAAGGGATACTGTAAACATGCAGAGGTGCATCGGAATGTATAACTGGTGACACAGGAAACGCTCAAAACATAGACAGTAGGAAGACTCAGTCTTCCTGTACTTAAGTCGGCATTGTGTCTCTTATATTCATTTCCGATGCAATTTCTGTGTTTCATCGTGAATGGGAAGGTCCAAGGGATATAGTAAACCTGCAGAGGTGCATCGGAAAGTAAAACTGATGACACAGGAAACGCTCAAAACATAGACAGTAGGAAGACTTAGTCTTCCTGTACATAAGCCGGCATTGTGTCTCTTATATTTAATTCCGATGCGATTTCGGTGTTTCATCGACAATGGGAAGGTCCAAGGGATACAATAAACCGGCAGAGGTGCATCGGAATGTAAAATTGGTGACAAAGGAAACGCTCAAAGCATTGACCGTACGAAGACTGTTTTCTTGTACTTAAGTCGGCATTGTGCCTCTTATATTTAATTGCGATAAATTTCTGTGTTTCATCGTCAATGGAAAGATCCAAGGGATACAGGAAACCTGCAGAGGTGCATCGGAATGTAAAACTGGTGACACAGGAAAAGCTCAAATCATAGACAGTAGGAAGACTCCGTCTTCCTGTACTTAAGTCGGCATTGTGTGTCTTATATTTACTTCCGATGCAATTTCTGTGTTTCATCGTCAATGGGAAGCTCCACGGGATACAGTAAACCTGCAGAGGTGCATCGGAATGTAAATCTGGTGACACAGGAAACGCTCAAATCATAGACAGTAGGAAGACTCAGTCTTCCTACACTTAAGTCGGCATTGTGTCTCTTATACTTATTTCCGATGAAATTTCTGTGTTTCATCGTGAATGGGAAGGTCCAAGGGATATAGTAAACCTGCAGAGGTGCATCGGAAAGGAAAACTGATGACACAGGAAACGCTCAAAACATAGACAGTAGGAGGACTTAGTCTTCCTGTACTTAAGTCGGCATTGTGTCTCTTATATTTAATTCCGATGCAATTTCCGTGTTTCATCGTCACTGAGAAGGTCCAACGGATACAGTAAACCTGTAGAGGTGCATCGGAATGTAAAACTGGTGACACAGGAAACGCTCAAATTATAGACAGTAGGAAGACTCGGTCTTCCTGTACTTAAGACGGCATTGTGTCCCTTATATTTAATTCCGATGCAATTTCTGTGTTTCATCGTCAATCGGAAGGTCCAAGGGATACAGTAAGCCTGCAGAGGTGCATCAGAATGTAAAACTGGTGACACAGGATACGCTCAAAACTTAGAGAGTACGAGGACTCAGTCTTCCTGTACTTAAGTCGGCATTGTGTCTCTTATATTTAATTCCGATGCAATTTCTGTGTTTCATCGTCAATGGGATGGTCCAAGCGATACAGTAAACCTGCAGAGGTGCATCGGAATGTAAAACTAGTGTCACACGAAACGCTCAAAACATAGACAGTAGGAAGACTCAGTCTTCCTGTACTTCAGTCGGCATTGTGTCTCTTATATTTAATTCCGATGCAATTTCTGTGTTTCATCGTCAATGGGAAGTTCCAAGGGATACAGTAAACCTGCAGAGGTGCATCGGAATGTAAAACTGGTGACACAGGAAACGCTCAAAATGTAGACAGTAGGAAGACTCAGTCTTCCTGTACTTAAGTCGGCATTGTGTCCCTTATATTTAATTCCGATGCAATTTCTGTGTTTCATCGTCAATGGGAAGGTCCAAGGGATACAGTAAGCCTGCAGAGGTGCATCAGAATGTAAAACTGGTGACACAGGAAACGCTCAACACATAGACAGTAGGAAGACTCATTCTTCCTGTATTTAAGTCGGCATTGTGTCTCTTATATTTAATACCGATGCAATTTCTGTGTTTCATCGTCAATGGGAAGGTCCAAGGGGTACAGTAAACCTGCAGAGGTGCATCAGAATGTAAAACTGGTGACACAGGAAACGCTCAACACATAGACAGTAGGAAGACTCATTCTTCCTGTATTTAAGTCGGCATTGTGTCTCTTATATTTAATTCCGATGCAATTTCTGTGTTACATCGCCAAAGGGAAGGTCCAAGGGATACAGTAAACCTGCAGAGGTGCATCGGAATGTAAAATTGGTGACAAAGGAAACGCTCAAAGCATTGACCGTACGAAGACTGTTTTCTTGTACTTAAGTCGGCATTGTGCCTCTTATATTTAATTGCGATACAATATCTGTGTTTCATCGTCAATGGAAAGGTCCAAGGGATACAGGAAACCTGCAGAGGTGCATCGGAATGTAAAACTGGTGACACAGGAAAAGCTCAAATCATAGACAGTAGGAAGACTCCGTCTTCCTGTACTTAAGTCGGCATTGTGTGTCTTATATTTACTTCCGATGCAATTTCTGTGTTTCATCGTCAATGGGAAGCTCCACGGGATACAGTAAACCTGCAGAGGTGCATCGGAATGTAAATCTGGTGACACAGGAAACGCTCAAATCATAGACAGTAGGAAGACTCAGTCTTCCTACACTTAAGTCGGCATTGTGTCTCTTATACTTATTTCCGATGAAATTTCTGTGTTTCATCGTGAATGGGAAGGTCCAAGGGATATAGTAAACCTGCAGAGGTGCATCGGAAAGGAAAACTGATGACACAGGAAACGCTCAAAACATAGACAGTAGGAGGACTTAGTCTTCCTGTACTTAAGTCGGCATTGTGTCTCTTATATTTAATTCCGATGCAATTTCCGTGTTTCATCGTCACTGAGAAGGTCCAACGGATACAGTAAACCTGTAGAGGTGCATCGGAATGTAAAACTGGTGACACAGGAAACGCTCAAATTATAGACAGTAGGAAGACTCGGTCTTCCTGTACTTAAGACGGCATTGTGTCCCTTATATTTAATTCCGATGCAATTTCTGTGTTTCATCGTCAATCGGAAGGTCCAAGGGATACAGTAAGCCTGCAGAGGTGCATCAGAATGTAAAACTGGTGACACAGGATACGCTCAAAACTTAGAGAGTACGAGGACTCAGTCTTCCTGTACTTAAGTCGGCATTGTGTCTCTTATATTTAATTCCGATGCAATTTCTGTGTTTCATCGTCAATGGGAAGGTCCAAGGGATACTGTAAACATGCAGAGGTGCATCGGAATGTATAACTGGTGACACAGGAAACGCTCAAAACATAGACAGTAGGAAGACTCAGTCTTCCTGTACTTAAGTCGGCATTGTGTCTCTTATATTCATTTCCGATGCAATTTCTGTGTTTCATCGTGAATGGGAAGGTCCAAGGGATATAGTAAACCTGCAGAGGTGCATCGGAAAGTAAAACTGATGACACAGGAAACGCTCAAAACACAGACAGTAGGAAGACTTAGTCTTCCTGTACATAAGCCGGCATTGTGTCTCTTATATTTAATTCCGATGCGATTTCGGTGTTTCATCGACAATGGGAAGGTCCAAGGGATACAATAAACCGGCAGAGGTGCATCGGAATGTAAAATTGGTGACAAAGGAAACGCTCAAAGCATTGACCGTACGAAGACTGTTTTCTTGTACTTAAGTCGGCATTGTGCCTCTTATATTTAATTGCGATACAATTTCTGTGTTTCATCGTCAATGGAAAGGTCCAAGGGGTACAGGAAACCTGCAGAGGTGCATCGGAATGTAAAACTGGTGACACAGGAAAAGCTCAAATCATAGACAGTAGGAAGACTCCGTCTTCCTGTACTTAAGTCGGCATTGTGTGTCTTATATTTACTTCCGATGCAATTTCTGTGTTTCATCGTCAATGGGAAGCTCCACGGGATACAGTAAACCTGCAGATGTGCATCGGAATGTAAATCTGGTGACACAGGAAACGCTCAAATCATAGACAGTAGGAATACTCAGTCTTCCTACACTTAAGTCGGCATTGTGTCTCTTATACTTATTTCCGATGAAATTTCTGTGTTTCATCGTGAATGGGAAGGTCCAAGGGATATAGTAAACCTGCAGAGGTGCATCGGAAAGGAAAACTGATGACACAGGAAACGCTCAAAACATAGACAGTAGGAGGACTTAGTCTTCCTGTACTTAAGTCGGCATTGTGTCTCTTATATTTAATTCCGATGCAATTTCCGTGTTTCATCGTCACTGAGAAGGTCCAACGGATACAGTAAACCTGTAGAGGTGCATCGGAATGTAAAACTGGTGACACAGGAAACGCTCAAATTATAGACAGTAGGAAGACTCGGTCTTCCTGTACTTAAGACGGCATTGTGTCCCTTATATTTAATTCCGATGCAATTTCTGTGTTTCATCGTCAATCGGAAGGTCCAAGGGATACAGTAAGCCTGCAGAGGTGCATCAGAATGTAAAACTGGTGACACAGGATACGCTCAAAACTTAGAGAGTACGAGGACTCAGTCTTCCTGTACTTAAGTCGGCATTGTGTCTCTTATATTTAATTCCGATGCAATTTCTGTGTTTCATCGTCAATGGGATGGTCCAAGCGATACAGTAAACCTGCAGAGGTGCATCGGAATGTAAAACTAGTGTCACACGAAACGCTCAAAACATAGACAGTAGGAAGACTCAGTCTTCCTGTACTTCAGTCGGCATTGTGTCTCTTATATTTAATTCCGATGCAATTTCTGTGTTTCATCGTCAATGGGAAGTTCCAAGGGATACAGTAAACCTGCAGAGGTGCATCGGAATGTAAAACTGGTGACACAGGAAACGCTCAAAACGTAGACAGTAGGAAGACTCAGTCTTCCTGTACTTAAGTCGGCATTGTGTCCCTTATATTTAATTCCGATGCAATTTCTGTGTTTCATCGTCAATGGGAAGGTCCAAGGGATACAGTAAGCCTGCAGAGGTGCATCAGAATGTAAAACTGGTGACACAGGAAACGCTCAACACATAGACAGTAGGAAGACTCATTCTTCCTGTATTTAAGTCGGCATTGTGTCTCTTATATTTAATTCCGATGCAATTTCTGTGTTTCATCGTCAATGGGAAGGTCCAAGGGGTACAGTAAACCTGCAGAGGTGCATCAGAATGTAAAACTGGTGACACAGGAAACGCTTAAATTATAGACAGTAGGAAGACTCAGTCTTCCTGTACTTAAGTCGGCATTGTGTCTCTTATATTTAATTCCGATGCAATTTCTGTGTTTCATCGTCAATGGGAAGGTCTAAGGGATACAGTAAACCTGCAGAGGTGCATCGGAATGTAAAACTAGTGACACAGGAAACGTTAAAAACATAGACAGTAGGAAGACTCAGTCTTCTTATACTTAAGTCGGCATTGTGTCTCTTATATTTAATTCCGATTCTATTACTGTGTTTCATTGTGAATGGGAAGGTCCAAGGGATACAGTAAACCTGCAAAGGTGCATCGGAAAGTAAAACTGGTGACACAGGAAACGCTCAAACCATAGCCAGTCGGAAGACTCAGTCTTCCTGTACTTAAGTCGGCATTGTGTCTCTTATATTTACTTCCGATGAAATTTCTGTTTTTCATCGTGAATGGGAAGGTGCAAGGGATATAGTAAACCTGCAGAGGTGCATCGGAAAATATAACTGATGACACAGGAAACGCTCAAAACATAGACAGTAGGAAGACTTAGTCTTCCTGTACTTAAGTCGGCATTGTGTGTCTTAACTTTAATTCCGATGCAATTTCTGTATTTCATCGTCCATGGGAACGTCCAAGGAATACAGAAAACCCTCAGAGGTGCATCGGAATGTAAAACTGATGACACAGGAAACGCTCAAAGCATAGACAGAAGGAAGACTCAGTCTCTCTGTACATAAGTCGGCATTGTGTCTCTTATATTTAATTCCGATGCGATTTCGGTGTTTCATCGACAATGGGAAGGTCCAAGGGATACAATAATCCGGCAGAGGTGCATCGGAGTGTAAAACTGGTGACACAGGAAACGCTCAAAACATTTACCGTACGAAGACTGTTTTCTTGTACTTAAGTCGGCATTGTGTCTCTTATATTTAATTTCGATACAATTTCTGTGTTTCATCGTCAATGGTAAGGTCCAAGGGATACAGGAAACCTGCAGAGGTGCATCGGAATGTAAAACTGGTGACACAGGAAACGCTCAAAACATAGACAGTAGGAAGACTCAGTCTTCCTGTACTTAAGTCGGCATTGTGTCTCTTATATATATTTCCGATGAAATTTCTGTGTTTCATCGTGAATGGGAAGGTCCAAGGGATATACTAATCCTGCAGAGGTGCATCGGAAAGTAAAACTGATGACACAGGAAACGCTCAAAACATAGACAGTAGGAAGTCTCAGTCTTCCTGTACTTAAGTCGGCATTGTGTCTCTTATATTTAATTCCGATGCAATTTTTGTTTTTCATCGTCAATGGGAAGGTCCAAGGGATACAGTAAACCTGCAGAGGTGCATCAGAATGTAAAACTGGTGGCACAGGAAACGCTCAACACATAGACAGTAGGAAGACCCATTCTTCCTGTACTTAAGTCGGCATTGTGTCTCTTATATTTCATTCCGATGCAATTTCTGTGTTTCATCGTCAATGGGAATGTCCAAGGGATACAGTAAACCTGCAGAGGTGCATCGGAATGTAAAACTGGTGACACAGGAAACGCTCAAATCATAGACAGTAGAAAGACTCAGTCTTCCTGTTCTTATGTCGGCATTGTGTCTCTTATATTTAATTCCGATGCAATTTCTGTGTTTCATCGTGACTGTGAAGGTCCAAGGGATACAGAAAACCTGTAGATGTGCATCGGAATGTAAAACTGGTGATACAGGAAACGCTCAAATTATAGGCAGTAGGAAGACTCAGTCTTCCTGTACTTAAGTCGGCATTGTGTCTCTTATATTTAATTCCGATGCAATTTCTGTGTTTCATCGTCAATGGGAAGGTCCAAGGGATACAGTAAACCTGCAGAGGTGCATCGGAATGTAAAACTAGTGACACAGGAAACGTTAAAACATAGACAGTAGGAAGACTCAGTCTTCTTATACTGAAGTCGGCATTGTGTCTCTTATATTTATTTCCGATTCAATTTCTGTGTTTCATCGTGAAGGGAAGGACCAAGGGTTACAGTAAACCTGCAGAGGTGCATCCGAGTGTAAAACTGGTGACACAAGAAACTCTCAAAACATAGCCAGTAGGAAGACTCAGTCTTCCTGTACTTATCTCGGCATTGTGTCTGTTATATTTATTTCCGAAGAAATTTCTGTGTTTCATCGTGAATGGGAAGGTACAAGGGATATAGTAAACCTGCAGAGGTGCATCGGAAAGTAAAACTGATGACACAGGAAACGCTCAAAACATAGACAGTAGAAAGACTTAGTCTTCCTGTACTTAAGTCGGCATTATGTCTCTTAAATTTAATTCCGATGCAATTTCTGTTTTTCATCGTCAATGGGAACGTCCAAGGAATACAGTAAACCCTCAGAGGTGCATGGAATGTAAAACTGATGACACAGGAAACGCTCAAAACATAGACAGAACGAAGACTCAGTCTTCCTGTACTTAAGTCGGCATTGTGTCTCTTATATTTATTTCCGATTAAATTTCTGTGTTTCATCGTGAATGGGAAGGTCCAAGGGATATAGTAAACCTTCAGAGGTGCATCGGAAAGTAAAGCTGATGACACAGGTAACGCTCAAAACATAGACAGTATGAAGACTTAATCTTCCTGTACTTAAATCGGCATTGTTTCTCTTATATTTAATTGCGATGCAATTTCTGTGTTTCATGGTCACTGTGAAGATCCAACGGATACCGTGAAACTGTAGAGGTGCATCGGAATGTAAAACTGGTGACACAGGAAACGCTCAAATTATAGACAGTACGAAGACTCAGTCTTCCTGTACTTAAGTCGGCATTGTGTCTCTTATATTTAATTCCGATGCAATTTCTGTGTTTCATCGTCAATGGGAAGGTCCAAGGGTTACAGTAAGCCTGCAGAGGTGCATCAGAATGTAAAACTGGTGACACAGGAAACGCTCAAAACATAGAGAGTAGGAAGACTCAGTCTTCCTGTACTTAAGTCGGCATTGTGTCTCTTATATTTAATTCCGATGCAATTTCCGTGTTTCATCGTCAACGGGAAGGTCCAAGGGATACAGTAAACCTGAAGAGGTGCATCGGAATGTAAAACAAGTGTCACAGGAAACGCTCAAAACATAGACAGTAGGAAGACTTAGTCTTCCTGTACTTAAGTCGGCATTGTGTCTCTTATATTTAATTCCGATGCAATTTCTGTGTTTCATCGTCAATGGGAAGGTCCAATGGATACAGTAATTCTGCAGAGGTTAATCGGAGTGTAAAACTGGTGACACAGGAAACGCTCAAAACATAGACAGTAGGAAGACTCAGTGTTATTGTACTTAAGTCGGCATTGTGTCTCTTATATTTCATTCCGATGCAATATCTGTGTTTCATCGTCAATGGGATGGTCCAAGGGAAACAGTAAACCTGCAGAGGTGCATCGGAATGTAAAACTAGTGACACAGGAAACGCTCAAAACATAGACAGTAGGAAGACTCAGTCTTCCTGTACTTAAGTCGGCATTGTGTCTCTTATATTTAATTCCGATGCAATTTCTGTTTTTCATCGTCAATGGGAAGGTCCAATGGATACAGTAAACCTGCAGATGCGAATCGGAATGTAAAAGTGGTGACACAGGAAACGCTCAAAACATTGACAGTAGGAGGACTCAGTCTTCCTGTACCTAAGTCGGCATTGTGTCTCTTATATTTAAATTCGATGCAATTTGTGTGTTTCATCGCCAAAGGGAAGGTCGAAGGGATACAGTAAACCTGCAGAGGTGCATCGGAATGTAAAACTGGTCACACAGGAAACGCTAAAACATTGACTGTAAGAAGACTTAGTCTTCCTGTACTTAAGTCGGCATTGTGTCTCTTCAATTTAATTCCGATGCAATTTCTGTTTTTCATCGTCAATGGGAACGTCCAAGGAATACAGTAAACCCTCAGAGGTGCATCGGAATGTAAAACTGATGACACAGGAAACGCTCAAAACATAGACAGAGGGAAGACTCAGTCTTTCTGTACATAGGTCGGCATTGTGTCTCTTATATTTAATTCCGATGCGATTTCGGTGTTTCATCGACAATGGGAAGGTCCAAGGGATACAGTAAACCTGCAGAGGTGCATCGGAATGTAAAACTGGTGACACAGGAAACGCTCAAAACATAGACAGTAGGAAGACTCAGTCTTCCTGTACTTAAGTCAGCATTGTGTATCTTGTATTTAATTCCGATGAAATATCTGTGTTTCATCGTGAATGGGAAGGTCCAACGGATACAGTAAACCCGCAGAGGTGCATCGGAATGTAAATCTGGTGACACAGGAAACGCTCAAATCATAGACAGTAGGAATACTCAGTCTTGCTATACTTAAGTCGGCATTGTGTCTCTTATATTTATTTCCGATGAAATATCTGTGTTTCATCGTGAATGGGATGGTCCAAGGGATACAGTAAACCTGCAGAGGTGCATCCGAGTGTAAAACTGGTGACACAAGAAACTCTCAAAACATAGACAGTAGAAAGACTTAGTCTTCCTGTACTTAAGTCGGCATTATGTCTCTTAAATTTAATTCCGATGCAATTTCTGTTTTTCATCGTCAATGGGAACGTCCAAGGAATACAGTAAACCCTCAGAGGTGCATGGAATGTAAAACTGATGACACAGGAAACGCTCAAAACATAGACAGAAGGAAGACTCAGTCTTCCTGTACTTAAGTCGGTATTGTGTCTCTTATATTTAATTCCGATGTAATTTCTGTATTTCATCGTCAATGGGAAGGTCCAAGGGATACAGTAAACCTGCAGAGGTGCATCGGAATGTAAAACTGGTGACAAAGGAAACGCTCAAAACATAGACAGTAGGAAGACTCAGTCTTCCTGTACTTAAGTCTGCATTGTGTCTGTTATATTTAATTCCGATGGAATTTCTGTGTTTCATCGTCAATGGGAAGGTCCAATGGATACAGAAAACCTGCAGAGGTGCATCAGAATGTAAAACTGGTGACACAGGAAACGCTCAAAACATAGACAGTAGGAAGACTCAGTTTTCCTATACTTAAGTCGGCATTGTGTCTCTTATATTTAATTCCGATACAATTTCTGTGTTTCATCGTCAATGGGAAGGTCCAATGGATACAGAAGACCTGCAGAGGAGCATCAGAATGTAAAACTGGTGACACAGGAAACGCTCAAAACATAGACAGCAGGAAGACTCAGTCTTCCTATACTTATGTCGGCATTGTCTCTCTTATATTTATTTCCGATGAAATTTCTGTGTTTCATCGTGAATAGGAAGGTCCAAGGGATACAGTAAACCTGCAGAGGTGCATCGGAACGTAAAACTGGTGACACAGGAAACGCTCAAATTATAGACAGTAGTAAGAATCAGTCTTCCTCTACTTAAGTCGGCATTGTGTCTCTTATATTTAATTCCGATGCAATTTCTGTGTTTCATCGTGACTGTGAAGGTCCAAGGGATACAGAAAACCTGTAGATGTGCATCGGAATGTAAAACTGGTGATACAGGAAACGCTCAAATTATAGGCAGTAGGAAGACTCAGTCTTCCTGTACTTAAGTCGGCATTGTGTCTCTTATATTTAATTCCGATGCAATTTCTGTGTTTCATCGTCAATGGGAAGGTCCAAGGGATACAGTAAACCTGCAGAGGTGCATCGGAATGTAAAACTAGTGACACAGGAAACGTTAAAACATAGACAGTAGGAAGACTCAGTCTTCTTATACTTAAGTCGGCATTGTGTCTCTTATATTTATTTCCGATTCAATTTCTGTGTTTCATCGTGAAGGGAAGGACCAAGGGATACAGTAAACCTGCAGAGGTGCATCCGAGTGTAAAACTGGTGACACAAGAAACTCTCAAAACATAGCCAGTAGGAAGACTCAGTCTTCCTGTACTTATCTCGGCATTGTGTCTGTTATATTTATTTCCGAAGAAATTTCTGTGTTTCATCGTGAATGGGAAGGTACAAGGGATATAGTAAACCTGCAGAGGTGCATCGGAAAGTAAAACTGATGACACAGGAAACGCTCAAAACATAGACAGTAGAAAGACTTAGTCTTCCTGTACTTAAGTCGGCATTATGTCTCTTAAATTTAATTCCGATGCAATTTCTGTTTTTCATCGTCAATGGGAACGTCCAAGGAATACAGTAAACCCTCAGAGGTGCATGGAATGTAAAACTGATGACACAGGAAACGCTCAAAACATAGACAGAACGAAGACTCAGTCTTCCTGTACTTAAGTCGGCATTGTGTCTCTTATATTTATTTCCGATTAAATTTCTGTGTTTCATCGTGAATGGGAAGGTCCAAGGGATATAGTAAACCTTCAGAGGTGCATCGGAAAGTAAAGCTGATGACACAGGTAACGCTCAAAACATAGACAGTATGAAGACTTAATCTTCCTGTACTTAAATCGGCATTGTTTCTCTTATATTTAATTGCGATGCAATTTCTGTGTTTCATGGTCACTGTGAAGATCCAACGGATACCGTGAAACTGTAGAGGTGCATCGGAATGTAAAACTGGTGACACAGGAAACGCTCAAATTATAGACAGTACGAAGACTCAGTCTTCCTGTACTTAAGTCGGCATTGTGTCTCTTATATTTAATTCCGATGCAATTACTGTGTTTCATCGTCAATGGGAAGGTCCAAGGGTTACAGTAAGCCTGCAGAGGTGCATCAGAATGTAACACTGGTGACACAGGAAACGCTCAAAACATAGAGAGTAGGAAGACTCAGTCTTCCTGTACTTAAGTCGGCATTGTGTCTCTTATATTTAATTCCGATGCAATTTCCGTGTTTCATCGTCAACGGGAAGGTCCAAGGGATACAGTAAACCTGAAGAGGTGCATCGGAATGTAAAACAAGTGTCACAGGAAACGCTCAAAACATAGACAGTAGGAAGACTTAGTCTTCCTGTACTTAAGTCGGCATTGTGTCTCTTATATTTAATTCCGATGCAATTTCTGTGTTTCATCGTCAATGGGAAGGTCCAATGGATACAGTAATTCTGCAGAGGTGCATCGGAGTGTAAAACTGGTGACACAGGAAACGCTCAAAACATAGACAGTAGGAAGACTCAGTGTTATTGTACTTAAGTCGGCATTGTGTCTCTTATATTTCATTCCGATGCAATATCTGTGTTTCATCGTCAATGGGATGGTCCAAGGGAAACAGTAAACCTGCAGAGGTGCATCGGAATGTAAAACTAGTGACACAGGAAACGCTCAAAACATAGACAGTAGGAAGACTCAGTCTTCCTGTACTTAAGTCGGCATTGTGTGTCTTATATTTAATTCCGATGCAATTTCTGTTTTTCATCGTCAATGGGAAGGTCCAATGGATACAGTAAACCTGCAGATGCGAATCGGAATGTAAAAGTGGTGACACAGGAAACGCTCAAAACATTGACAGTAGGAGGACTCAGTCTTCCTGTACCTAAGTCGGCATTGTGTCTCTTATATTTAAATTCGATGCAATTTGTGTGTTTCATCGCCAAAGGGAAGGTCGAAGGGATACAGTAAACCTGCAGAGGTGCATCGGAATGTAAAAGTGGTGACACAGGAAACGCTAAAACATTGACTGTAAGAAGACTTAGTCTTCCTGTACTTAAGTCGGCATTGTGTCTCTTCAATTTAATTCCGATGCAATTTCTGTTTTTCATCGTCAATGGGAACGTCCAAGGAATACAGTAAACCCTCAGAGGTGCATCGGAATGTAAAACTGATGACACAGGAAACGCTCAAAACATAGACAGAGGGAAGACTCAGTCTTTCTGTACATAGGTCGGCATTGTGTCTCTTATATTTAATTCCGATGCGATTTCGGTGTTTCATCGACAATGGGAAGGTCCAAGGGATACAGTAAACCTGCAGAGGTGCATCGGAATGTAAAACTGGTGACACAGGAAACGCTCAAAACATAGATAGTAGGAAGACTCAGTCTTCCTGTACTTAAGTCAGCATTGTGTATCTTGTATTTAATTCCGATGAAATATCTGTGTTTCATCGTGAATGGGAAGGTCCAACGGATACAGTAAACCCGCAGAGGTGCATCGGAATGTAAATCTGGTGACACAGGAAACGCTCAAATCATAGACAGTAGGAATACTCAGTCTTGCTATACTTAAGTCGGCATTGTGTCTCTTATATTTATTTCCGATGAAATATCTGTGTTTCATCGTGAATGGGATGGTCCAAGGGATACAGTAAACCTGCAGAGGTGCATCCGAGTGTAAAACTGGTGACACAAGAAACTCTCAAAACATAGACAGTAGAAAGACTTAGTCTTCCTGTACTTAAGTCGGCATTATGTCTCTTAAATTTAATTCCGATGCAATTTCTGTTTTTCATCGTCAATGGGAACGTCCAAGGAATACAGTAAACCCTCAGAGGTGCATGGAATGTAAAACTGATGACACAGGAAACGCTCAAAACATAGACAGAAGGAAGACTCAGTCTTCCTGTACTTAAGTCGGTATTGTGTCTCTTATATTTAATTCCGATGTAATTTCTGTATTTCATCGTCAATGGGAAGGTCCAAGGGATACAGTAAACCTGCAGAGGTGCATCGGAATGTAAAACTGGTGACAAAGGAAACGCTCAAAACATAGACAGTAGGAAGACTCAGTCTTCCTGTACTTAAGTCTGCATTGTGTCTGTTATATTTAATTCCGATGGAATTTCTGTGTTTCATCGTCAATGGGAAGGTCCAATGGATACAGAAAACCTGCAGAGGTGCATCAGAATGTAAAACTGGTGACACAGGAAACGCTCAAAACATAGACAGTAGGAAGACTCAGTTTTCCTATACTTAAGTCGGCATTGTGTCTCTTATATTTAATTCCGATACAATTTCTGTGTTTCATCGTCAATGGGAAGGTCCAATGGATACAGAAGACCTGCAGAGGAGCATCAGAATGTAAAACTGGTGACACAGGAAACGCTCAAAACATAGACAGCAGGAAGACTCAGTCTTCCTATACTTATGTCGGCATTGTCTCTCTTATATTTATTTCCGATGAAATTTCTGTGTTTCATCGTGAATAGGAAGGTCCAAGGGATACAGTAAACCTGCAGAGGTGCATCGGAACGTAAAACTGGTGACACAGGAAACGCTCAAATTATAGACAGTAGTAAGAATCAGTCTTCCTCTACTTAAGTCGGCATTGTGTCTCTTATATTTAATTCCGATGCAATTTCTGTGTTTCATCGTGACTGTGAAGGTCCAAGGGATACAGAAAACCTGTAGATGTGCATCGGAATGTAAAACTGGTGATACAGGAAACGCTCAAATTATAGGCAGTAGGAAGACTCAGTCTTCCTGTGCTTAAGTCGGCATTGTGTCTCTGATATTTAATTCCGATGAAATTTCTGTGTTTCATCGTCAATGGGAAGGTCCAAGGGATACAGTAAACCTGCAGAGGTGCATCGGAATGTAAAACTAGTGACACAGGAAACGTTAAAACATAGACAGTAGGAAGACTCAGTCTTCTTATACTTAAGTCGGCATTGTGTCTCTTATATTTAATTCCGATTCAATTTCTGTGTTTCATCGTGAAGGGAAGGACCAAGGGATACAGTAAACCTGCAGAGGTGCATCCGAGTGTAAAACTGGTGACACAAGAAACTCTCAAAACATAGACAGTAGAAAGACTTAGTCTTCCTGTACTTAAGTCGGCATTATGTCTCTTAAATTTAATTCCGATGCAATTTCTGTTTTTCATCGTCAATGGGAACGTCCAAGGAATACAGTAAACCCTCAGAGGTGCATGGAATGTAAAACTGATGACACAGGAAACGCTCAAAACATAGACAGAAGGAAGACTCAGTCTTTCTGTACATAAGTCGGCATTGTGTCTCTTATATTTAATTCCGATGCGATTTCGGTGTTTCATTGACAATGGGAAGGTCCAAGGGATACAGTAAACCTGCAGAGGTGCATCGGAATGTAAAACTGGTGACACAGGAAACGCTCAAAACATAGACAGTAGGAAGACTCAGTCTTCCTGTACTTAAGTCGGCATTGTGTCTCTTATATTTATTTCCGATTAAATTTCTGTGTTTCATCGTGAATGGGAAGGTCCAAGGGATATAGTAAACCTTCAGAGGTGCATCGGAAAGTAAAGCTGATGACACAGGTAACGCTCAAAACATAGACAGTATGAAGACTTAGTCTTCCTGTACTTAAATCGGCATTGTTTCTCTTATATTTAATTCCGATTCAATTTCTGTGTTTCATCGTCAGTGTGAAGGTCCAAGGGATACAGTAAACCTGTAGAGGTGCATCGGAATGTAAAACTGGTGACACAGGAAACGCTCAAATTATAGACAGTAGTAAGACTCAGTCTTCCTGTACTTAAGTCGGTATTGTGTCTCTTATATTTAATTCCGATGTAATTTCTGTATTTCATCGTCAATGGGAAGGTCCAAGGGATACAGTAAACCTGCAGAGGTGCATCGGAATGTAAAACTGGTGACAAAGGAAACGCTCAAAACATAGACAGTAGGAAGACTCAGTCTTCCTGTACTTAAGTCTGCATTGTGTCTGTTATATTTAATTCCGATGGAATTTCTGTGTTTCATCGTCAATGGGAAGGTCCAATGGATACAGAAAACCTGCAGAGGTGCATCAGAATGTAAAACTGGTGACACAGGAAACGCTCAAAACATAGACAGTAGGAAGACTCAGTTTTCCTATACTTAAGTCGGCATTGTGTCTCTTATATTTAATTCCGATACAATTTCTGTGTTTCATCGTCAATGGGAAGGTCCAATGGATACAGAAGACCTGCAGAGGAGCATCAGAATGTAAAACTGGTGACACAGGAAACGCTCAAAACATAGACAGCAGGAAGACTCAGTCTTCCTATACTTATGTCGGCATTGTCTCTCTTATATTTATTTCCGATGAAATTTCTGTGTTTCATCGTGAATAGGAAGGTCCAAGGGATACAGTAAACCTGCAGAGGTGCATCGGAAAGGAAAACTGATGACACAGGAAACCGTCAAAACATAGACAGTAGGAAGACTTAGTCTTCCTGTACTTAAGTCGGCATTGTGTCTCTTATATTTAATTGCGATGCAATTTCTGTGTTTCATGGTCACTGTGAAGATCGAACGGATACCGTGAAACTGTAGTGGTGCATCGGAATGTAAAACTGGTGACACAGGAAACGCTCAAATTATAGACAGTACGAAGACTCAGTCTTCCTGTACTTAGGTCGGCATTGTGTCTCTTATATTTAATTCCGATGCAATTTCTGTGTTTCATCGTCAATGGGAAGGTCCAAGGGTTATAGTAAGCCTGCAGAGGTGCATCAGAATGTAAAACTGGTGACACAGGAAACGCTCAAAACATAGAGAGTAGGAAGACTCAGTCTTCCTGTACTTAAGTCGGCATTGTGTCTCTTATATTTAATTCCGATGCAATTTCCGTGTTTCATCGTCAACGGGAAGGTCCAAGGGATACAGTAAACCTGAAGAGGTGCATCGGAATGTAAAACTAGTGTCACAGGAAACGCTCAAAACATAGACAGTAGGAAGACTCAGTCTTCCTGTACTTAAGTCGGCATTGTGTCTCTTATATTTAATTCCGATGCAATTTCTGTGTTTCATCGTCAATGGGAAGGTCCAATGGATACAGTAAACCTGCAGAGGTGCATCGGAATGTAAAACTGGTGACACAGGAAACGCTCAAAACATAGACAGTAGGAAGACTCAGTGTTATTATACTTAAGTCGGCATTGTGTCTCTTATATTTCATTCCGATGCAATATCTGTGTTTCATCGTCAATGGGAAGGTCCAAGGGAAACAGTAAACCTGCAGAGGTGCATCGGAATGTAAAACTAGTGACACAGGAAACGCTCAAAACATAGACGGTAGGAAGACTTAGTCTTCCTGTACCTAAGTCGGCATTGTGTCTCTTATATTTAATTCCGATGTAATTTCTGTATTTCATCGTCAATGGGAAGGTCCAAGGGATACAGTAAACCTGCAGAGGTGCATCGGAATGTAAAACTGGTGACACAGGAAACGCTCAAAACATAGACAGTAGGAAGACTCAGTCTTCCTGTACTTAAGTCTGCATTGTGTCTGTTATATTTAATTCCGATGGAATTTCTGTGTTTCATCGTCAATGGGAAGGTCCAATGGATACAGAAAACCTGCAGAGGTGCATCAGAATGTAAAACTGGTGACACAGGAAACGCTCAAAACATAGACAGTAGGAAGACTCAGTTTTCCTATACTTAAGTTGGCATTGTGTCTCTTATATTTAATTCCGATACAATTTCTGTGTTTCATCGTCAATGGGAAGGTCCAATGGATACAGAAGACCTGCAGAGGAGCATCAGAATGTAAAACTGGTGACACAGGAAACGCTCAAACCATAGACAGCAGGAAGACTCAGTCTTCCTATACTTATGTCGGCATTGTGTCTCTTATATTTATTTCCGATGAAATTTCTGTGTTTCATCGTGAATGGGAAGGTCCAAGGGATACAGTAAACCTGCAGAGGTGCATCGGAAAGGAAAACTGATGACACAGGAAACCCTCAAAACATAGACAGTAGGAAGACTTAGTCTTCCTGTACTTAAGTCGGCATTGTGTCTCTTATATTTAATTGCGATGCAATTTCTGTGTTTCATGGTCACTGTGAAGATCCAACGGATACCGTGAAACTGTAGAGGTGCATCGGAATGTAAAACTGGTGACACAGGAAACGCTCAAATTATAGACAGTACGAAGACTCAGTCTTCCTGTACTTAAGTCGGCATTGTGTCTCTTATATTTAATTCCGATGCAATTTCTGTGTTTCATCGTCAATGGGAAGGTCCAAGGGTTACAGTAAGCCTGCAGAGGTGCATCAGAATGTAAAACTGGTGACACAGGAAACGCTCAAAACATAGAGAGTAGGAAGACTCAGTCTTCCTGTACTTAAGTCGGCATTGTGTCTCTTATATTTAATTCCGATGCAATTTCCGTGTTTCATCGTCAACGGGAAGGTCCAAGGGATACAGTAAACCTGAAGAGGTGCATCGGAATGTAAAACAAGTGTCACAGGAAACGCTCAAAACATAGACAGTAGGAAGACTCAGTCTTCCTGTACTTAAGTCGGCATTGTGTCTCTTATATTTAATTCCGATGCAATTTCTGTGTTTCATCGTCAATGGGAAGGTCCAATGGATACAGTAAACCTGCAGAGGTGCATCGGAGTGTAAAACTGGTGACACAGGAAACGCTCAAAACATAGACAGTAGGAAGACTCAGTGTTATTGTACTTAAGTCGGCATTGTGTCTCTTATATTTCATTCCGATGCAATATCTGTGTTTCATCGTCAATGGGAAGGTCCAAGGGAAACAGTAAACCTGCAGAGGTGCATCGGAATGTAAAACTAGTGACACAGGAAACGCTCAAAACATAGACAGTAGGAAGACTCAGTCTTCCTGTACTTAAGTCGGCATTGTGTCTCTTATATTTAATTCCGATGCAATTTCTGTTTTTCATCGTCAATGGGAAGGTCCAATGGATACAGTAAACCTGCAGATGCGAATCGGAATGTAAAACTGGTGACACAGGAAACGCTCAAAACATTGACAGTAGCAGGACTCAGTCTTCCTGTACCTAAGTCGGCATTGTGTCTCTTATATTTAAATTCGATGCAATTTGTGTGTTTCATCGCCAAAGGGAAGGTCGAAGGGATACAGTAAACCTGCAGAGGTGCATCGGAATGTATAACTGGTGACACAGGAAACGCTAAAAACATTGACTGTAAGAAGACTTAGTCTTCCTGTACTTAAGTCGGCATTGTGTCTCTTAAATTTAATTCCGATGCAATTTCTGTTTTTCATCGTCAATGGGAACGTCCAAGGAATACAGTAAACCCTCAGAGGTGCATCGGAATGTAAAACTGATGACACAGGAAACGCTCAAAACATAGACAGAAGGAAGACTCAGTCTTTCTGTACATAAGTCGGCATTGTGTCTCTTATATTTAATTCCGATGCGATTTCGGTGTTTCATCGACAATGGGAAGGTCCAAGGGATACAGTAAACCTGCAGAGGTGCATCGGAATGTAAAACTGGTGACACAGGAAACGCTCAAAACATAGACAGTAGGAAGACTCAGTCTACCTGTACTTAAGTCGGCATTGTGTATCTTGTATTTAATTCCGATGAAATATCTGTGTTTCATCGTGAATGGGAAGGTCCAACGGATACAGTAAACCCGCAGAGGTGCATCGGAATGTAAATCTGGTGACACAGGAAACGCTCAAATCATAGACAGTAGGAATACTCAGTCTTGCTATACTTAAGTCGGCATTGTGTCTCTTATATTTATTTCCGATGAAATATCTGTGTTTCATCGTGAATGGGAAGGTCCAAGGGATATAGTAAACCTTCAGAGGTGCATCGGAAACTAAAGCTGATGACACAGGAAACGCTCAAAACATAGACAGTATGAAGACTTAGTCTTCCTGTACTTAAATCGGCATTGTTTCTTTCATATTTAATTCCGATTCAATTTCTGTGTTTCATCGTCAGTGTGAAGGTCCAAGGGATGCAGTAAACCTGCAGAGGTGCATCGGAACGTAAAACTGGTGACACAGGAAACGCTCAAATTATAGACAGTAGTAGGACTCAGTCTTCCTGTACTTAAGTCGGCATTGTGTCTCTTATATTTAATTCCGATGCAATTTCTGTGTTTCATCGTGACTGTGAAGGTCCAAGGGATACAGAAAACCTGTAGATGTGCATCGGAATGTAAAACTGGTGATACAGGAAACGCTCAAATTATAGGCAGTAGGAAGACTCAGTCTTCCTGTACTTAAGTCGGCATTGTGTCTCTTATATTTAATTCCGATGCAATTTCTGTGTTTCATCGTCAATGGGAAGGTCCAAGGGATACAGTAAACCTGCAGAGGTGCATCGGAATGTAAAACTAGTGACACAGGAAACGTTAAAACATAGAGAGTAGGAAGACTCAGTCTTCTTATACTTAAGTCGGCATTGTGTCTCTTATATTTAATTCCGATTCAATTTCTGTGTTTCATCGTGAAGGGTAGGACCAAGGGATACAGTAAACCTGCAGAGGTGCATCCGAGTGTAAAACTGGTGACACAAGAAACTCTCAAAACATAGCCAGTAGGAAGACTCAGTCTTCCTGTACTTATGTCGGCATTGTGTCTGTTATATTTATTTCCGATGAAATTTCTGTGTTTCATCGTGAATGGGAAGGTACAAGGGATATAGTAAACCTGCAGAGGTGCATCGGAAAGTAAAACTGATGACACAGGAAACGCTCAAAACATAGACAGTAGAAAGACTTAGTCTTCCTGTACTTATGTCGGCACTATGTCTCTTAAATTTAATTCCGATGCAATTTCTGTTTTTCATCGTCAATGGGAACGTCCAAGGAATACAGTAAACACTCAGAGGTGCATGGAATGTAAAACTGATGACACAGGAAACGCTCAAAACATAGACAGAAGGAAGACTCAGTCTTTCTGTACATAAGTCGGCATTGTGTCTCTTATATTTAATTCCGATGCAATTACGGTGTTTCATTGACAATGGGAAGGTCCAAGGGATACAGTAAACCTGCAGAGGTGCATCGGAATGTAAAACTGGTGACACAGGAAACGCTCAAAACATAGACAGTAATAAGACTCAGTCTTCCTGTACTTAAGTCGGCATTGTGTCTCTTATATTTATTTCCGATTAAATTTCTGTGTTTCATCGTGAATGGGAAGGTCCAAGGGATATAGTAAACCTTCAGAGGTTCATCGGAAAGTAAAGCTGATGACACAGGTAACGCTCAAAACATAGACAGTATGAAGACTTAGTCTTCCTGTACTTAAATCGGCATTGTTTCTCTTATATTTAATTCCGATTCAATTTCTGTGTTTCATCGTCAGTGTGAAGGTCCAAGGGATACAGTAAACCTGTAGAGGTGCATCGGAATGTAAAACTGGTGACACAGGAAACGCTCAAATTATAGACAGTAGTAAGACTCAGTCTTCCTGTACTTAAGTCGGTATTGTGTCTCTTATATTTAATTCCGATGTAATTTCTGTATTTCATCGTCAATGGGAAGGTCCAAGGGATACAGTAAACCTGCAGAGGTGCATCGGAATGTAAAACTGGTGACACAGGAAACGCTCAAAACATAGACAGTAGGAAGACTCAGTCTTCCTGTACTTAAGTCTGCATTGTGTCTGTTATATTTAATTCCGATGGAATTTCTGTGTTTCATCGTCAATGGGAAGGTCCAATGGATACAGAAAACCTGCAGAGGTGCATCAGAATGTAAAACTGGTGACACAGGAAACGCTCAAAACATAGACAGTAGGAAGACTCAGTTTTCCTATACTTAAGTCGGCATTGTGTCTCTTATAATTAATTCCGATACAATTTCTGTGTTTCATCGTCAATGGGAAGGTCCAATGGATACAGAAGACCTGCAGAGGAGCATCAGAATGTAAAACTGGTGACACAGGAAACCGTCAAAACATAGACAGTAGGAAGACTTAGTCTTCCTGTACTTAAGTCGGCATTGTGTCTCTTATATTTAATTCCGATGCAATTTCCGTGTTTCATCGTCAACGGGAAGGTCCAAGGGATACAGTAAACCTGAAGAGGTGCATCGGAATGTAAAACTAGTGTCACAGGAAACGCTCAAAACATAGACAGTAGGAAGACTCAGTCTTCCTGTACTTAAGTCGGCATTGTGTCTCTTATATTTAATTCCGATGCAATTTCTGTGTTTCATCGTCAATGGGAAGGTCCAATGGATACAGTAAACCTGCAGAGGTGCATCGGAATGTAAAACTGGTGACACAGGAAACGCTCAAAACATAGACAGTAGGAAGACTCAGTGTTATTGTACTTAAGTCGGCATTGTGTCTCTTATATTTCATTCCGATGCAATATCTGTGTTTAATCGTCAATGGGAAGGTCCAAGGGAAACAGTAAACCTGCAGAGGTGCATCGGAATGTAAAACTAGTGACACAGGAAACGCTCAAAACATAGACAGTAGGAAGACTTAGTCTTCCTGTACTTAAGTCGGCATTGTGTCTCTCATATTTAATTCCGATGCAATTTCTGTTTTTCATCGTCAATGGGAAGGTCCAATGGATACAGTAAACCTGCAGATGCGAATCGGAATGTAAAACTGGTGACACAGGAAACGCTCAAAACATTGACAGTAGGAAGACTCAGTCTTCCTGTACCTAAGTCGGCATTGTGTCTCTTATATTTAAATTCGATGCAATTTGTGTGTTTCATCGCCAAAGGGAAGGTCGAAGGGATACAGTAAACCTGCAGAGGTGCATCGGAATGTAAAACTGGTGACACAGGAAACGCTAAAAACATTGACTGTAAGAAGACTTAGTCTTCCTGTACTTAAGTCGGCATTGTGTCTCTAAAATTTAATTCCGATGCAATTTCTGTTTTTCATCGTCAATGGGAACGTCCAAGGAATACAGTAAACCCTCAAAGGTGCATCGGAATGTAAAACTGATGACACAGGAAACGCTCAAAACATAGACAGAAGGAAGACTCAGTCTTTCTGTACATAAGTCGGCATTGTGTCTCTTATATTTAATTCCGATGCGATTTCGGTGATTCATCGACAATGGGAAGGTCCAAGTTATACAGTAAACCTGCAGAGGTGCATCGGAATGTAAAACTGGTGACACAGGAAACGCTCAAAACATAGACAGTAGGAAGACTCAGTCTTCCTGTACTTAAGTCGGCATTGTGTATCTTGTATTTAATTCCGATGAAATATCTGTGTTTCATCGTGAATGGGAAGGTCCAACGGATACAGTAAACCCGCAGAGGTGCATCGGAATGTAAATCTGGTGACACAGGAAACGCTCAAATCATAGACAGTAGGAATACTCAGTCTTGCTATACTTAAGTCGGCATTGTGTCTCTTATATTTATTTCCGATGAAATATCTGTGTTTCATCGTGAATGGGAAGGTCCAAGGGATATAGTAAACCTTCAGAGGTGCATCGGAAAGTAAAGCTGATGACACAGGAAACGCTCAAAACATAGACAGTATGAAGACTTAGTCTTCCTGTACTTAAATCGGCATTGTTTCTCTCATATTTAATTCCGATTCAATTTCTGTGTTTCATCGTCAGTGTGAAGGTCCAAGGGATACAGTAAACCTGTAGAAGTGCATCGGAACGTAAAACTGGTGACACAGGAAACGCTCAAATTATAGACAGTAGTAAGACTCAGTCTTCCTGTACTTAAGTCGGCATTGTGTCTCTTATATTTAATTCCGATGTAATTTCTGTGTTTCATCGTCAATGGGAAGGTCCAAGGGATACAGTAAACCTGCAGAGGTGCAACGGAATGTAAAACTGGTGACACAGGAAACGCTCAAAACATAGACAGTAGGAAGACTCAGTCTTCCTGTACTTAAGTCTGCATTGTGTCTCTTATATTTAATTCCGATGGAATTTCTGTGTTTCATCGTCAATGGGAAGGTCCAATGGATACAGAAAACCTGCAGAGGTGCATCAGAATGTAAAACTGGTGACACAGGAAACGCTCAAAACATAGACAGTAGGAAGACTCAGTTTTCCTATACTTAAGTCGGCATTGTGTCTCTTATATTTAATTCCGATACAATTTCTGTGTTTCATCGTCAATGGGAAGGTCCAATGGATACAGAAGACCTGCAGAGGAGCATCAGAATGTAAAACTGGTGACACAGGAAACGCTCAAAACATAGACAGCAGGAAGACTCAGTCTTCCTATACTTAAGTCGGCATTGTGTCTCTTATATTTATTTCCGATGAAATTTCTGTGTTTCATCGTGAATGGGAAGGTCCAAGGGATATAGTAAACCTGCAGAGGTGCATCGGAAAGGAAAACTGATGACACAGGAAACGCTCAAAACATAGACAGTAGGAAGACTTTGTATTCCTGTACTTAAGTCGGCATTGTGTCTCTTATATTTAATTCCGATGCAATTTCTGTGTTTCATCGTCAACGGGAAGGTCCAAGGGATACAGTAAACCTGAAGAGGTGCATCGGAATGTAAAACTAGTGTCACAGGAAACGCTCAAAGCATAGACAGTAGGAAGACTCAGTCTTCCTGTACTTAAGTCGGCATTGTGTCTCTTGTATTTAATTCCGATGAAATTTCTGTGTTTCATCGTGAATGGGAAGTTCCAAGGGATACAGTAAACCCGCAGAGGTGCATCGGAATGTAAATCTGGTGACACAGGAAACGCTCAAATCATAGACAGTAGGAAGACTCAGTCTTCCTATACTTAAGTCGGCATTGTGTCTCTTATATTTATTTCCGATTAAATTTCTGTGCTTCATCGTGAATGGGAAGGTCCAAGGGATACAGTAAACCTGCAGAGGTGCATCGGAAAGTAAAGCTGATGACACAGGAAACGCTCAAAACATAGACAGTATGAAGACTTAGTCTTCCTGTACTTAAATCGGCATTGTTTCTCTTATATTTAATTCCGATTCAATTTCTGTGTTTCATCGTCAGTGTGAAGGTCCAAGGGATACAGTAAACCTGTAGAGGTGCATCGGAATGTAAAACTGGTGACACAGGAAACGCTCAAATTATAGACAGTAGTAAGACTCAGTCTTCCTGTACTTAAGTCGGCATTGTGTCTCTTATATTTAATTCCGATGTAATTTCTGTATTTCATCGTCAATGGGAGGGTCCAAGGGATACAGTAAACCTGCAGAGGTGAATCGGAATGTAAAACTGGTGACACAGGAAACGCTCAAAACATAGACAGTAGGAAGACTCAGTCTTCCTGTACTTAAGTCTGCATTGTGTCTCTTATATTTAATTCCGATGGAATTTCTGTGTTTCATCGTCAATGCGAAGGTCCAATGGATACAGAAAACCTGCAGAGGTGCATCAGAATGTAAAACTGGTGACACAGGAAACGCTCAAAACATAGACAGTATGAAGACTCAGTTTTCCTATACTTAAGTCGGCATTGTGTCTCTTATATTTAATTCCGATACAATTTCTGTGTTTCATCGTCAATGGGAAGGTCCAATGGATACAGAAGACCTGCAGAGGAGCATCAGAATGTAAAACTGGTGACACAGGACACGCTCAAAACATAGAC
Source organism: Schistocerca nitens (assembly GCF_023898315.1). Classification (NCBI taxonomy): domain Eukaryota; kingdom Metazoa; phylum Arthropoda; class Insecta; order Orthoptera; family Acrididae; genus Schistocerca; species Schistocerca nitens. Next base: position 765,104,579 of record NC_064619.1, read on the forward strand.
AGCAGGAAGACTCAGTCTTCCTATACTTAAGTCGGCATTGTGTCTCTTATATTTATTTCCGATGAAATTTCTGTGTTTCATCGTGAATGGGAAGGTCCAAGGGATATAGTAAACCTGCAGAGGTGCATCGGAAAGGAAAACTGATGACACAGGAAACGCTCAAAACATAGACAGTAGGAAGACTTAGTCTTCCTGTACTTAAGTCGGCATTGTGTCTCTTATATTTAATTGCGATGCAATTTCTCTGTTTCATGGTCACTGTGAAGATCCAACGGAAACCGTAAAACTGTAGAGGTGCATCGGAATGTAAAACTGGTGACACAGGAAACGCTCAAATTATAGACAGTACGAAGACTCAGTCTTCCTGTACTTAAGTCGGCATTGTGTCTCTTATATTTAATTCCGATGCAATTTCTGTGTTTCATCGTCAGTGTGAAGGTCCAAGGGATACAGTAAACCTGTAGAGGTGCATCGGAATGTAAAACTGGTGACACAGGAAACGCTCAAATTATAGACAGTAGTAAGACTCAGTCTTCCTGTACTTAAGTCGGCATTGTGTCTCTTATATTTAATTCCGATGTAATTTTTGTGTTTCATCGTCAATGGGAAGGTCCAAGGGATACAGTAAACCTGCAGAGGTGCATCGGAATGTAAAACTGGTGACACAGGAAACGCTCAAAACATAGACAGTAGGAAGACTCAGTCTTCCTGTACTTAAGTCTGCATTGTGTCTCTTATATTTAATTCCGTTGGAATTTCTGTGTTTCATCGTCAATGGGAAGGTCCAATGGATACAGAAAACCTGCAGAGGTGCATCAGAATGTAAAACTGGTGACACAGGAAACGCTCACAACATACACAGTAGGAAGACTCAGTTTTCCTATACTTAAGTCGGCATTGTGTCTCTTATATTTAATTCCGATACAATTTCTGTGTTTCATCGTTAATGGGAAGGTACAATGGATACAGAAGACCTGCAGAGGAGCATCAGAATGTAAAACTGGTGACACAGGAAACGCTCAAATCATAGACAGCAGGAAGACTCAGTCTTCCTATACTTAAGTCGGCATTGTGTCTCTTATATTTATTTCCGATGAAATTTCTGTGTTTCTTCGTGAATGGGAAGGTCCAAGGGATATAGTAAACCTGCAGAGGTGCATCGGAAAGGAAAACTGATGACACAGGAAACGCTCAAAACATAGACAGTAGGAAGACTTAGTCTTCCTATACTTAAGTCGGCATTGAGTCTCTTATATTTAATTCCGATGCAATTTCTGTGTTTCATCGTCAACGGGAAGGTCCAAGGGATACAGTAAACCTGAAGAGGTGCATCGGAATGTAAAACTAGTGTCACAGGAAACGCTCAAAACATAGACAGTAGGAAGACTCAGTCCTCCTGTACTTAAGTCGGCATTGTGTCTCTTATATTTAATTCCGATGCAATTTCTGTGTTTCATCGTCAATGGGAAGGTCCAATGGATACAGAAGACCTGCAGAGGTGCATCAGAATGTAAAACTGGTGACACAGGAAACGCTCAAAGCATAGACAGTAGGAAGACTCAGTTTTCCTGTACTTAAGTCGGCATTGTGTCTCTTATATTTAATTCCGATGCAATTTCTGTGTTTCATCGTCACTGTGAACGTCAAACGGATACAGTAAACCTGTAGAGGTGCATCGGAATGTAAAACTGGTGACACAGGAAACGCTCAAATTATAGACAGTAGGAAGACTCAGTCTTCCTGTACTTAAGTCGGCATTGTGTCTCTCATATTTAATTCCGATGCAATTTCTGTGTTTCATCGTCAATGGGAAGGTCCAAGGGACACAGTAAGCCTGCAGAGGTGCATCAGAATGTAAAACTGGTGACACAGGAAACGCTCAAAACATAGAGAGTAGGAAGACTCAGTCTTCCAGTACTTAAGTCTGCATTGTGTCTCTTATATTTAATTCCGATGCAATTTCTGTGTTTTATCGTGAATGGGAAGGTCCAAGGGATACACTAAACCTGAAGAGGTGCATCGGAATGTAAAACTGGTGACACAGGAAACGCTCAAAACATAGAGAGTAGGAAGACTCAGTCTTCCAGTACTTAAGTCGGCATTGTGTCTCTTATATTTAATTCCGATGCGATTTCGGTGTTTCATCGACAATGGGAAGGTCCAAGGGATACAATAATCCGGCAGAGGTGCATCGGAATGTAAAACTGGTGACACAGGAAACGCTCAAAACATTAACCGTACGAAGACTGTTTTCTTGTACTTAAGTCGGCATTGTGTCTCTTATATTTAATTTCTATACAATTTCTGTGTTTCATCGTCAATGGGAAGGTCCAAGGGATACAGGAAACCTGCAGAGGTGCATCGGAATGTAAAACTGGTGACACAGGAAAAGCTCAAATCATAGACAGTAGGAAGACTCCGTCTTCCTGTACTTAAGTTGGCATTGTGTCTGTTATATTTAATTCCGATGCAATTTCTGTGTTTCATCGTCAATGGGAAGGTCCAACGGATACAGTAAACCTGTAGAGGTGCATCGTAATGTAAAACTGGTGACACAGGAAACGCTCAAATTATAGACAGTAGGAAGACTCAGTCTTCCTGTACTTAAGTCGGCATTGTGTCCCTTATATTTATTTCCGATGAAATTTCTGTGTTTCATCGTGAATGGGAAGGTCCAAGGGATATAGTAATCCTGCAGAGGTGCATCGGAAAGTAAAACTGATGACACAGGAAACGCTCAAAACATAGACAGTAGGAACACTCAGTCTTCCTGTACTTAAGTCCGCATTGTGTCTCTTATATTTAATTCCGATGCAATTTTTGTTTTTCATCGTCAATGGGAAGGTCCAAGGGATACAGTAAACCTGCAGAGGTGCATCAGAATGTAAAACTTGTGGCACAGGAAACGCTCAACACATAGACAGTAGGAAGACGCATTCTTCCTGTACTTAAGTCGGCATTGTGTCTCTTATATTTAATTCGGATGCAATTTCTGTGTTTCATCGTCAATGGGAAGGTCCAAGGGATACAGTAAACCTGCAGAGGTGCATCGGAATGTAAAACTTGTGACACAGGAAACGCTCAAAACATAGACAGTAGGAAGACTCAGTCTTCCTGCACTTAAGTCGGCATTGTGTCTCTTGTATTTCATTCCGATGCAATATCTGTGTTTCATCGTCAATGGGAAGGTCCAAGGGAAACAGTAAACCTGCAGAGGTGCATCGGAATGTAAAACTAGTGACACAGGAAACGCTCAAAACATAGACAGTAGGAAGACTCAGTCTTCCTGTACTTATGTCGGCATTGTGTCTCTTATATTTAATTCCGATGCAATTTCTGTTTTTCATCGTCAATGGGAAGGTCCAATGGATACAGTAAACCTGCAGAGGCGAATCGGAATGTAAAACTGGTGACACAGGAAAAGCTCAAAACATTGACAGTAGGAAGACTGAGTCTTCCTGTACCTAAGTCGGCATTGTATCTCTTATATTTAAATTCGATGCAATTTGTGTGTTTCATCGCCAAAGGGAAGGTCCAAGGGATTCAGTAAACCTGCAGATGTGCATCGGAATGTAAAACTGGTGACACAGGAAACGCTCAAACATTGACTGTAAGAAGACTGTTTTCTTGTACTTAAGTCGGCATTGTGTCTCTTATATTTAATTCCGATGCAATTTCTGTGTTTCATCGTGACTGTGAAGGTCCAAGGGATACAGAAAACCTGTAGATGTGCATCGGAATGTAAAACTGGTGATACAGGAAACGCTCAAATTATAGGCAGTAGGAAGACTCAGTCTTCCTGTACTTAAGTCGGCATTGTGTCTCTTATATTTAATTCCGATGCAATTTCTGTGTTTCATCGTCAATGGGAAGGTCCAAGGGATACAGTAAACCTGCAGAGGTGCATCGGAATGTAAAACTAGTGACACAGGAAACGCTAAAAACATAGACAGTAGGAAGACTCAGTCTTCTTATACTTAAGTCGGCATTGTGTCCCTTATATGTAATTCCGATTCAATTTCTGTGTTTCATCGTGAAGGGAAGGTCCAAGGGATACAGTAAACCTGCAGAGGTGCATCGGAGTGTAAAACTGGTGACACAAGAAACTCTCAAAACATAGCCAGTAGGAAGACTCAGTCTTCCTGTACTTAAGTCGGCATTGTGTCTCTTATATTTATTTCCGATGAAATTTCTGTGTTTCATCGTGAATGGGAAGGCACAAGGGATATAGTAAACCTGCAGAGGTGCATCGGAAAGTAAAACTGATGACACAGGAAACGCTCAAAACATAGACAGTAGGAAGACTTAGTCTTCCTGTACTTAAGTCGGCATTGTGTCTCTTAAATTTAATTCCGATGCAATTTCTGTTTTTCATCGTCAATGGGAACGTCCAAGGAATACAGTAAACCCTCAGAGGTGCATCGGAATGTAAAACTGATGACACAGGAAACGCTCAAAACATAGACAGAAGGAAGACTCAGTCTTTCTGTACATAAGTCGGCATTGTATCTCTTATATTTAATTCCGATGCGATTTCGGTGTTTCATCGACAATGGGAATGTCCAAGGGATCCAGTAAACCTGCAGAGGTTCATCGGAATGTAAAACTAGTGACACAGGAAACGCTCACAACATAGACAGTAGGAAGACTCAGTCTTCCTGTACTTAAGTCGGCATTGTGTCTCTTGTATTTAATTCCGATGAAATTTCTGTGTTTCATCGTGAATGGGAAGGTCCAAGGGATACAGTAAACCCGCAGAGGTGCATCGGAATGTAAATCTGGTGACACAGGAAACGCTCAAATCATAGACAGTAGGAAGACTCACTCTTCCTATACTTAAGTCGGCATTGTGTCTCTTATATTTAATTCCGATGCAATTTCTGTGTTTCATCGTCAGTGTGAAGGTCCAAGGGATACAGTAAACCTGTAGAGGTGCATCGGAATGTAAAACTGGTGACACTGGAAACGCTCAAATTATAGACAGTAGTAAGACTCAGTCTTCCTGTACTTAAGTCGGCATTGTGTCTCTTATATTTAATTCCGATGGAATTTCTGTGTTTCATCGTCAATGGGAAGGTCCAAGGGATACAGTAAACCAGCAGAGGTGCATCGGAATGTAAAACTGGTGACACAGGAAACGCTCAAAACATAGACTGTAGGAAGACTCAGTCTTCCTGTACTTAAGTCTGCATTGTGTCTCTTATATTTAATTCCGATGGAATTTCTGTGTTTCATCGTCAATGGGAAGCTCCAATGGATACAGAAAACCTGCAGAGTTGCATCAGAATGTAAAACTGGTGACACAGGAAACGCTCAAAACATAGACAGTAGGAAGACTCAGTTTTCCTATACTTAAGTCGGCATTGTGTCTCTTATATTTAATTCCGATACAATTTCTATGTTTCATCGTCAATGGGAAGGTCCAATGGATACAGAAGACCTGCAGAGGAGCATCAGAATGTAAAACTGGTGACACAGGAAACGCTCAAAACATAGACAGCAGGAAGACTCAGTCTTCCTATACTTAAGTCGGCATTGTGTCTCTTACATTTATCTCCGATGAAATTTCTGTGTTTCATCGTGAATGGGAAAGTCCAAGGGAAATAGTAAACCTGCAGAGGTGCATCGGAAAGGAAAACTGATGACACAGGAAACGCTCAAAACATAGACAGTAGGAAGACTTAGTCTTCCTGTACTTAAGTCGGCATTGTGTCTCTTATATTTAATTCCGATGCAATTTCTGTGTTTCATATTCACTGTGAAGGTCCAACGGATACCGTAAAACTGTAGAGCTGCATCGGAATTAAAAACTGGTGACACAGGAAACGCTCAAATTATAGACAGTAGGAAGACTCAGTCTTCCTGTACTTAAGTCGGCATTGTGTCTCTTATATTTAATTCCGATGCAATTTCTGTGTTTCATCGTCAATGGGAAGGTCCAATGGATACAGAAAACCTGCAGAGGTGCATCAGAATGTAAAACTGGTGACACAGGAAACGCTCAAAACATAGACAGTAGGAAGACTCAGTTTTCCTGTACTTAAGTCGGCATTGTGTCTCTTATATTTAATTCCGATGCAATTTCTGTGTTTCATCGTCACTGTGAACGTCAAACGGATACAGTAAACCTGTAGAGGTGCATCGGAATGTAAAACTGGTGACACAGGAAACGCTCAAAACATTGACTGTAAGAAGACTGTTTTCTTGTACTTAAGTCGGCATTGTGTCTCTTATATTTAATTCCGATGCAATTTCTGTGTTTCATCGTGACTGTGAAGGTCCAAGGGATACAGAAAACCTGTAGATGTGCATCGGAATGTAAAACTGGTGATACAGGAAACGCTCAAATTATAGGCAGTAGGAAGACTCAGTCTTCCTGTACTTAAGTCGGCATTGTGTCTCTTATATTTAATTCCGATGCAATTTCTGTGTTTCATCGTCAACGGGAAGGTCCAAGGGATACAGTAAACCTGAAGAGGTGCATCGGAATGTAAAACTAGTGTCACAGGAAACGCTCAAAACATAGACAGTAGGAAGACTCAGTCTTCCTGTACTTAAGTCGGCATTGTGTCTCTTATATATAATTCCGATGCAATTTCTGTGTTTCATTGTCAATGGGAAGGTCCAATGGATACAGAAAACCTGCAGAGGTGCATCAGAATGTAAAACTGGTGACACAGGAAACGCTCAAAACATAGACAGTAGGAAGACTCAGTTTTCCTGTACTTAAGTCGGCATTGTGTCTCTTATATTTAATTCCGATGCAATTTCTGTGTTTCATCGTCACTGTGAACGTCAAACGGATACAGTAAACCTGTAGAGGTGCTTCGGAATGTAAAACTGGTGACACAGGAAACGCTCAAAACATAGACAGTAGGAAGACTCAGTCTTCCAGTACTTAAGTCGGCATTGTGTCTCTTATATTTAATTCCGATGGAATTTCTGTGTTTCATCGTGAATGGGAAGGTCCAAGGGATACAGTAAACCTGAAGAGGTGCATCGGAATGTAAAACTAGTGTCACAGGAAACGCTCAAAACATAGACAGTAGGAAGACTCAGTCTTCCTGTACTTAAGTCGGCATTGTGTCTCTTATATTTAATTCCGATGCAATTTCTGTTTTTCATCGTCAATGGGAAGGTCCAATGGATACAGTAAACCTGCAGAGGCGAATCGGAATGTAAAACTGGTGGCACAGGAAACGCTCAAAACATTGACAGTAGGAAGACTCAGTCTTCCTGTACCTAAGTCGGCATTGTATCTCTTATATTTAAATTCGATGCAATTTGTGTGTTTCATCGCCAAAGGGAAGGTCCAAGGGATACAGTAAACCTGCAGATGTGCATCGGAATGTAAAACTGGTGACACAGGAAACGCTCAAAACATTGACTGTAAGAAGACTGTTTTCTTGTACTTAAGTCGCCATTGTGTCTCTTATATTTAATTCCGATGCAATTTCTGTGTTTCATCGTGACTGTGAAGGTCCAAGGGATACAGAAAACCTGTAGATGTGCATCGGAATGTAAAACTGGTGATACATGAAACGCTCAAATTATAGGCAGTAGGAAGACTCAGTCTTCCTGTACTTAAGTCGGCATGGTGTCTCTAATATTTAATTCCGATGCAATTTCTGTGTTTCATCGTCAATGGGAAGGTCCAAGGGATACAGTAAACCTGCAGAGGTGCATCGGAATGTAAAACTAGTGACACAGGAAACGTTAAAAACATAGACAGTAGGAAGACTCAGTCTTCTGATACTTAAGTCGGCATTGTGTCTCTTATATTTAATTCCGATTCAATTTCTGTGTTTCTGCGTGAAGGGAAGGTCCAAGGGATACAGTAAACCTGCAGAGGTGCATCGGAGTGTAAAACTGGTGGCACAAGAAACTCTCAAAACATAGCCAGTAGGAAGACTCAGTCTTCCTGTACTTAAGTCGGCATTGTGTCTCTTATATTTATTTCCGATGAAATTTCTGTGTTTCATCGTGAATGGGAAGGCACAAGGGATATAGTAAACCTGCAGAGGTGCATCGGAAAGTAAAACTGATGACACAGGAAACGCTCAAAACATAGACAGTAGGAAGACTTAGTCTTCCTGCACTTAAGTCGGCATTGTGTCTCTTAAATTTAATTCCGATGCAATTTCTGTTTTTCATCGTCAATGGGAACGTCCAAGGAATACAGTAAACCCTCAGAGGTGCATCGGAATGTAAAACTGATGACACAGGAAACGCTCAAAACATAGACAGAAGGAAGACTCAGTCTTTCTGTACATAAGTCGGCATTGTGTCTCTTATATTTAATTCCGATGCGGTTTCGGTGTTTCATCGACAATGGGAAGGTCCAAGGGATACAGTAAACCTGCAGAGGTGCATCGGAATGTAAAACTAGTGACACGGGAAACGCTCACAACATAGACAGTAGGAAGACTCAGTCTTCCTGTACTTAAGTCGGCATTGTGTCTCTTGTATTTAATTCCGATGAAATTTCTGTGTTTCATCGTGAATGGGAAGGTCCAAGGGATACAGTAAACCCGCAGAGGTGCATCGGAATGTAAATCTGGTGACACAGGAAACGCTCAAATCATAGACAGTAAGAAGACTCAGTCTTCCTATACTTAAGTCGGCATTGTGTCTCTTATATTAAATTCCGATTCAATTTCTGTGTTTCATCGTCAATGGGAAGGTCCAAGGGATACAGTAAACCAGCAGAGGTGCATCGGAATGTAAAACTGGTGACACAGGAAACGCTCAAAACATAGACTGTAGGAAGACTCAGTCTTCCTGTACTTAAGTCTGCATTGTGTCTCTTATATTTAATTCCGATGGAATTTCTGTGTTTCATCGTCAATGGGAAGCTCCAATGGATACAGAAAACCTGCAGAGTTGCATCAGAATGTAAAACTGGTGACACAGGAAACGCTCAAAACATAGACAGTAGGAAGACTCAGTTTTCCTATACTTAAGTCGGCATTGTGTCTCTTATATTTAATTCCGATACAATTTCTATGTTTCATCGTCAATGGGAAGGTCCAATGGATACAGAAGACCTGCAGAGGAGCATCAGAATTTAAACTGGTGACACAGGAAACGCTCAAAACATAGACAGCAGGAAGACTCAGTCTTCCTATACTTAAGTCGGCATTGTGTCTCTTACATTTATTTCCGATGAAATTTCTGTGTTTCATCGTGAATGGGAAAGTCCAAGGGAAATAGTAAACCTGCAGAGGTGCATCGGAAAGGAAAACTGATGACACAGGAAACGCTCAAAACATAGACAGTAGGAAGACTTAGTCTTCCTGTACTTAAGTCGGCATTGTGTCTCTTATATTTAATTCCGATGCAATTTCTGTGTTTCATCGTCACTGTGAAGGTCCAACGGATACCGTAAAACTGCAGAGCTGCATCGGAATGTAAAACTGGTGACACAGGAATCGCTCAAATTATAGACAGTAGGAAGACTCAGTCTTCCTGTACTTAAGTCGGCATTGTGTCTCTTATATTTAATTCCGATGCAATTTCTGTGTTTCATCGTCAATGGGAAGGTCCAAGGGTTACAGTAAGCCTGCAGAGGTGCATCAGAATGTAAAACTGGTGACACATGAAACGATCAAAACATAGAGAGTAGGAAGACTCAGTCTTCCTGTACTTAAGTCGGCATTGTGTCTCTTATATTTAATTCCGATGCAATTTCTGTGTTTCATCGTCACTGTGAACGTCAAACGGATACAGTAAACCTGTAGAGGTGCATCGGAATGTAAAACTGGTGACACAGGAAACGCTCAAAACATAGAGAGTAGGAAGACTCAGTCTTCCAGTACTTAAGTCGGCATTGTGTCTCTTATATTTAATTCCGATGGAATTTCTCTGTTTCATCGTGAATGGGAAGGTCCAAGGGATACAGTAAACCTGAAGAGGTGCATCGGAATGTAAAACTAGTGTCACAGGAAACGCTCAAAACATAGACAGTAGGAAGACTCAGTCTTCCTGTACTTAAGTCGGCATTGTGTCACTTATATTTAATTCCGATGCAATTTCTGTGTTTCATCGTCAATGGGAAGGTCCAAGGGATACAGTAAACCTGCAGAGGTGCATCGGAATGTAAAACAGGTGACACAGGAAACGCTCAAAACGTAGACAGTAGGAAGACTCAGCCTTCCTGTACTTAAGTCGGCATTGTGTCTCTTATATTTAATTCCGATGCAATTTCTGTTTTTCATCGTCAATGGGAAGGTCCAATGGATACAGTATACCTGCAGAGGCGAATCGGAATGTAAAACTGGTGACACAGGAAACGCTCAAAACATTGACAGTAAGAAGACAGTCTTCCTGTACCTAAGTCGGCATTGTATCTCTTATATTTAAATTCGATGCAATTTGTGTGTTTCATCGCCAAAGGGAAGGTCCAAGGGATACAGTAAACCTGCACATGTGCATCGGAATGTAAAACTGGTGATACAGGAAACGCTCAAATTATAGGCAGTAGGAAGACTCAGTCTTCCTGTACTTAAGTCGGCATTGTGTCTCTTATATTTAATTCCGATGCAATTTCTGTGTTTCATCGTCAATGGGAAGGTCCAAGGGATACAGTAAACCTGCAGAGGTGCATCGGAATGTAAAACTAGTGACACAGGAAACGTTAAAAGCATAGACTGTAGGAAGACTCAGTCTTCTTATACTTAAGTCGGCATTGTGTCTCTTATATTTAATTCCGATTCAATTTCTGTGTTTCATCGTGAAGGGAAGGTCCAAGGGATACAGTAAACCTGCAGAGGTGCATCGGAGTGTAAAACTGGTGACACAAGAAACTCTCAAAACATAGCCAGTAGGAAGACTCAGTCTTCCTGTACTTAAGTCGGCATTGTGTCTCTTATATTTATTTCCGATGAAATTTCTGTGTTTCATCGTGAATGGGAAGGCACAAGCGATATAGTAAACCTGCAGAGGTGCATCGGAAAGTAAAACTGATGACACAGGAAACGCTCAAAACATAGACAGTAGGAAGACTTAGTCTTCCTGTACTTAAGTCGGCATTGTGTCTCTTAAATTTAATTCCGATGCAATTTCTGTTTTTCATCGTCAATGGGAACGTCCAAGGAATACAGTAAACCCTCAGAGGTGCATCGGAATGTAAAACTGATGACACAGGAAACGCTCAAAACATAGACAGAAGGAAGACTCAGTCTTTCTGTACATAAGTCGGCATTGTGTCTCTTATATTTAATTCCGATGCGATTTCGGTGTTTCATCGACAATGGGAAGGTCCAAGGGATACAGTAAACCTGCAGAGGTGCATCGGAATGTAAAACTAGTGACACAGGAAACGCTCACAACATAGACAGTAGGAAGACTCAGTCTTCCTGTACTTAAGTCGGCATTGTGTCTCTTGTATTTAATTCCGATGAAATTTCTGTGTTTCATCGTGAATGGGAAGGTCCAAGTGATACAGTAAACCCGCAGAGGTGCATCGCAATGTAAATCTGGTGACACAGGAAACGCTCAAATCATAGACAGTAGGAAGACTCAGTCTTCCTATACTTAAGTCGGCATTGTGTCTCATATATTTAATTCCGATTCAATTTCTGTGTTTCATCGTCAGTGTGAAGGTCCAAGGGATACAGTAAACCTGTAGAGGTGCACCGGAATGTAAAACTGGTGACACTGGAAACGCTCAAATTATAGACAGTAGTAAGACTCAGTCTTCCTGTACCTAAGTCGGCATTGTGTCTCTTATATTTAATTCCGATGGAATTTCTGTGTTTCAACGTCAATGGGAAGGTCCAAGGGATACAGTAAACCTGCAGAGGTGCATCGGAATGTAAAACTGGTGACACAGGAAACGCTCAAAACATAGACAGTAGGAAGACTCAGTCTTCCTGTACTTAAGTCTGCATTGTGTCTCTTATATTTAATTCCGATGGAATTTCTGTGTTTCATCGTCAATGGGAAGCTCCAATGGATACAGAAAACCTGCAGAGTTGCATCAGAATGTAAAACTGGTGACACAGGACACGCTCAAAACATAGACAGTAGGAAGACTCAGTTTTCCTATACTTAAGTCGGCATTGTGTCTCTTATATTTAATTCCGATACAATTTCTGTGTTTCATCGTCAATGGGAAGGTCCAATGGATACAGAAGACCTGCAGAGGAGCATCAGAATGTAAAACTGGTGACACAGGAAACGCTCAAAACATAGACAGCAGGAAGACTCAGTCTTCCTATACTTAAGTCGGCATTGTGTCTCTTACATTTATTTCCGATGAAATTTCTGTGTTTCATCGTGAATGGGAAAGTCCAAGGGAAATAGTAAACCTGCAGAGGTGCATCGGAAAGGAAAACTGATGACACAGGAAACGCTCAAAACATAGACAGTAGGAAGACTTAGTCTTCCTGTACTTAAGTCGGCATTGTGTCTCTTAAATTTAATTCCGATGCAATTTCTGTTTTTCATCGTCAATGGGAACGTCCAAGGAATACAGTAAACCCTCAGAGGTGCATCGGAATGTAAAACTGATGACACAGGAAACGCTCAAAACATAGACAGAAGGAAGACTCAGTCTTTCTGTACATAAGTCGGCATTGTGTCTCTTATATTTAATTCCGATGCAATTTCTGTGTTTCATCGTCACTGTGAAGGTCCAACGGATACCGTAAAACTGTAGAGCTGCATCGGAATGTAAAACTGGTGACACAGGAAACGCTCAAATTATAGACAGTAGGAAGACTCAGTCTTCCTGTACTTAAGTCGGCATTGTGTCTCTTATATTTAATTCCGATGCAATTTCTGTGTTTCATCGTCAATGGGAAGGTCCAAGGGTTACAGTAAGCCTGCAGAGGTGCATCAGAATGTAAAACTGGTGACACATGAAACGATCAAAACATAGAGAGTAGGAAGACTCAGTCTTCCTGTACTTAAGTCGGCATTGTGTCTCTTATATTTAATTCCGATGCAATTTCTGTGTTTCATCGTCAACGGGAAGGTCCAAGGGATACAGTAAACCTCAAGAGGTGCATCGGAATGTAAAACTAGTGTCACAGGAAACGCTCAAAACATAGACAGTAGGAAGACTCAGTCTTCCTGTACTTAAGTCGGCATTGTGTCTCTTATATATAATTCCGATGCAATTTCTGTGTTTCATCGTCAATGGGAAGGTCCAATGGATACAGAAAACCTGCAGAGGTGCATCAGAATGTAAAACTGGTGACACAGGAAACGCTCAAAGCATAGACAGTAGGAAGACTCAGTTTTCCTGTACTTAAGTCGGCATTGTGTCTCTTATATTTAATTCCGATGCAATTTCTGTGTTTCATCGTCACTGTGAACGTCAAACGGATACAGTAAACCTGTAGAGGTGCATCGGAATGTAAAACTGGTGACACAGGAAACGCTCAAAACATAGAGAGTAGGAAGACTCAGTCTTCCAGTACTTAAGTCGGCATTGTGTCTCTTATATTTAATTCCGATGGAATTTCTGTGTTTCATCGTGAATGGGAAGGTCCAAGGGATACAGTAAACCTGAAGAGGTGCATCGGAATGTAAAACTAGTGTCACAGGAAACGCTCAAAACATAGACAGTAGGAAGACTCAGTCTTCCTGTACTTAAGTCGGCATTGTGTCACTTATATTTAATTCCGATGCAATTTCTGTGTTTCATCGTCAATGGGAAGGTCCAAGGGATACAGTAAACCTGCATAGGTGCATCGGAATGTAAAACAGGTGACACAGGAAACGCTCAAAACGTAGACAGTAGGAAGACTCAGCCTTCCTGTACTTAAGTCGGCATTGTGTCTCTTATATTTAATTCCGATGCAATATCTGTGTTTCATCGTCAATGGGAAGGTCCAAGGGATACAGTAAACCTGCAGTGGTGCATCGGAATGTAACACTAGTGACACAGGAAACGCTCAAACATAGACACTAGGACGACTCTGTCTTCCTATACTTAAGTCGGCATTGTGTCTCTCATATTTAATTCCGATGCAATTTCTGTGTTTCATCGTCACTGTGAAGGTCCAACGGATACAGTAAACCTGTAGAGGTGCATCGGAATGTAAAACTGGTGACACAGGAAACGCTCAAATTATAGACAGTAGGAAGACTCAGTCTTCCTGTACTTAAGTCGGCATTGTGTCTCTTATATTTAATTCCGATGCAATTTCTGTGTTTCATCGTCAATGGGAAGGTCCAAGGGATACAGTAAACCTGCAGAGGTGCATCGGAATGTAAAACTGGTGACACAGGAAACGCTCAAATTATAGACAGTAGTAAGACTCAGTCTTCCTGTACTTAAGTCGGCATTGTGTCTCTTATATTTAATTCCGATGCAATTTCTGTGTTTCATCGTCACTGTGAATGTCCAACGGATACAGTAAACCTGTAGAGGTGCATCGGAATGTAAAACTGGTGTCACAGGAAACGCTCAAAACATAGACAGCAGGAAGACTCAGTCTTCCTGTACTTAAGTCTGCATTGTGTCTCTTATATTTAATTCCGATTGAATTTCTGTGTTTCATCGTCAATGGGAAGGTCCAATGGATACAGAAAACCTGCAGAGGTGCATCAGAATGTAAAACTGGTGACACAGGAAACGCTCAAAACATAGACAGTAGGAAGACTCAGTTTTCCTATACTTAAGTCGGCATTGTGTCTCTTATATTTAATTCCGATGCAATTTCTGCGTTTCATCGTCAATGGGAAGGTCCAATGGATACAGAAGACCTGCAGAGGAGCATCAGAATGTAAAACTGGTGACACAGGAAACGCTCAAAACATAGACAGCAGGAAGACTTAGTGTTCCTATACTTAAGTCGGCATTGTGTCTCTTATATTTATTTCCGATGCAATTTCTGTGTTTCATCGTGAATGGGAAAGTCCAAGGGATATAGTAAACCTGCAGAGATGCATCGGATAGGAAAACTGATGACACAGGAAACGCTCAAAACATAGACAGTAGGAAGACTTTGTCTTCCTGTGCTTAAGTCGGCATTGTGTCTCTTATATTTAATTCCGATGCAATTTCTGTGTTTCATCGTCACTGTGAAGGTACAACGGATACAGTAAAACTGTAGAGGTGCATCGGAATGTAAAACTGGTGACACAGGAAACGCTCAAATTATAGACAGTAGGAAGACTCAGTCTTCCTGTACTTAAGTCGGCATTGTGTCTCTTATATTTAATTCCGATGCAATGTCTGTGTTTCATCGTCAATGGGAAGGTCCAAGGGATACAGTAAGCCTGCTGAGGTGCATCAGAATGTAAAACTGGTGACACAGGAAACGCTCAAAACATAGACAGTAGGAAGACTCAGTCTTCCTGTACTTAAGTCGGCATTGTGTCTCTTATATTTAATTCCGATGCAATTTCTGTGTTTCATCGTCAATGGGAAGGTCCAATGGATACTGAAAACCAGCAGAGGTGCATCAGAATGTAAAACTGGTGACACAGGAAACGCTCAAAACATAGACAGTAGGATGGCTCAGTTTTCCTGTACTTAAGTCGGCATTGTGTCTCTTATATTTAATTCCGATGCAATTTCTGTGTTTCATCGTCAATGGGAAGGTCCAATGGATACAGAAGACCTGCAGAGGAGCATCAGAATGTAAAACTGGTGACACAGGTGACGCTCAAAACATAGACAGTAGGAAGACTCAGTCTTCCTATACTTAAGTCGGAATTGTGTCTCTTATATTTATTTCCGATGAAATTTCTGTGTTTCATCGTGAATGGGAAGGTCCAAGGGATATAGTAAACCTGCAGAGGTGAATCGGAAAGGAAAACTGATGACACAGGAAACGCTCAAAACATAGACAGTAGGAAGACTTAGTCTTCCTGTACTTAAGTCGGCATTGTGTCTCTTATATTTAATTCCGATGCAATTTCTGTGTTTCATCGTCAATGAGAAGGTCCAACGGATACAGTAAACCTGTAGAGGTGCATCGGAATGTAAAACTGGTGACACAGGAAACGCTCAAATTATAGACAGTAGTAAGGCTCAGTCTTCCTGTACTTAAGTCGGCATTGTGTCTCTTATATTTAATTCCGATGTAATTTCTGTGTTTCATCGTCAATGGGAAGGTCCAAGGGATACAGTAAACCTGCAGAGGTGCATCGGAATGTAAAACTGGTGACACAGGAAACGCTCAAAACATAGAGAGTAGGAAGACTCAGTCTCCCTGTACTTAAGTGTGCATTGTGTCTCTTATATTTAATTCCGATGGAATTTCTGTGTTTCATCGTCAATGGGAAGGTCCAATGGATACAGAAAACCTGCAGAAGTGCATCAGAATGTAAAACTGGTGCCACAGGAAACGCTCAAAACATAGACAGTAGGAAGACTCAGTCTTCCTATACTTAAGTCGGCATTGTGTCTCTTATATTTATTTCCGATGAAATTTCTGTGTTTCATCGTGAATGGGAAGGTCCAAGGGATATAAGGGATATAGTAAACCTGCAGAGGTGCATCGGAAAGGAAAACTGATGACACAGGAAACGCTCAAAACATAGACAGTAGGAAGACTTAGTCTTCCTGTACTTAAGTCGGCATTGTGTCTCTTATATTTAATTCCGATGCAATTTCTGTGTTTCATCGTCACTGTGAAGGTCCAACGGATACAGTAAAACTGTAGAGGTGCATCGGAATGTAAAACTGGTGACACAGGAAACGCTCAAATTATAGACAGTAGGAAGACTCAGTCTTCCTGTACTTAAGTCGGCATTGTGTCTCTTATATTTAAATCCGATGCAATTTCTGTGTTTCATCGTCAATGGGAAGGTCCAAGGGATACAGTAAGCCTGCAGAGGTGCATCAGAATGTAAAACTTGTGACACAGGAAACGCTCAAAACATAGAGAGTAGGAAGACTCAGTCTTCCTGTACTTAAGTCGGCATTGTGTCTCTTATATTTAATTCCGATGCAATTTCTGTGTTTCATCGTCAATGGGAAGGTCCAATGGATACAGAAAACCTGCAGAGGTGCATCAGAATGTAAAACTGGTGACACAGGAAACGCTCAAAACATAGACAGTTGAAAGACTCAGTCTTCCTGTACTTAAGTGTGCATTGTGTCTCTTATATTTAATTCCGATGGAATTTCTGTGTTTCATCGTCAATGGGAAGGTCCAATGGATACAGATAACCTGCAGAGGTGCATCAGAATGTAAAACTGGTGACACAGGAAACGCTCAAAACATAGAGAGTAGGAAGTCTCAGTTTTCCTATACTTAAGTCGGCATTGTGTCTCTTATATTTAATTCCGATGCAATTTCTGTGTTTTATCGTCAATGGGAAGGTCGAATGGATACAGAAGACATGCAGAGGAGCATCAGAATGAAAAACTGGTGACACAGGAAACGCTCAAAACATAGACAGCAGGAAGACTCAGTCTTCCTATACTTAAGTCGGCATTGTGTCTCTTATATTTATTTCCGGTGAAATTTCTGTGTTTCATCGTGAATGGGAAGGTCCAAGGGATATAGTAAACCTGCAGAGGTGCATCGGAAAGGAAAACTGATGACACAGGAAACGCTCAAAGCATAGACAGTAGGAAGACTTAGTCTTCCTGTACTTAAGTCGGCATTGTGTCTCTTATATTTAATTCCGATGCAATTTCTGTGTTTCATCGTCACTGTGAAGGTCCAACGGATACAGTAAAACTGTAGAGGTGCATCGGAATGTAAAACTGGTGACACAGGAAACGCTCAAATTATAGACAGTAGGAAGACTCAGTCTTCCTGTACTTAAGTCGGCATTGTGTCTCTTATATTTAATTCCGATGCAATTTCTGTGTTTCATCGTCACTGTGAAGGTCCAACGGATACAGTAAAACTGTAGAGGTGCATCGGAATGTAAAACTGGTGACACAGGAAACGCTCAAATTATAGACAGTAGGAAGACTCAGTCTTCCTGTACTTAAGTCGGCATTGTGTCTCTTATATTTAAATCCGATGCAATTTCTGTGTTTCATCGTCAATGGGAAGGTCCAAGGGATACAGTAAGCCTGCAGAGGTGCATCAGAATGTAAAACTGGTGACACAGGAAAGGCTAAAAACATAGAGAGTAGAAAGACTCAGTCTTCCTGTACTTAAGTCGGTATTGTGTCTCTTATATTTAATTCCGACGCAATTTCTGTGTTTCATCGTCAATGGGAAGGTCCAAGGGATACAGTAAACCTGAAGAGGTGCATCGGAAAATAAAACTGGTGACACAGGAAACGCTCAAATTATTGACAGTAGGAAGACTCAGTCTTCCTGTACTTAAGTCGGCATTGTGTCTCTTATATTTAGTTCCGATGCAATTTCTGTGTTTCATCGTCAATGGGAAGGTCCAAGGGATACAGTAAGCCTGCAGAGGTGCATCAGAATGTAAAACTTGTGACACAGGAAACGCTCAAAACATAGAGAGTAGGAAGACTCAGTCTTCCTGTACTTAAGTCGGCATTGTGTCTCTTATATTTAATTCCGATGCAATTTCTGTGTTTCATCGTCAATGGGAAGGTCCAATGGATACAGAAAACCTGCAGAGGTGCATCAGAATGTAAAACTGGTGACACAGGAAACGCTCAAAACATAGACAGTTGGAAGACTCAGTCTTCCTGTACTTAAGTGTGCATTGTGTCTCTTATATTTAATTCCGATGGAATTTCTGTGTTTCATCGTCAATGGGAAGGTCCAATGGATACAGAAAACCTGCAGAGGTGCATCAGAATGTAAAACTGGTGACACAGGAAACGCTCAAAACATAGACAGTAGGAAGACTCAGTTTTCCTATACTTAAGTCGGCATTGTGTCTCTTATATTTAATTCCGATGCAATTTCTGTGTTTTATCGTCAATGGGAAGGTCCAATGGATACAGAAGACATGCAGAGGAGCATCAGAATGAAAAACTGGTGACACAGGAAACGCTCAAAACATAGACAGCAGGAAGACTCAGTCTTCCTATACTTAAGTCGGCATTGTGTCTCTTATATTTATTTCCGATGAAATTTCTGTGTTTCATCGTGAATGGGAAGGTCCAAGGGATATAGTAAACCTGCAGAGGTGCATCGGAAAGGAAAACTGATGACACAGGAAACGCTCAAAGCATAGACAGTAGGAAGACTTAGTCTTCCTGTACTTAAGTCGGCATTGTGTCTCTTATATTTAATTCCGATGCAATTTCTGTGTTTCATCGTCACTGTGAAGGTCAAACGGATACAGTAAACCTGTAGAGGTGCATCGGAATGTAAAACTGGTGACACAGGAAACGCTAAAATTATAGACAGTAGGAAGACTCAGTCTTCCTGTACTTAAGTCGGCATTGTGTCTCTTAAATTAAATCCGATGCAATATCTGTGTTTCATCGTCAATGGGAAGGTCCAAGGGATACAGTAAGCCTGCAGAGGTGCATCAGAATGTAAAACTGGTGACACAGGAAACGCTCAAAACATAGAGATTAGGAAGACTCAGTCTTCCTGTACTTAAGTCTGCATTGTGTCTCTTATTTTTAATTCCGATGGAATTTCTGTGTTTCATCGTCAATGGGAAGGTCCAATGGACACAGTAAACCTGTAGAGGTGCATCGGAAAGGAAAACTGATGACACAGGAAACGCTCAAAACATAGACAGTAGGAAGACTTAGTCTTCCTGTACTTAAGTCGGCATTGTGTCTCTTATATTTAATTCCGATGCAATTTCTGTGTTTCATCGTCACTGTGAAGGTCCAACGGATACCGTAACACTGTAGAGGTGCATCAGAATGTAAAACTGGTGACACAGGAAACGCTCAAATTATAGATAGTAGGAAGACTCAGTCTTCCTGTACTTAAGTCGGCATTGTGTCTCTTATATTTAATTCCGATGCAATTTCTGTGTTTCATCGTCAATGGGAAGGTCCAAGAGTTACAGTAAGCCTGCAGAGGTGCATCAGAATGTAAAACTGGTGACACAGGAAACGCTCAAAACATAGAGAGTAGGAAGACTCAGTCTTCCTGTACTTCAGTCGGCATTGTGTCTCTTATATTTAATTCCGATGCAATTTCTGTGTTTCATCGTCAACGGGAAGGTCCAAGGGATACAGTAAACCTGAAGAGGTGCATCGGAATGTAAAACTAGTGTCACAGGAAACGCTCAAAACATAGACAGTAGGAAGACTCAGTCTTCCTGTACTTATGTCGGCATTGTGTCTCTTATATTTAATTCCGATGCAATTTCTGTGTTTCATCGTCAATGGGAAGGTCCAATGGATACAGAAAACCTGCAGAGGTGCATCAGAATGTAAAACTGGTGACACACGAAACGCTCAAAGCATAGACAGTAGGAAGACTCAGTTTTCCTGTACTTAAGTCGGCATTGTGTCTCTTATATTTAATTCCGATGCAATTTCTGTGTTTCATCGTCACTGTGAACGTCAAACGGATACAGTAAACCTGTAGAGGTGCATCGGAATGTAAAACTGGTGACACAGGAAACGCTCAAAACATAGAGAGTAGGAAGACTCAGTCTTCCTGTACTTAAGTCTGCATTGTGTCTCTTATATTTAATTCCGATGGAATTTCTGTGTTTCATCGTCAATGGGAAGGTCCAATGGATACAGTAAACCTGTAGAGGTGCATCGGAATGTAAAACTGGTGACACAGGAAACGCTCAAATTATAGACAGTAGTAAGACTCAGTCTTCCTGTACTTAAGTCGGCATTGTGTCTCTTATATTTAATTCCGATGGAATTTCTGTGTTTCATCGTCAATGGGAAGGTCCAATGGATACAGAAAACCTGCAGAGGTGCATCAGAATGTAAAACTGGTGAAACAGGAAACGCTCAAAACATAGACAGTAGGAAGACTCAGTTTTCCTATACTTAAGTCGGCATTGTGTCTCTTATATTTAATTCCGATACAATTTCTGTGTTCCATCGTCAATGGGAAGGTCCAATGGATACAGAAGACCTGCAGAGGAGCATCAGAATGTAAAACTGGTGACACAGGAAACGCTCAAAACATAGACCGCAGGAAGACTCAGTCTTCCTATACTTAAGTCGGCATTGTGTCTCTTATATTTATTTCCGATGAAATTTCTGTGTTTCATCGTGAATGGGAAGGTCCAAGGGATGTAGTAAACCTGCAGAGGTGCATCGGAAAGGAAAACTGATGACACAGGAAACGCTCAAAACATAGACAGTAGGAAGACTCAGTCTTCCTGTACTTAAGTCGGCATTGAGTCTCTTATATTTAATTCCGATGGAATTTCTGTGTTTCATCGTCAATGGGAAGGTCCAATGGATACAGTAAACCTGTAGAGGTGCATCGGAATGTAAAACTGGTGACACAGGAAACGCTCAAATTATAGACAGTAGTAAGACTCAGTCTTCCTGTACTTAAGTCGGCATTGTGTCTCTTATATTTAATTCCGATGCCATTTCTGTGTTTCATCGTCACTGTGAAGGTCCAACGGATACCGTAAAACTGTAGAGGTGCATCGGAATGTAAAACTGGTGACACATGAAACGCTCAAATTATAGACAGTAGGAAGACTCAGTCTTCCTGTACTTAGGTCGGCATTGTGTCTCTTATATTTAATTCCGATGCAATTTCTGTGTTTCATCCTCAATGGGAAGGTCCAAGGGTTACAGTAAGCCTGCAGAGGTGCATCAGAATGTAAAACTGGTGACACAGGAAACGCTCAAAACATAGAGAGTAGGAAGACTCAGTCTTCCTGAACTTAAGTCGGCATTGAGTCTCTTATATTTAATTCCGATGCAATTTCTGTGTTTCATCGTCAACGGGAAGGTCCAAGGGATACAGTAAACCTGAAGAGGTGCATCGGAATGTAAAACTAGTGTCACAGGAAACGCTCAAAACATAGACAGTAGGAAGACTCAGTCTTCCTGTACTTAAGTCGGAATTGTGTCTCTTATATTTCATTCCGATGCAATTTCTGTGTTTCATCGTCAATGGGAAGGTCCAATGGATACAGAAAACCTGCAGCGGTGCATCAGAATGTAAAACTGGTGACACACGAAACGCTCAAAGCATAGACAGTAGGAAGACTCAGTTTTCCTGTACTTAAGTCGGCATTGTGTCTCTTATATTTAATTCCGATGCAATTTCTGTGTTTCATCGTCACTGTGAACGTCAAACGGATACAGTAAACCTGTAGTGGTGCATCGGAATGTAAAACTGGTGACACAGGAAACGCTCAAAACATAGAGAGTAGGAAGACTCAGTCTTCCTGTACTTAAGTCTGCATTGTGTCTCTTATATTTAATTCCGATGGAATTTCTGTGTTTCATCGTCAATGGGAAGGTCCAATGGATACAGTATTCCTGTAGAGGTGCATCGGAATGTAAAACTGGTGACACAGGAAACGCTCAAATTATAGACAGTAGTAAGACTCAGTCTTCCTGTACTTAAGTCGGCATTGTGTCTCTTATATTTAATTCCGATGGAATTTCTGTGTTTCATCGTCAATGGGAAGGTCCAATGGATACAGAAAACCTGCAGAGGTGCATCAGAATGTAAAACTGGTGACACAGGAAACGCTCAAAGCATAGACAGTAGTAAGACTCAGTTTTCCTGTACTTAAGTCTGCATTGTGTCTCTTATATTTGATTCCGATGCAATTTCTGTGTTTCATCGTCACTGTGAACGTCAAACGGATACAGTAAACCTGTAGAGGTGCATCAGAATGTAAAACTGGTGACACAGGAAACGCTCAAAACATAGACAGTAGGAAGACTCAGTTTTCCTATACTTAAGTCGGCATTGTGTCTCTTATATTTAATTCCGATGCAATTTCTGTGTTTCATCGTCACTGTGAAGGTCCAACGGATACCGTAACACTGTAGAGGTGCATCGGAATGTAAAACTGGTGACACAGGAAACGCTCAAATTATAGATAGTAGGAAGACTCAGTCTTCCTGTACTTAAGTCGGCATTGTGTCTCTTATATTTAATTCCGATGGAATTTCTGTGTTTCATCGTGAATGGGAAGGTCCAAGGGATACAGTAAACCTGAAGAGGTGCATCGGAATGTAAAACTAGTGTCACAGGAAACGCTCAAAACATAGACAGTAGGAAGACTCAGTCTTCCTGTACTTAAGTCGGCATTGTGTCACTTATATTTAATTCCGATGCAATTTCTGTGTTTCATCGTCAATGGGAAGGTCCAAGGGATACAGTAAACCTGCATAGGTGCATCGGAATGTAAAACAGGTGACACAGGAAACGCTCAAAACGTAGACAGTAGGAAGACTCAGCCTTCCTGTACTTAAGTCGGCATTGTGTCTCTTATATTTAATTCCGATGCAATATCTGTGTTTCATCGTCAATGGGAAGGTCCAAGGGATACAGTAAACCTGCAGTGGTGCATCGGAATGTAACACTAGTGACACAGGAAACGCTCAAAACATAGAGAGTAGGAAGACTCAGTCTTCCAGTACTTAAGTCGGCATTGTGTCTCTTATATTTAATTCCGATGGAATTTCTGTGTTTCATCGTGAATGGGAAGGTCCAAGGGATACAGTAAACCTGAAGAGGTGCATCGGAATGTAAAACTAGTGTCACAGGAAACGCTCAAAACATAGACAGTAGGAAGACTCAGTCTTCCTGTACTTAAGTCGGCATTGTGTCACTTATATTTAATTCCGATGCAATTTCTGTGTTTCATCGTCAATGGGAAGGTCCAAGGGATACAGTAAACCTGCATAGGTGCATCGGAATGTAAAACAGGTGACACAGGAAACGCTCAAAACGTAGACAGTAGGAAGACTCAGCCTTCCTGTACTTAAGTCGGCATTGTGTCTCTTATATTTAATTCCGATGCAATATCTGTGTTTCATCGTCAATGGGAAGGTCCAAGGGATACAGTAAACCTGCAGTGGTGCATCGGAATGTAACACTAGTGACACAGGAAACGCTCAAACATAGACAGTAGGACGACTCTGTCTTCCTATACTTAAGTCGGCATTGTGTCTCTCATATTTAATTCCGATGCAATTTCTGTGTTTCATCGTCACTGTGAAGGTCCAACGGATACAGTAAACCTGTAGAGGTGCATCGGAATGTAAAACTGGTGACACAGGAAACGCTCAAATTATAGACAGTAGGAAGACTCAGTCTTCCTGTACTTAAGTCGGCATTGTGTCTCTTATATTTAATTCCGATGCAATTTCTGTGTTTCATCGTCAATGGGAAGGTCCAAGGGATACAGTAAAACTGTAGAGGTGCATCGGAATGTAAAACTGGTGACACAGGAAACGCTCAAATTATAGACAGTAGGAAGACTCAGTCTTCCTGTACTTAAGTCGGCATTGTGTCTCTTATATTTAATTCCGATGCAATGTCTGTGTTTCATCGTCAATGGGAAGGTCCAAGGGATACAGTAAGCCTGCTGAGGTGCATCAGAATGTAAAACTGGTGACACAGGAAACGCTCAAAACATAGACAGTAGGAAGACTCAGTCTTCCTGTACTTAAGTCGGCATTGTGTCTCTTATATTTAATTCCGATGCAATTTCTGTGTTTCATCGTCAATGGGAAGGTCCAATGGATACAGAAAACCAGCAGAGGTGCATCAGAATGTAAAACTGGTGACACAGGAAACGCTCAAAACATAGACAGTAGGATGGCTCAGTTTTCCTGTACTTAAGTCGGCATTGTGTCTCTTATATTTAATTCCGATGCAATTTCTGTGTTTCATCGTCAATGGGAAGGTCCAATGGATACAGAAGACCTGCAGAGGAGCATCAGAATGTAAAACTGGTGACACAGGTGACGCTCAAAACATAGACAGTAGGAAGACTCAGTCTTCCTATACTTAAGTCGGAATTGTGTCTCTTATATTTATTTCCGATGAAATTTCTGTGTTTCATCGTGAATGGGAAGGTCCAAGGGATATAGTAAACCTGCAGAGGTGAATCGGAAAGGAAAACTGATGACACAGGAAACGCTCAAAACATAGACAGTAGGAAGACTTAGTCTTCCTGTACTTAAGTCGGCATTGTGTCTCTTATATTTAATTCCGATGCAATTTCTGTGTTTCATCGTCAATGAGAAGGTCCAACGGATACAGTAAACCTGTAGAGGTGCATCGGAATGTAAAACTGGTGACACAGGAAACGCTCAAATTATAGACAGTAGTAAGGCTCAGTCTTCCTGTACTTAAGTCGGCATTGTGTCTCTTATATTTAATTCCGATGTAATTTCTGTGTTTCATCGTCAATGGGAAGGTCCAAGGGATACAGTAAACCT
This sequence comes from Schistocerca nitens, assembly GCF_023898315.1. Taxonomy (NCBI): domain Eukaryota; kingdom Metazoa; phylum Arthropoda; class Insecta; order Orthoptera; family Acrididae; genus Schistocerca; species Schistocerca nitens. Next base: position 765,129,798 of record NC_064619.1, read on the forward strand.
GCAGAGGTGCATCGGAATGTAAAACTGGTGACACAGGAAACGCTCAAAACATAGAGAGTAGGAAGACTCAGTCTCCCTGTACTTAAGTGTGCATTGTGTCTCTTATATTTAATTCCGATGGAATTTCTGTGTTTCATCGTCAATGGGAAGGTCCAATGGATACAGAAAACCTGCAGAAGTGCATCAGAATGTAAAACTGGTGCCACAGGAAACGCTCAAAACATAGACAGTAGGAAGACTCAGTCTTCCTATACTTAAGTCGGCATTGTGTCTCTTATATTTATTTCCGATGAAATTTCTGTGTTTCATCGTGAATGGGAAGGTCCAAGGGATATAAGGGATATAGTAAACCTGCAGAGGTGCATCGGAAAGGAAAACTGATGACACAGGAAACGCTCAAAGCATAGACAGTAGGAAGACTTAGTCTTCCTGTACCAAAGTCGGCATTGTGTCTCTTATATTTAATTCCGATGCAATTTCTGTGTTTCATCGTCACTGTGAAGGTCCAACGGATACAGTAAAACTGTAGAGGTGCATCGGAATGTAAAACTGGTGACACAGGAAACGCTCAAATTATAGACAGTAGGAAGACTCAGTCTTCCTGTACTTAAGTCGGCATTGTGTCTCTTATATTTAAATCCGATGCAATTTCTGTGTTTCATCGTCAATGGGAAGGTCCAAGGGATACAGTAAGCCTGCAGAGGTGCATCAGAATGTAAAACTGGTGACACAGGAAAGGCTAAAAACATAGAGAGTAGAAAGACTCAGTCTTCCTGTACTTAAGTCGGTATTGTGTCTCTTATATTTAATTCCGACGCAATTTCTGTGTTTCATCGTCAATGGGAAGGTCCAAGGGATACAGTAAACCTGAAGAGGTGCATCGGAAAATAAAACTGGTGACACAGGAAACGCTCAAATTATTGACAGTAGGAAGACTCAGTCTTCCTGTACTTAAGTCGGCATTGTGTCTCTTATATTTAGTTCCGATGCAATTTCTGTGTTTCATCGTCAATGGGAAGGTCCAAGGGATACAGTAAGCCTGCAGAGGTGCATCAGAATGTAAAACTTGTGACACAGGAAACGCTCAAAACATAGAGAGTAGGAAGACTCAGTCTTCCTGTACTTAAGTCGGCATTGTGTCTCTTATATTTAATTCCGATGCAATTTCTGTGTTTCATCGTCAATGGGAAGGTCCAATGGATACAGAAAACCTGCAGAGGTGCATCAGAATGTAAAACTGGTGACACAGGAAACGCTCAAAACATAGACAGTTGGAAGACTCAGTCTTCCTGTACTTAAGTGTGCATTGTGTCTCTTATATTTAATTCCGATGGAATTTCTGTGTTTCATCGTCAATGGGAAGGTCCAATGGATACAGAAAACCTGCAGAGGTGCATCAGAATGTAAAACTGGTGACACAGGAAACGCTCAAAACATAGACAGTAGGAAGACTCAGTTTTCCTATACTTAAGTCGGCATTGTGTCTCTTATATTTAATTCCGATGCAATTTCTGTGTTTTATCGTCAATGGGAAGGTCCAATGGATACAGAAGACATGCAGAGGAGCATCAGAATGAAAAACTGGTGACACAGGAAACGCTCAAAACATAGACAGCAGGAAGACTCAGTCTTCCTATACTTAAGTCGGCATTGTGTCTCTTATATTTATTTCCGATGAAATTTCTGTGTTTCATCGTGAATGGGAAGGTCCAAGGGATATAGTAAACCTGCAGAGGTGCATCGGAAAGGAAAACTGATGACACAGGAAACGCTCAAAGCATAGACAGTAGGAAGACTTAGTCTTCCTGTACTTAAGTCGGCATTGTGTCTCTTATATTTAATTCCGATGCAATTTCTGTGTTTCATCGTCACTGTGAAGGTCAAACGGATACAGTAAACCTGTAGAGGTGCATCGGAATGTAAAACTGGTGACACAGGAAACGCTAAAATTATAGACAGTAGGAAGACTCAGTCTTCCTGTACTTAAGTCGGCATTGTGTCTCTTAAATTAAATCCGATGCAATATCTGTGTTTCATCGTCAATGGGAAGGTCCAAGGGATACAGTAAGCCTGCAGAGGTGCATCAGAATGTAAAACTGGTGACACAGGAAACGCTCAAAACATAGAGATTAGGAAGACTCAGTCTTCCTGTACTTAAGTCTGCATTGTGTCTCTTATTTTTAATTCCGATGGAATTTCTGTGTTTCATCGTCAATGGGAAGGTCCAATGGACACAGTAAACCTGTAGAGGTGCATCGGAAAGGAAAACTGATGACACAGGAAACGCTCAAAACATAGACAGTAGGAAGACTTAGTCTTCCTGTACTTAAGTCGGCATTGTGTCTCTTATATTTAATTCCGATGCAATTTCTGTGTTTCATCGTCACTGTGAAGGTCCAACGGATACCGTAACACTGTAGAGGTGCATCGGAATGTAAAACTGGTGACACAGGAAACGCTCAAATTATAGATAGTAGGAAGACTCAGTCTTCCTGTACTTAAGTCGGCATTGTGTCTCTTATATTTAATTCCGATGCAATTTCTGTGTTTCATCGTCAATGGGAAGGTCCAAGAGTTACAGTAAGCCTGCAGAGGTGCATCAGAATGTAAAACTGGTGACACAGGAAACGCTCAAAACATAGAGAGTAGGAAGACTCAGTCTTCCTGTACTTCAGTCGGCATTGTGTCTCTTATATTTAATTCCGATGCAATTTCTGTGTTTCATCGTCAACGGGAAGGTCCAAGGGATACAGTAAACCTGAAGAGGTGCATCGGAATGTAAAACTAGTGTCACAGGAAACGCTCAAAACATAGACAGTAGGAAGACTCAGTCTTCCTGTACTTATGTCGGCATTGTGTCTCTTATATTTAATTCCGATGCAATTTCTGTGTTTCATCGTCAATGGGAAGGTCCAAGGGATACAGTAAACCTGCAGAGGTGCATCAGAATGTAAAACTTGTGACACAGGAAACGCTCAAAACATAGAGAGTAGGAAGACTCAGTCTTCCTGTACTTAAGTCGGCATTGTGTCTCTTATATTTAATTCCGATGCAATTTCTGTGTTTCATCGTCAATGGGAAGGTCCAATGGATACAGAAAACCTGCAGAGGTGCATCAGAATGTAAAACTGGTGACACAGGAAACGCTCAAAACATAGACAGTTGAAAGACTCAGTCTTCCTGTACTTAAGTGTGCATTGTGTCTCTTATATTTAATTCCGATGGAATTTCTGTGTTTCATCGTCAATGGGAAGGTCCAATGGATACAGATAACCTGCAGAGGTGCATCAGAATGTAAAACTGGTGACACAGGAAACGCTCAAAACATAGAGAGTAGGAAGACTCAGTCTTCCTGTACTTAAGTCTGCATTGTGTCTCTTATATTTAATTCCGATGGAATTTCTGTGTTTCATCGTCAATGGGAAGGTCCAATGGATACAGTAAACCTGTAGAGGTGCATCGGAATGTAAAACTGGTGACACAGGAAACGCTCAAATTATAGACAGTAGTAAGACTCAGTCTTCCTGTACTTAAGTCGGCATTGTGTCTCTTATATTTAATTCCGATGGAATTTCTGTGTTTCATCGTCAATGGGAAGGTCCAATGGATACAGAAAACCTGCAGAGGTGCATCAGAATGTAAAACTGGTGAAACAGGAAACGCTCAAAACATAGACAGTAGGAAGACTCAGTTTTCCTATACTTAAGTCGGCATTGTGTCTCTTATATTTAATTCCGATACAATTTCTGTGTTCCATCGTCAATGGGAAGGTCCAATGGATACAGAAGACCTGCAGAGGAGCATCAGAATGTAAAACTGGTGACACAGGAAACGCTCAAAACATAGACCGCAGGAAGACTCAGTCTTCCTATACTTAAGTCGGCATTGTGTCTCTTATATTTATTTCCGATGAAATTTCTGTGTTTCATCGTGAATGGGAAGGTCCAAGGGATGTAGTAAACCTGCAGAGGTGCATCGGAAAGGAAAACTGATGACACAGGAAACGCTCAAAACATAGACAGTAGGAAGACTCAGTCTTCCTGTACTTAAGTCGGCATTGAGTCTCTTATATTTAATTCCGATGGAATTTCTGTGTTTCATCGTCAATGGGAAGGTCCAATGGATACAGTAAACCTGTAGAGGTGCATCGGAATGTAAAACTGGTGACACAGGAAACGCTCAAATTATAGACAGTAGTAAGACTCAGTCTTCCTGTACTTAAGTCGGCATTGTGTCTCTTATATTTAATTCCGATGCCATTTCTGTGTTTCATCGTCACTGTGAAGGTCCAACGGATACCGTAAAACTGTAGAGGTGCATCGGAATGTAAAACTGGTGACACATGAAACGCTCAAATTATAGACAGTAGGAAGACTCAGTCTTCCTGTACTTAGGTCGGCATTGTGTCTCTTATATTTAATTCCGATGCAATTTCTGTGTTTCATCCTCAATGGGAAGGTCCAAGGGTTACAGTAAGCCTGCAGAGGTGCATCAGAATGTAAAACTGGTGACACAGGAAACGCTCAAAACATAGAGAGTAGGAAGACTCAGTCTTCCTGAACTTAAGTCGGCATTGAGTCTCTTATATTTAATTCCGATGCAATTTCTGTGTTTCATCGTCAACGGGAAGGTCCAAGGGATACAGTAAACCTGAAGAGGTGCATCGGAATGTAAAACTAGTGTCACAGGAAACGCTCAAAACATAGACAGTAGGAAGACTCAGTCTTCCTGTACTTAAGTCGGAATTGTGTCTCTTATATTTAATTCCGATGCAATTTCTGTGTTTCATCGTCAATGGGAAGGTCCAATGGATACAGAAAACCTGCAGCGGTGCATCAGAATGTAAAACTGGTGACACACGAAACGCTCAAAGCATAGACAGTAGGAAGACTCAGTTTTCCTGTACTTAAGTCGGCATTGTGTCTCTTATATTTAATTCCGATGCAATTTCTGTGTTTCATCGTCACTGTGAACGTCAAACGGATACAGTAAACCTGTAGTGGTGCATCGGAATGTAAAACTGGTGACACAGGAAACGCTCAAAACATAGAGAGTAGGAAGACTCAGTCTTCCTGTACTTAAGTCTGCATTGTGTCTCTTATATTTAATTCCGATGGAATTTCTGTGTTTCATCGTCAATGGGAAGGTCCAATGGATACAGTATTCCTGTAGAGGTGCATCGGAATGTAAAACTGGTGACACAGGAAACGCTCAAATTATAGACAGTAGTAAGACTCAGTCTTCCTGTACTTAAGTCGGCATTGTGTCTCTTATATTTAATTCCGATGGAATTTCTGTGTTTCATCGTCAATGGGAAGGTCCAATGGATACAGAAAACCTGCAGAGGTGCATCAGAATGTAAAACTGGTGACACAGGAAACGCTCAAAGCATAGACAGTAGTAAGACTCAGTTTTCCTGTACTTAAGTCTGCATTGTGTCTCTTATATTTGATTCCGATGCAATTTCTGTGTTTCATCGTCACTGTGAACGTCAAACGGATACAGTAAACCTGTAGAGGTGCATCAGAATGTAAAACTGGTGACACAGGAAACGCTCAAAACATAGACAGTAGGAAGACTCAGTTTTCCTATACTTAAGTCGGCATTGTGTCTCTTATATTTAATTCCGATGCAATTTCTGTGTTTCATCGTCACTGTGAAGGTCCAACGGATACCGTAACACTGTAGAGGTGCATCGGAATGTAAAACTGGTGACACAGGAAACGCTCAAATTATAGATAGTAGGAAGACTCAGTCTTCCTGTACTTAAGTCGGCATTGTGTCTCTTATATTTAATTCCGATGGAATTTCTGTGTTTCATCGTGAATGGGAAGGTCCAAGGGATACAGTAAACCTGAAGAGGTGCATCGGAATGTAAAACTAGTGTCACAGGAAACGCTCAAAACATAGACAGTAGGAAGACTCAGTCTTCCTGTACTTAAGTCGGCATTGTGTCACTTATATTTAATTCCGATGCAATTTCTGTGTTTCATCGTCAATGGGAAGGTCCAAGGGATACAGTAAACCTGCATAGGTGCATCGGAATGTAAAACAGGTGACACAGGAAACGCTCAAAACGTAGACAGTAGGAAGACTCAGCCTTCCTGTACTTAAGTCGGCATTGTGTCTCTTATATTTAATTCCGATGCAATATCTGTGTTTCATCGTCAATGGGAAGGTCCAAGGGATACAGTAAACCTGCAGTGGTGCATCGGAATGTAACACTAGTGACACAGGAAACGCTCAAAACATAGAGAGTAGGAAGACTCAGTCTTCCAGTACTTAAGTCGGCATTGTGTCTCTTATATTTAATTCCGATGGAATTTCTGTGTTTCATCGTGAATGGGAAGGTCCAAGGGATACAGTAAACCTGAAGAGGTGCATCGGAATGTAAAACTAGTGTCACAGGAAACGCTCAAAACATAGACAGTAGGAAGACTCAGTCTTCCTGTACTTAAGTCGGCATTGTGTCACTTATATTTAATTCCGATGCAATTTCTGTGTTTCATCGTCAATGGGAAGGTCCAAGGGATACAGTAAACCTGCATAGGTGCATCGGAATGTAAAACAGGTGACACAGGAAACGCTCAAAACGTAGACAGTAGGAAGACTCAGCCTTCCTGTACTTAAGTCGGCATTGTGTCTCTTATATTTAATTCCGATGCAATATCTGTGTTTCATCGTCAATGGGAAGGTCCAAGGGATACAGTAAACCTGCAGTGGTGCATCGGAATGTAACACTAGTGACACAGGAAACGCTCAAACATAGACAGTAGGACGACTCTGTCTTCCTATACTTAAGTCGGCATTGTGTCTCTCATATTTAATTCCGATGCAATTTCTGTGTTTCATCGTCACTGTGAAGGTCCAACGGATACAGTAAACCTGTAGAGGTGCATCGGAATGTAAAACTGGTGACACAGGAAACGCTCAAATTATAGACAGTAGGAAGACTCAGTCTTCCTGTACTTAAGTCGGCATTGTGTCTCTTATATTTAATTCCGATGCAATTTCTGTGTTTCATCGTCAATGGGAAGGTCCAAGGGATACAGTAAAACTGTAGAGGTGCATCGGAATGTAAAACTGGTGACACAGGAAACGCTCAAATTATAGACAGTAGGAAGACTCAGTCTTCCTGTACTTAAGTCGGCATTGTGTCTCTTATATTTAATTCCGATGCAATGTCTGTGTTTCATCGTCAATGGGAAGGTCCAAGGGATACAGTAAGCCTGCTGAGGTGCATCAGAATGTAAAACTGGTGACACAGGAAACGCTCAAAACATAGACAGTAGGAAGACTCAGTCTTCCTGTACTTAAGTCGGCATTGTGTCTCTTATATTTAATTCCGATGCAATTTCTGTGTTTCATCGTCAATGGGAAGGTCCAATGGATACAGAAAACCAGCAGAGGTGCATCAGAATGTAAAACTGGTGACACAGGAAACGCTCAAAACATAGACAGTAGGATGGCTCAGTTTTCCTGTACTTAAGTCGGCATTGTGTCTCTTATATTTAATTCCGATGCAATTTCTGTGTTTCATCGTCAATGGGAAGGTCCAATGGATACAGAAGACCTGCAGAGGAGCATCAGAATGTAAAACTGGTGACACAGGTGACGCTCAAAACATAGACAGTAGGAAGACTCAGTCTTCCTATACTTAAGTCGGAATTGTGTCTCTTATATTTATTTCCGATGAAATTTCTGTGTTTCATCGTGAATGGGAAGGTCCAAGGGATATAGTAAACCTGCAGAGGTGAATCGGAAAGGAAAACTGATGACACAGGAAACGCTCAAAACATAGACAGTAGGAAGACTTAGTCTTCCTGTACTTAAGTCGGCATTGTGTCTCTTATATTTAATTCCGATGCAATTTCTGTGTTTCATCGTCAATGAGAAGGTCCAACGGATACAGTAAACCTGTAGAGGTGCATCGGAATGTAAAACTGGTGACACAGGAAACGCTCAAATTATAGACAGTAGTAAGGCTCAGTCTTCCTGTACTTAAGTCGGCATTGTGTCTCTTATATTTAATTCCGATGTAATTTCTGTGTTTCATCGTCAATGGGAAGGTCCAAGGGATACAGTAAACCTGCAGAGGTGCATCGGAATGTAAAACTGGTGACACAGGAAACGCTCAAAACATAGAGAGTAGGAAGACTCAGTCTCCCTGTACTTAAGTGTGCATTGTGTCTCTTATATTTAATTCCGATGGAATTTCTGTGTTTCATCGTCAATGGGAAGGTCCAATGGATACAGAAAACCTGCAGAAGTGCATCAGAATGTAAAACTGGTGCCACAGGAAACGCTCAAAACATAGACAGTAGGAAGACTCAGTCTTCCTATACTTAAGTCGGCATTGTGTCTCTTATATTTATTTCCGATGAAATTTCTGTGTTTCATCGTGAATGGGAAGGTCCAAGGGATATAAGGGATATAGTAAACCTGCAGAGGTGCATCGGAAAGGAAAACTGATGACACAGGAAACGCTCAAAACATAGACAGTAGGAAGACTTAGTCTTCCTGTACTTAAGTCGGCATTGTGTCTCTTATATTTAATTCCGATGCAATTTCTGTGTTTCATCGTCACTGTGAAGGTCCAACGGATACAGTAAAACTGTAGAGGTGCATCGGAATGTAAAACTGGTGACACAGGAAACGCTCAAATTATAGACAGTAGGAAGACTCAGTCTTCCTGTACTTAAGTCGGCATTGTGTCTCTTATATTTAAATCCGATGCAATTTCTGTGTTTCATCGTCAATGGGAAGGTCCAAGGGATACAGTAAGCCTGCAGAGGTGCATCAGAATGTAAAACTTGTGACACAGGAAACGCTCAAAACATAGAGAGTAGGAAGACTCAGTCTTCCTGTACTTAAGTCGGCATTGTGTCTCTTATATTTAATTCCGATGCAATTTCTGTGTTTCATCGTCAATGGGAAGGTCCAATGGATACAGAAAACCTGCAGAGGTGCATCAGAATGTAAAACTGGTGACACAGGAAACGCTCAAAACATAGACAGTTGAAAGACTCAGTCTTCCTGTACTTAAGTGTGCATTGTGTCTCTTATATTTAATTCCGATGGAATTTCTGTGTTTCATCGTCAATGGGAAGGTCCAATGGATACAGATAACCTGCAGAGGTGCATCAGAATGTAAAACTGGTGACACAGGAAACGCTCAAAACATAGAGAGTAGGAAGTCTCAGTTTTCCTATACTTAAGTCGGCATTGTGTCTCTTATATTTAATTCCGATGCAATTTCTGTGTTTTATCGTCAATGGGAAGGTCCAATGGATACAGAAGACATGCAGAGGAGCATCAGAATGAAAAACTTGTGACACAGGAAACGCTCAAAACATAGACAGCAGGAAGACTCAGTCTTCCTATACTTAAGTCGGCATTGTGTCTCTTATATTTATTTCCGGTGAAATTTCTGTGTTTCATCGTGAATGGGAAGGTCCAAGGGATATAGTAAACCTGCAGAGGTGCATCGGAAAGGAAAACTGATGACACAGGAAACGCTCAAAGCATAGACAGTAGGAAGACTTAGTCTTCCTGTACCAAAGTCGGCATTGTGTCTCTTATATTTAATTCCGATGCAATTTCTGTGTTTCATCGTCACTGTGAAGGTCCAACGGATACAGTAAAACTGTAGAGGTGCATCGGAATGTAAAACTGGTGACACAGGAAACGCTCAAATTATAGACAGTAGGAAGACTCAGTCTTCCTGTACTTAAGTCGGCATTGTGTCTCTTATATTTAATTCCGATGCAATTTCTGTGTTTCATCGTCACTGTGAAGGTCCAACGGATACAGTAAAACTGTAGAGGTGCATCGGAATGTAAAACTGGTGACACAGGAAACGCTCAAATTATAGACAGTAGGAAGACTCAGTCTTCCTGTACTTAAGTCGGCATTGTGTCTCTTATATTTAAATCCGATGCAATTTCTGTGTTTCATCGTCAATGGGAAGGTCCAAGGGATACAGTAAGCCTGCAGAGGTGCATCAGAATGTAAAACTGGTGACACAGGAAAGGCTAAAAACATAGAGAGTAGAAAGACTCAGTCTTCCTGTACTTAAGTCGGTATTGTGTCTCTTATATTTAATTCCGACGCAATTTCTGTGTTTCATCGTCAATGGGAAGGTCCAAGGGATACAGTAAACCTGAAGAGGTGCATCGGAAAATAAAACTGGTGACACAGGAAACGCTCAAATTATTGACAGTAGGAAGACTCAGTCTTCCTGTACTTAAGTCGGCATTGTGTCTCTTATATTTAGTTCCGATGCAATTTCTGTGTTTCATCGTCAATGGGAAGGTCCAAGGGATACAGTAAGCCTGCAGAGGTGCATCAGAATGTAAAACTTGTGACACAGGAAACGCTCAAAACATAGAGAGTAGGAAGACTCAGTCTTCCTGTACTTAAGTCGGCATTGTGTCTCTTATATTTAATTCCGATGCAATTTCTGTGTTTCATCGTCAATGGGAAGGTCCAATGGATACAGAAAACCTGCAGAGGTGCATCAGAATGTAAAACTGGTGACACAGGAAACGCTCAAAACATAGACAGTTGGAAGACTCAGTCTTCCTGTACTTAAGTGTGCATTGTGTCTCTTATATTTAATTCCGATGGAATTTCTGTGTTTCATCGTCAATGGGAAGGTCCAATGGATACAGAAAACCTGCAGAGGTGCATCAGAATGTAAAACTGGTGACACAGGAAACGCTCAAAACATAGACAGTAGGAAGACTCAGTTTTCCTATACTTAAGTCGGCATTGTGTCTCTTATATTTAATTCCGATGCAATTTCTGTGTTTTATCGTCAATGGGAAGGTCCAATGGATACAGAAGACATGCAGAGGAGCATCAGAATGAAAAACTGGTGACACAGGAAACGCTCAAAACATAGACAGCAGGAAGACTCAGTCTTCCTATACTTAAGTCGGCATTGTGTCTCTTATATTTATTTCCGATGAAATTTCTGTGTTTCATCGTGAATGGGAAGGTCCAAGGGATATAGTAAACCTGCAGAGGTGCATCGGAAAGGAAAACTGCGACACAGGAAACGCTCAAAGCATAGACAGTAGGAAGACTTAGTCTTCCTGTACTTAAGTCGGCATTGTGTCTCTTATATTTAATTCCGATGCAATTTCTGTGTTTCATCGTCACTGTGAAGGTCAAACGGATACAGTAAACCTGTAGAGGTGCATCGGAATGTAAAACTGGTGACACAGGAAACGCTAAAATTATAGACAGTAGGAAGACTCAGTCTTCCTGTACTTAAGTCGGCATTGTGTCTCTTAAATTAAATCCGATGCAATATCTGTGTTTCATCGTCAATGGGAAGGTCCAAGGGATACAGTAAGCCTGCAGAGGTGCATCAGAATGTAAAACTGGTGACACAGGAAACGCTCAAAACATAGAGATTAGGAAGACTCAGTCTTCCTGTACTTAAGTCTGCATTGTGTCTCTTATTTTTAATTCCGATGGAATTTCTGTGTTTCATCGTCAATGGGAAGGTCCAATGGACACAGTAAACCTGTAGAGGTGCATCGGAAAGGAAAACTGATGACACAGGAAACGCTCAAAACATAGACAGTAGGAAGACTTAGTCTTCCTGTACTTAAGTCGGCATTGTGTCTCTTATATTTAATTCCGATGCAATTTCTGTGTTTCATCGTCACTGTGAAGGTCCAACGGATACCGTAACACTGTAGAGGTGCATCGGAATGTAAAACTGGTGACACAGGAAACGCTCAAATTATAGATAGTAGGAAGACTCAGTCTTCCTGTACTTAAGTCGGCATTGTGTCTCTTATATTTAATTCCGATGCAATTTCTGTGTTTCATCGTCAATGGGAAGGTCCAAGAGTTACAGTAAGCCTGCAGAGGTGCATCAGAATGTAAAACTGGTGACACAGGAAACGCTCAAAACATAGAGAGTAGGAAGACTCAGTCTTCCTGTACTTCAGTCGGCATTGTGTCTCTTATATTTAATTCCGATGCAATTTCTGTGTTTCATCGTCAACGGGAAGGTCCAAGGGATACAGTAAACCTGAAGAGGTGCATCGGAATGTAAAACTAGTGTCACAGGAAACGCTCAAAACATAGACAGTAGGAAGACTCAGTCTTCCTGTACTTATGTCGGCATTGTGTCTCTTATATTTAATTCCGATGCAATTTCTGTGTTTCATCGTCAATGGGAAGGTCCAATGGATACAGAAAACCTGCAGAGGTGCATCAGAATGTAAAACTGGTGACACACGAAACGCTCAAAGCATAGACAGTAGGAAGACTCAGTTTTCCTGTACTTAAGTCGGCATTGTGTCTCTTATATTTAATTCCGATGCAATTTCTGTGTTTCATCGTCACTGTGAACGTCAAACGGATACAGTAAACCTGTAGAGGTGCATCGGAATGTAAAACTGGTGACACAGGAAACGCTCAAAACATAGAGAGTAGGAAGACTCAGTCTTCCTGTACTTAAGTCTGCATTGTGTCTCTTATATTTAATTCCGATGGAATTTCTGTGTTTCATCGTCAATGGGAAGGTCCAATGGATACAGTAAACCTGTAGAGGTGCATCGGAATGTAAAACTGGTGACACAGGAAACGCTCAAATTATAGACAGTAGTAAGACTCAGTCTTCCTGTACTTAAGTCGGCATTGTGTCTCTTATATTTAATTCCGATGGAATTTCTGTGTTTCATCGTCAATGGGAAGGTCCAATGGATACAGAAAACCTGCAGAGGTGCATCAGAATGTAAAACTGGTGAAACAGGAAACGCTCAAAACATAGACAGTAGGAAGACTCAGTTTTCCTATACTTAAGTCGGCATTGTGTCTCTTATATTTAATTCCGATACAATTTCTGTGTTCCATCGTCAATGGGAAGGTCCAATGGATACAGAAGACCTGCAGAGGAGCATCAGAATGTAAAACTGGTGACACAGGAAACGCTCAAAACATAGACCGCAGGAAGACTCAGTCTTCCTATACTTAAGTCGGCATTGTGTCTCTTATATTTATTTCCGATGAAATTTCTGTGTTTCATCGTGAATGGGAAGGTCCAAGGGATGTAGTAAACCTGCAGAGGTGCATCGGAAAGGAAAACTGATGACACAGGAAACGCTCAAAACATAGACAGTAGGAAGACTCAGTCTTCCTGTACTTAAGTCGGCATTGAGTCTCTTATATTTAATTCCGATGGAATTTCTGTGTTTCATCGTCAATGGGAAGGTCCAATGGATACAGTAAACCTGTAGAGGTGCATCGGAATGTAAAACTGGTGACACAGGAAACGCTCAAATTATAGACAGTAGTAAGACTCAGTCTTCCTGTACTTAAGTCGGCATTGTGTCTCTTATATTTAATTCCGATGCCATTTCTGTGTTTCATCGTCACTGTGAAGGTCCAACGGATACCGTAAAACTGTAGAGGTGCATCGGAATGTAAAACTGGTGACACATGAAACGCTCAAATTATAGACAGTAGGAAGACTCAGTCTTCCTGTACTTAGGTCGGCATTGTGTCTCTTATATTTAATTCCGATGCAATTTCTGTGTTTCATCCTCAATGGGAAGGTCCAAGGGTTACAGTAAGCCTGCAGAGGTGCATCAGAATGTAAAACTGGTGACACAGGAAACGCTCAAAACATAGAGAGTAGGAAGACTCAGTCTTCCTGTACTTAAGTCGGCATTGAGTCTCTTATATTTAATTCCGATGCAATTTCTGTGTTTCATCGTCAACGGGAAGGTCCAAGGGATACAGTAAACCTGAAGAGGTGCATCGGAATGTAAAACTAGTGTCACAGGAAACGCTCAAAACATAGACAGTAGGAAGACTCAGTCTTCCTGTACTTAAGTCGGAATTGTGTCTCTTATATTTAATTCCGATGCAATTTCTGTGTTTCATCGTCAATGGGAAGGTCCAATGGATACAGAAAACCTGCAGCGGTGCATCAGAATGTAAAACTGGTGACACACGAAACGCTCAAAGCATAGACAGTAGGAAGACTCAGTTTTCCTGTACTTAAGTCGGCATTGTGTCTCTTATATTTAATTCCGATGCAATTTCTGTGTTTCATCGTCACTGTGAACGTCAAACGGATACAGTAAACCTGTAGTGGTGCATCGGAATGTAAAACTGGTGACACAGGAAACGCTCAAAACATAGAGAGTAGGAAGACTCAGTCTTCCTGTACTTAAGTCTGCATTGTGTCTCTTATATTTAATTCCGATGGAATTTCTGTGTTTCATCGTCAATGGGAAGGTCCAATGGATACAGTATTCCTGTAGAGGTGCATCGGAATGTAAAACTGGTGACACAGGAAACGCTCAAATTATAGACAGTAGTAAGACTCAGTCTTCCTGTACTTAAGTCGGCATTGTGTCTCTTATATTTAATTCCGATGGAATTTCTGTGTTTCATCGTCAATGGGAAGGTCCAATGGATACAGAAAACCTGCAGAGGTGCATCAGAATGTAAAACTGGTGACACAGGAAACGCTCAAAGCATAGACAGTAGTAAGACTCAGTTTTCCTGTACTTAAGTCTGCATTGTGTCTCTTATATTTGATTCCGATGCAATTTCTGTGTTTCATCGTCACTGTGAACGTCAAACGGATACAGTAAACCTGTAGAGGTGCATCAGAATGTAAAACTGGTGACACAGGAAACGCTCAAAACATAGACAGTAGGAAGACTCAGTTTTCCTATACTTAAGTCGGCATTGTGTCTCTTATATTTAATTCCGATGCAATTTCTGTGTTTCATCGTCACTGTGAAGGTCCAACGGATACCGTAACACTGTAGAGGTGCATCGGAATGTAAAACTGGTGACACAGGAAACGCTCAAATTATAGATAGTAGGAAGACTCAGTCTTCCTGTACTTAAGTCGGCATTGTGTCTCTTATATTTAATTCCGATGCAATTTCTGTGTTTCATCGTCAATGGGAAGGTCCAAGAGTTACAGTAAGCCTGCAGAGGTGCATCAGAATGTAAAACTGGTGACACAGGAAACGCTCAAAACATAGAGAGTAGGAAGACTCAGTCTTCCTGTACTTCAGTCGGCATTGTGTCTCTTATATTTAATTCCGATGCAATTTCTGTGTTTCATCGTCAACGGGAAGGTCCAAGGGATACAGTAAACCTGAAGAGGTGCATCGGAATGTAAAACTAGTGTCACAGGAAACGCTCAAAACATAGACAGTAGGAAGACTCAGTCTTCCTGTACTTAAGTCGGCATTGTGTCTCTTATATTTAATTCCGATGCAATTTCTGTGTTTCATCGTCAATGGGAAGGTCCAATGGATACAGAAAACCTGCAGAGGTGCATCAGAATGTAAAACTGGTGACACACGAAACGCTCAAAGCATAGACAGTAGGAAGACTCAGTTTTCCTGTACTTAAGTCGGCATTGTGTCTCTTATATTTAATTCCGATGCAATTTCTGTGTTTCATCGTCACTGTGAACGTCAAACGGATACAGTAAACCTGTAGAGGTGCATCGGAATGTAAAACTGGTGACACAGGAAACGCTCAAAACATATACAGTAGGAAGACTCAGTCTTCCTGTACTTAAGTCTGCATTGTGTCTCTTATATTTAATTCCGATGGAATTTCTGTGTTTCATCGTCAATGGGAAGGTCCAATGGATACAGTAAACCTGTAGAGGTGCATCGGAATGTAAAACTGGTGACACAGGAAACGCTGAAATTATAGACAGTAGTAAGACTCAGTCTTCCTGTACTTAAGTCGGCATTGTGTCTCTTATATTTAATTCCGATGGAATTTCTGTGTTTCATCGTCAATGGGAAGGTCCAATGGATACAGAAAACCTGCAGAGGTGCATCAGAATGTAAAACTGGTGACACAGGAAACGCTCAAAACATAGACAGTAGGAAGACTCAGTTTTCCTATACTTAAGTCGGCATTGTGTCTCTTATATTTAATTCCGATACAATTTCTGTGTTTCATCGTCAATGGGAAGGTCCAATGGATACAGAAGACCTGCAGAGGAGCATCAGAATGTAAAACTGGTGACACAGGAAACGCTCAAAACATAGACCGCAGGAAGACTCAGTCTTCCTATACTTAAGTCGGCATTGTGTCTCTTATATTTATTTCCGATGAAATTTCTGTGTTTCATCGTGAATGGGAAGGTCCAAGGGATGTAGTAAACCTGCAGAGGTGCATCGGAAAGGAAAACTGATGACACAGGAAACGCTCAAGCATAGACAGTAGGAAGACTTAGTCTTCCTGTACTTAAGTCGGCATTGTGTCTCTTATATATAATTCCGATGCCATTTCTGTGTTTCATCGTCACTGTGAAGGTCCAACGGATACCGTAAAACTGTAGAGGTGCATCGGAATGTAAAACTGGTGACACATGAAACGCTCAAATTATAGACAGTAGGAAGACTCAGTCTTCCTGTACTTAGGTCGGCATTGTGTCTCTTATATTTAATTCCGATGCAATTTCTGTGTTTCATCGTCAATGGGAAGGTCCAAGGGTTACAGTAAGCCTGCAGAGGTGCATCAGAATGTAAAACTGGTGACACAGGAAACGCTCAAAACATAGAGAGTAGGAAGACTCAGTCTTCCTGTACTTAAGTCGGCATTGTGTCTCTTATATTTAATTCCGATGCAATTTCTGTGTTTCATCGTCAACGGGAAGGTCCAAGGGATACAGTAAACCTGAAGAGGTGCATCGGAATGTAAAACTAGTGTCACAGGAAACGCTCAAAACATAGACAGTAGGAAGACTCAGTCTTCCTGTACTTAAGTCGGAATTGTGTCTCTTATATTTAATTCCGATGCAATTTCTGTGTTTCATCGTCAATGGGAAGGTCCAATGGATACAGAAAACCTGCAGCGGTGCATCAGAATGTAAAACTGGTGACACACGAAACGCTCAAAGCATAGACAGTAGGAAGACTCAGTTTTCCTGTACTTAAGTCGGCATTGTGTCTCTTATACTTAATTCCGATGCAATTTCTGTGTTTCATCGTCACTGTGAACGTCAAACGGATACAGTAAACCTGTAGTGGTGCATCGGAATGTAAAACTGGTGACACAGGAAACGCTCAAAACATAGAGAGTAGGAAGACTCAGTCTTCCTGTACTTAAGTCTGCATTGTGCCTCTTATATTTAATTCCGATGGAATTTCTGTGTTTCATCGTCAATGGGAAGGTCCAATGGATACAGTAGACCTGTAGAGGTGCATCGGAATGTAAAACTGGTGACACAGGAAACGCTCAAATTATAGACAGTAGTAAGACTCAGTCTTCCTGTACTTAAGTCGGCATTGTGTCTCTTATATTTAATTCCGATGGAATTTCTGTGTTTCATCGTCAATGGGAAGGTCCAATGGATACAGAAAACCTGCAGAGGTGCATCAGAATGTAAAACTGGTGACACAGGAAACGCTCAAAGCATAGACAGTAGTAAGACTCAGTTTTCCTTTACTTAAGTCTGCATTGTGTCTCTTATATTTGATTCCGATGCAATTTCTGTGTTTCATCGTCACTGTGAACGTCAAACGGATACAGTAAACCTGTAGAGGTGCATCGGAATGTAAAACTGGTGACACAGGAAACGCTCAAATTATAGACAGTAGGAAGACTCAGTCTTCCTGAACTTAAGTCGGCATTGTGTCTCTTATATTTATTTCCGATGCAATTTCTGTGTTTCATCGTCAATGGGGAGGTCCAATGGATACAGAAAACCTGCAGAGGTGCATCAGAATGTAAAACTGGTGACACAGGAAACGCTCAAAGCATAGACAGTAGTAAGACTCAGTTTTCCTGTACTTAAGTCTGCATTGTGTCTCTTATATTTGATTCCGATGCAATTTCTGTGTTTCATCGTCACTGTGAACGTCAAACGGATACAGTAAACCTGTAGAGGTGCATCGGAATGTAAAACTGGTGACACAGGAAACGCTCAAATTATAGACAGTAGGAAGACTCAGTCTTCCTGAACTTAAGTCGGCATTGTGTCTCTTATATTTAATTCCGATGCAATTTCTGTGTTTCATCGTCAATGGGAAGGTCCAACGGATACAGTAAACCTGCAGAGGTGCATCAGAATGTGGAACTGGTGACACAGGAAGCGCTCAAAACATAGAGAGTAGGAAGACTCAGTCTTCCTGTAAAGTCGGCATTGTGTCTCTTATATTTAATTCCGATGGAATTTCTGTGTTTCATCGTCAATGGGAAGGTCAAATGGATACAGAAAACCTGCAGAGGTGCTTCAGAATGTAAAACTGGTGACACAGGAAACGCTCAAAACATAGACAGTAGGAAGACTCAGTTTTCCTGTACTTAAGTCGGCATTGTGTCTCTTATATTTAATTCCGATGCAATTTCTGTGTTCCATCGTCAATGGCAAGGTCCAATGGATACAGAAGACCTGCAGAGGAGCATCAGAATGTAAAACTGGTGACACAGGAGACGCTCAAAACATAGACAGTAGGAAGACTCAGTCTTCCTATACTTAAGTCGGCATTGTGTCTCTTATATTTATTTCCGATGAAGTTTCTGTGTTTCATCGTGAATGGGAAGGTCCAAGGGATATAGTAAACCTGCAGAGGTGCATCGGAAAGGAAAACTGATGACACAGGAAACGCTCAAAACATAGACAGTAGGAAGACTTAGTCTTCCTGTACTTAAGTCGGCATTGTGTCTCTTATATTTAATTCCGATGCAATTTCTGTGTATCATCGTCACTTTGAAGGTCCAACGGATGCAGTAAACCTGTAGAGGTGCATCGGAATGTAAAACTGGTGACACGGGAAACGCTCAAATTATAGACAGTAGTAAGACTCAGTCTTCCTGTACTTAAGTCGGCATTGTGTCTCTTATATTTAATTCCGATGCAATTTCTGTGTTTCATCGTCAGTGGGAAGGTCGTAGGGATACAGTAAACCTGAAGAGGTGCATCGGAATGTAAAACTAGTGTCACAGGGAACGCTCAAAACATTGACAGTAGGAAGACTCAGTCTTCCTGTACTTAAGTCGGCATTGTGTCTCTTATATTTAATTCCGATGCAATTTCTGTGTTTCATCGTCAATGGGAAGGTCCAATGGATACAGAAAACCTGCAGAGGTGCATCAGAATGTAAAACTGGTGACACAGGAAACGCTCAAAACATAGACAGTAGGAAGACTCAGTTTTCCTGTACTTAAGTCGGCATTGTGTCTCTTATATTTAATTCCGATGCAATTTCTGTGTTCCATCGTCAATGGCAAGGTCCAATGGATACAGAAGACCTGCAGAGGAGCATCAGAATGTAAAACTGGTGACACATGAGACGCTCAAAACATAGACAGTAGGAAGACTCAGTCTTCCTATACTTAAGTCGGCATTGTGTCTCTTATATTTATTTCCGATGAAGTTTCTGTGTTTCATCGTGAATGGGAAGGTCCAAGGGATATAGTAAACCTGCAGAGGTGCATCGGAAAGGAAAACTGATGACACAGGAAACGCTCAAAACATAGACAGTAGGAAGACTTAGTCTTCCTGTACTTAAGTCGGCATTGTGTCTCTTATATTTAATTCCGATGCAATTTCTGTGTTTCATCGTCACTTTGAAGGTCCAACGGATACAGTAAACCTGTAGAGGTGCATCGGAATGTAAAACTGGTGACACGGGAAACGCTCAAATTATAGACAGTAGTAAGACTCAGTCTTCCTGTACTTAAGTCGGCATTGTGTCTCTTATATTTAATTCCGATGCAATTTCTGTGTTTCATCGTCAGTGGGAAGGTCCAAGGGATACAGTAAACCTGAAGAGGTGCTTGGGAATGTAAAACTAGTGTCACAGGAAACGCTCAAAACATAGACAGTAGGAAGACTCAGTCTTCCTGTACTTAAGTCGGCATTGTGTCTCTTATATTTAATTCCGATGCAATTTCTGTGTTTCATCGTCAATGGGAAGGTCCAATGGATACAGAAAACCTGCAGAGGTGCATCAGAATGTAAAACTGGTGACACAGGAAACGCTCAAAACATAGACAGTAGGAAGACTCAGTTTTCCTGTACTTAAGTCGGCATTGTGTCTCTTATATTTAATTCCGATGCAATTTCTGTGTTCCATCGTCAATGGCAAGGTCCAATGGATACAGAAGACCTGCAGAGGAGCATCAGAATGTAAAACTGGTGACACATGAGACGCTCAAAACATAGACAGTAGGAAGACTCAGTCTTCCTATACTTAAGTCGGCATTGTGTCTCTTATATTTATTTCCGATGAAGTTTCTGTGTTTCATCGTGAATGGGAAGGTCCAAGGGATATAGTAAACCTGCAGAGGTGCATCAGAAAGGAAAACTGATGACACAGGAAACGCTCAAAACATAGACAGTAGGAAGACATAGTCTTCCTGTACTTAAGTCTGCATTGTGTCTCTTATATTTATTTCCGATGCAATTTCTGTGTTTCATCGTCACTGTGAAGGTCCAACGGATACAGTAAACCTGTAGAGGTGCATCGGAATGTAAAACTGGTGACACAGGAAACGCTCAAATTATAGACAGTAGGAAGACTCAGTCTTCCTGTACTTAAGTCGGCATTGTGTCTCTTATATATAATTCCGATGCAATTTCTGTGTTTCATCGTCAGCGGGAAGGTCCAAGGGATACAGTAAACCTGAAGAGGTGCATCGGAATGTAAAACTAGTGTCACAGGAAACGCTCAAAACATAGACAGTAGGAAGACTCAGTCTTCGTGTACTTAAGTCGGCATTGTGTCTCTTATATTTAATTCCGATGCAATTTCTGTGTTTCATCGTCAATGGGAAGGTCCAATGGATACAGAAAACCTGCAGAGGTGGATCAGAATGTAAAACTGGTGACACAGGAAACACACAAAGCATAGACAGTAGGAAGACTCAGTTTTCCTGTACTTAAGTCGGCATTGTGTCTCTTATATTTAATTCCGATGCAATTTCTGTGTTTCATCTTCACTGTGAACGTCAAACGGATACAGTAAACCTGTAGAGGTGCATCGGAATGTAAAACTGGTGACACACTAAACGCTCAAAACATAGAGAGTAGGAAGACTCAGTCTTCCTGTACTTAAGTCTGCATTGTGTCTCTTATATTTAATTCCGATGCATTTTCTGTGTTTCATCGTCAATGGGAAGGTCCAATGGATACAGTAAACCTGTAGAGGTGCATCGGAATGTAAAACTGGTGACACAGGAAACGCTCAAAACATAGACAGCAGTAAGACTCAGTCTTCCTATACTTAAGTCGGCATTGTGTCTCTTATACTTATTTCCGATGAAATTTCTGTGTTTCATCGTGAATGGGAAGGTCCAAGGGATGTAGTAAACCTGCAGAGGTGCATCGGAAAGGAAAACTGATGACACAGGAAACGCTCAAAACATAGACAGTAGGAAGACTTAGTCTTCCTGTACTTAAGTCGGCATTGTGTCTCTTATATTTAAATCCGATGCCATTTCTGTGTTTCATCGTCACTGTGAAGGTCCAACGGATACCGTAAAACTGTAGAGGCGCATCGGAATGTAAAACTGGTGACACATGAAACGCTCAAATTATAGACAGTAGGAAGACTCAGTCTTCCTGTACTTAGGTCGGCATTGTGTCTCTTATATTTAATTCCGATGCAATTTCTGTGTTTCATCGTCAATGGGAAGGTCCAAGGGTTACAGTAAGCCTGCAGAGGTGCATCAGAATGTAAAACTGGTGACACAGGAAACGCTCAAAACATAGAGAGTAGGAAGACTCAGTCTTCCTGTACTTAAGTCGGCATTGTGTCTCTTATATTTAATTCCGATGCAATTTCTGTGTTTCATCGTCAATGGGAAGGTCCAATGGATACAGAAAACCTGCAGAGGTGCATCAGAATGTAAAACTGGTGACACAGGAAACGCTCAAAACATAGACAGTAGGAAGACTCAGTTTTCCTGTACTTAAGTCGGCATTGTGTCTCTTATATTTAATTCCGATGCAATTTCTGTGTTCCATCGTCAATGGCAAGGTCCAATGGATACAGAAGACCTGCAGAGGAGCATCAGAATGTAAAACTGGTGACACATGAGACGCTCAAAACATAGACAGTAGGAAGACTCAGTCTTCCTATACTTAAGTCGGCATTGTGTCTCTTATATTTATTTCCGATGAAGTTTCTGTGTTTCATCGTGAATGGGAAGGTCCAAGGGATATAGTAAACCTGCAGAGGTGCATCGGAAAGGAAAACTGATGACACAGGAAACGCTCAAAACATAGACAGTAGGAAGACTTAGTCTTCCTGTACTTAAGTCGGCATTGTGCTCTTATATTTAATTCCGATGCAATTTCTGTGTTTCATCGTCACTGTGAAGGTCCAACGGATACAGTAAACCTGTAGAGGTGCATCGGAATGTAAAACTGGTGACACAGGAAACGCTCAAATTATAGACAGTAGGAAGACTCAGTCTTCCTGTACTTAAGTCGGCATTGTGTCTCTTATATATAATTCCGATGCAATTTCTGTGTTTCATCGTCAGCGGGAAGGTCCAAGGGATACAGTAAACCTGAAGAGGTGCATCGGAATGTAAAACTAGTGTCACAGGAAACGCTCAAAACATAGACAGTAGGAAGACTCAGTCTTCCTGTACTTAAGTCGGCATTGTGTCTCTTATATTTAATTCCGATGCAATTTCTGTGTTTCATCGTCAATGGGAAGGTCCAATGGATACAGAAAACCTGCAGAGGTGCATCAGAATGTAAAACTGGTGACACAGGAAACACACAAAGCATAGACAGTAGGAAGACTCAGTTTTCCTGTACTTAAGTCGGCCTAGTGTCTCTTATATTTAATTCCGATGCAATTTCTGTGTTTCATCTTCACTGTGAACGTCAAACGGATACAGTAAACCTGTAGAGGTGCATCGGAATGTAAAACTGGTGACACACTAAACGCTCAAAACATAGAGAGTAGGAAGACTCAGTCTTCCTGTACTTAAGTCTGCATTGTGTCTCTTATATTTAATTCCGATGCAATTTCTGTGTTTCATCGTCAATGGGAAGGTCCAATGGATACAGTAAACCTGTAGAGGTGCATCGGAATGTAAAACTGGTGACACAGGAAACGCTCAAAACATAGACAGCAGTAAGACTCAGTCTTCCTATACTTAAGTCGGCATTGTGTCTCTTATACTTATTTCCGATGAAATTTCTGTGTTTCATCGTGAATGGGAAGGTCCAAGGGATGTAGTAAACCTGCAGAGGTGCATCGGAAAGGAAAACTGATGACACAGGAAACGCTCAAAACATAGACAGTAGGAAGACTTAGTCTTCCTGTACTTAAGTCGGCATTGTGTCTCTTATATTTAAATCCGATGCCATTTCTGTGTTTCATCGTCACTGTGAAGTTCCAACGGATACCGTAAAACTGTAGAGGCGCATCGGAATGTAAAACTGGTGACACATGAAACGCTCAAATTATAGACAGTAGGAAGACTCAGTCTTCCTGTACTTAGGTCGGCATTGTGTCTCTTATATTTAATTCCGATGCAATTTCTGTGTTTCATCGTCAATGGGAAGGTCCAAGGGTTACAGTAAGCCTGCAGAGGTGCATCAGAATGTAAAACTGGTGACACAGGAAACGCTCAAAACATAGAGAGTAGGAAGACTCAGTCTTCCTGTACTTAAGTCGGCATTGTGTCTCTTATATTTAATTCCGATGCAATTTCTATGTTTCATCGTCAACGGGAAGGTCCAAGGGATACAGTAAACCTCAAGAGGTGCATCGGAATGTAAAACTAGTGTCACAGGAAACGCTCAAAACATAGACAGTAGGAAGACTCAGTCTTCCTGTACTTAAGTCGGCATTGTGTCTCTTATATTTAATTCCGATGGAATTTCTGTGTTTCATCGTCAATGGGAAGGTCAAATGGATACAGAAAACCTGCAGAGGTGCTTCAGAATGTAAAACTGGTGACACAGGAAACGCTCAAAACATAGACAGTAGGAAGACTCAGTTTTCCTGTACTTAAGTCGGCATTGTGTCTCTTATATTTAATTCCGATGCAATTTCTGTGTTCCATCGTCAATGGCAAGGTCCAATGGATACAGAAGACCTGCAGAGGAGCATCAGAATGTAAAACTGGTGACACAGGAGACGCTCAAAACATAGACAGTAGGAAGACTCAGTCTTCCTATACTTAAGTCGGCATTGTGTCTCTTATATTTATTTCCGATGAAGTTTCTGTGTTTCATCGTGAATGGGAAGGTCCAAGGGATATAGTAAACCTGCAGAGGTGCATCGGAAAGGAAAACTGATGACACAGGAAACGCTCAAAACATAGACAGTAGGAAGACTTAGTCTTCCTGTACTTAAGTCGGCATTGTGTCTCTTATATTTAATTCCGATGCAATTTCTGTGTATCATCGTCACTTTGAAGGTCCAACGGATGCAGTAAACCTGTAGAGGTGCATCGGAATGTAAAACTGGTGACACGGGAAACGCTCAAATTATAGACAGTAGTAAGACTCAGTCTTCCTGTACTTAAGTCGGCATTGTGTCTCTTATATTTAATTCCGATGCAATTTCTGTGTTTCATCGTCAGTGGGAAGGTCGTAGGGATACAGTAAACCTGAAGAGGTGCATCGGAATGTAAAACTAGTGTCACAGGGAACGCTCAAAACATTGACAGTAGGAAGACTCAGTCTTCCTGTACTTAAGTCGGCATTGTGTCTCTTATATTTAATTCCGATGCAATTTCTGTGTTTCATCGTCAATGGGAAGGTCCAATGGATACAGAAAACCTGCAGAGGTGCATCAGAATGTAAAACTGGTGACACAGGAAACGCTCAAAACATAGACAGTAGGAAGACTCAGTTTTCCTGTACTTAAGTCGGCATTGTGTCTCTTATATTTAATTCCGATGCAATTTCTGTGTTCCATCGTCAATGGCAAGGTCCAATGGATACAGAAGACCTGCAGAGGAGCATCAGAATGTAAAACTGGTGACACATGAGACGCTCAAAACATAGACAGTAGGAAGACTCAGTCTTCCTATACTTAAGTCGGCATTGTGTCTCTTATATTTATTTCCGATGAAGTTTCTGTGTTTCATCGTGAATGGGAAGGTCCAAGGGATATAGTAAACCTGCAGAGGTGCATCGGAAAGGAAAACTGATGACACAGGAAACGCTCAAAACATAGACAGTAGGAAGACTTAGTCTTCCTGTACTTAAGTCGGCATTGTGTCTCTTATATTTAATTCCGATGCAATTTCTGTGTTTCATCGTCACTTTGAAGGTCCAACGGATACAGTAAACCTGTAGAGGTGCATCGGAATGTAAAACTGGTGACACGGGAAACGCTCAAATTATAGACAGTAGTAAGACTCAGTCTTCCTGTACTTAAGTCGGCATTGTGTCTCTTATATTTAATTCCGATGCAATTTCTGTGTTTCATCGTCAGTGGGAAGGTCCAAGGGATACAGTAAACCTGAAGAGGTGCTTGGGAATGTAAAACTAGTGTCACAGGAAACGCTCAAAACATAGACAGTAGGAAGACTCAGTCTTCCTGTACTTAAGTCGGCATTGTGTCTCTTATATTTAATTCCGATGCAATTTCTGTGTTTCATCGTCAATGGGAAGGTCCAATGGATACAGAAAACCTGCAGAGGTGCATCAGAATGTAAAACTGGTGACACAGGAAACGCTCAAAACATAGACAGTAGGAAGACTCAGTTTTCCTGTACTTAAGTCGGCATTGTGTCTCTTATATTTAATTCCGATGCAATTTCTGTGTTCCATCGTCAATGGCAAGGTCCAATGGATACAGAAGACCTGCAGAGGAGCATCAGAATGTAAAACTGGTGACACATGAGACGCTCAAAACATAGACAGTAGGAAGACTCAGTCTTCCTATACTTAAGTCGGCATTGTGTCTCTTATATTTATTTCCGATGAAGTTTCTGTGTTTCATCGTGAATGGGAAGGTCCAAGGGATATAGTAAACCTGCAGAGGTGCATCGGAAAGGAAAACTGATGACACAGGAAACGCTCAAAACATAGACAGTAGGAAGACATAGTCTTCCTGTACTTAAGTCTGCATTGTGTCTCTTATATTTATTTCCGATGCAATTTCTGTGTTTCATCGTCACTGTGAAGGTCCAACGGATACAGTAAACCTGTAGAGGTGCATCGGAATGTAAAACTGGTGACACAGGAAACGCTCAAATTATAGACAGTAGGAAGACTCAGTCTTCCTGTACTTAAGTCGGCATTGTGTCTCTTATATATAATTCCGATGCAATTTCTGTGTTTCATCGTCAGCGGGAAGGTCCAAGGGATACAGTAAACCTGAAGAGGTGCATCGGAATGTAAAACTAGTGTCACAGGAAACGCTCAAAACATAGACAGTAGGAAGACTCAGTCTTCGTGTACTTAAGTCGGCATTGTGTCTCTTATATTTAATTCCGATGCAATTTCTGTGTTTCATCGTCAATGGGAAGGTCCAATGGATACAGAAAACCTGCAGAGGTGGATCAGAATGTAAAACTGGTGACACAGGAAACACACAAAGCATAGACAGTAGGAAGACTCAGTTTTCCTGTACTTAAGTCGGCATTGTGTCTCTTATATTTAATTCCGATGCAATTTCTGTGTTTCATCTTCACTGTGAACGTCAAACGGATACAGTAAACCTGTAGAGGTGCATCGGAATGTAAAACTGGTGACACACTAAACGCTCAAAACATAGAGAGTAGGAAGACTCAGTCTTCCTGTACTTAAGTCTGCATTGTGTCTCTTATATTTAATTCCGATGCATTTTCTGTGTTTCATCGTCAATGGGAAGGTCCAATGGATACAGTAAACCTGTAGAGGTGCATCGGAATGTAAAACTGGTGACACAGGAAACGCTCAAAACATAGACAGCAGTAAGACTCAGTCTTCCTATACTTAAGTCGGCATTGTGTCTCTTATACTTATTTCCGATGAAATTTCTGTGTTTCATCGTGAATGGGAAGGTCCAAGGGATGTAGTAAACCTGCAGAGGTGCATCGGAAAGGAAAACTGATGACACAGGAAACGCTCAAAACATAGACAGTAGGAAGACTTAGTCTTCCTGTACTTAAGTCGGCATTGTGTCTCTTATATTTAAATCCGATGCCATTTCTGTGTTTCATCGTCACTGTGAAGGTCCAACGGATACCGTAAAACTGTAGAGGCGCATCGGAATGTAAAACTGGTGACACATGAAACGCTCAAATTATAGACAGTAGGAAGACTCAGTCTTCCTGTACTTAGGTCGGCATTGTGTCTCTTATATTTAATTCCGATGCAATTTCTGTGTTTCATCGTCAATGGGAAGGTCCAAGGGTTACAGTAAGCCTGCAGAGGTGCATCAGAATGTAAAACTGGTGACACAGGAAACGCTCAAAACATAGAGAGTAGGAAGACTCAGTCTTCCTGTACTTAAGTCGGCATTGTGTCTCTTATATTTAATTCCGATGCAATTTCTGTGTTTCATCGTCAATGGGAAGGTCCAATGGATACAGAAAACCTGCAGAGGTGCATCAGAATGTAAAACTGGTGACACAGGAAACGCTCAAAACATAGACAGTAGGAAGACTCAGTTTTCCTGTACTTAAGTCGGCATTGTGTCTCTTATATTTAATTCCGATGCAATTTCTGTGTTCCATCGTCAATGGCAAGGTCCAATGGATACAGAAGACCTGCAGAGGAGCATCAGAATGTAAAACTGGTGACACATGAGACGCTCAAAACATAGACAGTAGGAAGACTCAGTCTTCCTATACTTAAGTCGGCATTGTGTCTCTTATATTTATTTCCGATGAAGTTTCTGTGTTTCATCGTGAATGGGAAGGTCCAAGGGATATAGTAAACCTGCAGAGGTGCATCGGAAAGGAAAACTGATGACACAGGAAACGCTCAAAACATAGACAGTAGGAAGACTTAGTCTTCCTGTACTTAAGTCGGCATTGTGCTCTTATATTTAATTCCGATGCAATTTCTGTGTTTCATCGTCACTGTGAAGGTCCAACGGATACAGTAAACCTGTAGAGGTGCATCGGAATGTAAAACTGGTGACACAGGAAACGCTCAAATTATAGACAGTAGGAAGACTCAGTCTTCCTGTACTTAAGTCGGCATTGTGTCTCTTATATATAATTCCGATGCAATTTCTGTGTTTCATCGTCAGCGGGAAGGTCCAAGGGATACAGTAAACCTGAAGAGGTGCATCGGAATGTAAAACTAGTGTCACAGGAAACGCTCAAAACATAGACAGTAGGAAGACTCAGTCTTCCTGTACTTAAGTCGGCATTGTGTCTCTTATATTTAATTCCGATGCAATTTCTGTGTTTCATCGTCAATGGGAAGGTCCAATGGATACAGAAAACCTGCAGAGGTGCATCAGAATGTAAAACTGGTGACACAGGAAACACACAAAGCATAGACAGTAGGAAGACTCAGTTTTCCTGTACTTAAGTCGGCCTAGTGTCTCTTATATTTAATTCCGATGCAATTTCTGTGTTTCATCTTCACTGTGAACGTCAAACGGATACAGTAAACCTGTAGAGGTGCATCGGAATGTAAAACTGGTGACACACTAAACGCTCAAAACATAGAGAGTAGGAAGACTCAGTCTTCCTGTACTTAAGTCTGCATTGTGTCTCTTATATTTAATTCCGATGCAATTTCTGTGTTTCATCGTCAATGGGAAGGTCCAATGGATACAGTAAACCTGTAGAGGTGCATCGGAATGTAAAACTGGTGACACAGGAAACGCTCAAAACATAGACAGCAGTAAGACTCAGTCTTCCTATACTTAAGTCGGCATTGTGTCTCTTATACTTATTTCCGATGAAATTTCTGTGTTTCATCGTGAATGGGAAGGTCCAAGGGATGTAGTAAACCTGCAGAGGTGCATCGGAAAGGAAAACTGATGACACAGGAAACGCTCAAAACATAGACAGTAGGAAGACTTAGTCTTCCTGTACTTAAGTCGGCATTGTGTCTCTTATATTTAAATCCGATGCCATTTCTGTGTTTCATCGTCACTGTGAAGTTCCAACGGATACCGTAAAACTGTAGAGGCGCATCGGAATGTAAAACTGGTGACACATGAAACGCTCAAATTATAGACAGTAGGAAGACTCAGTCTTCCTGTACTTAGGTCGGCATTGTGTCTCTTATATTTAATTCCGATGCAATTTCTGTGTTTCATCGTCAATGGGAAGGTCCAAGGGTTACAGTAAGCCTGCAGAGGTGCATCAGAATGTAAAACTGGTGACACAGGAAACGCTCAAAACATAGAGAGTAGGAAGACTCAGTCTTCCTGTACTTAAGTCGGCATTGTGTCTCTTATATTTAATTCCGATGCAATTTCTATGTTTCATCGTCAACGGGAAGGTCCAAGGGATACAGTAAACCTCAAGAGGTGCATCGGAATGTAAAACTAGTGTCACAGGAAACGCTCAAAACATAGACAGTAGGAAGACTCAGTCTTCCTGTACTTAAGTCGGCATTGTGTCTCTTATATTTAATTCCGATGCAATTTCTGTGTTTCATCGTCAATGGGAAGGTCCAATGGATACAGAAAACCTGCAGAGGTGCATCAGAATGTAAAACTGGTGACACAGGAAACGCTCAAAGCATAGACAGTAGTAAGACTCAGTTTTCCTGTACTTAAGTCTGCATTGTGTCTCTTATATTTGATTCCGATGCAATTTCTGTGTTTCATCGTCACTGTGAACGTCAAACGGATACAGTAAACCTGTAGAGGTGCATCGGAATGTAAAACTGGTGACACAGGAAACGCTCAAATTATAGACAGTAGGAAGACTCAGTCTTTCTGAACTTAAGTCGGCATTGTGTCTCTTATATTTAATTCCGATGCAATTTCTGTGTTTCATCGTCAATGGGAAGGTCCAACGGATACAGTAAACCTGCAGAGGTGAATCAGAATGTAGAACTGGTGACACAGGAAACGCTCAAAACATAGAGAGTAGGAAGACTCAGTCTTCCTGTACTTAAGTCGGCATTGTGTCTCTTATATTTAATTCCGATGCAATTTCTGTGTTTCATCGTCACTTTGAAGGTCCAAGGGATACAGTAAACCTGAAGAGTTGCATCGGAATGTAAAACTAGTGTCACAGGAAACGCTCAAAACATAGACAGTAGGAAGACTCAGTCTTCCTGTACTTAAGTCGGCATTGTGTCTCTTATATTTAATTCCGATGCAATTTCTGTGTTTCATCGTCAATGGGAAGGTCCAATGGATACAGAAAACCTGCAGAGGTGCATCAGAATGTAAAACTGGTGACACAGGAAACGCTCAAAACATAGACAATAGGAAGACTCAGTTTTCCTGTACTTAAGTCGGCATTGTGTCTCTTATATTTAATTCCGATGCAATTTCTGTGTTCCATCGTCAATGGCAAGGTCCAATGGATACAGAAGACCTGCAGAGGAGCATCAGAATGTAAAACTGGTGACACAGGAGACGCTCAAAACATAGACAGTAGGAAGACTCAGTCTTCCTATACTTAAGTCGGCATTGTGTCTCTTATATTTATTTCCGATGAAGTTTCTGTGTTTCATCGTGAATGGGAAGGTCCAAGGGATATAGTAAACCTGCAGAGGTGCATCGGAAAGGAAAACTGATGACACAGGAAACGCTCAAAACATAGACAGTAGGAAGACTTAGTCTTCCTGTACTTAAGTCGGCATTGTGTCTCTTATATTTAATTCCGATGCTATTTCTGTGTTTCATCGTCACTTTGAAGGTCCAACGGATACAGTAAACCTGTAGAGGTGCATCGGAATGTAAAACTGGTGACACGGGAAATGCTCAAATTATAGACAGTAGTAAGACTCAGTCTTCCTGTACTTAAGTCGGCATTGTGTCTCTTATATTTAATTCCGATGCAATTTCTGTGTTTCATCGTCAATGGGAAGGTCCAATGGATACAGAAAACCTGCAGAGGTGCATCAGAATGTAAAACTGGTGACACAGGAAACGCTCAAAACATAGACAGTAGGAAGACTCAGTTTTCCTGTACTTAAGTCGGCATTGTGTCTCTTATATTTAATTCCGATGCAATTTCTGTGTTCCATCGTCAATGGCAAGGTCCAATGGATACAGAAGACCTGCAGAGGAGCATCAGAATGTAAAACTGGTGACACAGGAGACGCTCAAAACATAGACAGTAGGAAGACTCAGTCTTCCTATACTTAAGTCGGCATTGTGTCTCTTATATTTATTTCCGATGAAGTTTCTGTGTTTCATCGTGAATGTGAAGGTCCAAGGGATATAGTAAACCTGCAGAGGTGCATCGGAAAGGAAAACTGATGACACAGGAAACGCTCAAAACATAGACAGTAGGAAGACTTAGTCTTCCTGTACTTAAGTCGGCATTGTGTCTCTTATATTTAATTCCGATGCAATTTCTGAGTTTCATCGTCACTGTGAAGGTCCAACGGATACAGTAAACCTGTAGAGGTGCATCGGAATGTAAAACTGGTGACACAGGAAACGCTCAAAACATAGAGAGTAGGAAGACTCAGTCTTCCTGTACTTAAGTCGGCATTGTGTCTCTTATATTTAATTCCGATGCAATTTCTGTGTTTCATCGTCAACGGGAAGGTCCAAGGGATACAGTAAACCTGAAGAGGTGCATCGGAATGTAAACTAGTGTCACAGGAAACGCTCAAAACATAGACAGTAGGAAGACTCAGTCTTCCTGTACTTAAGTCGGCATTGTGTCTCTTATATTTAATTCCGATGCAATTTCTGTGTTTCATCGTCAATGGGAAGGTCCAATGGATACAGAAAACCTGCAGAGGTGCATCAGAATGTAAAACTGGTGACACAGGAAACACACAAAGCATAGACAGTAGGAAGACTCAGTTTTCCTGTACTTAAGTCGGCATTGTGTCTCTTATATTTAATTCCGATGCAATTTCTGTGTTTCATCTTCACTGTGAACTTCAAACGGATACAGTAAACCTGTAGAGGTGCATCGGAATGTAAAACTGGTGACACAGGAAACGCTCAAAACATAGAGAGTAGGAAGACTCAGTCTTCCTGTACTTAAGTCTGCATTGTGTCTCTTATATTTAATTCCGATGCAATTTCTGTGTTTCATCGTCAATGGGAAGGTCCAATGGATACAGTAAACCTGTAGAGGTGCATCGGAATGTAAAACTGGTGACACAGGAAACGCTCAAATTATAGACAGTAGTAAGACTCAATCTTCCTGTACTTAAGTCGGCATTGTGTCTCTTATATTTAATTCCGATGTAATTTCTGTGTTTCATCGTCAATGGGAAGGTCCAAGGGATACAGTAAACCTGCAGAGGTGCATCGGAATGTAAAACTGGTGACACGGGAAACGCTCAAAACATAGACAGTAGGAAGACTCAGTCTTCCTGTATTTAAGTCGGCATTGTGTCTCTTATATTTAATTCCGATGGAATTTCTGTGTTTCATCGTCAATGGGAAGGTCCAATGGATACAGAAGACCTGCAGAGGAGCATCAGAATGTAAAACTGGTGACACAGGAAACGCTCAAAACATAGACAGCAGGAAGACTCAGTCTTCCTAAACTTAAGTCGGCATTGTGTCTCTTATATTTATTTCCGATGAAATTTCTGTGTTTCATCGTGAATGGGAAGGTCCAAGGGATATAGTAAACCTGCAGAGGTGCATCGGAAAGGAAAACTGATGACACAGGAAACGCTCAAAACATAGACAGTAGGAAGACTTAGTCTTCCTGTACTTAAGTCGGCATTGTGTCTCTTATATTTAATTCCGATGCAATTTCTGTGTTTCATCGTCACTGTGAAGGTCCAACGGATACAGTAAAACTGTTGAGGTGCATCGGAATGTAAAACTGGTGACACAGGAAACGCTCAAATTATAGACAGTAGGAAGACTCAGTCTTCCTGTAGTTAAGTCGGCATTGTGTCTCTTATATTTAATTCCGATGCAATTTCTGTGTTTCATCGTCAATGGGAGGGTCCAAGGGATACAGTAAACCTGAAGAGGTGCATCGGAATGTAAAACTAGTGTCACAGGAAACGCTCAAAACATAGACTGTAGGAAGACTCAGTCTTCCTGTACTTAAGTCGGCATTGTGTCTCTTATATTTAATTCCGATGCAATTTCTGTGTTTCATCGTCAATGGGAAGGTCCAAGGGTTACGGTAAGCCTGCAGAGGTGCATCAGAATGTAGAACTGGTGACACAGGAAACGCTCAAAACATAGAGAGTAGGAAGACTCAGTCTTCCTGTACTTAAGTCGGCATTGTGTCTCTTATATTTAATTCCGATGCAATTTCTGTGTTTCATCGTCAACGGGAAGGTCCAAGGGATACAGTATACCTGAAGAGGTGCATCGGAATGTAAAACTAGTGTCACAGGAAACGCTCAAAATATAGACAGTAGGAAGACTCAGTCTTCCTGTACTTAAGTCGGCATTGTGTCTCTTATATTTAATTCCGATGCAATTTCTGTGTTTCATCGTCAATGGGAAGGTCCAATGGATACAGAAAACCTGCAGAGGTGCATCAGAATGTAAAACTTGTGACACAGGAAACGCTCAAAGCATAGACAGTAGGAAGACTCAGTTTTCCTGTACTTAAGTCGGCATTGTGTCTCTTATATTTAATTCCGATGCAATTTCTGTGTTTCATCGTCACTGTGAACGTCAAACGGATACAGTAAACCCGTAGAGGTGCATCGGAATGTAAAACTGGTGACACAGGAAACGCTCAAATCATATAGAGTAGGAAGACTCAGTCTTCCTGTACTTAAGTCTGCATTGTGTCTCTTATATTTAATTCCGATGGAATTTCTGTGTTTCATCGTCAATGGGAAGGTCCAATGGATACAGTAAACCTGTAGAGGTGCATCGGAATGTAAAACTGGTGACACAGGAAACGCTCAAAACATAGACAGTAGGAAGACTCAGTTTTCCTATACTTAAGTCGGCATTGTGTCTCTTATATTTAATTCCGATGGAATTTCTGTGTTTCATCGTCAATGGGAAGGTCCAATGGATACAGAAGACCTGCAGAGGAGCATCAGAATGTAAAACTGGTGACACAGGAAACGCTCAAAACATAGACAGCAGGAAGACTCAGTCTTCCTGTACTTAAGTCTGCATTGTGTCTCTTATATTTAATTCCGATGGAATTTCTGTGTTTCATCGTCAATGGGAAGGTCCAATGGATACAGAAAACCTGTAGAGGTGCATCGGAATGTAAAACTGGTGACACGGGAAACGCTCAAATTATAGACAGTAGTAAGACTCAGTCTTCCTGTACTTAAGTCGGCATTGTGTCTCTTATATTTAATTCCGATGCAATTTCTGTGTTTCATCGTCAGTGGGAAGGTCCAAGGGATACAGTAAACCTGAAGAGGTGCATCGGAATGTAAACCTAGTGTCACAGGAAACGCTCAAAACATAGACAGTAGGAAGACTCAGTCTTCCTGTACTTAAGTCGGCATTGTGTCTCTTATATTTAATTCCGATGCAATTTCTGTGTTTCATCGTCAATGGGAAGGTCCAATGGATACAGAAAACCTGCAGAGGTGCATCAGAATGTAAAACTGGTGACACAGGAAACGCTCAAAACATAGACAGTAGGGAGACTCAGTTTTCCTGTACTTAAGTCGGCATTGTGTCTCTTATATTTAATTCCGATGCAATTTCTGTGTTCCATCGTCAATGGCAAGGTCCAATGGATACAGAAGACCTCCAGAGGAGCATCAGAATGTAAAACTGGTGACACAGGAGACGCTCAAAACATAGACAGTAGGAAGACTCAGTCTTCCTATACTTAAGTCGGCATTGTGTCTCTTATATTTATTTCCGATGAAGTTTCTGTGTTTCATCGTGAATGTGAAGGTCCAAGGGATATAGTAAACCTGCAGAGGTGCATCGGAAAGGAAAACTGATGACACAGGAAACGCTCAAAACATAGACAGTAGGAAGACTTAGTCTTCCTGTACTTAAGTCGGCATTGTGTCTCTTATATTTAATTCCGATGCAATTTCTGAGATTCATCGTCACTGTGAAGGTCCAACGGATACAGTAAACCTGTAGAGGTGCATCGGAATGTAAAACTGGTGACACAGGAAACGCTCAAAACATAGAGAGTAGGAAGACTCAGTCTTCCTGTACTTAAGTCGGCATTGTGTCTCTTATATTTAATTCCGATGCAATTTCTGTGTTTCATCGTCACTGTGAAGGTCCAACGGATACAGTAAAACTGTTGAGGTGCATCGGAATGTAAAACTGGTGACACAGGAAACGCTCAAAACATAGACAGCAGGAAGACTCAGTCTTCCTAAACTTAAGTCGGCATTGTGTCTCTTATATTAATTTCCGATGAAATTTCTGTGTTTCATCGTGAATGGGAAGGTCCAAGGGATATAGTAAACCTGCAGAGGTGCATCGGAAAGGAAAACCGATGACACAGGAAACGCTCAAAACATAGACAGTAGGAAGACTTAGTCTTCCTGTACTTAAGTCGGCATTGTGTCTCTTATATTTAATTCCGATGCAATTTCTGTGTTTCATCGTCACTGTGAAGGTCCAACGGATACAGTAAAACTGTTGAGGTGCATCGGAATGTAAAACTGGTGACACAGGAAACGCTCAAAACATAGACAGTTGGAAGACTCAGTCTTCCTGTACTTAAGTCGGCATTGTGTCTCTTATATTTAATTCCGATGCAATTTCTGTGTTTCATCGTCAATGGGAAGGTCCAATGGATACAGAAAACCTGCAGAGGTTCATCAGAATGTAAAACTGGTGACACAGGAAACACACAAAGCATAGACAGTAGGAAGACTCAGTTTTCCTGTACTTAAGTCGGCATTGTGTCTCTTATATTTATTTCCGATGCAATTTCTGTGTTTCATCTTCACTGTGAACGTCAAACGGATACAGTAAACCTGTAGAGGTGCATCGGAATGTAAAACTGGTGACACAGGAAACGCTCAAAACATAGAGAGTAGGAAGACTCAGTCTTCCTGTACTTAAGTCTGCATTGTGTCTCTTATATTTAATTCCGATGCACTTTCTGTGTTTCATCGTCAATGGGAAGGTCCAATGGATACAGTAAACTTGTAGAGGTGCATCGGAATGTAAAACTGGTGACACAGGAAACGCTCAAATTATAGACAGTAGTAAGACTCAGTCTTCCTGTACTTAAGTCGGCATTGTGTCTCTTATATTTAATTCCGATGTAATTTCTGTGTTTCATCGTCAATGGGAAGGTCCAAGGGATACAGTAAACCTGCAGAGGTGCATCGGAATGTAAAACTGGTGACACAGGAAACGCTCAAAACATAGACAGTAGGAAGACTCAGTCTTCCTGTACTTAAGTCGGCGTTGTGTCTCTTATATTTAATTCCGATGGAATTTCTGTGTTTCATCGTCAATGGGAAGGTCCAATGGATACAGAAGACCTGCAGAGGAGCATCAGAATGTAAAACTGGTGACACAGGAAACGCTCAAAACATAGACAGCAGGAAGACTCAGTCTTCCTAAACTTAAGTCGGCATTGTGTCTCTTATATTTATTTCCGATGAAATTTCTGTGTTTCATCGTGAATGGGAAGGTCCAAGGGATATAGTAAACCTGCAGAGGTGCATCGGAAAGGAAAACCGATGACACAGGAAACGCTCAAAACATAGACAGTAGGAAGACTTAGTCTTCCTGTACTTAAGTCGGCATTGTGTCTCTTATATTTAATTCCGATGCAATTTCTGTGTTTCATCGTCACTGTGAAGGTCCAACGGATACAGTAAAACTGTTGAGGTGCATCGGAATGTAAAACTGGTGACACAGGAAACGCTCAAATTATAGACAGTAGGAAGACTCAGTCTTCCTGTAGTTAAGTCGGCATTGTGTCTCTTATATTTAATTCCGATGCAATTTCTGTGTTTCATCGACAATGGGAAGGTCCAAGGGGTACAGTAAACCGGCAGAGTTGCATCGGAATGTAAAACTGGTGACTTAGGAACCGCTCAAACATTGACCGTACGAAGACAGTTTTCTTGTACTTAAGTCGGCATTGTGTCTCTTATATTTAATTCCGATTCAATTTCTGTGTTTCATCGCCAATGGGAAGGTCCAAGGGATACAGTAAAACTGCAGAGCTGCATCAGAATGTAAAACTGGTGACACAGGAAACGCTCAAAGCATAGAGAGTAGGCAGACTCAGTCTTCCTGTTTTTAAGTCGGCATTGTGTCTCTTATATTTAATTCCGATGCAATTTCTGTGTTTCATCGTCACTGTGAAGGTCCAACGGATACAGTAAAACTGTTGAGGTGCATCGGAATGTAAAACTGGTGACACAGGAAACGCTCAAATTATAGACAGTAGGAAGACTCAGTCTTCCTGTAGTTAAGTCGGCATTGTGTCTCTTATATTTAATTCCGATGCAATTTCTGTGTTTCATCGTCAATGGGAGGGTCCAAGGGATACAGTAAACCTGAAGAGGTGCATCGGAATGTAAAACTAGTGTCACAGGAAACGCTCAAAACATAGACTGTAGGAAGACTCAGTCTTCCTGTACTTAAGTCGGCATTGTGTCTCTTATATTTAATTCCGATGCAATTTCTGTGTTTCATCGTCAATGGGAAGGTCCAAGGGTTACGGTAAGCCTGCAGAGGTGCATCAGAATGTAAAACTGGTGACACAGGAAACGCTCAAAACATAGAGAGTAGGAAGACTCAGTCTTCCTGTACTTAAGTCGGCATTGTGTCTCTTATATTTAATTCCGATGCAATTTCTGTGTTTCATCGTCAACGGGAAGGTCCAAGGGATACAGTATACCTGAAGAGGTGCATCGGAATGTAAAACTAGTGTCACAGGAAACGCTCAAAACATAGACAGTAGGAAGACTCAGTCTTCCTGTACTTAAGTCGGCATTGTGTCTCTTATATTTAATTCCGATGCAATTTCTGTGTTTCATCGTCAATGGGAAGGTCCAATGGATACAGAAAACCTGCAGAGGTGCATCAGAATGTAAAACTTGTGACACAGGAAACGCTCAAAGCATAGACAGTAGGAAGACTCAGTTTTCCTGTACTTAAGTCGGCATTGTGTCTCTTATATTTAATTCCGATGCAATTTCTGTGTTTCATCGTCACTGTGAACGTCAAACGGATACAGTAAACCCGTAGAGGTGCATCGGAATGTAAAACTGGTGACACAGGAAACGCTCAAATCATATAGAGTAGGAAGACTCAGTCTTCCTGTACTTAAGTCTGCATTGTGTCTCTTATATTTAATTCCGATGGAATTTCTGTGTTTCATCGTCAATGGGAAGGTCCAATGGATACAGTAAACCTGTAGAGGTGCATCGGAATGTAAAACTGGTGACACAGGAAACGCTCAAAACATAGACAGTAGGAAGACTCAGTTTTCCTATACTTAAGTCGGCATTGTGTCTCTTATATTTAATTCCGATGGAATTTCTGTGTTTCATCGTCAATGGGAAGGTCCAATGGATACAGAAGACCTGCAGAGGAGCATCAGAATGTAAAACTGGTGACACAGGAAACGCTCAAAACATAGACAGCAGGAAGACTCAGTCTTCCTGTACTTAAGTCTGCATTGTGTCTCTTATATTTAATTCCGATGGAATTTCTGTGTTTCATCGTCAATGGGAAGGTCCAATGGATACAGAAAACCTGTAGAGGTGCATCGGAATGTAAAACTGGTGACACGGGAAACGCTCAAATTATAGACAGTAGTAAGACTCAGTCTTCCTGTACTTAAGTCGGCATTGTGTCTCTTATATTTAATTCCGATGCAATTTCTGTGTTTCATCGTCAGTGGGAAGGTCCAAGGGATACAGTAAACCTGAAGAGGTGCATCGGAATGTAAACCTAGTGTCACAGGAAACGCTCAAAACATAGACAGTAGGAAGACTCAGTCTTCCTGTACTTAAGTCGGCATTGTGTCTCTTATATTTAATTCCGATGCAATTTCTGTGTTTCATCGTCAATGGGAAGGTCCAATGGATACAGAAAACCTGCAGAGGTGCATCAGAATGTAAAACTGGTGACACAGGAAACGCTCAAAACATAGACAGTAGGGAGACTCAGTTTTCCTGTACTTAAGTCGGCATTGTGTCTCTTATATTTAATTCCGATGCAATTTCTGTGTTCCATCGTCAATGGCAAGGTCCAATGGATACAGAAGACCTCCAGAGGAGCATCAGAATATAAAACTGGTGACACAGGAAACGCTCAAAACATAGACAGCAGGAAGACTCAGTCTTCCTAAACTTAAGTCGGCATTGTGTCTCTTATATTTAATTCCGATGCACTTTCTGTGTTTCATCGTCAATGGGAAGGTCCAATGGATACAGTAAACCTGTAGAGGTGCATCGGAATGTAAAACTGGTGACACAGGAAACGCTCAAATTATAGACAGTAGTAAGACTCAGTCTTCCTGTACTTAAGTCGGCATTGTGTCTCTTATATTTAATTCCGATGTAATTTCTGTGTTTCATCGTCAATGGGAAGGTCCAAGGGATACAGTAAACCTGCAGAGGTGCATCGGAATGTAAAACTGGTGACACAGGAAACGCTCAAAACATAGACAGTAGGAAGACTCAGTCTTCCTGTACTTAAGTCGGCATTGTGTCTCTTATATTTAATTCCGATGGAATTTCTGTGTTTCATCGTCAATGGGAAGGTCCAATGGATACAGAAGACCTGCAGAGGAGCATCAGAATGTAAAACTGGTGACACAGGAAACGCTCAAAACATAGACAGCAGGAAGACTCAGTCTTCCTAAACTTAAGTCGGCATTGTGTCTCTTATATTTATTTCCGATGAAATTTCTGTGTTTCATCGTGAATGGGAAGGTCCAAGGGATATAGTAAACCTGCAGAGGTGCATCGGAAAGGAAAACCGATGACACAGGAAACGCTCAAAACATAGACAGTAGGAAGACTTAGTCTTCCTGTACTTAAGTCGGCATTGTGTCTCTTATATTTAATTCCGATGCAATTTCTGTGTTTCATCGTCACTGTGAAGGTCCAACGGATACAGTAAAACTGTTGAGGTGCATCGGAATGTAAAACTGGTGACACAGGAAACGCTCAAATTATAGACAGTAGGAAGACTCAGTCTTCCTGTAGTTAAGTCGGCATTGTGTCTCTTATATTTAATTCCGATGCAATTTCTGTGTTTCATCGTCAATGGGAAGGTCCAAGGGATACAGTAAGCCTGCAGAGGTGCATCAGAATGTAAAACTGGTGACACAGGAAACGCTCAAAACATAGAGAGTAGAAAGACTCAGTCTTCCTGTACTTAAGTCGGCATTGTGTCTCTTATATTTAATTCCGATGCAATTTCTGTGTTTCATCGTCAATGGGAGGGTCCAAGGGATACAGTAAACCTGAAGAGGTGCATCGGAATGTAAAACTAGTGTCACAGGAAACGCTCAAAACATAGACTGTAGGAAGACTCAGTCTTCCTGTACTTAAGTCGGCATTGTGTCTCTTATATTTAATTCCGATGCAATTTCTGTGTTTCATCGTCAATGGGAAGGTCCAATGGATACAGGAAACCTGCAGAGGTGCATCAGAATGTAAAACTTGTGACACAGGAAACGCTCAAAGCATAGACAGTAGGAAGACTCAGTTTTCCTGTACTTAAGTCGGCATTGTGTCTCTTATATTTAATTCCGATGCAATTTCTGTGTTTCATCGTCACTGTGAACGTCAAACGGATACAGTAAACCCGTAGAGGTGCATCGGAATGTAAAACTGGTGACACAGGAAACGC
This sequence comes from Schistocerca nitens, assembly GCF_023898315.1. Taxonomy (NCBI): domain Eukaryota; kingdom Metazoa; phylum Arthropoda; class Insecta; order Orthoptera; family Acrididae; genus Schistocerca; species Schistocerca nitens. The sequence goes on from NC_064619.1 coordinate 765,170,609, forward strand.
TCAAATCATATAGAGTAGGAAGACTCAGTCTTCCTGTACTTAAGTCTGCATTGTGTCTCTTATATTTAATTCCGATGGAATTTCGTGTTTCATCGTCAATGGGAAGGTCCAATGGATACAGTAAACCGGAAAAGTTGCATCGGAATGTAAAACTGGTGACACAGGAAACGCTCAAAACATAGACAGTAGGAAGACTCAGTTTTCCTATACTTAAGTCGGCATTGTGTCTCTTATATTTAATTCCGATGGAATTTCTGTGTTTCATCGTCAATGGGAAGGTCCAATGGATACAGAAGACCTGCAGAGGAGCATCAGAATGTAAAACTGGTGACACAGGAAACGCTCAAAACATAGACAGCAGGAAGACTCAGTCTTCCTATACTTAAGTCGGCATTGTGTCTCTTATATTTATTTCCGATGAAATTTCTGTGTTTCATCGTGAATGGGAAGGTCCAAGGGATATAGTAAAATTGCAGAGGTGCATCGGAAAGGAAAACTGATGACACAGGAAACGCTCAAAACATAGACAGTAGGAAGACTTAGTCTTCCTGTACTTATGTCGGCATTGTGTCTCTTATATTTAATTGCGATGCCATTTCTGTGTTTCATCGTCACTGTGAAGGTCCAACGGATACCGTAAAACTGTAGAGGTGCATCGGAATGTAAAACTGGTGACACAGGAATCGCTCAAATTATAGACAGTAGGAAGACTCAGTCTTCCTGTACTTAAGTCTGCATTGTGTCTCTTATATTTAATTCCGATGCAATTTCTGTGTTTCATCGTCAATGGGAAGGTCCAAGGGTTATAGTAAGCCTGCAGAGGTGCATCAGAATGTAAAACTGGTGACACAGGAAACGCTCAAAACATAGAGAGTAGGAAGACTCAGTCTTCCTGTACTTAAGTTGGCATTGTGTCTCTTATATTTAATTCCGATGCAATTTCTGTGTTTCATCGTCAACGGGAAGGTCCAAGGGATACAGTAAACCTGAAGAGGTGCATCGGAATGTAAAACTAGTGTCACAGGAAACGCTCAAAACATAGACAGTAGGAAGACTCAGTCATCTTGTACTTAAGTCGGCATTGTGTCTCTTATATTTAATTCCGATGCAATTTCTGTGTCTCATCGTCAATGGGAAGGTCCAATGGATACAGAAAACCTGCAGAGGTGCATCAGAATGTAAAACAGGTGACACAGGAAACGTTTAAAGCATAGACAGTAGTAAGACTCAGTTTTCCTGTACTTAAGTCGGCATTGTGTCTCTTATATTTGATTCCGATGCAATTTCTGTGTTTCATCGTCACTGTGAACGTCAAACGGATACAGTAAACCTGTAGAGGTGCATCAGAATGTAAAACTAGTGTCACAGGAAACGCTCAAATCATAGACAGTAGGAAGACTCAGTCTTCCTGTACTTAAGTCGGCATTGTGTCTCTTATATTTAATTCCGATGCAATTTCTGTGTTTCATCGTCAATGGGAAGGTCCAATGGATACAGAAAACCTGCAGAGGTGCATCAGAATGTAAAACTGGTGACACAGGAAACGCTCAAAACATAGACAGTAGGAGGACTCAGTTTCCTATACTTAAGTCGGCATTGTGTCTCTTATATTTAATTCCGATACAATTTCTGTGTTTCATCGTCAATGGGAAGGTCCCATGGATACAGAAGAACTGCAGAGGAGCATCAGAATGTAAAACTGGTGACAAAGGAAACGCTCAAAACATAGACAGCAGGAAGACTCAGTCTTCCTATACTTAAGTTGGCATTGTGTCTCTTATATTTATTTCCGATGAAATTTCTGTGTTTCATCGTGAATGGGAAGGTCCAAGGGATATAGTAAACCTGCATAGGTGCATCGGAAAGGAAAACTGATGACACAGGAAACGCTCAAAACATAGACAGTAGGAAGACTTTGTCTTCCTGTACTTAAGTCGGCATTGTGTCTCTTATATTTAATTCCGATGCAATTTCTGTGTTTCATCGTCACTGTGAAGGTCCAACGGATACAGTAAACCTGTTGAGGTGCATCGGAATGTAAAACTGGTGACACAGGAAACGCTCAAAGCATAGAGAGTAGGAAGACTCAGACTTCCTGTACTTAAGTCTGCATTGTGTCTCTTATATTTAATTCCGATGCAATTTCTGTGTTTCATCGTCAATGGGAAGGTCCAATGGATACAGTAAACCTGTAGAGGTGCATCGGAATGTAAAACTGGTGACACAGGAAACGCTCAAATTATAGACAGTAGTAAGACTCAGTCTTCCTGTACTTAAGTCGGCATTGTGTCTCTTATATTTAATTCCGATGTAATTTCTGTGTTTCATCGTCAATGGGAAGGTCCAAGGGATACAGTAAACCTGCAGAGGTGCATCGGAATGTAAAACTGGTGACACAGGAAACGCTCAAAACATAGACAGTAGGAAGACTCAGTCTTCCTGTACTTATGTCTGCATTGTGTCTCTTATATTTAATTCCGATGGAATTTCTGTGTTTCATCGTCAATGGGAAGGTCCAATGGATACAGAAAACCTGCAGAGGTGCATCAGAATGTAAAACTGGTGACACAGGAAACGCTCAAAACATAGACAGTAGGAAGACTCAGTTTTCCTATACTTAAGTCGGCATTGTGTCTCTTATATTTAATTCCGATGCAATTTCTGTGTTTCATCGTCAATGGGAAGGTCCAATGGATACAGAAGACCTGCAGAGGAGCATCAGAATGTAAAACTGGTGACACAGGAAACGCTCAAAACATAGACAGCAGGAAGACTCAGTCTTCCTATACTTAAGTCGGCATTGTGTCTCTTATATTTATTTCCGATGAAATTTCTGTGTTTCATCGTGAATGGGAAGGTCCAAGGGATATAGTAAAACTGCAGAGGTGCATCGGAAAGGAAAACTGATGACACAGGAAACGCTCAAAACATAGACAGTAGGAAGACTTAGTCTTCCTGTACTTAAGTCGGCATTGTGTCTCTTATATTTAATTCCGATGCAATTTCTGTGTTTCATCGTCACTGTGAAGGTCCAACGGATACAGTAAAACTGTTGAGGTGCATCGGAATGTAAAACTGGTGACACAGGAAACGCTCAAAACATAGACAGTAGGAAGACTCAGTCTTCCTGTACTTAAGTCGGCATTGTGTCTCTTATATTTAATTCCGATGCAATTTCTGTGTTTCATCGTCAATGGGAAGGTCCAAGGGATACAGTAAGCCTGCAGAGGTGCATCAGAATGTAAAACTGGTGACACAGGAAACGCTCAAAACATAGAGAATAGAAAGACTCAGTCTTCCTGTACTTAAGTCGGCATTGTGTCTCTTATATTTAATTACGATGCAATTTCTGTGTTTCATCGTCAATGGGAAGGTCCAAGGGATACAGTAAACCTGAAGAGGTGCATCGGAATGTAAAACTAGTGTCACAGGAAACGCTCAAAACATAGACAGTAGGAAGACTCAGTCTTCCTGTACTTAAGTCGGCATTGTGTCTCTTATATTTAATTCCGATGCAATTTCTGTGTTTCATCGTCAATGGGAAGGTCCAAGGGTTACGGTAAGCCTGCAGAGGTGCATCAGAATGTAAAACTGGTGACACAGGAAACGCTCAAAACATAGAGAGTAGGAAGACTCAGTCTTCCTGTACTTAAGTCGGCATTGTGTCTCTTATATTTAATTCCGATGCAATTTCTGTGTTTCATCGTCACTGTGAACGTCAAACGGATACAGTAAACCCGTAGAGGTGCATCGGAATGTAAAACTGGTGACACAGGAAACGCTCAAAACATCGACAGTAGGAAGACTCAGTCTTCCTGTACTTAAGTCTGCATTGTGTCTCTTATATTTAATTCCGATGGAATTTCTGTGTTTCATCGTCAATGGGAAGGTCCAATGGATACAGAAAACCTGCAGAGGTGCATCAGAATGTAAAACCGGTGACACAGGAAACGCTCAAAACATAGACAGTAGGAAGACTCAGTTTTCCTATACTTAAGTCGGCATTCTGTCTCTTATATTTAATTCCGATACAATTTCTGTGTTTCATCGTCAATGGGAAGGTCCAATGGATACAGAAGACCTGCAGAGGAGCATCAGAATGTAAAACTGGTGACACAGGAAACGCTCAAAATATAGACAGCAGGAAGACTCAGTCTTCCTATACTTAAGTCGGCATTGTGTCTCTTATATTTATTTCCGATGAAATGTCTGTGTTTCATCGTGAATGGGAAGGTCCAAGGGATATAGTAAAATTGCAGAGGTGCTTCGGAAAGGAAAACTGATGACACAGGAAACGCTCAAAACATAGACAGTAGGAAGACTCAGTCTTCCTGTACTTAAGTCGGCATTGTGTCTCTTATATTTAATTCCGATGCAATTTCTGTGTTTCATCGTCGATGGGAAGGTCCAATGGATACAGAAAACCTGCAGAGGTGCATCAGAATGTAAAACTTGTGACACAGGAAACGCTCAAAGCATAGACAGTAGTAAGACTCAGTTTTCCTGTACTTAAGTCGCCATTGTGTCTCTTATATTTGATTCCGATGCAATTTCTGTGTTTCATCGTCACTGTGAACGTCAAACGGATACAGTAAACCTGTAGAGGTGCATCAGAATGTAAAACTAGTGTCACAGGAAACGCTCAAAACATAGACAGTAGGAAGACTCAGTCTTCCTGTACTTAAGTCGGCATTGTGTCTCTTATATTTAATTCCGATGCAATTTCTGTGTTTCATCGTCAATGGGAAGGTCCAATGGATACAGTAAACCTGCAGAGGTGCATCAGAATGTAAAACTGGTGACACAGGAGACGCTCAAAACATAGACAGTAGGAAGACTCAGTCTTCCTGTACTTAAGTCTGCATTGTGCCTCTTATATTTAATTCCGATGGAATTTCTGTGTTTCATCGTCAATGGCAAGGTCCAATGGATACAGAAAACCTGCAGAGGTGCATCAGAATGTAAAACTGGTGACATAGGAAACGCTCAAAACATAGACAGTAGGAAGACTCAGTTTTCCTATACTTAAGTCGGCATTGTGTCTCTTATATTTAATTCCGATACAATTTCTGTGTTTCATCGTCAATGGGAAGGTCCAATGGATACAGAAGACCTGCAGAGGAGCATCAGAATGTAAAACTGGTGACACAGGAAACGCTCAAAACATAGACAGCAGGAAGACTCAGTCTTCCTATACTTAAGTCGGCATTGTGTGTCTTATATTTATTTCCGATGAAATTTCTGTGTTTCATCGTGAATGGGAAGGTCCAAGGGATATAGTAAACCTGCAGAGGTGCATCGGAAAGGAAAACTGATGACACAGGAAACGCTCAAAACATAGACAGTAGGAAGACTTAGTCTTCCTGTACTTAAGTCGGCATTGTGTCTCTTATATTTAATTCCGATGCAATTTCTGTGTTTCATCGTCACTGTGAAGGTCCAACGGATACAGTAAACCTGTAGAGGTGCATTGGAATGTAAAACTGGTGACACAGGAAACGCTCAAATTATAGACAGTAGGAAGACTCAGTCTTCCTGTACTTAAGTCGGCATTGTGTCTCTTATATTTAATTCCGATGCAATTTCTGTGTTTCATCGTCAATGGGAAGGTCCAATGGATACAGAAAACCTGCAGACTTGCATCAGAATGTAAAACTGGTGACACAGGAAACACTCAAAGCATAGACAGTAGGAAGACTCAGTTTTCCTGTACTTAAGTCGGCATTGTGTCTCTTATATTTAATTCCGATGCAATTTCTGTGTTTCATCTTCACTGTGAACGTCAAACGGATACAGTAAACCTGTAGAGGTGCATCGGAATGTAAAACTGGTGACACAGGAAACGCTCAAAACATAGAGAGTAGGAAGACTCAGTTTTCCTATACTTAAGTCGGCATTGTGTCTCTTACATTTGATTCCTATACAATTTCTGTGTTTCATCGTCAATGGGAAGGTCCAATGGATACAGAAGACCTGCAGAGGAGCATCAGAATGTAAAACTGGTGACACAGGAAACGCACAAAACATAGACAGCAGGAAGACTCAGTCTTCCTATACTTAAGTCGGCATTGTGTCTCTTATATTTATTTCCGAAGAAATTTCTGTGTTTCATCGTGAATGAGTAGGTCCAAGGGATATAGTAAACCTGTAGAGGTGCATCGGAAAGGAAAACTGATGACACAGGAAACGCTCAAAACATAGACAGTAGGAAGACTTAGTCTTCCTGTACTTAAGTCGGCATTGTGTCTCTTATATTTAATTCCGATGCAATTTCTGTGTTTCATCGTCACTGTGAAGGTCCAACGGATACCGTAAAACTGTAGAGGTGCATCGGAATGTAAAACTGGTGACACAGGAAACGCTCAAATTATAGACAGTAGGAAGACTCAGTCTTCCTGTACTTAAGTCGGCATTGTGTCTCTTATATTTAATTCCGATGCAATTTCTGTGTTTCATCGTCAATGGGAAGGTCCAAGGGTTACAGTAAGCCTGCAGAGGTGCATCAGAATGTAAAACTGGTGACACAGGAAACGCTCAAAGCATAGAGAGTAGGAAGACTCAGTCTTCCTGTACTTAAGTCGCATTGTGTCTCTTATATTTAATTCCGATGCAATTTCTGTGTTTCATCGTCAACGGGAAGGTCCAAGGGATACAGAAAACCTGAAGAGGTGCATCGGAATGTAAAACTAGTGTCACAGGAAACGCTCAAAATATAGACAGTAGGAAGACTCAGTCTTCCTGTACTTAAGTCGGCATTGTGTCTCTTATATTTAATTCCGATGCAATTTCTGTGTTTCATCGTCACTGTGAACGTCAAACGGATACAGTAAACCCGTAGAGGTGCATCGGAATGTAAAACTGGTGACACAGAAAACGCTCAAAACATAGAGAGTAGGAAGACTCAGTCTTCCTGTACTTAAGTCTGCATTGTGTCTCTTATATTTAATTCCGATGGAATTTCTGTGTTTCATCGTCAATGGGAAGGTCCAATGGATACAGTAAACCTGTAGAGGTGCATCGGAATGTAAAACTGGTGACACAGGAAACGCTCAAATTATAGACAGTAGTAAGACTCAGTCTTCATGTACTTAAGTCGGCATTGTGTCTCTTATATTTAATTCCGATGTAATTTCTGTGTTTCATCGTCAATGGGAAGGTCCAAGGGATACAGTAAACCTGCAGAGGTGCATCGGAATGTAAAACTGGTGACACAGGAAACGCTCAAAACATAGACAGTAGGAAGACTCAGTCTTCCTGTACTTAAGTCTGCATTGTGTCTCTTATATTTAATTCCGATGGAATTTCTGTGTTTCATCGTCAATGGGAAGGTCCAATGGATACAGAAGACCTGCAGAGGAGCATCAGAATGTAAAACTGGTGACACAGGAAATGCTCAAAACATAGACAGCAGGAAGACTCAGTCTTCCTATACTTAAGTCGGCATTGTGTCTCTTATATTTATTTCCGATGAAATTTCTGTGTTTCATCGTGAATGGGAAGGTCCAAGGGATATAGTAAACCTGCAGAGGTGCATCGGAAAGGAAAACTGATGACACAGGAAACGATCAAAACATAGACAGTAGGAAGACTTTGTCTTCCTGTACTTTAGTCGGCATTGTGTCTCTTATATTTAATTCCGATGCAATTTCTGTGTTTCATCGTCACTGTGAAGGTCCAACTGATACAGTAAACCTCTAGAGGTGCATCGGAATGTAAAACTGGTGACACAGGAAACGCTCAAATTATAGACAGTAGTTAGACTCAGTCTTCCTGTACTTAAGTCGGCATTGTGTCTCTTATATTTAATTCCGATGCAATTTCTGTGTTTCATCGTCAACGGGAAGGTCCAAGGGATACAGTAAACCTGAAGAGGTGCATCGGAATGTAAAACTAGTGTCACAGGAAACGCTCAAAACATAGACAATAGGAAGACTCAGTCTTCCTGTACTTAAGTCGGCATTGTGTCTCTTATATTTAATTCCGATGCAATTTCTGTGTTTCATCGTCAATGGGAAGGTCCAATGGATACAGTAAACCTGCAGAGGTGCATCAGAATGTAAAACTGGTGACACAGGAAACGCTCAAAACATAGACAGTAGGAAGACTCAGTCTTCCTGTACTTAAGTCTGCATTGTGTCTCTTATATTTAATTCCGATGGAATTTCTGTGTTTCACCGTCAATGGCAAGGTCCAATGGATACAGAAAACCTGCAGAGGTGCATCAGAATGTAAAACTGGTGACATAGGAAACGCTCAAAACATAGACAGTAGGAAGACTCAGTTTTCCTATACTTAAGTCGGCATTGTGTCTCTTATATTTAATTCCGATACAATTTCTGTGTTTCATCGTCAATGGGAAGGTCCAATGGATACAGAAGACCTGCAGAGGAGCATCAGAATGTAAAACTGGTGACACAGGAAACGCTCAAAACATAGACAGCAGGAAGACTCAGTCTTCCTATACTTAAGTCGGCATTGTGTGTCTTATATTTATTTCCGATGAAATTTCTGTGTTTCATCGTGAATGGGAAGGTCCCAGGGATATAGTAAACCTGCAGAGGTGCATCGGAAAGGAAAACTGATGACACAGGAAACGCTCAAAACATAGACAGTAGGAAGACTTAGTCTTCCTGTACTTAAGTCGGCATTGTGTCTCTTATATTTAATTCCGATGCAATTTCTGTGTTTCATCGTCACTGTGAAGGTTCAACGGATACAGTAAACCTGTAGAGGTGCATTGGAATGTAAAACTGGTGACACAGGAAACGCTCAAATTATAGACAGTAGGAAGACTCAGTCTTCCTGTACTTAAGTCGGCATTGTGTCTCTTATATTTAATTCCGATGCAATTTCTGTGTTTCATCGTCAATGGGAAGGTCCAATGGATACAGAAAACCTGCAGAGGTGCATCAGAATGTAAAACTGGTGACACAGGAAACACTCAAAGCATAGACAGTAGGAAGACTCAGTTTTCCTGTACTTAAGTCGGCATTGTGTCTCTTATATTTAATTCCGATGCAATTTCTGTGTTTCATCTTCACTGTGAACGTCAAACGGATACAGTAAACCTGTAGAGGTGCATCGGAATGTAAAACTGGTGACACAGGAAACGCTCAAAACATAGAGAGTAGGAAGACTCAGTTTTCCTATACTTAAGTCGGCATTGTGTCTCTTACATTTGATTCCGATACAATTTCTGTGTTTCATCGTCAATGGGAAGGTCCAATGGATACAGAAGACCTGCAGAGGAGCATCAGAATGTAAAACTGGTGACACAGGAAACGCTCAAAACATAGACAGCAGGAAGACTCAGTCTTCCTATACTTAAGTCGGCATTGTGTCTCTTATATTTATTTCCGAAGAAATTTCTGTGTTTCATCGTGAATGAGTAGGTCCAAGGGATATAGTAAACCTGTAGAGGTGCATCGGAAAGGAAAACTGATGACACAGGAAACGCTCAAAACATAGACAGTAGGAAGACTTAGTCTCCCTGTACTTAAGTCGGCATTGTGTCTCTTATATTTAATTCCGATGCAATTTCTGTGTTTCATCGTCACTGTGAAGGTCCAACGGATACCGTAAAACTGTAGAGGTGCATCGGAATGTAAAACTGGTGACACAGGAAACGCTCAAATTATAGACAGTAGGAAGACTCAGTCTTCCTGTACTTAAGTCGGCATTGTGTCTCTTATATTTAATTCCGATGCAATTTCTGTGTTTCATCGTCAATGGGAAGGTCCAAGGGTTACAGTAAGCCTGCAGAGGTGCATCAGAATGTAAAACTGGTGACACAGGAAACGCTCAAAGCATAGAGAGTAGGAAGACTCAGTCTTCCTGTACTTAAGTCGCATTGTGTCTCTTATATTTAATTCCGATGCAATTGCTGTGTTTCATCGTCAACGGGAAGGTCCAAGGGATACAGTAAACCTGAAGAGGTGCATCGGAATGTAAAACTAGTGTCACAGGAAACGCTCAAAATATAGACAGTAGGAAGACTCAGTCTTCCTGTACTTAAGTCGGCATTGTGTCTCTTATATTTAATTCCGATGCAATTTCTGTGTTTCATCGTCACTGTGAACGTCAAACGGATACAGTAAACCCGTAGAGGTGCATCGGAATGTAAAACTGGTGACACAGAAAACGCTCAAAACATAGAGAGTAGGAAGACTCAGTCTTCCTGTACTTAAGTCTGCATTGTGTCTCTTATATTTAATTCCGATGGAATTTCTGTGTTTCATCGTCAATGGGAAGGTCCAATGGATACAGTAAACCTGTAGAGGTGCATCGGAATGTAAAACTGGTGACACAGGAAACGCTCAAATTATAGACAGTAGTAAAACTCAGTCTTCCTGTACTTAAGTCGGCATTGTGTCTCTTATATTTAATTCCGATGTAATTTCTGTGTTTCATCGTCAATGGGAAGGTCCAAGGGATACAGTAAACCTGCAGAGGTGCATCGGAATGTAAAACTGGTGACACAGGAAACGCTCAAAACATAGACAGTAGGAAGACTCAGTCTTCCTGTACTTAAGTCTGCATTGTGTCTCTTATATTTAATTCCGATGGAATTTCTGTGTTTCATCGTCAATGGGAAGGTCCAATGGATACAGAAAACCTGCAGTGGTGCATCAGAATGTAAAACTGGTGACACAGGAAACGCTCAAAACATAGACAGTAGGAAGACTCAGTTTTCCTATACTTAAGTCAGCATTGTGTCTCTTATATTTAATTCCGATACAATTTCTGTGTTTCATCGTCATTGGGAAGGTCCAATGGATACAGAAGACCTGCAGAGGAACATCAGAATGTAAAACTGGTGACACAGGAAATGCTCAAAACATAGACAGCAGGAAGACTCAGTCTTCCTATACTTAACTCTTTGATGCACAGATTTTATGTTTAATTAATTTTTTAATAAAACATGCATTTTCTATGTCTGGTGGGGTTGCTAATAAAGGAAAACATGAATTAAAATTTTTTATTGTATTGATTTTGGTTTTAGATGGTGGTATATATAATATACCACCATGCCACTTAGGGCCGTACCTAAAGTTTTTGAGATATCTTGGTTTGTGCTTGTAACTCACCTTTAAATTCTACTCTAAGCAGTAATAATTAGTATAATTAATGTAAAATAATTTTATTTCTGGCAATTGGTCATTTACAATACAAAATCAAATTACAAACCTTACAAATAAAATATGTTTCTTATTCCTTTTTGTGAAAATCTTGAAAGCACCTTTTTGTTTTGCTAAGGCACAAAGGCACTTTGCATTCAGCGCACATCCAGAAAGTGCGCACTTGCTTCTTTTTTGTACTGCATTTCGCACAACGTCTGGCGGTAGTACGCTCTGGCTGGTGGGATGAATTGTCGAGACGCTGGCGTGAGGAAACATATGGCTTGTTTTTCTTTACGTGGACTTGACTCTCATGAAGTCTAGATGGCCTCAATGGTGTTTTCTGGGTTACTAAGCTTTGCAGGATACTCATCCTGAAGACTTTGGCAGTCATTTTTTCTCTATCGCCTAGTTCCTTCCAAATTATATAGCTGTTGACGATACTGACATCAAGCAGGTGAAAGAATATTCGGTGCCACCACTTTTTACTTCTCCGGCTTATTTCATATGATTTTTTCAGTTGGTCGAACTTGTCGACATTGTTCATGTGTGCATTGTAATCCATCACTGCTTGAGGACAAGGTAGCTCTATGCGTGAACCATCTCTTTCACGGCGAGTCACTGTAGTAACTTCAGGACTGTGAAAATTTGAAAGGAGATGAACAGCTCTCTTATCTTTCCACTTCAAGTAGAGGATGCCACAGTTGCTGACCCTCCAGTCAAATTCACCTCTGCTTAATTCTTTGTCTGTTTTTAATTTGGGTAAATGTTTCCTTGTTGGTTGAACTGTCCCACAGGCATATATGTTTCTCTGCTGTAAACCAGCCAACAAGTTATAGCTATTGAAATAGTTGTCGAAATAAAGATAATGGCCTTTATTTACGAGTTCAGAGGACAAACTCAGCACTACATGCTCCCCAAGGCCTGTTTGCACTGTGTCACCTACTTTTCCGGTGTAAATATCAAATTTCAAGTTGTAAGAGGTCTTGTCACACAGCATCCACACTTTGTAACCACGCTTTATGGGTTTATCTCTCATGTATTGTTTCATACTGTTGCGGCCTTTGAATTTGATCATTGACTCATCAATTGCTAGGTGTTTGCTGGGTTGGTAACACTTGGAAAAAGATTCAGATAGTATCTTGATCACTGGTCGCAGCTTGTACAGTTTGTCATAACCTGGGTGTCCTTTTTCTGGATGCAATGTGTTATCATTCAGATGAATGTTCCTCAGTAACCATCCAAACCGATTTACTGCCATCAGAGATGCAATATAACGATCATGAAGTTCTGGGGCACTAGACCAGTAGTCTCTGTATGCTGGCATACGCTTTATACCCATCAAAATGTTGATTCCCAGGAAAGTTCGTATTTCATTGTCAGTTGTTGGAGTGAAAGACTTGCCAGATTGCGTCGCATATAAATTTGTTTGGAAAACGATTAGCTCAACTAGCTCTTTTGGAAATATTTTTTCGAATATATCGATAGGTTCTGGATCATCAATGTCCCTAATAAAAGCACTTGGTCCTGATTCACTGTCGAACTGCATTCCTGAGGTAGCATTGAATTGTTGTCCCCAAGTTGGCGCTGTGTCAGCAGCGCGTTTTGGCGGAGTGGACTCACTTTCTTCCTCGCTCTCTGAAACTTCGCCTTCAGACGACACAATAGCCTCCGCAACAATGCTTGCTTCATAATCAGATTCGTCATCTGTGGTGTCAACAGTGGAATCCTCGTCTGATGGAATTTCACACAATAATCGTTCGATTTCTTCATCTCGTAAGCCTCTTCTTGACATTTTCATTTTCAAACAACAGCCTGAATCCAAGTAAAGAATACGTAAGCAAAACAAAATGGAGAAAGAGCTAAAATAAGTCACAACACAATTAAAAACTAAACTTTGTAGCGGAGGATTTCGAATTTTATACTAGGAAACGAAATGCAATAGAATACTGCTACATGCACGGTGGTACAAATAATATACCACCAAAATAAATTGTATATAAATAACGGAAGATTGTGCATATGAATGTATACATGGGTTCATACCGTAGCTGTGACGTCCAAGATATGGAAAAAACACAGGCGCAACAAGAAATTCGTTATAAACCACTATTCACACGCAAAAACCATGCACAACTCAGCACGCAGCTTTCACAGTTGTAATCTATGCAATTCTTGGCGGGAACTGATTCCTTATAGGCAGTGAGTGCCATCTGTCTGATAAGTAGAGAACTAGGTGAGCATATTAGAGTGGTGGTCGTGCAGTTAAACCACTGTGCAAAGAGCCAAGAAAATTTTCAAAAGGTGGTATACTATGTATACCACCGTGCTCCAAAGAGTTAAGTCGGCATTGTGTCTCTTATATTTATTTCCGATGAAATTTCTGTGTTTCATCGTGAATGGGAAGGTCCAAGGGATATAGTAAACCTGCAGAGGTGCATCGGAAAGGAAAACTGATGACACAGGAAACGCTCAAAACATAGACAGTAGGAAGACTTTGTCTTCCTGTACTTAAGTCGGCATTGTGTCTCTTATATTTAATTCCGACGCAATTTCTGTGTTTCATCGTCACTGTGAAGGTCCAACTGATACAGTAAACCTCTAGAGGTGCATCGGAATGTAAAACTGGTGACACAGGAAACGCTCAAATTATAGACAGTAGTTAGACTCAGTCTTCCTGTACTTAAGTCGGCATTGTGTCTCTTATATTTAATTCCGATGCAATTTCTGTGTTTCATCGTCAACGGGAAGGTCCAAGGGATACAGTAAACCTGAAGAGGTGCATCGGAATGTAAAACTAGTGTCACAGGAAACGCTCAAAACATAGACAATAGGAAGACTCAGTCTTCCTGTACTTAAGTCGGCATTGTGTCTCTTATATTTAATTCCGATGCAATTTCTGTGTTTCATCGTCAATGGGAAGTTCCAATGGATACAGAAAACCTGCAGAGTTGCATCAGAATGTAAAACTGGTGACACAGGAAACACTCAAAGCATAGACAGTAGGAAGACTCAGTTTTCCTGTACTTAAGTTGGCATTGTGTCTCTTATATTTAATTCCGATGCAATTTCTGTGTTTCATCTTCACTGTGAACGTCAAACGGATACAGTAAACCTGTAGAGGTGCATCAGAATGTAAAACTGGTGACACAGGAAACGCTCAAAACATAGACAGTAGGAAGACTCAGTTTTCCTATACTTAAGTCGGCATTGTGTCTCTTATATTTAATTCCGATACAATTTCTGTGTTTCATCGTCAATGGGAAGGTCCAATGGATACAGAAGACCTGCAGAGGAACATCAGAATGTAAAACTGGTGACACAGGAAACGCTCAAAACATAGACAGCAGGAAGACTCAGTCTTCCTATACTTAAGTCGGCATTGTGTCTCTTATATTTATTTCCGATGAAATTTCTGTGATTCATCGTGAATGGGAAGGTCCAAGGGATATAGTAAACCTGCAGAGGTGCATCGGAAAAGAAAACTGATGACACAGGAAACGCTCAAAACATAGACAGTAGGAAGACTTAGTATTCCTGTACTTAAGTCGGCATTGTATCTCTTATATTTAATTCCGATGCAATTTCTGTGTTTCATCGTCACTGTGAAGGTCCAACGGATACCGTAAAACTGTAGAGGTGCATCGGAATGTAAAACTGGTGACACAGGAAACGCTCAAAGCATAGAGAGTAGGAAGACTCAGTCTTCCTGTACTTAAGTCGCATTGTGTCTCTTATATTTAATTCCGATGCAATTTCTGTGTTTCATCGTCAACGGGAAGGTCCAAGGGATACAGTAAACCTGAAGAGGTGCATCGGAATGTAAAACTAGTGTCACAGGAAACGCTCAAAACATAGACAGTAGGAAGACTCAGTCTTCCTGTACTTAAGTCGGCATTGTGTCTCTTATATTTAATTCCGATGCAATTTCTGTGTTTCATCGTCACTGTGAACGTCAAACGGATACAGTAAACCCGTAGAGGTGCATCGGAATGTAAAACTGGTGACACAGAAAACGCTCAAAACATAGACAGTAGGAAGACTCAGTCTTCCTGTACTTAAGTCTGCATTGTGTCTCTTATATTTAATTCCGATGGAATTTCTGTGTTTCATCGTCAATGGGAAGGTCCAATGGATACAGTAAACCTGTAGAGGTGCATCGGAATGTAAAACTGGTGACACAGGAAACGCTCAAATTATAGACAGTAGTAAGACTCAGTCTTCCTGTACTTAAGTCGGCATTGTGTCTCTTATATTTAATTCCGATGTAATTTCTGTGTTTCATCGTCAATGGGAAGGTCCAAGGGATACAGTAAACCTGCAGAGGTGCATCGGAATGTAAAACTGGTGACACAGGAAACGCTCAAAACATAGACAGTAGGAAGACTCAGTCTTCCTGTACTTAAGTCTGCATTGTGTCTCTTATATTTCATTCCGATGGAATTTCTGTGTTTCATCGTCAATGGGAAGGTCCAATGGATACAGAAAACCTGCAGAGGTGCATCAGAATGTAAAACCGGTGACACAGGAAACGCTCAAAACATAGACAGTAGGAAGACTCAGTTTTCCTATACTTAAGTCGGCATTGTGTCTCTTATATTTAATTCCGATACAATTTCTGTGATTCATCGTCAATGGGAAGGTCCAATGGATACAGAAGACCTGCAGAGGAGCATCAGAATGTAAAACTGGTGACACAGGAAACGCTCAAAACATAGACAGCAGGAAGACTCAGTCTTCCTATACTTAAGTCGGCATTGTGTCTCTTATATTTATTTCCGATGAAATTTCTGTGTTTCATCGTGAATGGGAAGGTCCAAGGGATATAGTAAAATTGCAGAGGTGCATCGGAAAGGAAAACTGATGACACAGGAAACGCTCAAAACATAGACAGTAGGAAGACTTAGTCTTCCTGTACTTAAGTCGGCATTGTGTCTCTTATATTTAATTCCGATGCCATTTCTGTGTTTCATCGTCACTGTGAAGGTCCAACGGATACCGTAAAACTGTAGAGGTGCATCGGAATGTAAAACTGGTGACACAGGAAACGCTCAAATTATAGACAGTAGGAAGACTCAGTCTTCCTGTACTTAAGTCGGCATTGTGTCTCTTATATTTAATTCCGATGCAATTTCTGTGTTTCATCGTCACTGTGAAGGTCCAACTGATACAGTAAACCTGTAGAGGTGCATCGGAATGTAAAACTGGTGACACAGGAAACGCTCAAATTATAGACAGTAGTTAGACTCAGTCTTCCTGTACTCAAGTCGGCATTGTGTCTCTTATATTTAATTCCGATACAATTTCTGTGTTTCATCGTCAATGGGAAGGTCCAATGGATACAGAAAACCTGCAGAGGTGCATCAGAATGTAAAACTGGTGACACAGGAAACGCTCAAAGCATAGACAGTAGTAAGACTCAGTTTTCCTGTACTTAAGTCGGCATTGTGTCTCTTATATTTGATTCCAATGCAATTTCTGTGTTTCATCGTCACTGTGAACGTCAAACGGATACAGTAAACCTGTAGAGGTGCATCAGAATGTAAAACTAGTGTCACAGGAAACGCTCAAAACATAGACAGTAGGAAGACTTAGTCTTCCTGTACTTAAGTCGGCATTGTGTCTCTTATATTTAATTCCGATGCAATTTCTATGTTTCATCGTCAATGGGAAGGTCCAATGGATACAGAAAACCTGCAGAGGTGCATCAGAATGTAAAACTGGTGACACAGGAAACGCTCAAAACATAGACAGTAGGAAGACTCAGTCTTCCTGTACTTAAGTCTGCATTGTGTCTCTTATATTTAATTCCGATGGAATTTCTGTGTTTCATCGTCAATGGGAAGGTCCAATGGATACAGAAAACCTGCAGAGGTGCATCAGAATGTAAAACTGGTGACACAGGAAACGCTCAAAACATAGACAGTAGGAAGACTCAGTTTTCCTATACTTAAGTCAGCATTGTGTCTCTTATATTTAATTCCGATACAATTTCTGTGTTTCATCGTCAATGGGAAGGTCCAATGGATACAGAAGACCTGCAGAGGAGCATAAGAATGTAAAACTGGTGACACAGGAAATGCTCAAAACATAGACAGCAGGAAGACTCAGTCTTCCTATACTTAAGTCGGCATTGTGTCTCTTATATTTATTTCCGATGAAATTTCTGTGTTTCATCGTGAATGGGAAGGTCCAAGGGATATAGTAAACCTGCAGAGGTGCATCGGAAAGGAAAACTGATGACACAGGAAACGCTCAAAACATAGACAGTAGGAAGACTTTGTCTTCCTGTACTTAAGTCGGCATTGTGTCTCTTATATTTAATTCCGATGCAATTTCTGTGTTTCATCGTCACTGTGAAGGTCCAACTGATACAGTAAACCTGTAGAGGTGCATCGGAATGTAAAACTGGTGACACAGGAAACGCTCAAATTATAGACAGTAGTTAGACTCAGTCTTCCTGTACTCAAGTCGGCATTGTGTCTCTTATATTTAATTCCGATGCAATTTCTGTGTTTCATCGTCAATGGGAAGTTCCAATGGATACAGAAAACCTGCAGAGGTGCATCAGAATGTAAAACTGGTGACACAGGAAACACTCAAAGCATAGACAGTAGGAAGACTCAGTTTTCCTGTACTTAAGTTGGCATTGTGTCTCTTATATTTAATTCCGATGCAATTTCTGTGTTTCATCGTCAATGGGAAGGTCCAATGGATACAGAAGACCTGCAGAGGAGCATCAGAATGAGAAACTGGTGACACAGGAAACGCTCAAAACATAGACAGCAGGAAGACTCAGTCTTCCTATACTTAAGTCGGCATTGTGTCTCTTATATTTATTTCCGATGAAATTTCTGTTTTTCATCGTGAATGGGAAGGTCCAAGGGATATAGTAAACCTGCAGAGGTGCATCAGAAAGGAAAACTGATGACACAGGAAACGCACAAAACATAGACAGTAGGAAGACTTAGTCTTCCTGTACTTAAGTCGGCATTGTGTCTCTTATATTTAATTCCGATGTAATTTCTGTGTTTCATTGTCACTGTGAAGGTCCAACGGATACAGTAAAACTGTAGAGGTGCATCGGAATGTAAAACTGGTGACACAGGAAACGCTCAAATTATAGACAGTAGGAAGACTCAGTCTTCCTGTACTTAAGTCGGCATTGTGTCTCTTATATTTAATTCCGATGCAATTTCTGTGTTTCATCGTCAATGGGAAGGTCCAAGGGATACAGTAAGCCTGCAGAGGTGAATCAGAATGTAAAACTGGTGACACAGGAAACGCTCAAAACGTAGACAGTAGGAAGACTCAGTCTTCCTGTACTTAAGTCGGCATTGTGTCTCTTATATTTAATTCCGATGCAATTTCTGTGTTTCATCGTCAATGGGAAGGTCCAATGGATACAGAAGACCTGCAGAGGAACATCAGAATGTAAAACTGGTGACACAGGAAACGCTCAAAACATAGACAGCAGGAAGACTCAGTCTTCCTATACTTAAGTCGGCATTGTGTCTCTTATATTTATTTCCGATGAAATTTCTGTGATTCATCGTGAATGGGAAGGTCCAAGGGATATAGTAAACCTGCAGAGGTGCATCGGAAAAGAAAACTGATGACACAGGAAACGCTCAAAACATAGACAGTAGGAAGACTTAGTCTTCCTGTACTTAAGTCGGCATTGTATCTCTTATATTTAATTCCGATGCAATTTCTGTGTTTCATCGTCACTGTGAAGGTCCAACGGATACCGTAAAACTGTAGATGTGCATCGGAATGTAAAACTGGTGACACAGGAAACGCTCAAATTATAGACAGTAGGAAGACTCAGTCTTCCTGTACTTAAGTCGGCATTGTGTCTCTTATATTTAATTCCGATGCAATTTCTGTGTTTCATCGTCAATGGGAAGGTCCAAGGGTTACAGTAAGCCTGCAGAGGTGCATCAGAATGTAAAACTGGTGACACAGGAAACGCTCAAAACATAGAGAGTAGGAAGACTCAGTCTTCCTGTACTTAAGTCGGCATTGTGTCTCTTATATTTAATTCCGATGCAATTTCTGTGTTTCATCGTCAACGGGAAGGTCCAAGGGATACAGTAAACCTGAAGAGGTGCATCGGAATGTAAAACTAGTGTCACAGGAAACGCTCAAAACATAGACAGTAGGAAGACTCAGTCTTCCTGTACTTAAGTCGGCATTGTGTCTCTTATATTTAATTCCGATGCAATTTCTGTGTTTCATCGTCAATGGGAAGGTCCAATGGATACAGAAAACCTGCAGAGGTGCATCAGAATGTCAAACTGGTGACACAGGAAACGCTCAAAGCATAGACAGTAGTAAGACTCAGTTTTCCTGTACTTAAGTCGGCATTGTGTCTCTTATATTTGATTCCGATGCAATTTCTGTGATTCATCGTCACTGTGAACGTCAAACGGATACAGTAATCCTGTAGAGGTGCATCGGAATGTAAAACTGGTGACACAGGAAACGCTCAAATTATAGACAGTAGGAAGACTCAGTCTTCCTGTACTTAAGTCGGCAATGTATCTCTTATATTTAATTCCGATGCAATTTCTGTGTTTCATCGTCAATGGGAAGGTCTAAGGGATACAGTAAACCTGCAGAGGTGCATCGGAATGTAAAACTGGTGACACAGGAAACGCTCAAAACATAGAGAGTAGGAAGACTCAATCTTCCTGTACTTAAGTCGGTATTGTGTCTCTTATATTTAATTCCGATGCAATTTCCGTGTTTCATCGTCAATGGGAAGGTCCAAGGGATACAGTAAACCTGCAGAGGTGCATTGGAATGTAAAACTGGTGACACAGGAAACGCTCAAAACATAGACAGTAGGAAGACTCAGTCTTCCTGTACTTAAGTCTGTATTGTGTCTCTTATATTTAATTCCGATGGAATTTCTGTGTTTCATCGTCAATGGGAAGGTCCAATGGATACAGAAAACCTGCAGAGGTGCATCAGAATGTAAAACTGGTGACACAGGAAACGCTCAAAACATAGACAGCAGGAAGACTCAGTCTTCCTATACTTAAGTCGGCATTGTGTCTCTTATATTTATTTCCGATGAAATTTCTGTGATTCATCGTGAATGGGAAGCTCCAAGGGATATAGTAAACCTGCAGAGGTGCATCGGAAAAGAAAACTGATGACACAGGAAACGCTCAAAACATAGACAGTAGGAAGACTTAGTCTTCCTGTACTTAAGTCGGCATTGTATCTCTTATATTTAATTCCGATGCAATTTCTGTGTTTCATCGTCACTGTGAAGGTCCAACGGATACCGTAAAACTGTAGAGGTGCATCGGAATGTAAAACTGGTGACACAGGAAACGCTCAAATTATAGACAGTAGGAAAACTCAGTCTTCCTGTACTTAAGTCGGCATTGTGTCTCTTATATTTAATTCCGATGCAATTTTTTGTGTTTCATCGTCAATGGGAAGGTCCAAGGGTTACAGTAAGCCTGCAGAGGTGCATCAGAATGTAAAACTGGTGACACAGGAAACGCTCAAAACATAGAGAGTAGGAAGACTCAGTCTTCCTGTACTTAAGTCCGCATTGTGTCTCTTATATTTAATTCCGATGCAATTTCTGTGTTTCATCGTCAACGGGAAGGTCCAAGGGATACAGTAAACCTGAAGAGGTGCATCGGAATGTAAAACTAGTGTCACAGGAAACGCTCAAAACATAGACAGTAGGAAGACTCAGGCTTCCTGTACTTAAGTCGGCATTGTGTCTCTTATATTTAATTCCGATGCAATTTCTGTGTTTCATCGTCAATGGGAAGGTCCAATGGATACAGAAAACCTGCAGAGGTGCATCAGAATGTAAAACTGGTGACACAGGAAACGCTCAAAGCATAGACAGTAGTAAGACTCAGTTTTCCTGTACTTAAGTCGGCATTGTGTCTCTTATATTTGATTCCGATGCAATTTCTGTGATTCATCATCACTGTGAACGTCAAACGGATACAGTAATCCTGTAGAGGTGCATCGGAATGTAAAACTGGTGACACAGGAAACGCTCAAATTATAGACAGTAGGAAGACTCAGTCTTCCTGTACTTAAGTCGGCAATGTGTCTCTTATATTTTATTCCGATGCAATTTCTGTGTTTCATCGTCAATGGGAAGGTCTAAGGGATACAGTAAACCTGCAGAGGTGCATCGGAATGTAAAACTGGTGACACAGGAAACGCTCAAAACATAGAGAGTAGGAAGACTCAATCTTCCTGTACTTAAGTCGGCATTGTGTCTCTTATATTTAATTCCGATGCAATTTCCGTGTTTCATCGTCAATGGGAAGGTCCAATGGATACAGAAAACCTGCAGAGGTGCATCAGAATGTAAAACTGGTGACACAGGAAACGCTCAAAACATAGACAGTAGGAAGACTCAGTTTTCCTGTACTTAAGTCGGCATTGTGTCTCTTATATTTAATTCCGATGCAATTTCTGTGTTTCATTGCCAATGGGAAGGTCCAATGGATACAGAAGACCGGCAGAGGAGCATCAGAATGTAAAACTGGTGACACAGGTGACGCTCAAAACATAGACAGTAGGAAGACTCAGTCTTCCTATACTTAAGTCGGAATTGTGTCTCTTATATTTATTTCCGATGAAATTTCTGTGTTTCATCGTGAATGGGAAGGTCCAACGGATATAGTACACCTGCAGAGGTGCATCGGAAAGGAAAACTGATGACACAGGAAACGCTCAAAACATAGACAGTAGGAAGACTTAGTCTTCCTGTACTTAGGTCGGCATTGTGTCTCTTATATTTAATTCCGATGCAATTTCTGTGTTTCATCGTCACTGTGAAGGTCCAACGGATACAGTAAACCTGTAGAGGTGCATCGGAATGTAAAACTGGTGACACAGGAAACGCTCAAATTATAGACAGTAGTAAGACTCAGTCTTCCTGTACTTAAGTCGGCATTGTGTCTCTTATATTTAATTCCGATGTAATTTCTGTGTTTCATCGTCAATGGGAAGGTCCAAGGGATACAGTAAACCTGCAGAGGTGCATCGGAATGTAAAACTGGTGACACAGGAAACGCTCAAAACATAGACAGTAGGAAGACTCAGTCTTCCTGTACTTAAGTGTGCATTGTGTCTCTTATATTTAATTCCGATGGAATTTCTGTGTTTCATCGTCAATGGGAAGGTCCAATGGATACAGAAAACCTGCAGAGGTGCATCAGAATGTAAAACTGGTGACACAGGAAACGCTCAAAACATAGACAGTAGGAAGACTCAGTTTTCCTATACTTAAGTCGGCATTGTGTCTCTTATATTTAATTCCGATGCAATTTCTGTGTTTCATCGTCAATGGGAAGGTCCAATGGATACAGAAGACCTGCAGAGGAGCATCAGAATGAGAAACTGGTGACACAGGAAACGCTCAAAACATAGACAGCAGGAAGACTCAGTCTTCCTATACTTAAGTCGGCATTGTGTCTCTTATATTTATTTCCGATGAAATTTCTGTTTTTCATCGTGAATGGGAAGGTCCAAGGGATATAGTAAACCTGCAGAGGTGCATCAGAAAGGAAAACTGATGACACAGGAAACGCACAAAACATAGACAGTAGGAAGACTTAGTCTTCCTGTACTTAAGTCGGCATTGTGTCTCTTATATTTAATTCCAATGTAATTTCTGTGTTTCATCGTCACTGTGAAGGTCCAACGGATACAGTAAAACTGTAGAGGTGCATCGGAATGTAAAACTGGTGACACAGGAAACGCTCAAATTATAGACAGTAGGAAGACTCAGTCTTCCTGTACTTAAGTCGGCATTGTGTCTCTTATATTTAATTCCGATGCAATTTCTGTGTTTCATCGTCAATGGGAAGGTCCAAGGGATACAGTAAGCCTGCAGAGGTGCATCAGAATGTAAAACTGGTGACACAGGAAACGCTCAAAACGTAGACATTAGGAAGACTCAGTCTTCCTGTACTTAAGTCGGCATTGTGTCTCTTATATTTAATTCCGATGCAATTTCTGTGTTTCATCGTCAATGGGATGGTCCAAGGGATACAGTAAACCTGCAGAGGTGCATCAGAATGTAGAACTGGTGACACAGGAAACGCTCAAAACATAGAGAGTAGGAAGACTCAGTCTTCCTGTACTTAAGTCGGCATTGTGTCTCTTATATTTATTTCCGATGAAGTTTCTGTGTTTCATCGTGAATGGGAAGGTCCAAGGGATATAGTAAACCTGCAGAGGTGCATCGGAAAGGAAAACTGATGACACAGGAAACGCTCAAAACATAGACAGTAGGGAAGACTTAGTCTTCCTGTACTTAAGTCGGCATTGTGTCTCTTATATTTATTTCCGATGCAATTTCTGTGTTTCATCGTCAATGGGAAGGTCCAATGGATACAGAAGACCTGAAGAGGAGCATCAGAATGTAAAACTGGTGACACAGGAAACGCTCAAAACATAGACAGTAGGAAGACTCAGTCTTCCTGTACTTAAGTTGGCATGTGTTTCTTATATTTAATTCCGATGAAGTTTCTGTGTTACATCGTGAATGGGAAGGTCCAAGGGATATAGTAAACCTGCAGAGGTGCATCGGAAAGGAAAACTGATGACACAGGAAACGCTCAAAACATAGACAGTAGGAAGACTTAGTCTTCCTGTACTTAAGTCATCATTGTGTCTCTTATATTTAATTCCGATGCAATTTCTGTGTTTCATCGTCAATGGGAAGGTCCAAAGGATATAGTAAACCTGCAGAGGTGCATCGGAAAGGAAAACTGATGACACAGGAAACGCTCAAAACATAGACAGTAGGAAGACTTAGTCTTCCTGTACTTAAGTCGGCATTGTGTCTCTTATATTTAATTCCGATGCAATTTCTGTGTTTCATCGTCAATGGGAAGGTCCAATGGATACAGAAAACCTGCAGAGGTGCATCAGAATGTAAAACTGGTGACACAGGAAACGCTCAAAGCATAGACAGTAGGAAGACTCAGTTTTCCTGTACTTAAGTCGGCATTGTGTCTCTTATATTTAATTCCGATGCAATTTCTGTGTTTCATCGTCACTGTGAACGTCACACGGATACAGTAAAGCCATAGAGGTGCATCCTAATGTAAAACTGATGACACAGGAAACGCTCAAAACATAGAGAGTAGGAAGACTCAGTCTTCCTGTACTTAAGTCTGCATTGTGTCTCTTATATTTAATTCCGATGGAATTTCTGTGTTTCATCGTCAATGGGAAGGTCCAATGGATACAGTAAACCTGTAGAGGTGCATCGGAATGTAAAACTGGTGACACAGGAAACGCTCAAATTATAGACAGTAGGAAGACTCAGTCTTCCTGTACTTAAGTCGGCATTGTGTCTCTTATATTTAATTCCGATGCAATTTCTGTGTTTCATCGTCAATGGGAAGGTCCAAGGGATACAGTAAACCTGCAGAGGTGCATCGGAATGTAAAACTGGTGACACAGGAAACGCTCAAAACATAGACAGCAGGAAGACTCAGTCTTCCTATACTTATGTCGGCATTGTGTCTCTTATATTTATTTCCGATGAAATTTCTGTGTTTCATCGTGAATGGGAAGGTCCAAGGGACATAGTAAACCTGTAGAGGTGCATCGCGAAGGAAAACTGATGACACAGGAAACGCTCAAAACATAGACAGTAGGAAGACTTAGTCTTCCTGTACTTCAGTCGGCATTGTGTCTCTTATATTTATTTCCGATGAAGTTTCTGTGTTTCATCGTGAATGGGAAGGTCCAAGGGATATAGTAAACCTGCAGAGGTGCATCGGAAAGGAAAACTGATGACACAGGAAACGCTCAAAACATAGACAGTAGGAAGACTCAGTCTTCCTGTACTTAAGTTGGCATGTGTTTCTTATATTTAATTCCGATGAAGTTTCTGTGTTACATCGTGAATGGGAAGGTCCAAGGGATATAGTAAACCTGCAGAGGTGCATCGGAAAGGAAAACTGATGACACAGGAAACGCTCAAAACATAGACAGTAGGAAGACTTAGTCTTCCTGTACTTAAGTCGGCATTGTGTCTCTTATATTTAATTCCGATGCAATTTCTGTGTTTCATCGTCAATGGGAAGGTCCAAGGGATATAGTAAACCTGCAGAGGTGCATCGGAAAGGAAAACTGATGACACAGGAAACGCTCAAAACATAGACAGTAGGAAGACTTAGTCTTCCTGTACTTCAGTCGGCATTGTGTCTCTTATATTTAATTCCGATGCAATTTCTGTGTTTCATCGTCACTGTGAAGGTCCAACGGATACCGTAAAACTGTAGAGGTGCATCGGAATGTAAAACTGGTGACACAGGAAACGCTCAAATTATAGACAGTAGGAAGACTCAGTCTTCCTGTACTTAAGTCGGCATTGTGTCTCTTATATTTAATTCCGATGCAATTTCTGTGTTTCATCGTCACTGTGAAGGTCCAACGGGTACCGTAAAACTGTAGAGGTGCATCGGAATGTAAAACTGGTGACACAGGAAACGCTCAAATTATAGACAGTAGGAAGACTCAGTCTTCCTGTACTTAAGTCGGCATTGTGTCTCTTATATTTAATTCCGATGCAATTTCTGTGTTTCATCGTCACTGTGAACGTCAAACGGATACAGTAAAGCCGTAGAGGTGCATCGTAATGTAAAACTGATGACACAGGAAACGCTCAAAACATAGAGAGTAGGAAGACTCAGTCTTCCTGTACTTAAGTCTGCATTGTGTCTCTTATATTTAATTCCGATGGAATTTCTGTGTTTCATCGTCAATGGGAAGGTCCAATGGATACAGTAAACCTGTAGAAGTGCATCGGAATGTAAAACTGGTGACACAGGAAACGCTCAAATTATAGACAGTAGTAAGACTCAGTCTTCCTGTACTTAAGTCGGCATTGTGTCTCTTATATTAAATTCCGATGTAATTTCTGTGTTTCATCGTCAATGGGAAAGCCCAAGGGATACAGTAAACCTGCAGAGGTGCATCGGAATGTAAAACTGGTGACACAGGAAACGCTCAAAACATAGACAGTAGGAATACTCAGTCTTCCTGTACTTAAGTCGGCATTGTGTCTCTTATATTTAATTCCGATACAATTTCTGTGTTTCATCGTCAATGGGAAGGTCCAATGGATACAGAAGACCTGCAGAGGAGCATCAGAATGTAAAACTGGTGACACAGGAAACGCTCAAAACATAGACAGCAGGAAGACTCAGTCTTCCTATACTTAAGTCGGCATTGTGACTCTTATATTTATTTCCGATGAAATTTCTGTGATTCATCGTGAATGGGAAGGTCCAAGGGATATAGTAAACCTGCAGAGGTGCATCGGAAAGGAAAACTGATGACACAGGAAACGCTCAAAACATAGACAGTAGGAAGACTTAGTCTTCCTGTACTTAAGTCGGCATTGTGTCTCTTATATTTAATTCCGATGCAATTTCTGTGTTTCATCGTCACTGTGAAGGTCCAACGGATACCGTAAAACTGTAGAGGTGCATCGGAATGTAAAACTGGTGACACAGGAAACGCTCAAATTATAGACAGTAGTAAGACTCAGTCTTCCTGTACTTAAGTCGGCATTGTGTCTCTTATATTTAATTCCGATGCAATTTCTGTGTTTTATCGTCAATGGGAAGGTCCATGGGTTACAGTAAGCCTGCAGAGGTGCATCAGAATGTAAAACTGGTGACACAGGAAACGCTCAAAGCATAGAGAGTAGGAAGACCCAGTCTTCCTGTACTTAAGTCGGCATTGTGTCTCTTATATTTAATTCCGATGCAATTTCTGTGTTTCATCGTGAACGGGAAGGTCCAAGGGATACAGTAAACCTGAAGAGGTGCATCGGAATGTAAAACTAGTGTCACAGGAAACGCTCAAAACATAGACAGTAGGAAGACTCAGTCTTCCTGTACTTAAGGCGGCATTGTGTCTCTTATATTTAATTCCGATGCAATTTCTGTGTTTCATCGTCAATGGGAAGGTCCAATGGATACAGAAAACCTGCAGAGGTGTATCAGAATGTAAAACTGGTGACACAGGAAACGCTCAAAGCATAGACAGTAGTAAGACTCAGTTTTCCTGTACTTAAGTCGGCATTGTGTCTCTTATATTTGATTCCGATGCAATTTCTGTGTTTCATCATCACTGTGAACGTCAAACGGATACAGTAAACCTGTAGAGGTGCATCGGAATGTAAAACTGGTGACACAGGAAACGCTCAAATTATAGACAGTAGGAAGACTCAGTCTTCCTGTACTTAAGTCGGCATTGTGTCTCTTATATTTAATTCCGATGCAATTTCTGTGTTTCATCGTCAATGGGAAGGTCCAAGGGATACAGTAAACCTGCAGAGGTGCATCAGAATGTAGAACTGGTGACACAGGAAACGCTCAAAACATAGAGAGTAGGAAGACTCAGTCTTCCTGTACTAAAGTCGGCATTGTGTCTCTTATATTTAATTCCGATGAAATTTCTGTGTTTCATCGTCAGTGGGAAGGTCCAAGGGATACAGTAAACCTGAAGAGGTGCATCGGAATGTAAAACTAGTGTCACACGAAATGCTCAAAACATAGACAGTAGGAAGAATCAGTTTTCCTTTACTTAAGTCGGCATTGTGTCTCTTATATTTAATTCCGATGCAATTTCTGTGTTTCATCGTCAATGGCAAGGTCCAATGGACACAGAAGACCTGCAGAGGAGCATCAGAATGTAAAACTGGTGACACAGGAGACGCTCAAAACATAGACAGTAGGAAGACTCAGTCTTCCTATACTTAAGTCGGCATTGGGTCTCTTATATTTATTTCCGATGAAGTTTCTGTGTTTCATCGTGAATGGGAAGGTCCAAGGGATAAGGTAAACCTGCAGAGGTGCATCGGAAAGGAAAACTGATGACACAGGAAACGTTCAAAACATAGACAGTAGGAAGACTTAGTCTTCCTGTACTTAAGTCGGCATTGTGTCTCTTATATTTAATTCCGATGCAATTTCTGTGTTTCATCGTCACTGTGAAGGTCCAACGGATACAGTAAACCTGTAGAGGTGCATCGGAATGTAAAACTGGTGACACAGGAAACGCTCAAATTATAGACAGTAGTAAGACTCAGTCTTCCTGTACTTAAGTCGGCATTGTGTCTCTTATATTTAATTCCGATGTAATTTCTGTGTTTCATCGTCAATGGGAAGGTCCAAGGGATACAGTAAACCTGCAGAGGTGCATCGGAATGTAAAACTGGTGACACAGGAAACGCTCAAAACATAGAGAGTAGGAAGACTCAATCTTCCTGTACTTAAGTCGGCATTGTGTCTCTTATAGTTAATTCCGATGCAATTTCTGTGTTTCATCGTCAATGGGAAGGTCCAATGGATACAGAAAACCTGCAGAGGTGCATCAGTATGTAAAACTGGTGACACAGGAAACGCTCAAAACATAGACAGTAGGAAGACTCAGTTTTCCTGTACTTAAGTCGGCATTGTGTCTCTTATATTTAATTCCGATGCAATTTCTGTGTTTCATCGTCAATGGGAATGTCCAATGGATACAGAAGACCTGCAGAGGAGCATCAGAATGTAAAACTGGTGACACAGGTGACGCTCAAAACATACACAGTAGGAAGACTCAGTCTTCCTATACTTAAGTCGGAATTGTGTCTCTTATATTTATTTCCGATGAAATTTCTGTGTTTCATCGTGAATGGGAAGGTCCAAGGGATATAGTAAACCTACAGAGGTGCATCGGAAAGGAAAACTGATGACACAGGAAACGCTCAAAACATAGACAGTAGGAAGACTTAGTCTTCCTGTACTTAAGTCGGCATTATGTCTCTTGTATTTAATTCCGATGCAATTTCTGTGTTTCATCGTCACTGTAAAGGTCCAACGGATACCGTAAAACTGTAGAGGTGCAACGGAATGTAAAACTGGTGACACCGGAAACGCTCAAATTATAGACAGTAGGAAGACTCAGTCTTCCTGTACTTAAGTCGGCATTGTGTCTCTTATATTTAATTCCGATGCAATTTCTGTGTTTTATCGTCAATGGTAAGGTCCATGGGTTACAGTAAGCCTGCAGAGGTGCATCAGAATGTAAAACTGGTGACACAGGAAACGCTCAAAACATAGAGAGTAGGAAGAATAAGTCTTCCTGTACTTAAGTCGGCATTGTGTCTCTTATATTTTATTCCGATGCAATTTCTGTGTTTCATCGTCAACGGGAAGGTCCAAGGGATACAGTAAACCTGAAGAGGTGCATCGGAATGTAAAACTAGTGTCACAGGAAACGCTCAAAACATAGACAGTAGGAAGACTCAGTCTTCCTGTACTTAAGTCGGCATTGTGTCTCTTATATTTAATTCCGATGCAATTTCTGTGTTTCATCGTCAATGGGAAGGTCCAATGGATACAGAAAACCTGCAGAGGTGCATCAGAATGTAAAACTGGTGACACAGGAAACGCTCAAAACATAGACAGTAGTAAGACTCAGTTTTCCTGTACTTAAGTCGGCATTGTGTCTCTTATATTTGATTCCGATGCAATTTCTGTGTTTCATCGTCAGTGTGAACGTCAAACGGATACAGTAAACCTGTAGAGGTGCATCGGAATGTAAAACTGGTGACACAGGAAACGCTCAAAACATAGAGAGTAGGAAGACTCAGTCTTCCTGTACTTAAGTCGGCATTGTGTCTCTTATATTTAATTCCGATGCAATTTCTGTGTTTCATCGTCAATGGCAAGGTCCAATGGACACAGAAGACCTGCAGAGGAGCATCAGAATGTAAAACTGGTGACACAGGAGACGCTCAAAACATAGACAGTAGGAAGACTCAGTCTTCCTATACTTAAGTCGGCATTGTGTCTCTTATATTTATTTCCGATGAAGTTTCTGTGTTTCATCGTGAATGGGAAGGTCCAAGGGATATAGTAAACCTGCAGAGGTGCATCGGAAAGGAAAACTGATGACACAGGAAACGTTCAAAACATAGACAGTAGGAAGACTTAGTCTTCCTGTACTTAAGTCGGCATTGTGTCTCTTATATTTAATTCCGATGCAATTTCTGTGTTTCATCGTCACTGTGAAGGTCCAACGGATACAGTAAACCTGTAGAGGTGCATCGGAATGTAAAACTGGTGACACAGGAAACGCTCAAATTATAGACAGTAGTAAGACTCAGTCTTCCTGTACTTAAGTCGGCATTGTGTCTCTTATATTTAATTCCGATGTAATTTCTGTGTTTCATCGTCAATGGGAAGGTCCAAGGGATACAGTAAACCTGCAGAGGTGCATCGGAATGTAAAACTGGTGACACACGAAACGCTCAAAACATAGACAGTAGGAAGACTCAATCTTCCTGTACTTAAGTGTGCATTGTGTCTCTTATATTTAATTCCGATGGAATTTCTGTGTTTCATCGTCAATGGGAAGGTCCAATGGATACAGAAAACCTGCAGAGGTGCATCGGAATGTAAAACTGGTGACACAGGAAACGCTCAAATTATAGACAGTAGTAAGACTCAGTCTTCCTGTACTTAAGTCGGCATTGTGTCTCTTATATTTAATTCCGATGTAATTTCTGTGTTTCATCGTCAATGGGAAGGTCCAAGGGATACAGTAAGCCTGCAGAGGTGCATCAGAATGTAAAACTGGTGACACAGGAAACGCTCAAAACATAAAGAGTAGAAAGACTCAGTCTTCCTGTTCTTAAGTCGGCATTGTGTCTCTTATATTTAATTCCGATGCAATTTCTGTGTTTCATCGTCAAAGGGAAGGTCCATGGGATACAGTAAACCTGAAGAGGTGCATCGGAATGTAAAACTAGTGTCACAGGAAACGCTCAAAACATAGACAGTAGTAAGACTCAGTCTTCTTGTACTTAAGTCGGCATTGTGTCTCTTATATTTAATTCCGATGCAATTTCTGTGTTTCATCGTCAATGGGAAGGTCCAATGGATACAGAAGACCTGCAGAGGAGC
Organism: Schistocerca nitens; assembly: GCF_023898315.1. Classification (NCBI taxonomy): domain Eukaryota; kingdom Metazoa; phylum Arthropoda; class Insecta; order Orthoptera; family Acrididae; genus Schistocerca; species Schistocerca nitens. The sequence goes on from NC_064619.1 coordinate 765,201,708, forward strand.
ATCAGAATGTAAAACTGGTGACACAGGAAACGCTCAAAACATAGACAGCAGGAAGACTCAGTCTTCCTATACTTAAGTCGGCATTGTGTCTCTTATATTTATTTCCGATGAAATTTCTGTGTTTCATCGTCAATGGGAAGGTCCAAGGGATATAGTAGACCTGCAGAGGAGCATCGGAAAGGAAAACTGATGACACAGGAAACGCTCAAAACATAGACAGTAGGAAGACTTAGTCTTCCTGTACTTAAGTCGGCATTGTGTCTCTTATATTTAATTCCGATGCAATTTCTGTGTTTCATCGTCACTGTGAAGTTCAAACGGATACAGTAAACCTGTAGAGGTGCATCGGAATGTAAAACTGGTGACACAGGAAACGCTAAAGTTATAGACAGTAGGAAGACTCAGTCTTCCTGTACTTAAGTCGGCATTGTGTCTCTTATATTTAATTCCGATGCTATTTCTGTGTTTCATCGTCAATGGGAATGTCCAAGGGATACAGTAAGCCTGCAGAGGTGCATCAGAATGTAAAACTGGTGACACAGGAAACGCTCAACACATAGAGAGTAGGAAGACTCTGTCTTCCTGTACTTAAGTCGGCATTGTGTCTCTTATATTTAATTCCGATGCAATTTCTGTGTTTCATCGTGAATGGGAAGGTCCAAGGGATACAGTAAACCTGAAGAGGTGCATCGTAATGTACAAATAGTGTCACAGGAAACACTCAAAACATAGACAGGAGGAAGATTCAGTCTTCCTGTACTTAAGTCGGCATTGGTTCTCTTATATTTAATTCCGATGCAATTTCTGCGTTTCATCGTCAATGGGAAGGTCCAAGGGATACAGTAAACCTGCAGAGGTGCATCGGAATGTAAAACTGGTGACACAGGAAACGCTCAAAACATAGACAGTAGGAAGACTCAGTCTTCCTGTACTTAAGTGTGCATTGTGTCTCTTATATTTAATTCCGATGGAATTTCTGTGTTTCATCGTCAATGGGAAGGTCCAATGGATACAGAAGACCTGCAGAGGAGCATCAGAATGTAAAACTGGTGACACAGGTGACTCTCAAACATAGACAGTAGGAAGACTCAGTCTTCCTATACTTAAGTTGGAGTTGTGTCTCTTATATTTATTTCCGATGAAATTTCTGTGTTTCATCGTGAATGGGAAGGTCCAAGGGATATAGTAAACCTGCAGAGGTGCATCGGAAAGGAAAACTGATGACACAGGAAACGCTCAAAACATAGACAGTAGGAAGACTTAGTCTTCCTGTACTTAAGTCGGCATTGTGTCTCTTATATTTAATTCCGATGCAATTTCTGTGTTTCATCGTCACTGTGAATGTCCAACGGATACAGTAAACCTGTAGAGGTGCATCGGAATGTAAAACTGGTGACACAGGAAACGCTCAAATTATAGACAGTAGTAAGACTCAGTCTTCCTGTACTTAAGTCGGCATTTTGTCTCTTATATTTAATTCCGATGTAATTTCTGTGTTTCATTGTCAATGGGAAGGTCCAAGGGATACAGTAAACCTGCAGAGGTGCATCGGAATGTAAAACTGGTGACACAGGAAACGCTCAAAACATAGACAGTAGGAAGACTCAGTCTTCCTGTACTTAAGTGTGCATTGTGTCTCTTATATTTAATTCCGATGGAATTTCTGTGTTTCATCGTCAATGGGAAGGTCCAATGGATACAGAAGACCTGCAGAGGAGCATCAGAATGTAAAACTGGTGACACAGGAAACGCTCAAAACATAGACAGCAGGAAGACTCAGTCTTCCTATACTTAAGTCGCCATTGTGTCTCTTATATTTATTTCCGATGAAATTTCTGTGATTCATCGTGAATGGGAAGGTCCAAGGGATATAGTAAACCTGCAGAGGTGCATCGGAAAGGAAAACTGATGACACAGGAAACGCTCAAAACATAGACAGTAGGAAGACTTAGTCTTCCTGTACTTAAGTCGGCATTGTGTCTCTTGTATTTAATTCCGATGCAATTTCTGTGTTTCATCGTCACTGTAAAGGTCCAACGGATACCGTAAAACTGTAGAGGTGCAACGGAATGTAAAACTGGTGACACCGGAAACGCTCAAATTATAGACAGTAGGAAGACTCAGTCTTCCTGTACTTAAGTCGGCATTGTGTCTCTTATATTTAATTCCGATGCAATTTCTGTGTTTTATCGTCAATGGTAAGGTCCATGGGTTACAGTAAGCCTGCAGAGGTGCATCAGAATGTAAAACTGGTGACACAGGAAACGCTCAAAACATAGAGAGTAGGAAGACTAAGTCTTCCTGTACTTAAGTCGGCATTGTGTCTCTTATATTTTATTCCGATGCAATTTCTGTGTTTCATCGTCAACGGGAAGGTCCAAGGGATACAGTAAACCTGAAGAGGTGCATCGGAATGTAAAACTAGTGTCACAGGAAACGCTCAAAACATAGACAGTAGGAAGACTCAGTCTTCCTGTACTTAAGTCGGCATTGTGTCTCTTATATTTAATTCCGATGCAATTTCTGTGTTTCATCGTCAATGGGAAGGTCCAATGGATACAGAAAACCTGCAGAGGTGCATCAGAATGTAAAACTGGTGACACAGGAAACGCTCAAAACATAGACAGTAGTAAGACTCAGTTTTCCTGTACTTAAGTCGGCATTGTGTCTCTTATATTTGATTCCGATGCAATTTCTGTGTTTCATCGTCAGTGTGAACGTCAAACGGATACAGTAAACCTGTAGAGGTGCATCGGAATGTAAAACTGGTGACACAGGAAACGCTCAAAACATAGAGAGTAGGAAGACTCAGTCTTCCTGTACTTAAGTCGGCATTGTGTCTCTTATATTTAATTCCGATGCAATTTCTGTGTTTCATCGTCAATGGCAAGGTCCAATGGACACAGAAGACCTGCAGAGGAGCATCAGAATGTAAAACTGGCGACACAGGAGACGCTCAAAACATAGACAGTAGGAAGACTCAGTCTTCCTATACTTAAGTCGGCATTGTGTCTCTTATATTTATTTCCGATGAAGTTTCTGTGTTTCATCGTGAATGGGAAGGTCCAAGGGATATAGTAAACCTGCAGAGGTGCATCGGAAAGGAAAACTGATGACACAGGAAACGTTCAAAACATAGACAGTAGGAAGACTTAGTCTTCCTGTACTTAAGTCGGCATTGTGTCTCTTATATTTAATTCCGATGCAATTTCTGTGTTTCATCGTCACTGTGAAGGTCCAACGGATACAGTAAACCTGTAGAGGTGCATCGGAATGTAAAACTGGTGACACAGGAAACGCTCAAATTATAGACAGTAGTAAGACTCAGTCTTCCTGTACTTAAGTCTGCATTGTGTCTCTTATATTTAATTCCGATGTAATTTCAGTGTTTCATCGTCAATGGGAAGGTCCAAGGGATACAGTAAACCTGCAGAGGTGCATCGGAATGTAAAACTGGTGACACAGGAAACGCTCAAAACATAGACAGTAGGAAGACTCAGTCTTCCTGTACTTAAGTGTGCATTGTGTCTCTTATATTTAATTCCGATGGAATTTCTGTGTTTCATCGTCAATGGGAAGGTCCAATGGATACAGAAAACCTGCAGAGGTGCATCAGAATGTAAAACTGGTGACACAGGAAACGCTCAAAACATAGACAGTAGGAAGACTCAGTCTTCCTGTACTTAAGTCGGCATTGTGTCCCTTATATTTAATTCCGATGCTATTTCTGTGTTTCATCGTCAATGGGAAGGTCCAAGGGATACAGTAAGCCTGCAGAGGTGCATCAGAATGTAAAACTGGTGACACAGGAAACGCTCAAAACATAAAGAGTAGAAAGACTCAGTCTTCCTGTTCTTAAGTCGGCATTGTGTCTCTTATATTTAATTCCGATGCAATTTCTGTGTTTCATCGTCAAAGGGAAGGTCCATGGGATACAGTAAACCTGAAGAGGTGCATCGGAATGTAAAACTAGTGTCACAGGAAACGCTCAAAACATAGACAGTAGTAAGACTCAGTCTTCTTGTACTTAAGTCGGCATTGTGTCTCTTATATTTAATTCCGATGCAATTTCTGTGTTTCATCGTCAATGGGAAGGTCCAATGGATACAGAAGACCTGCAGAGGAGCATCAGAATGTAAAACTGGTGACACAGGAAACGCTCAAAACATAGACAGCAGGAAGACTCAGTCTTCCTATACTTAAGTCGGCATTGTGTCTCTTATATTTATTTCCGACGAAATTTCTGTGTTTCATCGTCAATGGGAAGGTCCAAGGGATATAGTAGACCTGCAGAGGAGCATCGGAAAGGAAAACTGATGACACAGGAAACGCTCAAAACATAGACAGTAGGAAGACTTAGTCTTCCTGTACTTAAGTCGGCATTGTGTCTCTTATATTTAATTCCGATGCAATTTCTGTGTTTCATCGTCACTGTGAAGTTCAAACGGATACAGTAAACCTGTAGAGGTGCATCGGAATGTAAAACTGGTGACACAGGAAACGCTAAAGTTATAGACAGTAGGAAGACTCAGTCTTCCTGTACTTAAGTCGGCATTGTGTCTCTTATATTTAATTCCGATGCTATTTCTGTGTTTCATCGTCAATGGGAATGTCCAAGGGATACAGTAAGCCTGCAGAGGTGCATCAGAATGTAAAACTGGTGACACAGGAAACGCTCAACACATAGAGAGTAGGAAGACTCTGTCTTCCTGTACTTAAGTCGGCATTGTGTCTCTTATATTTAATTCCGATGCAATTTCTGTGTTTCATCGTGAATGGGAAGGTCCAAGGGATACAGTAAACCTGAAGAGGTGCATCGTAATGTACAAATAGTGTCACAGGAAACGCTCAAAACATAGACAGGAGGAAGATTCAGTCTTCCTGTACTTAATTCGGCATTGGTTCTCTTATATTTAATTCCGATGCAATTTCTGCGTTTCATCGTCAATGGGAAGGTCCAAGGGATACAGTAAACCTGCAGAGGTGCATCGGAATGTAAAACTGGTGACACAGGAAACGCTCAAAACATAGACAGTAGGAAGACTCAGTCTTCCTGTACTTAAGTGTGCATTGTGTCTCTTATATTTAATGCCGATGGAATTTCTGTGTTTCATCGTCAATGGGAAGGTCCAATGGATACAGAAGACCTGCAGAGGAGCATCAGAATGTAAAACTGGTGACACAGGTGACTCTCAAACATAGACAGTAGGAAGACTCAGTCTTCCTATACTTAAGTCGGAGTTGTGTCTCTTATATTTATTTCCGATGAAATTTCTGTGTTTCATCGTGAATGGGAAGGTCCAAGGGATATAGTAAACCTGCAGAGGTGCATCGGAAAAGAAAACTGATGACACAGGAAACGCTCAAAACATAGACAGTAGGAAGACTTAGTCTTCCTGTACTTAAGTCGGCATTGTGTCTCTTATATTTAATTCCGATGCAATTTCTGTGTTTCATCGTCACTGTGAATGTCCAACGGATACAGTAAACCTGTAGAGGTGCATCGGAATGTAAAACTGGTGACACAGGAAACGCTCAAATTATAGACAGTAGTAAGACTCAGTCTTCCTGTACTTAAGTCGGCATTGTGTCTCTTATATTTAATTCCGATGTAATTTCTGTGTTTCATCGTCAATGGGAAGGTCCAAGGGATACAGTAAACCTGCAGAGGTGCATCGGAATGTAAAACTGGTGACACAGGAAACGCTCAAAACATAGACAGTAGGAAGACTCAGTCTTCCTGTACTTAAGTGTGCATTGTGTCTCTTATATTTAATTCCGATGGAATTTCTGTGTTTCATCGTCAATGGGAAGGTCCAATGGATACAGAAAACCTGCAGAGGTGCATCAGAATGTAAAACTGGTGACACAGGAAACGCTCAAAACATAGACAGTAGGAAGACTCAGTTTTCCTATACTTAAGTCGGCATTGTGTCTCTTATATTTAATTCCGATGCAATTTCTGTGTTTCATCGTCAATGGGAAGGTCCAATGGATACAGAAGACCTGCAGAGGAGCATCAGAATGTAAAACTGGTGACACAGGAAACGCTCAAAACATAGACAGCAGGAAGACTCAGTCTTCCTATACTTAAGTCGGCATTGTGTCTCTTATATTTAATTCCGATGGAATTTCTGTGTTTCATCGTCAATGGGAAGGTCCAATGGATACAGAAAACCTGCAGAGGTGCATCAGAATGTAAAACTGGTGACACAGGAAACGCTCAAAACATAGACAGTTGGAAGACTCAGTTTTCCTATACTTAAGTCGGCATTGTGTCTCTTATATTTAATTCCGATGCAATTTCTGTGTTTCATCGTCAATGGGAAGGTCCAATGGATACAGAAGACCTGCAGAGGAGCATCAGAATGTAAAACTGGTGACACAGGAAACGCTCAAAACATAGACATCAGGAAGACTCAGTCTTCCTATACTTAAGTCGGCATTGTGTCTCTTATATTTATTTCCGATGAAATTTCTGTGTTTCATCGTGAATGGGAAGGTCCAAGGGATATAGTAAACCTGCAGAGGTGCATCAGAAAGGAAAACTGATGACACAGGAAACGCTCAAAACATAGACAGTAGGAAGACTTAGTCTTCCTGTACTTAAGTCGGCATTGTGTCTCTTATATTTAATTCCGATGCAATTTCTGTGTTTCATCGTCACTGTGAAGGTCCAACGGATACAGTAAAACTGTAGAGGTGCATCGGAATGTAAAACTGGTGACACAGGAAACGCTCATATTATAGACAGTAGGAAGACTCAGTCTTCCTGTACTTAAGTCGGCATTGTGTCTCTTATATTTAATTCCGATGCTATTTCTGTGTTTCATCGTCAATGGGAAGGTCCAAGGGATACAGTAAGCCTGCAGAGGTGCATCAGAATGTAAAACTGGTGACACAGGAAACGCTCAAAACATAAAGAGTAGAAAGTCTCAGTCTTCCTGTTCTTAAGTCGGCATTGTGTCTCTTATATTTAATTCCGATGCAATTTCTGTGTTTCATCGTCAAAGGGAAGGTCCAAGGGATACAGTAAACCTGAAGAGGTGCATCGGAATGTAAAACTAGTGTCACAGGAAACGCTCAAAACATAGACCGTAGTAAGACTCAGTCTTCTTGTACTTAAGTCGGCATTGTGTCTCTTATATTTAATTCCGATGCAATTTCTGTGTTTCATCGTCAATGGGAAGGTCCAATGGATACAGAAGACCTGCAGAGGAGCATCAGAATGTAAAACTGGTGACACAGGAAACGCTCAAAACATAGACAGCAGGAAGACTCAGTCTTCCTATACTTAAGTCGGCATTGTGCCTCTTATATTTATTTCCGATGAAATTTCTGTGTTTCATCGTGAATGGGAAGGTCCAAGGGATATAGTAGACCTGCAGAGGAGCATCGGAAAGGAAAACTGATGACACAGGAAACGCTCAAAACATAGACAGTAGGAAGACTTAGTCTTCCTGTACTTAAGTCGGCATTGTGTCTCTTATATTTAATTCCGATGCAATTTCTGTGTTTCATCGTCACTGTGAAGTTCAAACGGATACAGTAAACCTGTAGAGGTGCATCGGAATGTAAAACTGGTGACACAGGAAACGCTAAAGTTATAGACAGTAGGAAGACTCAGTCTTCCTGTACTTAAGTCGGCATTGTGTCTCTTATATTTAATTCCGATGCAATTTCTGTGTTTCATCGTCAATGGGAAGGTCCAAGGGATACAGTAAGCCTGCAGAGGTGCATCAGAATGTAAAACTGGTGACACAGGAAACGCTCAATACATAGAGAGTAGGAAGACTCTGTCTTCCTGTACTTAAGTCGGCATTGTGTCTCTTATATTTAATTCCGATGCAATTTCGGTGTTTCATCGTGAATGGGAAGGTCCAAGGGATACAGTAAACCTGAAGAGGTGCATCGTAATGTACAAATAGTGTCACAGGAAACGCTCAAAACATAGACAGGAGGAAGACTCAGTCTTCCTGTACTTAAGTCGGCATTGGTTCTCTTATATTTAATTCCGATGCAATTTCTGCGTTTCATCGTCAATGGGAAGGTCCAAGGGATACAGTAAACCTGCAGAGGTGCATCGGAATGTAAAACTGGTGACACAGGAAACGCTCAAAACATAGACAGTAGGAAGACTCAGTCTTCCTGTACTTAAGTGTGCATTGTGTCTCTTATATTTAATTCCGATGGAATTTCTGTGTTTCATCGTCAATGGGAAGGTCCAATGGGTACAGAAGACCTGCAGAGGAGCATCAGAATGTAAAACTGGTGACACAAGTGACTCTCAAACATAGACAGTAGGAAGACTCAGTCTTCCTATACTTAAGTCGGAGTTGTGTCTCTTATATTTATTTCCGATGAAATTTCTGTGTTTCATCGTGAATGGGAAGGTCCAAGGGATATAGTAAACCTGCAGAGGTGCATCGGAAAGGAAAACTGATGACACAGGAAACGCTCAAAACATAGACAGTAGGAAGACTTAGTCTTCCTGTACTTAAGTCGGCATTGTGTCTCTTATATTTAATTCCGATGCAATTTCTGTGTTTCATCGTCACTGTGAATGTCCAACGGATACAGTAAACCTGTAGAGGTGCATCGGAATGTAAAACTGGTGACACAGGAAACGCTCAAATTATAGACAGTAGTAAGACTCAGTCTTCCTGTACTTAAGTCGGCATTGTGTCTCTTATATTTAATTCCGATGTAATTTCTGTGTTTCATCGTCAATGGGAAGGTCCAAGGGATACAGTAAACCTGCAGAGGTGCATCGGAATGTAAAACTGGTGACACAGGAAACGCTCAAAACATAAAGAGTAGAAAGACTCAGTCTTCCTGTACTTAAGTCGGCATTGTGTCTCTTATATTTAATTCCGATGCAATTTCTATGTTTCATCGTCAATGGGAAGGTCCAAGGGATACAGTAAACCTGAAGAGGTGCATCGGAATGTAAAACTAGTGTCACAGGAAACGCTCAAAACATAGACAGTAGGAAGACTCAGTCTTCCTGTACTTAAGTTGGCATTGTGTCTCTTATATTTAATTCCGATGCAATTTCTGTGTTTCATCGTCAATGGGAAGGTCCAATGGATACAGAAGACCTGCAGAGGAACATCAGAATGTAAAACTGGTGACACAGGAAACGCTCAAAACATAGACAGCAGGAAGACTCAGTCTTCCTATACTTACGTCGGCATTGTGTCTCTTATATTTATTTCCGATGAAATTTCTGTATTTCATCGTGAATGGGAAGGTCCAAGGGATATAGTAGACCTGCAGAGGTGCATCGGAAAGGAAAACTGATGACACAGGAAACGCTCAAAACATAGACAGTAGGAAGACTTAGTCTTCCTGTACTTAAGTCGGCATTGTGTCTCTTATATTTAATTCCGATGCAATTTCTGTGTTTCATCGTCACTGTGAAGATCAAACGGATACAGTAAACCTGTAGAGGTGCATCGGAATGTAAAACTGGTGACACAGGAAACGCTAAAATTATAGACAGTAGGAAGACTCAGTTTTCCTGTACTTAAGTCGGCATTGTGTCTCTTATATTTCATTCCGATTCAATTTCTGTGTTTCATCGTCAATTGGAAGGTCCAAGGGATACAGTAAGCCTGCAGAGGTGCATCAGAATGTAAAACTGGTGACACAGGAAACGCTCAAAACATAGACAGTAGGAAGACTCAGTCTTCCTGTACTTAAGTCGGCATTGTGTCTCTTATATTTAATTCCGATGCAATTTCTGTGTTTCATCGTGAATGGGAGGGTCCAAGGGATACAGTAAACCTGAAGAGGTGCATCGTAATGTAAAACTAGTGTCACAGGAAACGCTCAAAACATAGACAGTAGGAAGACTCATTCTTCCTGTACTTAAGTCGGCATTGGTTCTCTTATATTTAATTCCGATACAATTTCTGCGTTTCATCGTCTATGGGAAGATCCAAGGGATACAGTAAACCTGCAGAGGTGCATCGGAATGTAAAACTGGTGACACAGGAAACGCTCAAAACGTAGACAGTAGGAAGACTCAGTCTTCCTGTACTTAAGTCGTCATTGTGTCTCTTATATTTAATTCCAATGCAATTTCTGTGTTTCATCGTCAATGGGAAGGTCCAAGGGATACAGTAAACCTGCAGAGGTGCATCAGAATGTAGAACTGGTGACACAGGAAACGCTAAAGACATAGAGAGTAGGAAGACTCAGTCTTCCTGTACTTAAGTCGGCATTGTGTCTCTTATATTTATTTCCGATGAAGTTTCTGTGTTTCATCGTGAATGGGAAGGTCCAAGGGATATAGTAAACCTGCAGAGGTGCATCGGAAAGGAAAACTGATGACACAGGAAACGCTCAAAACATAGACAGTAGGAAGACTTAGTCTTCCTGTACTTAAGTCGGCATTGTGTCTCTTATATTTAATTCCGATGCAATTTCTGTGTTTCATCGTCAATGGGAAGGTCCAAGGGATATAGTAAACCTGCAGAGGTGCATCGGAAAGGAAAACTGATGACACAGGAAGCGCTCAAATCATAGACAGTAGGAAGACTTAGTCTTACTGTACTTAAGTCGGCATTGTGTCTCTTATATTTAATTCCGATGCAATTTCTGTGTATCATCGTCACTGTGAAGGTCCAACGGATACAGTAAACATGTAGAGGTGCATCGGAATGTAAAACTGGTGACACAGGAAACGCTCAAATTATAGACAGTAGGAAGACTCAGTCTTCCTGTACTTAAGTCGGCATTGTGTCTCTTATATTTAATTCCGATGCAATTTCTGTGTTTCATCGTGAATGGGAATGTCCAAGGGATACAGTAAACCTGAAGAGGTGCATCGTAATGTAAAACTAGTGTCACAGGAAACGCTCAAAACATAGACAGTAGGAAGACTCAGTCTTCCTGTACTTAAGTCGGCATTGGTTCTCTTATATTTAATTCCGATGCAATTTCTGTGTTTCATCGTCAATGGGAAGGTCCAAGGGATACAGTAAACCTGCAGAGGTGCATCGGAATGTAAAACTGGTGACACAGGAAACGCTCAAAACGTAGACAGTAGGAAGACTCAGTCTTCCTGTACTTAAGTCGGCATTGTGTCTCTTATATTTAATTCCGATGCAATTTCTGTGTTTCATCGTCAATGGGAAGGTCCAAGGGATACAGTAAACCTGCAGAGGTGCATCAGAATGTAGAACTGGTGACACAGGATACGCTCAAAACATAGAGAGTAGGAAGACTCAGTCTTCCTGTACTTAAGTCGGCATTGTGTCTCTTATATTTAATTCCGATGCAATTTCTGTGTTTCATCGTCAGTGGGAAGGTCCAAGGGATACAGTAAACCTGAAGAGGTGCATCGGAATGTAAAACTAGTGTCAGAGGAAACGCTCAAAGCATAGACAGTAGGAAGACTCAGTCTTCCTGTACTTAAGTCGGCATTGTGTCTCTTATATTTAATTCCGATGCAATTTCTGTGTTTCATCGTCAATGGGAAGGTCCAATGGATACAGAAAACCTTGCAGAGGTGCATCAGAATGTAAAACTGGTGACACAGGAAACGCTCAAAACATAGACAGTAGGAAGACTCAGTTTTCCTGTACTTAAGTCGGCATTGTGACTCTTATATTTAATTCCGATGCAATTTCTGTGTTTCATCGTCAATGTCAAGGTCCAATGGACACATAAGACCTGCAGAAGAGCATCAGAATGTAAAACTGGTGACACAGGAGACGCTCAAAACATAGACAGTAGGAAGCCTCAGTCTTCCTATACTTAAGTCGGCATTGTGTCTCTTATATTTATTTCCGATGAAGTTTCTGTGTTTCATCGTGAATGGGAAGGTCCAAGGGATATAGTAAACCTGCAGATGTGCATCGGAAAGGAAAACTGATGACACAGGAAACGCTCAAAACATAGTCAGTAGGAAGACTTAATCTTCCTGTACTTAAGTCGGCATTGTGTCTCTTATATTTAATTCCGATGCAATTTCTGTGTTTCATCGTCAATGGGAAGGTCCAAGGGATATAGTAAACCTGCAGAGGTGCATCGGAAAGGAAAACTGATGACACAGGAAACGCTCAAAACATAGACAGTAGGAAGACTTAGTCTTCCTGTACTTAAGTCGGCATTGTGTCTCTTATATTTAATTCCGATGCAATTTCTGTGTATCATCGTCACTGTGAAGGTCCAACGGATACAGTAAACATGTAGAGGTGCATCGGAATGTAAAACTGGTGACACAGGAAACGCTCAAATTATAGACAGTAGGAAGACTCAGTCTTCCTGTACTAAAGTCGGCATTGTGTCTCTTATATTTAATTCCGATGCAATTTTTTTGTTTCATCGTCAATGGGAAGGTCCAAGGGATACAGTAAGCCTGCAGAGGTGAATCAGAATGTAAAACTGGTGACACAGGATACGCTCAAAACATAGACAGTAGGAAGACTTAGTCTTCCTGTACTTAAGTCGGCATTGTGTCTCTTATATTTAATTCCGATGCAATTTCTGTGTTTCATCGTCACTGTGAAGGTCAAACGGATACAGTAAACCTGTAGAGGTGCATCGGAATGTAAAACTGGTGACACAGGAAACGCTAAAATTATAGACAGTAGGAAGACTCAGTCTTCCTGTACTTAAGTCGGCATTGTGTCTCTTATATTTAATTCCGATGCAATTTCTGTGTTTCATCGTCAATGGGAAGGTCCAAGGGATACAGTAAGCCTGCAGAGGTGCATCAGAATGTAAAACTGGTGACACAGGAAACGCTCAAAACATAGGGAGTAGGAAGACTCAGTCTTCCTGTACTTAAGTTGGCATTGTGTCTCTTTTATTTAATTCCGATGCAATTTCTGTGTATCATCGTGAATGGGAAGGTCCAAGGGATACAGTAAACCTGAAGAGGTGCATCGTAATGTAAAACGAGTGTCACAGGAAACGCTCAAAGCATAGACAGTAGGAAGACTCAGTCTTCCTGTACTTAAGTCGGCATTGTGTCTCTTATATTTAATTCCGATGCAATTTCTGTGTTTCATCGTCACTGTGAACGTCAAACGGATACAGTAAACCTCTAGAGGTGCATCGGAATGTAAAACTGGTGACACAGGAAACGCTCAAATTATAGACAGTAGGAAGACTCAGTCTTCCTGTACTTAAGTCGGCATTGTGTCTCTTATATTTAATTCCGATGCAATTTCTGTGTTTCATCGTCAATGGGAAGGTCCAAGGGATACAGTAAACCTGCAGAGGTGCATCAGAATGTAGAACTGGTGACACAGGAAACGCTCAAAACATAGAGAGTAGGAAGACTCAGTCTTCCTGTACTTAAGTCGGCATTGTGTCATTTATATTTAATTCCGACGCAATTTCTGTGTTTCATCGTCACTGTGAAGGTCCAACGGATACAGTAAACCTGTAGAGGTGTATCGGAATGTAAAACTGGTGACACGGGAAACGCTCAAATTATAGACAGTAGTAAGACTCAGTCTTCCTGTACTTAAGTCGGCATTGTGTCTCTTATATTTAATTCCGATGTAATTTCTGTGTTTCATCGTCAATGGGAAGGTCTAAGGGATACAGTAAACCTGCAGAGGTGCATCGGAATGTAAAACTGGTGACACAGGAAACGCTCAAAACATAGAGAGTAGGAAGACTCAATCTTCCTGTACTTAAGTCGGCATTGTGTCTCTTATATTTAATTCCGATGCAATTTCTGTGTTTCATCGTCAATGGGAAGGTCCAATGGATACAGAAAACCTGCAGAGATGCATCAGAATGTAAAACTGGTGACACAGGAAACGCTCAAAACATAGACAGTAGGAAGACTCAGTTTTCCTGTACTTAAGTCGGCATTGTGTCTCTTATATTTAATTCCGATGCAATTTCTGTGTTTTATCGTCAATGGGATGGTCCAATGGATACAGAAGACCTGCAGAGGAGCATCAGAATGTAAAACTGGTGACACAGGTAACGCTCAAAACATAGACAGTAGGAAGACTCAGTCTTCCTATACTTAAGTCGGAATTGTGTCTCTTATATTTATTTCCGATGAAATTACTGTGTTTCATCGTGAATGGGAAGGTCCAAGGGATATAGTAAACCTGCAGAGGTGCATCGGAAAGGAAAACTGATGACACAGGAAACGCTCAAAACATAGACAGTAGGAAGACTCAGTTTTCCTGTACTTAAGTCGGCATTGTGTCTCTTATATTTAATTCCGATGCAATTTCTGTGTTTCATCGTCACTGTGAAGGTCAAACGGATACAGTAAACCTGTAGAGGTGCATCGGAATGTAAAACTGGTGACACAGGAAACGCTAAAATTATAGACAGTAGGAAGACTCAGTCTTCCTGTACTTAAGTCGGCATTGAGTCTCTTATATTTAATTCCGATGCAATGTCTGTGTTTCATCGTCAATGGGAAGCTCCAAGGGATACAGTAAGCCTGCAGAGGTGCATCAGAATGTAAAACTGGTGACACAGGAAACGCTAAAATTATAGACAGTAGGAAGACTCAGTCTTCCTGTACTTAGGTTGGCATTGTGTCTCTTATATTTAATTCCGATGCAATTTCTGTGTATCATCGTGAATGGGAAGGTCCAAGGGATACAGTAAACCTGAAGAGGTGCATCGTAATGTAAAACGAGTGTCACAGGAAACGCTCAAAACATAGACAGTAGGAAGACTCAGTCTTCCTGTACTTAAGTCGGCATTGTGTCTCTTATATTTAATTCCGATGCAATTTCTGTGTTTCATCGTCACTGTGAACGTCAAACGGATACAGTAAACCTGTAGAGGTGCATCGGAATGTAAAACTGGTGACACAGGAAACGCTCAAATTATAGACAGTAGGAAGACTCAGTCTTCCTGTACTTAAGTCGGCATTGTGTCTCTTATATTTAACTCCGATGCAATTTCTGTGTTTCATCGTCAATGGGAAGGTCCAAGGGATACAGTAAACCTGCAGAGGTGCATCAGAATGTAGAACTGGTGACACAGGAAACGCTCAAACATAGAGAGTAGGAAGACTCAGTCTTCCTGTACTTAAGTCGGCATTGTGTCATTTATATTTAATTCCGACGCAATTCTTGTGTTTCATCGTCACTGTGAAGCTCCAACGGATACAGTAAACCTGTAGAGGTGCATCGGAATGTAAAACTGTTGACACGGGAAACGCTCAAATTATAGACAGTAGTAAGACTCAGTCTTCCTGTACTTAAGTCGGCATTGTGTCTCTTATATTTAATTCCGATGTAATTTCTGTGTTTCATCGTCAATGGGAAGGTCTAAGGGATACAATAACCTGCAGAGGTGCATCGGAATGTAAACCTGGTGACACAACTGACGCTCAAAACATAGACAGTAGGAAGACTCAGTCTTCCTATACTTAAGTCGGAATTGTGTCTCTTATATTTATTTCCGATGAAATTTCTGTGTTTCATCGTGAATGGGAAGGTCCAAGGGATATAGTAAACCTGCAGTGGTGCATCGGAAAGGAAAACTGATGACACAGGAAACGCTCAAAACATAGACAGTAGGAAGACTTAGTCTTCCTGAACTTAAGTCGGCATTGTGTCTCTTATATTTAATTCCGATGCAATTTCTGTGTTTCATCGTCAATGGGAAGGTCCAAGGGATACAGTAAACCTGCAGAGGTGCATCGGAATGTAAAACTGGTGACACAGGAAACGCTCAAAACGTAGACAGTAGGAAGACTCAGTTTTCCTGTACTTAAGTCGGCATTGTGTCTCTTATATTTAATTCCGATGCAATTTCTGTGTTTTATCGTCAATGGGATGGTCCAATGGATACAGAAGACCTGCAGAGGAGCATCAGAATGTAAAACTGGTGACACAGGTAACGCTCAAAACATAGACAGTAGGAAGACTCAGTCTTCCTATACTTAAGTCGGAATTGTGTCTCTTATATTTATTTCCGATGAAATTACTGTGTTTCATCGTGAATGGGAAGGTCCAAGGGATATAGTAAACCTGCAGAGGTGCATCGGAAAGGAAAACTGATGACACAGGAAACGCTCAAAACATAGACAGTAGGAAGACTCAGTTTTCCTGTACTTAAGTCGGCATTGTGTCTCTTATATTTAATTCCGATGCAATTTCTGTGTTTCATCGTCACTGTGAAGGTCAAACGGATACAGTAAACCTGTAGAGGTGCATCGGAATGTAAAACTGGTGACACAGGAAACGCTAAAATTATAGACAGTAGGAAGACTCAGTCTTCCTGTACTTAAGTCGGCATTGAGTCTCTTATATTTAATTCCGATGCAATGTCTGTGTTTCATCGTCAATGGGAAGCTCCAAGGGATACAGTAAGCCTGCAGAGGTGCATCAGAATGTAAAACTGGTGACACAGGAAACGCTAAAATTATAGACAGTAGGAAGACTCAGTCTTCCTGTACTTAAGTTGGCATTGTGTCTCTTATATTTAATTCCGATGCAATTTCTGTGTATCATCGTGAATGGGAAGGTCCAAGGGATACAGTAAACCTGAAGAGGTGCATCGTAATGTAAAACGAGTGTCACAGGAAACGCTCAAAACATAGACAGTAGGAAGACTCAGTCTTCCTGTACTTAAGTCGGCATTGTGTCTCTTATATTTAATTCCGATGCAATTTCTGTGTTTCATCGTCACTGTGAACGTCAAACGGATACAGTAAACCTGTAGAGGTGCATCGGAATGTAAAACTGGTGACACAGGAAACGCTCAAATTATAGACAGTAGGAAGACTCAGTCTTCCTGTACTTAAGTCGGCATTGTGTCTCTTATATTTAACTCCGATGCAATTTCTGTGTTTCATCGTCAATGGGAAGGTCCAAGGGATACAGTAAACCTGCAGAGGTGCATCAGAATGTAGAACTGGTGACACAGGAAACGCTCAAACATAGAGAGTAGGAAGACTCAGTCTTCCTGTACTTAAGTCGGCATTGTGTCATTTATATTTAATTCCGACGCAATTCTTGTGTTTCATCGTCACTGTGAAGGTCCAACGGATACAGTAAACCTGTAGAGGTGCATCGGAATGTAAAACTGTTGACACGGGAAACGCTCAAATTATAGACAGTAGTAAGACTCAGTCTTCCTGTACTTAAGTCGGCATTGTGTCTCTTATATTTAATTCCGATGTAATTTCTGTGTTTCATCGTCAATGGGAAGGTCTAAGGGATACAATAACCTGCAGAGGTGCATCGGAATGTAAACCTGGTGACACAACTGACGCTCAAAACATAGACAGTAGGAAGACTCAGTCTTCCTATACTTAAGTCGGAATTGTGTCTCTTATATTTATTTCCGATGAAATTTCTGTGTTTCATCGTGAATGGGAAGGTCCAAGGGATATAGTAAACCTGCAGTGGTGCATCGGAAAGGAAAACTGATGACACAGGAAACGCTCAAAACATAGACAGTAGGAAGACTTAGTCTTCCTGAACTTAAGTCGGCATTGTGTCTCTTATATTTAATTCCGATGCAATTTCTGTGTTTCATCGTCAATGGGAAGGTCCAAGGGATACAGTAAACCTGCAGAGGTGCATCGGAATGTAAAACTGGTGACACAGGAAACGCTCAAAACGTAGACAGTAGGAAGACTCAGTCTTCCTGTACTTAAGTCGGCATTGTGACTCTTATATTTAATTCCGATGCAATTTCTGTGTTTCATCGTCAATGGGAAGGTCCAAGGGATACAGTAAACCTGCAGAGGTGCATCAGAATGTAGAGCTGGTGACACAGGAAACGCTCAAAACATAGAGAGTAGGAAGACTCAGTCTTCCTGTACTGAAGTCGGCATTGTGTCTCTTATAATTATTTCCGATGAAGTTTCTGTGTTTCATCGTGAATGGGAAGGTCCAAGGGATATAGTAAACCTGCAGAGGTGCATCGGAAAGGAAAACTGATGACACAGGAAACGCTCAAAACATAGACAGTAGGAAGACTTAGTCTTCCTGTACTTAAGTCGGCATTGTGTCTCTTATATTTATTTCCGATGCAATTTCTGTGTTTCATCGTCAATGGGAAGGTCCAATGGATACAGAAGACCTGCAGAGGAGCATCAGAATGTAAAACTGGTGACACAGGTGACGATCAAACATAGACAGTAGGAAGACTCAGTCTTCCTATACTTAAGTCGGAATTGTGTCTCTTATATTTATTTCCGATGAAATTTCTGTGTTTCATCGTGAATGGGAAGGTCCAAGGGATATAGTAAACCTGCAGAGGTGCATCGGAAAGGAAAACTGATGACACAGGAAACGCTCAAAACATAGACAGTAGGAAGACTTAGTCTTCCTGTACTTAAGTCGGCATTGTGTCTCTTATATTTAATTCCGATGCAATTTCTGTGTTTCATCGTTACTGTGAATGTCCAACGGATACAGTAAACCTGTAGAGGTGCATCGGAATGTAAAACTGGTGACACAGGAAACGCTCAAATTATAGACAGTCGTAAGACTCAGTCTTCCTGTACTTAAAGTCGGCATTGTGTCTCTTATATTTAATTCCGATGTAATTTCTGTGTTTCATCGTCAATGGGAAGGTCCAAGGGATTCAGTAAACCTGCAGAGGTGCATCGGAATGTAAAACTGGTGACACAGGAAACGCTCAAAACATAGACAGTAGGAAGACTCAGTCTTCCTGTACTTAAGTGTGCATTGTGTCTCTTATATTTAATTCCGATGGAATTTCTGTGTTTCATCGTCAATGGGAAGGTCCAATGGATACAGAAAACCTGCTGAGGTGCATCAGAATGTAAAACTGGTGACACAGGAAACGCTCAAAACATAGACAGTAGGAAGACTCAGTTTTCCTATACTTAAGTCGGCATTGTGTCTCTTATATTTAATTCCGATGCAATTTCTGTGTTTCATAGTCAATGGGATGGTCCAATGGATACAGAAGACATGCAGAGGAGCATCAGAATGTAAAACTGGTGACACAGGAAACGCTCAAAACATAGACAGCAGGAAGACTCAGTCTTCCTGTACTTAAATTGGCATTGTGTCTCTTATATTTAATTCCGATGCAATTTCTGTGTTTCATCGTCAATGGGAAGGTCCAATGGATACAGAAGACCTGCAGATTAGCATCAGAATGTAAAACTGGTGACACAGGAAACGCTCAAAACATAGAAAGCAGGAAGACTCAGTCTTCCTATACTTAAGTCGGCATTGTGTCTCTTATATTTATTTCCGATGAAATTTCTGTGTTTCATCGTGAATGGGAAGGTCCAAGGGATATAGTAGACCTGCAGAGGTGCATCGGAAAGGAAAACTGATGACACAGGAAACGCTCAAAACATAGACAGTAGGAAGACTTAGTCTTCCTGTAGTTAAGTCGGCATTGTGTCTCTTATATTTAATTCCGATGCAATTTCAGTGTTTCATCGTCACTGTGAAGATCAAACGGATACAGTAAACCTGTAGAGGTGCATCGGAATGTAAAACTGGTGACACAGGAAACGCTAAAATTATAGACAGTAGGAAGACTCAGTCTTCCTGTACTTAAGTCGGCATTGTGTCTCTTATATTTAATTCCGATGCAATTTCTGTGTTTCATCGTGAATGGGAAGGTCCAAGGGATACAGTAAACCTGAAGAGGTGCATCGTAATGTAAAACTAGTGTGACAGGAAACGCTCAAAACATAGACAGTAGGAAGACTCAGTCTTCCTGTACTTAAGTCGGCATTGGTTCTCTTATATTTAATTCCGATACAGTTTCTGCGTTTCATCGTCAATGGGAAGGTCCAAGGGATACAGTAAACCTGCAGAGGTGCATCGGAATGTAAAACTGGTGACACAGGAAACGCTCAAATCGTAGACAGTAGGAAGACCAGTCTTCCTGTACTTAAGTCGGCATTGTGTCTCTTATATTTAATTCCGATGCAATTTCTGTGTTTCATCGTCAATGGGAAGGTCCAAGGGATACAGTAAACCTGCAGAGGTGCATCAGAATGTAGAACTGGTGACACAGGAAACGCTCAAAACATAGAGAGTAGGAAGACTCAGTCTTCCTGTACTTAAGTCGGCATTGTGTCTCTTATATTTATTTCCGATGAAGTTTCTGTGTTTCATCGTGAATGGGACGGTCCAAGGGATATAGTAAACCTGCAGAGGTGCATCGGAAAGGAAAACTGATGACACAGGAAACGCTCAAAACATAGACAGTAGGAAGACTTAGTCTTCCTGTACTTAAGTCTGCATTGTGTCTCTTATATTTAATTCCGATGCAATTTCTGTGTTTCATCGTCAATGGGAAGGTCCAAGGGATATAGTAAACCTGCAGAGGTGCATCGGAAAGGAAAACTGATGACACAGGAAACGCTCAAAACATAGACAGTAGGAAGACTTAGTCTTCCTGTACTTAAGTCGGCATTGTGTCTCTTATATTTAATTCCGATGCAATTTCTGTGTATCATCGTCACTGTGAAGGTCCAACGGATACAGTAAACATGTAGAGGTGCATCGGAATGTAAAACTGGTGACACAGGAAACGCTCAAATTATAGACAGTAGGATGACTTAGTCTTCCTGTACTTAAGTCGGCATTGTGTCTCTTATATTTAATTCCGATGCAATTTCTGTGTTTCATCGTGAATGGGAAGGTCCAAGGGATACAGTAGACCTGAAGAGGTGCATCGTAATGTATAACTAGTGTCACCGGAAACGCTCAAAACATAGACAGTAGGAAGACTCAGTCTTCCTGTACTTAAGTCGCCATTGGTTCTCTTATATTTAATTCCGATGCAATTTCTGTGTTTCATCGTCAATGGGAAGGTCCAAGGGATACAGTAAACCTGCAGAGGTGCATCGGAATGTAAAACTGGTGACACAGGAAACGCTCAAAACGTAGACAGTATTAAGACTCAGTCTTCCTGTACTTAAGTCGGCATTGTGTCTCTTATATTTAATTCTGATGCAATTTCTGTGTGTCATCGTCAATGGGAAGGTCCAAGGGATACAGTAAACCTGCAGAGGTGCATCAGAATGTAGAACTGGTGACACAGGAAACGCTCAAAACATGAGAGTAGGAAGACTCAGTCTTCCTGTACTTAAGTCGGCATTGTGACTCTTATATTTAATTCCGATGCAATTTCTGTGTTTCATCGTCAGTGGGAAGGTCCAAGGGATACAGTAAACCTGAAGAGGTGCATCGGAATGTAAAACTAGTGTCACAGGAAACGCTCAAAACATAGACAGTAGGAAGACTCAGTATTCCTGTACTTAAGTCGGCATTGTGTCTCTTATATTTAATTCCGATGCAATTTCTGTGTTTCATCGTCAATGGGAAGGTCCAATGGATACAGAAAACCTGCAGAGGTGCATCAGAATGTAAAACTGGTGACACAGGAAACGCTCAAAACATAGACAGTAGGAAGACTCAGTTTTCCTGTACTTATGTCGGCATTGTGTCTCTTATATTTAATTCCGATGCAATTTCTGTGTTTCATCGTCAATGGCAAGGTCCAATGGACACAGAAGACCTGCAGAGGAGCATCAGAATGTAAAACTGGTGACACAGGAGACGCTCAAAACATAGACAGTAGGAAGACTCAGTCTTCCTATACTTAAGTCGGCATTGTGTCTCTTATATTTATTTCCGATGAAGTTTCTGTGTTTCATCGTGAATGGGAAGGTCCAAGGGATATAGTAAACCTGCAGAGGTACATCGGAAAGAAAAACTGATGACACAGGAAACGCTCAAAACATAGGCAGTAGGAAGACTTAGTCTTCCTGTACTTAAGTCGGCATTGTGTCTCTTATATTTAATTCCGATGCAATTTCTGTGTTTCATCGTCAATGGGAAGGTCCAAGGGATATAGTAAACCTGCAGAGGTGCATCGGAAAGGAAAACTGATGACACAGGAAACGCTCAAAACATAGACAGTAGGAAGACTTAGTCTTCCTGTACTTAAGTCGGCATTGTGTCTCTTATATTTACTTCCGATGCAATTTCTGTGTATCATCGTCACTGTGAAGGTCCAACGGATACAGTAAACATGTAGAGGTGCATCGGAATGTAAAACTGGTGACACAGGAAACGCTCAAATTATAGACAGTAGGAAGACTCAGTCTTCCTGTACTTAAGTCGGCATTGTGTCTCTTATATTTAATTCCGATGCAATTTTTTTGTTTCATCGTCAATGGGAAGGTCCAAGGGATACAGTAAGCCTGCAGAGGTGCATCAGAATGTAAAACTGGTGACACAGGAAACGCTCAAAACATAGACAGTAGGAAGACTTAGTCTTCCTGTACTTAAGTCGGCATTGTGTCTCTTATATTTAATTCCGATGCAATTTCTGTGTTTCATCGTCACTGTGAAGGTCAAACGGATACAGTAAACCTGTAGAGGTGCATCGGAATGTAAAACTGGTGACACAGGAAACGCTCAAAACATAGAGAGTAGGAAGACTCAGTCTTCCTGTACTTATGTCGGCATTGTGTCTCTTATATTTAATTCCGATGCAATTTCTGTGTTTCATCGTCAATGGGAAGGTCCAAGGGATACAGTAAGCCTGCAGAGGTGCATCAGAATGTAAAACTGGTGACACAGGAAACGCTCAAAACATAGAGAGTAGGAAGACTCAGTCTTCCTGTACTTAAGTTGGCATTGTGTCTCTTATATTTAATTCCGATGCAATTTCTGTGTATCATCGTGAATGGGAAGGTCCAAGGGATACAGTAAACCTGAAGAGGTGCATCGTAATGTAAAACTAGTGTCACAGGAAACGCTCAAATCATAGACAGTAGGAAGACTCAGTCTTCCTGTACTTAAGTCGGCATTGTGTCTCTTATATTTAATTCCGATGCAATTTCTGTGTTTCATCGTCACTGTGAACGTCAAACGGATACAGTAAACCTGTAGAGGTGCATCGGAATGTAAAACTGGTGACACAGGAAACGCTCAAATTATAGACAGTAGGAAGACTCAGTCTTCCTGTACTTAAGGCGGCATTGTGTCTCTTATATTTAATTCCGATGCAATTTCTGTGTTTCATCGTCAGTGGGAATGTCCAAGGGATACAGTAAACCTGAAGAGGTGCATCGGAATGTAAAACTAGTGTCACAGGAAACGCTCAAAACATAGACAGTAGGAAGATTCAGTCTTCCTGTACTTAAGTCGGCATTGTGTCTCTTATATTTAATTCCGATGCAATTTCTGTGTTTCATCGTCAATGGGAAGGTCCAATGGATACAGAAAACCTGCAGAGGTGCATCAGAATGTAAAACTGGTGACACAGGAAACGCTCAAAACATAGACAGTAGGAAGACTCAGTTTTCCTGTACTTAAGTCGGCATTGTGTCTCTTATATTTAATTCCGATGCAATTTCTGTGTTTCATCGTCAATGGCAAGGTCCAATGGACACAGAAGACCTGCAGAGGAGCATCAGAATGTAAAAATGGTGACACAGGAGACGCTCAAATCATAGACAGTAGGAAGACTCAGTCTTCCTATACTTAAGTCGGCATTGTGTCTCTTATATTTATTTCCGATGAAGTTTCTGTGTTTCATCGTGAATGGGAAGGTCCAAGGGATATAGTAAACCTGCAGAGGTGCATCGGAAAGGAAAACTGATGACACAGGAAACGTTCAAAACATAGACGGTAGGAAGACTTAGTCTTCCTGTACTTAAGTCGGCATTGTGTCTCTTATATTTAATTCCGATGCAATTTCTGTTTTTCATCGTCACTGTGAAGGTCCAACGGATACAGTAAACCTGTAGAGGTGCATCGGAATGTAAAACTGGTGACACGGGAAACGCTCAAATTATTGACAGTAGTAAGACTCAGTCTTCCTGTACTTAAGTCGGCATTGTGTCTCTTATATTTAATTCCGATGTAATTTCTGTGTTTCATCGTCAATGGGAAGGTCTAAGGGATACAGTAAACCTGCAGAGGTGCATCGGAATGTAAAACTGGTGACACAGGAAACGCTCAAAACATAGAGAGTAGGAAGACTCAGTCTTCCTGTACTTACGTCGGCATTGTGTCTCTTATATTTAATTCCGATGCAATTTCTGTGTTTCATCGTCAATGGTAAGGTCCAATGTATACAGAAAACCTGCAGAGGTGCATCAGAATGTAAAACTGGTGACACAGGAAACGCTCAAAACATAGACAGTAGGAAGACTCAGTTTTCCTGTACTTAAGTCGGCATTGTGTCTCTTATATTTAATTCCGATGCAATTTCTGTGTTTCATTGTCACTCTGAAGGTCCAAGGGATACAGTAAACCTGTAGAGGTGCATCGGAATGTAAAACTGGTGACACAGGAAACGCTAAAATTATAGACAGTAGGAAGACTCAGTCTTCCTGTACTTAAGTCGGCATTGGTTCTCTTATATTTAATTCCGATGCAATTTCTGTGTTTCATCGTCACTGTGAACGTCAAACGGATACAGTAAACCTGTAGAGGTGCATCGGAATGTAAAACTGGTGACACAGGAAACGCTCAAATTATAGACAGTAGGAAGACTCAGTCTTCCTGTACTTAAGTCGGCATTGTGTGTCTTATATATAATTCCGATGCAATTTCTGTGTTTCATCGTCAATGGGAAGGTCCAAGGGATACAGTAAACCTGCAGAGGTGCATCAGAATGTAGAACTGGTGACACAGGAAACGCTCAAAACATAGAGAGTAGGAAGACTCAGTCTTCCTGTACTTAAGTTGGCATTGTGTCTCTTATATTTAATTCCGATGCAATTTCTGTGTATCATCGTGAATGGGAAGGTCCAAGGGATACAGTAAACCTGAAGAGGTGCATCGTAATGTAAAACTAGTGTCACAGGAAACGCTCAAATCATAGACACTAGGAAGACTCAGTCTTCCTGTACTTAAGTCGGCATTGTGTCTCTTATATTTAATTCCGATGCAATTTCTGTGTTTCATCGTCACTGTGAACGTCAAACGGATACAGTAAACCTGTAGAGGTGCATCGGAATGTAAAACTGGTGACACAGGAAACGCTCAAATTATAGACAGTAGGAAGACTCAGTCTTCCTGTACTTAAGGCGGCATTGTGTCTCTTATATTTAATTCCGATGCAATTTCTGTGTTTCATCGTCAGTGGGAATGTCCAAGGGATACAGTAAACCTGAAGAGGTGCATCGGAATGTAAAACTAGTGTCACAGGAAACGCTCAAAACATAGACAGTAGGAAGACTCAGTCTTCCTGTACTTAAGTCGGCATTGTGTCTCTTATATTTAATTCCGATGCAATTTCTGTGTTTCATCGTCAATGGGAAGGTCCAATGGATACAGAAAACCTGCAGAGGTGCATCAGAATGTAAAACTGGTGACACAGGAAACGCTCAAAACATAGACAGTAGGAAGACTCAGTTTTCCTGTACTTAAGTCGGCATTGTGTCTCTTATATTTAATTCCGATGCAATTTCTGTGTTTCATCGTCAATGGCAAGGTCCAATGGACACAGAAGACCTGCAGAGGAGCATCAGAATGTAAAAATGGTGACACAGGAGACGCTCAAATCATAGACAGTAGGAAGACTCAGTCTTCCTATACTTAAGTCGGCATTGTGTCTCTTATATTTATTTCCGATGAAGTTTCTGTGTTTCATCGTGAATGGGAAGGTCCAAGGGATATAGTAAACCTGCAGAGGTGCATCGGAAAGGAAAACTGATGACACAGGAAACGTTCAAAACATAGACGGTAGGAAGACTTAGTCTTCCTGTACTTAAGTCGGCATTGTGTCTCTTATATTTAATTCCGATGCAATTTCTGTTTTTCATCGTCACTGTGAAGGTCCAACGGATACAGTAAACCTGTAGAGGTGCATCGGAATGTAAAACTGGTGACACGGGAAACGCTCAAATTATAGACAGTAGTAAGACTCAGTCTTCCTGTACTTAAGTCGGCATTGTGTCTCTTATATTTAAATCCGATGCAATTTCTGTGTTTCATCGTCAATGGTAAGGTCCAATGGATACAGAAAACCTGCAGAGGTGCATCAGAATGTAAAACTGGTGACACAGGAAACGCTCAAAACATAGACAGTAGGAAGACTCAGTTTTCCTGTACTTAAGTCGGCATTGTGTCTCTTATATTTAATTCCGATGCAATTTCTGTGTTTCATTGTCACTGTGAAGGTCCAAGGGATACAGTAAACCTGTAGAGGTGCATCGGAATGTAAAACTGGTGACACAGGAAACGCTAAAATTATAGACAGTAGGAAGACTCAGTCTTCCTGTACTTAAGTCGGCATTGGTTCTCTTATATTTAATTCCGATGCAATTTCTGTGTTTCATCGTCACTGTGAACGTCAAACGGATACAGTAAACCTGTAGAGGTGCATCGGAATGTAAAACTGGTGACACAGGAAACGCTCAAAACATAGACAGTAGGAAGACTCAGTTTTCCTGTACTTAAGTCGGCATTGTGTCTCTTATATTTAATTCCGATGCAATTTCTGTGTTTCATCGTCACTGTGAAGGTCCAACGGATACAGTAAACCTGTAGAGGTGCATCGGAATGTAAAACTGGTGACACGGGAGACGCTCATATTATAGACAGTAGTAAGACTCAGTCTTCCTGTACTTAAGTCGGCATTGTGTCTCTTATATTTAATTCCGATGTAATTTCTGTGTTTCATCGTCAATGGGAAGGTCTAAGGGATACAGTAAACCTGCAGAGGTGCATCGGAATGTAAAACTGGTGACACAGGAAACGCTCAAAACATAGAGAGTAGGAAGACTCAGTCTTCCTGTACTTAAGTCGGCATTGTGTCTCTTATGTTTAATTCCGATGCAATTTCTGTGTTTCATCGTCAATGGGAAGGTCCAATGGATACAGAAAACCTGCAGAGGTGCATCAGAATGTAAAACTGGTGACACAGGAAACGCTCAAAACATAGACAGTAGGAAGACTCAGTTTTCCTGTACTTAAGTCGGCATTGTGTCTCTTATATTTAATTCCGATGCAATTTCTGTGTTTCATTGTCAGTGGGAAGGTCCAAGGGATACAGTAAACCTGAAGAGGTGCATCGGAATGTAAAACTAGTGTCACAGGAAACGCTCAAAACATAGACAGTAGGAAGACTCAGTCTTCCTGTACTTAAGTCGGCATTGTGTCTCTTATATTTAATTCCGATGCAATTTCTGTGTTTCATCGTCAATGGGAAGGTCCAATGGATACAGAAAACCTGCAGAGGTGCATCAGAATGTAAAACTGGTGACACATGAAACGCTGAAATTATAGACAGTAGGAAGACTCAGTTTTCCTGTACAAAAGTCGGCATTGTGTCTCTTATATTTAATTCCGATGCAATTTCTGTGTTTCGTCGTCAATGGCAAGGTCCAATGGACACAGAAGACCTGCAGAGGAGCATCAGAATGTAAAACTGGTGACACAGGAGACGCTCAAAACATAGACAGTAGGAAGACTCAGTCTTCCTATAGTTAAGTCGGCATTGTGTCTCTTATATTTATTTCCGATGAAGTTTCTGTGTTTCATCGTGAATGGGAAGGTCCAAGGGATATAGTCAACCTGCAGAGGTGCATCGGAAAGGAAAACTGATGACACAGGAAACGCTCAAAACATAGACAGTAGGAAGACTTAGTCTTCCTGTACTTAAGTCGGCATTGTGTCTCTTATATTTAATTCCGATGCAATTTCTGTGTTTCATCGTCACTGTGAAGGTCCAACGGATACAGTAAACCTGTAGAGGTGCATCGGAATGTAAAACTGGTGACACGGGAAACGCTCATATTATAGACAGTAGTAAGACTCAGTCTTCCTGTACTTAAGTCGGCATTGTGTCTCTTATATTTAATTCCGATGTAATTTCTGTGTTTCATCGTCAATGGGAAGGTCTAAGGGATACAGTAAACCTGCAGAGGTGCATCGGAATGTAAAACTGGTGACACAGGAAACGCTCAAAACATAGAGAGTAGGAAGACTCAGTCTTCCTGTACTTAAGTCGGCATTGTGTCTCTTATGTTTAATTCCGATGCAATTTCTGTGTTTCATCGTCAATGGGAAGGTCCAATGGATACAGAAAACCTGCAGAGGTGCATCAGAATGTAAAACTGGTGACACAGGAAACGCTCAAAACATAGACAGTAGGAAGACTCAGTTTTCCTGTACTTAAGTCGGCATTGTGTCTCTTATATTTAATTCCGATGCAATTTCTGTGTTTCATCGTCAATGGGAAAGTCCAAGGGATACAGTAAGCCTGCAGAGGTGCATCAGAATGTAAAACTGGTGACACAGGAAACGCTCAAAACATAGACAGTAGGAAGACTTAGTCTTCCTGTACTTAAGTCGGCATTGTGTCTCTTATATTTAACCCTGCTGTTCTGTTCGGGTCTATATGACCCGAAACGAATATGAACGTTATTTTACATTATGTAAATACCAATATATATTTATGAAACTTTGTGACTTTGTCTGAAAATGGATGAGCAGCATGTGTTTTAAAAGGTTTTAAAAAAGTTTAAGAAGTTTGGGCTTCAACTGTAATAGTTGCATATGTAATGTTCGGGTCATAATGACCCGACACAAATATGTTTAGTGTAACTCGTATTTATTTCTAAAATCTGGAAATGGCGAAAATTATTTTTGTTGTGTTGTGTGGGAATAGTGACTGCATCATTCCAACTTACTCTCAACAATCACCTAAAGCTCCATGCGTTCACAACAATGGGCTTGTTTGTTGCTTTCCCCAGGAAATAATAATTGGCAGTTCTCAATAATTGGAATGCTTTGTTTCTGCCCAGTTTGACTTGTGACACCATGGCGATGAGACCATTGAATGATCGTGAGTTGGAAGAAATAGTAAATGCCTCACCAGATGAAGGATCACTTTCTGAGTTTGAAGATCACATCAGCAATGCATCTGAAAGCGAGTGTTCCGATGACAGTTACGACAGTCCACAGCCCATACAAAATAGTGTAGAGACTTTTCTTTCTAAAAATGGGAATATAGAATGGCAGTTGCATCCACCAGCACAACATGGTCGCCTACCAGCTTCGAACATCATCAAGAGTACCCCAGGAGTTACCAGGTATGCAGTCAGCAGAATATCTGATGTAAAATGTTCATTTGAAGCAGTATTTCACACAGCGCTTCAAAATGAAATAATAGAGATGACAAATATTGAAGGGCAGCGAGTTTATGGTGAACAGTGGACAGATATTGATGGTTCTGTTTTCCATGCATACTTAGGACTCTTACTCCTAGCGGGTGTATATCGATCTCATGGGGAGTCTACAAAAAGTTTGTGGGATAAAGATACTGGGCGAAACATATTTCGAGCAACCATGTCTCATGAAACATTCTGTAAGATATCACGTGTCCTGCGATTTGACAAGAAATCTACTAGAGAGGAAAGACGACGTACTGACAAACTTGCCGCAATTCGTAGTATTTGGGAGAAGTGGGTAGAGGTCCTTCCTAAACTGTATAATCCAGGAGAAAATGTTACTGTTGACGAGCAGTTAGTAGCATTTAGAGGTCGCTGTCCATTCAAGCAGTATATCCCAAGTAAACCGGCAAAATATGGGATCAAAATATGGACCATGTGTGACAGCAAAACTTCATACGTACTGAAAGCCCAAATTTATACAGGAAAGGTGAGTGGAGCGGCACCAGAAAGAAATCAGGGAATGAGGGTGGTATCTGATCTCACTTCTGAGTTACGTGGTCAGAATATCACGTGTGACAACTTTTTTACGTCGTACAATTTGGGGCAGCTGCTTCTGAAAAGGAAATTGACTATGTTGGGAACTATACGGAAAAATAAGCCGGAGCTTCCACACAAAATGACCAACAAGGAGGTACACAGCTCTTCATTTTACTTCACAAATGACACTACTGTGGTTAATTATATTCCTAAGAGACACAAGAATGTTGTACTTATGAGCACTCTCCACCATGATGCGGAAATCAGTGACAGGGCTGATAAGAAGCCAAAAATGATTTTGGACTATAATTCAACCAAAGGTGCTGTAGACACGCTTGATCAGTTATTAGGTACATATACATGCAAACGAAAAAGTAATAGGTGGCCAATGATAGTTTTCTACAATATTCTTGATGTTTCTGCTTATAATGCATACGTTTTGTGGATTTCGGTTGACCCTAATTGGAATGCAAGCAAATTGACTAGAAGGAGAATATTCTTGGAGGAACTTGGAAAGTCACTGATAAAAGAACATATTGCATCAAGAACGCATTTCCCAAGAACAGAAGATTCTTTGAGAATGGTCACAAGCATCCAAAACCCGAATGATGTGGGTGGTGTGTCAGAATCGGTAACAACAAGAAAATCTACAAAACGTGCACGCTGTAAGTTCTGTCCATCAAGTAATGACAATAAAACAAACATGGTGTGTGGAAAATGTAGTAAACATATTTGCAAGAAACATGTAACCTACTTGTGTCCACAGTGCAAGCAGTAAGAAAAGAACTGTAGTATTTTATAAGATGATTGTATTGAAAATTCTGTTGTTTCAAATTTATGTGAATACTTGTGCCTAAACTACAATCAGTAAGAAGAGAGGATTCTAAAGTTGTAGTGCTTTCTATGTTGGAATGTAATAAAAAAACTGTAGTGTGTTCTGTACTGTAGTGTGCTCTAAGATGAATATCTGTAATGACAACTGTCTGTTGTTAGAAAATGTCAATACTTACGTCTAAACTGTCAACAATAAGAATAGAAGTATGGAAAAACTGTAGTGCTTTCTAAGTTGAATGCCTGTAATGGAAACTGTCTGTTGTTTCAAATTTATGTGCATATTTAAATGAAAAATATCCCTCAATAAAGTTGTATGCATTGTTATTATTATTATTATTACCATTATTATTATTATTATTATTATTATTATTATTACTAACAAGGTACTGGAATAGAACAACAATGTCGATAGCTAAAACTGTACCAAAATTTATGTTTCTAAAGCATTTTGATATGTCGGGTCATATTGACCCGAACAGTATATATGTCAAGTAAAAGTGAACAGAACAGCAGGGTTAATTCCGATGCAGTTTCTGTGTTTCATCGTCACTGTGATGGTCCAAGGGATACAGTAAACCTGTAGAGGTGCATCGGAATGTAAAACTGGTGACACAGGAAACGCTAAAATTATAGACAGTAGGAAGACTCAGTCTTCCTGTACTTAAGTCGGCATTGTGTCTCTTATATTTAATTCCGATGCAATTTCTGTGTTTCATCGTCAATGGGAAGGTCCAAGGGATACACTAAGCCTGCAGAGGTGCATCAGAATGTAAAACTGGTGACACAGGAAACGCTGAAAACATAGAGAGTAGGAAGACTCAGTCTTCCTGTGCTTAAGTCGGCATTGTGTCTCTTATATTTAATTCCGATGCAATTTCTGTGTTTCATCGTCAATGGGAGGTCCAATGGATACAGAAGACCTGCAGAGGAGCATCAGAATGTAAAACTGGTGACACAGGTGACGTTCAAAACATAGACAGTAGGAAGACTCAGTCTTCCTATACTTAAGTCGGAATTGTGTCTCTTATATTTAATTCCGATGCAATTTCTGTGTTTCATCGTCAATGGGAAGGTCCAATGGATACAGAAGACCTGCAGAGGAGCATCAGAATGTAAAACTGGTGACACAGGAAACGCTCAAAACATAGACAGCAGGAAGACTCAGTCTTCCTATACTTAAGTCGGCATTGTGTCTCTTATATTTATTTCCGATGAAATTTCTGTGTTTCATCGTGAATGGGAAGGTCCAAGGGATATAGTAAACCTGCAGAGGTGCATCAGAAAGGAAAACTGATGACACAGGAAACGCTCAAAACATAGACAGTAGGAAGACTTAGTCTTCCTGTACTTAAGTCGGCATTGTGTCTCTTATATTTAATTCCGATGCAATTTCTGTGTTTCATCGTCACTGTGAAGGTCCAACGGATACAGTAAAACTGTAGAGGTGCATCGGAATGTAAAACTGGTGACACAGGAAACGCTCAAATTATAGACAGTAGGAAGACTCAGTCTTCCTGTACTTAAGTCGGCATTGTGTCTCTTATATTTAATTCCGATGCAATTTCTGTGTTTCATCGTCAATGGGAAGGTCCAATGGATACAGAAGACCTGCAGAGGAGCATCAGAATGTAAAACTGGTGACACAGGAAACGCTCAAAACATAGACAGCAGGAAGACTCAGTCTTCCTATACTTAAGTCGGCATTGTGTCTCTTATATTTATTTCCGATGAAATTTCTGTGTTTCATCGTGAATGGGAAGGTCCAAGGGATATAGTAAACCTGCAGAGGTGCATCGGAAAGGAAAACTAATGACACAGGAAACGCTCAAAACATAGACAGTAGGAAGACTTAGTCTTCCTGTACTTAAGTCGGCATTGTGTCTCTTATATTTAATTCCGATGCAATTTCTGTGTTTCATCGTTACTGTGAACGTCAAACGGATACAGTAAACCTGTAGATGTGCATCAGAATGTAGAACTGGTGACACAGGAAACGCTCAAATCATAGAGAGTAGGAAGACTCAGTCTTAATGTACTTAAGTCGGCATTGTGTCTCTTATATTTAATTCCGATGCAATTTCTGTGTTTCATCGTCAGTGGGAAGGTCCAAGGGATACAGTAAACCTGAAGAGGTGCATCGGAATGTAAAACTAGTGTCACAGGAAACGCTCAAAACATAGACAGTAGGAAGACTCAGTCTTCCTGTACTTAAGTCGGCATTGTGTCTCTTATATTTAATTCCGATGCAATTTCTGTGTTTCATCGTCAATGGGAAGGTCCAATGGATACAGAAAACCTGCAGAGGTGCATCAGAATGTAAAACTGGTGACACAGGAAACGCTCAAAACATAGACAGTAGGAAGACTCAGTTTTCCTGTACTTAAGTCGGCATTGTGTCTCTTATATTTAATTGCGATGTAATTTCTGTGTTTCATCGTCAATGGCAAGGTCCAATGGACACAGAAGACCTGCAGAGGAGCATCAGAATGTAAAACTGGTGACACAGAAGACGCTCAAAACATAGACAGTAGGAAGACTCAGTCTTCCTATACTTAAGTCGGCATTGTGTCTCTTATATTTATTTCCGATGAAATTTCTGTGTTTCATCGTGAATGGGAAGGTCCAAGGGATATAGTAAACCTGCAGAGGTGCATCGGAAAGTAAAACTGATGACACAGGAAACGCTCAAAACATAGACAGTAGGAAGACTTAGTCTTCCTGTACTTAAGTCGGCATTGTGTCACTTATATTTAATTCCGATGCAATTTCTGTGTTTCATCGTCACTGTGAAGGTCCAACGGATACAGTAAACCTGTAGAGGTGCATCGGAATGTAAAACTGGTGACACGGGAAACCCTCAAATTATAGACAGTAGTAAGACTCAGTCTTCCTGTACTTAAGTCGGCATTGTGTCTCTTATATTTAATTCCGATGTAATTTCTGTGTTTCATCGTCAATGGGAAGGTCTAAGGGATACAGTAAACCTGCAGAGGTGCATCGGAATGTAATACTGGTGACACAGGAAACGCTCAAAACATAGAGAGTAGGAAGACTCAGTCTTCCTGTACTTAAGTCGGCATTGTGTCTCTTATATTTAATTCCGATGCAATTTCTGTGTTTCATCGTCAATGGGAAGGTCCAATGGATACAGAAAACCTGCAGAGGTGCATCAGAATGTAAAACTGGTGACACAGGAAACGCTCAAAACAAAGACAGTAGGAAGACTCAGTTTTCCTGTACTTAAGTCGGCATTGTGTCTCTTATATTTAATTCCGATGCAAATTCTGTGTTTCATCGTCAATGGGAGGTCCAATGGATACAGAAGACCTGCAGAGGAGCATCAGAATGTAAAACTGGTGACACAGGTGACGCTCAAAACATAGACAGTAGGAAGACTCAGTCTTCCTATACTTAAGTCGGAATTGTGTCTCTTATATTTAATTCCGATGCAATTTCTGTGTTTCATCGTCAATGGGAAGGTCCAATGGATACAGAAGGCCTGCAGAGGTGCATCAGAAAGGAAAACTGATGACACAGGAAACGCTCAAAACATAGACAGTAGGAAGACTTAGTCTTCCTGTACTTAAGTCGGCATTGTGTCTCTTATATTTAATTCCGATGCAATTTCTGTGTTTCATCGTCACTGTGAAGGTCCAACGGATACAGTAAAACTGTAGAGGTGCATCGGAATGTAAAACTGGTGACACAGGAAACGCTCAAATTATAGACAGTAGGAAGACTCAGTCTTCCTGTACTTAAGTCGGCATTGTGTCTCTTATATTTAATTCCGATGCAATTTCTGTGTTTCATCGTCAATGGGAAGGTCCAATGGATACAGAAGACCTGCAGAGGAGCATCAGAATGTAAAACTGGTGACACAGGAAACGCTCAAAACATAGACAGCAGGAAGACTCAGTCTTCCTATACTTAAGTCGGCATTGTGTCTCTTATATTTATTTCCGATGAAATTTCTGTGTTTCATCGTGAATGGGAATGTCCAAGGGATATAGTAAACCTGCAGAGGTGCATCGGAAAGGAAAACTGATGACACAGGAAACGCTCAAAACATAGACAGTAGGAAGACTTAGTCTTCCTGTACTTAAGTCGGCATTGTGTCTCTTATATTTAATTCCGATGCTATTTCTGTGTTTCATCGTCACTGTGAAGGTCAAAAGTATACAGTAAACCTGTAGAGGTGCATTGGAATATAAAACTGGTGACACAGGAAAAGCTAAAATTATAGACAGTAGGAAGACACAGTCTTCCTGTACTTAAGTCGGCATTGTGTCTCTTATATTTAATTCCGATGCAATTTCTGTGTTTCATCGTCAATGGGAAGGTCCAAGGGATACAGTAAGCCTGCAGAGGTACATCAGAATGTAAAACTGGTGACACAGGAAACGCTTAAAACATAGAGAGTAGGAAGACTCAGTCTTCCTGTACTTAAGTCGGCATTGTGTCTCTTATATTTAATTCCGATGCAATTTCTGTGTTTCATCGTGAATCGGAAGGTCCAAGGGATACAGTAAACCTGAAGAGGTGCATCGTAATGTAAAACTAGTGTCACAGGAAACGCTCAAAACATAGAGAGTAGGAAGACTCAGTCTTCCTGTACTTAAGTCGGCATTGGTTCTCTTATATTTAATTCCGATGCAATTTCTGTGTTTCATCGTCAATGGGAAGGTCCAAGGGATACAGTAAACCTGCAGAGGTGCATCGGAATGTAAAACTGGTGACACAGGAAACGCTCAAAATGTAGACAGTAGGAAGACTCAGTCTTCCTGTACTTAAGTCGGCATTGTGTCTCTTATATTTAATTCCGATGCATTTTCTGTGTTTCATCGTCAATGGGAAGGTCCAAGGGATACAGTAAACCTGCAGAGGTGCATCAGAATGTAAAACTGGTGACACAGGAAACGCTCAACACATAGACAGTAGGAAGACTCATTCTTCCTGTATTTAAGTCGGCATTGTGTCATTTATATTTAATTCCGATGCAATTTCTGTGTTTCATCGCCAATGGGAAGGTCCAAGGGATACAGTAAACCTGCAGTGGTGCAACGGAATGTAAAACTAGTGACACAGGAAACGCTCAAAACATAGACAGTAGGAATACTCTGTCTTCCTGTACTTAAGTCGGCATTGTGTCTCTTATATTTAATTCCGATGCAATTTTTGTGTTTCATCGTCACTGTGAAGGTCCAACGGATACAGTAAACCTGTAGAGGTGCATCGGAATGTAAAACTGGTGACACAGGAAACGCTCAAATTATAGACAGTAGGAAGACTCAGTCTTCCTGTACTTAAGTCGGCATTGTGTCTCTTATATTTAATTCCGATGCAATTTATGTGTTTCATCGTCAATGGGAAGGTCCAATGGATACAGCAAACCTGCAGAGGTGCATCAGAATGTAAAACTGGTGACACAGGAAACGCTCAACACATAGACAGTAGGAAGACCCAGTTTTCCTGTATTTAAGTCGGCATTGTGTCTCTTATATTTAATTCCGATGCAATTTCTGTGTTTCATCGTCAATGGGAAGTTCCAATGGATACAGAAGACCTGCAGAGGAGCATCAGAATGTAAAACTGGTGACACAGGAAACGCTCAAAACATAGACAGTAGGAAGACTCAGTCTTCCTATACTTAAGTCGGCATTGTGTCTCTTATATTTATTTCCGATGAAATTTCTGTGTTTCATCGTGAATGGGAAGGTCCAAGGGATATAGTAAACCTGCAGAGGTGCATCGGAAAGGAAAACTGATGACACAGGAAACGCTCAAAACATAGACAGTAGGAAGACTTAGTCTTCCTGTACTTAAGTCGGCATTGTGTCTCTTATATTTAATTCCAATGCAATTTCTGTGTTTCATCGTCACTGTGAAGGTCCAACGGATACAGTAAACATGTAGAGGTGCATCGGAATGTAAAACTGGTGACACAGGAAACGCTCAAATTATAGACAGTAGGAAGACTCAGTCTTCCTGTACTTAAGTCGGCATTGTGTCTCTTATATTTAATTCCGATGCAATTTCTGTGTTTCATCGTGAATGGGAAGGTCCAAGGGATACAGTAAACCTGAAGAGGTGCATCGGAATGTAAAACTAGTGTCACAGGAAACGCTCAAAACATAGACAGTAGGAAGACTCAGTCTTCCTGTACTTAAGTCGACATTGTGTCTCTTATATTTAATTTCGATGCAATTTCTGTGTTTCATCGTCAATGGGAAGGTCCAAGGGATACAGTAAACCTGCAGAGGTGCATCGGAATGTAAATCTGGTGACACAGGAAACGCTCAAAACGTAGACAGTAGGAAGACTCAGTCTTCCTGTACTTAAGTCGGCGTTGTGTCTCTTATATTTAATTCCGATGCAATTTCTGTGTTTCATCGTTAATGGGAAGGTCCAAGGGATACAGTAAACCTGCAGAGGTGCATCAGAATGTAAAACTGGTGACACAGGAAACGATCAACACATAGACAGTAGGAAGACTCATTCTTCCTGTATTTAAGTCGGCATTGTGGCTCTTATATTTAATTCCGATGCAATTTCTGTGTTTCATCGCCAATGGGAAGGTCCAAGGGATACAGTAAACCTGCAGTGGTGCATCGGAATGTAAAACTAGTGACACAGGAAACGCTCAAAACATAGACAGTAGGAAGACTCTGTCTTCCTGTATTAAGTCGGCATTGTGTCTCTTATATTTAATTCCGATGCAATTTCTGTGTTTCATCGTCAATGGGAAGGTCCAAGGGATACAGTAAGCCTGCAGAGGTGCATCAGAAAGTAAAACTGGTGACACAGGAAACGCTCAAAACATAGAGAGTAGGAAGACTCAGTCTTCCTGTACTTAAGTCGGCATTGTGTCTCTTATATTTAATTCCGATGCAATTCCTGTGTTTCATCGTCAATGGGAAGGTCCAAGGGATACAGTAAACCTGCAGAGGTGCATCGGAATGTAAAACTAGTGACACAGGAAACGCTGAAAACATAGACAGTAGGAAGACTCATTCTTCCTGTACTTAAGTCGGCATTGTGTCTCTTATAGTTAATTCTGATTCAATTTCTGTGTTTCATCGTCACTGTGAAGGTCCAAGGGTTACAGTAAACCTGTAGAGGTGCATCGGAATGTAAAACTGGTGACACAGGAAACGCTCAAATTATAGACAGTAGGAAGACTCAGTCTTCCTGTACTTAAGTCGGCATTGTGTCTCTTATATTTAATTCCGATGCAATGTCTGTGTTTCATCGTCAATGGGAAGGTCCAAGGGATACAGTAAGCCTGTAGAGGTGCATCATAATGCAAAACTGGTGACACAGGAAACGCTCAAAACATAGACATTAGGATGACTCAGTCTTCCTGTACTTAAGTCGGCATTGTGTCTCTTATATTTAATTCCGATGCAATTTCTGTGTTTCATCGTGAATGGGAAGGTCCAAGGGATACAGTAAACCTGAAGATGTGCATCGTAATGAAAAACTAGTGTCACAGGAAACGCTCAAAACATAGACAGTAGGAAGACTCAGTCTTCCTGTACTTAAGTCGGCATTGGTTCTCTTATATTTAATTCCGATGCAATTTCTGTGTTTCATCGTCAATGGGAAGGTCCAAGGGATACAGTAAACCTGCAGAGGTGCATCGGAATGTAAAACTGGTGACACAGGAAATGCTCAAAACGTAGACAGTAGGAAGACTCAGTCTTCCTGTACTTAAGTCGGCATTGTGACTCTTATATTTAATTCCGATGCAATTTCTGTGTTTCATCGTCAATGGGAAGGTCCAAGGGATACAGTAAACCTGCAGAGGTGCATCAGAATGTAAAACTGGTGACACAGGAAACGCTCAACACATAGACAGTAGGAAGACTCATTCTTCCTGTATTTAAGTAGGCATTGTGGCTCTTATATTTAATTCCGATGCAATTTCTGTGTTTCATCGCCAATGGGAAGGTCCAAGGGATACAGTAAACCTGCAGTGGTGCAACGGAATGTAATACTAGTGACACAGGAAACGCTCAAAACATAGACAGTAGGAAGACTCTGTCTTCCTGTACTTAAGTCGGCATTGTGTCTCTTATATTTAATTCCGATGAAATTTCTGTGTTTCATCGTCACTCTGAAGGTCCAACGGATACAGTAAACCTGTAGAGGTGCATCGGAATGTAAAACTGGTGAAACAGGAAACGCTCAAATTATAGACAGTAGGAATACTCAGTCTTCCTGTACTTAAGTCGGCATTGTGTCTCTTATATTTAATTCCGATGCAATTTCTGTGTTTCATCGTCAATGGGAAGGTCCAAGGGATACAGTAAACCTGCAGAGGTGCATCAGAATGTAAAACTGGTGACACAGGAAACGCTCAACACATAGACAGTAGGAAGACTCATTCTTCCTGTACTTAAGTCGGCATTGTGTCTCTTATATTTAATCCCGATGCAATTTCTGTGTTTCATCGTCAATGGGAAGGTCCAAGTGATACAGTAAACCTGCAATGGTGCATCGGAATGTAAAACTAGTGACACAGGAAACGCTCAAAACATAGACAGTAGGAAGACTCAGTCTTCCTGTACTTAAGTCGGCATTGTGTCTCTTATATTAAATTCCGATGCAATTTCTGTGTTTCATCGTCAATGCGAAGGTCCAAGGGAAACAGTAAACCTGCAGAGGTGCATCGGAATGTTAAACTGGTGACACAGGAAACGCTCAAAACAATGACAGTAGGAAGACTCAGTCTTCCTGTACTTAAGCCGGCATTGTGTCTCTTATATTTATTTCCGATGAAATTTCTGTGTTTCATCGTGAATGGGAAGGTCCAAGGAATACAGTAAACCTGCAGTGGTGCATCGGAAAGTAAAACTGATGACACAGGAAACGCTCAAAACATAGACAGTAGGAAGACTCAGTCTTCCTGTACTTAAGTTGGCATTGTGTCTCTTATATTTAATTCCGATGCAATTTCTGTGTTTCATCGTCAATTGGAAGGTCCAAGGGATACAGTAATCCTGCAGAGGTGCATCAGAATGTAAAACTGGTGACACAGGAAACGCTTAAAACATTGACCGTACGAAGACTGTTTTCTTGTACTTAAGTCGGCATTGTGTCTCTTATATTTAATTTCGGTGCAATTTCTGTGTTTCATCGTCAATGGGAAGGTCCAAGGGATACAGGAAACCTGCAGAGGTGCATCGGAATGTCAAACTGGTAACACAGGAAACGCTCAAAACATAGAGAGTAGGAAGACTCAGTCTTCCTGTACTTATGTCGGCATTGTGACTCTTATATTTAATTCCGATGCAATTTCTGTGTTTCATCGTGATTGGGAAGGTCCAAGGGAAACAGTAAACCTGCAGAGGTGCATCAGAATGTAAAACTGGTGAAACAGGAAACGCTCAACACATAGACAGTAGGAAGACTCATTCTTCCTGTATTTAAGTCGGCATTGTGGCTCTTATATTTAATTCCGATGCAATTTCTGTGTTTCATCGCCAATGGGAAGGTCCAAGGGATACAGTAAACCTGCAGTGGTGCATCGGAATGTAAAACTAGTGACACAGGAAACGCTCAAAACATAGACAGTAGGAAGACTCTGTCTTCCTGTATTAAGTCGGCATTGTGTCTCTTATATTTAATTCCGATGCAATTTCTGTGTTTCATCGTCAATGGGAAGGTCCAAGGGATACAGTAAGCCTGCAGAGGTGCATCAGAAAGTAAAACTGGTGACACAGGAAACGCTCAAAACATAGAGAGTAGGAAGACTCAGTCTTCCTGTACTTAAGTCGGCATTGTGTGTCTTATATTTAATTCCGATGCAATTCCTGTGTTTCATCGTCAATGGGAAGGTCCAAGGGATACAGTAAACCTGCAGAGGTGCATCGGAATGTAAAACTAGCGACACAGGAAACGCTGAAAACATAGACAGTAGGAAGACTCAGTCTTCCTGTACTTAAGTCGGCATTGTGTCTCTTATATTTAATTCCGATGCAATTTCTGTGTTTCATCGTCAATGTGAAGGTCCAAGGGTTACAGTAAACCTGCAGAGGTGCATCAGAATGTAAAACTGGTGACACAGGAAACGCTCAACACATAGACTGTAGGAAGACTCATTCTTCCTGTACTTAAGTCGGCATTGTGTCTCTTATAGTTAATTCTGATTCAATTTCTGTGTTTAATCGTCACTGTGAAGGTCCAAGGGTTACAGTAAACCTGTAGAGGTGCATCGGAATGTAAACCTGGTGACACAGGAAACGCTCAAATTATAGACAGTAGGAAGACTCAGTCTTCCTGTACTTAAGTCGGCATTGTGTCTCTTATATTTAATTCCGATGCAATTTCTGTGTTTCATCGTCAATGGGAAGGTCCAAGGGATACAGTAAGCCTGTAGAGGTGCATCATAATGCAAAACTGGTGACACAGGAAACGCTCAAAACATAGACATTAGGATGACTCAGTCTTCCTGTACTTAAGTCGGCATTGTGTCTCTTATATTTAATTCCGATGCAATTTCTGTGTTTCATCGTGAATGGGAAGGTCCAAGGGATACAGTAAACCTGAAGATGTGCATCGTAATGTAAAACTAGTGTCACAGGAAACGCTCAAAATATAGACAGTAGGAAGACTCAGTCTTCCTGTACTTAAGTCGGCATTGGTTCTCTTATATTTAATTCCGATGCAATTTCTGTGTTTCATCGTCAATGGGAAGGTCCAAGGGATACAGTAAACCTGCAGAGGTGCATCGGAATGTAAAACTGGTGACACAGGAAACGCTCAAAACGTAGACAGTAGGAAGACTCAGTCTTCCTGTACTTAAGTCGGCATTGTGACTCTTATATTTAATTCCGGTGCAATTTCTGTGTTTCATCGTCAATGGGAAGGTCCAAGGGATACAGTAAACCTGCAGAGGTGCATCAGAATGTAAAACTGGTGACACAGGAAACGCTCAACACATAGACAGTAGGAAGACTCATTCTTCCTGTATTTAAGTCGGCATTGTGGCTCTTATATTTAATTCCGATGCAATTTCTGTGTTTCATCGCCAATGGGAAGGTCCAAGGGATACAGTAAACCTGCAGTGGTGCAACGGAATGTAAAACTAGTGACACAGGAAACGCTCAAAACATAGACAGTAGGAAGACTCTGTCTTCCTGTACTTAAGTCGGCATTGTGTCTCTTATATTTAATTCCGATGCCATTTCTGTGTTTCATCGTCAATGGGAAGGTCCAAGGGATACAGTAAACCTGCAGAGGTGCATCAGAATGTAAAACTGGTGACACAGGAAACGCTCAACACATAGACAGTAGGAAGACTCATTCTTCCTGTACTTAAGTCGGCATTGTGTCTCTTATATTTAATCCCGATGCAATTTCTGTGTTTCATCGTCAATGGGAAGGTCCAAGTGATACAGTAAACCTGCAATGGTGCATCAGAATGTAAAACTAGTGACACAGGAATCGCTCAAAACATAGACAGTAGGAAGACTCAGTCTTCCTGTACTTAAGTCGGCATTGTGTCTCTTATATTTAATTCCGATGCAATTTCTGTGTTTCATCGTCAATGTGAAGGTCCAAGGGAAACAGTAAACCTGCAGAGGTGCATCGGAATGTTAAACTGGTGACACAGGAAACGCTCAAAACAATGACAGTAGGAAGACTCAGTCATCCTGTACTCAAGCCGGCATTGTGTCTCTTATATTTATTTCCGATGAAATCCATGTTTTTCATCGTGAATGGGAAGGTCCAAGGAATACAGTAAACCTGCAGTGGTGCATCGGAAAGTAAAACTGATGACACAGGAAACGCTCAAAACATAGACAGTAGGAAGACTCAGTCTTCCTGTACTTAAGTTGGCATTGTGTCTCTTATATTTAATTCCGATGCAATTTCTGTGTTTCATCGTCAATGAGAATGTCCAAGGGATACAGTAAACCTGCAGTGGTGCAACGGAATGTAAAACTAGTGACACAGGAAACGCTCAAAACATAGACCGTACGAAGACTGTTTTCTTGTACTTAAGTCGGCATTGTGTCTCTTATATTTAATTTCGATGCAATTTCTGTGTTTCATCGTCAATGGGAAGGTCCAAGGGATACAGTAATCCTGCAGAGGTGCATCAGAATGTAAAACTGGTGACACAGGAAACGCTTAAAACATTGACCGTACGAAGACTGTTTTCTTGTACTTAAGTCGGCATTGTGTCTCTTATATTTAATTTCGATGCAATTTCTGTGTTTCATCGTCAATGGGAAGGTCCAAGGGATACAGGAAACCTGCAGAGGTGCATCGGAATGTCAAACTGGTAACACAGGAAACGCTCAAAGCATAGAGAGTAGGAAGACTCAGTCTTCCTGTACTTATGTCGGCATTGTGACTCTTATATTTAATTCCGATGCAATTTCTGTGTTTCATCGTGATTGGGAAGGTCCAAGGGATACAGTAAACCTGCAGAGGTGCATCGGAATGTAAAACTGGTGACACAGGAAACGCTCAAAACATAGACAGAGGAAGACTCAGTCTTCCCATACCTAAGTCGGCAATGTGTCTCTTATATTTGTTTCCGATGAAATGTCTGTGTTTCTTCGTGAATGGGAAGGTCCAAGGGATATAGTAAACCTGCAGAGGTGCAACATAAAGTAAAACTGATGACACAGGAAACGCTCAAATCATAGACAGTAGGAAGACTCAGTCTTCCTGTACTTAACTCGGCATTGTGTGTCTTATATTTAATTCCGATGCAATTTCTGTGTTTAAATCGTCAATGGGAAGCTCTACGGTATACAGTAAACTATGCAGAAGTGCATCGGAATGTAAATCTGGTGACACAGGAAACGCTCAAATTATAGACAGTAGGAAGACACAGTCTTCCTGTACTTAAGTCGGCATTGTGTCTCTTATATTTAACTCCGATTCAATTTCTGTGTTTCATCGTCACTGTGAATGTCCAAGGGATACAGTAAACCTGTAGAGGTGCATCGGAATGTAAAACTGGTGACACAGGAAACGCTCAAATTATAGACAGTAGGAAGACTCAGTCTTCCTGTACTTAAGTCGGCATTGTGTCTCTTATATTTAATTCCGATGCAATTTCTGTGTTTCATCGTCAATGGGAAGGTCCAAGGGATACAGTAATCCTGCAGAGGTGCATCGGAATGTAAAACTGGTGACACAGGAAACGCTCAAAACATAGACATTAGAAAGACTCAGTCCTCCTGTACTTA
Source organism: Schistocerca nitens (assembly GCF_023898315.1). Classification (NCBI taxonomy): domain Eukaryota; kingdom Metazoa; phylum Arthropoda; class Insecta; order Orthoptera; family Acrididae; genus Schistocerca; species Schistocerca nitens. Next base: position 765,245,391 of record NC_064619.1, read on the forward strand.
AGTCGGCATTGTGTCTCTTATATTTAATTCCGACGCAATTTCTGTGTTTCATCGTCAATGGGAAGGTCCAATGGATACAGAAAACCTGCAGATGTGCATCAGAATGTAAAACTGGTGACACAGGAAACGCTCAAAACATAGACAGTAGGAAGACTCAGTCTTCCTATACTTAAGTCGGCATTGTGTCTCTTATATTTAATTCCGATGCGATTTCTGTGTTTCATCGACAAGGGGAAGGTCCAAGGGATACAGTAAACCGGCAGAGGTGCATCGGAATTTAAAACTGGTGACACAGGAAACGCTCAAAACATAGACAGAGGAAGACTCAGTCTTCCCATACCTAAGTCGGCATTGTGTCTCTTATATTTGTTTCCGATGAAATGTCTGTGTTTCATCGTGAATGGGAAGGTCCAAGGGATATAGTAAACCTGCAGAGGTGCATCAGAAAGTAAAACTGATGACACAGGAAACGCTCGAAAACATAGACAGTAGGAAACCTTAGTCTTCCTGTACTTAAGTCGGCATTGTGTCTCTTATATTTAATTCCGATGCATTTTCTGTGTTTCATCGTCACCGTGAAGGTCCAAGGGATACAGTAAACCTGTAGAGGTGCATCGGAATGTAAAACTGGTGACACAGGAAACGCTCAAACCATAGACAGTAGGAAGACTCAGTCTTCCTGTACTTAAGTCGGCATTGTGTCTCTTATATTTAATTCCAATGCAATTTCTGTGTTTCATCGTCAATGGGAAGGTCCAAGGGATACAGTAACCCTGCAGAGGTGCATCAGAATGTAAAACTGGTGACACAGGAAACGCTCAAAACATAGACTGTAGGAAGACTCAGTCTTCCTGTACTTAAGCCGGCATTGTGTCTCTTATATTTAATTCCGATGCAATTTCTGTGTTTCATTGTCAATGGGAAGGTCCAAGGGATACAGTAAACCTGCAGATTTGCATCGGAATGTAAAACTAGTGACACAGGAAACGCTCATAACATAGACAGTAGGAAGACTCAGTCTTTCTGTACTTAAGTCGGCATTGTATCTCCTGTATTTAATTCCGATGCGATTTATGTGTTTCATCGACAATGGGAAGGTCCAAGGGATACAGGAAACCTGCAGAGGTGCATCGGAATGTAAAACTGGTGACACAGGAAACGCTCAAAGCATTGACCGTACGTAGACTGTTTTCTTGTACTTAAGTAGGCATTGTGTCTCTTATATTTCATTTCGATGCAATTTCTGTGTTTCATCGTCAATGGGAAGGTCTAAGGTATACAGGAAACCTGCAGAGGTGCATCGGAATGTAAAACTTGTGACACAGGAAACGCTCAAATCATAGACGGTAGGAAGACTCAGTCTTGCTGTACTTAAGTCGGCATTGTGTGTCTTATATTTAATTCCGATGCAATTTCTGTGTTTCATCGTCAATGGGAAGCTCTACGGTATACAGTAAACCTGCAGAGGTGCATCGGAATGTAAATCTGGTGACACAGGAAACGCTCAAATCATAGACGGTAGGAAGACTCAGTCTTCCTTTACTTAAGTCGGCATTGTGTCACTTATATTTATTTCCGATGAAATTTCTGTGTTTCATCGTGAATGGGAAGGTCCAAGGGATTTAGTAAACCTGCAGAGGTGCATCGGAAAGTAAAACTGATGACACAGGAAACGCTCAAATCATAGACAGTAGGAAGACTTAGTCTTCCTGTACTTAAATCGGCATTGTGTCTTTTATATTTAACTCCGATTCAATTTCTGTGTTTCATCGTCACTTTGAAGGTCCAAGGGATACAGTAAACCTGTAGAGGTGCATCGGAATGTAAAACTGGTGACACAGGAAACGCTCAAATTATAGACAGTAGTAAGACTCAGTCTTCCTGTACTTAAGTCGGCATTGTGTCTCTTATATTTAATTCCGATGCAATTTCTGTGTTTCATCGTCAATGGGAAGGTCCAAGGAATACAGTAAGCCTGCAGAGGTGCATCAGAATGTAAAACTGGTGACACAGGAAACGCTCAAAGCATAGAGAGTAGGAAGACTCAGTCTTCCTGTAATTCAGTCGGCATTGTGTCTCTTATATTTAATTCCGGTGCAATTTCTGTGTTTCATCGTCAATGGGAAGGTCCAAGGGATACAGTAAACCTGCAGAGGTGTATCGGAATGTAAAACTAGTGACACAGGAAACGCTCAAATCATAGACAGTAGGAAGACTCAGTCTTCCTGTACTTAAGTCGGCATTGTGTCTCTTATATTTAATTCCGATGCAATTTCTGTGTTTCATCGTCAATGGGAAGGTCCAAGGGATACAGTAAACCTGCAGAGGTGCATCGGAATGTAAAACTGGTGACACAGGAAACGCTCAAAACATAGACAGTAGGAAGACTCATTCTTCCTGTACTTAAGTCGGCATTGTGTCTGTTATAATTAATTCCGATTCAAATTCTGTGTTTCATCGTCAGTGGGAAGGTCCAAGGGATACAGGAAACCTGCAGTGGTGCATCGGAATGTAAAACTAGTGACACAGGAAACGCTCAAACATAGACAGTAGGAAGACTCTGTCTTCCTGTACTTAAGTCGGCATTGTGTCTCTTATATTTAATTCCGATGCAATTTCTGTGTTTCATCGTCAATGGGAAGTTCCCAGGGAAACAGTAAACCTGCAGAGGTGCATCGGAATGTAAAACTGGTGACACAGGAAACGCTCAAAACATAGACAGTAGGAAGACTCAGTCTTCCTGTACTTAAGTCGGCATTGTGTCTCTTATATTTAAATTCGATGCAATTTGTGTGTTTCATCGCCAATTTGAAGGTGCAAGGGATACAGTAAACCTGCAGAGGTGCATCGGAATGTAAAACTGGTGACACAGGAAACGCTCAAAACATTGACTGTAAGAAGACTGTTTTCTTGTACTTAAGTCGGCATTGTGTCTCTTATATTTATTTCCGATGAAATTTCTGTGTTTCATCGTGAATGGGAAGGTCCAAGGGATATAATAAACCTGCAGAGGTGCATCGTAAAGTAAAACTGATGACACAGGAAACGCTCAAAACATAGAGAGTAGGAAGAATTAGTCTTCCTGTACTTAAGTCGGCATTGTGTCCCTTAAAATTTAATTCCGATGCAATTTCTGTTTTTCATCGTCAATGGGAACGTCCAAGGGATACAGTAAACCCTCAGAGGAGCCACGGAATGTAAAACTGATGACATAGGAAACGCTCAAAACATAGACAGAAGGAAGACTCAGTCTTCCTGTACTTTAGTCGGCATTGTGTCTCTTATATTTAATTCCAATGCAATATCTGTGTTTCATCGTCAATGGGAAGGTCCAAGGGATACAGTAAATCTGCTGAGGTGCATCAGAATGTAAAACTGGTGACACAGGAAACGCTCAAAGCATAGACAGTAGGAAGACTCAGTCTTCCTGTACTTAAGTCGGCATTGTGTCTCTTATATTTAACTCCGATGCAATTTCTGTGTTTCATCTTCAATGGGAAGGTCCAAGGGATACAGGAAACCTGCAGATGTGCATCGGAATGTAAAACTGGTGACACAGGAAAAGCTCAAATCATAGACAGTAGGAAGACTCAGTCTTCCTGTACTTAAGTCGGCATTGTGTCTCTTATATTTATTTCCGATGACATTTCTGTGTTCCATCGTGAATGGGAAGGTCCAAGGGATATAGTAATCCTGCAGAGGTGCCTCGGAAAGTAAAAGTGATGATACAGGAAACGCTCAAAACATAGACAGTAGGAAGACTTAGTCTTCCTGTACTTAAGTCGGCATTGTGTCTCTTATATTTAATTCCGATGCAATTTCTGTTTTTCAACGTCAATGGGAAGGTCGAAGGGATACAGTAAACCTGCAGAGGTGCATGTGAATGTAAAACTGATGACACAGAAAACGCTCAAAACACAGACAGTAGGAAGACTCAGTCTTCCTGTACTTAAGTCGGCAATGTGTCTCTTACATTTAATTCCGATGCAATTTCTGTGTTTCATCGTCAATGGGAAGGTCCAAGGGATACAGTAATCCTGCAGAGGTGCATCAGAATGTAAAACTGGTGACACAGGAAACGCTCAAAACATAGACAGTAGAAAGACTCAGTCTTCCTGTACTTAAGTCGGCATTGTGTTTCTTGTATTTAATTCCGATGTAATTTCTGTGTTTCATCGTCAATGGGAAGCTCCAAAGGATACAGAAAACCTGCAGAGGTGCATCAGAATATAAAACTGGTGACACAGGAAACGCTCAAAACATAGACAGTAGGAAGACTCAGTCTTCCAGTACTTAAGTCGGCATTGTGTCTCTTTAAATTCGATGCAATTTGTGTGTTTCATCGCCAATTTGAAGGTCCAAGGGATACAGTAAACCTGCAGAGGTGCATCGGAATGTAAAACTAGAGACACAGGAAACGCTCAAAACATAGAGAGTAGGAAGACTCAGTCTTCCTGTACTTAAGTCGGCAATGTGTCTCTTATATTTAATTCCGATGCAATTTCTGTGTTTCATCGTCAATGGGAAGGTCCAAGGGATACAGTAAACCTGCAGAGGTGCATCAGAATGTAAAACTGGTGACACAGGAAACGCTCAACACATAGACAGTAGGAAGACTCATTCTTCCTGTATTTAAGTCGGCATTGTGTCATTTATATTTAATTCCGATGCAATTTCATTGTTTCATCGCCAATGGGAAGGTCCAAGGGATACAGTAAACCCTCAGAGGTGCCACGGAATGTAAAACTGATGACATAGGAAACGCTCAAATCATAGACAGTAGGAAGACTCAGTCTTCCTGTACTTAAGTTGGCATTGTGTCTCTTATATTTAATTCCGATGCAATTTCTGTGTTTCATCGTCAATGGGAAGGTCCAAGGGATACAGTAATCCTGCAGAGGTGCATCAGAATGTAAAACTGGTGACACAGGAAACGCTTAAAACATTGACCGTACGAAGACTGTTTTCTTGTACTTAAGTCGGCATTGTGTCTCTTATATTTAATTTCGATGCAATTTCTGTGTTTCATCGTCAATGGGAAGGTCCAAGGGATACAGGAAACCTGCAGAGGTGCATCGGAATGTCAAACTGGTAACACAGGAAACGCTCAAAGCATAGAGAGTAGGAAGACTCAGTCTTCCTGTACTTTTGTCGGCATTGTGACTCTTATATTTAATCCCGATGCAATATCTGTGTTTCATCGTCAATGGGAAGGTCCAAGTGATACAGTAAACCTGCAATGGTGCATCAGAATGTAAAACTAGTGACACAGGAATCGCTCAAAACATAGACAGTAGGAAGACTCAGTCTTCCTGTACTTATGTCGGCATTGTGTCTCTTATATTTAATTCCGATGCAATTTCTGTGTTTCATCGTCAATGTGAAGGTCCAAGGGAAACAGTAAACCTGCAGAGGTGCATCGGAATGTTAAACTGGTGACACAGGAAACGCTCAAAACAATGACAGTAGGAAGACTCAGTCATCCTGTACTTAAGCCGGCATTGTGTCTCTTATATTTATTTCCGATGAAATTTCTGTTTTTCATCGTGAATGGGAAGGTCCAAGGAATACAGTAAACCTGCAGTGGTGCATCGGAAAGTAAAACTGATGACACAGGAAACGCTCAAAACATAGACAGTAGGAAGACTCAGTCTTCCTGTACTTAAGTTGGCATTGTGTCTCTTATATTTAATTCCGATGCAATTTCTGTGTTTCATCGTCAATGGGAAGGTCCAAGGGATACAGTAATCCTGCAGAGGTGCATCAGAATGTAAAACTGGTGACACAGGAAACGCTTAAAACATTGACCGTACGAAGACTGTTTTCTTGTACTTAAGTCGGCATTGTGTCTCTTATATTTAATTTCGATGCAATTTCTGTGTTTCATCGTCAATGGGAAGGTCCAAGGGATACAGGAAACCTGCAGAGGTGCATCGGAATGTAAAACTGGTGACACAGGAAACGCTCAAATCATAGACAGAGGAAGACTCAGTCTTCCTGTACTTAAGTCGGCATTGTGTCTCTTATATTTAATTCCGATGCAATTTCTGTGTTTCATCGTCAATGGGAAGGTCCAAGGGATACAGTAAACCTGCAGAGGTGCATCGGAATGTAAAACTGGTGACACAGGAAACGCTCAAAACATAGACAGAGGAAGACTCAGTCTTCCCACACCTAAGTCGGCAATGTGTCTCTTATATTTGTTTCCGATGAAATGTCTGTGTTTCTTCGTGAATGGGAAGGTCCAAGGGATATAGTAAACCTGCAGAGGTGCAACATAAAGTAAAACTGATGACACAGGAAACGCTCAAATCATAGACAGTAGGAAGACTCAGTCTTCCTGTACTTAACTCGGCATTGTGTGTCTTATATTTAATTCCGATGCAATTTCTGTGTTTAAATCGTCAATGGGAAGCTCTACGGTATACTGTAAACTATGCAGAAGTGCATCGGAATGTAAATCTGGTGACACAGGAAACGCTCAAATTATAGACAGTAGGAAGACACAGTCTTCCTGTACTTAAGTCGGCATTGTGTCTCTTATATTTAACTCCGATTCAATTTCTGTGTTTCATCGTCACTGTGAAGGTCCAAGGGATACAGTAAACCTGTAGAGGTGCATCGGAATGTAAAACTGGTGACACAGGAAACGCTCAAATTATAGACAGTAGGAAGACTCAGTCTTCCTGTACTTAAGTCGGCATTGTGTCTCTTATATTTAATTCCGATGCAATTTCTGTGTTTCATCGTCAATGGGAAGGTCCAAGGGATACAGTAATCCTGCAGAGGTGCATCGGAATGTAAAACTGGTGACACAGGAAACGCTCAAAACATAGACATTAGAAAGACTCAGTCCTCCTGTACTTAAGTCGGCATTGTGTCTCTTATATTTAATTCCGACGCAATTTCTGTGTTTCATCGTCAATGGGAAGGTCCAATGGATACAGAAAACCTGCAGATGTGCATCAGAATGTAAAACTGGTGACACAGGAAACGCTCAAAACATAGACAGTAGGAAGACTCAGTCTTCCTATACTTAAGTCGGCATTGTGTCTCTTATATTTAATTCCGATGCGATTTCTGTGTTTCATCGACAAGGGGAAGGTCCAAGGGATACAGTAAACCGGCAGAGGTGCATCGGAATTTAAAACTGGTGACACAGGAAACGCTCAAAACATAGACAGAGGAAGACTCAGTCTTCCCATACCTAAGTCGGCATTGTGTCTTTTATATTTGTTTCCGATGAAATGTCTGTGTTTCATCGTGAATGGGAAGGTCCAAGGGATATAGTAAACCTGCAGAGGTGCATCAGAAAGTAAAACTGATGACACAGGAAACGCTCGAAAACATAGACAGTAGGAAACCTTAGTCTTCCTGTACTTAAGTCGGCATTGTGTCTCTTATATTTAATTCCGATGCATTTTCTGTGTTTCATCGTCACCGTGAAGGTCCAAGGGATACAGTAAACCTGTAGAGGTGCATCGGAATGTAAAACTGGTGACACAGGAAACGCTCAAATTATAGACAGTAGGAAGACTCAGTCTTCCTGTACTTAAGCCGGCATTGTGTCTCTTATATTTAATTCCGATGCAATTTCTGTGTTTCATTGTCAATGGGAAGGTCCAAGGGATACAGTAAACCTGCAGATTTGCATCGGAATGTAAAACTAGTGACACAGGAAACGCTCATAACATAGACAGTAGGAAGACTCAGTCTTTCTCTACTTAAGTCGGCATTGTGTCTCCTGTATTTAATTCCGATGCGATTTATGTGTTTCATCGACAATGGGAAGGTCCAAGGGATACAGTAAACCTGCAGAGGTGCATCGGAATGTAAAACTGGTGACACAGGAAACGCTCAAAGCATTGACCGTACGTAGACTGTTTTCTTGTACTTAAGTAGGCATTGTGTCTCTTATATTTAATTTCGATGCAATTTCTGTGTTTCATCGTCAATGGGAAGGTCTAAGGTAGACAGGAAACCTGCAGAGGTGCATCGGAATGTAAAACTTGTGACACAGGAAACGCTCAAATCATAGACGGTAGGAAGACTCAGTCTTGCTGTACTTAAGTCGGCATTGTGTGTCTTATATTTAATTCCGATGCAATTTCTGTGTTTCATCGTCAATGGGAAGCTCTACGGTATACAGTAAACCTGCAGAGGTGCATCGGAATGTAAATCTGGTGACACAGGAAACGCTCAAATCATAGACGGTAGGAAGACTCAGTCTTCCTTTACTTAAGTCGGCATTGTGTCACTTATATTTATTACCGATGAAATTTCTGTGTTTCATCGTGAATGGGAAGGTCCAAGGGATTTAGTAAACCTGCAGAGGTGCATCGGAAAGTAAAACTGATGACACAGGAAACGCTCAAATCATAGACAGTAGGAAGACTTAGTCTTCCTGTACTTAAATCGGCATTGTGTCTTTTATATTTAACTCCGATTCAATTTCTGTGTTTCATCGTCACTTTGAAGGTCCAAGGGATACAGTAAACCTGTAGAGGTGCATCGGAATGTAAAACTGGTGACACAGGAAACGCTCAAATTTTAGACAGTAGTAAGACTCAGTCTTCCTGTACTTAAGTCGGCATTGTGTCTCTTATATTTAATTCCGATGCAATTTCTGTGTTTCATCGTCAATGGGAAGGTCCAAGGAATACAGTAAGCCTGCAGAGGTGCATCAGAATGTAAAACTGGTGACACAGGAAACGCTCAAAGCATAGGGAGTAGGAAGACTCAGTCTTCCTGTAATTCAGTCGGCATTGTGTCTCTTATATTTAATTCCGATGCAATTTCTGTGTTTCATCGTCAATGGGAAGGTCCAAGGGATACAGTAAACCTGCAGAGGTGTATCGGAATGTAAAACTAGTGACACAGGAAACGCTCAAATCATAGACAGTAGGAAGACTCAGTCTTCCTGCACTTAAGTCGGCATTGTGTCTCTTATATTTAATTCCGATGCAATTTCTGTGTTTCATCGTCAATGGGAAGGTCCAAGGGATACAGTAAACCTGCAGAGGTGCATCGGAATGTAAAACTGGTGACACAGGAAACGCTCAAAACATAGACAGTAGGAAGACTCATTCTTCCTGTACTTAAGTCGGCATTGTGTCTGTTATAATTAATTCCGATTCAAATTCTGTGTTTCATCGTCAGTGGGAAGGTCCAAGGGATACAGGAAACCTGCAGTGGTGCATCGGAATGTAAAACTAGTGACACAGGAAACGCTCAAACATAGACAGTAGGAAGACTCTGTCTTCCTGTACTTAAGTCGGCATTGTGTCTCTTATATTTAATTCCGATGCAATTTCTGTGTTTCATCGTCAATGGGAAGTTCCCAGGGAAACAGTAAACCTGCAGAGGTGCATCGGAATGTAAAACTGGTGACACAGGAAACGCTCAAAACACAGACAGTAGGATACTCAGTCTTCCTGTACTTAAGTCGGCATTGTGTCTCTTATATTTAAATTCGATGCAATTTGTGTGTTTCATCGTCAATGGGAAGGTCCAAGGGATACAGTAATCCTGCAGAGGTGCATCAGAATGTAAAACTGCTGACACAGGAAACGCTCAAAACATAGACAGTAGGAAGACTCAGTCTTCCTGTACTTAAGTCGGCATTGTGTTTCTTGTATTTAATTCCGATGCAATTTCTGTGTTTCATCGTCAATGGGAAGCTCCAATGGATACAGAAAACCTGCAAAGGTGCATCAGAATGTAAAACTGGTGACACAGGAAACGCTCAAAACATAGACAGTAGGAAGACTCAGGCTTCCTGTACTTAAGTCGGCATTGTGTCTCTTATATTTAAATTCGATGCAATTTGTGTGTTTCATCGCCAATTTGAAGGTGCAAGGGATACAGTAAACTTGCAGAGGTGCATCGGAATGTAAAACTGGTGACACAGGAAACGCTCAAAACATTGACTGTAAGAAGACTGTTATCTTGTACTTAAGTCGGCATTGTGTCTCTTATATTTATTTCCGATGAAATTTCTGTGTTTCATCGTGAATGGGAATGTCCAAGGGATATAATAAACCTGCAGAGGTGCATCGTAAAGTAAAACTGATGACACAGGAAACGCTCAAAACATAGAGAGTAGGAAGAATTAGTCTTCCTGTACTTAAGTCGGCATTGTGTCCCTTAAAATTTAATTCCGATGCAATTTCTGTTTTTCATCGTCAATGGGAACGTCCAAGGGATACAGTAAACCCTCAGAGGAGCCACGGAATGTAAAACTGATGACATAGGAAACGCTCAAAACATAGACAGTAGGAAGACTCAGTCTTCCTGTACTTAAGTCGGCATTGTGTCTCTTATATTTAACTCCGATGCAATTTCTGTGTTTCATCTTCAATGGGAAGGTCCAAGGGATACAGGAAACCTGCAGATGTGCATCGGAATGTAAAACTGGTGACACAGGAAAAGCTCAAATCATAGACAGTAGGAAGACTCAGTCTTCCTGTACTTAAGTCGGCATTGTGTCTCTTATATTTATTTCCGATGACATTTCTGTGTTCCATCGTGAATGGGAAGGTCCAAGGGATATAGTAATCCTGCAGAGGTGCCTCGGAAAGTAAAAGTGATGATACAGGAAACGCTCAAAACATAGACAGTAGGAAGACTTAGTCTTCCTGTACTTAAGTCGGCATTGTGTCTCTTATATTTAATTCCGATGCAATTTCTGTTTTTCAACGTCAATGGGAAGGTCGAAGGGATACAGTAAACCTGCAGAGGTGCATGTGAATGTAAAACTGATGACACAGAAAACGCTCAAAACACAGACAGTAGGAAGACTCAGTCTTCCTGTACTTAAGTCGGCAATGTGTCTCTTATATTTAATTCCGATGCAATTTCTGTGTTTCATCGTCAATGGGAAGGTCCAAGGGATACAGTAATCCTGCACAGGTGCATCAGCATGTAAAACTGGTGACACAGGAAACGCTCAAAACATAGACAGTAGAAAGACTCAGTCTTCCTGTACTTAAGTCGGCATTGTGTTTCTTGTATTTAATTCCGATTCAATTTCTGTGTTTCATCGTCAATGGGAAGCTCCAAAGGATACAGAAAACCTGCAGAGGTGCATCAGAATGTAAAACTGGTGACACAGGAAACGCTCAAAACATAGACAGTAGGAAGACTCAGTCTTCCAGTACTTAAGTCGGCATTGTGTTTCTTATATTTAAATTCGATGCAATTTGTGTGTTTCATCGCCAATTTGAAGGTCCAAGGGATACAGTAAACCTGCAGAGGTGCATCGGAATGTAAAACTGATGACACAGAAAACGCTCAAAACATAGACAGTAGGAAGACTCAGTCTTCCTGTACTTAAGTCGGCATTGTGTTTCTTATATTTAAATTCGATGCAATTTGTGTGTTTCATCGCCAATTTGAAGGTCCAAGGGATACAGTAAACCTGCAGAGGTGCATCGGAATGTAAAACTGATGACACAGAAAACGCTCAAAACATAGACAGTAGGAAGACTCAGTCTTCCTGTACTTAAGTCGGCAATGTGTCTCTTATATTTAATTCCGATGCAATTTCTGTGTTTCATCGTCAATGGGAAGGTCCAAGGGATACAGTAAACCTGCAGAGGTGCATCAGAATGTAAAACTGGTGACACAGGAAACGCTCAAAACATAGACAGTAGAAAGACTCAGTCTTCCTGTACTTAAGTCGGCATTGTGTTTCTTGTATTTAATTCCGATGCAATTTCTGTGTTTCATCGTCAATGGGAAGCTCCAAAGGATACAGAAAACCTGCAGAGGTGCATCGGAATGTAAAACTGGTGACACAGGAAAAGCTTAAATCATAGACAGTAGGAAGACTCCGTCTTCGTGTACTTAAGTCGGCATTGTGTGTGTTATATTTTATTCCGATTCAATTTCTGTGTTTCATCGTCAATGGGAAGGTCCAATGGATACAGAAAACCTGCAGAGGTGCATCAGAATGTAAAACTGGTGACACAGGAAACGCTCAAAACATAGACGGTAGGAAGACTCAGTTTTCCTGTACTTAAGAAGGCATTGTGTCTCTTATATTTAATTCCGATGCAATTTCTGTGTTTCATCGTCAATGGGAAGGTCCAATGGATACGGAAGGCCTGCAGAGGAGCATCAGAATGTAAAACTGGTGACACAGGAAACGCTCAAAAACATAGAAAGCAGGAAGACTCAGTCTACTTAAGTCGGCATTGTGTCTCTTATATTTATTTCCGATGAAATTTCTGTGTTTCATCGTAAATGGGAAGGTCCAAGGGATACAGTAAACCTGCAGAGGTGCATCGGAATGTAAAACTGGTGACAAAGGAAACGCTCAAAACGTAGACAGTAGGAAGACTCAGTCTTCCTGTACTTAAGTCGGCATTGTGTCCCTTATATTTAATTCCGATGCAATTTCTGTGTTTCATCGTCAATGAGAAGGTCCATGGGATACAGTAAACCTGCAGAGGTGCATCAGAATGTAAAACTGGTGACACAGGAAACGCTCAACCCATAGACAGTAGGAAGACTCATTCTTCCTGTATTTAAGTCGGCATTGTGTCTCTTATATTTAATTCCGATGCAGTTTCTGTGTTTCATCGTCAATGGGAATGTTTAAGGGATACAGTAAACCTGCAGTGGTGCATCGGAATGTAAAACTAGTGACACAGGAAACGCTCAAAACATAGACAGTAGGAAGACTCAGTCTTCCGGCACTTAAGTCGGCATTGTGTCTCTTATATTTCTTTCCGATGAATTTTCTGTGTTCCATCGTGAATGGGAAGGTCCAAGGGATATAGTAATCCTGCAGAGGTGCATCGGAAAGTAACACTGATGACACAGGAAACGCTCAAAACATAGACAGTAGGAAGACTTAAGTCGGCATTGTGTCTCTTATATTTAATTCCGATGCAATTTCTGTTTTTCATCGTCAATGGGAAGATCCAAGGGATACAGTAATCCTGCAGAGGTGCATCAGAATGTAAAACTGTTTACAACAGAAACGCTCAAAACACAGACAGTAGGAAGACTCAGTCTTCCTGTACTTAAGTCGGCATTGTGTTTCTTATATTTAATTCCGATGCAATTTCTGTGTTTCATTGTCAATGGGAAGGTCCAATGGATACAGAAAACCTGCAGAGGTGCATCAGAATGTAAAACTGGTGTCACAGGAAACGCTCAAAACATAGACAGTAGGAAGACTGAGTCTTCCTGTACTTAAGTCGCCATTGTGTTTCTTATATTTAATTCCGATGCGATTTCTGTGTTTCATCGAGAAAGGGAAGGTCAAAGGGATACACTAAACCGGCAGAGGTGCATCGGAATGGAAAACTGGTGACACAGGAAACGCTCAAAACATAGACAGTAGGAAGACTCATTCTTCCTGTATTTAAGTCGGCATTGTGTCCCTTATATTTAATTCCGATGCAATTTCTGTGTTTCATCGACAATGGGAAGGTCCAAGGGATACAGTAAACCTGCAGTGGTGCATCGGAATGTAAAACTAGTGACACAGGAAACGCTCAAAGCATAGAGAGTAGGAAGACTCAGTCTTCCTGTACTTAAGTCGGCATTGTGTCTCTTATATTTATTTCCGATGAAATTTCTGTGTTCCATCGTGAATGGGAAGGTCCAAGGGATATAGTAATCCTGCAGAGGTGCATCGGAAAGTAAAACTGATGATACAGGAAACGCTCAAAACATAGACAGTAGGAAGACTTAGTCTTCCTGTACTTAAGTCGGCATTGTGTCTCTTATATTTAATTCCGATGCAATTTCTGTTTTTCATCGTCAATGGGAAGGTCCAAGGGATACAGTAAACCTGCAGAGGTGCATCGGAATGTAAAACTGGTGACACAGGAAACGCTCAAAACATAGACAGTAGGAAGAGTCAGTCTTCCTGTACTTAAGTCGGCATTGTGTTTCTTATATTTAATTCCGATACGATTTCTGTGTTTCATCGAGAAAGGGAAGGTCAAAGGGATACAGTAAACCGGCAGAGGTGCATCGGAATGTAAAACTGGTGTCACAGGAAACGCTCAAAACATTGACGGTACGAAGACTGTTTCATTGCACTTAAGTCGGCATTGTGTCTCTTATATTTCATTTCGATGCAATTTCTGTGTTTCATCGTCAATGGGAAGGTCCAAGGGATACAGAAAAAACCTGCAGAGGTGCATCGGAATGTAAAACTAGTGTCACAGGAAACGCTCAAAACATAGACAGTAGGAAGACTCAGTCTTCCTGTACTTATGTCGGCATTGTGTCTCTTATATTTAATTCCGATGCAATTTCTGGGTTTCATCGTCAATGGGAAGGTCCAAGGGATACAGTAAACCTGCAGAGGTGCATCGGAATGTAAAACTGGTGACACAGGAAACGCTCAAAACGTAGACAGTAGGAAGACTCAGTCTTCCTGTACTTAAGTCGGCATTGTGTCTCTTATATTTAATTCCGATGCAATTTCTGTGTTTCATCGTCAATGGGAAGGTCCAAGTGATACAGTAAACCTGCAGAGGTGCATCAGAATGTAAAACTGGTGACACAGGAAACGCTCAACACATAGTCAGTAGGAAGACTCATTCTTCCTGTATTTAAGTCGGCATTGTGTCTCTTATATTTAATTCCGATGCAATTTCTGTGTTTCATCGTCAATGGGAAGGTCCAAGGGATACAGTAAACCTGCAGTGGTGCATCGGAATGTAAAACTAGTGACACAGGAAACGCTCAAAACATAGAGAGTAGGAAGACTCAGTCTTCCTGTACTTAAGTCGGCTTTGTGTCTCTTATATATATTTCCGATGAAATTTCTGTGATCCATCGTGAATGGGAAGGTCCAAGGGATATAGTAACCCTGCAGAGGTGCATCGGAAAGTAAAACTGATGATACAGGAAACGCTCAAAACATAGACAGTAGTAAGACTTAGTCTTCCTGTACTTAAGTCGGCATTGTGTCTCTTATATTTAATTCCGATGCAATTTCTGTTTTTCATCGTCAATGGGAAGGTCCAAGGGATACAGTAAACCTGCAGAGGTGCATCTGAATGTAAAACTGATGACACAGAAAACGCTCAAAACATAGACAGTAGGAAGACTCAGTCTTCCTGTACTTAAGTCGGCATTGTGTCTCTTATATTTAATTCCGATGCAATTTCTGTGTTTCATCGTGAATGGGAAGATCCAAGGGATACAGTAAACCTGCAGAGGTGCATCAGAATGTAAAACTGTTTACAACAGAATCGCTCAAAACATAGACAGTAGGAAGACTCAGTCTTCCTGTACTAAAGTCGGCACTGTGTTTCTTATATTTAATTCCGATGCAATTTCTGTGTTTCATTGTCAATGGGAAGGTCCAATGGATACAGAAGACCTGCAGAGATGCATCAGAATGTAAAACTGGTGACACAGGAAACGCTCAAAACATAGACAGTAGGAAGACTCAGTCTTCCTGTACTTAAGTCGGCATTGTGTTTCTTATATTTAATTCCGATGCGATTTCTGTGTTTCATCGAGAAAGGGAAGGTCAAAGGGATACACTAAACCGGCAGAGGTGCATCGGAATGTAAAACTGGTGACACAGGAAACGCTCAAAACATTGACCGTACGAAGACTGTTTTCTTGCACTTAAGTCGGCATTGTGTGTCTTATATATAATTTCGATGCAATTTCTGTGTTTCATCGTCAAAGGGAAGGTCCAAGGGATACAGAAAAAACCTGCAGAGGTGCATCGGAATGTAAAACTAGTGTCACAGGAAACGCTCAAAACATAGACATTAGGAAGACTCAGTCTTCCTTTACATAAGTCGGCATTGAGTCTCTTATATTTAATTCCGGTGCAATTTCTGTGTTTCATCGTCAATGGGAAGGTCCAAGGGATACAGTAAACCTGCAGAGGTGCATCGGAATGTAAAACAGGTGACACAGGAAACGCTCAAAACGTAGACAGTAGGAAGACTCAGTCTTCGTGTACTTAAGTCGGCACTGTGTCTCTTATATTTAATTCCGATGCAATTTCTGTTTTTCATCGTCAATGGGAAGGTCCAAGGGATACAGTAAACCTGCAGAGGTGCATCGGAATGTAAAACTGGTGACACAGGAAACGCTCAAAACATAGACAGTAGGAAGAGTCAGTCTTCCTGTACTTAAGTCGGCATTGTGTTTCTTATATTTAATTCCGATACGATTTCTGTGTTTCACCGAGAAAGGGAAGGTCAAAGGGATACAGTAAACCGGCAGAGGTGCATCGGAATGTAAAACTGGTGACACAGGAAACGCTCAAAACATTGACGGTACGAAGACTGTTTTCTTGCACTTAAGTCGGCATTGTGTCTCTTATATTTAATTTCTATGCAATTTCTGTGTTTCATCGTCAATGGGAAGGTCCAAGGGGTACAGAAAAAACCCAAGAGGTGCATCGGAATGTAAAACTAGTGTCACAGGAAACACTCAATACATAGACAGTAGGAAGACTCAGTCTTCCTGTACTTATGTCGGCATTGTGTCTCTTAAATTTAATTCCGATGCAATTTCTGGGTTTCATCTTCAATGGGAAGGTCCAAGGGATGCAGTAAACCTGCAGAGGTGCATCGGAATGTAACACTGGTGACACAGGAAACGCTCAAAACGTAGACAGTAGGAAGACTCAGTCTTCCTGTACTTAAGTCGGCATTGTGTCTCTTATATTTAATTCCGATGCAATTTCTGTGTTTCATCGTCAATGGGAAGGTCCAAGGGATACAGTAAACCTGCAGAGGTGCATCGGAATGTAAAACTAGTGACACAGGAAACGCTCAAAACATAGAGAGTAGGAAGACTCAGTCTTCCTGTACTTAAATTGGCATTGTGTCTCTTATATTTATTTCCGATGAAATTTCTGTGTTCCATCGTGAATGGGAAGGTCCAAGGGATATAGTAATCCTGCAGAGGTGCATCGGAAAGTAAAACTGATGATACAGGAAACGCTCAAAACATAGACAGTAGGAAGACTTAGTCTTCCTGTACTTAAGTCGGCATTGTGTCTCTTATATTTAATTCCGATGCAATTTCTGTTTTTTTTATCGTCAATGGGAAGGTCCAAGGGATACAGTAAACCTGCAGAGGTGCATCGGAATGTAAAACTGGTGACACAGGAAACGCTCAAAACATAGACAGTAGGAAGAGTCAGACTTCCTGTACTTAAGTCGGCATTGTGTTTCTTATATTTAATTCCGATACGATTTCTGTGTTTCATCGAGAAAGGGAAGGTCAAAGGGATACAGTAAACCGGCAGAGGTGCATCGGAATGTAAAACTGGTGACACAGGAAATGCTCAAAACATTGACGGTACGAAGACTGTTTTCTTGCACTTAAGTCGGCATTGTGTCTCTTATATTTAATTTCGATGCAATTTCTGTGTTTCATCGTCAATGGGAAGGTCCAAGGGATACAGAAAAAACCTGCAGAGGTGCATCGGAATGTAAAATTAGTGTCACAGGGAACGCTCAATACATAGACAGTAGGAAGACTCAGTCTTCCTGTACTTATGTCGGCATTGTGTCTCTTATATATAATTCCGATGCAATTTCTGGGTTTCATCGTCAATGGGAAGGTCCAAGGGATACAGTAAACCTGCAGAGGTGCATCGGAATGTAAAACTGGTGACACAGGAAACGCTCAAAACGTAGACAGTAGGAAGACTCAGTCTTCCTGTACTTAAGTCGGCATTGTCTCTCTTATATTTAATTCCGATGCAATTTCTGTGTTTCATCGTCAATGGGAAGGTCCAAGGGATACAGTAAACCTGCAGAGGTGCATCAGAATGTAAAACTGGTGACACAGGAAACGCTCAACACATAGACAGTAGGAAGACTCATTCTTCGTGTATTTAAGTCGGCATTGTGTCTCTTATATTTAATTCCGATGCAATTTCTGTGTTTCATCGTCAATGGGAAGGTCCAAGGGATACAGTAAACCTGCAGTGGTGCATCGGAATGTAAAACTAGTGACACAGGAAACGCTCAAAACATAGAGAGTAGGAAGACTCAGTCTTCCTGTACTTATGTCGGCATTGTGTCTCTTATATTTATTTCCGATGAAATTTCTGTTTTCCATCGTGAATGGGAAGGTCCAAGGGATATAGTAATCCTGCAGAGGTGCATCGGAAAGTAAAACTGATGATACAGGAAACGCTCAAAACATAGACAGTAGGAAGACTTAGTCTTCCAGTACTTAAGTCGGCATTGTGTTTCTTATATATAATTCCGATGCGATTTCTGTGTTTCATCGAGAAAGGGAAGGTCAAAGTGATACAGTAAACCGGCAGAGGTGCATCGGAATGTAAAACTGGTGACACAGGAAACGCTCAAAACATTGACCGTACGTAGACTGTTTTCTTGCACTTAAGTCGGCATTGTGTCTCTTATATTTAATTTCTATGGAATTTCTGTGTTTCATCGTCAATGGGAAGGTCCAAGGGATACAGAAAAAACCTGCACAAGTGCATCGGAATGTAAAACTTGTGTCACAGGAAACGCTCAAAACATAGACAGTAGGAAGACTCAGTCTTCCTATACTTTAGTCGGCATTGTGTCTCTTATATTTATTTCCGATGAGATTTCTGTGTTCCATCGTGAATGGGAAGGTCCAAGGGATATAGTAATCCTGCAGAGGTGCATCGGAAAGTAAAACTGATGATACAGGAAACGCTCAAAGCATAGACAGTAGGAAGACTTAGTCTTCCTGTACTTAAGTCGGCATTGTGTCTCTTATATTTAATTCCGATGCAATTTCTGTTTTTCATCGTCAATGGGAAGGTCCAAGGGATACAGTAAACCTGCAGAGGTGCATCGGAATGTAAAACTAGTGTCACAGGAAACGCTCAAAACATAGACAGTAGGAAGACTCAGTCTGCATTGTGTCCCTTATATTTAATTCCGATGCAATTTCTGTGTTTCATCGTCAATGAGAAGGTCCAAGGGATACAGTAAAACTGCAGAGGTGCATCAGAATGTAAAACTGGTGACACAGGAAACGCTCAACACATAGACAGTAGGAAGACTCATTCTTCCTGTATTTAAGTCGGCATTGTGTCTCTTATATTTATTTCCGATGAAATTTCTGTGTTCCATCGTCAATGGGAAGGTCCAAGGGATATAGTAATCCTGCAGAGGTGCATCGGAAAGTAAAACTGATGATACAGGAAACGCTCAAAACATAGACAGTAGGAAGACTTAGTCTTCCAGTACTTAAGTCGGCATTGTGTTTCTTATATTTAATTCCGATGCGATTTCTGTGTTTCATCGAGGAAGGGAAGGTCAAAGGGATACAGTAAACCGGCAGAGGTGCATCGGAATGTAAAACTGGTGACACAGGAAACGCTCAAAACATTGACCGTACGAAGACTGTTTTCTTGCACTTAAGTCGGCATTGTGTGTCTTATATTTAATTTATATGGAATTTCTGTGTTTCATCGTCAATGGGAAGGTCCAAGGGATACAGAAAAAACCTGCAGAGGTGCATCTGAATGTAAGTCTGGTGACACGGGAAACGCTCAAAACGTAGACAGTAGGAAGACTCAGTCTTCCTGTACTTATGTCGGCATTGTGTCTCTTATATTTATTTCCGATGAAATTTCTGTGTTCCATCGTGAATGGGAAGGTCCAAGGGATATAGTAATCCTGCAGTGGTGCATCGGAATGTAAAACTAGTGACACAGGAAACGCTCAAATCATAGAGAGTAGGAAGACTCAGTCTTCCTGTACTTAAGTCGGCATTGTGTCTCATATATTTATTTCCGATGAAATTTCTGTGTTCCATCGTGAATGGGAAGGTCCAAGGGATATAGTAATCCTGCAGAGGTGCATCGGAAAGTAAAACTGATGATACAGGAAACGCTCAAAACATAGACAGTAGGAAGACTTAGTCTTCCTGTACTTAAGTCGGCATTTTGTCTCTTATATTTAATTCCGATGCAATTTCTGTTTTTCATCGTCAATGGGAAGGTCCAAGGGATACAGTAAACCTGCAGAGGTGCATCAGAATGTAAAACTGGTGACACAGGAAACGCTACACACATAGACAGTAGGAAGACTCATTCTTCCTGTATTTAAGTCGGCATTGTGTCTCTTATATTTAATTCCGATGCAATTTCTGTGTTTCATCAACAATGGGAAGGTCCAAGGGATACAGTAAATCTGCGGTGGTGCATCGGAATGTAAAACTAGTGACACAGGAAACGCTCAATACATAGAGAGTAGGAAGACTCAGTCTTCCTATACTTAAGTCGGCATTGTGTCTCTTATATTTATTTCCGATGAAATTTCTGTGTTCCATCGTGAATGGGAAGGTCCAAGGGATATAGTAATCCTGCAGAGGTGCATCGGAAAGTAAAACTGATGATACAGGAAACGCTCAAAGCATAGACAGTAGGAAGACTTAGTCTTCCTGTACTTAAGTCGGCATTGTGTCTCTTATATTTAATTCCGATGCAATTTCTGTTTTTCATCGTCAATGGGAAGGTCCAAGGGATACAGTAAACCTGCAGAGGTGCATCGGAATGTAAAACTAGTGTCACAGGAAACGCTCAAACATAGACAGTAGGAAGACTCAGTCTTCCTGTACTTAAGTCGGCATTGTGTCTCTTATATCTAATTCCGATGCAATTTCTGTGTTTCATCGTCAATGGGAAGGTCCAAGGGATACAGTAAACCTGCAGAGGTGCATCGGAATGTAAAACTGGTGACACAGGAAACGCTCAAAACGTAGACAGTAGGAAGACTCAGTCTTCCTGTACTTAAGTCTGCATTGTGTCCCTTATATTTAATTCCGATGCAATTTCTGTGTTTCATCGTCAATGAGAAGGTCCAAGGGATACAGTAAAACTGCAGAGGTGCATCAGAATGTAAAACTGGTGACACAGGAAACGCTCAACACATAGACAGTAGGAAGACTCATTCTTCCTGTATTTAAGTCGGCATTGTGTCTCTTATATTTAATTCCGATGCAATTTCTGTGTTTCATCGACAATGGGAAGGTCCAAGGGATACAGTAAACCTGCAGTGGTGCATCGGAATGTAAAACTAGTGACACAGGAAACGCTCAAAACATAGAGAGTAGGAAGACTCAGTCTTCCTGTACTTAAGTCGGCATTGTGTCTCTTATATTTATTTCCGTTGAAATTTCTGTGTTCCATCGTGAATGGGAAGGTCCAAGGGATATAGTAATCCTGCAGAGGTGCATCGGAAAGTAAAACTGATGATACAGGAAACGCTCAAAACATAGACAGTAGGAAGACTTAGTCTTCCTGTACTTAAGTCGGCATAGTGTCTCTTATATTTAATTCCGATGCAATTTCTGTTTTTCATCGTCAATGGGAAGGTCCAAGGGATACAGTAAACCTGCAGAGGTGCATCGGAATGTAAAACTGGTGACACAGGAAACGCTCAAAACATAGACAGTAGGAAGACTCAGTCTTCCTGTACTTAAGTCGGCATTGTGTTTCTTATATTTAATTCCGATACGATTTCTGTGTTTCATCGAGAAAGGGAAGGTCAAAGGGATACAGTAAACCGGCAGAGGTGCATCGGAATGTAAAACTGGTGACACAGGAAACGCTCAAAACATTGACGGTACGAAGACTGTTTTCTTGCACTGAAGTCGGCATTGTGTCTCTTATATTTAATTTCGATGCAATTTCTGTGTTTCATCGTCAATGGGAAGGTCCAAGGGATACAGAAAAAACCTGCTGAGGTGCATCGGAATGTAAAACTAGTGTCACAGGAAACGCTCAAAACATAGACAGTAGGAAGACCCAGTCTTCCTGTACTTAAGTCGGCATTGTGTCTCTTATATTTAATTCCGATGCAATTTCTGTGTTTCATCGTCAATGGGAAGGTCCAAGGGATACAGTAAACCTGCAGAGGTGCATCGGAATGTAAAACTGGTGACACAGGAAACGCTCAAAACGTAGACAGTAGGAAGACTCAGTCTTCCTGTACTTAAGTCGGCATTGTGTCTCTTATATTTAATTCCGATGCAATTTCTGTGTTTCATCGTCAATGGGAAGGTCCGAGGGATACAGTAAACCTGCAGAGGTGCATCAGAATGTAAAACTGGTGACACAGGAAACGCTTAACACATAGACAGTAGGAAGACTCATTCTTCCTGTATTTAAGTCGGCATTGTGTCTCTTATATTTAATTCCGATGCAATTTCTGTGTTTCATCGTCAATGGGAAGGTCCAAGGGATACAGTAAACCTGCAGTGGTGCATCGGAATGTAAAACTAGTGACACAGGAAACGCTCAAAACATAGAGAGTAGGAAGACTCAGTCTTCCTGTACTTAAGTCGGCATTGTGTCTCTTATATTTATTTCCGATGAAATTTCTGTGTTCCATCGTGAATGGAAAGGTCCAAGGGATATAGTAATCCCGCAGAGGTGCATCGGAAAGTAAAACTGATGATACAGGAAACGCTCAAAACATAGACAGTACGAAGACTTAGTCTTCCTGTACTTAAGTCGGCATTGTGTTTCTTATATTTAATTCCGATGCGATTGATGTGTTTCATCGAGAAAGGGAAGGTCAAAGGGATACAGTAAACCGGCAGAGGTGCATCGGAATGTAAAACTGGTGACACAGGAAACGCTCAAAACATTGACCGTACGAAGACTGTTTTCTCGCACTTAAGTCGGCATTGTGTCTCTTATATTTAATTTCTATGGAATTTCTGTGTTTCATCGTCAATGGGAAGGTCCAAGGGATACAGAAAAAACCTGCAGAGGTGCATCGGAATGTAAAACTAGTGTCACAGGAAACGCTCAAAACATAGACAGTAGGAAGACTTAGTCTTCCTGTAGTTAAGTCGGCATTGTGTCTCTTATATTTAATTCCGAAGCAATTTCTGTGTTTCATCGTCAATGGGAAGGTCCAAGGGATACAGTAAACCTGCAGAGGTGCATCTGAATGTAAATCTGGTGACACGGGAAACGCTCAAAACGTAGACAGTAGGAAGACTCAGTCCTCCTGTACTTAAGTCGGCATTGTGTCTCTTATATTTAATTCCGATGCAATTTCTGTGTTTCATCGTCAATGGGAAGGTCCAAGGGATACAGTAAACCTTCAGAGGTGCATCAGAATGTAAAACTGGTGACACAGGAAACGCTCAACACATAGACAGTAGGAAGACTCATTCTTCCTGCATTTAAGACGGCATTGTGTCTCTTATATTTAATTCCGATGCAATTTCTGTGTTTCATCGACAATGGGAAGGTCCAAGGGATACAGTAAACCTGCAGTGGTGCATCGGAATGTAAAACTAGTGACACAGGAGACGCTCAAATCATAGTGAGTAGGAAGACTCAGTCTTCCTGTACTTAAGTCGGCATTGTGTCTCTTATATTTATTTCCGATGAAATTTCTGTGATCCATCGTGAATGGGAAGGTCCAAGGGATATAGTAATCCTGCAGAGGTGCATCGGAAAGTAAAACTGATGATACAGGAAACGCCAAAACATAGACAGTAGGAAGACTTAGTCTTCCTGTACTTATGTCGGCATTGTGTCTCTTATATTTAATTCCGATGCAATTTCTGTTTTTCATCGTCAATGGGAAGGTCCAAGGGATACAGTAAACCTGCAGAGGTGCATCAGAATGTAAAACTGGTGACACAGGAAACGCTCAACACATAGACAGTAGAAATACTCATTCTTCCTGTATTTAAGTCGGCATTGTGTCTCTTATATTTAATTCCGATGCAATTTCTGTGTTTCATCAACAATGGGAAGGTCCAAGGGATACAGTAAATCTGCAGTGGTGCATCGGAATGTAAAACTAGTGGCACAGGAAACGCTCAATACATAGAGAGTAGGAAGACTCAGTCTTCCTGTACTTAAGTCGGCATTGTGTCTCTTATATTTATTTCCGATGGAATTTCTGTGTTCCATCGCGAATGGGAAGGTCCAAGGGATATAGTAATCCTGCAGAGGTGCATCGGAAAGTAAAACTGATGATACAGGAAACGCTCAAAACATAGACAGTAGGAAGACTTAGTCTTCCTGTACTTAAGTCGCCATTGTGCCTCTTATATTTAATTCCGATGCAATTTCTGTTTTTCATCGTCAATGGGAAGGTCCAAGGGATACAGTAAACCTGCAGAGGTGCATCGGAATGTAAAACTAGTGTCACAGGAAACGCTCAAAACATAGACAGTAGGAAGACTCAGTCTTCCTGTACTTAAGTCGGCATTGTGTCTCTTATATTTAATTCCGATGCAATTTCTGTGTTTCATCGTCAATGGGAAGGTCCAAGGGATACAGTAAACCTGCAGAGGTGCATCGGAATGTAAAACTGGTGACACAGGAAACGCTCAAAACGTAGACAGTAGGAAGACTCAGTCTTCCTGTATTTAAGTCGGCATTGTGTCTCTTATATTTAATTCCGATGCAATTTCTGTGTTTCATCGACAATGGGAAGGTCCAAGGGATACAGTAAACCTGCAGTGGTGCATCGGAATGTAAAACTAGTGACACAGGAAACGCTCAAAACATAGAGAGTAGGAAGACTCAGTCTTCCTGTACTTAAGTCGGCATTGTGTCTCTTATATTTATTTCCGATGAAATTTCTGTGTTCCATCGTGAATGGGAAGGTCCAAGGGATATAGTAATCCTGCAGAGGTGCATCGGAAAGTAAAACTGATGATACAGGAAACGCTCAAAACATAGACAGTAAGAAGACTTAGTCTTCCTGTACTTAAGTCGGCATTGTGTCTCTTATATTTAATTCCGATGCAATTTCTGTTTTTCATCGTCAATGGGAAGGTCCAAGGGATACAGTAAACCTGCAGAGGTGCATCGGAATGTAAAACTAGTGTCACAGGAAACGCTCAAAACATAGACAGTAGAAAGACCCAGTCTTCCTGTACTTAAGTCGGCATTGTGTCTCTTATATTTAATTCCGATGCAATTTCTGTGTTTCATCGTCAATGGGAAGGTCCAAGGGATACAGTAAACCTGCAGAGGTGCATCGGAATGTAAAACTGGTGACACAGGAAACGCTCAAAACGTAGACAGTAGGAAGACTCAGTCTTCCTGTACTTAAGTCGGCATTGTGTCTCTTATATTTAATTCCGATGCAATTTCTGTGTTTCATCGTCAATGGGAAGGTCCGAGGGATACAGTAAACCTGCAGAGGTGCATCAGAATGTAAAACTGGTGACACAGGAAACGCTTAACACATAGACAGTAGGAAGACTCATTCTTCCTGTACTTAAGTCTGCATTGTGTCCCTTATATTTAATTCCGATGCAATTTCTGTGTTTCATCGTCAATGAGAAGGTCCAAGGGATACAGTAAAACTGCAGAGGTGCATCAGAATGTAAAACTGGTGACACAGGAAACGCTCAACACATAGACAGTAGGAAGACTCATTCTTCCTGTATTTAAGTCGGCATTGTGTCTCTTATATTTAATTCCGATGCGATTTCTGTGTTTCATCGTCAATGGGAAGGTCCAAGGGATACAGTTAACCTTCAGAGGTGCATCAGAATGTAAAACTGGTGACACAGGAAAAGCTCAACACATAGACAGTAGGAAGACTCATTCTTCCTGCATTTAAGTCGGCATTGTGTCTCTTATATTTAATTCCGATGCAATTTCTGTGTTTCATCGACAATGGGAAGGTCCGAGGGATACAGTAAACCTGCAGTGGTGCATCGGAATGTAAAACTAGTGACACAGGAAACGCTCAAATCATAGAGAGTAGGAAGACTCAGTCTTCCTGTACTTAAGTCGGCATTGTGTCTCATATATTTATTTCCGATGAAATTTCTGTGTTCCATCGTGAATGGGAAGGTCCAAGGGATATAGTAATCCTGCAGAGGTGCATCGGAAAGTAAAACTGATGATACAGGAAACGCTCAAAACATAGACAGTAGGAAGACTTAGTCTTCCTGTACTTAAGTCGGCATTTTGTCTCTTATATTTAATTCCGATGCAATTTCTGTTTTTCATCGTCAATGGGAAGGTCCAAGGGATACAGTAAACCTGCAGAGGTGCATCAGAATGTAAAACTGGTGACACAGGAAACGCTACACACATAGACAGTAGGAAGACTCATTCTTCCTGTATTTAAGTCGGCATTGTGTCTCTTATATTTAATTCCGATGCAATTTCTGTGTTTCATCAACAATGGGAAGGTCCAAGGGATACAGTAAATCTGCAGTGGTGCATCGGAATGTAAAACTAGTGACACAGGAAACGCTCAATACATAGAGAGTAGGAAGACTCAGTCTTCCTATACTTAAGTCGGCATTGTGTCTCTTATATTTATTTCCGATGAAATTTCTGTGTTCCATCGTGAATGGGAAGGTCCAAGTAATATAGTAATCCTGCAGAGGTGCATCGGAAAGTAAAACTGATGATACAGGAAACGCTCAAAGCATAGACAGTAGGAAGACTTAGTCTTCCTGTACTTAAGTCGGCATTGTGTCTCTTATATTTAATTCCGATGCAATTTCTGTTTTTCATCGTCAATGGGAAGGTCCAAGGGATACAGTAAACCTGCAGAGGTGCATCGGAATGTAAAACTAGTGTCACAGGAAACGCTCAAACATAGACAGTAGGAAGACTCAGTCTTCCTGTACTTAAGTCAGCATTGTGTCTCTTATATCTAATTCCGATGCAATTTCTGTGTTTCATCGTCAATGGGAAGGTCCAAGGGATACAGTAAACCTGCAGAGGTGCATCGGAATGTAAAACTGGTGACACAGGAAACGCTCAAAACGTAGACAGTAGGAAGACTCAGTCTTCCTGTACTTAAGTCTGCATTGTGTCCCTTATATTTAATTCCGATGCAATTTCTGTGTTTCATCGTCAATGAGAAGGTCCAAGGGATACAGTAAAACTGCAGAGGTGCATCAGAATGTAAAACTGGTGACACAGGAAACGCTCAACACATAGACAGTAGGAAGACTCATTCTTCCTGTATTTAAGTCGGCATTGTGTCTCTTATATTTAATTCCGATGCAATTTCTGTGTTTCATCGACAATGGGAAGGTCCAAGGGATACAGTAAACCTGCAGTGGTGCATCGGAATGTAAAACTAGTGACACAGGAAACGCTCAAAACATAGAGAGTAGGAAGACTCAGTCTTCCTGTACTTAAGTCGGCATTGTGTCTCTTATATTTATTTCCGTTGAAATTTCTGTGTTCCATCGTGAATGGGAAGGTCCAAGGGATATAGTAATCCTGCAGAGGTGCATCGGAAAGTAAAACTGATGATACAGGAAACGCTCAAAACATAGACAGTAGGAAGACTTAGTCTTCCTGTACTTAAGTCGGCATAGTGTCTCTTATATTTAATTCCGATGCAATTTCTGTTTTTCATCGTCAATGGGAAGGTCCAAGGGATACAGTAAACCTGCAGAGGTGCATCGGAATGTAAAACTGGTGACACAGGAAACGCTCAAAACATAGACAGTAGGAAGACTCAGTCTTCCTGTACTTAAGTCGGCATTGTGTTTCTTATATTTAATTCCGATACGATTTCTGTGTTTCATCGAGAAAGGGAAGGTCAAAGGGATACAGTAAACCGGCAGAGGTGCATCGGAATGTAAAACTGGTGACACAGGAAACGCTCAAAACATTGACGGTACGAAGACTGTTTTCTTGCACTGAAGTCGGCATTGTGTCTCTTATATTTAATTTCGATGCAATTTCTGTGTTTCATCGTCAATGGGAAGGTCCAAGGGATACAGAAAAAACCTGCTGAGGTGCATCGGAATGTAAAACTAGTGTCACAGGAAACGCTCAAAACATAGACAGTAGGAAGACCCAGTCTTCCTGTACTTAAGTCGGCATTGTGTCTCTTATATTTAATTCCGATGCAATTTCTGTGTTTCATCGACAATGGGAAGGTCCAAGGGATACAGTAAACCTGCAGAGGTGCATCGGAATGTAAAACTGGTGACACAGGAAACGCTCAAAACGTAGACAGTAGGAAGACTCAGTCTTCCTGTACTTAAGTCGGCATTGTGTCTCTTATATTTAATTCCGATGCAATTTCTGTGTTTCATCGTCAATGGGAAGGTCCGAGGGATACAGTAAACCTGCAGAGGTGCATCAGAATGTAAAACTGGTGACACAGGAAACGCTTAACACATAGACAGTAGGAAGACTCATTCTTCCTGTATTTAAGTCGGCATTGTGTCTCTTATATTTAATTCCGATGCAATTTCTGTGTTTCATCGTCAATGGGAAGGTCCAAGGGATACAGTAAACCTGCAGTGGTGCATCGGAATGTAAAACTAGTGACACAGGAAACGCTCAAAACATAGAGAGTAGGAAGACTCAGTCTTCCTGTACTTAAGTCGGCATTGTGTCTCTTATATTTATTTCCGATGAAATTTCTGTGTTCCATCGTGAATGGAAAGGTCCAAGGGATATAGTAATCCCGCAGAGGTGCATCGGAAAGTAAAACTGATGATACAGGAAACGCTCAAAACATAGACAGTACGAAGACTTAGTCTTCCTGTACTTAAGTCGGCATTGTGTTTCTTATATTTAATTCCGATGCGATTGATGTGTTTCATCGAGAAAGGGAAGGTCAAAGGGATACAGTAAACCGGCAGAGGTGCATCGGAATGTAAAACTGGTGACACAGGAAACGCTCAAAACATTGACCGTACGAAGACTGTTTTCTCGCACTTAAGTCGGCATTGTGTCTCTTATATTTAATTTCTATGGAATTTCTGTGTTTCATCGTCAATGGGAAGGTCCAAGGGATACAGAAAAAACCTGCAGAGGTGCATCGGAATGTAAAACTAGTGTCACAGGAAACGCTCAAAACATAGACAGTAGGAAGACTTAGTCTTCCTGTAGTTAAGTCGGCATTGTGTCTCTTATATTTAATTCCGAAGCAATTTCTGTGTTTCATCGTCAATGGGAAGGTCCAAGGGATACAGTAAACCTGCAGAGGTGCATCTGAATGTAAATCTGGTGACACGGGAAACGCTCAAAACGTAGACAGTAGGAAGACTCAGTCCTCCTGTACTTAAGTCGGCATTGTGTCTCTTATATTTAATTCCGATGCAATTTCTGTGTTTCATCGTCAATGGGAAGGTCCAAGGGATACAGTAAACCTTCAGAGGTGCATCAGAATGTAAAACTGGTGACACAGGAAACGCTCAACACATAGACAGTAGGAAGACTCATTCTTCCTGCATTTAAGACGGCATTGTGTCTCTTATATTTAATTCCGATGCAATTTCTGTGTTTCATCGACAATGGGAAGGTCCAAGGGATACAGTAAACCTGCAGTGGTGCATCGGAATGTAAAACTAGTGACACAGGAGACGCTCAAATCATAGTGAGTAGGAAGACTCAGTCTTCCTGTACTTAAGTCGGCATTGTGTCTCTTATATTTATTTCCGATGAAATTTCTGTGATCCATCGTGAATGGGAAGGTCCAAGGGATATAGTAATCCTGCAGAGGTGCATCGGAAAGTAAAACTGATGATACAGGAAACGCCAAAACATAGACAGTAGGAAGACTTAGTCTTCCTGTACTTATGTCGGCATTGTGTCTCTTATATTTAATT
This sequence comes from Schistocerca nitens, assembly GCF_023898315.1. Taxonomy (NCBI): domain Eukaryota; kingdom Metazoa; phylum Arthropoda; class Insecta; order Orthoptera; family Acrididae; genus Schistocerca; species Schistocerca nitens. The sequence goes on from NC_064619.1 coordinate 765,274,947, forward strand.
CCGATGCAATTTCTGTTTTTCATCGTCAATGGGAAGGTCCAAGGGATACAGTAAACCTGCAGAGGTGCATCAGAATGTAAAACTGGTGACACAGGAAACGCTCAACACATAGACAGTAGAAATACTCATTCTTCCTGTATTTAAGTCGGCATTGTGTCTCTTATATTTAATTCCGATGCAATTTCTGTGTTTCATCAACAATGGGAAGGTCCAAGGGATACAGTAAATCTGCAGTGGTGCATCGGAATGTAAAACTAGTGGCACAGGAAACGCTCAATACATAGAGAGTAGGAAGACTCAGTCTTCCTGTACTTAAGTCGGCATTGTGTCTCTTATATTTATTTCCGATGGAATTTCTGTGTTCCATCGCGAATGGGAAGGTCCAAGGGATATAGTAATCCTGCAGAGGTGCATCGGAAAGTAAAACTGATGATACAGGAAACGCTCAAAACATAGACAGTAGGAAGACTTAGTCTTCCTGTACTTAAGTCGCCATTGTGCCTCTTATATTTAATTCCGATGCAATTTCTGTTTTTCATCGTCAATGGGAAGGTCCAAGGGATACAGTAAACCTGCAGAGGTGCATCGGAATGTAAAACTAGTGTCACAGGAAACGCTCAAAACATAGACAGTAGGAAGACTCAGTCTTCCTGTACTTAAGTCGGCATTGTGTCTCTTATATTTAATTCCGATGCAATTTCTGTGTTTCATCGTCAATGGGAAGGTCCAAGGGATACAGTAAACCTGCAGAGGTGCATCGGAATGTAAAACTGGTGACACAGGAAACGCTCAAAACGTAGACAGTAGGAAGACTCAGTCTTCCTGTATTTAAGTCGGCATTGTGTCTCTTATATTTAATTCCGATGCAATTTCTGTGTTTCATCGACAATGGGAAGGTCCAAGGGATACAGTAAACCTGCAGTGGTGCATCGGAATGTAAAACTAGTGACACAGGAAACGCTCAAAACATAGAGAGTAGGAAGACTCAGTCTTCCTGTACTTAAGTCGGCATTGTGTCTCTTATATTTATTTCCGATGAAATTTCTGTGTTCCATCGTGAATGGGAAGGTCCAAGGGATATAGTAATCCTGCAGAGGTGCATCGGAAAGTAAAACTGATGATACAGGAAACGCTCAAAACATAGACAGTAAGAAGACTTAGTCTTCCTGTACTTAAGTCGGCATTGTGTCTCTTATATTTAATTCCGATGCAATTTCTGTTTTTCATCGTCAATGGGAAGGTCCAAGGGATACAGTAAACCTGCAGAGGTGCATCGGAATGTAAAACTAGTGTCACAGGAAACGCTCAAAACATAGACAGTAGGAAGACCCAGTCTTCCTGTACTTAAGTCGGCATTGTGTCTCTTATATTTAATTCCGATGCAATTTCTGTGTTTCATCGTCAATGGGAAGGTCCAAGGGATACAGTAAACCTGCAGAGGTGCATCGGAATGTAAAACTGGTGACACAGGAAACGCTCAAAACGTAGACAGTAGGAAGACTCAGTCTTCCTGTACTGAAGTCGGCATTGTGTCTCTTATATTTAATTCCGATGCAATTTCTGTGTTTCATCGTCAATGGGAAGGTCCGAGGGATACAGTAAACCTGCAGAGGTGCATCAGAATGTAAAACTGGTGACACAGGAAACGCTTAACACATAGACAGTAGGAAGACTCATTCTTCCTGTACTTAAGTCTGCATTGTGTCCCTTATATTTAATTCCGATGCAATTTCTGTGTTTCATCGTCAATGAGAAGGTCCAAGTGATACAGTAAAACTGCAGAGGTGCATCAGAATGTAAAACTGGTGACACAGGAAACGCTCAACACATAGACAGTAGGAAGACTCATTCTTCCTGTATTTAAGTCGGCATTGTGTCTCTTATATTTAATTCCGATGCAATTTCTGTGTTTCATCGACAATGGGAAGGTCCAAGGGATACAGTAAACCTGCAGTGGTGCATCGGAATGTAAAACTAGTGACACAGGAAACGCTCAAAACATAGAGAGTAGGAAGACTCAGTCTTCCTGTACTTAAGTCGGCATTGTGTCTCTTATATTTATTTCCGTTGAAATTTCTGTGTTCCATCGTGAATGGGAAGGTCCAAGGGATATAGTAATCCTGCAGAGGTGCATCGGAAAGTAAAACTGATGATACAGGAAACGCTCAAAACATAGACAGTAGGAAGACTTAGTCTTCCTGTACTTAAGTCGGCATAGTGTCTCTTATATTTAATTCCGATGCAATTTCTGTTTTTCATCGTCAATGGGAAGGTCCAAGGGATACAGTAAACCTGCAGAGGTGCATCGGAATGTAAAACTGGTGACACAGGAAACGCTCAAAACATAGACAGTAGGAAGACTCAGTCTTCCTGTACTTAAGTCGGCATTGTGTTTCTTATATTTAATTCCGATACGATTTCTGTGTTTCATCGAGAAAGGGAAGGTCAAAGGGATACAGTAAACCGGCAGAGGTGCATCGGAATGTAAAACTGGTGACACAGGAAACGCTCAAAACATTGACGGTACGAAGACTGTTTTCTTGCACTGAAGTCGGCATTGTGTCTCTTATATTTCATTTCGATGCAATTTCTGTGTTTCATCGTCAATGGGAAGGTCCAAGGGATACAGAAAAAACCTGCTGAGGTGCATCGGAATGTAAAACTAGTGTCACAGGAAACGCTCAAAACATAGACAGTAGGAAGACCCAGTCTTCCTGTACTTAAGTCGGCATTGTGTCTCTTATATTTAATTCCGATGCAATTTCTGTGTTTCATCGTCAATGGGAAGGTCCAAGGGATACAGTAAACCTGCAGAGGTGCATCGGAATGTAAAACTGGTGACACAGGAAACGCTCAAAACGTAGACAGTAGGAAGACTCAGTCTTCCTGTACTTAAGTCGGCATTGTGTCTCTTATATTTAATTCCGATGCAATTTCTGTGTTTCATCGTCAATGGGAAGGTCCGAGGGATACAGTAAACCTGCAGAGGTGCATCAGAATGTAAAACTGGTGACACAGGAAACGCTTAACACATAGACAGTAGGAAGACTCATTCTTCCTGTATTTAAGTCGGCATTGTGTCTCTTATATTTAATTCCGATGCAATTTCTGTGTTTCATCGTCAATGGGAAGGTCCAAGGGATACAGTAAACCTGCAGTGGTGCATCGGAATGTAAAACTAGTGACACAGGAAACGCTCAAAACATAGAGAGTAGGAAGACTCAGTCTTCCTGTACTTAAGTCGGCATTGTGTCTCTTATATTTATTTCCGATGAAATTTCTGTGTTCCATCGTGAATGGAAAGGTCCAAGGGATATAGTAATCCCGCAGAGGTGCATCGGAAAGTAAAACTGATGATACAGGAAACGCTCAAAACATAGACAGTAGGAAGACTTAGTCTTCCTGTACTTAAGTCGGCATTGTGTTTCTTATATTTAATTCCGATGCGATTGATGTGTTTCATCGAGAAAGGGAAGGTCAAAGGGATACAGTAAACCGGCAGAGGTGCATCGGAATGTAAAACTGGTGACACAGGAAACGCTCAAAACATTGACCGTACGAAGACTGTTTTCTCGCACTTAAGTCGGCATTGTGTCTCTTATATTTAATTTCTATGGAATTTCTGTGTTTCATCGTCAATGGGAAGGTCCAAGGGATACAGAAAAAACCTGCAGAGGTGCATCGGAATGTAAAACTAGTGTCACAGGAAACGCTCAAAACATAGACAGTAGGAAGACTTAGTCTTCCTGTACTTAAGTCGGCATTGTGTCTCTTATATTTAATTCCGAAGCAATTTCTGTGTTTCATCGTCAATGGGAAGGTCCAAGGGATACAGTAAACCTGCAGAGGTGCATCTGAATGTAAATCTGGTGACACGGGAAACGCTCAAAACGTAGACAGTAGGAAGACTCAGTCCTCCTGTACTTAAGTCGGCATTGTGTCTCTTATATTTAATTCCGATGCAATTTCTGTGTTTCATCGTCAATGGGAAGGTCCAAGGGATACAGTAAACCTTCAGAGGTGCATCAGAATGTAAAACTGGTGACACAGGAAACGCTCAACACATAGACAGTAGGAAGACTCATTCTTCCTGCATTTTAGACGGCATTGTGTCTCTTATATTTAATTCCGATGCAATATCTGTGTTTCATCGACAATGGGAAGGTCCAAGGGATACAGTAAACCTGCAGTGGTGCATCGGAATGTAAAACTAGTGACACAGGAGACGCTCAAATCATAGTGAGTAGGAAGACTCAGTCTTCCTGTACTTAAGTCGGCATTGTGTCTCTTATATTTATTTCCGATGAAATTTCTGTGATCCATCGTGAATGTGAAGGTCCAAGGGATATAGTAATCCTGCAGAGGTGCATCGGAAAGTAAAACTGATGATACAGGAAACGCCAAAACATAGACAGTAGGAAGACTTAGTCTTCCTGTACTTATGTCGGCATTGTGTCTCTTATATTTAATTCCGATGCAATTTCTGTTTTTCATCGTCAATGGGAAGGTCCAAGGGATACAGTAAACCTGCAGAGGTGCATCAGAATGTAAAACTGGTGACACAGGAAACGCTCAACACATAGACAGTAGAAATACTCATTCTTCCTGTATTTAAGTCGGCATTGTGTCTCTTATATTTAATTCCGATGCAATTTCTGTGTTTCATCAACAATGGGAAGGTCCAAGGGATACAGTAAATCTGCAGTGGTGCATCGGAATGTAAAACTAGTGGCACAGGAAACGCTCAATACATAGAGAGTAGGAAGACTCAGTCTTCCTGTACTTAAGTCGGCATTGTGTCTCTTATATTTATTTCCGATGGAATTTCTGTGTTCCATCGCGATTGGGAAGGTCCAAGGGATATAGTAATCCTGCAGAGGTGCATCGGAAAGTAAAACTGATGATACAGGAAACGCTCAAAACATAGACAGTAGGAAGACTTAGTCTTCCTGTACTTAAGTCGCCATTGTGTCTCTTATATTTAATTCCGATGCAATTTCTGTTTTTCATCGTCAATGGGAAGGTCCAAGGGATACAGTAAACCTGCAGAGGTGCATCGGAATGTAAAACTAGTGTCACAGGAAACGCTCAAAACATAGACAGTAGGAAGACTCAGTCTTCCTGTACTTAAGTCGGCATTGTGTCTCTTATATTTAATTCCGATGCAATTTCTGTGTTTCATCGTCAATGGGAAGGTCCAAGGGATACAGTAAACCTGCAGAGGTGCATCGGAATGTAAAACTGGTGACACAGGAAACGCTCAAAACGTAGACAGTAGGAAGGCTCAGTCTTCCTGTATTTAAGTCGGCATTGTGTCTCTTATATTTAATTCCGATGCAATTTCTGTGTTTCATCGACAATGGGAAGGTCCAAGGGATACAGTAAACCTGCAGTGGTGCATCGGAATGTAAAACTAGTGACACAGGAAACGCTCAAAACATAGAGAGTAGGAAGACTCAGTCTTCCTGTACTTAAGTCGGCATTGTGTCTCTTATATTTATTTCCGATGAAATTTCTGTGTTCCATCGTGAATGGGAAGGTCCAAGGGATATAGTAATCCTGCAGAGGTGCATCGGAAAGTAAAACTGATGATACAGGAAACGCTCAAAACATAGACAGTAAGAAGACTTAGTCTTCCTGTACTTAAGTCGGCATTGTGTCTCTTATATTTAATTCCGATGAAATTTCTGTTTTTCATCGTCAATGGGAAGGTCCAAGGGATACAGTAAACCTGCAGAGGTGCATCGGAATGTAAAACTAGTGTCACAGGAAACGCTCAAAACATAGACAGTAGGAAGACCCAGTCTTCCTGTACTTAAGTCGGCATTGTGTCTCTTATATTTATTTCCGATGCAATTTCTGTGTTTCATCGTCAATGGGAAGGTCCAAGGGATACAGTAAACCTGCAGAGGTGCATCGGAATGTAAAACTGGTGACACAGGAAACGCTCAAAACGTAGACAGTAGGAAGACTCAGTCTTCCTGTACTTAAGTCGGCATTGTGTCTCTTATATTTAATTCCGATGCAATTTCTGTGTTTCATCGTCAATGGGAAGGTCCGAGGGATACAGTAAACCTGCAGAGGTGCATCAGAATGTAAAACTGGTGACACAGGAAACGCTTAACACATAGACAGTAGGAAGACTCATTCTTCCTGTATTTAAGTCGGCATTGTGTCTCTTATATTTAATTCCGATGCAATTTCTGTGTTTCATCGTCAATGGGAAGATCCAAGGGATACAGTAACCGTGCAGTGGTGCATCGGAATGTAAAACTAGTGACACAGGAAACGCTCAAAACATAGAGAGTAGGAAGACTCAGTCTTCCTGTACTTAAGTCGGCATTGTGTCTCTTATATTTATTTCCGATGAAATTTCTGTGTTCCATCGTGAATGGAAAGGTCCAAGAGATATAGTAATCCCGCAGAGGTGCATCGGAAAGTAAAACTGATGATACAGGAAACGCTCAAAACATAGACAGTAGGAAGACTTAGTCTTCCTGTACTTAAGTCGGCATTGTGTTTCTTATATTTAATTCCGATGCGATTTCTGTGTTTCATCGAGAAAGGGAAGGTCAAAGGGATACAGTAAACCGGCAGAGGTGCATCGGAATGTAAAACTGGTGACACAGGAAACGCTCAAAACATTGACCGTACGAAGACTGTTTTCTTGCACTTAAGTCGGCATTGTGTCTCTTATATTTATTTTCTATGGAATTTCTGTGTTTCATCGTCAATGGGAAGGTCCAAGGGATACAGAAAAAACCTGCAGAGGTGCATCGGAATGTAAAACTAGTGTCACAGGAAACGCTCAAAACATAGACAGTAGGAAGACTTAGTCTTCCTGTACTTAAGTCGGCATTGTGTCTCTTATATTTAATTCCGATGCAATTTCTGTGTTTCATCGTCAATGGGAAGGTCCAAGGGATACAGTAAACCTGCAGAGGTGCATCTGAATGTAAATCTGGTGACACGGGAAACGCTCAAAACGTAGACAGTAGGAAGACTCAGTCTTCCTGTACTTAAGTCGGCATTGTGTCTCTTATATTTAATTCCGATGCAATTTCTGTGTTTCATCGTCAATGGGAAGGTCCAAAGGATACAGTAAAACTTCAGAGGTGCATCAGAATGTAAAACTGGTGACACAGGAAACGCTCAACACATAGACAGTAGGAAGACTCATTCTTCCTGCATTTAAGTCGGCATTGTGTCTCTTATATTTAATTCCGATGCAATTTCTGTGTTTCATCGACAATGGGAAGGTCCAAGGGATACAGTAAACCTGCAGTGGTGCATCGGAATGTAAAACTAGTGACACTGGAAACGCTCAAATCATAGTGAGTAGGAAGACTCAGTCTTCCTGTACTTAAGTCGGCATTGTGTCTCTTATATTCATTTCCGATGAAATTTCTGTGTTCCATCGTGAATGGGAAGGTCCAAGGGATATAGTAATCCTGCAGAGGTGCATCGGAAAGTAAAACTGATGATACAGAAAACGCCAAAACATAGACAGTAGGAAGACTTAGTCTTCCTGTCTTTAAGTCGGCATTGTGTCTCTTATATTTAATTCCGATGCAATTTCTGTTTTTCATCGTCAATGGGAAGGTCCAAGGGATACAGTAAACCTGCAGAGGTGCATCAGAATGTAAAACTGGTGACACAAGAAACGCTCAACACATAGACAGTAGGAAGACTCATTCTTCCTGTATTTAAGTCGGCATTGTGTCTCTTATATTTAATTCCGATGCAATTTCTGTGTTTCATCAACAATGGGAAGGTCCAAGGGATACAGTAAATCTGCAGTGGTGCATCGGAATGTAAAACTAGTGGCACAGGAAACGCTCAATACATAGAGAGTAGGAAGACTCAGTCTTCCCATACTTAAGTCGGCATTGTGTCTCTTATATTTATTTCCGATGGAATTTCTGTGTTCCATCGTGAATGGGAAAGTCCAAGGGATATAGTAATCCTGCAGAGGTGCATCGGAAAGTAAAACTGATGATACAGGAAACGCTCAAAACATAGACAGTAGGAAGACTTAGTCTTCCTGTACTTAAGTCGCCATTGTGTCTCTTATATTTAATTCCGATGCAATTTCTGTTTTTCATCGTCAATGGGAAGGTCCAAGGGATACAGTAAACCTGCAGAGGTGCATCGGAATGTAAAACTAGTGTCACAGGAAACGCTCAAAACATAGACAGTAGGAAGACTCAGTCTTCCTGTACTTAAGTCGGCATTGTGTCTCTTATATTTAATTCCGATGCAATTTCTGTGTTTCATCGTCAATGGGAAGGTCCAAGGGATACAGTAAACCTGCAGAGGTGCATCGGAATGTAAAACTGGTGACACAGGAAACGCTCAAAACGTAGACAGTAGGAAGACTCAGTCTTCCTGTATTTAAGTCGGCATTGTGTCTCTTATATTTAATTCCGATGCAATTTCTGTGTTTCATCGACAATGGGAAGGTCCAAGGGATACAGTAAAGCTGCAGTGGTGCATCGGAATGTAAAACTAGTGACACAGGAAACGCTCAAAACATAGAGAGTAGGAAGACTCAGTATTCCTGTACTTAAGTCGGCATTGTGTCTCTTATATTTAATTCCGATGCAATTTCTGTTTTTCATCGTCAATGGGAAGGTCCAAGGGATACAGTAAACCTGCAGAGGTGCATCGGAATGTAAAACTGGTGACACAGGAAACGCTCAAAACATAGAGAGTAGGAAGACTCAGTCTTCCTGTACTTAAGTCGGCATTGTGTTTCTTATATTTAATTCCGATACGATTTCTGTGTTTCATCGAGAAAGGGAAGGTCAAAGGGATACACTAAACCGGCAGAGGTGCATCGGAATGTAAAACTGGTGACACAGGAAACGCTCAAAACATTGACGGTACGAAGACTGTTTTCTTGCACTTAAGTCGGCATTGTGTCTCTTATATTAAATTTCGATGCAATTTCTGTGTTTCATCGTCAATGGGAAGGTCCAAGGGATACAGAAAAAACCTGCAGAGGTGCATCGGAATGTAAAACTAGTGTCACAGGAAACGCTCAAAACATAGACAGTAGGAAGACTTAGTCTTCCTGTACTTAAGTCGGCATTGTGTCACTTATATTTAATTCCGATGCAATTTCTGTGTTTCATCGTCAATGGGAAGGTCCAAGGGATACAGTAAATCTGCAGTGGTGCATCGGAATGTATAACTAGTGACACAGGAAACGCTCAAAACATAGAGAGTAGGAAGACTCAGTCTTCCTATACTTAAGTCGGCATTGTGTCTCTTATATTTATTTCCGATGAAATTTCTGTGTTCCATCGTGAATGGGAAGATCCAAGGGATATAGTAATCCTGCAGAGGTGCATCGGAAAGTGAAACTGATGATACAGGAAACGCTCAAAACATAGACAGTAGGAAGACTTAGTCTTCCTGTACTTAAGTCGGCATTGTGTCTCTTATATTTAATTCCGATGCAATTTCTGTTTTTCATCGTCAATGGGAAGGTCCAAGGGATACAGTAAACCTGCAGAGGTGCATCGGAATGTAAAATTAGTGTCACAGGAAACGCTCAAAACATAGACAGTAGGAAGACTCAGTCTTCCTGTACTTAAGTCGGCATTGTGTCTCTTATATGTAATTCCGATGCAATTTCTGTGTTTCATCGTCAATGGGAAGGTCCAAGGGATACAGTAAACCTGCAGAGGTGCATCGGAATGTAAAACTGGTGACACAGGAAACGATCAAAACGTAGACAGTAGGAAGACTCAGTCTTCCTGTACTTATGTCTGCATTGTGTCCCTTATATTTAATTCCGATGCAATTTCTGTGTTTCATCGTCAATGAGAAGGTCCAAGGGATACAGTAAACCTGCAGAGGTGCATCAGAATGTAAAACTGGTGACACAGGAAACGCTCAACACATAGACTGTAGGAAGACTCATTCTTCCTGTATTTAAGTCGGCATTGGGTCTCTTATATTTAATTCCGATGCAATTTCTGTGTTTCATCGACAATGGGAAGGTCCAAGGGATACAGTAAACCTGCAGTGGTGCATCGGAATGTAAAACTAGTGACACAGGAAACGCTCAAAACATAGAGAGTAGGAAGACTCAGTCTTCCTGTACTTAAGTCGGCATTGTGTCTCTTATATTTATTTCCGATGAAATTTCTGTGTTCCATCGTGAATGGGAAGGTCCAAGGGATATAGTAATCCTGCAGAGGTGCATCGGAAAGTAAAACTGATGATACAGGAAACGCTCAAAACATAGACAGTAGGAAAACTTAGTCTTCCTGTACTTAAGTCGGCATTGTGTCTCTTGTATTTAATTCCGATGCAATTTCTGTTTTTCATCGTCAATGGGAAGGTCCAAGGGATACAGTAAACCTGCAGAGGTGCATCGGAATGTAAAACTGGTGACACAGGAAACGCTCAAAACATAGACAGTAGGAAGACTCATTCTTCCTGTATTTAAGTCGGCATTGTGTCTCTTATATTTAATTCCGATGCAATTTCTGTGTTTCATCAACAATGGGAAGGTCCAAGGGATACAGTAAATCTGCAGTGGTGCATCGGAATGTAAACCTAGTGGCACAGGAAACGCTCAATACATAGAGAGTAGGAAGACTCAGTCTTCCTATACTTAAGTCGGCATTGTGTCTCTTATATTTATTTCCGATGGAATTTCTGTGTTCCATCGTGAATGGGAAGGTCCAAGGGATATAGTAATCCTGCAGAGGTGCATCGGAAAGTAAAACTGATGATACAGGAAACGCTCAAAACATAGACAGTAGGAAGACTTAGTCTTCCTGTACATAAGTCGCCATTGTGTCTCTTATATTTAATTCCGATGCAATTTCTGTTTTTCATCGTCAATGGGAAGGTCCAAGGGATACAGTAAACCTGCAGAGGTGCATCGGAATGTAAAACTAGTGTCACAGGAAACGCTCAAAACATAGACAGTAGGAAGACTCAGTCTTCCTGTACTTAAGTCGGCATTGTGTCTCTTATATTTAATTCCGATGCAATTTCTGTGTTTCATCGTCAATGGGAAGGTCCAAGGGATACAGTAAACCTGCAGAGGTGCATCGGAATGTAAAACTGGTGACACAGGAAACGCTCAAAACGTAGACAGTAGGAAGACTCAGTCTTCCTGTACTTAAGTCTGCATTGTGTCCCTTATATTTAATTCCGATGCAATTTCTGTGTTTCATCGTCAATGAGAAGGTCCAAGGGATACAGTAAAACTACAGAGGTGCATCAGAATGTAAAACTGGTGACACAGGAAACGCTCAACACATAGACAGTAGGAAGACTCATTCTTCCTGTATTTAAGTCGGCATTGTGTCTCTTATATTTAATTCCGATGCAATTTCTGTGTTTCATCGACAATGGGAAGGTCCAAGGGATACAGTAAACCTGCAGTGGTGCATCGGAACGTAAAACTAGTGACACAGGAAACGCTCAAAACATAGAGAGTAGGAAGACTCAGTCTTCCTGTACTTAAGTCGGCATTGTGTCTCTTATATTTATTTCCGATGAAATTTCTGTGTTCCATCGTGAATGGGAAGTTCCAAGGGATATAGTAATCCTGCAGAAGTGCATCGGAAAGTAAAACTGATGATACAGGAAACGCTCAAAACATAGACAGTAAGAAGACTTAGTCTTCCTGTACTTAAGTCGGCATTGTGTCTCTTATATTTAATTCCGATGCAATTTCTGTTTTTCATCGTCAATGGGAAGGTCCAAGGGATACAGTAAACCTGTAGAGGTGCATCGGAATGTAAAACTGGTGACACAGGAAACGCTCAAAACATAGACAGTAGGAAGACTCAGTCTTCCTGTACTTAAGTCGGCATTGTGTTTCTTATATTTAATTCCGATACGATTTCTGTGTTTCATCGAGAAAGGGAAGGTCAAAGGGATACAGTAAACCGGCAGAGGTGCATCGGAATGTAAAACTGGTGACACAGGAAACGCTCAAAACATTTGACGGTACGAAGACTGTTTTCTTGCACTTAAGTCGGCATTGTGTCTCTTATATTTAATTTCGATGCAATTTCTGTGTTTCATCGTCAATGGGAAGGTCCAAGGGATACAGAAAAAACCTGCAGAGGTGCATCGGAATGTAAAACTAGTGTCACAGGAAACGCTCAAAACATAGACAGTAGGAAGACTTAGTCTTCCTGTACTTAAGTCGGCATTGTGTCACTTATATTTAATTCCGATGCAATTTCTGTGTTTCATCGTCAATGGGAAGGTCCAAGGGATACAGTAAACCTGCAGAGGTGCATCAGAATGTAAAACTGGTGGCACAGGAAACGCTCAACACATAGACAGTAGGAAGACTCATTCTTCCTGCATTTGAGTCGGCATTGTGTCTCTTATATTTAATTCCGATGCAATTTCTGTGTTTCATCGACAATGGGAAGGTCCAAGGGATACAGAAAAAACCTGCAGAGGTGCATCGGAATGTAAAACTAGTGTCACAGGAAACGCTCAAAACATAGACAGTAGGAAGACTTAGTCTTCCTGTACTTAAGTCGGCATTGTGTCTCTTATATTTAATTCCGATGCAATTTCTGTTTTTCATCGTCAATGGGAAGGTCCAAGGGATACAGTAAACCTGCAGAGGTGCATCGGAATGTAAAATTAGTGTCACAGGAAACGCTCAAAACATAGGCAGTAGGAAGACTCAGTCTTCCTGTACTTAAGTCGGCATTGTGTCTCTTATATGTAATTCCGATGCAATTTCTGTGTTTCATCGTCAATGGGAAGGTCCAAGGGATACAGTAAACCTGCAGAGGTGCATCGGAATGTAAAACTGGTGACACAGGAAACGATCAAAACGTAGACAGTAGGAAGACTCAGTCTTCCTGTACTTATGTCTGCATTGTGTCCCTTATATTTAATTCCGATGCAATTTCTGTGTTTCATCGTCAATGAGAAGGTCCAAGGGATACAGTAAACCTGCAGAGGTGCATCAGAATGTAAAACTGGTGACACAGGAAACGCTCAACACATAGACTGTAGGAAGACTCATTCTTCCTGTATTTAAGTCGGCATGGGGTCTCTTATATTTAATTCCGATGCAATTTCTGTGTTTCATCGACAATGGGAAGGTCCAAGGGATACAGTAAACCTGCAGTGGTGCATCGGAATGTAAAACTAGTGACACAGGAAACGCTCAAAACATAGAGAGTAGGAAGACTCAGTCTTCCTGTACTTAAGTCGGCATTGTGTCTCTTATATTTATTTCCGATGAAATTTCTGTGTTCCATCGTGAATGGGAAGGTCCATGGGATATAGTAATCCTGCAGAGGTGCATCGGAAAGTAAAACTGATGATACAGGAAACGCTCAAAACATAGACAGTAGGAAAACTTAGTCTTCCTGTACTTAAGTCGGCATTGTGTCTCTTGTATTTAATTCCGATGCAATTTCTGTTTTTCATCGTCAATGGGAAGGTCCAAGGGATACAGTAAACCTGCAGAGGTGCATCGGAATGTAAAACTGGTGACACAGGAAACGCTCAAAACATAGTCAGTAGGAAGACTGAGTCTTCCTGTACTTAAGTCGGCATTGTGTTTCTTATATTTAATTCCGATACGATTTTTGTGTTTCATCGAGAAAGGGAAGGTCAAAGGGATACAGTAAACCGGCAGAGGTGCATCGGAATGTAAAACTGGTGACACAGGAAACGCTCAAAACATTGACGGTACGAAGACTGTTTTCTTGCACTTAAGTCGGCATTGTGTCTCTTATATTTAATTTCGACGCAATTTCTGTGTTTCATCGTCAATGGGAAGGTCCAAGGGATACAGAAAAAACCTGCAGAGGTGCATCGGAATGTAAAACTAGTGTCACAGGAAACGCTCAAAACATAGACAGTAGGAAGACTCAGTCTTCCTGTACTTAAGTCGGCATTGTGTCTCTTATATTTAATTCCGATGTAATTTCTGTGTTTCATCGTCAATGGGAAGGTCCAAGGGATACAGTAAACCTGCAGAGGTGCATCGGAATGTAAAACTGGTGACACAGGAAACGCTCAAAACGTAGACAGTAGGAAGACTCAGTCTTCCTGTACTTAAGTTGGCATTGTGTCTCTTATATTTAATTCCGATGAAATTTCTGTTTTTCATCGTCAATGGGAAGGTCCAAGGGATACAGTAAACCTGCAGAGGTGCATCGGAATGTAAAACTAGTGTCACAGGAAACGCTCAAAACATAGACAGTAGGAAGACCCAGTCTTCCTGTACTTAAGTCGGCATTGTGTCTCTTATATTTATTTCCGATGCAATTTCTGTGTTTCATCGTCAATGGGAAGGTCCAAGGGATACAGTAAACCTGCAGAGGTGCATCGGAATGTAAAACTGGTGACACAGGAAACGCTCAAAACGTAGACAGTAGGAAGACTCAGTCTTCCTGTACTTAAGTCGGCATTGTGTCTCTTATATTTAATTCCGATGCAATTTCTGTGTTTCATCGTCAATGGGAAGGTCCGAGGGATACAGTAAACCTGCAGAGGTGCATCAGAATGTAAAACTGGTGACACAGGAAACGCTTAACACATAGACAGTAGGAAGACTCATTCTTCCTGTATTTAAGTCGGCATTGTGTCTCTTATATTTAATTCCGATGCAATTTCTGTGTTTCATCGTCAATGGGAAGATCCAAGGGATACAGTAACCGTGCAGTGGTGCATCGGAATGTAAAACTAGTGACACAGGAAACGCTCAAAACATAGAGAGTAGGAAGACTCAGTCTTCCTGTACTTAAGTCGGCATTGTGTCTCTTATATTTATTTCCGATGAAATTTCTGTGTTCCATCGTGAATGGAAAGGTCCAAGGGATATAGTAATCCCGCAGAGGTGCATCGGAAAGTAAAACTGATGATACAGGAAACGCTCAAAACATAGACAGTAGGAAGACTTAGTCTTCCTGTACTTAAGTCGGCATTGTGTTTCTTATATTTAATTCCGATGCGATTTCTGTGTTTCATCGAGAAAGGGAAGGTCAAAGGGATACAGTAAACCGGCAGAGGTGCATCGGAATGTAAAACTGGTGACACAGGAAACGCTCAAAACATTGACCGTACGAAGACTGTTTTCTTGCACTTAAGTCGGCATTGTGTCTCTTATATTTAATTTCTATGGAATTTCTGTGTTTCATCGTCAATGGGAAGGTCCAAGGGATACAGAAAAAACCTGCAGAGGTGCATCGGAATGTAAAACTAGTGTCACAGGAAACGCTCAAAACATAGACAGTAGGAAGACTTAGTCTTCCTGTACTTAAGTCGGCATTGTGTCTCTTATATTTAATTCCGATGCAATTTCTGTGTTTCATCGTCAATGGGAAGGTCCAAGGGATACAGTAAACCTGCAGAGGTGCATCTGAATGTAAATCTGGTGACACGGGAAACGCTCAAAACGTAGACAGTAGGAAGACTCAGTCTTCCTGTACTTAAGTCGGCATTGTGTCTCTTATATTTAATTCCGATGCAATTTCTGTGTTTCATCGTCAATGGGAAGGTCCAAGGGATACAGTAAAACTTCAGAGGTGCATCAGAATGTAAAACTGGTGACACAGGAAACGCTCAACACATAGACAGTAGGAAGACTCATTCTTCCTGCATTTAAGTCGGCATTGTGTCTCTTATATTTAATTCCGATGCAATTTCTGTGTTTCATCGACAATGGGAAGGTCCAAGGGATACAGTAAACCTGCAGTGGTGCATCGGAATGTAAAACTAGTGACACTGGAAACGCTCAAATCATAGTGAGTAGGAAGACTCAGTCTTCCTGTACTTAAGTCGGCATTGTGTCTCTTATATTCATTTCCGATGAAATTTCTGTGTTCCATCGTGAATGGGAAGGTCCAAGGGATATAGTAATCCTGCAGAGGTGCATCGGAAAGTAAAACTGATGATACAGAAAACGCCAAAACATAGACAGTAGGAAGACTTAGTCTTCCTGTCTTTAAGTCGGCATTGTGTCTCTTATATTTAATTCCGATGCAATTTCTGTTTTTCATCGTCAATGGGAAGGTCCAAGGGATACAGTAAACCTGCAGAGGTGCATCAGAATGTAAAACTGGTGATACAGGAAACGCTCAACACATAGACAGTAGGAAGACTCATTCTTCCTGTATTTAAGTCGGCATTGTGTCTCTTATATTTAATTCCGATGCAATTTCTGTGTTTCATCAACAATGGGAAGGTCCAAGGGATACAGTAAATCTGCAGTGGTGCATCGGAATGTAAAACTAGTGGCACAGGAAACGCTCAATACATAGAGAGTAGGAAGACTCAGTCTTCCCATACTTAAGTCGGCATTGTGTCTCTTATATTTATTTCCGATGGAATTTCTGTGTTCCATCGTGAATGGGAAGGTCCAAGGGATATAGTAATCCTGCAGAGGTGCATCGGAAAGTAAAACTGATGATACAGGAAACGCTCAAAACATAGACAGTAGGAAGACTTAGTCTTCCTGTACTTAAGTCGCCATTGTGTCTCTTATATTTAATTCCGATGCAATTTCTGTTTTTCATCGTCAATGGGAAGGTCCAAGGGATACAGTAAACCTGCAGAGGTGCATCGGAATGTAAAACTAGTGTCACAGGAAACGCTCAAAACATAGACAGTAGGAAGACTCAGTCTTCCTGTACTTAAGTCGGCATTGTGTCTCTTATATTTAATTCCGATGCAATTTCTGTGTTTCATCGTCAATGGGAAGGTCCAAGGGATACAGTAAACCTGCAGAGGTGCATCGGAATGTAAAACTGGTGACACAGGAAACGCTCAAAACGTAGACAGTAGGAAGACTCAGTCTTCCTGTATTTAAGTCGGCATTGTGTCTCTTATATTTAATTCCGATGCAATTTCTGTGTTTCATCGACAATGGGAAGGTCCAAGGGATACAGTAAAGCTGCAGTGGTGCATCGGAATGTAAAACTAGTGACACAGGAAACGCTCAAAACATAGAGAGTAGGAAGACTCAGTATTCCTGTACTTAAGTCGGCATTGTGTCTCTTATATTTAATTCCGATGCAATTTCTGTTTTTCATCGTCAATGGGAAGGTCCAAGGGATACAGTAAACCTGCAGAGGTGCATCGGAATGTAAAACTGGTGACACAGGAAACGCTCAAAACATAGAGAGTAGGAAGACTCAGTCTTCCTGTACTTAAGTCGGCATTGTGTTTCTTATATTTAATTCCGATACGATTTCTGTGTTTCATCGAGAAAGGGAAGGTCAAAGGGATACACTAAACCGGCAGAGGTGCATCGGAATGTAAAACTGGTGACACAGGAAACGCTCAAAACATTGACGGTACGAAGACTGTTTTCTTGCACTTAAGTCGGCATTGTGTCTCTTATATTAAATTTCGATGCAATTTCTGTGTTTCATCGTCAATGGGAAGGTCCAAGGGATACAGAAAAAACCTGCAGAGGTGCATCGGAATGTAAAACTAGTGTCACAGGAAACGCTCAAAACATAGACAGTAGGAAGACTTAGTCTTCCTGTACTTAAGTCGGCATTGTGTCACTTATATTTAATTCCGATGCAATTTCTGTGTTTCATCGTCAATGGGAAGGTCCAAGGGATACAGTAAATCTGCAGTGGTGCATCGGAATGTATAAATAGTGACACAGGAAACGCTCAAAACATAGAGAGTAGGAAGACTCAGTCTTCCTATACTTAAGTCGGCATTGTGTCTCTTATATTTATTTCCGATGAAATTTCTGTGTTCCATCGTGAATGGGAAGATCCAAGGGATATAGTAATCCTGCAGAGGTGCATCGGAAAGTGAAACTGATGATACAGGAAACGCTCAAAACATAGACAGTAGGAAGACTTAGTCTTCCTGTACTTAAGTCGGCATTGTGTCTCTTATATTTAATTCCGATGCAATTTCTGTTTTTCATCGTCAATGGGAAGGTCCAAGGGATACAGTAAACCTGCAGAGGTGCATCGGAATGTAAAATTAGTGTCACAGGAAACGCTCAAAACATAGACAGTAGGAAGACTCAGTCTTCCTGTACTTAAGTCGGCATTGTGTCTCTTATATGTAATTCCGATGCAATTTCTGTGTTTCATCGTCAATGGGAAGGTCCAAGGGATACAGTAAACCTGCAGAGGTGCATCGGAATGTAAAACTGGTGACACAGGAAACGATCAAAACGTAGACAGTAGGAAGACTCAGTCTTCCTGTACTTATGTCTGCATTGTGTCCCTTATATTTAATTCCGATGCAATTTCTGTGTTTCATCGTCAATGAGAAGGTCCAAGGGATACAGTAAACCTGCAGAGGTGCATCAGAATGTAAAACTGGTGACACAGGAAACGCTCAACACATAGACTGTAGGAAGACTCATTCTTCCTGTATTTAAGTCGGCATTGGGTCTCTTATATTTAATTCCGATGCAATTTCTGTGTTTCATCGACAATGGGAAGGTCCAAGGGATACAGTAAACCTGCAGTGGTGCATCGGAATGTAAAACTAGTGACACAGGAAACGCTCAAAACATAGAGAGTAGGAAGACTCAGTCTTCCTGTACTTAAGTCGGCATTGTGTCTCTTATATTTATTTCCGATGAAATTTCTGTGTTCCATCGTGAATGGGAAGGTCCAAGGGATATAGTAATCCTGCAGAGGTGCATCGGAAAGTAAAACTGATGATACAGGAAACGCTCAAAACATAGACAGTAGGAAAACTTAGTCTTCCTGTACTTAAGTCGGCATTGTGTCTCTTGTATTTAATTCCGATGCAATTTCTGTTTTTCATCGTCAATGGGAAGGTCCAAGGGATACAGTAAACCTGCAGAGGTGCATCGGAATGTAAAACTGGTGACACAGGAAACGCTCAAAACATAGACAGTAGGAAGACTCATTCTTCCTGTATTTAAGTCGGCATTGTGTCTCTTATATTTAATTCCGATGCAATTTCTGTGTTTCATCAACAATGGGAAGGTCCAAGGGATACAGTAAATCTGCAGTGGTGCATCGGAATGTAAACCTAGTGGCACAGGAAACGCTCAATACATAGAGAGTAGGAAGACTCAGTCTTCCTATACTTAAGTCGGCATTGTGTCTCTTATATTTATTTCCGATGGAATTTCTGTGTTCCATCGTGAATGGGAAGGTCCAAGGGATATAGTAATCCTGCAGAGGTGCATCGGAAAGTAAAACTGATGATACAGGAAACGCTCAAAACATAGACAGTAGGAAGACTTAGTCTTCCTGTACATAAGTCGCCATTGTGTCTCTTATATTTAATTCCGATGCAATTTCTGTTTTTCATCGTCAATGGGAAGGTCCAAGGGATACAGTAAACCTGCAGAGGTGCATCGGAATGTAAAACTAGTGTCACAGGAAACGCTCAAAACATAGACAGTAGGAAGACTCAGTCTTCCTGTACTTAAGTCGGCATTGTGTCTCTTATATTTAATTCCGATGCAATTTCTGTGTTTCATCGTCAATGGGAAGGTCCAAGGGATACAGTAAACCTGCAGAGGTGCATCGGAATGTAAAACTGGTGACACAGGAAACGCTCAAAACGTAGACAGTAGGAAGACTCAGTCTTCCTGTACTTAAGTCTGCATTGTGTCCCTTATATTTAATTCCGATGCAATTTCTGTGTTTCATCGTCAATGAGAAGGTCCAAGGGATACAGTAAAACTACAGAGGTGCATCAGAATGTAAAACTGGTGACACAGGAAACGCTCAACACATAGACAGTAGGAAGACTCATTCTTCCTGTATTTAAGTCGGCATTGTGTCTCTTATATTTAATTCCGATGCAATTTCTGTGTTTCATCGACAATGGGAAGGTCCAAGGGATACAGTAAACCTGCAGTGGTGCATCGGAATGTAAAACTAGTGACACAGGAAACGCTCAAAACATAGAGAGTAGGAAGACTCAGTCTTCCTGTACTTAAGTCGGCATTGTGTCTCTTATATTTATTTCCGATGAAATTTCTGTGTTCCATCGTGAATGGGAAGTTCCAAGGGATATAGTAATCCTGCAGAAGTGCATCGGAAAGTAAAACTGATGATACAGGAAAAGCTCAAAACATAGACAGTAAGAAGACTTAGTCTTCCTGTACTTAAGTCGGCATTGTGTCTCTTATATTTAATTCCGATGCAATTTCTGTTTTTCATCGTCAATGGGAAGGTCCAAGGGATACAGTAAACCTGCAGAGGTGCATCGGAATGTAAAACTGGTGACACAGGAAACGCTCAAAACATAGACAGTAGGAAGACTCAGTCTTCCTGTACTTAAGTCGGCATTGTGTTTCTTATATTTAATTCCGATACGATTTCTGTGTTTCATCGAGAAAGGGAAGGTCAAAGGGATACAGTAAACCGGCAGAGGTGCATCGGAATGTAAAACTGGTGACACAGGAAACGCTCAAAACATTTGACGGTACGAAGACTGTTTTCTTGCACTTAAGTCGGCATTGTGTCTCTTATATTTAATTTCGATGCAATTTCTGTGTTTCATCGTCAATGGGAAGGTCCAAGGGATACAGAAAAAAGCTGCAGAGGTGCATCGGAATGTAAAACTAGTGTCACAGGAAACGCTCAAAACATAGACAGTAGGAAGACTTAGTCTTCCTGTACTTAAGTCGGCATTGTGTCACTTATATTTAATTCCGATGCAATTTCTGTGTTTCATCGTCAATGGGAAGGTCCAAGGGATACAGTAAACCTGCAGAGGTGCATCAGAATGTAAAACTGGTGGCACAGGAAACGCTCAACACATAGACAGTAGGAAGACTCATTCTTCCTGCATTTGAGTCGGCATTGTGTCTCTTATATTTAATTCCGATGCAATTTCTGTGTTTCATCGACAATGGGAAGGTCCAAGGGATACAGAAAAAACCTGCAGAGGTGCATCGGAATGTAAAACTAGTGTCACAGGAAACGCTCAAAACATAGACAGTAGGAAGACTTAGTCTTCCTGTACTTAAGTCGGCATTGTGTCTCTTATATTTAATTCCGATGCAATTTCTGTTTTTCATCGTCAATGGGAAGGTCCAAGGGATACAGTAAACCTGCAGAGGTGCATCGGAATGTAAAATTAGTGTCACAGGAAACGCTCAAAACATAGGCAGTAGGAAGACTCAGTCTTCCTGTACTTAAGTCGGCATTGTGTCTCTTATATGTAATTCCGATGCAATTTCTGTGTTTCATCGTCAATGGGAAGGTCCAAGGGATACAGTAAACCTGCAGACGTGCATCGGAATGTAAAACTGGTGACACAGGAAACGATCAAAACGTAGACAGTAGGAAGACTCAGTCTTCCTGTACTTATGTCTGCATTGTGTCCCTTATATTTAATTCCGATGCAATTTCTGTGTTTCATCGTCAATGAGAAGGTCCAAGGGATACAGTAAACCTGCAGAGGTGCATCAGAATGTAAAACTGGTGACACAGGAAACGCTCAACACATAGACTGTAGGAAGACTCATTCTTCCTGTATTTAAGTCGGCATGGGGTCTCTTATATTTAATTCCGATGCAATTTCTGTGTTTCATCGACAATGGGAAGGTCCAAGGGATACAGTAAACCTGCAGTGGTGCATCGGAATGTAAAACTAGTGACACAGGAAACGCTCAAAACATAGACAGTAGGAAGACTCAGTCTTCCTGTACTTAAGTCGGCATTGTGTCTCTTATATTTATTTCCGATGAAATTTCTGTGTTCCATCGTGAATGGGAAGGTCCATGGGATATAGTAATCCTGCAGAGGTGCATCGGAAAGTAAAACTGATGATACAGGAAACGCTCAAAACATAGACAGTAGGAAAACTTAGTCTTCCTGTACTTAAGTCGGCATTGTGTCTCTTGTATTTAATTCCGATGCAATTTCTGTTTTTCATCGTCAATGGGAAGGTCCAAGGGATACAGTAAACCTGCAGAGGTGCATCGGAATGTAAAACTGGTGACACAGGAAACGCTCAAAACATAGTCAGTAGGAAGACTGAGTCTTCCTGTACTTAAGTCGGCATTGTGTTTCTTATATTTAATTCCGATACGATTTTTGTGTTTCATCGAGAAAGGGAAGGTCAAAGGGATACAGTAAACCGGCAGAGGTGCATCGGAATGTAAAACTGGTGACACAGGAAACGCTCAAAACATTGACGGTACGAAGACTGTTTTCTTGCACTTAAGTCGGCATTGTGTCTCTTATATTTAATTTCGACGCAATTTCTGTGTTTCATCGTCAATGGGAAGGTCCAAGGGATACAGAAAAAACCTGCAGAGGTGCATCGGAATGTAAAACTAGTGTCACAGGAAACGCTCAAAACATAGACAGTAGGAAGACTCAGTCTTCCTGTACTTAAGTCGGCATTGTGTCTCTTATATTTAATTCCGATGTAATTTCTGTGTTTCATCGTCAATGGGAAGGTCCAAGGGATACAGTAAACCTGCAGAGGTGCATCGGAATGTAAAACTGGTGACACAGGAAACGCTCAAAACGTAGACAGTAGGAAGACTCAGTCTTCCTGTACTTAAGTCGGCATTGTGTCTCTTATATTTAATTCCGATGCAAATTCTGTGTTTCATCGTCAATGGGAAGGTCCGAGGGATACAGTAAACCTGCAGAGGTGCATCAGAATGTAAAACTGGTGACACAGGAAACGCTCAACACATAGCCAGTAGGAAGACTCATTCTTCCTGTATTTAAGTCGGCATTGTGTCTCTTATATTTAATTCCGATGCAATTTCTGTGTTTCATCGTCAATGGGAAGGTACAAGGGATACAGTAAACCTGCAGTGGTGCATTGGAATGTAAAACTAGTGACACAGGAAACGCTCAAAACATAGAGAGTAGGAAGACTCAGTCTTCCTGTACTTAAGTCGTTATTGTGTCTCTTATATTTATTTCCGATGAAATATCTGTGTTCCATCGTGAATGGGAAGGTCCAAGGGATATAGTAATCCTGCAGAGGTGCATCAGAAAGTAAAACTGATGATATAGGAAACGCTCAAAACATAGACAGTAGGAAGACTTAGTCTTCCTGTACTTAAGTCGGCATTGTGTCTCTTATATTTAATTCCGATGCAATTTCTGTTTTTCATCGTCAATGGGAAGGTCCAAGGGATACAGTAAACCTGCAGAGGTGCATCGGAATGTAAAACTAGTGTCACCGGAAACGCTCAAAACATAGACAGTAGGAAGACTCAGTCTTCCTGTACTTAAGTCGGCATTGTGTCTCTTATATGTAATTCCGATGCAATTTCTGTGTTTCATCGTCAATGGGAAGGTCCAAGGGATACAGTAAACCTGCAGAGGTGCATCTGAATGTAAAACTGATGACACAGAAAACGCTCAAAACATAGACAGTAGGAAGACTCAGTCTTCCTGTACTTAAGTCGGCATTGTGTCTCTTATATTTAATTCCGATGCAATTTCTGTGTTTCATCGTCAATGGGAAGGTCCAAGGGATACAGTAATCCTGCAGAGGTGCATCAGAATGTAAAACTGCTGACACCGGAAACGCTCAAAACATAGACAGTAGGAAGACTCAGTCTTCCTGTACTTAAGTCGGCATTGTGTTTCTTATATTTAATTCCGATGCCATTTCTGTGTTTCATCGTCAATGGGAAGGTCCAATGGATACAGTAAACCTGCAGAGGTGCATCGGAATGTAAAACTGGTGACACAGGAAACGCTCAAAACATAGACAGTAGGAAGACTCAGTCTTCCTGTACTTAAGTCGGCATTGTGTTTCTTATATTTAATTCCGATACGATTTCTGTGTTTCATCGAGAAAGGGAAGGTCAAAGGGATACAGTAAACCGGCAGAGGTGCATCGGAATGTAAAACTGGTGACACAGGAAACGCTCAAAACATTGACGGTACGAAGACTGTTTTCTTGCACTTAAGTCGGCATTGTGTCTCTTATATTTAATTTCGACGCAATTTCTGTGTTTCATCGTCAATGGGAAGGTCCAAGGGATACAGAAAAAACCTGCAGAGGTGCATCGGAATGTAAAACTAGTGTCACAGGAAACGCTCAAAACATAGACAGTAGGAAGACTCAGTCTTCCTGTACTTAAGTCGGCATTGTGTCTCTTATATTTAATTCCGATGTAATTTCTGTGTTTCATCGTCAATGGGAAGGTCCAAGGGATACAGTAAACCTGCAGAGGTGCATCGGAATGTAAAACTGGTGACACAGGAAACGCTCAAAACGTAGACAGTAGGAAGACTCAGTCTTCCTGTACTTAAGTCGGCATTGTGTCTCTTATATTTAATTCCGATGCAAATTCTGTGTTTCATCGTCAATGGGAAGGTCCGAGGGATACAGTAAACCTGCAGAGGTGCATCAGAATGTAAAACTGGTGACACAGGAAACGCTCAACACATAGCCAGTAGGAAGACTCATTCTTCCTGTATTTAAGTCGGCATTGTGTCTCTTATATTTAATTCCGATGCAATTTCTGTGTTTCATCGTCAATGGGAAGGTACAAGGGATACAGTAAACCTGCAGTGGTGCATTGGAATGTAAAACTAGTGACACAGGAAACGCTCAAAACATAGAGAGTAGGAAGACTCAGTCTTCCTGTACTTAAGTCGTTATTGTGTCTCTTATATTTATTTCCGATGAAATATCTGTGTTCCATCGTGAATGGGAAGGTCCAAGGGATATAGTAATCCTGCAGAGGTGCATCAGAAAGTAAAACTGATGATATAGGAAACGCTCAAAACATAGACAGTAGGAAGACTTAGTCTTCCTGTACTTAAGTCGGCATTGTGTCTCTTATATTTAATTCCGATGCAATTTCTGTTTTTCATCGTCAATGGGAAGGTCCAAGGGATACAGTAAACCTGCAGAGGTGCATCGGAATGTAAAACTAGTGTCACCGGAAACGCTCAAAACATAGACAGTAGGAAGACTCAGTCTTCCTGTACTTAAGTCGGCATTGTGTCTCTTATATGTAATTCCGATGCAATTTCTGTGTTTCATCGTCAATGGGAAGGTCCAAGGGATACAGTAAACCTGCAGAGGTGCATCTGAATGTAAAACTGATGACACAGAAAACGCTCAAAACATAGACAGTAGGAAGACTCAGTCTTCCTGTACTTAAGTCGGCATTGTGTCTCTTATATTTAATTCCGATGCAATTTCTGTGTTTCATCGTCAATGGGAAGGTCCAAGGGATACAGTAATCCTGCAGAGGTGCATCAGAATGTAAAACTGCTGACACCGGAAACGCTCAAAACATAGACAGTAGGAAGACTCAGTCTTCCTGTACTTAAGTCGGCATTGTGTTTCTTATATTTAATTCCGATGCCATTTCTGTGTTTCATCGTCAATGGGAAGGTCCAATGGATACAGTAAACCTGCAGAGGTGCATCGGAATGTAAAACTGGTGACACAGGAAACGCTCAAAACATAGACAGTAGGAAGACTCAGTCTTCCTGTACTTAAGTCGGCATTGTGTTTCTTATATTTAATTCCGATACGATTTCTGTGTTTCATCGAGAAAGGGAAGGTCAAAGGGATACAGTAAACCGGCAGAGGTGCATCGGAATGTAAAACTGGTGACACAGGAAACGCTCAAAACATTGACGGTACGAAGACTGTTTTCTTGCACTTAAGTCGGCATTGTGTCTCTTATATTTAATTTCGACGCAATTTCTGTGTTTCATCGTCAATGGGAAGGTCCAAGGGATACAGAAAAAACCTGCAGAGGTGCATCGGAATGTAAAACTAGTGTCACAGGAAACGCTCAAAACATAGACAGTAGGAAGACTCAGTCTTCCTGTACTTAAGTCGGCATTGTGTCACTTATATTTAATTCCGATGCAATTTCTGTGTTTCATCGTCAATGGGAAGGTCCAAGGGATACAGTAAACCTGCAGAGGTGCATCAGAATGTAAAACTGGTGACACAGGAAACGCTCAACACATAGACAGTAGGAAGACTCATTCTGCCTGCATTTGAGTCGGCATTGTGTCTCTTATATTTAATTCCGATGCAATTTCTGTGTTTCATCGACAATGGGAAGGTCCAAGGGATACAGAAAAAACCTGCAGAGGTGCATCGGAATGTAAAACTAGTGTCACAGGAAACGCTCAAAACATAGACAGTAGGAAGACTTAGTCTTCCTGTACTTAAGTCGGCATTGTGTCTCTTATATTTAATTCCGATGCAATTTCTGTTTTTCATCGTCAATGGGAAGGTCCAAGGGATACAGTAAACCTGCAGAGGTGCATCGGAATGTAAAATTAGTGTCACAGGAAACGCTCAAAACATAGACAGTAGGAAGACTCAGTCTTCCTGTACTTAAGTCGGCATTGTGTCTCTTATATGTAATTCCGATGCAATTTCTGTGTTTCATCGTCAATGGGAAGGTCCAAGGGATACAGTAAACCTGCAGAGGTGCATCGGAATGTAAAACTGGTGACACAGGAAACGATCAAAACGTAGACAGTAGGAAGACTCAGTCTTCCTGTACTTATGTCTGCATTGTGTCCCTTATATTTAATTCCGATGCAATTTCTGTGTTTCATCGTCAATGAGAAGGTCCAAGGGATACAGTAAACCTGCAGAGGTGCATCAGAATGTAAAACTGGTGACACAGGAAACGCTCAACACATAGACTGTAGGAAGACTCATTCTTCCTGTATTTAAGTCGGCATTGGGTCTCTTATATTTAATTCCGATGCAATTTCTGTGTTTCATCGACAATGGGAAGGTCCAAGGGATACAGTAAACCTGCAGTGGTGCATCGGAATGTAAAACTAGTGACACAGGAAACGCTCAAAACATAGAGAGTAGGAAGACTCACTCTTCCTGTACTTAAGTCGGCATTGTGTCTCTTATATTTATTTCCGATGAAATTTCTGTGTTCCATCGTGAATGGGAAGGTCCAAGGGATATAGTAATCCTGCAGAGGTGCATCGGAAAGTAAAACTGATGATACAGGAAACGCTCAAAACATAGACAGTAGGAAAACTTAGTCTACCTGTACTTAAGTCGGCATTGTGTCTCTTGTATTTAATTCCGATGCAATTTCTGTTTTTCATCGTTAATGGGAAGATCCAAGGGATACAGTAAACCTGCAGAGGTGCATCGGAATGTAAAACTGGTGACACAGGAAACGCTCAAAACATAGTCAGTAGGAAGACTGAGTCTTCCTGTACTTAAGTCGGCATTGTGTTTCTTATATTTAATTCCGATACGATTTTTGTGTTTCATCGAGAAAGGGAAGGTCAAAGGGATACAGTACACCGGCAGAGGTGCATCGGAATGTAAAACTGGTGACACAGGAAACGCTCAAAACATTGACGGTACGAAGACTGTTTTCTTGCACTTAAGTCGGCATTGTGTCTCTTATATTTAATTTCGACGCAATTTCTGTGTTTCATCGTCAATGGGAAGGTTCAAGGGATACAGAAAAAACCTGCAGAGGTGCATCGGAATGTAAAACTAGTGTCACAGGAAACGCTCAATACATAGACAGTAGGAAGACTCAGTCTTCCTGTACTTAAGTCGGCATTGTGTCTCTTATATTTAATTCCGATGTAATTTCTGTGTTTCATCGTCAATGGGAAGGTCCAAGGGATACAGTAAACCTGCAGAGGTGCATCGGAATGTAAAACTGGTGACACAGGAAACGCTCAAAACGTAGACAGTAGGAAGACTCAGTCTTCCTGTACTTAAGTCGGCATTGTGTCTCTTATATTTAATTCCGAAGCAAATTCTGTGTTTCATCGTCAATGGGAAGGTCCGAGGGATACAGTAAACCTGCAGAGGTGCATCAGAATGTAAAACTGGTGACACAGGAAACGCTCAACACATAGACAGTAGGAAGACTCATTCTTCCTGTATTTAAGTCGGCATTGTGTCTCTTATATTTAATTCCGATGCAATTTCTGTGTTTCATCGTCAATGGGAAGGTACAAGGGATACAGTAAACCTGCAGTGGTGCATCGGAATGTAAAACTAGTGACACAGGAAACGCTCAAAACATAGAGAGTAGGAAGACTCAGTCTTCCTGTACTTAAGTCGGCATTGTGTCTCTTATATTTAATTCCGATGCAATTTCTGTGTTTCATCGTCAATGGGAAGGTCCAAGGGATACAGTAATCCTGCAGAGGTGCATTAGAATGTAAAACTGCTGACACCGGAAACGCTCAAAACATAGACAGTAGGAAGACTCAGTCTTCCTGTACTTAAGTCGGCATTGTGTTTCTTATATTTAATTCCGATGCCATTTCTGTGTTTCATCGTCAATGGGAAGGTCCAATGGATACAGAAAACCTGCAGAGGTGCATCAGAATGTAAAACTGGTGACACAGGAAACGCTCAAAACATAGACAGTAGGAAGATTCAGTCTTCCTGTACTTAAGTCGGCATTGTGTTTCTTATATTTAATTCCGATGCGATTTCTGTGTTTCATCGAGAAAGGGAAGGTCAAAGGGATACAGTAAACCGGCAGAGGTGCATCGGAATGTAAAACTGGTGACACCGGAAACGCTCAAAACATTGACCGTACGAAGACTGTTTTCTTGCACTTAAGTCGGCATTGTGTCTCTTATATTTAATTCCGATGTAATTTCTGTGTTTCATCGTCAATGGGAAGGTCCAAGGGATACAGTAAACCTGCAGAGGTGCATCGGAATGTAAAACTGGTGACACAGGAAACGCTCAAAACGTAGACGGTAGGAAGACTCAGTCTTCCTGTACTTAAGTCGGCATTGTGTCTCTTATATTTAATTCCGATGCAATTTCTGTGTTTCATCGTCAATGGGAAGGTCCAAGGGATACAGTAAACCTGCAGAGGTGCATCTGAATGTAAAACTGATGACACAGAAAACGCTCAAAACATAGACAGTAGGAAGACTCAGTCTTCCTGTACTTAAGTCGGCATTGTGTCTCTTATATTCAATTCCGATGCAATTTCTGTGTTTCATCGTCAATGGGAAGGTCCAAGGGATACAGTAATCCTGCATAGGTGCATCAGAATGTAAAACTGCTGACACCGGAAACGCTCAAAAGATAGACAGTAGGAAGACTCAGTCTTCCTGTACTTAAGTCGGCATTGTGTTTCTTATATTTAATTCCGATGCAATTTCTGTGTTTCATCGTCAATGGGAAGGTCCAAGGGATACAGAAAACCTGCAGAGGTGCATCAGAATGTAAAACTGGTGACACAGGAAACGCTCAAAACATAGACAGTAGGAAGATTCAGTCTTCCTGTACTTAAGTCGGCATTGTGTTTCTTATATTTAATTCCGATGCGATTTCTGTGTTTCATCGAGAAAGGGAAGGTCAAAGGGATACAGTAAACCGGCAGAGGTGCATCGGAATGTAAAACTGGTGACACAGGAAACGCTCAAAACATTGACCGTACGAAGACTGTTTTCTTGCACTTAAGTCGGCATTGTGTCTCTTATATTTAATTCCGATGTAATTTCTGTGTTTCATCGTCAATGGGAAGGTCCAAGGGATACAGTAAACCTGCAGAGGTGCATCGGAATGTAAAACTGGTGACACAGGAAACGCTCAAAACGTAGACGGTAGGAAGACTCAGTCTTCCTGTACTTAAGTCGGCATTGTGTCTCTTATATTTATTTCCGATGCAATTTCTGTGTTTCATCGTCAATGGGAAGGTCCAAGGGATACAGTAAACCTGCAGAGGTGCATCAGAATGTAAAACTGGTGACACAGGAAACGCTCAACACATAGACAGTAGGAAGACTCATTCTTCCTGCATTTAAGTCGGCATTGTGTCTCTTATATTTAATTCCGATGCAATTTCTGTGTTTCATCGACAATGGGAAGGTCCAAGGGATACAGTAAACCTGCAGTGGTGCATCGGAATGTAAAACTAGTGACACAGGAAACGCTAAAACATAGAGAGTAGGAAGACTCAGTCTTCCTGTACTTAAGCCGGCATTGTGTCTCTTATATTTATTTCCGATAAAATTTCTGTGTTCCATCGTGAATGGGAAGGTCCAAGGGATATAGTAATCCTGCAGAGGTGCATCGGAAAGTAAAACTGATGATACAGGAAACGCTCAAAACATAGACCGTAGGAAGACTTAGTCTTCCTGTACTTAAGTCGGCATTGTGTCTCTTATATTTAATTCCGATGCAATTTCTGTTTTTCTTCGTCAATGGGAAGGTCCAAGGGATACAGTAAACCTGCAGAGGTGCATCGGAATGTAAAACTAGTGTCACCGGAAACGCTCAAAACATAGACAGTAGGAAGACTCAGTCTTCCTGTACTTAAGTCGGCATTGTGTCTCTTATATGTAATTCCGATGCAATTTCTGTGTTTCATCGTCAATGGGAAGGTCCAAGGGATACAGTAAACCTGCAGAGGTGCATCTGAATGTAAAACTGATGACACAGAAAACGCTCAAAACATAGACAGTAGGAAGACTCAGTCTTCCTGTACTTAAGTCGGCATTGTGTCTCTTATATTTAATTCCGATGCAATTTCTGTGTTTCATCGTCAATGGGAAGGTCCAAGGGATACAGTAATCCTGCAGAGGTGCATCAGAATGTAAAACTGCTGACACCGGAAACGCTCAAAACATAGACAGTAGGAAGACTCAGTCTTCCTGTACTTAAGTCGGCATTGTGTTTCTTATATTTAATTCCGATGCCATTTCTGTGTTTCATCGTCAATGGGAAGGTCCAATGGATACAGAAAACCTGCAGAGGTGCATCAGAATGTAAAACTGGTGACACAGGAAACGCTCAAAACATAGACAGTAGGAAGATTCAGTCTTCCTGTACTTAAGTCGGCATTGTGTTTCTTATATTTAATTCCGATGCGATTTCTGTGTTTCATCGAGAAAGGGAAGGTCAAAGGGATACAGTAAACCGGCAGAGGTGCATCGGAATGTAAAACTGGTGACACAGGAAACGCTCAAAACATTGACCGTACGAAGACTGTTTTCTTGCACTTAAGTCGGCATTGTGTCTCTTATATTTATTTCCGATGTAATTTCTGTGTTTCATCATCAATGGGAAGGTCCAAGGGATACAGTAAACCTGCAGAGGTGCATCGGAATGTAAAACTGGTGACACAGGAAACGCTCAAAACGTAGACGGTAGGAAGACTCAGTCTTCCTGTACTTAAGTCGGCATTGTGTCTCTTATATTTAATTCCGATGCAATTTCTGTGTTTCATCGTCAATGGGAAGGTCCAAGGGATACAGTAAACCTGCAGAGGTGCATCTGAATGTAAAACTGATGACACAGAAAACGCTCAAAACATAGACAGTAGGAAGACTCAGTCTTCCTGTACTTAAATCGGCATTGTGTCTCTTATATTCAATTCCGATGCAATTTCTGTGTTTCATCGTCAATGGGATGGTCCAAGGGATACAGTAATCCTGCATAGGTGCATCAGAATGTAAAACTGCTGACACCGGAAACGCTCAAAACATAGACAGTAGGAAGACTCAGTCTTCCTGTACTTAAGTCGGCATTGTGTTTCTTATATTTAATTCCGATGCAATTTCTGTGTTTCATCGTCAATGGGAAGGTCCAAGGGATACAGAAAACCTGCAGAGGTGCATCAGAATGTAAAACTGGTGACACAGGAAACGCTCAAAACATAGACAGTAGGAAGATTCAGTCTTCCTGTACTTAAGTCGGCATTGTGTTTCTTATATTTAATTCCGATGCGATTTCTGTGTTTCATCGAGAAAGGGAAGGTCAAAGGGATACAGTAAACCGGCAGAGGTGCATCGGAATGTAAAACTGGTGACACAGGAAACGCTCAAAACATTGACCGTACGAAGACTGTTTTCTTGCACTTAAGTCGGCATTGTGTCTCTTATATTTAATTCCGATGTAATTTCTGTGTTTCATCGTCAATGGGAAGGTCCAAGGGATACAGTAAACCTGCAGAGGTGCATCGGAATGTAAAACTGGTGACACAGGAAACGCTCAAAACGTAGACGGTAGGAAGACTCAGTCTTCCTGTACTTAAGTCGGCATTGTGTCTCTTATATTTATTTCCGATGCAATTTCTGTGTTTCATCGTCAATGGGAAGGTCCAAGGGATACAGTAAACCTGCAGAGGTGCATCAGAATGTAAAACTGGTGACACAGGAAACGCTCAACACATAGACAGTAGGAAGACTCATTCTTCCTGCATTTAAGTCGGCATTGTGTCTCTTATATTTAATTCCGATGCAATTTCTGTGTTTCATCGACAATGGGAAGGTCCAAGGGATACAGTAAACCTGCAGTGGTGCATCGGAATGTAAAACTAGTGACACAGGAAACGCTAAAACATAGAGAGTAGGAAGACTCAGTCTTCCTGTACTTAAGCCGGCATTGTGTCTCTTATATTTATTTCCGATAAAATTTCTGTGTTCCATCGTGAATGGGAAGGTCCAAGGGATATAGTAATCCTGCAGAGGTGCATCGGAAAGTAAAACTGATGATACAGGAAACGCTCAAAACATAGACCGTAGGAAGACTTAGTCTTCCTGTACTTAAGTCGGCATTGTGTCTCTTATATTTAATTCCGATGCAATTTCTGTTTTTCTTCGTCAATGGGAAGGTCCAAGGGATACAGTAAACCTGCAGAGGTGCATCGGAATGTAAAACTAGTGTCACCGGAAACGCTCAAAACATAGACAGTAGGAAGACTCAGTCTTCCTGTACTTAAGTCGGCATTGTGTCTCTTATATGTAATTCCGATGCAATTTCTGTGTTTCATCGTCAATGGGAAGGTCCAAGGGATACAGTAAACCTGCAGAGGTGCATCTGAATGTAAAACTGATGACACAGAAAACGCTCAAAACATAGACAGTAGGAAGACTCAGTCTTCCTGTACTTAAGTCGGCATTGTGTCTCTTATATTTAATTCCGATGCAATTTCTGTGTTTCATCGTCAATGGGAAGGTCCAAGGGATACAGTAATCCTGCAGAGGTGCATCAGAATGTAAAACTGCTGACACCGGAAACGCTCAAAACATAGACAGTAGGAAGACTCAGTCTTCCTGTACTTAAGTCGGCATTGTGTTTCTTATATTTAATTCCGATGCCATTTCTGTGTTTCATCGTCAATGGGAAGGTCCAATGGATACAGAAAACCTGCAGAGGTGCATCAGAATGTAAAACTGGTGACACAGGAAACGCTCAAAACATAGACAGTAGGAAGATTCAGTCTTCCTGTACTTAAGTCGGCATTGTGTTTCTTATATTTAATTCCGATGCGATTTCTGTGTTTCATCGAGAAAGGGAAGGTCAAAGGGATACAGTAAACCGGCAGAGGTGCATCGGAATGTAAAACTGGTGACACAGGAAACGCTCAAAACATTGACCGTACGAAGACTGTTTTCTTGCACTTAAGTCGGCATTGTGTCTCTTATATTTAATTCCGATGTAATTTCTGTGTTTCATCATCAATGGGAAGGTCCAAGGGATACAGTAAACCTGCAGAGGTGCATCGGAATGTAAAACTGGTGACACAGGAAACGCTCAAAACGTAGACGGTAGGAAGACTCAGTCTTCCTGTACTTAAGTCGGCATTGTGTCTCTTATATTTAATTCCGATGCAATTTCTGTGTTTCATCGTCAATGGGAAGGTCCAATGGATACAGTAAACCTGCAGAGGTGCATCTGAATGTAAAACTGATGACACAGAAAACGCTCAAAACATAGTCAGTAGGAAGACTCAGTCTTCCTGTACTTAAGTCGGCATTGTGTCTCTTATATTCAATTCCGATGCAATTTCTGTGTTTCATCGTCAATGGGAAGGTCCAAGGGATACAGTAATCCTGCATAGGTGCATCAGAATGTAAAACTGCTGACACCGGAAACGCTCAAAACATAGACAGTAGGAAGACTCAGTCTTCCTGTACTTAAGTCGGCATTGTGTTTCTTATATTTAATTCCGATGCAATTTCTGTGTTTCATCGTCAATGGGAAGGTCCAAGGGATACAGAAAACCTGCAGAGGTGCATCAGAATGTAAAACTGGTGACACAGGAAACGCTCAAAACATAGACAGTAGGAAGATTCAGTCTTCCTGTACTTAAGTCGGCATTGTGTTTCTTATATTTAATTCCGATGCGATTTCTGTGTTTCATCGAGAAAGGGAAGGTCAAAGGGATACAGTAAACCGGCAGAGGTGCATCGGAATGTAAAACTGGTGACACAGGAAACGCTCAAAACATTGACCGTACGAAGACTGTTTTCTTGCACTTAAGTCGGCATTGTGTCTCTTATATTTAATTCCGATGTAATTTCTGTGTTTCATCGTCAATGGGAAGGTCCAAGGGATACAGTAAACCTGCAGAGGTGCATCGGAATGTAAAACTGGTGACACAGGAAACGCTCAAAACGTAGACGGTAGGAAGACTCAGTCTTCCTGTACTTAAGTCGGCATTGT
Source organism: Schistocerca nitens (assembly GCF_023898315.1). NCBI lineage: Eukaryota > Metazoa > Arthropoda > Insecta > Orthoptera > Acrididae > Schistocerca > Schistocerca nitens. The sequence continues at coordinate 765,309,321 of NC_064619.1, forward strand.
GTCTCTTATATTTAATTCCGATGCAATTTCTGTGTTTCATCGTCAATGGGAAGGTCCAAGGGATACAGTAAACCTGCAGAGGTGCATCAGAATGTAAAACTGGTGACACAGGAAACGCTCAACACATAGACAGTAGGAAGACTCATTCTTCCTGCATTTAAGTCGGCATTGTGTCTCTTATATTTAATTCCGATGCAATTTCTGTGTTTCATCGACAATGGGAAGGTCCAAGGGATACAGTAAACCTGCAGTGGTGCATCGGAATGTAAAACTAGTGACACAGGAAACGCTAAAACATAGAGAGTAGGAAGACTCAGTCTTCCTGTACTTAAGTCGGCATTGTGTCTCTTATATTTATTTCCGATAAAATTTCTGTGTTCCATCGTGAATGGGAAGGTCCAAGGGATATAGTAATCCTGCAGAGGTGCATCGGAAAGTAAAACTGATGATACAGGAAACGCTCAAAACATAGACCGTAGGAAGACTTAGTCTTCCTGTACTTAAGTCGGCATTGTGTCTCTTATATTTAATTCCGATGCAATTTCTGTTTTTCATCGTCAATGGGAAGGTCCAAGGGATACAGTAAACCTGCAGAGGTGCATCGGAATGTAAAACTAGTGTCACAGGAAACGTTCAAAACATAGACAGTAGGAAGAATCAGTCTTCCTGTACTTAAGTCGGCATTGTGTCTCTTATATGTAATTCCGATGCAATTTCTGTGTTTCATCGTCAATGGGAAGGTCCAAGGGATACAGTAAACCTGCAGAGGTGCATCGGAATGTAAAACTGGTGACACAGGAAACGCTCAAAACGTAGACAGTAGGAAGACTCAGTCTTCCTGTACTTAAGTCTGCATTGTGTCCCTTATATTTAATTCCGATGCAATTTCTGTGTTTCATCGTCAATGAGAAGGTCCAAGGGATACAGTAAAACTGCAGAGATGCATCAGAATGTAAAACTGGTGACACAGGAAACGCTCAACACATAGACAGTAGGAAGACTCATTCTTCCTGTATTTAAGTCGGCATTGTGTCTCTTATATTTAATTCCGATGAAATTTCTGTGTTTCATCGACAATGGGAAGGTCCAAGGGATACAGTAAACCTGCAGTGGTGCATCGGAATGTAAAACTAGTGACACAGGAAACGCTCAAAACATAGAGAGTAGGAAGACTCAGTCTTCCTGTACTTAAGTCGGCATTGTGTCTCTTATATTTATTTCCGATGAAATTTCTGTGTTCCATCGTGAATGGGAAGGTCCAAGGGATATAGTAATCCTGCAGAGGTGCATCGGAAAGTAAAACTGATGATACAGGAAACGCTCAAAACATAGACAGTAGGAAGACTTAGTCTTCCTGTACTTAAGTCGGCATTGTGTCTCTTATATTTAATTCCGATGCAATTTCTGTTTTTCATCGTCAATGGGAAGGTCCAAGGGATACAGTAAACCTGCAGAGGTGCATCGGAATGTAAAACTGGTGACACAGGAAACGTTCAAAACATAGACAGTAGGAAGACTCAGTCTTCCTGTACTTAAGTCGGCATTGTGTTTCTTATATTTAATTCCGATACGATTTCTGTGTTTCATCGAGAAAGGGAAGGTCAAAGGGATACAGTAAACCGGCAGAGGTGCATCGGAATGTAAAACTGGTGACACAGGAAACGCTCAAAACATTGACGGTACGAAGACTGTTTTCTTGCACTTAAGTCTGCATTGTGTCTCTTATATTTAATTTCGATGCAATTTCTGTGTTTCATCGTCAATGGGAAGGTCCAAGGGATACAGAAAAAACCTGCAGAGGTGCATCGGAATGTAAAACTAGTGTCACAGGAAACGCTCAAAACATAGACAGTAGGAAGACTCAGTCTTCCTGTACTTAAGTCGGCATTGTGTCTCTTATATTTAATTCCGATGCAATTTCTGTGTTTCATCGTCAATGGGAAGGTCCAAGGGATACAGTAAACCTGCAGAGGTGCATCGGAATGTAAAACTGGTGACACAGGAAACGCTCAAAACGTAGACAGTACGAAGACTCAGTCTTCCTGTACTTAAGTCGGCATTGTGTCTCTTATACTTAATTCCGATGCAATTTCTGTGTTTCATCGTCAATGGGAAGGTCCGAGGGATGCAGTAAACCTGCAGAGGTGCATCAGAATGTAAAACTGGTGACACAGGAAACGCTTAACACATAGACAGTAGGAAGACTCATTCTTCCTGTATTTAAGTCGGCATTGTGTCTCTTATATATAATTCCGATGCAATTTCTGTGTTTCATCAACAATGGGAAGGTCCAAGGGATACAGTAAATCTGCAGTGGTGCATCGGAATGTAAAACTAGTGACACAGGAAACGCTCAAAACATAGAGAGTAGGAAGACTCAGTCTTCCTATACTTAAGTCGGCATTGTGTCTCTTATATTGATTTCCGATGAAATTTCTGTGTTCCATCGTGAATGGGAAGGTCCAAGGGATATAGTAATCCTGCAGAGGTGCATCGGAAAGTAAAACTGATGATACAGGAAACGCTCAAAACATAGACAGTAGGAAGACTTAGTCTTCCTGTACTTAAGTCGGCATTGTGTCTCTTATATTTAATTCCGATGCAATTTCTGTTTTTCATCGTCAATGGGAAGGTCCAAGGGATACAGTAAACCTGCAGAGGTGCATCGGAATGTAAAATTAGTGTCACAGGAAACGCTCAAAACATAGACAGTAGGAAGACTCAGTCTTCCTGTACTTAAGTCGGCATTGTGTCTCTTATATGTAATTCCGATGCAATTTCTGTTTTTCTTCGTCAATGGGAAGGTCCAAGGGATACAGTAAACCTGCAGAGGTACATCGGAATGTAAAACTAGTGTCACCGGAAACGCTCAAAACATAGACAGTAGGAAGACTCAGTCTTCCTGTACTTAAGTCGGCATTGTGTCTCTTATATGTAATTCCGATGCAATTTCTGTGTTTCATCGTCAATGGGAAGGTCCAAGGGATACAGTAAACCTGCAGAGGTGCATCTGAATGTAAAACTGATGACACAGAAAACGCTCAAAACATAGACAGTAGGAAGACTCAGTCTTCCTGTACTTAAGTCGGCATTGTGTCTCTTATATTTAATTCCGATGCAATTTCTGTGTTTCATCGTCAATGGGAAGGTCCAAGGGATACAGTAATCCTGCAGAGGTGCATCAGAATGTAAAACTGCTGACACCGGAAACGCTCAAAACATAGACAGTAGGAAGACTCAGTCTTCCTGTACTTAAGTCGGCATTGTGTTTCTTATATTTAATTCCGATGCCATTTCTGTGTTTCATCGTCAATGGGAAGGTCCAATGGATACAGAAAACCTGCAGAGGTGCATCAGAATGTAAAACTGGTGACACAGGAAACGCTCAAAACATAGACAGTAGGAAGATTCAGTCTTCCTGTACTTAAGTCGGCATTGTGTTTCTTATATTTAATTCCGATGCGATTTCTGTGTTTCATCGAGAAAGGGAAGGTCAAAGGGATACAGTAAACCGGTAGAGGTGCATCGGAATGTAAAACTGGTGACACAGGAAACGCTCAAAACATTGACCGTACGAAGACTGTTTTCTTGCACTTAAGTCGGCATTGTGTCTCTTATATTTAATTCCGATGTAATTTCTGTGTTTCATCATCAATGGGAAGGTCCAAGGGATACAGTAAACCTGCAGAGGTGCATCGGAATGTAAAACTGGTGACACAGGAAACGCTCAAAACGTAGACGGTAGGAAGACTCAGTCTTCCTGTACTTAAGTCGGCATTGTGTCTCTTATATTTAATTCCGATGCAATTTCTGTGTTTCATCGTCAATGGGAAGGTCCAAGGGATACAGTAAACCTGCAGAGGTGCATCAGAATGTAAAACTGGTGACACAGGAAACGCTCAACACATAGACAGTAGGAAGACTCATTCTTCCTGCATTTAAGTCGGCATTGTGTCTCTTATATTTAATTCCGATGCAATTTCTGTGTTTCATCGACAATGGGAAGGTCCAAGGGATACAGTAAACCTGCAGTGGTGCATCGGAATGTAAAACTAGTGACACAGGAAACGCTAAAACATAGAGAGTAGGAAGACTCAGTCTTCCTGTACTTAAGTCGGCATTGTGTCTCTTATATTTATTTCCGATAAAATTTCTGTGTTCCATCGTGAATGGGAAGGTCCAAGGGATATAGTAATCCTGCAGAGGTGCATCGGAAAGTAAAACTGATGATACAGGAAACGCTCAAAACATAGACCGTAGGAAGACTTAGTCTTCCTGTACTTAAGTCGGCATTGTGTCTCTTATATTTAATTCCGATGCAATTTCTGTTTTTCATCGTCAATGGGAAGGTCCAAGGGATACAGTAAACCTGCAGAGGTGCATCGGAATGTAAAACTAGTGTCACAGGAAACGTTCAAAACATAGACAGTAGGAAGAGTCAGTCTTCCTGTACTTAAGTCGGCATTGTGTCTCTTATATGTAATTCCGATGCAATTTCTGTGTTTCATCGTCAATGGGAAGGTCCAAGGGATACAGTAAACCTGCAGAGGTGCATCGGAATGTAAAACTGGTGACACAGGAAACGCTCAAAATGTAGACAGTAGGAAGACTCAGTCTTCCTGTACTTAAGTCTGCATTGTGTCCCTTATATTTAATTCCGATGCAATTTCTGTGTTTCATCGTCAATGAGAAGGTCCAAGGGATACAGTAAAACTTCAGAGATGCATCAGAATGTAAAACTGGTGACACAGGAAACGCTCAACACATAGACAGTAGGAAGACTCATTCTTCCTGTATTTAAGTCGGCATTGTGTCTCTTATATTTAATTCCGATGAAATTTCTGTGTTTCATCGACAATGGGAAGGTCCAAGGGATACAGTAAACCTGCAGTGGTGCATCGGAATGTAAAACTAGTGACACAGGAAACGCTCAAAACATAGAGAGTAGGAAGACTCAGTCTTCCTGTACTTAAGTCGGCATTGTGTCTCTTATATTTATTTCCGATGAAATTTCTGTGTTCCATCGTGAATGGGAAGGTCCAAGGGATATAGTAATCCTGCAGAGGTGCATCGGAAAGTAAAACTGATGATACAGGAAACGCTCAAAACATAGAGAGTAGGAAGACTTAGTCTTCCTGTACTTAAGTCGGCATTGTGTCTCTTATATTTAATTCCGATGCAATTTCTGTTTTTCATCGTCAATGGGAAGGTCCAAGGGATACAGTAAACCTGCAGAGGTGCATCGGAATGTAAAACTGGTGACACAGGAAACGTTCAAAACATAGACAGTAGGAAGACTCAGTCTTCCTGTACTTAAGTCGGCATTGTGTTTCTTATATTTAATTCCGATACGATTTCTGTGTTTCATCGAGAAAGGGAAGGTCAAAGGGATACAGTAAACCGGCAGAGGTGCATCGGAATGTAAAACTGGTGACACAGGAAACGCTCAAAACATTGACGGTACGAAGACTGTTTTCTTGCACTTAAGTCTGCATTGTGTCTCTTATATTTAATTTCGATGCAATTTCTGTGTTTCATCGTCAATGGGAAGGTCCAAGGGATACAGAAAAAACCTGCAGAGGTGCATCGGAATGTAAAACTAGTGTCACAGGAAACGCTCAAAACATAGACAGTAGGAAGACTCAGTCTTCCTGTACTTAAGTCGGCATTGTGTCTCTTATATTTAATTCCGATGCAATTTCTGTGTTTCATCGTCAATGGGAAGGTCCAAGGGATACAGTAAACCTGCAGAGGTGCATCGGAATGTAAAACTGGTGACACAGGAAACGCTCAAAACGTAGACAGTACGAAGACTCAGTCTTCCTGTACTTAAGTCGGCATTGTGTCTCTTATACTTAATTCCGATGCAATTTCTGTGTTTCATCGTCAATGGGAAGGTCCGAGGGATGCAGTAAACCTGCAGAGGTGCATCAGAATGTAAAACTGGTGACACAGGAAACGCTTAACACATAGACAGTAGGAAGACTCATTCTTCCTGTATTTAAGTCGGCATTGTGTCTCTTATATATAATTCCGATGCAATTTCTGTGTTTCATCAACAATGGGAAGGTCCAAGGGATACAGTAAACCTGCACTGGTGCATCGGAATGTAAAACTAGTGACACAGGAAACGCTCAAAACATAGAGAGTAGGAAGACTCAGTCTTCCTATACTTAAGTCGGCATTGTGTCTCTTATATTGATTTCCGATGAAATTTCTGTGTTCCATCGTGAATGGGAAGGTCCAAGGGATATAGTAATCCTGCAGAGGTGCATCGGAAAGTAAAACTGATGATACAGGAAACGCTCAAAACATAGACAGTAGGAAGACTTAGTCTTCCTGTACTTAAGTCGGCATTGTGTCTCTTATATTTAATTCCGATGCAATTTCTGTTTTTCATCGTCAATGGGAAGGTCCAAGGGATACAGTAAACCTGCAGAGGTGCATCGGAATGTAAAATTAGTGTCACAGGAAACGCTCAAAACATAGACAGTAGGAAGACTCAGTCTTCCTGTACTTAAGTCGGCATTGTGTCTCTTATATGTAATTCCGATGCAATTTCTGTGTTTCATCGTCAATGGGAAGGTCCAAGGGATACAGTAAACCTGCAGAGGTGCATCGGAATGTAAAACTGGTGACACAGGAAACGATCAAAACGTAGACAGTAGGAAGACTCAGTCTTCCTGTACTTAAGTCGGCATTGTGTCTCTTATATTTATTTCCGATGAAATTTCTGTGTGCCATCGTGAATGGGAAGGTCCAAGGGATATAGTAATCCTGCAGAGGTGCATCGGAAAGTAAAACTGATCATACAGGAAACGCTCAAAACATAGACAGTAGGAAGACTTAGTCCTCCTGTACTTAAGTCGGCATTGTGTCTCTTATATTTAATTCCGATGCAATTTCTGTTTTTCATCGTCAATGGGAAGGTCCAAGGGATACAGTAAACCTGCAGAGGTGCATCGGAATGTAAAACTGGTGACACAGGAAACGTTCAAAACATAGACAGTAGGAAGACTCAGTCTTCCTGTACTTAAGTCGGCATTGTGTTTCTTATATTTAATTCCGATACGATTTCTGTGTTTCATCGAGAAAGGGAAGGTCAAAGGGATACAGTAAACCGGCAGAGGTGCATCGGAATGTAAAACTGGTGACACAGGAAACGCTCAAAACATTGACGGTACGAAGACTGTTTTCTTGCACTTAAGTCGGCATTGTGTCTCTTATATTTAATTTCGATGCAATTTCTGTGTTTCATCGTCAATGGGAAGGTCCAAGGGATACAGAAAAAACCTGCAGAGGTGCATCGGAATGTAAAACTAGTGTCACAGGAAACGCTCAAAACATAGACAGTAGGAAGACTCAGTCTTCCTGTACTTAAGTCGGCATTGTGTCTCTTATATTTAATTCCGATGTAATTTCTGTGTTTCATCGTCAATGGGAAGGTCCAAGGGATACAGTAAACCTGCAGAGGTGCATCAGAATGTAAAACTGGTGACACAGGAAACGCTTAACACATAGACAGTAGGAAGACTCATTCTTCCTGTAATTAAGTCGGCATTGTGTCTCTTATATTTAATTCCGATGCAATTTCTGTGTTTCATCAACAATGGGAAGGTCCAAGGGATACAGTAAATCTGCAGTGGTGCATCGGAATGTAAAACTAGTGACACAGGAAACGCTCAAAACATAGAGAGTAGGAAGACTCAGTCTTCCTATACTTAAGTCGGCATTGTGTCTCTTATATTGATTTCCGATGAAATTTCTGTGTTCCATCGTGAATGGGAAGGTCCAAGGGATATAGTAATCCTGCAGAGGTGCATCGCAAAGTAAAACTGATGATACAGGAAACTCTCAAAACATAGACAGTAGGAAGACTTAGTCTTCCAGTACTTAAGTCGGCATTGTGTCTCTTATATTTAATTCCGATGCAATTTCTGTTTTTCATCGTCAATGGGAAGGTCCAAGGGATACAGTAAACCTGCAGAAGTGCATCGGAATGTAAAATTAGTGTCACAGGAAACGCTCAAAACATAGACAGTAGGAAGACTCAGTCTTCCTGTACTTAAGTCGGCATTGTGTCTCTTATATGTAATTCCGATGCAATTTCTGTGTTTCATCGTCAATGGGAAGGTCCAAGGGATACAGTAAACCTGCAGAGGTGCATCGGAATGTAAAACTGGTGACACAGGAAACGATCAAAACGTAGACAGTAGGAAGACTCAGTCTTCCTGTACTTAAGTCTGCGTTGTGTCCCTTATATTTAATTCCTTTGCAATTTCTGTGTTTCGTCGTCAATGAGGTCCAAGAGATACAGTAAACCTGCAGTGGTGCATCGGAATGTAAAACTAGTGACACAGGAAACTCTCAAAACATAGAGAGTAGGAAGACTCAGTCTTCCTGTACTTTAGTCGGCATTGTGTCTCTTATATTTATTTCCGATGAAATTTCTGTGTTTCATCGTGAATGGGAAGGTCCAAGGGATATAGTAATCCTGCAGAGGTGCATCGGAAAGTAAAACTGATGATACAGGAAACGCTCAAAACATAGACAGTAGGAAAACTTAGTCTTCCTGTACTTAAGTCGGCATTGTGTCTCTTATATTTAATTCCGATGTAATTTCTGTGTTTCATCGTCAATGGGAAGGTCCAAGGGATACAGTAAACCTGCAGAGGTGCATCGGAATGTAAAACTGGTGACACAGGAAACGCTCAAAACGTAGACGGTAGGAAGACTCAGTCTTCCTGTACTTAAGTCGGCATTGTGTCTCTTATATTTAATTCCGATGCAATTTCTGTGTTTCATCGTCAATGGGAAGGTCCAAGGGATACAGTAAACCTGCAGAGGTGCATCAGAATGTAAAACTAGTGTCACCGGAAACGCTCAAAACATAGACAGTAGGAAGACTCAGTCTTCCTGTACTTAAGTCGGCATTGTGTCTCTTATATGTAATTCCGATGCAATTTCTGTGTTTCATCGTCAATGGGAAGGTCCAAGGGATACAGTAAACCTGCAGAGGTGCATCTGAATGTAAAACTGATGACACAGAAAACGCTCAAAACATAGACAGTAGGAAGACTCAGTCTTCCTGTACTTAAGTCGGCATTGTGTCTCTTATATTTAATTCCGATGCAATTTCTGTGTTTCATCGTCAATGGGAAGGTCCAAGGGATACAGTAATCCTGCAGAGGTGCATCAGAATGTAAAACTGCTGACACCGGAAACGCTAAAAACATAGACAGTAGGAAGACTCAGTCTTCCTGTACTTAAGTCGGCATTGTGTTTCTTATATTTAATTCCGATGCCATTTCTGTGTTTCATCGTCAATGGGAAGGTCCAATGGATACAGAAAACCTGCAGAGGTGCATCAGAATGTAAAACTGGTGACACAGGAAACGCTCAAAACATAGACAGTAGGAAGATTCAGTCTTCCTGTACTTAAGTCGGCATTGTGTTTCTTATATTTAATTCCGATGCGATTTCTGTGTTTCATCGAGAAAGGGAAGGTCAAAGGGATACAGTAAACCGGCAGAGGTGCATCGGAATGTAAAACTGGTGACACAGGAAACGCTCAAAACATTGACCGTACGAAGACTGTTTTCTTGCACTTAAGTCGGCATTGTGTCTCTTATATTTAATTCCGATGTAATTTCTGTGTTTCATCATCAATGGGAACGTCCAAGGGATACAGTAAACCTGCAGAGGTGCATCGGAATGTAAAACTGGTGACACAGGAAACGCTCAAAACGTAGACGGTAGGAAGACTCAGTCTTCCTGTACTTAAGTCGGCATTGTGTCTCTTATATTTAATTCCGATGCAATTTCTGTGTTTCATCGTCAATGGGAAGGTCCAATGGAAACAGTAAACCTGCAGAGGTGCATCTGAATGTAAAACTGATGACACAGAAAACGCTCAAAACATAGACAGTAGGAAGACTCAGTCTTCCTGTACTTAAGTCGGCATTGTGTCTCTTATATTCAATTCCGATGCAATTTCTGTGTTTCATCGTCAATGGGAAGGTCCAAGGGATACAGTAATCCTGCATAGGTGCATCAGAATGTAAAACTGCTGACACCGGAAACGCTCAAAACATAGACAGTAGGAAGACTCAGTCTTCCTGTACTTAAGTCGGCATTGTGTTTCTTATATTTAATTCCGATGCAATTTCTGTGTTTCATCGTCAATGGGAAGGTCCAAGGGATACAGAAAACCTGCAGAGGTGCATCAGAATGTAAAACTGGTGACACAGGAAACGCTCAAAACATAGACAGTAGGAAGATTCAGTCTTCCTGTACTTAAGTCGGCATTGTGTTTCTTATATTTAATTCCGATGCGATTTCTGTGTTTCATCGAGAAAGGGAAGGTCAAAGGGATACAGTAAACCGGCAGAGGTGCATCGGAATGTAAAACTGGTGACACAGGAAACGCTCAAAACATTGACCGTACGAAGACTGTTTTCTTGCACTTAAGTCGGCATTGTGTCTCTTATATTTAATTCCGATGTAATTTCTGTGTTTCATCGTCAATGGGAAGGTCCAAGGGATACAGTAAACCTGCAGAGGTGCATCGGAATGTAAAACTGGTGACACAGGAAACGCTCAAAACGTAGACGGTAGGAAGACTCAGTCTTCCTGTACTTAAGTCGGCATTGTGTCTCTTATATTTAATTCCGATGCAATTTCTGTGTTTCATCGTCAATGGGAAGGTCCAAGGGATACAGTAAACCTGCAGAGGTGCATCAGAATGTAAAACTGGTGACACAGGAAACGCTCAACACATAGACAGTAGGAAGACTCATTCTTCCTGCATTTAAGTCGGCATTGTGTCTCTTATATTTAATTCCGATGCAATTTCTGTGTTTCATCGACAATGGGAAGGTCCAAGGGATACAGTAAACCTGCAGTGGTGCATCGGAATGTAAAACTAGTGACACAGGAAACGCTAAAACATAGAGAGTAGGAAGACTCAGTCTTCCTGTACTTTAGTCGGCATTGTGTCTCTTATATTTATTTCCGATAAAATTTCTGTGTTCCATCGTGAATGGGAAGGTCCAAGGGATATAGTAATCCTGCAGAGGTGCATCGGAAAGTAAAACTGATGATACAGGAAACGCTCAAAACATAGACCGTAGGAAGACTTAGTCTTCCTGTACTTAAGTCGGCATTGTGTCTCTTATATTTAATTCCGATGCAATTTCTGTTTTTCATCGTCAATGGGAAGGTCCAAGGGATACAGTAAACCTGCAGAGGTGCATCGGAATGTAAAACTAGTGTCACAGGAAACGTTCAAAACATAGACAGTAGGAAGAATCAGTCTTCCTGTACTTAAGTCGGCATTGTGTCTCTTATATGTAATTCCGATGCAATTTCTGTGTTTCATCGTCAATGGGAAGGTCCAAGGGATACAGTAAACCTGCAGAGGTGCATCGGAATGTAAAACTGGTGACACAGGAAACGCTCAAAACGTAGACAGTAGGAAGACTCAGTCTTCCTGTACTTAAGTCTGCATTGTGTCCCTTATATTTAATTCCGATGCAATTTCTGTGTTTCATCGTCAATGAGAAGGTCCAAGGGATACAGTAAAACTGCAGAGATGCATCAGAATGTAAAACTGGTGACACAGGAAACGCTCAACACATAGACAGTAGGAAGACTCATTCTTCCTGTATTTAAGTCGGCATTGTGTCTCTTATATTTAATTCCGATGAAATTTCTGTGTTTCATCGACAATGGGAAGGTCCAAGGGATACAGTAAACCTGCAGTGGTGCATCGGAATGTAAAACTAGTGACACAGGAAACGCTCAAAACATAGAGAGTAGGAAGACTCAGTCTTCCTGTACTTAAGTCGGCATTGTGTCTCTTATATTTATTTCCGATGAAATTTCTGTGTTCCATCGTGAATGGGAAGGTCCAAGGGATATAGTAATCCTGCAGAGGTGCATCGGAAAGTAAAACTGATGATACAGGAAACGCTCAAAACATAGACAGTAGGAAGACTTAGTCTTCCTGTACTTAAGTCGGCATTGTGTCTCTTATATTTAATTCCGATGCAATTTCTGTTTTTCATCGTCAATGGGAAGGTCCAAGGGGTACAGTAAACCTGCAGAGGTGCATCGGAATGTAAAACTGGTGACACAGGAAACGTTCAAAACATAGACAGTAGGAAGACTCAGTCTTCCTGTACTTAAGTCGGCATTGTGTTTCTTATATTTAATTCCGATACGATTTCTGTGTTTCATCGAGAAAGGGAAGGTCAAAGGGATACAGTAAACCGGCAGAGGTGAATCGGAATGTAAAACTGGTGACACAGGAAACGCTCAAAACATTGACGGTACGAAGACTGTTTTCTTGCACTTAAGTCCGCATTGTGTCTCTTATATTTAATTTCGATGCAATTTCTGTGTTTCATCGTCAATGGGAAGGTCCAAGGGATACAGAAAAAACCTGCAGAGGTGCATCGGAATGTAAAACTAGTGTCACAGGAAACGCTCAAAACATAGACAGTAGGAAGACTCAGTCTTCCTGTACTTAAGTCGGCATTGTGTCTCTTATATTTAATTCCGATGCAATTTCTGTGTTTCATCGTCAATGGGAAGGTCCAAGGGATACAGTAAACCTGCAGAGGTGCATCGGAATGTAAAACTGGTGACACAGGAAACGCTCAAAACGTAGACAGTACGAAGACTCAGTCTTCCTGTACTTAAGTCGGCATTGTGTCTCTTATACTTAATTCCGATGCAATTTCTGTGTTTCATCGTCAATGGGAAGGTCCGAGGGATGCAGTAAACCTGCAGAGGTGCATCAGAATGTAAAACTGGTGACACAGGAAACGCTTAACACATAGACAGTAGGAAGACTCATTCTTCCTGTATTTAAGTCGGCATTGTGTCTCTTATATATAATTCCGATGCAATTTCTGTGTTTCATCAACAATGGGAAGGTCCAAGGGATACAGTAAATCTGCAGTGGTGCATCGGAATGTAAAACTAGTGACACAGGAAACGCTCAAAACATAGAGAGTAGGAAGACTCAGTCTTCCTATACTTAAGTCGGCATTGTGTCTCTTATATTGATTTCCGATGAAATTTCTGTGTTCCATCGTGAATGGGAAGGTCCAAGGGATATAGTAATCCTGCAGAGGTGCATCGGAAAGTAAAACTGATGATACAGGAAACGCTCAAAACATAGACAGTAGGAAGACTTAGTCTTCCTGTACTTAAGTCGGCATTGTGTCTCTTATATTTAATTCCGATGCAATTTCTGTTTTTCATCGTCAATGGGAAGGTCCAAGGGATACAGTAAACCTGCAGAGGTGCATCGGAATGTAAAATTAGTGTCACAGGAAACGCTCAAAACATAGACAGTAGGAAGACTCAGTCTTCCTGTACTTAAGTCGGCATTGTGTCTCTTATATGTAATTCCGATGCAATTTCTGTGTTTCATCGTCAACGGGAAGGTCCAAGGGATACAGTAAACCTGCAGAGGTGCATCGGAATGTAAAACTGGTGACACAGGAAACGATCAAAACGTAGACAGTAGGAAGACTCAGTCTTCCTGTACTTAAGTCGGCATTGTGTCTCTTATATTTATTTCCGATGAAATTTCTGTGTGCCATCGTGAATGGGAAGGTCCAAGGGATATAGTAATCCTGCAGAGGTGCATCGGAAAGTAAAACTGATCATACAGGAAACGCTCAAAACATAGACAGTAGGAAGACTTAGTCTTCCTGTACTTAAGTCGGCATTGTGCCTCTTATATTTAATTCCGATGCAATTTCTGTTTTTCATCGTCAATGGGAAGGTCCAAGGGATACAGTAAACCTGCAGAGGTGCATCGGAATGTAAAACTGGTGACACAGGAAACGTTCAAAACATAGAGAGTAGGAAGACTCAGTCTTCCTGTACTTAAGTCGGCATTGTGTTTCTTATATTTCATTCCGATACGATTTCTGTGTTTCATCGAGAAAGGGAAGGTCAAAGGGATACAGTAAACCGGCAGAGGTGCATCGGAATGTAAAACTGGTGACACAGGAAACGCTCAAAACATTGACGGTACGAAGACTGTTTTCTTGCACTTAAGTCGGCATTGTGTCTCTTATATTTAATTTCGATGCAATTTCTGTGTTTCATCGTCAATGGGAAGGTCCAAGGGATACAGAAAAAACCTGCAGAGGTGCATCGGAATGTAAAACTAGTGTCACAGGAAACGCTCAAAACATAGACAGTAGGAAGACTCAGTCTTCCTGTACTTAAGTCGGCATTGTGTCTCTTATATTTAATTCCGATGCAATTTCTGTGTTTCATCGTCAATGGGAAGGTCCAAGGGATACAGTAAACCTGCAGAGGTGCATCGGAATGTAAAACTGGTGACACAGGAAACGCTCAAAACGTAGACAGTAGGAAGACTCAGTCTTCCTGTACTTAAGTCGGCATTGTGTCTCTTATACTTAATTCCGATGCAATTTCTGTGTTTCATCGTCAATGGGAAGGTCCGAGGGATACAGTAAACCTGCAGAGGTGCATCAGAATGTAAAACTGGTGACACAGGAAACGCTTAACACATAGACAGTAGGAAGACTCATTCTTCCTGTAATTAAGTCGGCATTGTGTCTCTTATATTTAATTCCGATGCAATTTCTGTGTTTCATCAACAATGGGAAGGTCCAAGGGATACAGTAAATCTGCAGTGGTGCATCGGAATGTAAAACTAGTGACACAGGAAACGCTCAAAACATAGAGAGTAGGAAGACTCAGTCTTCCTATACTTAAGTCGGCATTGTGTCTCTTATATTGATTTCCGATGAAATTTCTGTGTTCCATCGTGAATGGGAAGGTCCAAGGGATATAGTAATCCTGCAGAGGTGCATCGGAAAGTAAAACTGATGATACAGGAAACGCTCAAAACATAGACAGTAGGAAGACTTAGTCTTCCTGTACTTAAGTCGGCATTGTGTCTCTTATATTTAATTCCGATGCAATTTCTGTTTTTCATCGTCAATGGGAAGGTCCAAGGGATACAGTAAACCTGCAGAAGTGCATCGGAATGTAAAATTAGTGTCACAGGAAACGCTCAAAACATAGACAGTAGGAAGACTCAGTCTTCCTGTACTTAAGTCGGCATTGTGTCTCTTATATGTAATTCCGATGCAATTTCTGTGTTTCATCGTCAATGGGAAGGTCCAAGGGATACAGTAAACCTGCAGAGGTGCATCGGAATGTAAAACTGGTGACACAGGAAACGATCAAAACGTAGACAGTAGGAAGACTCAGTCTTCCTGTACTTAAGTCTGCGTTGTGTCCCTTATATTTAATTCCTTTGCAATTTCTGTGTTTCGTCGTCAATGAGAAGGTCCAAGAGATACAGTAAACCTGCAGTGGTGCATCGGAATGTAAAACTAGTGACACAGGAAACTCTCAAAACATAGAGAGTAGGAAGACTCAGTCTTCCTGTACTTTAGTCGGCATTGTGTCTCTTATATTTATTTCCGATGAAATTTCTGTGTTTCATCGTGAATGGGAAGGTCCAAGGGATATAGTAATCCTGCAGAGGTGCATCGGAAAGTAAAACTGATGATACAGGAAACGCTCAAAACATAGACAGTGGGAAGATTCACTCTTCCTGTACTTAAGTCGGCATTGTGTTTCTTATATTTAATTCCGATGCGATTTCTGTGTTTCATCGAGAAAGGGAAGGTCAAAGGGATACAGTAAACCGGCAGAGGTGCATCGGAATGTAAAACTGGTGACACAGGAAACGCTCAAAACATTGACGGTACGAAGACTGTTTTCTTGCACTTAAGTCGGCATTGTGTCTCTTATATTCAATTTCGATGCAATTTCTGTGTTTCATCGTCAATGGGAAGGTCCAAGGGATACAGAAAAAACCTGCAGAGGTGCATCGGAATGTAAAACTAGTGTCACAGGAAACGCTCAAAACATAGACAGTAGGAAGACTCAGTCTTCCTGTACTTAAGTCGGCATTGTGTCTCTTATATTTAATTCCGATGCAATTTCTGTGTTTCATCGTCAATGGGAAGGTCCAAGGGATACAGTAAACCTGCAGAGGTGCATCGGAATGTAAAACTGGTGACACAGGAAACGCTCAAAACGTAGACAGTAGGAAGACTCAGTCTTCCTGTACTTAAGTCGGCATTGTGTCTCTTATACTTAATTCCGATGCAATTTCTGTGTTTCATCGTCAATGGGAAGGTCCGAGGGATACAGTAAACCTGCAGAGGTGGATCAGAATGTAAAACTGGTGACACAGGAAACGCTTAACACATAGACAGTAGGAAGACTCATTCTTCCTGTATTTAAGTCGGCATTGTGTCTCTTATATTTAATTCCGATGCAATTTCTGTGTTTCATCAACATTGGGAAGGTCCAAGGGATACAGTAAATCTGCAGTGGTGCATCGGAATGTAAAACTAGTGACACAGGAAACGCTCAAAACATAGAGAGTAGGAAGACTCAGTCTTCCTATACTTAAGTCGGCATTGTGTCTCTTATATTGATTTCCGATGAAATTTCTGTGTTCCATCGTGAATGGGAAGGTCCAAGGGATATAGTAATCCTGCAGAGGTGCATCGGAAAGTAAAACTGATGATACAGGAAACGCTCAAAACATAGACAGTAGGAAGACTTAGTCTTCCTGTACTTAAGTCGGCATTGTGTCTCTTATATTTAATTCCGATGAAATTTCTGTGTTCCATCGTGAATGGGAAGGTCCAAGGGATATAGTAATCCTGCAGAGGTGCATCGGAAAGTAAAACTGATGATACAGGAAACGCTCAAAACATAGACAGTAGGAAGACTTAGTCTTCCTGTACTTAAGTCGGCATTGTGTCTCTTATATTTAATTCCGATGCAATTTCTGTTTTTCATCGTCAATGGGAAAGTCCAAGGGATACAGTAAACCTGCAGAGGTGCATCAGAATGTAAAACTGGTGACACAGGAATCGCTCAACACATAGACAGTAGGAAGACTCATTCTTCCTGTATTTAAGTCGGCATTGTGTCTCTTATATTTAATTCCGATGCAATTTCTGTGTTTCATCAACAATGGGAAGGTCCAAGGGATACAGTAATCCTGCAGAGGTGCATCGGAAAGTAAAACTGATGATACAGGAAACGCTCAAAACATAGACAGTAGGAAGACTTAGTCTTCCTGTACTTAAGTCGGCATTGTGTTTCTTATATTTAATTCCGATGCGATTTCTGTGTTTCATCGAGAAAGGGAAGGTCAAAGGGATACAGTAAACCGGCAGAGGTGCATCGGAATGTAAAACTGGTGACACAGGAAACGCTCAAAACATTGACCGTACGAAGACTGTTTTCTTGCACTTAAGTCGGCATTGTGTCTCTTATATTTAATTTCGATGGAATTTCTGTGTTTCATCGTCAATGGGAAGGTCCAAGGGATACAGAAAAAACCTGCAGAGGTGCATCGGAATGTAAAACTAGTGTCACAGGAAACGCTCAAAACATAGACAGTAGGAAGACTTAGTCTTCCTGTAATTATGTCGGCATTGTGTCTCTTATATTTAATTCCGATGCAATTTCTGTTTTTCATCGTCAATGGGAAGGTCCAAGGGATACAGTAAACCTGCAGAGGTGCATGGGAATGTAAAACTAGTGTCACCGGAAACGCTCAAAACATAGACAGTAGGAAGACTCATTCTTCCTGTACTTAAGTCGGCATTGTGTCTCTTATATGTAATTCCGATGCAATTTCTGTGTTTCATCGTCAATGGGAAGGTCCAAGTGATACAGGAAACCTGCAGAGGTGCATCTGAATGTAAAACTGATGACACAGAAAACGCTCAAAACATAGACAGTAGGAAGACTCAGTCTTCCTGTACTTAAGTCGGCATTCTGTCTCTTATATTTAATTCCGATGCAATTTCTGTGTTTCATCGTCAATGGGAAGGTCCAAGGGATATAGTAATCCTGCAGAGGTGCATCAGAATGTAAAACTGCTGACACCGGAAACGCTCAAACATAGACAGTAGGAAGACTCAGTCTTCCTGTACTTAAGTCGGCATTGTGTTTCTTATATTTAATTCCGATGCAATTTCTGTGTTTCATCGTCAATGGGAAGGTCCAATGGATACAGAAAACCTGCAGAGGTGCATCAGAATGTAAAACTGGTGACACAGGAAAAGCTCAAAACATAGACAGTAGGAAGGTTCAGTCTTCCTGTACTTAAGTCGGCATTGTGTTTCTTATATTTAATTCCGATGCGATTTCTGTGTTTCATAGAGAAAGGGAAGGTCAAAGGGATACAGTAAACCGGCAGAGGTGCATCGGAATGTAAAACTGGTGACACAGGAAACGCTCATAACATTGACCGTACGAAGACTGTTTTCTTGCACTTAAGTCGGCATTGTGTCTCTTATATTTAATTCCGATGTAATTTCTGTGTTTCATCGTCAATGGGAAGGTCCAAGGGATACAGTAAACCTGCAGAGGTGAATCGGAATGTAAAACTGGTGACACAGGAAACGCTCAAAACGTAGACAGTAGGAAGACTCAGTCTTCCTGTACTTAAGTCGGCATTGTGTCTCTTATATTTAATTCCGATGCAATTTCTGTGTTTCATCGTCAATGGGAAGGTCCAAGGGATACAGTAAACCTGCAGAGGTGCATCAGAATGTAAAACTGGTGACACAGGAAACGCTCAACACATAGACAGTAGGAAGACTCATTCTTCCTGCATTTAAGTCGGCATTGTGTCTCTTATATTTAATTCCGATGCAATTTCTGTGTTTCATCGACAATGGGAAGGTCCAAGTGATACAGTAAACCTGCAGTGGTGCATCGGAATGTAAAACTAGTGACACAGGAAACGCTCAAAACATAGAGAGTAGGAAGACTCAGTCTTCCTGTACTTAAGTCGGCATTGTGTCTCTTATATTTATTTCCGATAAAATTTCTGTGTTCCATCGTGAATGGGAAGCTCCAAGGGATATAGTAATCCTGCAGAGGTGCATCGGAAAGTAAAACTGATGATACAGGAAACGCTTAAAACATAGACAGTAGGAAGACTTAGTCTTCCTGTACTTAAGTCGGCATTGTGTCTCTTATATTTAATTCCGATGAATTTCTGTTTTTCATCGTCAATGGGAAGGTCCAAGGGATACAGTAAACCTGCAGAGGTGCATCAGAATGAAAAACTCTTGACACAGGAAACGCTCAACACATAGACAGTAGGAAGACTCATTCTTCCTGTATTTAAGTCGGCATTGTGTCTCTTATATTTAATTCCGATGCAATTTCTGTGTTTCATCGACAATGGGAAGGTCCTAGGGATACAGTAAACCTGCAGTGGTGCATCGGAATGTAAATCTAGTGACACAGGAAACGCTCAAAACATAGAGAGTAGGAAGACTCAGTCTTCCTATACTTAAGTCGGCATTGTGTCTCTTATATTTATTTCCGATGAAATTTCTGTGTTCCATCGTGAATGGGAAGGTCCAAGGGATATAGTAATCCTGCAGAGGTGCATCGGAAAGTAAAACTGATGATACAGGAAACGCTCAAAACATAGATAGTAGGAAGACTTAGTCTTCCTGTACTTAAGTCGGCATTGTGTCCCTTACATTTATTTCCGATGAATTTTCTGTGTTCCTTCGTGAATGGGAAGGTCCAAGGGATATAGTAATCCTGCAGAGGTGCATCGGAAAGTAAAACTGATGACACAGGAAACGCTCAAAACATAGACAGTAGGAAGACTTAGTCTTCCTGTACTTAAGTCGGCATTGTGTCTCTTATATTTAATTCCGATGCAATTTCTGTTTTTCGTCGTCAATGGGAAGATCCAAGGGATACAGTAAACCTGCAGAGGTGCATCTGAATGTAAAACTGATGACACAGAAAACGCTCAAAACATAGACAGTAGGAAGACTCAGTCATCCTGTACTTAAGTCGGCATTGTGTCTCTTATATTTAATTCCGATGCAATTTCTGTGTTTCATCGTCAATGGGAAGGTCCAAGGGATACAGTAAACCTGCAGAGGTGCATCTGAATGTAAAACTGATGACACAGAAAACGCTCAAAACATAGACAGTAGGAAGACTCAGTCATCCTGTACTTAAGTCGGCATTGTGTCTCTTATATTTAATTCCGATGCAATTTCTGTTTTTCATCGTCAATGGGAAGGTCCAAGGGATACAGTAAACCTGCAGAGGTGCATGGGAATGTAAAACTAGTGTCACCGGAAACGCTCAAAACATAGACAGTAGGAAGACTCATTCTTCCTGTACTTAAGTCGGCATTGTGTCTCTTATATGTAATTCCGATGCAATTTCTGTGTTTCATCGTCAATGGGAAGGTCCAAGGGATACAGTAAACCTGCAGAGGTGCATCTGAATGTAAAACTGATGACACAGAAAACGCTCAAAACATAGACAGTAGGAAGACTCAGTCTTCCTGTACTTAAGTCGGCATTCTGTCTCTTATATTTAATTCCGATGCAATTTCTGTGTTTCATCGTCAATGGGAAGGTCCAAGGGATACAGTAATCCTGCAGAGGTGCATCAGAATGTAAAACTGCTGACACCGGAAACGCTCAAACATAGACAGTAGGAAGACTCAGTCTTCCTGTACTTAAGTCGGCATTGTGTTTCTTATATTTAATTCCGATGCAATTTCTGTGTTTCATCGTCAATGGGAAGGTCCAATGGATACAGAAAACCTGCAGAGGTGCATCAGAATGTAAAACTGGTGACACAGGAAAAGCTCAAAACATAGACAGTAGGAAGGTTCAGTCTTCCTGTACTTAAGTCGGCATTGTGTTTCTTATATTTAATTCCGATGCGATTTCTGTGTTTCATAGAGAAAGGGAAGGTCAAAGGGATACAGTAAACCGGCAGAGGTGCATCGGAATGTAAAACTGGTGACACAGGAAACGCTCATAACATTGACCGTACGAAGACTGTTTTCTTGCACTTAAGTCGGCATTGTGTCTCTTATATTTAATTCCGATGTAATTTCTGTGTTTCATCGTCAATGGGAAGGTCCAAGGGATACAGTAAACCTGCAGAGGTGAATCGGAATGTAAAACTGGTGACACAGGAAACGCTCAAAACGTAGACAGTAGGAAGACTCAGTCTTCCTGTACTTAAGTCGGCATTGTGTCTCTTATATTTAATTCCGATGCAATTTCTGTGTTTCATCGTCAATGGGAAGGTCCAAGGGATACAGTAAACCTGCAGAGGTGCATCAGAATGTAAAACTGGTGACACAGGAAACGCTCAACACATAGACAGTAGGAAGACTCATTCTTCCTGCATTTAAGTCGGCATTGTGTCTCTTATATTTAATTCCGATGCAATTTCTGTGTTTCATCGACAATGGGAAGGTCCAAGTGATACAGTAAACCTGCAGTGGTGCATCGGAATGTAAAACTAGTGACACAGGAAACGCTCAAAACATAGAGAGTAGGAAGACTCAGTCTTCCTGTACTTAAGTCGGCATTGTGTCTCTTATATTTATTTCCGATAAAATTTCTGTGTTCCATCGTGAATGGGAAGGTCCAAGGGATATAGTAATCCTGCAGAGGTGCATCGGAAAGTAAAACGGATGATACAGGAAACGCTTAAAACATAGACAGTAGGAAGACTTAGTCTTCCTGTACTTAAGTCGGCATTGTGTCTCTTATATTTAATTCCGATGAATTTCTGTTTTTCATCGTCAATGGGAAGGTCCAAGGGATACAGTAAACCTGCAGAGGTGCATCAGAATGAAAAACTCTTGACACAGGAAACGCTCAACACATAGACAGTAGGAAGACTCATTCTTCCTGTATTTAAGTCGGCATTGTGTCTCTTATATTTAATTCCGATGCAATTTCTGTGTTTCATCGACAATGGGAAGGTCCTAGGGATACAGTAAACCTGCAGTGGTGCATCGGAATGTAAATCTAGTGACACAGGAAACGCTCAAAACATAGAGAGTAGGAAGACTCAGTCTTCCTATACTTAAGTCGGCATTGTGTCTCTTATATTTATTTCCGATGAAATTTCTGTGTTCCATCGTGAATGGGAAGGTCCAAGGGATATAGTAATCCTGCAGAGGTGCATCGGAAAGTAAAACTGATGATACAGGAAACGCTCAAAACATAGATAGTAGGAAGACTTAGTCTTCCTGTACTTAAGTCGGCATTGTGTCCCTTACATTTATTTCCGATGAATTTTCTGTGTTCCTTCGTGAATGGGAAGGTCCAAGGGATATAGTAATCCTGCAGAGGTGCATCGGAAAGTAAAACTGATGACACAGGAAACGCTCAAAACATAGACAGTAGGAAGACTTAGTCTTCCTGTACTTAAGTCGGCATTGTGTCTCTTATATTTAATTCCGATGCAATTTCTGTTTTTCGTCGTCAATGGGAAGATCCAAGGGATACAGTAAACCTGCAGAGGTGCATCTGAATGTAAAACTGATGACACAGAAAACGCTCAAAACATAGACAGTAGGAAGACTCAGTCATCCTGTACTTAAGTCGGCATTGTGTCTCTTATATTTAATTCCGATGCAATTTCTGTGTTTCATCGTCAATGGGAAGGTCCAAGGGATATAGTAATCCTGCAGAGGTGCATCGGAAAGTAAAACTGATGATACAGGAAACGCTCAAAACATAGACAGTAGGAAGACTTAGTCTTCCTGTACTTAAGTCGGCATTGCGTCTCTTATATTTAATTCCGATGCAATTTCTGTTTTTCATCGTCAATGGGAAGGTCCAAGGGATACAGTAAAACTGCAGAGGTGCATCTGAATGTAAAACTGATGACACAGAAAACGCTCAAAGCATAGACAGTTGGAAGACTCAGTCTTCCTGTACTTAAGTCGGCATTGTGCCTCTTATATTTAATTCCGATGCAATTTCTGTGTTTCATCGTCAATGGGAAGGTCCAAGGGATACAGTAATCCTGCAGAGGTGCATCAGAATGTAAAACTGCTGACACAGGAAACGCTCAAAACATAGACAGTAGGAAGACTCAGTCTTCCTGTACTTAAGTCGGAATTGTGTTTCTTATATTTAATTCCTATGCAATTTCTGTGTTTCATCGTCAATGGGAAGGTCCAATGGATACAGAAAACCTGCAGAAGTGCATCAGAATGTGAAACTGGTGACACAGGAAACGCTCAAAACATAGACAGTAGGAAGACTCAGTCTTCCTGTACTTAAGTCGGCATTGTGTTTCTTATATTTAATTCCGATGCGATTTCCGTGTTTCATCGAGAAAGGGAAGGTCAAAGGGATACAGTAAACTGGCAGAGGTGCATCGGAATGTAAAACTGGTGACACAGGAAACGCTCAAAACATTGACCGTACGAAAACTGTTTTCTTGTACTTAAGTCGGCATTGTGTCTCTTATATTTAATTTCGATGCAATTTCTGTGTTTCATCGTCAATGGGAAGGTCCAAGGGATATAGTAAACCTGCAGAGGTGCATCGGAAAGTAAAACTGATGACACAGGAAACGCTCAAAGCATAGACAGTATGATGACTTAGTCTTCCTGTACGTAAGTCGGCATTGTGTCTCTTATATTGAAATTCGATGCAATTTGTGTGTTTCATTGCCAATGGGAAGGTCCAACGGATACATTAAACCTGCAGAGGAGCATCGGAATGTAAAACTGGTGACACAGGAAACGCTCAAAACATTGACCGTACGAAAACTGTTTTCTTGTACTTAAGTCGGCATTGTGTCTCTTATACTTAATTCCGATGCAATTTCTGTGTTTCATCGTCACTGTGAAGGTCCAAGGGATACAGAAAACCTGTAGATGTGCATCGGAATGTAAAACTGGTGACACAGGAAACGCTCAAAGCATTGACCGTACGAAGACTGTTTTCTTGTACTTAAGTCGGCATTGTGTCTCTTATATTTAATTCCGATGAATTTCTGTTTTTCATCGTCAATGGGAAGGTCCAAGGGATACAGTAAACCTGCAGAGGTGCATCAGAATGAAAAACTCTTGACACAGGAAACGCTCAACACATAGACAGTAGGAAGACTCATTCTTCCTGTATTTAAGTCGGCATTGTGTCTCTTATATTTAATTCCGATGCAATTTCTGTGTTTCATCGACAATGGGAAGGTCCTAGGGATACAGTAAACCTGCAGTGGTGCATCGGAATGTAAATCTAGTGACACAGGAAACGCTCAAAACATAGAGAGTAGGAAGACTCAGTCTTCCTATACTTAAGTCGGCATTGTGTCTCTTATATTTATTTCCGATGAAATTTCTGTGTTCCATCGTGAATGGGAAGGTCCAAGGGATATAGTAATCCTGCAGAGGTGCATCGGAAAGTAAAACTGATGATACAGGAAACGCTCAAAACATAGATAGTAGGAAGACTTAGTCTTCCTGTACTTAAGTCGGCATTGTGTCCCTTACATTTATTTCCGATGAATTTTCTGTGTTCCTTCGTGAATGGGAAGGTCCAAGGGATATAGTAATCCTGCAGAGGTGCATCGGAAAGTAAAACTGATGACACAGGAAACGCTCAAAACATAGACAGTAGGAAGACTTAGTCTTCCTGTACTTAAGTCGGCATTGTGTCTCTTATATTTAATTCCGATGCAATTTCTGTTTTTCGTCGTCAATGGGAAGATCCAAGGGATACAGTAAACCTGCAGAGGTGCATCTGAATGTAAAACTGATGACACAGAAAACGCTCAAAACATAGACAGTAGGAAGACTCAGTCATCCTGTACTTAAGTCGGCATTGTGTCTCTTATATTTAATTCCGATGCAATTTCTGTGTTTCATCGTCAATGGGAAGGTCCAAGGGATACAGTAAACCTGCAGAGGTGCATCTGAATGTAAAACTGATGACACAGAAAACGCTCAAAACATAGACAGTAGGAAGACTCAGTCATCCTGTACTTAAGTCGGCATTGTGTCTCTTATATTTAATTCCGATGCAATTTCTGTTTTTCATCGTCAATGGGAAGGTCCAAGGGATACAGTAAACCTGCAGAGGTGCATGGGAATGTAAAACTAGTGTCACCGGAAACGCTCAAAACATAGACAGTAGGAAGACTCATTCTTCCTGTACTTAAGTCGGCATTGTGTCTCTTATATGTAATTCCGATGCAATTTCTGTGTTTCATCGTCAATGGGAAGGTCCAAGGGATACAGTAAACCTGCAGAGGTGCATCTGAATGTAAAACTGATGACACAGAAAACGCTCAAAACATAGACAGTAGGAAGACTCAGTCTTCCTGTACTTAAGTCGGCATTCTGTCTCTTATATTTAATTCCGATGCAATTTCTGTGTTTCATCGTCAATGGGAAGGTCCAAGGGATACAGTAATCCTGCAGAGGTGCATCAGAATGTAAAACTGCTGACACCGGAAACGCTCAAACATAGACAGTAGGAAGACTCAGTCTTCCTGTACTTAAGTCGGCATTGTGTTTCTTATATTTAATTCCGATGCAATTTCTGTGTTTCATCGTCAATGGGAAGGTCCAATGGATACAGAAAACCTGCAGAGGTGCATCAGAATGTAAAACTGGTGACACAGGAAAAGCTCAAAACATAGACAGTAGGAAGGTTCAGTCTTCCTGTACTTAAGTCGGCATTGTGTTTCTTATATTTAATTCCGATGCGATTTCTGTGTTTCATAGAGAAAGGGAAGGTCAAAGGGATACAGTAAACCGGCAGAGGTGCATCGGAATGTAAAACTGGTGACACAGGAAACGCTCATAACATTGACCGTACGAAGACTGTTTTCTTGCACTTAAGTCGGCATTGTGTCTCTTATATTTAATTCCGATGTAATTTCTGTGTTTCATCGTCAATGGGAAGGTCCAAGGGATACAGTAAACCTGCAGAGGTGAATCGGAATGTAAAACTGGTGACACAGGAAACGCTCAAAACGTAGACAGTAGGAAGACTCAGTCTTCCTGTACTTAAGTCGGCATTGTGTCTCTTATATTTAATTCCGATGCAATTTCTGTGTTTCATCGTCAATGGGAAGGTCCAAGGGATACAGTAAACCTGCAGAGGTGCATCAGAATGTAAAACTGGTGACACAGGAAACGCTCAACACATAGACAGTAGGAAGACTCATTCTTCCTGCATTTAAGTCGGCATTGTGTCTCTTATATTTAATTCCGATGCAATTTCTGTGTTTCATCGACAATGGGAAGGTCCAAGTGATACAGTAAACCTGCAGTGGTGCATCGGAATGTAAAACTAGTGACACAGGAAACGCTCAAAACATAGAGAGTAGGAAGACTCAGTCTTCCTGTACTTAAGTCGGCATTGTGTCTCTTATATTTATTTCCGATAAAATTTCTGTGTTCCATCGTGAATGGGAAGGTCCAAGGGATATAGTAATCCTGCAGAGGTGCATCGGAAAGTAAAACTGATGATACAGGAAACGCTTAAAACATAGACAGTAGGAAGACTTAGTCTTCCTGTACTTAAGTCGGCATTGTGTCTCTTATATTTAATTCCGATGAATTTCTGTTTTTCATCGTCAATGGGAAGGTCCAAGGGATACAGTAAACCTGCAGAGGTGCATCAGAATGAAAAACTCTTGACACAGGAAACGCTCAACACATAGACAGTAGGAAGACTCATTCTTCCTGTATTTAAGTCGGCATTGTGTCTCTTATATTTAATTCCGATGCAATTTCTGTGTTTCATCGACAATGGGAAGGTCCTAGGGATACAGTAAACCTGCAGTGGTGCATCGGAATGTAAATCTAGTGACACAGGAAACGCTCAAAACATAGAGAGTAGGAAGACTCAGTCTTCCTATACTTAAGTCGGCATTGTGTCTCTTATATTTATTTCCGATGAAATTTCTGTGTTCCATCGTGAATGGGAAGGTCCAAGGGATATAGTAATCCTGCAGAGGTGCATCGGAAAGTAAAACTGATGATACAGGAAACGCTCAAAACATAGATAGTAGGAAGACTTAGTCTTCCTGTACTTAAGTCGGCATTGTGTCCCTTACATTTATTTCCGATGAATTTTCTGTGTTCCTTCGTGAATGGGAAGGTCCAAGGGATATAGTAATCCTGCAGAGGTGCATCGGAAAGTAAAACTGATGACACAGGAAACGCTCAAAACATAGACAGTAGGAAGACTTAGTCTTCCTGTACTTAAGTCGGCATTGTGTCTCTTATATTTAATTCCGATGCAATTTCTGTTTTTCGTCGTCAATGGGAAGATCCAAGGGATACAGTAAACCTGCAGAGGTGCATCTGAATGTAAAACTGATGACACAGAAAACGCTCAAAACATAGACAGTAGGAAGACTCAGTCATCCTGTACTTAAGTCGGCATTGTGTCTCTTATATTTAATTCCGATGCAATTTCTGTGTTTCATCGTCAATGGGAAGGTCCAAGGGATATAGTAATCCTGCAGAGGTGCATCGGAAAGTAAAACTGATGATACAGGAAACGCTCAAAACATAGACAGTAGGAAGACTTAGTCTTCCTGTACTTAAGTCGGCATTGCGTCTCTTATATTTAATTCCGATGCAATTTCTGTTTTTCATCGTCAATGGGAAGGTCCAAGGGATACAGTAAAACTGCAGAGGTGCATCTGAATGTAAAACTGATGACACAGAAAACGCTCAAAGCATAGACAGTTGGAAGACTCAGTCTTCCTGTACTTAAGTCGGCATTGTGCCTCTTATATTTAATTCCGATGCAATTTCTGTGTTTCATCGTCAATGGGAAGGTCCAAGGGATACAGTAATCCTGCAGAGGTGCATCAGAATGTAAAACTGCTGACACAGGAAACGCTCAAAACATAGACAGTAGGAAGACTCAGTCTTCCTGTACTTAAGTCGGAATTGTGTTTCTTATATTTAATTCCTATGCAATTTCTGTGTTTCATCGTCAATGGGAAGGTCCAATGGATACAGAAAACCTGCAGAAGTGCATCAGAATGTGAAACTGGTGACACAGGAAACGCTCAAAACATAGACAGTAGGAAGACTCAGTCTTCCTGTACTTAAGTCGGCATTGTGTTTCTTATATTTAATTCCGATGCGATTTCCGTGTTTCATCGAGAAAGGGAAGGTCAAAGGGATACAGTAAACTGGCAGAGGTGCATCGGAATGTAAAACTGGTGACACAGGAAACGCTCAAAACATTGACCGTACGAAAACTGTTTTCTTGTACTTAAGTCGGCATTGTGTCTCTTATATTTAATTTCGATGCAATTTCTGTGTTTCATCGTCAATGGGAAGGTCCAAGGGATATAGTAAACCTGCAGAGGTGCATCGGAAAGTAAAACTGATGACACAGGAAACGCTCAAAGCATAGACAGTATGATGACTTAGTCTTCCTGTACGTAAGTCGGCATTGTGTCTCTTATATTGAAATTCGATGCAATTTGTGTGTTTCATTGCCAATGGGAAGGTCCAACGGATACATTAAACCTGCAGAGGAGCATCGGAATGTAAAACTGGTGACACAGGAAACGCTCAAAACATTGACCGTACGAAAACTGTTTTCTTGTACTTAAGTCGGCATTGTGTCTCTTATACTTAATTCCGATGCAATTTCTGTGTTTCATCGTCACTGTGAAGGTCCAAGGGATACAGAAAACCTGTAGATGTGCATCGGAATGTAAAACTGGTGACACAGGAAACGCTCAAAGCATTGACCGTACGAAGACTGTTTTCTTGTACTTAAGTCGGCATTGTGTCTCTTATATTTAATTTCGATACAATTTCTGTGTTTCATCGTCAATGGGAAGGTCCAAGGGATACAGGAAACCTGCAGAGGTGCATCGGAATGTAAAACTGGTGAGACAGGATAAGCTCAAATCACAGACAGTAGGAAGACTCCGTCTTCCTGTACTTAAGTCGGCATTGTGTGTCTTATATTTAATTCCGATGCAATTTCTGTGTTTCATCGTCAATGGGAAGCTCCACGTGATACAGTAAACCTGCAGAGGTGCATCGGAATGTAAATCTGGTGACACAGGAAACGCTCAAATCATAGACAGTAGGAAGACTCAGTCTTCCTATACTTAAGTCGGCATTGTGTCTCTTATATTTATTTCCGATGAAATTTCTGTGTTTCATCGTGAATGGGAAGGTCCAAGGGATATAGTAAACCTGCAGAGGTGCATCGGAAAGTAAAACTGATGACACAGGAAACGCTCAAAGCATAGACAGTATGATGACTTAGTCTTCCTGTACGTAATTCGGCATTGTGTCTCTTATATTTAATTCCGATTCAATTTCTGTGTTTCATCGTCAACGGGAAGGTCCAATGGATACAGAAAACCTGCAGGGGTGCATCAGAATGTAAAACTGGTGACACAGGAATCGCTCAAAACATAGAAAGTAGGAAGACTCAGTTGTCCTGTACTTAAGTCGGCATTGTGTCTCTTATATTTAATTCCGATGCAATTTCTGTGTTTCATCGTCAATGGGAAGGTCCAATCTATACAGAAGACCTGCAGAGGAGCATCAGAATGTAAAACTGGTGACACAGGAAACGCTCAAATCATAGACAGCAGGAAGACTCAGTCTTCCTATACTTAAGTCGGCATTGTGTCTCTTATATTTATTTCCGATGAAATTTCTGTGTTTCATCGTGGATGGGAAGGTCCAAGAGATATAGTAAACCTGCAGAGGTGCATCGGAAAGGAAAACTGATGACACAGGAAACGCTCAAAACATAGACAGTAGGAAGACTTAGTCTTCCTGTACTTAAGTCGGCATTGTGTCTCTTATATTTAATTCCGATGCAATTTCTGTGTTTCATCGTCACTGTGAAGGTCCAACGGATACAGTAAACATGTAGAGGTGCATCGAAATGTAAAACTGGTGACACAGGAAACGCTCAAATTATAGGAAGACTCAGTCTTCCTGTACTTAAGTCGGCATTGTGTCTCTTATATTTAATTCCGATGCAATTTCTGTGTTTCATCGTCAATGGGAAGGTCCAAGGGATACAGTAAGCCTGCAGAGGTGCATCAGAATGTAAAACTGGTGACACAGGAAACGCTCAAAACAAAGAGAGTAGGAAGACTCAGTCTTCCTGTACTTAAGGCGGCATTGTGTCCCTTATATTCAATTCCGATGCAATTTCTGTGTTTCATCGTCAATGGGAAGGTCCAAGGGATACAGTAAACCTGCAGAGGTGCATCGGAATGTAAAACTAGTGTCACAGGAAACGCTCAAAACATAGACAGTAGGAAGACTCAGTCTTCCTGTACTTAGGTTGGCATTGTGTCTCTTATATTTCATTCCGATGCAATTTCTGTTTTTCATCGTCAATGGGAAGGTCCAAGATATACAGTAAACCTGCAGAGGTGCATCGGAATGTAAAACTAGTGTCCCAGGAAACGCTCAAACATAGACAGTAGGAAGACTCGGTCTTCCTGTACTTAAGTCGGCATTGTGTCTCTTATATTTAATTCCGATGCAATTTCTGTGTTTCATCGTCAATGGGAAGGTCCAAGGGATACAGTAAACCTGCAGAGGTGCATCGGAATGTAAAACTGGTGACACAGGAAACGCTCAAATCGTAGACAGTAGGAAGACTCAGTCTTCCTGTACTTAAGTCGGCATTGTGTCCCTTATACTTAATTCCGATGCAATTTCTGTGTTTCATCGTCAATGAGAAGGTCCAAGGGATACAGTAAACTGCAGAGGTGCATCAGAATGTAAAACTGGTGACACAGGAAACGATCAACACATAGACAGTAGGAAGACTCATTCTTCCTGTATTTAAGTCGGCATTGTGTCTCTTATATTTAATTCCGATGCAATTTCTGTGTTTCATCGTCAATGGGAAGGTCCAAGTGATACAGTAATCCTGCAGAGGTGCATCAGAATGTAAAACTGCTGACACCGGAAACGCTCAAAACATAGAGAGTAGGAAGACTCAGTCTTCCTGTACTTAAGTCGGCATTGTGTCTCTTATATTTATTTCCGATAAAATTTCTGTGTTCCATCGTGAATGGGAAGGTCCAAGGGATATAGTAATCCAACAGAGGTGCATCGGAAAGTAAAACTGATGATACAGGAAACGCTTAAAACATAGACAGTAGGAAGACTTAGTCTTCCTGTACTTAAGTCGGCATTGTGTCTCTTATATTTAATTCCGATGAATTTCTGTTTTTCATCGTCAATGGGAAGGTCCAAGGGATACAGTAAACCTGCAGAGGTGCATCAGAATGAAAAACTGGTGACACAGGAAACGCTCAACACATAGACAGTAGGAAGACTCATTCTTCCTGTATTTAAGTCGGCATTGTGTCTCTTATATTTAATTCCGATGCAATTTCTGTGTTTCATCGACAATGGGAAGGTCCTAGGGATACAGTAAACCTGCAGTGGTGCATCGGAATGTAAATCTAGTGACACAGGAAACGCTCAAAACATAGAGAGTAGGAAGACTCAGTCTTCCTATACTTAAGTCGGCATTGTGTCTCTTATATTTATTTCCGATGAAATTTCTGTGTTCCATCGTGAATGGGAAGGTCCAAGGGATATAGTAATCCTGCAGAGGTGCATCGGAAAGTAAAACTGATGATACAGGAAACGCTCAAAACATAGATAGTAGGAAGACTTAGTCTTCCTGTACTTAAGTCGGCATTGTGTCTCTTACATTTATTTCCGATGAATTTTCTGTGTTCCTTCGTGAATGGGAAGGTCCAAGGGATATAGTAATCCTGCAGAGGTGCATCGGAAAGTAAAACTGATGACACAGGAAACGCTCAAAACATAGACAGTAGGAAGACTTAGTCTTCCTGTACTTAAGTCGGCATTGTGTCTCTTATATTTAATTCCGATGCAATTTCTTTTTTTCGTCGTCAATGGGAAGATCCAAGGGATACAGTAAACCTGCAGAGGTGCATCTGAATGTAAAACTGATGACACAGAAAACGCTCAAAACATAGACAGTAGGAAGACTCAGTCATCCTGTACTTAAGTCGGCATTGTGTCTCTTATATTTAATTCCGATGCAATTTCTGTGTTTCATCGTAAATGGGAAGGTCCAAGGGATATAGTAATCCTGCAGAGGTGCATCGGAAAGTAAAACTGATGATACAGGAAACGTTCAAAACATAGACAGTTGGAAGACTCAGTCTTCCTGTACTTAAGTCGGCATTGTGCCTCTTATATTTAATTCCGATGCAATTTCTGTGTTTCATCGTCAATGGGAAGGTCCAAGGGATACAGTAATCCTGCAGAGGTGCATCAGAATGTAAAACTGCTGACACAGGAAACGCTCAAAACATAGACAGTAGGAAGACTCAGTCTTCCTGTACTTAAGTCGGAATTGTGTTTCTTATATTTAATTCCTATGCAATTTCTGTGTTTCATCGTCAATGGGAAGGTCCAATGGATACAGAAAACCTGCAGAAGTGCATCAGAATGTGAAACTGGTGACACAGGAAACGCTCAAAACATAGACAGTAGGAAGACTCAGTCTTCCTGTACTTAAGTCGGCATTGTGTTTCTTATATTTAATTCCGATGCGATTTCCGTGTTTCATCGAGAAAGGGAAGGTCAAAGGGATACAGTAAACCGGCAGAAGTGCATCGGAATGTAAAACTGGTGACACAGGAAACGCTCAAAACATTGACCGTACGAAAACTGTTTTCTTGTACTTAAGTCGGCATTGTGTCTCTTATATTTAATTTCGATGCAATTTCTGTGTTTCATCGTCAATGGGAAGGTCCAAGGGATATAGTAAACCTGCAGAGGTGCATCGGAAAGTAAAACTGATGACACAGGAAACGCTCAAAGCATAGACAGTATGATGACTTAGTCTTCCTGTACGTAAGTCGGCATTGTGTCTCTTATATTGAAATTCGATGCAATTTGTGTGTTTCATTGCCAATGGGAAGGTCCAACGGATACAGTAAACCTGCAGAGGTGCATCGGAATGTAAAACTGGTGACACAGGAAACGCTCAAAACATTGACCGTACGAAAACTGTTTTCTTGTACTTAAGTCGGCATTGTGTCTCTTATACTTAATTCCGATGCAATTTCTGTGTTTCATCGTCACTGTGAAGGTCCAAGGGATACAGAAAACCTGTAGATGTGCATCGGAATGTAAAACTGGTGACACAGGAAACGCTCAAAGCATTGACCGTACGAAGACTGTTTTCTTGTACTTAAGTCGGCATTGTGTCTCTTATATTTAATTTCGATACAATTTCTGTGTTTCATCGTCAATGGGAAGGTCCAAGGGATACAGGAAACCTGCAGAGGTGCATCGGAATGTAAAACTGGTGAGACAGGAAAAGCTCAAATCACAGACAGTAGGAAGACTCCGTCTTCCTGTACTTAAGTCGGCATTGTGTGTCTTATATTTAATTCCGATGCAATTTCTGTGTTTCATCGTCAATGGGAAGCTCCACGTGATACAGTAAACCTGCAGAGGTGCATCGGAATGTAAATCTGGTGACACAGGAAACGCTCAAATCATAGACAGTAGGAAGACTCAGTCTTCCTATACTTAAGTCGGCATTGTGTCTCTTATATTTATTTCCGATGAAATTTCTGTGTTTCATCGTGAATGGGAAGGTCCAAGGGATATAGTAAACCTGCAGAGGTGCATCGGAAAGTAAAACTGATGACACAGGAAACGCTCAAAGCATAGACAGTATGATGACTTAGTCTTCCTGTACGTAAGTCGGCATTGTGTCTCTTATATTTAATTCCGATTCAATTTCTGTGTTTCATCGTCAACGGGAAGGTCCAATGGATACAGAAAACCTGCAGGGGTGCATCAGAATGTAAAACTGGTGACACAGGAATCGCTCAAAACATAGAAAGTAGGAAGACTCAGTTGTCCTGTACTTAAGTCGGCATTGTGTCTCTTATATTTAATTCCGATGCAATTTCTGTGTTTCATCGTCAATGGGAAGGTCCAATGGATACAGAAGACCTGCAGAGGAGCATCAGAATGTAAAACTGGTGACACAGGAAACGCTCAAAACATAGACAGCAGGAAGACTCAGTCTTCCTATACTTAAGTCGGCATTGTGTCTCTTATATTTATTTCCGATGAAATTTCTGTGTTTCATCGTGGATGGGAAGGTCCAAGAGATATAGTAAACCTGCAGAGGTGCATCGGAAAGGAAAACTGATGACACAGGAAACGCTCAAAACATAGACAGTAGGAAGACTTAGTCTTCCTGTACTTAAGTCGGCTTTGTGTCTCTTATATTTAATTCCGATGCAATTTCTGTGTTTCATCGTCACTGTGAAGGTCCAACGGATACAGTAAACATGTAGAGGTGCATCGAAATGTAAAACTGGTGACACAGGAAACGCTCAAATTATAGGAAGACTCAGTCTTCCTGTACTTAAGTCGGCATTGTGTCTCTTATATTTAATTCCGATGCAATTTCTGTGTTTCATCGTCAATGGGAAGGTCCAAGGGATACAGTAAGCCTGCAGAGGTGCATCAGAATGTAAAACTGGTGACACAGGAAACGCTCAAAACAAAGAGAGTAGGAAGACTCAGTCTTCCTGTACTTAAGGCGGCATTGTGTCCCTTATATTCAATTCCGATGCAATTTCTGTGTTTCATCGTCAATGGGAAGGTCCAAGGGATACAGTAAACCTGCAGAGGTGCATCGGAATGTAAAACTAGTGTCACAGGAAACGCTCAAAACATAGACAGTAGGAAGACTCAGTCTTCCTGTACTTAAGTTGGCATTGTGTCTCTTATATTTAATTCCGATGCAATTTCTGTTTTTCATCGTCAATGGGAAGGTCCAAGATATACAGTAAACCTGCAGAGGTGCATCGGAATGTAAAACTAGTGTCACAGGAAACGCTCAAACATAGACAGTAGGAAGACTCAGTCTTCCTGTACTTAAGTCGGCATTGTGTCTCTTATATTTAATTCCGATGCAATTTCTGTGTTTCATCGTCAATGGGAAGGTCCAAGGGATACAGTAAACCTGCAGAGGTGCATCGGAATGTAAAACTGGTGACACAGGAAACGCTCAAATCGTAGACAGTAGGAAGACTCAGTCTTCCTGTACTTAAGTCGGCATTGTGTCCCTTATACTTAATTCCGATGCAATTTCTGTGTTTCATCGTCAATGAGAAGGTCCAAGGGATACAGTAAACTGCAGAGGTGCATCAGAATGTAAAACTGGTGACACAGGAAACGATCAACACATAGACAGTAGGAAGACTCATTCTTCCTGTATTTAAGTCGGCATTGTGTCTCTTATATTTAATTCCGATGCAATTTCTGTGTTTCATCGTCAATGGGAAGGTCCAAGTGATACAGTAATCCTGCAGAGGAGCATCAGAATGTAAAACTGGTGACACAGGAAACGCTCAAAACATAGACAGCAGGAAGACTCAGTCTTCCTATACTTAAGTCGGCATTGTGTCTCTTATATTTATTTCCGATGAAATTTCTGTGTTTCATCGTGGATGGGAAGGTCCAAGAGATATAGTAAACCTGCAGAGGTGCATCGGAAAGGAAAACTGATGACACAGGAAACGCTCAAAACATAGACAGTAGGAAGACTTAGTCTTCCTGTACTTAAGTCGGCTTTGTGTCTCTTATATTTAATTCCGATGCAATTTCTGTGTTTCATCGTCACTGTGAAGGTCCAACGGATACAGTAAACATGTAGAGGTGCATCGAAATGTAAAACTGGTGACACAGGAAACGCTCAAATTATAGGAAGACTCAGTCTTCCTGTACTTAAGTCGGCATTGTGTCTCTTATATTTAATTCCGATGCAATTTCTGTGTTTCATCGTCAATGGGAAGGTCCAAGGGATACAGTAAGCCTGCAGAGGTGCATCAGAATGTAAAACTGGTGACACAGGAAACGCTCAAAACAAAGAGAGTAGGAAGACTCAGTCTTCCTGTACTTAAGGCGGCATTGTGTCCCTTATATTCAATTCCGATGCAATTTCTGTGTTTCATCGTCAATGGGAAGGTCCAAGGGATACAGTAAACCTGCAGAGGTGCATCGGAATGTAAAACTAGTGTCACAGGAAACGCTCAAAACATAGACAGTAGGAAGACTCAGTCTTCCTGTACTTAAGTTGGCATTGTGTCTCTTATATTTAATTCCGATGCAATTTCTGTTTTTCATCGTCAATGGGAAGGTCCAAGATATACAGTAAACCTGCAGAGGTGCATCGGAATGTAAAACTAGTGTCACAGGAAACGCTCAAACATAGACAGTAGGAAGACTCAGTCTTCCTGTACTTAAGTCGGCATTGTGTCTCTTATATTTAATTCCGATGCAATTTCTGTGTTTCATCGTCAATGGGAAGGTCCAAGGGATACAGTAAACCTGCAGAGGTGCATCGGAATGTAAAACTGGTGACACAGGAAACGCTCAAATCGTAGACAGTAGGAAGACTCAGTCTTCCTGTACTTAAGTCGGCATTGTGTCCCTTATACTTAATTCCGATGCAATTTCTGTGTTTCATCGTCAATGAGAAGGTCCAAGGGATACAGTAAACTGCAGAGGTGCATCAGAATGTAAAACTGGTGACACAGGAAACGATCAACACATAGACAGTAGGAAGACTCATTCTTCCTGTATTTAAGTCGGCATTGTGTCTCTTATATTTAATTCCGATGCAATTTCTGTGTTTCATCGTCAATGGGAAGGTCCAAGTGATACAGTAATCCTGCAGAGGTGCATCAGAATGTAAAACTGCTGACACCGGAAACGCTCAAAACATAGACAGTAGGAAGGCTCAGTCTTCCTGTACTTAAGTCGGCATTGTGTTTCTTATATTTAATTCCGATGCGATTTCTGTGTTTCATGGAGAAAGGGAAGGTCAAAGGGATACAGTAAACCGGCAGAGGTGCATCGGAATGTAAAACTGGTGACACAGGAAACGCTCAAAACATTGACCGTACGAAGACTGTTTTCTTGCACTTAAGTTGGCATTGTGTCTCTTATATTTAATTTCGATGCAATTTCTGTGTTTCATCGTCAATGGGAAGGTCCAAGGGATACAGAAAAAACCTGCAGAGGTGCATCGGAATGTAAAACTAGTGTCACAGGAAACGCTCAAAACATAGACAGTAGGAAGACTCAGTCTTCCTGTACTTAAGTCGGCATTGTGTCTCTTATATTTAATTCCGATGCAATTTCTGTGTTTCATCGTCAATGGGAAGGTCCAAGGGATACAGTAAACCTGCAGAGGTGCATCGGAATGAAAAACTGGTGACACAGGAAACGCTCAAAACGTAGACAGTAGGAAGACTCAGTCTTCCTGTACTTAAGTCGGCATTGTATCTCTTATATTTAATTCCGATGCAATTTCTGTGTTTCATCGTCAATGGGAAGGTCCAAGGTATACAGTAAACCTGCAGAGGTGCATCAGAATGTAAAACTGGTGACACAGGAAACGCTCAACATATAGACAGTAGAAAGACTCATTCTTCCTGTATTTAAGTCGGCATTGTGTCTCTTATATTTAATTCCGATGCAATTTCTGTGTTCCATCGACAATGGGAAGGTCCAAGGGATACAGTAAACCTGCAGTGGTGCATCGGAATGTAAAACTAGTGACACAGGAAACGCTCAAAACATAGAGAGTAGGAAGACTCAGTCTTCCTGTACATAAGTCGGCATTGTGTCTCTCATATTTATTTCCGATGAAATTTCTGTGTTCCATCGTGAATGGGAAGGTCCAAGGGATATAGTAATCCTGCAGAGGTGCATCGGAAAGTAAAACTGATGATACAGGAAACGCTCAAAGCATAGACAGTAGGAAGACTTAGTCTTCCTGTACTTAAGTCGGCATTGTGTCTCTTATATTTAATTCCGATGCAATTTCTGTTTTTCATCGTCAATGGGAAGGTCCAAGGGATACAGTAAAACTGCAGAGGTGCATCTGAATGTAAAACTGATGACACAGAAAACGCTCAAAGCATAGACAGTAGGAAGACTCAGTCTTCCTGTACTTAAGTCGGCATTGTGCCTCTTATATTTAATTCCGATGCAATTTCTGTGTTTCATCGTCAATGGGAAGGTCCAAGGGATACAGTAATCCTGCAGAGGTGCATCAGAATGTAAAACTGCTGACACAGGAAACGCTCAAAACATAGACACTAGGAAGACTTAGTCTTCCTGTACTTAAGTCGGAATTGTGTTTCTTATATTTAATTCCGATGCAATTTCTGTGTTTCATCGTCAATGGGAAGGTCCAATGGATACAGAAAACCTGCAGAAGTGCATCAGAATGTGAAACTGGTGACACAGGAAACGCTCAAAACATAGACAGTAGGAAGACTCAGTCTTCCTGTACTTAAGTCGGCATTGTGTTTCTTATATTTAATTCCGATGCGATTTCCGTGTTTCATCGAGAAAGGGAAGGTCAAAGGGATACAGTAAACCGGCAGAGGTGTATCGGAATGTAAAACTGGTGACACAGGAAACGCTCAAAACATTGACAGTACGAAAACTGTTTTCTTGTACTTAAGCTGGCATTGTGTCTCTTATATTTAATTTCGATGCAATTTCTGTGTTTCATCGTCAATGGGAAGGTCCAAGGGATACAGGAAACCTGCAGAGGTGCATCGGAATGTCAAACTGGTAACACAGGAAACTCTCAAAGCATAGAGAGTAGGAAGACCCAGTCTTCCTGTACTTAAGTCGGCATTGTGTCTCTTATATTGAAATTCGATGCAATTTGTGTGTTTCATCGCCAATGGGAAGGTCCAAGGGATACAGTAAACCTGCAGAGGTGCATCGGAATGTAAAACTGGTGACACAGGAAACGCTCAAAACATTGACTGTAAGAAGACTGTTTTCTTGTACTTAAGTCGGCATTGTGTCTCTTATACTTAATTCCGATGCAATTTCTGTGTTTCATCGTCACTGTGAAGGTCCAACGGATACAGTAAACATGTAGAGGTGCATCGAAATGTAAAACTGGTGACACAGGAAACGCTCAAATTATAGGAAGACTCAGTCTTCCTGTACTTATCGCGGCATTGTGTCTCTTATATTTAATTCCGATGCAATTTCTGTGTTTCATCGTCAATGGGAAGGTCCAAGGGATACAGTAAGCCTGCAGAGGTGCATCAGAATGTAAAACTGGTGACACAGGAGACGCTCAAAAGAAAGAGAGTAGGAAGACTCAGTCTTCCTGTACTTAAGTCGGCATTGTGTCCCTTATATTCAATTCCGATGCAATTTCTGTGTTTCATCGTCGATGGGAAGGTCCAAGGGATACAGTAAACCTGCAGAGGTGCATCGGAATGTAAAACTAGTGTCACAGGAAACGCTCAAAACATAGACAGTAGGAAGACTCAGTCTTCCTGTACTTAAGTCGGCATTGTGTCTCTTATATTTAATTCCGATGCAATTTTTGTGTTTCATCGTCAATGGGAAGGTCCAAGGGATACAGTAAACCTGCAGAGGTGCATCGGAATGTAAAACTGGTGACACAGGAAACGCTCAAAACGTAGACAGTAGGAAGACTCAGTCTTCCTGTACTTAAGTGGGCATTGTGTCTCTTATACTTAATTCCGATGCAATTTCTGTGTTTCATCGTCAATGGGAAGGTCCAAGGGATACAGTAAACCTGCAGAGGTGCATCAGAATGTAAAACTGGTGACACAGGAGACGCTCAACAAATAGACAGTAGGAAGACTCATTCTTCCTGTATTTAAGTCGGCATTGTGTCTCTTATATTTAATTCCGATGCAATTTCTGTGTTTCATCCTCAATGGGAAGGTCCAAGGGAAACAGTGAACCTGCAGAGGTGCATCGGAATGTAAAACTGGTGACACAGGATACGCTCAAAACATAGACAGTAGTAAGACTCAGTCTTCCTGTACTTAGGTCGGCATTGTGTCTCTTATATTTATTTCCGATGAAATTTCTGTTTTTCATCGTGAATTGGAAGGTCCAAGGGATATAGTAAACCTGCAGAGGTGCATCGGAAAGTAAAACTGATGACACAGGAAACGCTCAAAACATAGACAGTATGATGACTTAGTCTTCCTGTACGTAAGTCGGCATTGTGTCTCTTATATTTAATTCCGATTCAATTTCTGTGTTTCATGGTCAATGGGAAGGTCCAATGGATACAGAAAGCCTGCAGAGGTGCATCAGAATGTAAAACTGGTGACACAGGAAACGCTCAAAACATAGACAGTAGGAAGACTCAGTTTTCCTGTACTTAAGTCGGCATTGTGTCTCTTATATTTAATTCCGATGCAATTTCTGTGTTTCATCGTCAATGGGAAGGTCCAATGGATACAGAGGACCTGCAGAGGAGCATCAGAATGTAAAACTGGTGACACAGGAAACGCTCAAAACATAGACAGCAGGAAGACTCAGTCTTCCTATACTTAAGTCGGCATTGTGTCTCGTATATTTAATTCCGATGCGATTTCTGTGTTTCATCGAGAAAGGGAAGGTCAAAGGGATACAGTAAACCGGCAGAGGTGCATCGGAATGTAAAACTGGTGACACAGGAAAAGCTCAAAACATTGACCGTACGAAGACTGTTTTCTTGCACTTAAGTCGGCATTGTGTCTCTTATATTTAATTTCGATGCAATTTCTGTGTTTCATCGTCAATGGGAAGGTCCAAGGGATACAGAAAGAACCTGCAGAGGTGCATCGGAATGTAAAACTAGTGTCACAGGAAACGCTCAAAACATAGACAGTAGGAAGACTCAGTCTTCCTGTACTTAAGTCGGCATTGTGTCTCTTATATTTAATTCCGATGCAATTTCTGTGTTTCATCGTCAATGGGAAGGTCCAAGGGATACAGTAAACCTGCACTGGTGCATCGGAATGTAAAACTAGTGACACAGGAAACGCTCAAAACATAGAGAGTGGGAAGACTCAGTCTTCCTGTACTTAAGTCGGCATTGTATCTCTTATATTTATTTCCGATGAAATTTCTGTGTTCCATCGTGAATGGGAAGGTCCAAGGGATACAGTAAACCTGCAGAGGTGCCTCTGAATGTAAAACTGATGACACAGAAAACGCTCAAAGCATAGACAGTAGGAAGACTCAGTCTTCCTGTACTTAAGTCGGCATTGTGCCTCTTATATTTAATTCCGATGCAATTTCTGTGTTTCATCGTCAATGGGAAGGTCCAAAGGAAACAGTAATCCTGCAGAGGTGCATCAGAATGTAAAACTGCTGACACAGGAAACGCTCAAAACATAGACAGTAGGAAGACTCAGTCTTCCTGTACTTAAGTCGGAATTGTGTTTCTTATATTTAATTCCGAAGCAATTTCTGTGTTTCATCGTCAATGGGAAGGTCCAATGGATACAGAAAACCTGCAGAAGTGCATCAGAATGTGAAACTGGTGACACAGGAAACGCT
This sequence comes from Schistocerca nitens, assembly GCF_023898315.1. Classification (NCBI taxonomy): domain Eukaryota; kingdom Metazoa; phylum Arthropoda; class Insecta; order Orthoptera; family Acrididae; genus Schistocerca; species Schistocerca nitens. The sequence goes on from NC_064619.1 coordinate 765,350,638, forward strand.
CAAAACATAGACAGTAGGAAGACTCAGTCTTCCTGTACTTAAGTCGGCATTATGTCTCTTATATTGAAATTCGATGCAATTTGTGTGTTTCATCGCCAATGGGAAGGTCCAAGGGATACAGTAAACCTGCAGAGGTGCATCGGAATGTAAATCTGGTGACACAGGAAACGCTCAAATCACAGACAGTAGGAAGACTCAGTCTTCCTATACTTAAGTCGGCATTGTGTCTCTTATATTTATTTCCGATGAAATTTCTGTGTTTCATCGTGAATGGGAAGGTCCAAGGGATATAGTACACCTGCAGAGGTGCATCGGAAAGGAAAACTGATGACACGGGAAACGCTCAAAACATAGACAGTAGGAAGACTTAGTCTTCCTGTACTTTAGTCGGCATTGTGTCTCTTATATTTAATTCCGATGCAATTTCTGTGTTTCATCGTCACTGTGAAGGTCCAACGGATACAGTAAACATGTAGAGGTGCATCGAAATGTAAAACTGGTGACACAGGAAACGCTCTAATTATAGGAAGACTCAGTCTTCCTGTACTTAAGTCGGCATTGTGTCTCTTATATTTAATTCCGATGCAATTTCTGTGTTTCATCGTCAATGGGAAGGTCCAAGGGATACAGTAAGCCTGCAGAGGTGCATCAGAATGTAAAACTGGTGACACAGGAAACGCTCAAAACAAAGAGAGTAGGAAGACTCAGTCTTCCTGTACTTAAGTTGGCATTGTGTCCCTTACATTCAATTCCGATGCAATTTCTGTGTTTCATCGTCAATGGGAAGGTCCAAGAGATACAGTAAACCTGCAGAGGTGCATCGGAATGTAAAACTAGTGTCACAGGAAACGCTCAAAACATAGACAGTAGGAAGACTCAGTCTTCCTGTACTTAAGTCGGCATTGTGTCTCTTATATTTAATTCCGATGCAATTTCTGTGTTTCATCCTCAATGGGAAGGTCCAAGGGATACAGTAAACCTGCAGAGGTGCATCAGAATGTAAAACTGGTGACACAGGAAACGCTCAACACATAGACAGTAGGAAGACTCATTCTTCCTGTATTTAAGTCGGCATTGTGTCTCTTATATTTAATTCCGAAGCAATTTCTTTGTTTCATCGTCAATGGGAAGGTCCAAGGGAAACAGTGAACCTGCAGAGGTGCATCGGAATGTAAAACTGGTGACACAGGAAACGCTCAAAACATAGACAGTAGGAAGACTCAGTCTTCCTGTACTTAAGTCGGCATTGTGTCTCTTATATTTAATTCCGATGCAATTTCTGTTTTTCATCGTCAATGGGAAGGTCCAAGGGATACAGTAAACCTGCAGTGGTGCATCGGAATGTAAATCTAGTGACACAGGAAACGCTCAAAACATAGACAGTAGGAAGACTCTGTCTTCCTGTACTTAAGTCAGCATTGTGTCTCATATATTTAATTCCGATGCAATTTCTGTGTTTCATCGTCAATGGGAAGGTCCAAGGGAAACAGTGAACCTGCAGAGGTGCATCGGATTGTAAAACTGGTGACACAGGAAACGCTCAAAACATAGACAGTAGGAAGACTCAGTCTTCCTGTACTTAAGTCGGCATTGTGTCTCTTATATATATTTCCGATGAAATTTCTGTGTTACATCGTGAATGGGAAGGTCCAAGGGATATAGTAATCCTGCAGAGGTGCATCGGAAAGTAAAACTGATGACACAGGAAACGCTCAAAACATAGACAGTAGGAAGACTCAGTCTTCCTGTACTTAAGTCGGCATTGTGTCTCTTATATTTAATTCCGATGCAATTTCTGTGTTTCATCGTCAATGGGAAGGTCCAATGGATACAGAGGACCTGCAGAGGAGCATCAGAATGTAAAACTGGTGACACAGGAAACGCTCAAAACATAGACAGCAGGAAGACTCAGTCTTCCTATACTTAAGTCGGCATTGTGTCTCGTATATTTAATTCCGATGCGATTTCTGTGTTTCATCGAGAAAGGGAAGGTCAAAGGGATACAGTAAACCGGCAGAGGTGCATCGGAATGTAAAACTGGTGACACAGGAAAAGCTCAAAACATTGACCGTACGAAGACTGTTTTCTTGCACTTAAGTCGGCATTGTGTCTCTTATATTTAATTTCGATGCAATTTCTGTGTTTCATCGTCAATGGGAAGGTCCAAGGGATACAGAAAGAACCTGCAGAGGTGCATCGGAATGTAAAACTAGTGTCACAGGAAACGCTCAAAACATAGACAGTAGGAAGACTCAGTCTTCCTGTACTTAAGTCGGCATTGTGTCTCTTATATTTAATTCCGATGCAATTTCTGTGTTTCATCGTCAATGGGAAGGTCCAAGGGATACAGTAAACCTGCACTGGTGCATCGGAATGTAAAACTAGTGACACAGGAAACGCTCAAAACATAGAGAGTGGGAAGACTCAGTCTTCCTGTACTTAAGTCGGCATTGTATCTCTTATATTTATTTCCGATGAAATTTCTGTGTTCCATCGTGAATGGGAAGGTCCAAGGGATACAGTAAACCTGCAGAGGTGCCTCTGAATGTAAAACTGATGACACAGAAAACGCTCAAAGCATAGACAGTAGGAAGACTCAGTCTTCCTGTACTTAAGTCGGCATTGTGCCTCTTATATTTAATTCCGATGCAATTTCTGTGTTTCATCGTCAATGGGAAGGTCCAAAGGAAACAGTAATCCTGCAGAGGTGCATCAGAATGTAAAACTGCTGACACAGGAAACGCTCAAAACATAGACAGTAGGAAGACTCAGTCTTCCTGTACTTAAGTCGGAATTGTGTTTCTTATATTTAATTCCGAAGCAATTTCTGTGTTTCATCGTCAATGGGAAGGTCCAATGGATACAGAAAACCTGCAGAAGTGCATCAGAATGTGAAACTGGTGACACAGGAAACGCTCAAAACATAGACAGTAGGAAGACTCAGTCTTCCTGTACTTAAGTCGGCATTATGTCTCTTATATTGAAATTCGATGCAATTTGTGTGTTTCATCGCCAATGGGAAGGTCCAAGGGATACAGTAAACCTGCAGAGGTGCATCGGAATGTAAATCTGGTGACACAGGAAACGCTCAAATCACAGACAGTAGGAAGACTCAGTCTTCCTATACTTAAGTCGGCATTGTGTCTCTTATATTTATTTCCGATGAAATTTCTGTGTTTCATCGTGAATGGGAAGGTCCAAGGGATATAGTACACCTGCAGAGGTGCATCGGAAAGGAAAACTGATGACACGGGAAACGCTCAAAACATAGACAGTAGGAAGACTTAGTCTTCCTGTACTTTAGTCGGCATTGTGTCTCTTATATTTAATTCCGATGCAATTTCTGTGTTTCATCGTCACTGTGAAGGTCCAACGGATACAGTAAACATGTAGAGGTGCATCGAAATGTAAAACTGGTGACACAGGAAACGCTCTAATTATAGGAAGACTCAGTCTTCCTGTACTTAAGTCGGCATTGTGTCTCTTATATTTAATTCCGATGCAATTTCTGTGTTTCATCGTCAATGGGAAGGTCCAAGGGATACAGTAAGCCTGCAGAGGTGCATCAGAATGTAAAACTGGTGACACAGGAAACGCTCAAAACAAAGAGAGTAGGAAGACTCAGTCTTCCTGTACTTAAGTCGGCATTGTGTCCCTTACATTCAATTCCGATGCAATTTCTGTGTTTCATCGTCAACGGGAAGGTCCAAGGGATACAGTAAACCTGCAGAGGTGCATCGGAATGTAAAACTAGTGTCACAGGAAACGCTCAAAACATAGACAGTAGGAAGACTCAGTCTTCCTGTACTTAAGTCGGCATTGTGTCTCTTATATTTAATTCCGATGCAATTTCTGTGTTTCATCCTCAATGGGAAGGTCCAAGGGATACAGTAAACCTGCAGAGGTGCATCAGAATGTAAAACTGGTGACACAGGAAACGCTCAACACATAGACAGTAGGAAGACTCATTCTTCCTGTATTTAAGTCGGCATTGTGTCTCTTATATTTAATTCCGAAGCAATTTCTTTGTTTCATCGTCAATGGGAAGGTCCAAGGGAAACAGTGAACCTGCAGAGGTGCATCGGAATGTAAAACTGGTGACACAGGAAACGCTCAAAACATAGACAGTAGGAAGACTCAGTCTTCCTGTACTTAAGTCGGCATTGTGTCTCTTATATTTAATTCCGATGCAATTTCTGTTTTTCATCGTCAATGGGAAGGTCCAAGGGATACAGTAAACCTGCAGTGGTGCATCGGAATGTAAATCTAGTGACACAGGAAACGCTCAAAACATAGACAGTAGGAAGACTCTGTCTTCCTGTACTTAAGTCAGCATTGTGTCTCATATATTTAATTCCGATGCAATTTCTGTGTTTCATCGTCAATGGGAAGGTCCAAGGGAAACAGTGAACCTGCAGAGGTGCATCGGATTGTAAAACTGGTGACACAGGAAACGCTCAAAACATAGACAGTAGGAAGACTCAGTCTTCCTGTACTTAAGTCGGCATTGTGTCTCTTATATATATTTCCGATGAAATTTCTGTGTTACATCGTGAATGGGAAGGTCCAAGGGATATAGTAATCCTGCAGAGGTGCATCGGAAAGTAAAACTGATGACACAGGAAACGCTCAAAACATAGACAGTAGGAAGACTCAGTCTTCCTGTACTTAAGTCGGCATTGTGTCTCTTATATTTAATTCCGATGCAATTTCTGTTTTTCATCGTCAATGGGAAGGTCCAAGGGATACAGTAAACCTGCAGAGGAGCATCAGAATGTAAAACTGGTGACACAGGAAAAGCTCAAATCACAGACAGTAGGAAGACTCCGTCTTCCTGTACTTAACTCGGCATTGTGTGTCTTATATTTAATTCCGATGCAATTTCTGTGTTTCATGGTCAATGGGAAGCTCCACGGGATACAGTAAACCTGCAGAGGTGCATCGGAATGTAAATCTGGTGACACAGGAAGCGCTCAAATCATAGACAGTAGGAAGACTCAGTCTCCCTATACTTAAGTCGGCATTGTGTCTCTTATATTTATTTCCGATGAAATTTCTGTGTTTCATCGTGAATGGGAAGGTCCAAGGGATACAGTAAACCTGCAGAGGTGCATCGGAAAGTAAAACTGATGACACAGGAAACGCTCAAAACATAGACAGTATGATGACTTAGTCTCCCTGTACGTAAGTCGGCATTGTGTCTCTTATATATAATTCCGATTCAATTTCTGTGTTTCATCGTCAATGGGAAGGTCCAATGGATACAGAAAGCCTGCAGTGGTGCATCAGAATGTAAAACTGGTGACACAGGAAACGCTCAAAACATAGACAGTATGAAGACTCAGTTTTCCTGTACTTAAGTCGGCATTGTGTCTCTTATATTTAATTCCGATGCAATTTCTGTGTTTCATCGTCAATGGGAAGGTCCAATGGATACTGAAGACCTGCAGAGGAGCATCAGATTGTAAAACTGGTGACACAGGAAACGCTCAAAACATAGACAGTAGGAAGACTTAGTCTTCCTGTACTTAAGTCGGCATTGTGTCTCTTATATTTAATTCCGATGCAATTTCTGTGTTTCATCGTCACTGTGAAGGACCAACGGATACAGTAAACATATAGAGGTGCATCGAAATGTAAAACTGGTGACACAGGAAACGCTCAAATTATAGGAAGACTCAGTCTTCCTACACTTAAGTCGGCATTGTGTCTCTTATATTTAATTCCGATGCAATTTCTGTGTTTCATCGTCAATGGGAAGGTCCAAGGGATACAGTAAGCCTGCAGAGGTGCATCAGAATGTAAAACTGGTGACACAGGAAACGCTCAAAACAAAGAGAGTAGGAAGACTCAGTTTTCCTGTACTTAAGTCGGCATTGTGTCCCTTATATTCAATTCCGATGCAATTTCTGTGTTTCATCGTCAATGGGAAGGTCCAAGGGATACAGTAAACCTGCAGAGGTGCATCGGAATGTAAAACTAGTGTCACAGGAAACGCTCAAAACATAGACAGTAGGAAGACTCAGTCTTCTTGTACTTAAGTCGGCATTGTGTCTCTTATATTTAATTCCGATGCAATTTTTGTGTTTCATCGTCAATGGGAAGGTCCAAGGGATACAGTAAACCTGCAGAGGTGCATCGGAATGTAAAACTGGTTACACAGGAAACGCTCAAAAGGTAGACAGTAGGAAGACTCAGTCTTCCTGTACTTAAGTCGGCATTGTGTCTCTTATACTTAATTCCGATGCAATTTCTGTGTTTCATCGTCAATGGGAAGGTCCAAGGGATACAGTAAACCAGCAGAGGTGCATCAGAATGTATGGTGACACAGGAAACGCTCAACACATAGACAGTAGGAAGACTCAGTCTTCCTGTACTTAAGTCGGAATTGTGTTTCTTATATTTAATTCCGATGCAATTTCTGTGTTTCATCGTCAATGGGAAGGTCCAATGGATACAGAAAACCTGCAGAAGTGCATCAGAATGTGAAACTGGTGACACAGCAAACGCTCAAAACATAGACAGTAGGAAGACTCAGTCTTCCTGTACTTAAGTCGGCATTGTGTTTCTTATATTTCATTCCGATGCGATTTCTGTGTTTCATCGAGAAAGGGAAGGTCAAAGGGATACAGTAAACCGGCAGAGGTGCATCTGAATGTAAAACTGGTGACACAGGAAACGCTCAAAACATTGACCGTACGAAAACGATTTTCTTGTACTTAAGTCGGCATTGTGTCTCTTATATTTAATTTCGATGCAATTTCTGTGTTTCATCGTCAATGGGAAGGTCCAAGGGATACAGGAATCCTGCAGAGGTGCATCGGAATGTCAAACTGGTAACACAGGAAACTCTCTAAACATAGAGAGTAGGAAGACTCAGTCTTCCTGTACTTAAGTCGGCATTGTGTCTCTTATATTTATTTCCGATGAAATTTCTGTGTTTCATCGTGAATGGGAAGGTCCAAGGGATATAGTACACCTGCAGAGGTCCATCGGAAAGGAAAACTGATGACACGGGAAACGCTCAAAACATAGACAGTAGGAAGACTTAGTCTTCCTGTACTTTAGTCGGCATTGTGTCTCTTATATTTCATTCCGATGCAATTTCTGTGTTTCATCGTCATTGTGAAGGTCCAACGGATACAGTAAACATGTAGAGGTGCATCGAAATGTAAAACTGGTGACACAGGAAACGCTCAAATTATAGGAAGACTCAGTCTTCCTGTACTTAAGTCGGCATTGTGTCTCTTATATTTAATTCCGATGCAATTTCTGTGTTTCATCGTCAATGGGAAGGTCCAAGGGATACAGTAAACCTGCAGAGGTGCATCGGAATTTAAAACTGGTGACACAGGAAACGCTCAACACATAGACAGTAGGAAGACTCATTCTTCCTGTATTGAAGTCGGCATTGTGTCTCTTATATTTAATTCCGAAGCAATTTCTTTGTTTCATCGTCAATGGGAAGGTCCAAGGGATACAGTAAACCTGCAGAGGTGCATCGGAATGTGAAACTGGTTACACAGGAAACGCTCAAAACGTAGACAGTAGGAAGACTCAGTCTTCCTGTACTTAAGTCGGCATTGTGTCTCTTATACTTAATTCCGATGCAATTTCTGTGTTTCATCGTCAATGGGAAGGTCCAAGGGATACAGTAAACCTGCAGAGGTGCATCAGAATTTAAAACTGGTGACACAGGAAACGCTCAACACATAGACAGTAGGAAGACTCTTTCTTCCTGTATTTAAGTCGGCATTGTGTCTCTTATATTTAATTCCGAAGCAATTTCTTTGTTTCATCGTCAATGGGAAGGTCCAAGGGAAACAGTGAACCTGCAGATGTGCATCGGAATGTCAAACTGGTGACACAGGAAACGCTCAAAACATAGACAGTAGGAAGACTCAGTCTTCCTGTACTTAAGTCGGCATTGTGTCTCTTATATTTAATTCCGATGCAATTTCTGTTTTTCATCGTCAATGGGAAGGTCCAAGGGATACAGTAAACCTGCAGTGGTGCATCGGAATGTAAATCTAGTGACACAGGAAACGCTCAAAACATAGACAGTAGGAAGACTCTGTCTTCCTGTACTTAAGTCGGCATTGTGTCTCATATATTTAATTCCGATGCAATTTCTATGTTTCATCGTCAATGGGAAGGTCCAAGGGAAACCGTGAACCTGCAGAGGTGCATCGGATTGTAAAACTGGTGACACAGGAAACGCTCAAAACATAGACAGTAGGAAGACTCAGTCTTCCTGTACTTAAGTCGGCATTGTGTCTCTTATATTTATTTCCGATGAAATTTCTGTGTTACATCGTGAATGGGAAGGTCCAAGGGATATAGTAATCCTGCAGAGGTGCATCGGAAAGTAAAACTGATGACACAGGAAACGCTCAAAACATAGACAGTAGGAAGACTCAGTCTTCCTGTACTTAAGTCGGCATTGTGTGTCTTATATTTAATTCCGATGCAATTTCTGTGTTTCATGGTCAATGGGAAGCTCCACGGGATACAGTAAACCTGCAGAGGTGCATCGGAATGTAAATCTGGTGACACAGGAAACGCTCAAATCATAGACAGTAGGAAGACTTAGTCTTCCTATACTTAAGTCGGCATTGTGTCTCTTATATTTATTTCCGATGAAATTTCTGCGTTTCATCGTGAATGGGAAGGTCCAAGGGATATAGTAAACCTGCAGAGGTGCATCGGAAAGTAAAACTGATGACACAGGAAACGCTCAAAACATAGACAGTATGATGACTTAGTCTCCCTGTACGTAAGTCGGCATTGTGTCTCTTATATTTAATTCCGATTCAATTTCTGTGTTTCATCGTCAATGGGAAGGTCCAATGGATACAGAAAGCCTGCAGAGGTGCATCAGAATGTAAAACTGGTGACACAGGAAACGCTCAAAACATAGACAGTATGAAGACTCAGTTTTCCTGTACTTAAGTCGGCATTGTGTCTCTTATATTTAATTCCGATGCAATTTCTGTGTTTCATCATCAATGGGAAGGTCCAATGGATACAGAAGACCTGCAGAGGAGCATCAGAATGTAAAACTGGTGACACAGGAAACGCTCAAAACATAGACAGTAGGAAGACTTAGTCTTCCTGTACTTAAGTCGGCATTGTGTCTCTTATATTTAATTCCGATGCAATTTCTGTGTTTCATCGTCACTGTGAAGGTCCAACGGATACAGTAAACATGTAGAGGTGCATCGAAATGTAAAACTGGTGACACAGAAAACGCTCAAATTATAGGAAGACTCAGTCTTCCTGTACTTAAGTCGGCATTGTGTCTCTTATATTTAATTCCGATGCAATTTCTGTGTTTCATCGTCAATGGGAAGGTCCAAGGTATACAGTAAGCCTGCAGAGGTGCATCAGAATGTAAAACTGGTGACACAGGAAACGCTCAAAACAAAGAGAGTAGGAAGACTCAGTCTTCCTGTACTTAAGTCGGCATTGTGTCCCTTATATTCAATTCCGATGCAATTTCTGTGTTTCATCGTCAATGGGAAGGTCCAAGGGATACAGTAAACCTGCAGAGGTGCATCGGAATGTAAAACTAGTGTCACAGGAAACGCTCAAAAGGTAGACAGTGGGAAGACTCAGTCTTCCTGTACTTAAGTCGGCATTGTGTCTCTTATACTTAATTCCGATGCAATTTCTGTGTTTCATCGTCAATGGGAAGGTCCAAGGGATACAGTAAACCAGCAGAGGTGCATCAGAATGTAAAACTGGTGACACAGGAAACGCTCAACACATAGACAGTAGGAAGACTCATTCTTCCTGTACTTAAGTCGGCATTGTGTCTCTTATATTTAATTCCGATGCAATTTCTTTGTTTCATCGTCAATGGGAAGGTCCAAGGGATACAGTAAACCTGCAGTGGTGCATCGGAATGTAAATCTAGTGACACAGGAAACGCTCAAAACATAGACAGTAGGAAGACTCTGTCTTCCTGTACTTAAGTCGGCATTGTGTGTCTTATATTTAATTCCGATGCAATTTCTGTGTTTCATGGTCAATGGGAAGCTCCACGGGATACAGTAAACCTGCAGAGGTGCATCGGAATGTAAATCTGGTGACACAGGAAACGCTCAAATCACAGACAGTAGGAAGACTCAGTCTTCCTATACTTATGTCGGCATTGTGTCTCTTATATTTATTTCCGATGAAATTTCTGTGTTTCATCGTCAATGGGAAGGTCCAAGGGATATAGTAAACCTGCAGAGGTGCATCGGAAAGTAAGTCTGATGACACAGGAAACGCTCAAAACATAGACAGTATGATGACTTAGTCTTCCTGTACGTAAGTCGGCATTGTGTCTCATATATTTAATTCCGATTCAATTTCTGTGTTTCATCGTCAATGGGAAGGTCCAATGGATACAGAAAGCCTGCAGAGGTGCATAAGAATGTAAAACTGGTGACACAGGAAACGCTCAAATTATAGGAAGACTCAGTCTTCCTGTACTTAAGTCGGCATTGTGTCTCTTATATTTAATTCCGATGCAATTTCTGTGTTTCACCGTCAATGGGATGGTCCAAGGGATACAGTAGCCTGCAGAGGTGCATCAGAATGTAAAACTGGTGACACAGGAAACGCTCAAAACAAAGAGAGTAGGAAGACTCAGTCTTCCTGTACTTAAGTCGGCATTGCGTCCCTTATATTCAATTCCGATGCAATTTCTGTGTTTCATCGTCAATGGGAAGGTCCAAGGGATACAGTAAACCTGCAGAGGTGCATCGGAATGTAAAACTAGTGTCACAGGAAACGCTCAAAACATAGACAGTAGGAAGACTCAGTCTTCCTGTACTTAAGTCGGCATTGTGTGTCTTATATTTAATTCCGATGCAATTTTTGTGTTTCATCGTCAATGGGAAGGTCCAAGGGATACAGTAAACCTGCAGAGGTGCATCGGAATGAAAAACTGGTTACACAGGAAACGCTCAAAACGTAGACAGTAGGAAGACTCAGTCTTCCTGTACTTAAGTCGGCATTGTGTCTCTTATACTTAATTCCGATGCTATTTCTGTGTTTCATCGTCAATGGGAAGGTCCAAGGGATACAGTAAACCTGCAGAGGTGCATCAGAATGTAAAACTTGTGACACAGGAAACGCTCAACACATAGACAGTAGGAAGACTCATTCTTCCTGTATTTAAGTCGGCATTGTGTCTCTTATATTTAATTCCGATGCAATTTCTGTGTTTCATCGTCAATGGGAAGGTCCAAGGGAAACAGTGAACCTGCAGAGGTGCATCGGAATGTAAAACTGGTGACACAGGAAACGCTCAAAACATAGACAGTGGAAGACTCAGTCTTCCTGTACTTAAGTCGGCATTGTGTCTCTTATATTTATTTCCGAGGTAATTTCTGTGTTACATCGTCAATGGGAAGGTCCAAGGGATATAGTAATCCTGCAGAGGTGCATCGGAAAGTAAAACTGATGACACAGGAAACGCTCAAAACATAGACAGTAGGAAGTCTCAGTCTTCCTGTACTTAAGTCGGCATTGTGTCTCTTATATTTAATTCCGATGCAATTTCTCTGTTTCATGGTCAATGGGAAGCTCCACGGGATACAGTAAACCTGCAGAGGTGCATCGGAATGTAAATCTGGTGACACAGGAAACGCTCAAATCATAGACAGTAGGAAGACTCAGTCTTCCTATACTTAAGTCGGCATTGTGTCTCTTATATTTATTTCCGATGAAATTTCTGTGTTTCATCGTGAATGGGAAGGTCCAAGCGATATAGTAAACCTGCAGAGGTGCATCGGAAAGTAAAACTGATGACACAGGAAACGCTCAAAACATAGACAGTATGATGACTTAGTCTTCCTGTACGTAAGTCGGCATTGTGTCTCTTACATTTAATTCCGATTCAATTTCTGTGTTTCATCGTCAATGGGACGGTCTAATGGATACAGAAAGCCTGCAGAGGTGCATCAGAATGTAAAACTGGTGACACAGGAAACGCTCAAAACATAGACAGTAGGAAGACTCAGTTTTCCTGTACTTAAGTCGGCATTGTGTCTCTTATATTTAATTCCAATGCAATTTCTGTGTTTCATCGTCAATGGGAAGGTCCAATGGATACTGGAGTCCTGCAGAGGAGCATCAGAATGTAAAACTGGTGACACAGGAAACGCTCAAAACAAAGAGTGTAGGAAGACTCAGTCTTCCTGTACTTAAGTCGGCATTGTGTCCCTTATATTCAATTCCGATGCAATTTCTGTGTTTCATCGTCAATGGGAAGGTCCAAGGGATACAGTAAACCTGCAGAGGTGCATCGGAATGTAAAACTAGTGTCACAGGAAACGCTCAAAACATAGACAGTAGGAAGACTCAGTCTTCCTGTACTTAAGTCGGCATTGTGTCTCTTATATTTAATTCCGATGCAATTTTTGTTTTTCATCGTCAATGGGAAGGTCCAAGGGATACAGTAAACCTGTAGAGGAGCATCAGAATGTAAAACTGGTGACACAGGAAAAGCTCAAATCACAGACAGTAGGAAGACTCCGTCTTCCAGTACTTAAGTCGGCATTGTGTGTCTTATATTTAATTCCGATGCAATTTCTGTGTTTCATGGTCAATGGGAAGCTCCACGGCATACAGTAAACCTGGAGATGTGCATCGGAATGTAAATCTGGTGACACAGGAAACGATCATATCATAGACAGTAGGAAGACTCAGTCTTCCTATACTTATGTCGGCATTGTGTCTCTTATATTTAATTCCGATTCCATTTCTGTGTTTCATCGTCAATGGGAAGGTCCAATGGATACAGAAAGCCTGCAGAGGTGCATCAGAATGTAAAGCTGGTGACACAGGTAACGCTCAAAGCATAGACAGTAGGAAGACTCAGTTTTCCTGTACTTAAGTCGGCATTGTGTCTCTTATATTTAATTCCGATGCAATTTCTGTGTTTCATCGTCAATGGGAAGGTCCAATGGATACAGAAGACCTGCAGAGGAGCATCAGAATGTAAAACTGGTGACTCAGGAAACGCTCTAAACATAGACAGCAGGAAGACTCAGTCTTCCTATACTTAAGTCGGCATTGTGTCTCTAATATTTATTTCCGATGAAATTTCTGTGTTTCATCGTGAATGGGAAGGTCCAAGGGATTTAGTAAACCTGCAAAGGCGCATCGGAAAGGAAAACTGATGACACAGGAAACGCTCAAAACATAGACAGTAGGAAGACTTAGTCTTCCTGTACTTTAGTCGGCATTGTGTCTCTTATATTTAATTCCGATGCAATTTCTGTGTTTCATCGTCACTGTGAAGGTCCAACGGATACAGTAAACATGTAGAGGTGCATCGAAATTTAAAACTGGTGACACAGGAAACGCTCAAATTATGGGAAGACTCAGTCTTCCTGTACTTAAGTCGGCATTGTGTCTCTTATATTTAATTCCGATGCAATTTCTGTGTTTCATCGTCAATGGGATGGTCCAATCGATACAGTAAGCCTGTAGAGGTGCATCAGAACGTAAAACTGGTTACACAGGAAACGCTCAAAGCAAAGAGAGTAGGAAGACTCAGTCTTCCTGTACTTAAGTCGGCATTGCGTCCCTTATATTCAATTCCGATGCAATTTCTGTGTTTCATCGTCAATGGGAAGGTCCAAGGGATACAGTAAACCTGCAGAGGTGCATCGGAATGTAAAACTAGTGTCACAGGAAACGTTCAAAACATAGACAGTAGGAATACTCAGTCTTCCTGTATTTAAGTCGGCATTGTGTCTCTTATACTTAATTCCGATGCAATTTCTGTGTTTCATCGTCAATGGGAAGGTCCAAGGGATACAGTAAACCTGCAGAGGTGCATCGGAATGAAAAACTGGTTACACAGGAAACGCTCAAAACGTAGACAGTAGGAAGACTCAGTCTTCCTGGACTTAAGTCGGCATTGTGTCTCTTATACTTAATTCCGATGCAATTTCTGTGTTTCATCGTCAATGGGAAGGTCCAAGGGATACAGTAAACCTGCAGAGGTGCATCAGAATGTAAAACTGGTGACACAGGAAACGCTCAACACATAGACAGTAGGAAGACTCATTCTTCCTGTATTTAAGTCGGCATTGTGTCTCTTATATTTAATTCCGATGCAATTTCTGTGTTTCATCGTCAATGGGAAGGTCCAAGGGAAACAGTGAACCTGCAGAGGTGCATCGGAATGTAAAACTGGTGACACAGGAAACGCTCAAAACATAGACGGTAGGAAGACTCAGTCTTCCTGTACTTAAGTCGGCATTGTGTCTCTTATATTTATTTCCGATGAAATTTCTGTGTTACATCGTCAATGGGAAGGTCCAAGGGATATAGTAATCCTGCAGAGGTGCATCGGAAAGTAAAACTGATGACACAGGAAACGCTCAAAACATAGACAGTAGGAAGACTCAGTCTTCCTGTACTTAAGTCGGCATTGTGTCTCTTATATTTAATTCCGATGCAATTTCTGTGTTTCATTGTCAATGGGAAGCTCCACGGGATACAGAAAACCTGCAGAGGTGCATCGGAATGTAAATCTGCTGACACAGGAAACGCTCAAATCATAGACAGTAGGAAGACTCAGTCTTCCTATACTTAAGTCGGCATTGTGTCTCTTATATTTATTTCCGATGAAATTTCTGTGTTTCATCGTGAATGGGAAGGTCCAAGCGATATAGTAAACCTGCAGAGGTGCATCGGAAAGTAAAACTGATGACACAGGAAACGCTCAAAACATAGACAGTATGATGACTTAGTCTTCCTGTACGTAAGTCGGCATTGTGTCTCTTATATTTAATTCCGATTCAATTTCTGTGTTTCATCGTCAATGGGAAGGTCTAATGGATACAGAAAGCCTGCAGAGGTGCATCAGAATGTAAAACTGGTGACACAGGAAACGCTCAAAACATAGACAGTAGGAAGACTTAGTCTTCCTGTACTTAAGTCGGCATTGTGTCTCTTATATTTAATTCCGATGCAATTTCTGTGTTTCATCGTCACTGTGAAGGTCCAACGGATACAGTAAACATGTAGAAGTGCATCGAAATGTAAAACTGGTGGCACAGGAAACGCTCAAATTATAGGAAGACTCAGTCTTCCTGTACTTAAGTCGGCATTGTGTCTCTTATATTTAATTCCGATGCAATTTCTGTGTTTCATCGTCAATGGGAAGGTCCAAGGGATACAGTAAGCCTGCAGAGGTGCATCAGAATGTAAAACTGGTGCCACAGGAAACGCTCAAAACAAAGAGAGTAGGAAGACTCGGTCTTCCTGTACTTAAGTCGGCATTGTGTCCCTTATATTCAATTCCGATGCAATTTCTGTGTTTCATCGTCAGTGCGAAGGTCCAAGGGATACAGTAAACCTGCAGAGGTGCATCGGAATGTAAAACTAGTGTCACAGGAAACCCTCAAAACATAGACAGTAGGAAGACTCAGTCTTCCTGTACTTAAGTCGGCATTGTGTCTCTTATATTTAATTCCGATGCAATTTCTGTGTTTCATCGTCAATGGGAAGGTCCAAGGGATACAGTAAGCCTGCAGAGGTGCATCAGAATGTAAAACTGGTGACACAGGAAACGCTCAAAACAAAGAGAGTAGGAAGACTCAGTCTTCCTGTACTTAAGTCGGCATTGTGTCCCTTATATTCAATTCCGATGCAATTTCTGTGTTTCATCATCAATGGGAAGGTCCAAGGGATACAGTAAACCTGCAGAGGTGCATCGGAATGTAAAACTGGTTACACAGCAAACGCTCAAAAGGTAGACAGTAGGAAGACTCAGTCTTCCTGTATTTAAGTCGGCATTGTGTCTCTTATACTTAATTCCGATGCAATTTCTGTGTTTCATCGTCAATGGGAAGGTCCAAGGAATACAGTAAACCTGCAGAGGGGCATCAGAATGTAAAACTGGTGACACAGGAAACGCTCAACACATAGACAGTAGGAAGACTCATTCTTCCTGTATTTAAGTCGGCATTGTGTCTCTTATATTTAATTCCGATGCAATTTCTTTGTTTTATCGTCAATGGGAAGGTCCAAGGGATACAGTAAACCTGCAGTGGTGCATCGGAATGTAAATCTAGTGACACAGGAAACGCTCAAACATAGACAGTAGGAAGACTCTGTCTTCCTGTACTTAAGTCGGCATTGTGTTTCTTATATTTAATTCCGATGCAATTTCTGTGTTTCATCGTCAATGGGAAGGTCCAAGGGAAACAGTGAACCTGCAGAGGTGCATCGGAATGTAAAACTGGTGACACAGGAAACGCTCAAAACATAGACAGTAGGAAGACTCAGTCTTCCAGTACTTAAGTCGGCATTGTGTCTCTTATATTTATTTCCGATGAAATTTCTGTGTTACATCGTCAATGGGAAAGTCCAAGGGATATAGTAATCCTGCAGAGGTGCATCGGAAAGTAAAACTGATGACACAGGAAACGCTCAAAACATAGACAGTAGGAAGACTCAGTCTTCCTGTACTTAAGTCGGCATTGTGTCTCTTATATTTAATTCCGATGCAATTTCTGTTTTTCATCGTCAATGGGAAGGTCCAAGGGATACAGTAAACCTGCAGAGGAGCATCAGAATGTAAAACTGGTGACACAGGAAAAGCTCAAATCACAGACAGTAGGAAGACTCCGTCTTCCTGTACTTAAGTCGGCATTGTGTGTCTTATATTTAATTCCGATGCAATTTCTGTGTTTCATGGTCAATGGGGAGCTCCACGGGATACAGTAAACCTGCAGAGGTGAATCGGAATGTAAATCTGGTGACACAGGAAACGCTCAAATCATAGACAGTAGGAAGACTCAGTCTTCCTATACTTATGTCGGAATTGTGTCTCTTATATTTATTTCCGATGAAATTTCTGTGTTTCATCGTGAATGGGAAGGTCCAAGGGATATAGTAAACCTGCAGAGGTGCATCGGAAAGTAAAACTGATGACACAGGAAACGCTCAAAACATAGACAGTATGATGACTTAGTCTTCATGTACGTAAGTCGGCATTGTGTCTCTTATATTTAATTCCGATTCAATTTCTGTGTTTCATCGTCAATGGGAAGGTCCAATGGATACAGAAAGCCTGCAGAGGTGCATCAGAATGTAAAACTGGTGACACAGGAAACGCTCAAAACATAGACAGTAGGAAGACTCAGTTTTCCTGTACTTAAGTCGGCATTGTGTCTCTTATATTTAATTCCGATGCAATTTCTGTGTTTCAGCGTGAATGGGAAGGTCGAAGGGATATAGTAAACCTGCAGAGGTGCATCGGAAAGGAAAACTGATGACACAGGAAACGCTCAAAACATAGACAGTAGGAAGACTTAGTCTTCCTGTACTTACCTCGGCATTGTGTCTCTTATATTTAATTCCGATGCAATTTTTGTGTTTCATCGTCAATGGGAAGGTCCAAGGGATACAGTAAACCTGCAGAGATGCATCGGAATGAAAAACTGGTTACACAGGAAACGCTCAAAACGTAGACAGTAGGAAGACTCAGTCTTCCTGTACTTAAGTCGGCATTGTGTCTCTTAATTCCGATGCAATTTCTGTGTTTCATCGTCAATGGGAAGGTCCAAGGGATACAGTAAACCTGCAGAGGTGCATCAGAATGTAAAACTGGTGACACAGGAAACGCTCAACACATAGACAGTAGGAAGACTCATTCTTCCTGTATTTAAGTCGGCATTGTGTCTCTTATATTTAATTCCGATGCAATTTCTTTGTTTCATCGTCAATGGGAAGGTCCAAGGGATACAGTAAACCTACAGTGGTGCATCGGAATGTAAATCTAGTGACACAGGAAACGCTCAAAAGATAGACAGTAGGAAGACTCTGTCTTCCTGTACTTAAGTCGGCATTGTGTCTCTTATATTTAATTCCAAAGCAATTTCTGTGTTTCATCGTCAATGGGAAGGTCCAAGGGAAACAGTGAACCTGCAGAGGTGCATCGGAATGTAAAACTGGTGACACAGGAAACGCTCAAAACATAGACAGTAGGAAGACTCAGACTTCCTGTACTTATGTCGGCATTGTGTCTCTTATATTTATTTCCGATGAAATTTCTGTGTTACATCGTCAATGGGAAGGTCCAAGGGATATAGTAATCCTGCAGAGGTGCATCGGAAAGTAAAACTGATGACACAGGAAACGCTCAAAACATAGACAGTAGGAAGACTCAGTCTTCCTGTACTTAAGTCGGCATTGTGTCTATTATATTATATCCGATGCAATTTCTGTTGTTCATCGTCAATGGGAAGGTCCAAGGGATACAGTAAACCTGCAGAGGCGCATCAGAATGTAAAACTGGTGACACAGGAAAAGCTCAAATCACAGACAGTAGGAAGACTCCGTCTTCCTGTACTTAAGTCGGCATTGTGTGTCTTATATTTAATTCCGATGCAATTTCTGTGTTTCATGGTCAATGGGAAGCTCCACGGGATACAGTAAACCTGCTGAGGTGCATCGGAATGTAAATCTGGTGACACAGGAAACGCTCAAATCATAGACAGTAGGAAGACTCAGTCTTCCTATACTTAAGTCGGCATTGTGTCTCTTATATTTATTTCCGATGAAATTTCTGTGTTTCATCGTGAATGGGAAGGTCCAAGGGATATAGTAAACCTGCAGAGGTGCATCGGAAAGTAAAACTGATGACACAGGAAACGCTCAAAACATAGACAGTATGATGACTTAGTCTTCCTGTACGTAAGTCGGCATTGTGTCTCTTATATTTAATTCCGATTCAATTTCTGTGTTTCATCGTCAATGGGAAGGTACAATGGATACAGAAAGCCTGCAGAGGTGCATCAGAATGTAAAACTGGTGACACAGGAAACGCTCAAAACATAGACAGTAGGAAGACTCAGTTTTCCTGTACTTAAGTCGGCATTGTGTCTCTTATATTTAATTCCGATGCAATTTCTGTGTTTCATCGTCAATGGGAAGGTCCAATGGATACAGAAGACCTGCAGAGGAGCATCAGAATGTAAAACTGGTGACACAGGAAACGCTCAAAACATAGACAGCAGGAAGACTCAGTCTTCCTATACTTAAGTCGGCATTGTGTCTCTTATATTTATTTCTGATGAAATTTCTGTGTTTCATTGTGAATGGGAAGGTCCAAGGGATATAGTAAACCTGCAGAGGTGCATCGGAAAGGAAAACTGATGACACAGGAAACGCTCAAAACATAGACAGTAGGAAGACTTAGACTTCCTGTACTTAAGTCGGCATTGTGTGTCTTATATTTAATTCCGATGCAATTTCTGTGTTTCATGGTCAATGGGAAGCTCCACGGGATACAGTAAACCTGCAGAGGTGCATCGGAATGTAAATCTGGTGACACAGGAAACGCTCAAATCATAGACAGTAGGAAGACTCAGTCTTCCTATACTTAAGTCGGCATTGTGTCTCTTATATTTATTTCCGATGAAATTTCTGTGTTTCATCGTGAATGGGAAGGTCCAAGGGATATAGTAAACCTGCAGAGGTGCATCGGAAAGTAAAACTGATGACACAGGAAACGCTCAAAACATAGACAGTATGATGACTTAGTCTTCCTGTACGTAAGTCGGCATTGTGTCTCTTATATTTAATTCCGATTCAATTTCTGTGTTTCATCGTCAATGGGAAGGTCCAATGGATACAGAAAGCCTGCAGAGGTGCATCAGAATGTAAAACTGGTGACACAGGAAACGCTCAAAACATAGACAGTAAGAAGACTCAGTCTTCCTGTACATAAGTCGGCATTGTGTCTATTATATTTAATTCCGATGCAATTTCTGTTTTTCATCGTCAATGGGAAGGTCCAAGGTATACAGTAAACCTGCAGAGGCGCATCAGAATGTAAAACTGGTGACACAGGAAAAGCTCAAATCACAGACAGTAGGAAGACTCCGTCTTCCTGTACTTATGTCGGCATTGTGTGTCTTATATTTAATTCCGATGCAATTTCTGTGTTTCATGGTCAATGGGAAGCTCCACGGGATACAGTAAACCTGCAGAGGTGCATCGGAATGTAAATCTGGTGACACAGGAAACGCTCAAATCATAGACAGTAAGAAGACTCAGTCTTCCTATACTTAAGTCGGCATTGTGTCTCTTATATTTATTTCCGATGAAATTTCTGTGTTTCATCGTGAATGGGAAGGTCCAAGGGATATAGTAAACCTGCAGAGGTGCATCGGAAAGTAAAACTGATGACACAGGAAACGCTCAAAACATAGATAGTATGATGACTTAGTCTTCCTGTACGTAAGTCGGCATTGTGTCTCTTATATTTAATTCCGATTCAATTTCTGTGTTTCGTCGTCAATGGGAAGGTCCAATGGATACAGAAAGCCTGCAGAGGTGCATCAGAATGTAAAACTGGTGACACAGGAAACGCTCAAAGCATAGACAGTAGGAAGACTCAGTTTTCCTGTACTTAAGTCGGCATTGTGTCTCTTATATTTAATTCCGATGCAATTTCTGTGTTTCATCGTCAATGGGAAGGTCCAATGGATACAGAAGACCTGCAGAGGAGCATCAGAATGTAAAACTGGTGACACAGGAAACGCTCAAAACATAGACAGCAGGAAGACTCAGTCTTCCTATACTTAAGTCGGCATTGTGTCTCTTATATTTATTTCTGATGAAATTTCTGTGTTTCATCGTGAATGGAAAGGTCGAAGGGATATAGTAAACCTGCAGAGGTGCATCGGAAAGGAAAACTGATGACACAGGAAACGCTCAAAACATAGACTTAGTTTTCCTGTACTTAAGTCGGCATTGTGTCTCTTGTATTTAATTCCGATGCAATTTCTGTGTTTCATCGTGAATGGGAAGGTCCAAGGGATATAGTAAACCTGCAGAGGTGCATCGGAAAGTAAAACTGATGACACAGGAAACGCTCAAAACATAGATAGTATGATGACTTAGTCTTCCTATACGTAAGTCGGCATTGTGTCTCTTATATTTAATTCCGATTCAATTTCTGTGTTTCATCGTCAATGGGAAGGTCCAATGGATACAGAAAGCCTGCAGAGGTGCATCAGAATGTAAAACTGGTGACACAGGAAACGCTCAAAACATAGACGGTAGGAAGACTCAGTCTTCCTGTACTTAAGTCGGCATTGTGTCTCTTATATTTAATTCCGATGCAATTTCTGTTTTTCATCGTCAATGGGAAGGTCCAAGGGATACAGTAAACCTGCAGAGGTGCATCGGAATGTAAAACTGGTTACACAGGAAACGCTCAAAACGTAGACAGTAGGAAGACTCAGTCTTACAGTACTTAAGTCGGCATTGTGTCTCTTATACTTAATTCCGATGCAATTTCTGTGTTTCATCGTCAATGGGAAGGTCCAAGGGATACAGTAAACCTGCAGAGGTGCATCAGAATGTAAATCTGGTGACACAGGAAACGCTCAAATCATAGACAGTAAGAAGACTCAGTCTTCCTATACTTAAGCCAGCATTGTGTCTCTTATATTTATTTCCGATGAAATTTCTGTGTTTCATCGTGAATGGGAAGGTCCAAGGGATATAGTGAACCTGCAGAGGTGCATCGGAAAGTAAAACTGATGACACAGGAAACGCTCAAAACATAGACGGTATGATGACTTAGTCTTCCTGTACGTAAGTCGGCATTGTGTCTCTTATATTTAATTCCGATTCAATTTCTGTGTTTCATCGTCAATGGGAAGGTCCAATGGATACAGAAAGCCTGCAGAGGTGCATCAGAATGTAAAACTGGTGACACAGGAAACGCTCAAAACATAGACAGTAGGAAGACTCAGTTTTCCTGTACTGAAGTCGGCATTTCTTATATTTAATTCCGATGCAATTTCTGTGTTTCATCGTCAATGGGAAGGTCCAATGGATACAGAAGACCTGCAGAGGAGCATCAGAATGTAAAACTGGTGACACAGGAAACGCTCAAAACATAGACAGTAGGAAGACTCAGTCTTCCTATACTTAAGTCGGCATTGTGTCTCTTATATTTATTTCTGATGAAATTTCTGTGTTTCATCGTGAATGGGAAGGTCCAAGGGGTATATTAAACCTGCAGAGGTGCATCGGAAAGGAAAACTGATGACACAGGAAACGCTCAAAACATAGACAGAAGGAAGACTTAGTCTTCCTGTACTTAAGTCGGCATTGTGTCTCTTATATTTAATTCCGATGCAATTTCTGTGTTTCATCGTCACTGTGAAGGTCCAACGGATACAGTAAACATGTAGAGGTGCATCGGAATGTAAAAGTGGTGACACAGGAAACGCTCAAATTATAGGAAGACTCAGTCTTCCTGTACTTAAGTCGGCATTGTGTCTCTTATATTTAATTCCGATGCAATTTCTTTGTTTCATCGTCAATGGGAAGGTCCAAGGGATACAGTAAACCTGCAGTGGTGCATCGGAATGTAAATCTGGTGACACAGGAAACGCTCAAAAGATAGACAGTAGGACGACTCTGTCTTCCTGTACTTAAGTCGGCATTGTGTCTCTTATATTTAATTCCGATGCAATTTCTGTGTTTCATCGTCAATGGGAAGGTCCAAGGGAAACAGTGAACCTGCAGAGGTGCATCGGAATGTAAAACTGGTGACACAGGAAACGCTCAAAACATAGACAGTAGGAAGACTCAGACTTCCTGTACTTAAGTCGGCATTGTGTCTCTTATATTTATTTCCGATGAAATTTCTGTGTTACATCGTCAATGGGAAGGTCCAAGGGATATAGTAATCCTGCAGAGGTGCATCGGAAAGTAAAACTGATGACACAGGAAACGCTCAAAGCATAGACAGTAGGAAGACTCAGTCTTCCTGTACTTAAGTCGGCATTGTGTCTCTTATATTTAATTCCGATGCAATTTTTGTGTTTCATCGTCAATGGGAAGGTCCAAGGGATACAGTAAACCTGCAGAGGTGCATCGGAATGTAAAACTGGTGACACAGGAAACGCTCAAAACGTAGACAGTAGGAAGACTCAGTCTTCCTGTACTTAAGTGGGCATTGTGTCTCTTATACTTAATTCCGATGCAATTTCTGTGTTTCATCGTCAATGGGAAGGTCCAAGGGATACAGTAAACCTGCAGAGGCGCATCAGAATGTAAAACTGGTGACACAGGAAAAGCTCAAATCACAGACAGTAGGAACACTCCGTCTTCCTGTACTTAAGTCGGCATTGTGTGTCTTATATTTAATTCCGATGCAATTTCTGTGTTTCGTGGTCAATGGGAAGCTCCACGGGATACAGTAAACCTGCAGAGGTGCATCGGAATGTAAATCTGGTGACACAGGAAACGCTCAAATCATAGACAGTAGGAAGACTCAGTCTTCCTCTACTTAAGTCGGCATTGTGTCTCATATTTATTTCCGATGAAATTTCTGTGTTTCATCGTGAATGGGAAGGTCCAAGGGATATAGTAAACCTGCAGAGGTGCATCGGAAAGTAAAACTGATGACACAGGAAACGCTCAAAACATAGACAGTATGATGACTTAGTCTTCCTGTACGTAAGTCGGCATTGTGTCTCTTATATTTAATTCCGATTCAATTTCTGTGTTTCATCGTCAATGGGAAGGTCCAATGGATACAGAAAGCCTGCAGAGGAGCATCAGAATGTAAAACTGGTGACACAGGAAACGCTCAAAACATAGACAGCAGGAAGACTCAGTCTTCCTATACTTAAGTCGGCATTGTGTCTGTTATATTTATTTCTGATGAAATTTCTGTGTTTCATAGTGAATGGGAAGGTCCAAGGGATATAGTAAACCTGCAGAGGTGCATCGGAAAGGAAAACTGATGACACAGGAAACGCTCAAAACATAGACAGTAGGAAGACTTAGTCTTCCTGTACTTAAGTCGGCATTGTGTCTCTTATATTTAATTCCGATGCTATTTCTGTGTTTCATCGTCAATGGGAAGGTCCAACGGATACAGAAAACCTGCAGAGGTGCATCAGAATGCAAAACTGGTGACACAGGAAACGCTCAAAACATAGACAGTAGGAAGACTCAGTCTTCCTGTACTTAAGTCGGCATTGTGTCTATTATATTTAATTCCGATGCAATTTCTGTTTTTCATCGTCAATGGGAAGGTCCAAGGGATACAGTAAACCTGCAGAGGCGCATCAGAATGTAAAACTGGTGACACAGGAAAAGCTCTAATCACAGACAGTAGGAAGACTCCGTCTTCCTGTACTTAAGTCGGCATTGTGTGTCTTATATTTAATTCCGATGCAATTTCTGTGTTTCATGGTCAATGGGAAGCTCCACGGGATACAGTAAACCTGCAGAGGTGCATCGGAATGTAAATCTGGTGACACAGGAAACGCTCAAATCATAGACAGTAGGAAGACTCAGTCTTCCTATACTTAAGTCGGCATTTTGTCTCTTATATTTATTTCCGATTAAATTTCTGTGTTTCATCGTGAATGGGAAGGTCCAAGGGATATAGTAAACCTGCAGAGGTGCATCGGAAAGTAAAACTGATGACACAGGAAACGCTCAAAACATAGACAGTATGATGACTTAGTCTTCCTGTACGTAAGTCGGCATTGTGTCTCTTATATTTATTTCCGATTCAATTTCTATGTTTCATCGTCAATGGGAAGGTCCAATGGATACAGAAAGCCTGCAGAGGTGCATCAGAATGTAAAACTGGTGACACAGGAAACGCTCAAAACATAGACAGTAGGAAGACTCAGTCTTCCTGTACTTAAGTCGGCATTGTGTCTATTATATTTAATTCCGATGCAATTTCTGTTTTTCATCGTCAATGGGAAGGTCCAAGGTATACAGTAAACCTGCAGAGGCGCATCAGAATGTAAAACTGGTGACACAGGAAAAGCTCAAATCACAGACAGTAGGAAGACTCCGTCTTCCTGTACTTAAGTCGGCATTGTGTCTCTTATATTTATTTCTGATGAAATTTCTGTGTTTCATCGTGAATGGAAAGGTCCAAGGGATATAGTAAACCTGCAGAGGTGCATCGGAAAGGAAAACTGATGACACAGGAAACGCTTAAAGCATAGACTTAGTTTTCCTGTACTTAAGTCGGCATTGTGTCTCTTATATTTAATTCCGATGCAATTTCTGTGTTTCATCGTGAATGGGAAGGTCCAAGGGATATAGTAAACCTGCAGAGGTGCATCGGAAAGTAAAACTGATGACACAGGAAACGCTCAAAACATAGATAGTATGATGACTTAGTCTTCCTATACGTAAGTCGGCATTGTGTCTCTTATATGTAATTCCGATTTAATTTCTGTGTTTCATCGTCAATGGGAAGGTCCAATGGATACAGAAAGCCTGCAGAGGTGCATCAGAATGTAAAACTGGTGACACAGGAAACGCTCAAAACATAGACAGTAGGAAGACTCAGTCTTCCTGTACTTAAGTCGGCATTGTGTCTCTTATACTTAATTCCGATGCAATTTCTGTGTTTCATCGTCAATGGGAAGGTCCAAGGGATACAGTAAACCTGCAGAGGTGCATCAGAATGTAAATCTGGTGACACAGGAAACGCTCAAATCATAGACAGTAAGAAAACTCAGTCTTCCTATACTTAAGCCAGATTTGTGTCTCTTATATTTATTTCCGATGAAATTTCTGTGTTTCATCGTGAATGGGAAGGTCCAAGGGATATAGTGAACCTGCAGAGGTGCATCGGAAAGTAAAACTGATGACACAGGAAACGCTCAAAACATAGACAGTATGATGACTTAGTCTTCCTGTACGTAAGTCGGCATTGTGTCTCTTATATTTAATTCCGATTCAATTTCTGTGTTTCATCGTCAATGGGAAGTTCCAATGGATACAGAAAGCCTGCAGAGGTGCATCAGAATGTAAAACTGGTGACACAGGAAAAGCTCAAAACATAGACAGTAGGAAGACTCAGTTTTCCTGTACTTAAGTCGGCATTGTTTCTCTTATATTTAATTCCGATGCAATTTCTGTGTTTCATCGTCAATGGGAAGGTCCAATGGATACAGAAGACCTGCAGAGGAGCATCAGAATGTAAAACTGGTGACACAGGAAAAGCTCAAAACATAGACAGCAGGAAGACTCAGTCTTCCTATACTTAAGTCGGCATTGTGTCTCTTATATTTATTTCTGATGAAATTTCTGTGTTTCATTGTGGATGGGAAGGTCCAAGGGATATAGTAAACCTGCAGAGGTGCATCGGAAAGGAAAACTGATGACACAGGAAACGCTCAAAACATAGACAGTAGGAAGACTTAGTCTTCCTGTACTTAAGTCGGCATTGTGTCTCTTATATTTAATTCCGATGCTATTTCTGTGTTTCATCGTCAATTGGAAGGTCCAATGGATACAGAAAACCTGCAGAGGTGCGTCAGAATGTAAAACTGGTGACACAGGAAACGCTCAAAACATAGACAGTAGGAAGACTCAGTCTTCCTGTACTTAAGTCGGCATTGTGCCTATTATATTTAATTCCGATGCAATTTCAATTTTTCATCGTCAATGGGAATGTCCAAGGGATACAGAATACCTGCAGAGGCGCATCAGAATGTAAAACTGGTGACACAGGAAAAGCTCTAATCACAGACAGTAGGAAGACTCCGTCTTCCTGTACTTAAGTCGGCATTGTGTGTCTTATATATAATTCCGATGCAATTTCTGTGTTTCATGGTCAATGGGAAGGTCCAATGGATACAGAAAGCCTGCAGAGGTGCATCAGAATGTAAAACTGGTGACACAGGAAACGCTCAAAACATAGACAGTAGGAAGACTCAGTTTTCCTGTACTTAAGTCGGCATTGTGTCTCTTATATTTAATTCCGATGCAATTTCTGTGTTTCATCGTCAATGGGAAGGTCCAATGGATACAGAAGACCTGCAGAGGAGCATCAGAATGTAAAACTGGTGACACAGGAAACGCTCAAAACATAGACAGCAGGAAGACTCAGTCTTCCTATACTTAAGTCGGCATTGTGTCTCTTATATTTATTTCTGATGAAATTTCTGTGTTTCATCGTGAATGGAAAGGTCCAAGGGATATAGTAAACCTGCAGAGGTGCATCGGAAAGGAAAACTGATGACACAGGAAACGCTCAAAACATAGACTTAGTTTTCCTGTACTTAAGTCGGCATTGTGTCTCTTATATTTAATTCCGATGCAATTTCTGTGTTTCATCGTGAATGGGAAGGTCCAAGGGATATAGTAAACCTGCAAAGGTGCATCGGAAAGTAAAACTGATGACACAGGAAACGCTCAAAACATAGATAGTATGATGACTTAGTCTTCCTATACGTAAGTCGGCATTGTGTCTCTTATATGTAATTCCGATTCAATTTCTGTGTTTCATCGTCAATGGGAAGGTCCAATGGATACAGAAAGCCTGCAGAGGTGCATCAGAATGTAAAACTGGTGACACAGGAAACGCTCAAAACATAGACAGTAGGATGACTCAGTCTTCCTGTACTTAAGTCGGCATTGTGTCTCTTATACTTAATTCCGATGCAATTTCTGTGTTTCATCGTCAATGGGAAGGTCCAAGGGATACAGTAAACCTGCAGAGG
Source organism: Schistocerca nitens (assembly GCF_023898315.1). Classification (NCBI taxonomy): domain Eukaryota; kingdom Metazoa; phylum Arthropoda; class Insecta; order Orthoptera; family Acrididae; genus Schistocerca; species Schistocerca nitens. The sequence continues at coordinate 765,378,174 of NC_064619.1, forward strand.
TGCATCAGAATGTAAATGTGGTGACACAGGAAACGCTCAAATCATAGACAGTAAGAAGATTCAGTCTTCCTATACTTAAGCCAGCATTGTGTCTCTTATATTTATTTCCGATGAAATTTCTGTGTTTCATCGTGAATGGGAAGGTCCAAGGGATATAGTGAACCTGCAGAGGTGCATCGGAAAGTAAAACTGATGACACAGGAAACGCTCAAAACATAGACAGTATGATGACTTAGTCTTCCTGTACGTAAGTCGGCATTGTGTCTCTTATATTTAATTCCGATTCAATTTCTGTGTTTCATCGTCAATGGGAAGGTCCAATGGATACAGAAAGCCTGCAGAGGTGCATCAGAATGTAAAACTGGTGACACAGGAAAAGCTCAAAGCATAGACAGTAGGAAGACTCAGTTTTCCTGTACTTAAGTCGGCATTGTTTCTCTTATATTTAATTCCGATGCAATTTCTGTGTTTCATCGTCAATGGGAAGGTCCAATGGATACAGAAGACCTGCAGAGGAGCATCAGAATGTAAAACTGGTGACACAGGAAAAGCTCAAAACATAGACAGCAGGAAGACTCAGTCTTCCTATACTTAAGTCGGCATTGTGTCTCTTATATTTATTTCTGATGAAATTTCTGTGTTTCATTGTGAATGGGAAGGTCCAAGGGATATAGTAAACCTGCAGAGGTGCATCGGAAAGGAAAACTGATGACACAGGAAACGCTCAAATCATAGACAGTAAGATGACTCAGTCTTCCTATACTTAAGCCAGCATTGTATCTCTTATATTTATTTCCGATGAAATTTCTGTGTTTCATCGTGAATGGGAAGGTCCAAGGGATATAGTGAACCTGCAGAGGTGCATCGGAAAGTAAAACTGATGACACAGGAAACGCTCAAAACATAGACAGTATGATGACTTAGTCTTCCTGTACGTAAGTCGGCATTGTGTCTCTTATATTTAATTCCGATTCAATTTCTGTGTTTCATCGTCAATGGGAAGGTCCAATGGATACAGAAAGCCTGCAGAGGTGCATCAGAATGTAAAACTGGTGACACAGGAAAAGCTCAAAACATAGACAGTAGGAAGACTCAGTTTTCCTGTACTTAAGTCGGCATTGTTTCTCTTATATTTAATTCCGATGCAATTTCTGTGTTTCATCGTCAATGGGAAGGTCCAATGGATACAGAAGACCTGCAGAGGAGCATCAGAATGTAAAACTGGTGACACAGGAAAAGCTCAAAACATAGACAGCAGGAAGACTCAGTCTTCCTATACTTAAGTCGGCATTGTGTCTCTTATATTTATTTCTGATGAAATTTCTGTGTTTCATTGTGGATGGGAAGGTCCAAGGGATATAGTAAACCTGCAGAGGTGCATCGGAAAGGAAAACTGATGACACAGGAAACGCTCAAAACATAGACAGTAGGAAGACTTAGTCTTCCTGTACTTAAGTCGGCATTGTGTCTCTTATATTTAATTCCGATGCTATTTCTGTGTTTCATCGTCAATGGGAAGGTCCAATGGATACAGAAAACCTGCAGAGGTGCGTCAGAATGTAAAACTGGTGACACAGGATACGCTCAAAACATAGACAGTAGGAAGACTCAGTCTTCCTGTACTTAAGTCGGCATTGTGCCTATTATATTTAATTCCGATGCAATTTCAGTTTTTCATCGTCAATGGGAAGGTCCAAGGGATACAGTAAACCTGCAGAGGCGCATCAGAATGTAAAACTGGTGACACAGGAAAAGCTCTAATCACAGACAGTAGGAAGACTCCGTCTTCCTGTACTTAAGTCGGCATTGTGTGTCTTATATTTAATTCCGATGCAATTTCTGTGTTTCATGGTCAATGGGAAGGTCCAATGGATACAGAAAGCCTGCAGAGGTGCATCAGAATGTAAAACTGGTGACACAGGAAACGCTCAAAACATAGACAGTAGGAAGACTCAGTTTTCCTGTACTTAAGTCGGCATTGTGTCTCTTATATTTAATTCCGATGCAATTTCTGTGTTTCATCGTCAATGGGAAGGTCCAATGGATACAGAAGACCTGCAGAGGAGCATCAGAATGTAAAACTGGTGACACAGGAAACGCTCAAAACATAGACAGCAGGAAGACTCAGTCTTCCTATACTTAAGTCGGCATTGTGTCTCTTATATTTATTTCTGATGAAATTTCTGTGTTTCATCGTGAATGGAAAGGTCCAAGGGATATAGTAAACCTGCAGAGGTGCATCGGAAAGGAAAACTGATGACACAGGAAACGCTCAAAACATAGACTTAGTTTTCCTGTACTTAAGTCGGCATTGTGTCTCTTATATTTAATTCCGATGCAATTTCTGTGTTTCATCGTGAATGGGAAGGTCCAAGGGATATAGTAAACCTGCAGAGGTGCATCGGAAAGTAAAACTGATGACACAGGAAACGCTCAAAACATAGATAGTATGATGACTTAGTCTTCCTATACGTAAGTCGGCATTGTGTCTCTTATATGTAATTCCGATTCAATTTCTGTGTTTCATCGTCAATGGGAAGGTCCAATGGATACAGAAAGCCTGCAGAGGTGCATCAGAATGTAAAACTGGTGACACAGGAAACGCTCAAATCATAGACAGTAAGAAGACTCAGTCTTCCTATACTTAAGCCAGCATTGTGTCTCTTATATTTATTTCCGATGAAATTTCTGTGTTTCATCGTGAATGGGAAGGTCCAAGGGATATAGTGAACCTGCAGAGGTGCATCGGAAAGTAAAACTGATGACACAGGAAACGCTCAAAACATAGACAGTATGATGACTTAGTCTTCCTGTACGTAAGTCGGCATTGTGTCTCTTATATTTAATTCCGATTCAATTTCTGTGTTTCATCGTCAATGGGAAGGTCCAATGGATACAGAAAGCCTGCAGAGGTGCATCGGAAAGGAAAACTGATGACACAGGAAACGCTCAAAACATAGACAGTATGATGACTTAGTCTTCCTGTACGTAAGTCGGCATTGTGTCTCTTATATTTAATTCCGATTCAATTTCTGTGTTTCATCGTCAATGGGAAGGTCCAAGGGATATAGTAAACCTGCAGAGGTGCATCGGAAAGGAAAACTGATGACACAGGAAACGCTCAAAACATAGACAGTAGGAAGACTTAGTCTTCCTGTACTTAAGTCGGCATTGTGTCTCTTATATTTAATTCCGATGCTATTTCTGTGTTTCATCGTCAATGGGAAGGTCCAATGGATACAGAAAACCTGCAGAGGTGCATCAGAATGTAAAACTGGTGACACAGGAAACGCTCAAAACATAGACAGTAGGAAGACTCAGTCTTCCTGTACTTAAGTCGGCATTGTGTCTATTATATTTAATTCCGATGCAATTTCTGTTTTTCATCGTCAATGGGAAGGTCCAAGGGATGCAGTAAACCTGCAGAGGCGCATCAGAATGTAAAACTGGTGACACAGGAAAAGCTCTAATCACAGACAGTAGGAAGACTCCGTCTTCCTGTACTTAAGTCGGCATTGTGTGTCTTATATTTAATTCCGATGCAATTTCTGTGTTTCATGGTCAATGGGAAGCTCCACGGGATACAGTAAACCTGCAGAGGTGCATCGGAATTTAAATCTGGTGACACAGGAAACGCTCAAATCATAGACAGTAGGAAGACTCAGTCTTCCTATACTTAAGTCGGCATTGTGTCTCTTATATTTATTTCCGATGAAATTTCTGTGTTTCATCGTGAATGGGAAGGTCCAAGGGATATAGTAAACCTGCAGAGGTGCATCGGAAAGTAAAACTGATGACACAGGAAACGCTCAAAACATAGACAGTATGATGACTTAGTCTTCCTGTACGTAAGTCGGCATTGTGTCTCTTATATTTAATTCCGATTCAATTTCTGTGTTTCATCGTCAATGGGAAGGTCCAATGGATACAGAAAGCCTGCAGAGGTGCATCAGAATGTAAAACTGGTGACACAGGAAACGCTCAAAACATAGACAGTAGGAAGACTCAGTCTTCCTGTACTTAAGTCGGCATTGTGTCTATTATATTTAATTCCGATGCAATTTCTGTTTTTCATCGTCAATGGGAAGGTCCAAGGTATACAGTAAACCTGCAGAGGCGCATCAGAATGTAAAACTGGTGACACAGGAAAAGCTCAAATCACAGACAGTAGGAAGACTCCGTCTTCCTGTACTTATGTCGGCATTGTGTGTCTTATATTTAATTCCGATGCAATTTCTGTGTTTCATGGTCAATGGGAAGCTCCACGGGATACAGTAAACCTGCAGAGGTGCATCGGAATGTAAATCTGGTGACACAGGAAACGCTCAAATCATAGACAGTAAGAAGACTCAGTCTTCCTATACTTAAGTCGGCATTGTGTCTCTTATATTTATTTCCGATGAAATTTCTGTGTTTCATCGTGAATGGGAAGGTCCAAGGGATATAGTAAACCTGCAGAGGTGCATCGGAAAGTAAAACTGATGACACAGGAAACGCTCAAAACATAGATAGTATGATGACTTAGTCTTCCTGTACGTAAGTCGGCATTGTGTCTCTTATATTTAATTCCGATTCAATTTCTGTGTTTCATCGTCAATGGGAAGGTCCAATGGATACAGAAAGCCTGCAGAGGTGCATCAGAATGTAAAACTGGTGACACAGGAAACGCTCAAAGCATAGACAGTAGGAAGACTCAGTTTTCCTGTACTTAAGTCGGCATTGTGTCTCTTATATTTAATTCCGATGCAATTTCTGTGTTTCATCGTCAATGGGAAGGTCCAATGGATACAGAATACCTGCAGAGGAGCATCAGAATGTAAAACTGGTGACACAGGAAACGCCCAAAACATAGACAGCAGGAAGACTCAGTCTTCCTATACTTAAGTCGGCATTGTGTCTCTTATATTTATTTCTGATGAAATTTCTGTGTTTCATCGTGAATGGAAAGGTCCAAGGGATATAGTAAACCTGCAGAGGTGCATCGGAAAGGAAAACTGATGACACAGGAAACGCTCAAAACATAGACTTAGTTTTCCTGTACTTAAGTCGGCATTGTGTCTCTTATATTTAATTCCGATGCAATTTCTGTGTTTCATCGTGAATGGGAAGGTCCAAGGGATATAGTAAACCTGCAGAGGTGCATCGGAAAGTAAAACTGATGACACAGGAAACGCTCAAAACATAGATAGTATGATGACTTAGTCTTCCTATACGTAAGTCGGCATTGTGTCTCTTATATTTAATTCCGATTCAATTTCTGTGTTTCATCGTCAATGGGAAGGTCCAATGGATACAGAAAGCCTGCAGAGGTGCATCAGAATGAAAAACTGGTGACACAGGAAACGCTCAAAACATAGACGGTAGGAAGACTCAGTCTTCCTGTACTTAAGTCGGCATTGTGTCTCTTATATTTAATTCCGATGCAATTTCTGTGTTTCATCGTCAATGGGAAGGTCCAAGGGATACAGTAAACCTGCAGAGGTGCATCAGAATGTAAATCTGGTGACACAGGAAACGCTCAAATCATAGACAGTAAGAAGACTCAGTCTTCCTATTCTTAAGCCAGCATTGTGTCTCTTATATTTATTTCCGATGAAATTTCTGTGTTTCATCGTGAATGGGAAGGTCCAAGGGATATAGTGAACCTGCAGAGGTGCATCGGAAAGTAAAACTGATGACACAGGAAACGCTCAAAACATAGACAGTATGATGACTTAGTCTTCCTGTACGTAAGTCGGCATTGTGTCTCTTATATTTAATTCCGATTCAATTTCTGTGTTTCATCGTCAATGGGAAGGTCCAATGGATACAGAAAGCCTGCAGAGGTGCATCAGAATGTAAAACTGGTGACACAGGAAACGCTCAAAACATAGACAGTAGGAAGACTCAGTTTTCCTGTACTGAAGTCGGCATTGTTTCTCTTATATTTAATTCCGATGCAATTTCTGTGTTTCATCGTCAATGGGAAGGTCCAATGGATACAGAAGACCTGCAGAGGAGCATCAGAATGTAAAACTGGTGACACAGGAAACGCTCAAAACATAGACAGTAGGAAGACTCAGTCTTCCTATACTTAAGTCGGCATTGTGTCTCTTATATTTATTTCTGATGAAATTTCTGTGTTTCATCGTGAATGGGAAGGTCCAAGGGGTATATTAAACCTGCAGAGGTGCATCGGAAAGGAAAACTGATGACACAGGAAACGCTCAAAACATAGACAGAAGAAAGACTTAGTCTTCCTGTACTTAAGTCGGCATTGTGTCTCTTATATTTAATTCCGATGCAATTTCTGTGTTTTATCGTCACTGTGAAGGTCCAACGGATACAGTAAACATGTAGAGGTGCATCGGAATGTAAAAGTGGTGACACAGGAAACGCTCAAATTATAGGAAGACTCAGTCTTCCTGTACTTAAGTCGGCATTGTGTCTCTTATATTTAATTCCGATGCAATTTCTTTGTTTCATCGTCAATGGGAAGGTCCAAGGGATACAGTAAACCTGCAGTGGTGCATCGGAATGTAAATCTAGTGACACAGGAAACGCTCAAAAGATAGACAGTAGGAAGACTCTGTCTTCCTGTACTTAAGTCGGCATTGTGTCTCTTATATTTAATTCCGATGCAATTTCTGTGTTTCATCGTCAATGGGAAGGTCCAAGGGAAACAGTGAACCTGCAGAGGTGCATCGGAATGTAAAACTGGTGACACAGGAAACGCTCAAGACATAGACAGTAGGAAGACTCAGACTTCCTGTACTTAAGTCGGCATTGTGTCTCTTATATTTATTTCCGATGAAATTTCTGTGTTACATCGTCAATGGGAAGGTCCAAGGGATATAGTAATCCTGCAGAGGTGCATCGGAAAGTAAAACTGATGACACAGGAAACGCTCAAAGCATAGACAGTAGGAAGACTCAGTCTTCCTGTACTTAAGTCGGCATTGTGTCTATTATATTATATCCGATGCAATTTCTGTTTTTCATCGTCAATGGGAAGGTCCAAAGGATACAGTAAACATGCAGAGGCGCATCAGAATGTAAAACTGGTGACACAGGAAAAGCTCAAATCACAGACAGTAGGAAGACTCCGTCTTCCTGTACTTAAGTCGGCATTGTGTGTCTTATATTTAATTCCGATGCTATTTCTGTGTTTCATGGTCAATGGGAAGCTCCACGGGATACAGTAAACCTGCAGAGGTGCATCGGAATGTAAATCTGGTGACACAGGAAACGCTCAAATCATAGACAGTAGGAAGACTCAGTCTTCCTATACTTAAGTCGGCATTGTGTCTCTTATATTTATTTCCGATGAAATTTCTGTGTTTCATCGTGAATGGGAAGGTCCAAGGGATATAGTAAACCTGCAGAGGTGCATCGGAAAGTAAAACTGATGACACAGGAAACGCTCAAAACATAGACAGTATGATGACTTAGTCTTCCTGTACGTAAGTCGGCATTGTGTCTCTTATATTTAATTCCGATTCAATTTCTGTGTTTCATCGTCAATGGGAAGGTCCAGTGGATACAGAAGACCTGCAGAGGAGCATCAGAATGTAAAACTGGTGACACAGGAAACGCTCAAAACATAGACAGCAGGAAGACTCAGTCTTCCTATACTTAAGTCGGCATTGTGTCTGTTATATTTATTTCTGATGAAATTTCTGTGTTTCATTGTGAATGGGAAGGTCCAGGGGATATAGTAAACCTGCAGAGGTGCATCGGAAAGGAAAACTGATGACACAGGAAACGCTCAAAACATAGACAGTAGGAAGACTTAGTCTTCCTGTACTTAAGTCGGCATTGTGTCTCTTATATTTAATTCCGATGCTATTTCTGTGTTTCATCGTCAATGGGAAGGTCCAACGGATACAGAAATCCTGCAGAGGTGCATCAGAATGTAAAACTGGTGACACAGGAAACGCTCAAAACATAGACAGTAGGAAGACTCAGTCTTCCTGTACTTAAGTCGGCATTGTGTCTATTATATTTAATTCCGATGCAATTTCTGTTTTTCATCGTCAATGGGAAGGTCCAAGGGATACAGTAAACCTGCAGAGGCGCATCAGAATGTAAAACTGGTGACACAGGAAAAGCTCTAATCACAGACAGTAGGAAGACTCCGTCTTCCTGTACTTAAGTCGGCATTGTGTGTCTTATATTTAATTCCGATGCAATTTCTGTGTTTCATGGTCAATGGGAAGCTCCACGGGATACAGTAAACCTGCAGAGGTGCATCGGAATGTAAATCTGGTGACACAGGAAACGCTCAAATCATAGACAGTAGGAAGACTCAGTCTTCCTATACTTAAGTCGGCATTGTGTCTCTTATATTTATTTCCGATGAAATTTCTGTGTTTCATCGTGAATGGGAAGGTCCAAGGGATATAGTAAACCTGCAGAGGTGCATCGGAAAGTAAAACTGATGACACAGGAAACGCTCAAAACATAGACAGTATGATGACTTAGTCTTCCTGTACGTAAGTCGGCATTGTGTCTCTTATATTTATTTCCGATTCAATTTCTGTGTTTCATCGTCAATGGGAAGGTCCAATGGATACAGAAAGCCTGCAGAGGTGCATCAGAATGTAAAACTGGTGACACAGGAAACGCTCAAAACATAGACAGTAGGAAGACTCAGTCTTCCTGTACTTAAGTCGGCATTGTGTCTATTATATTTAATTCCGATGCAATTTCTGTTTTTCATCGTCAATGGGAAGGTCCAAGGTATACAGTAAACCTGCAGAGGCGCATCAGAATGTAAAACTGGTGACACAGGAAAAGCTCAAATCACAGACAGTAGGAAGACTCCGTCTTCCTGTACTTAAGTCGGCATTGTGTGTCTTATATTTAATTCCGATGCAATTTCTGTGTTTCATGGTCAATGGGAAGCTCCACGGGATACAGTAAACCTGCAGAGGTGCATCGGAATGTAAATCTGGTGACACAGGAAACGCTCAAATCATAGACAGTAAGAAGACTCAGTCTTCCTATACTTAAGTCGGCATTGTGTCTCTTATATTTATTTCCGATGAAATTTCTGTGTTTCATCGTGAATGGGAAGGTCCAAGGGATATAGTAAACCTGCAGAGGTGCATCGGAAAGTAAAACTGATGACACAGGAAACGCTCAAAACATAGACAGTATGATGACTTAGTCTTCCTGTACGTAAGTCGGCATTGTGTCTCTTATATTTAATTCCGATTCAATTTCTGTGTTTCATCGTCAATGGGAAGGTCCAATGGATACAGAAAGCCTGCAGAGGTGCATCAGAATGTAAAACTGGTGACACAGGAAACGCTCAAAACATAGACAGTAGGAAGACTCAGTTTTCCTTTACTGAAGTCGGCATTGTTTCTCTTATATTTAATTCCGATGCAATTTCTGTGTTTCATCGTCAATGGGAAGGTCCAATGGATACAGAAGACCTGCAGAGGAGCATCAGAATGTAAAACTGGTGACACAGGAAACGCTCAAAACATAGACAGTAGGAAGACTCAGTCTTCCTATACTTAAGTCGGCATTGTGTCTCTTATATTTATTTCTGATGAAATTTCTGTGTTTCATCGTGAATGGGAAGGTCCAAGGGGTATATTAAACCTGCAGAGGTGCATCGGAAAGGAAAACTGATGACACAGGAAACGCTCAAAACATAGACAGAAGAAAGACTTAGTCTTCCTGTACTTAAGTCGGCATTGTGTCTCTTATATTTAATTCCGATGCAATTTCTGTGTTTCATCGTCACTGTGAAGGTCCAACGGATACAGTAAACATGTAGAGGTGCATCGGAATGTAAAAGTGGTGACACAGGAAACGCTCAAATTATAGGAAGACTCAGTCTTCCTGTACTTAAGTCGGCATTGTGTCTCTTATATTTAATTCCGATGCAATTTCTTTGTTTCATCGTCAATGGGAAGGTCCAAGGGATACAGTAAACCTGCAGTGGTGCATCGGAATGTAAATCTAGTGACACAGGAAACGCTCAAAAGATAGACAGTAGGAAGACTCTGTCTTCCTGTACTTAAGTCGGCATTGTGTCTCTTATATTTAATTCCGATGCAATTTCTGTGTTTCATCGTCAATGGGAAGGTCCAAGGGAAACAGTGAACCTGCAGAGGTGCATCGGAATGTAAAACTGGTGACACAGGAAACGCTCAAGACATAGACAGTAGGAAGACTCAGACTTCCTGTACTTAAGTCGGCATTGTGTCTCTTATATTTATTTCCGATGAAATTTCTGTGTTACATCGTCAATGGGAAGGTCCAAGGGATATAGTAATCCTGCAGAGGTGCATCGGAAAGTAAAACTGATGACACAGGAAACGCTCAAACATAGACAGTAGGAAGACTCAGTCTTCCTGTACTTAAGTCGGCATTGTGTCTATTATATTATATCCGATGCAATTTCTGTTTTTCATCGTCAATGGGAAGGTCCAAAGGATACAGTAAACCTGCAGAGGCGCATCAGAATGTAAAACTGGTGACACAGGAAAAGCTCAAATCACAGACAGTAGGAAGACTCCGTCTTCCTGTACTTAAGTCGGCATTGTGTGTCTTATATTTAATTCCGATGCTATTTCTGTGTTTCATGGTCAATGGGAAGCTCCACGGGATACAGTAAACCTGCAGAGGTGCATCGGAATGTAAATCTGGTGACACAGGAAACGCTCAAATCATAGACAGTAGGAAGACTCAGTCTTCCTATACTTAAGTCGGCATTGTGTCTCTTATATTTATTTCCGATGAAATTTCTGTGTTTCATCGTGAATGGGAAGGTCCAAGGGATATAGTAAACCTGCAGAGGTGCATCGGAAAGTAAAACTGATGACACAGGAAACGCTCAAAACATAGACAGTAGGAAGACTTAGTCTTCCTGTACTTAAGTCGGCATTGTGTCTCTTATATTTAATTCCGATGCTATTTCTGTGTTTCATCGTCAATGGGAAGGTCCAACGGATACAGAAATCGTGCAGAGGTGCATCAGAATGTAAAACTGGTGACACAGGAAACGCTCAAAACATAGACAGTAGGAAGACTCAGTCTTCCTGTACTTAAGTCGGCATTGTGTCTATTATATTTAATTCCGATGCAATTTCTGTTTTTCATCGTCAATGGGAAGGTCCAAGGGATACAGTAAACCTGCAGAGGCGCATCAGAATGTAAAACTGGTGACACAGGAAAAGCTCTAATCACAGACAGTAGGAAGACTCCGTCTTCCTGTATTTAAGTCGGCATTGTGTGTCTTATATTTAATTCCGATGCAATTTCTGTGTTTCATGGTCAATGGGAAGCTCCACGGGATACAGTAAACCTGCAGAGGTGCATCGGAATGTAAATCTGGTGACACAGGAAACGCTCAAATCATAGACAGTAGGAAGACTCAGTCTTCCTATACTTAAGTCGGCATTGTGTCTCTTATATTTATTTCCGATGAAATTTCTGTGTTTCATCGTGAATGGGAAGGTCAAAGGGATGTAGTAAACCTGCAGAGGTGCATCGGAAAGTAAAACTGATGACACAGGAAACGCTCAAAACATAGACAGTATGATGACTTAGTCTTCCTGTACGTAAGTCGGCATTGTGTCTCTTATATTTATTTCCGATTCAATTTCTGTGTTTCATCGTCAATGGGAAGGTCCAATGGATACAGAAAGCCTGCAGAGGTGCATCAGAATGTAAAACTGGTGACACAGGAAACGCTCAAAACATAGACAGTAGGAAGACTCAGTCTTCCTGTACTTAAGTCGGCATTGTGTCTATTATATTTAATTCCGATGCAATTTCTGTTTTTCATCGTCAATGGGAAGGTCCAAGGTATACAGTAAACCTGCAGAGGCGCATCAGAATGTAAAACTGGTGACACAGGAAAAGCTCAAATCACAGACAGTAGGAAGACTCCGTCTTCCTGTACTTAAGTCGGCATTGTGTGTCTTATATTTAATTCCGATGCAATTTCTGTGTTTCATGGTTAATGGGAAGCTCCAAGGGATACAGTAAACCTGCAGAGGTGCATCGGAATGTAAATCTGGTGACACAGGAAACGCTCAAATCATAGACAGTAAGAAGACTCAGTCTTCCTATACTTAAGTCGGCATTGTGTCTCTTATATTTATTTCCGATGAAATTTCTGTGTTTCATCGTGAATGGGAAGGTCCAAGGGATATAGTAAACCTGCAGAGGTGCATCGGAAAGTAAAACTGATGACACAGGAAACGCTCAAAACATAGATAGTATGATGACTTAGTCTTCCTGTACGTAAGTCGGCATTGTGTCTCTTATATTTAATTCCGATTCAATTTCTGTGTTTCATCGTCAATGGGAAGGTCCAATGGATACAGAAAGCCTGCAGAGGTGCATCAGAATGTAAAACTGGTGACACAGGAAACGCTCAAAACATAGTCAGTAGGAAGACTCAGTTTTCCTGTACTTAAGTCGGCATTGTGTCTCTTATATTTAATTCCGATGCAATTTCTGTGTTTCATCGTCAATGGGAAGGTCCAAGGGATACAGTAAACCTGCAGAGGTGCATCAGAATGTAAATCTGGTGACACAGGAAACGCTCAAATCATAGACAGTAAGAAGACTCAGTCTTCCTATACTTAAGCCAGCATTGTGTCTCTTATATTTATTTCCGATGAAATTTCTGTGTTTCATCGTGAATGGGAAGGTCCAAGGGATATAGTGAACCTGCAGAGGTGCATCGGAAAGTAAAACTGATGTCACAGGAAACGCTCAAAACATAGACAGTATGATGACTTAGTCGCCCTGTACGTAAGTCGGCATTGTGTCTCTGATATTTAATTCCGATTCAATTTCTGTGTTTTATCGTCGATGGGAAGGTCCAATGGATACAGAAAGCCTGCAGAGGTGCATCAGAATGTAAAACTGGTGACACAGGAAAAGCTCAAAACATAGACAGTAGGAAGACTCAGTTTTCCTGTACTTAAGTCGGCATTGTTTCTCTTATATTTAATTCCGATGCAATTTCTGTGTTTCATCGTCAATGGGAAGGTCCAATGGATACAGAAGACCTGCAGAGGAGCATCAGAATGTAAAACTGGTGACACAGGAAACGCTCAAAACATAGACAGTAGGAAGACTCAGTCTTCCTATACTTAAGTCGGCATTGTGTCTCTTATATTTATTTCTGATGAAATTTCTGTGTTTCATCGTGAATGGGAAGGTCCAAGCGATATAGTAAACCTGCAGAGGTGCATCGGAAAGGGAAACTGATGACACAGGAAACGCTCAAAACATAGACAGAAGGAAGACTTAGTCTTCCTGTACTTAAGTCGGCATTGTGTCTCTTATATTGAATTCCGATGCAATTTCTGTGTTTCATCGTCACTGTGAAGGTCCAACGGATACAGTAAACATGTAGAGGTGCATCGGAATGTAAAAGTGGTGACACAGGAAACGCTCAAATTATAGGAAGACTCAGTCTTCCTGTACTTAAGTCGGCATTGTGTCTCTTATATTTAATTCCGATGCAATTTCTGTGTTTCATCGTCAATGGGAAGGTCCAAGGGATACAGTAAGCCTGCAGAGGTGAATCAGAATGTAAAACTGGTGACACAGGAAACGCTCAAAGCAAAGAGAGTACGAAGACTCAGTCTTCCTGTACTTATGTCCGCATTGTGTCCCTTATATTTAATTCCGATGCAATTTCTGTGTTTCATCGTCAATGGGAAGGTCCAAGGGATACAGTAAACCTGAAGAGGTGCATCGGAATGTAAAACTGGTGACACAGGAAACGCTCAAAACGTAGACAGTAGGAAGACTCAGTCTTCCTGTACTTAAGTCGGCATTGTGTCTCTTATACTTAATTCCGATGCAATTTCTGTGTTTCATCGTCAATGGGAAGGTCCAAGGGATACAGTAAACCTGCAGTGGTGCATCAGAATGTAAAACTGGTGACACAGGAAATGCTCAACACATACACAGTAGGAAGACTCATTCTTCCTGTATTTAAGTCGGCATTGTGTCTCTTATATTTAATTCCGAAGCAATTTCTGTGTTTCATCGTCAATGGGAAGGTCCAAGGTATACAGTAAACCTGCAGTGGTGCATCGGAATGTAAATCTAGTGACACAGGAAACGCTCAAAGCATAGACAGTAGGAAGACTCTGTCTTCCTGTACTTAAGTCGGCATTGTGCCTCTTATATTTAATTCCGATGCAATTTCTGTGTTTCATCGTCAATGGGAAGGTCCAAGGGAAACAGTGAACCTGCAGAGTCGCATCGGAATGTAAAACTGGTGACACAGGAAACGCTCAAAGCATAGACAGTAGGAAGACTCAGTCTTCCTGTACTTAAGTCGGCATTGTGTCTCTTATATTTATTTCCGATGAAATTTCTGTGTTACATCGTGAATGGGAAGGTCCAAGGGATATAGTAATCCTGCAGAGGTGCATCGGAATGTAAAACTTGTGACACAGGAAACGCTCAAAATATAGACCGTAAGAAGATTGTTTTCTGGTACTTAAGTCGGCATTGTGTCTCTTATATTGAATTCCGATGCAATTTCTGTGTTTCATCGTCAATGGGAAGGTCCAAGGGATACAGTAAACCTGTAGTGGTGCATCGGAATGTAAAACTAGTGACACAGGAAACGCTCAAAACATAGACAGTAGGAAGACTCAGTCTTCCTGTACTTAAGTCGGCATTGTGTCTCATATATTTAATTCCGATGCAATTTCTGTGTTTCATCGTCAATGGGAAGGTCCAAGGGATACAGTAAACCTGCAGAGGTGCATCGGAATGTAAAACTGGTGACACAGGAAACGCTCAAAACGTAGACAGTAGGAAGACTCAGTCTTCCTGTACTTAAGTCGGTATTGTGTCTCTTATACTTAATTCCGATGCAATTTCTGTGTTTCATCGTCAATGGGAAGGTCCAAGGGATACAGTAAACCTGCAGAGGTGCATCAGAATGTAAAACTGGTGACACAGGAAACGCTCAACACATACACAGTAGGAAGACTCATTCTTCCTGTATTTAGGTCGGCATTGTGTCTCTTATATTTAATTCCGATGCAATTTCTGTGTTTCATCGTCAATGGGAAGGTCCAAGGGATACAGTAAACCTGCAGAGGTGCATCGGAATGTAAAACTAGTGACACAGGAAACGCTCAAAACTTAGACAGTAGGAAGACTCAGTCTTCCTGTACATAAGTCGGCATTGTGTCTCTTATATTTAATTCCGATGCAATTTCTGTGTTTCATCGTCAATTGGAAGGTCCAAGGGAAACAGTAAACCTGCAGAGGTGCATCGGAATGTAAAACTGGTGACATTGGAAACGCTCAAAACATAGACCGTAGGAAGACTCAGTCTTCCTGTACTTAAGTCGGCATTGTGTCTCTTATATTTATTTCCGATGAAATTTCTGTGTTTCATCGTGAATGGGAAGGTCCAAGGGATATAGTAATCCTGCAGAGGTGCATCGGAAAGTAAAACTGATGACACAGGAAACGCTCAAAACATAGACAGTAGGAAGACTTAGTCTTCCTGTACTTAAGTCGGCATTGTGTCTCTTATATTTAATTCCGATGCAATTTCTGTTTTTCATCGTCAATGGGAAGGTCCAAGGGATACAGTAAACCTGCAGAGGTGCATCTGAATGAAAAACTGATGACACAGAAAACGCTCAAAACATAGACAGTAGGAAGACTGAGTCTTCCTGTACTTAAGTCGGCATTGTGTCTATTATATTTAATTCCGATGCAATTTCTGTGTTTCATCGTCAATGGGAAGGTCCAAGGGATACAGAAAAACCTGCAGAGGTGCATCAGAATGTAAAACTGCTGCACAGGAAACGCTCAAAACATAGACAGTAGGAAGACTCAGTCTTCCTGTACTTAAGTCGGCATTGTGTCTCTTATATTAATTCCGATGCAATTTCTGTGTTTTATCGTCAATGGGAAGGTCCAATGGATACAGAAGACCTGCAGAGGCGCATCAGAATGTAAAACTGGTGACCCAGGAAACGCTCAAAACATAGACAGTAGGAAGACTCAGTCTTCCTATACTTAAGTCGGCATTGTGTCTCTTATATTTATTTCCGATGAAATTTCTGTGTTTCATCGTGAATGGGAAGGTTCAAGGGATATAGTAAACCTGCAGTGGTGCATCGGAAAGTAAAACTAATGACACAGGAAACGCTCAAAACATAGACAGTAGGAAGACTTAGTGTTCCTGTACTTAAGTCGGCATTGTGTCTCTTATATTTAATTCCGATGCAATTTCTGTGTTTCATCGTCATTGTGAAGGTCCAACTTATACAGTAAACCTGTAGAGGTGCATCGGAATATATAACTGGTGACACAGGAAACGCTCAAATTATAGACAGTAGGAAGACTCAGTCTTCCTGTACTTAAGTCGGCATTGTGTCTCTTATATTTAATTCCGATGCAATTTCTGTGTTTCGCGCCAATGGGAAGGTCCAAGGGATACAGTAAGCCTGCAGAGGTGCATCAGAATGTAAAACTGGTGACACAGGAAACGCTCAAAACATAGAGAGTAGGAAGACTCAGTCTTCCTGTACTGAAGTCGGCATTGTGTCTCTTATATTTAATTCTGATCTAATTTCTGTGTTTCATCGTCAATGGGAAGGTTCAAGGGATACAGTAAACCTGCAGAGGTGCATCGGAATGTAAAACTAGTGACACAGGAAACTCTCAAAACATAGACAGTAGGAAGACAGTCTTCGTGTACTTAAGTCGGCATTGTGTCTCTTATATTTAATTCCGATGCAACTCCTTCCGTGGCATTTAATATACAGAAATACGTGGTACCAAGAAAACTTACCTTGTCTGTTCACATCGCATCATGAAAACAATAAAATAGCACTTGAGGAAGACTCCTTTTACTTTAGAGTAGCCTATTTGTTGTTTAACTTGGACGTATTTATTCTTGTTACTATCGTTGTGTGATCATTTAGCAAAACATACATGTAATTGGGCGTATTTCAAAGGACAGGTAGACGGCAGCATGTAGTCACTGATCTACTGGTAGTTACGAAGGCGTGTTACTATCATGCGTTTATGGTAAAGCTTTAATAGCTGTTTTTGTTCACTATACACTAAATCAACAAGTTAAATGTGAATCCCTTTGAAATATACAAGATTAACTGATTCTTTCTCTACGTGTTCTTTTGACAAGGACAACTTTCCCCTTAATTCCATGATTAAAGAATGTTTGTGTTTTTAATTCTCGACTGCTACGATAACGTTACTGGAGACGTTAAATGACAAGACAAAATGATTACATAACTTTCATCTCTTCCATTAACATGTGACATCATAAATTCTATTACCAGTTACCAATGGTTGCCAATTCTTATGTCTACTTATAACTAACATGCACAATTTAATTAAATGTATAGTAACTACGGTGTTTTCCGTCAATTAATTCTCTAGCTGCATGCAGGACTTTTCCAACTGTTTACATACCATTCCAGACCTACTTTCAGGAACGCAAATCATAGGGGTTTGACCTTAGAGCATATCTACGTTGCTGTCTAGGCGGTTGTATTACCTTCTTTCTTGCTTTTTTGGGTGGAACTACTGGCTTAATAGGCCCGGTTTCACTATTAGGTGGGGGTGGCTCGGGTCCTTTATACAGTTTCAATCTGTCAAAATGAACGATCACTGTCCGTTCCGCTAACTGAATTTCCGCATTTACTGGTGAAGTAAGCCGGATGATACGGTACGGTCCTTCGTAAGTAGGTGTAAACTTTTTGGTTCTTCCCTTTTTTACGACTGGATTGCTCAACATAACTAGGTCTCCTACTTTGTACTCTGGCATTTTTGCTTTTTGATTACTTCTCTTTAACTGTTGGGCGGTGGCTCGGGCATTGTTCCCTCTTAATTTTTTCCAAATGGATTTTAGACGTCGAGCTAGACCTTTCACATCTTTGGATTTAATTCCAGGGGGCAGTTTGTCAATTTCAAAAGGCGAATTCATAGGGCGGCCATATACTGCTTCATAAGGTGAGTACCCTGTAGCTTCATGGACACGGCTGTTATATGCTGACGTAACGTATTGAACATACTTATCCCAGTCAGAGTGATGTTTATTAACATAGTAAGACAGCATGCGCATAACGGTGCGGTGGACTCGCTCCAGGCGACCGTTTGCTTTTGGGTGGAACGGCGTCGTTCGCCACTTTTTAATTCGCAATAACCGACAAACTTCGGTAAATACCGCAGACATGAAATTCGTACCCTGGTCTGTGAGTACAGCTTCAGGGCTTCCGTATGGTAACACCAAATGGGTGACAAAAGCACGCGCTACTGTTTCAGCGGACATATCTGGTATAGGAATGAGAATCAAGAACCTAGAGAAATGATCTATAAGGGACAGAATATACCGATTATTTTGGGGGCTCACAGGGAAAGGACCGACAATATCTGCTGCTACTACTGCCCAGGGATAAGTGGCTTCTGGTACCTGCTGTAAAGGCACTTTCGTTCGAGGTGGTAATGACCTCTTAACGCAAGGTAGACAATTTTGTATATACTTTTGCACGTCTTTCCGTCTTCCTGCTCAGAAATAACGGGCGGCTATTCGGCAATTTGTGGCGCGAAGGCCGTTATGACATGCCTGCAGGCTATCGTGACACTGTGCGATAATCTTGGAACGTAATTCTTTCGGGATTACTGCCTGTTTACCCAAGTGGGTCTTTCGATATAAAATTCCATCTTCAACGGAAAATTCAGGCAAAGCCACATATTTCTGACATTCGACGTCTCTTTGCTGTGCCTCCCTTAATTCTTCAATAGAAACGTCATTAGCTACGATCACTCTGACTTTTCGGCTTAATGCGTCGGCGTTTTGATGTAACTTGCCCGGTTTGTGTTTCACCTCATACTCAAATTCGCTCAATTTCAAAGCCCAACGAGTTAGCCTACTACTAGGGTCTTTTAAGCTCCACATCCACTGTAACGCGGCGTGATCAGTGATGACAGTGAATTTTCTCCCATACAAATAACATCGGAAATAAGTTACACCAAACATGAGTGCTAGTAGTTCCTTCTCAGTTGTGCTGTAATTTGACTCTGCTTTATTTAGCTGTCGAGACGCATAACCAATTGGTCGTTCTTCGCCATCTATCTCTTGTGACAGGATGGCTCCTACAGCATAATCTGAGGCGTCCACTGACAGTATGAATGGTTTTTCAAAATCCGGGTACGCTAGTACAGGGGCTCTAGTTAAAACATGTTGAATTTGTTGCATAGCTTTATCACATTCTTTGGTCCAAATAAAACTAACTCCTTTTTTCAATAAATTAGTCAGGGGCTTAGCAAGGGTGGCATATTTATTCACAAAACGTCTGTAGTAGTTTGCAAGGCCTAAAAATGACTGTAGTTCCTTGACATTTGTCGGTGTTGGAAATTCCTTTACTGCGGTGGTCAAACGGGGGTCCGGTTTGACACCTTCTCCACTTATTATATGACCTAAATATTGTACTTGTGACTGGGCGAAAGCACACTTTTCTAATTTTACACTCAAATGAGCTCCTTTTAACCTTTGCAAAACATCCCTCAGTCTTTCTGCATGTTCTTTTATCGTTTTAGAAAAAATAATAATGTCATCTAAATACACCAAGCATGTTGTAGGTTTCAACCCACGCAGCAGCAAGTCTGCAAATCTTTGAAAAGTGGCAGGGGCGTTTCTCAATCCAAACGGCATCCTTACAAATTCATACAATCCTGTAGGTACAACAAAAGCAGTTTTATGGCGGTCCTGGGGTGCAACACGGATTTGATGGTACCCAGAACGCAAATCAAGGGTGGTAAAATACTTACAGTTGCCCAATCGGTCCAATGTTTCATCAATGCGCGGTAACGGATATGTGTCTGGTGTCGTTACCCGATTTACTGCCCGCATATCGACACATAGGCGATAGGCTTTCTCCCCATTTACTGATTTCTTTGGCACAACGACCACAGGGGACGCCGACGCACTCGAGGAGGGTTGTATGATTCCTGCAGCTAATTGCTGCTGAATCGTATCTTCAACTACAGACTGCAAATGATATGGTATACGGTAAGGTTTTTGTGCAATTGGCCGAGCTTCTCCGGTCGGAATTTCGTGCTGAACCAAATCCGTAGCCGGTAGAAACTGCCTCTCTTCAAACAACCACGAAAATTCCTCTAATACTGGCTGCAACATTCTTTTCTCCTCACTGTTTAAATGACCTAACTTCTCTGCTAACTTACTCCTTAACGTCGACGCGACATATCGCACTTCCCTAACTGAACATTTCTTTCCTTTCCTTCCTTTCTCATCTTTATCTCGCTGCTTCTCAGCTCCTCTTATTTCCTCAAAAATTTCCTGACCACTGGCAACAATAGTACCCTTCGGTATCACAACATCTTCTACACCAAAATTATCTATACTCACTGGTATCGCAAAACCCTTCTGTCTCCTTTCCGGTCGGCAGATACTTCTCTTTATAAGTACTGACTGACGAAATAAAACATCATTCTGGGTGAGCGGGTCAACCAGAATGTCTGTCTTGGGCTGTTCTTGATTTTTGACATCTATCCAGAGAATCTTTCCACTTCCGCCTTTTATCCTCACAGGGTCAGTGGTTTTTATCGCCCCCATCTGCGGTTTTATGGGAGACTGCGAACGGCGCCTTTCGCAGCTCCCTCGCGTCTGACGGGGGTGCGCACTGCCAAATCGATGAATTGCTTCGCCGAACTGCACAGTTCGCGTTCGATAATCCACTATCCCCTGATAACGGTGCAGGAAGTCATTCCCTAGTATGATGTCAAATTCACCCTTCTTTAGCCTTACTACCTCCATCCTCTGACTGTATTTACCCTCGTCGATTTGCAGATTCACTATACACGAACCTGCAGGGACAATTACTTCCTCTCCAAGGCCACTGATATGGTACCGGGGTGGCTGTAACACCCTTCGATCATTTTTCTCCACAAACAGTACACTAACTTCAGCACCAGTATCAACTAAAATTGTAACTAATTTGTTCCCGAGTACGCCAAATAGACTAACGTGTTCCACCTCTTTACATTTTTCGGTCCTAACCAGGTGTATTACTTTTGTCGGGGGCGCGGGTGGGTGGCGGAACCTGCCCCCCAAGCGTTTCCCTGATTCGACCCCGCGTTGCGGCGGTGGCCGCGCATCTGATTTGAAAATGGTGACTTTGTGGGGCAAACATTATTAGGATGACCTACTGTCTGGCAAATGGTGCAATACGGCGCGCGACAGCGCATTGCCGTATGTTTGGGCTTCCCACAACGCTGACAAAATACTTCTTTTCCTGGGACCGGTACTGGGTCCGGCGGGCGCGGTGCGGCAGCGCAAAAGCGCAACACCTCTTCGCGAAGCATTGCCAAACGAACAGCTTCAAACAGAGAAGTGGGGGAGGCTGCTTTGACTTCTCCTCCGATGCGGGGGTCAATACCGCGAACAAATGCATCAATTGCACGCGCTTCCGCTTCTGAGCGCAAAATTCTGTTTTCACTGGCATTTTCACCTAGCTTATATGTACGACAGGATACTGCTCGTATGCGATCTGCAAAGGCATCAAAATCCTCGTTAGGCTTCTGCCTAAGGGTTGATAATTGATCTCTGTAATATGCGGTACCTCTGGTATCGGAATAACGCGTAGTCAATCCGCGGGCCAATACTTCAAATTCGTGCGTGTCACGCAATTCGTCCACCGTTTCTATGAACATTCGGGCTTCCCCTGTCAACTTCAGTCTGGCTACATTGACCAGTAGATCATCCGGCCAGGCACACGTGCGACCCACATCACGAATATTTTCTAAAAACATAGCCACATTTTCGTGGGACTTCCCAGAAAAGGTGGGAATGAAATCAGCCGCAGGAAAATTGCTTACAGTCGCCATGTTAGCAGAAATTGTGGCGTTTGTATTAGAGACAGAATTAGTGTTAGTTGCCTCTGTTTGAGCATTTGTTACAGGGGCGGAGCTAGCCACAGGTATGGAAGTTCGCGCACTAGCTTCCAGCGTCTGTTTCAAGACGCGGTTTTGCTCAAGTAGCTCCTGATTTTGTGCGAATAACTGGCGCATTTGTGCATTTATGGCCTCGAGCGGGTCTTGTGAGACAGGTGCCTCTACGGGGCTATCCCGTTCCGTCGCTCGTGTCCCTATCGGCATGTTTACAATTTTATGGGACGCTAGTGACCAGAAAAAAGTAATGATTGTTACAAAAAAAGGACGGCCACAAAGATTCTCAATCCAGCGGCGGAAGATCGTCGAAGCTATAGTTGTAAGCATCGCGGCGACTTACATGGCGATGGACGTGGTGCGACGCAGTGGTGGCGGCGACGGCGTGGAGCAGTGGCTGCGGCGGCGGTGGTCGGTGGTCGGTGGGCGGCAGCGGGCGGCGGCGGCGGCGTCCGGACCCTCGGGCGGCGGCAGATGTGTTGGCGGCGGGCGACGGTGGGCGGCGGGCGACGGTGGGCGGCGCGGCGGCGGCGGCTGGCGCGGCGGCGGCTGGCGCGGCGGCGGATGACGGCGGCCCGGCCGGTCGCGCAGCGCAGTGCT
This sequence comes from Schistocerca nitens, assembly GCF_023898315.1. NCBI lineage: Eukaryota > Metazoa > Arthropoda > Insecta > Orthoptera > Acrididae > Schistocerca > Schistocerca nitens. The sequence goes on from NC_064619.1 coordinate 765,400,712, forward strand.
GGCCCCTCGAACTCAGGCAGCGGGCAGCGCGGCGGCGTCCGGCTCACGTGGCTGACTAGCGTGGGCTGCCTCGCTGCAGCGCGCGCCCTGTGCGTGTTTAGTGGAGCAGCCACGGCCCACGTGGAGCAAACGTGGCGGCCGGTTGGCGCATTCCATGCGCGAAGTGTACGGCGTCTTGCCGGGAGAAATTTAGTGTAGCGACAAAGTCACTACGGGAACGGAATCCCACTTCTGACACCAATTTGTACAGGATGGCGGGTATGGGCAGGCGGTGGGCGTTATGGAATAATAGAGTAATTTTTAGAGAAAGGCCATTTATTGACTAAAGCATGTTGAACGGGGCTACATAGGCCTAGGGAGGTGAGGGTGAGCCAGAGCTTGCAATTTGGCGAACATTGTTCGCGAAGCTACCGAAAGTGATTGTCTGCCAAAAATAAGTCCGCAGTGCCGTAGCACCGGGAGAAGCGGGAGATGTTCAATGCTACAGGGCGCGCATCCGACTCGCGGGTGAGCAAGAATACAAGAGAGCGGGCCCGGCGACGGGCGGCCGGGTATATTCGACGCACCACGCGGCTTCCTCCACCTTGATTGGTCAGGACCGAGCAAACCGTGCGGGCGGCATGGAACTTTCCAGAGCGTTGCCTGCTAAGCGACGCCTGGGACGGGGTTACCTCGTCAGCACACGAGAGAGGCGCGTGAACAAGGTGCCCTTCCTCGGTGCTGACTTCCTGTTACTAGACCGTGGGACGAAAGAATTTACAGCCAGCTAACACTGCCGGCCGTGGCTTGGCCGTAATGGAAAAATGAAGTTACCGGTTGGAGGCTCATATAATAAAGTAAAATCCCTTATTGTCTGGCTCATCCTTTACACTAGTGACACAGGAAACGCTCAAAACATAGACAGTAGGAAGACTCTGACTTCCTATACTTAAGTCGGCATTGTGTCTCTTATATTTATTGCCGATGAAATTTCTGTGTTTCATCGTGAATGGGAAGGTCCAAGGGATATAGTAAACCAGCAGAGGTGCATCGGAAAGTAAAACTGATGACACAGGAAACGCTCAAAACATAGACAGTAGGAAGACTTAGTCTTCCTGTACTTAAGTCGGCATTGTGTCTCTTATATTTAATTCCGATGCAATTTCTGTGTTTCATCGTCACTGTGAAGGTCCAACGGATACAGTAAACCTGTAGAGGTGTATCGGAATGTAAAACTGGTGACACAGGAAACGCTCAAATTATAGACGGTAGGAAGACTCAGTCTTCCTGTACTTAAGTCGGCATTGTGTCTCTTATATTTAATTCCGATGCAATTTCTGTGTTTCGCGCCAATCGGAAGGTCCAAGGGATACAGTAAACCTGCAGAGGTGCTTCGGAATGTAAAACTGGTGACACAGGAAACGCTCAAAACATAGACAGTAGGAAGACTCAGTCTTCCTGTACTGAAGTCGGCTTTGTGTCCCTTATATTTAATTCCGATGCAATTTCTGTGTTTCATCGTCAATGGGAATGTCCAAGGAATACAGTAAAGCTGCAGAGGTGCATCGGAATGTAAAACTGGTGACACAGGAAACGCTCAACACATAGACAGTAGGAAGACTCATTCTTCCTGTACTTAAGTCGGCATTGTGTCTCTTATATTTAATTCCGATGCAATTTCTGTGTTTTATCGTCAATGGGAAGGTCCAAGGGATACAGTAAACCTGCAGTGGTGTATCTGAATGTAAAACTAGTGACACAGGAAACGCTCAAAACATAGACAGTAGGAAGACTCAGTCTTCCTGTACTTAAGTCGGCATTGTGTCTCTTATATTTAATTCCGATGCAATTTCTGTTTTTCATCGTCAATGGGAAGGTCCAAGGGATACAGTAAACCTGCAGAGGTGCATCAGAATGTAAAATTGGTGACACAGGAAACGCTCAACACATAGACGGTAGGAAGACTCATTCTTCCTGTACTTAAGTCGGCATTGTGTCTGTTATATTTAATTTCGATGCAATTTCTGTGTTTCATCGTATGTGGGAAGGTCCAAGGGATACAGGAAACCTGCAGAGGTGCATCGGAATGTCAAACTGGTAACACAGGAAACGCTCAAAACATAGAGAGTAGGAAGACTCTGTCTTGCTGTACTTAAGTTGGCATTGTGTCTCTTATATTTAATTCCGATGCAATTTCTGTGTTTCATCGTCAATGGGAAGGTCCAAGGGATACAGTAAACCTGCAGAGTTGCATCGGAATGTAAAACTGGTGACACAGGAAACGCTCAAAACATAGACAGTAGGAAGACTCAGTCTTCCCATACTTAAGTCGGCATTGTGTCTCTTATATTTATTTCCGATGAAATGTCTGTGTTTCATCGTGAATGGGAAGGTCCAAGGGATATAGTAAACCTGCAGAGGTGCATCGGAAAGTAAAACTGATGACACAGGAAACGCTCAAAACATAGACAGTAGGAAGACTTTATCTTCCTGTACTTAAGTCGGCATTGTGTCTCTTAAATTTAATTCCGATGCAATTTCTGTGTTTCATCGTCAATGGTAAGGTCCAAGGGATACAGTAAACCTGCAGAGGTGCATCGGAATGTAAAACTGGTGACACAGGAAACGCTCAAAACATAGACAGTAGGAAGACTCAGTCTTTCTGTACTTAATTCGGCATTGTGTCTCGTATATTTAATTCCGATGCGATTTCAGTGATTCATCGACAATGGGAAGGTCCAAGGGATACAGTAAACCTGTAGAGGTGCATCGGAATGTAAAACTGGTGACACAGGAATCGCTCAAATTATAGACACTAGGAAGACTCAGTCTTCCAGTACTTAAGTCGGCATTGTGTCTCTTATATTTAATTCCGATGCAATTTCTGTGTTTCATCGTCAATGGGAAGGTCCAAGGGATACAGTAAACCTGCAGAGTGGCATCAGAATGTAAAACTGGAGACACAGGAAACGCTCAAAACAAAGACTGTAGGAAGACTCAGTCTTCCTGTACTTAAGACGGCATTGTGTCTCTTATATTTAATTCCGATGCAATTTCTGTGTTTCATCGTCAATGGGAAGGTCCAAGGGATACAGTAAACTTGCAGATTTGCATCGGAATGTAAAACTAGTGACACACGAAACGCTCAAAACATAGACAGTAGGAAGACTCAGTCTTCCTGTACTTAAGTCGGCATTGTGTCTCTTATATTTTATTCCGATGCAATTTCTGTGTTTCATCGTCAATGGGAAGGTCCAAGGGATACAGTAAACCTGCAGAGGTGCATCGGAAGGTAAAACAGGTGACACAGGAAACGCTCAAGACATTGACCGTACGAAGACTGTTTACTTGTACCTAAGTCGGCATTGTGTCTCTTATATTTAATTCCGATGCGATTTCTGTGTTTCATCGACAAGGGGAAGGTCCAAGAAGGGATACAGGAAACCTGCAGAGGTGCATCGTAATGTCAAACTGGTAACACAGTATACGCTCAAAACATAGAGAGTAGGAAGACTCAGTCTTCCTGTACTTAAGTTGGTATTGTGACCCTTATATTTAATTCCGATGCAATTTCTGTGTTTCATCGTCAATGGGAAGGTCCAAGGGATACAGTAAACCTGCAGAGTTGCATCGGAATGTAAAACTGGTGACACAGGAAACGCTCATAACATAGACAGAGGAAGACTCAGTCCTGCAGAGGTGCTTCGGAATGTCAAACTGGTAACACAGGAAACGCTCAAAACATAGGGAGTAGGAAGACTCAGTCTTCCTGTACTTAAGTTGGCATTGTGACTCTTATATTTAATTCCGATGCAATTTCTGTGTTTCATCGTCAATGGGAAGGTCCAAGGGATACAGTAAACCTGCAGAGTTGCATCGGAATGTAAAACTGGTGACACAGGAAACGCTCAAAACATAGACAGTAGGAAGACTTAGTCTTCCTGTACTTAAGTCGTTATTGTGTCTCTTATATTTAATTCCGATGCAATTTCTGTGTTTGATCGTCAATGGGAAGGTCCAAGGGAAACAGTAAACCTGCAGAGGTGCATCGGAATGTAAAACTGGTGACACAGGAAACGCTCAAAACATAGACAGTAGGAAGACTCAGTCTTCCTGTACTTAAGTCGGCATTGTGTCTCTTATATTTATTTCCGATGAAATTTCTATGTTTCATCGTCAATGGGAAGGTCCAAGGGATACAGTAAACCTGCAGAGGTGCATCAGAATGTAAAACTGGTGACACAGGAAACGCTCAACACATAGACAGTAGGAAGACTCATTCTTCCAGTACTTAAGTCGGCATTGTGTCTCTTATATTTAATTCCGATGCAATTTCTGTGTTTCATCGTCAATGGGAAGGTCCAAGGAATACAGTAAACCTGCAGAGGTGCATCGGAATGTAAAACTAGTGACACAGGAAACGCTCAAAACATAGACAGTAGGAAGACTCAGTCTTCCTGTATTTAAGTCGGCATTGTGTCTCTTGTATTTAATTCCGATGCAATTTCTGTGTTTCATCGCGAATGGGAAGGTCCAAGGGATATAGTAATCCTGCAGAGGTGCATCGGAAAGTAAAACTGATGACACAGGAAACGCTCAAAACATAGACAGTAGGAAGACTTAGTCTTCCTGTACTTCAGTCGGCATTGTGTCTCTTATATTTAATTCCGTAGCAATTTCTGTTTTTCATCGTCAATGTGAAGGTCCAAGGGATACAGTAAACCTGCAGAGGTGCATCAGAATGTAAAACTGTTGACACAGGAAACGCTCAACACATAGACAGTAGGAAGACTCATTCTTCCTGTACCTAAGTCGGCATTGTGTCTCTTATATTTAATTCCGATGCAATTTCTGTGTTTCATCGTCAATGGGAAGGTCCAAGGAATACAGTAAACCTGCAGAGGTGCATCGGAATGTAAAACTAGTGACACAGGAAACGCTCAAAACATAGACAGTAGGAAGACTTTGTCTTCCTGTACTTAAGTCGGCATTGTGTCTCTTATATTTAATTCCGATGCAATTTCTGTGTTTCATCGTCAATGGGAAGGTCCAAGGAATACAGTAAACCTGCAGAGGTGCATCGGAATGTAAAACTAGTGACACAGGAAACGCTCAAAACATAGACAGTAGGAAGACTCTGTCTTCCTGTTTTTTAGTCGGCATTGTGTCTCTTATATTTAATTCCGATGCAATTTCTGTGTTTCATCGTCAATGGGAAGGTCCAAGGGATACAGTAAGCCTGCAGATGTGCATCAGAATGTAAAACTGGTGACACAGGAAACGCTCAAAGCATAGATTGTAGGAAGACTCAGTCTTCCTGTACTTCAGAAGGCAGTGTGTCTCTTATATTTAATTCCGATGCAATTTCTGTGTTTCATCGTCAATGGGAAGTTCCAAGGGAAACAGTAAACCTGCAGAGGTGCATCGGAATGTAAAACTGGTAACACAGGAAACGCTCAAAACATAGACAGTAGGAAGACTCAGTCTTCCTGTACTTAAGTCGGCATTGTGTCTCTTATATTTAATTCCGATGCAATTTCTGTGTTTCATCGTCAATGGGAAGGTCCAAGGGATACAGTAAGCCTGCAGAGGTGCATCAGAATGTAATACTGGTGACACAGGAAACGCTCAACAGATAGACAGTAGGAAGGCTCATTCTTCCAGTACTTAAGTCGGCATTGTGTCTCTTATATTTAATTCCGATGCAAATTCTGTGTTTCATCGTCAATGGGAAGATCCAATGGATACAGAAAACCTGCAGAAGTGCATCTGAATGTAAAACTGGTGACACAGGAAACGTTCAAACCATAGGCAGTAGGAAGACTCAGTCTTCCTGTACTTAAGTCGGCATTGTGTTTCTTATATTTAATTCCAATGCGATTTCTGTGTTTCATCGACAATGGGAAAGTCCAAGGGATACAGTAAACCGGCAGAGATGCATCGGAATGTAAAACTGGTGACACAGGAAACGCTCAAAACATTGACCGTACGAAGACTGTTTTCTTGTACCTAAGTCGGCATTGTGTCTCTTATATTTAATTTCGATGCAATTTCTGTGTTTCATCGTCAATGGGAAGGTCCAAGGGATACAGTAAACCTGCAGAGTTGCATCGGAATGTAAAACTGGTGACACAGGAAACGCTCAAAACATAGACAGAGGAACACTCAGTCGTTCCATACTTAAGTCGGCATTGGGTCTCTTATATTTATTTCCGATGAAATGTCTGTGTTTCATCGTGAATGGGAAGGTCCAAGGGATATAGTAAACCTGCAGAGGTGCGTCAGAAAGTAAAACTGATGACACAGGAAACGCTCAAAACATAGACAGTAGGAGGACTTAGTCTTCCTGTACTTAAGTCGGCATTGTGTCTCTTATATTTAATTCCGATGCAATTTCTGTGTTTGATCGTCAATGGGAAGGTCCAAGGGGAACAGTAAACCTGCTGAGGTGCATCGGAATGTAAAACTGGTGACACAGGAAACGCTCAAAACATAGACTGTAGGAAGACTCTGTCTTCCTGTACTTAAGTCGGCATTGTGTCTCTTATATTTATTTCCGATGAAATTTCTATGTTTCATCGTCAATGGGAAGGTCCAAGGGATACAGTAAACCTGCAGAGGTGCATCAGAATGTAAAAATGGTGACACAGGAAACGCTCAACACATAGACAGTAGGAAGACTCATTCTTCCAGTACTTAAGTCGGCATTGTGTCTCTTATATTTAATTCCGATGCAATTTCTGTGTTTCATCGTCAATGGGAAGGTCCAAGGAATACAGTAAACCTGCAGAGGTGCATCGGAATGTAAAACTAGTGACACAGGAAACGCTCAAAACATAGACAGTAGGAAGACTCAGTCTTCCTGTACTTAAGTCGGCATTGTGTCTCTTGTATTTAATTCCCATGCAATTTCTGTGTTTCATCGTGAATGGGAAGGTCCAAGGGATATAGTAATCCTGCAGAGGTGCATCGGAAAGTAAAACTGATGACACAGGAAACGCTCAAATCATAGACAGTAGGAAGACTTAGTCTTCCTGTACTTCAGTCGGCATTGTGTCTCTTATATTTAATTCCGTAGCAATTTCTGTTTTTCTTCGTCAATGGGAAGGTCCAAGGGATACAGTAAACCTGCAGAGGTGCATCAGAATGTAAAACTGTTGACACAGGAAACGCTCAACACATAGACACTAGGAAGACTCATTCTTCCTGTACCTAAGTCGGCATTGTGTCTCTTATATTTAATTCCGATGCAATTTCTGTGTTACATCGTCAATGGGAAGGTCCAAGGAATACAGTAAACCTGCAGAGGTGCATCGGAATGTAAAACTAGTGACACAGGAAACGCTCAAAACATAGACAGTAGGAAGACTCTGTCTTCCTGTACTTAAGTCGGCATTGTGTCTCTTATATTTAATTCCGATGCAATTTCTGTGTTTCATCGTCAATGGGAAGGTCCAAGGAATACAGTAAACCTGCAGAGGTGCATCGGAATGTAAAACGAGTGACACAGGAAACGCTCAAAACATAGACAGTAGGAAGACTGTCTTCCTGTTTTTTAGTCGGCATTGTGTCTCTTATATTTAATTCCGATGCAATTTCTGTGTTTCATCGTCAATGGGAAGGTCCAAGGGATACAGTAAGCCTGCAGAGGTGCATCAGAATGTAAAACTGGTGACACAGGAAACGCTCAAAGCATAGATTGTGGGAAGACTCAGTCTTCCTGTACTTCAGTCGGCAGTGTGTCTCTGATATTTAATTCCGATGCAATTTCTGTGTTTCATCGTCAATGGGAAGTTCCAAGGGTAACAGTAAACCTGCAGAGGTGCATCGGAATGTAAAACTGGTAACACAGGAAACGCTCAAAACATAGACAGTAGGAAGACTCAGTCTTCCTGTACTTAAGTCGGCATTGTGTCTCTTATATTTATTTCCCATGAAATTTCTGTGTTTCATCGTGAATGGGAAGGTCCAAGGGATATAGTAAACCTGTAGAGGTGCATCGGAAAATACAATTGGTGACACAGGAAACGCTCAAATTATAGACAGTAGGAAGACTCAGTCTTCCTGTACTTAGGTCGGCATTGTGTCTCTTATATTTAATTCCGATGCAATTTCTGTGTTTCATCGTCAACGGGAAGGTCCAAGGGATACAGTAAACCTGCAGAGGTGCATCAGAATGTAAAACCGGTAACACAGGAAACGCTCAAAACATAGACTGTAGGAAGACTCATTCTTCCTGTACTTAAGTCGGCATTGTGTCTCTTATATTTAATTCCGATGCAATTTCTGTGTTTCATCGTCAATGGGAAGGTCCAAGGGATACAGTAAACCTGCAGAGGTGCATCAGAATGTAAAACTGGTGACACAGGAAACGCTCAACACATAGACAGTAGGAAGACTCATTCTTCCTGTACTGAAGTCGGCTTAGTGTCTCTTATATTTAATTCCGATGCAATTTCTGTGTTTCATCGTCAATGGGAAAGTCCAAGGAATACAGTAAAGCTGCAGAGGTGCATCGGAATGTAAAACTAGTGACACAGGAAACGCTCAAATGATAGACAGTAGGAAGACTCTGTCTTCCTGTACTTAAGTCGGCATTGTGTCTCTTATATTTAATTCCGATGTAATTTCTGTGTTTCATCGTCAATGGGAAGGTCCAAGGCATACAGTAAGCCTGCAGAGGTGCATCAGAATGTAAAACTGGTGACACAGGAAACGCTCAAAGCATAGAGAGTAGGAAGACTCAGTCTTCCTGTACTTCAGTCGGCATTGTGTCTCTTATATTTAATTCCGATGCAATTTCTGTGTTTCATCGTCAAAGGGAAGGTCCAAGGGATTCAGTAAACCTGCAGAGGTGCATCGGAATGTAAAACTGGTGACACAGGAAACGCTCAAAGCATAGACAGTAGGAGGACTCAGTCTTTCTGTACTTAAGTCGGCATTGTGTCTCCTATATTTAATTCCAATGAGATTTCTGTGTTTCATCGACAATGGGAAGGTCCAAGGGATACAGTAAACCTGCAGAGGTGCATCGGAATGTAAAACTGGTGACACAGGAAACGCTCAAAACATTGTCCGTACGTAGACTGTTATCTTGTACTTAAGTAGGCATTGTGTCTCTTATATTTAATTCCGATGCGATTTCTGTGCTTCATCGACAAGGGGAAGGTCGAAGGGATACAGTAAACCGGCAGAGGTGCATCGGAATATAAAACTGGTGACACAGAAACGCTCAAGACATTGACCGTACGAAGACTGTTTTCTTGTACTTAAGTCGGCATTGTGTCTCTTGTATTTAATTTCGATGCAATTTCTGTGTTTCATCGTCAATGGGAAGGTCCAAGGGATACAGGAAACCTGCAGAGGTGCATCGGAATGTCAACCTGGTAACACAGGAAATGCTCAAAACATAGAGAGTAGGAAGACTCAGTCTTCCTGTACTTAAGTTGGCATTGTGACTCTTACATTTAATTCCGATGCAATTTCTGTGTTTCATCGTCAATGGGAAGGTCCAAGGGATACAGTACACCTGCAGAGTTGCATCGGAATGTAAAACTGGTGACACAGGAAACGCTCAAAACATAGACAGAGGAAGACTCAGTCTTCCCATACTTAAGTCGGCATAGTGTCTCTTATATTTATTTCCAATGAAATGTCTGTGTTTCATCGTGAATGGGAAGGTCCAAGGGATATAGTAAACCTGCAGAGGTGCGTCAGAAAGTTAAACTGATGACACAGGAAACGCTCAAAACATAGACAGTAATAGGACTTAGTCTTCCTGTACTTAAGTCGGCATTGTGTTTCTTATATGTAATTCCGATGCAATTTCTGTGTTTCATCGTCAATGGGAAGGTCCAATGGATACAGAAAACCTGCAGAGGTGCATCAGAATGTAAAACTGGTGACACAGGAACCGCTCAAAACATAGGCAGTAGGAAGACTCAGTCTTCCTGTACTTAATTCGGCATTGTGTTTCTTATATTTAATTCCGATGCGATTTCTGTGTTTCATCGACAATGGGAAGGTCCAACGGATACAGGAAACCTGCAGAGGTGCATCGGAATGTCAAACTGGTAACACAGGAAACGCTCAAAGCATAGAGAGTAGGAATACTCAGTCTTCCTGTACTTAATTCGGCATTGGGTCTCTTATATTTAATTCCGATGCAATTTCTGTGTTTCATCGTCAATGGGACGGTCCAAGGGATACAGTAAACTTGCAGAGGTGCTTCGGAATGTAAAACTGGTGACACAGGAAACGCTCAAAACATTGACCGTACAAAGACTGTTTTCTTGTACCTAAGTCGGCATTGTGTCTCTTATATTTAATTTCGATGCATTTTCTGTGTTTCATCGTCAATGGGAAGGTCCAAGAAGGGATACAGGAAACCTGCAGAGGTGCATCGTAATGTCAAACTGGTAACACAGGAAACGCTCAAAACATAGAGAGTAGGAAGACTCAGTCTTCCTGTACTTAAGTTGGCAATGTGACCCTTATATTTAATTCCGATGCAAGTTCTGTGTTTTATCGTCAATGGGAAGGTCCAAGGGATACAGTAAACCTGCAGAGTTGCATCGGAATGTAAAACTGGTGACACAGGAAACGCTCATAACATAGACAGAGGAAGACTCAGTCCTGCAGAGGTGCATCGGAATGTCAAACTGGTAACACAGGAAACGCTCAAAACATAGGGAGTAGGAAGACTCAGTCTTCCTGTACTTAAGTTGGCATTGTGACTCTTATATTTAATTCCGATGCAATTTCTGTGTTTCATCGTCAATGGGAAGGTCCAAGGGATACAGTAAACCTGCGGAGTTGCAACGGAATGTAAAACTGGTGACACAGGAAACGCTCAAAGCATAGACAGAGGAACACTCAGTCGTCCCATACTTATGTCGGCATTGGGTCTCTTATATTTATTTCCGATGAAATGTCTGTGTTTCATCGTGAATGGGAAGGTCCAAGGGATATAGTAAACCTGCAGAGGTGCGTCAGAAAGTAAAACTGATGACACAGGAAACGCTCAAAACATAGACAGTAGGAGGACTTAGTCTTCCTGTACTTAAGTCGGCATTGTGTCTCTTATATTTAATTCCGATGCAATTTCTGTGTTTGATCGTCAATGGGAAGGTCCAAGGGAAACAGTAAACCTGCAGAGGTGCATCGGAATGTAAAACTGGTGACACAGGAAACGCTCAAAACATAGACAGTAGGAAGACTCTGTCTTCCTGTACTTAAGTCGGCATTGTGTCTCTTATATTTATTTCCGATGAAATTTCTATGTTTCATCGTCAATGGGAAGGTCCAAGGGATACAGTAAACCTGCAGAGGTGCATCAGAATGTAAAACTGGTGACACAGGAAACGCTCAACACATAGACAGTAGGAAGACTCATTCTTCCAGTACTTAAGTCGGCATTGTGTCTCTTATATTTAATTCCGATGCAATTTCTGTGTTTCATCGTCAATGGGAAGGTCCAAGGAATACAGTAAACCTGCAGAGGTGCATCGGAATGTAAAACTAGTGACACAGGAAACGCTCAAAACATAGACAGTAGGAAGACTCAGTCTTCCTGTACTTAAGTCGGCATTGTGTCTCTTGTATTTAATTCCGATGCAATTTCTGTGTTTCATCGTGAATGGGAGGGTCCAAGGGATATAGTAATCCTGCAGAGGTGCATCGGAAAGTAAAACTGATGACACAGGAAACGCTCAAATCATAGACAGTAGGAAGACTTAGTCTTCCTGTACTTCAGTCGGCATTGTGTCTCTTATATTTAATTCCGTAGCAATGTCTGTTTTTCATCGTCAATGGGAAGGTCCAAGGGATACAGTAAACCTGCAGAGGTGCATCAGAATGTAAAACTGTTGACACAGGAAACGCTCAACACATAGACAGTAGGAAGACTCATTCTTCCTGTACCTAAGTCGGCATTGTGTCTCTTATATTTAATTCCGATGCAATTTCTGTGTTTCATCGTCAATGGGAAGGTCCAAGGAATACAGTAAACCTGCAGAGGTGCATCGGAATGTAAAACTAGTGACACAGGAAACGCTCAAAACATAGACAGTAGGAAGACTCTGTCTTCCTGTACTTAAGTCGGCATTGTGTCTCTTATATTTAATTCCGATGCAATTTCTGTGTTTCATCGTCATTGGGAAGGTCCAAGGAATACAGTAAACCTGCAGAGGTGCATCGGAATGTAAAACTAGTGACACAGGAAACGCTCAAAACATAGACAGTAGGAAGACTCTGTCTTCCTGTTTTTTAGTCGGCATTGTGTCTCTTATATTTAATTCCGATGCAATTTCTGTGTTTCATCGTCAATGGGAAGGTCCAAGGTATACAGTAAGCCTGCAGAGGTGCATCAGAATGTAAAACTGGTGACACAGGAAACGCTCAAAGCATAGATTGTAGGAAGACTCAGTCTTCCTGTACTTCAGTCGGCAGTGTGTCTCTTATATTTAATTCCGATGCAATTTCTGTGTTTCATCGTCAATGGGAAGTTCCAAGGGAAACAGTAAACCTGCAGAGGTGCATCGGAATGTAAAACTGGTAACACTGGAAACGCTCAAAACATAGACAGTAGGAAGACTCAGTCTTCCTGTACTTAAGTCGGCATTGTGTCTCTTATATTTAATTCCGATGCAATTTCTGTGTTTCATCGTCAATGGGAAGGTCCAAGGGATACAGTAAGCCTGCAGAGGTGCATCAGAATGTAAAACTGGTGACACAGGAAACGCTCAACAGATAGACAGTAGGAAGGCTCATTCTTCCAGTACTTAAGTCGGCATTGTGTCTCTTATATTTAATTCCGATGCAATTTCTGTGTTTCATCGTCAATGGGAAGGTCCAATGGATATAGTAAACCTGTAGAGGTGCATCGGAAAATGAAATTGGTGACACAGGAAACGCTCAAATTATAGACAGTAGGAAGACTCAGTCTTCCTGTACTTAGGTCGGCATTGTGTCTCTTATATTTAATTCCGATGCAATTTCTGTGTTTCATCGTCAACGGGAAGGTCCAAGGGATACAGTAAACCTGCAGAGGTGCATCAGAATGTAAAACTGGTAACACAGGAAACGCTCAAAACATAGACTCTAGGAAGACTCATTCTTCCTGTACTTAAGTCGGCATTGTGTCTCTTATATTTAATTCCGATGCAATTTCTGTGTTTCATCGTCAATGGGAAGGTCCAAGGAATACAGTAAACCTGCAGAGGTGCATCAGAATGTAAAACTGGTGACACAGGAAACGCTCAACACATAGACAGTAGGAAGACTCATTCTTCCTGTACTTAAGTCGGCTTAGTGTCTCTTATATTTAATTCCGATGCAATTTCTGTGTTTCATCGTCAATGGGAAGGTCCAAGGAATACAGTAAAGCTGCAGAGGTGCATCGGAATGTAAAACTAGTGACACAGAAACGCTCAAATGATAGACAGTAGGAAGACTCTGTCTTCCTGTACTTAAGTCGGCATTGTGTCTCTTATATTTAATTCCGATGTAATTTCTGTGTTTCATCGTGAATGGGAAGGTCCAAGGCATACAGTAAGCCTGCAGAGGTGCATCAGAGTGTAAAACTGGTGACACAGGAAACGCTCAAACCATAGAGAGTAGGAAGACTCAGTCTTCATGTACTTCAGTCGGCATTGTGTCTCTTATATTTAATTCCGATGCAATTCCTGTGTTTCATCGTCAAAGGGAAGGTCCAAGGGATTCAGTAAACCTGCAGAGGTGCATCGGAATGTAAAACTGGTGACACAGGAAACGCTCAAAGCATAGACAGTAGGAAGACTCAGTCTTTCTGTACTTAAGTCGGCATTGTGTCTCCTATATTTAATTCCAATGCGATTTCTGTGTTTCATCGACAATGGGAAGGTCCAAGGGATACAGTAAACCTGCAGAGGTGCATCGGAATGTAAAACTGGTGACACAGGAAACGCTCAAAACATTGTCCGTACGTAGACTGTTATCTTGTACTTAAGTAGGCATTGTGTCTCTTATATTTAATTCCGATGCGATTTCTGTGCTTCATCGACAAGGGGAAGGTCCAAGGGATACAGTAAACCGGCAGAGGTGCATCGGAATGTAAAACTGGTGACACAGAAACGCTCAAGACATTGACCGTACGAAGACTGTTTTCTTGTACTTAAGTCGGCATTGTGTCTCTTGTATTTAATTTCGATGCAATTTCTGTGTTTCATCGTCAATGGGAAGGTCCAAGGGATACAGGAAACCTGCAGAGGTGCATCGGAATGTCAACCTGGTAACACAGGAAACGCTCAAAACATAGAGAGTAGGAAGACTCAGTCTTCCTGTACTTAAGTTGGCATTGTGACTCTTACATTTAATTCCGATGCAATTTCTGTGTTTCATCGTCAATGGGAAGGTCCAAGGGATACAGTAAACCTGCAGAGTTGCATCGGAATGTAAAACTGGTGACACAGAAAACGCTCAAAACATAGACAGAGGAAGACTCAGTCTTCCCATACTTAAGTCGGCATAGTGTCTCTTATATTTATTTCCAATGAAATGTCTGTGTTTCATCGTGAATGGGAAGGTCCAAGGGATATAGTAAACCTGCAGAGGTGCGTCAGAAAGTTAAACTGATGACACAGGAAACGCTCAAAACATAGACAGTAATAGGACTTAGTCTTCCTGTACTTAAGTCGGCATTGTGTTTCTTATATGTAATTCCGATGCAATTTCTGTGTTTCATCGTCATTAGGAAGGTCCAATGGATACAGAAAACCTGCAGAGGTGCATCAGAATGTAAAACTGGTGACACAGGAAACGCTCAAAACATAGGCAGTAGGAAGACTCAGTCTTCCTGTACTTAATTCGGCATTGTGTTTCTTATATTTAATTCCGATGCGATTTCTGTGTTTCATCGACAATGGGAAGGTCCAAGGGATACAGGAAACCTGCAGAGGTGCATCGGAATGTCAAACTGGTAACACAGGAAACGCTCAAAGCATAGAGAGTAGGAATACTCAGTCTTCCTGTACTTAATTCGGCATTGGTCTCTTATATTTAATTCCGATGCAATTTCTGTGTTTCATCGTCAATGGGACGGTCCAAGGGATACAGTAAACTTGCAGAGGTGCTTCGGAATGTAAAACTGGTGACACAGGAAACGCTCAAAACTTTGACCGTACAAAGACTGTTTTCTTGTACCTAAGTCGGCATTGTGTCTCTTATATTTAATTTCGATGCATTTTCTGTGTTTCATCGTCAATGGGAAGGTCCAAGAAGGGATACAGGAAACCTGCAGAGGTGCATCGTAATGTCAAACTGGTAACACAGGAAACGCTCAAAACATAGAGAGTAGGAAGACTCAGTCTTCCTGTACTTAAGTTGGCATTGTGACCCTTATATTTAATTCCGATTCAAGTTCTGTGTTTCATCGTCAATGGGAAGGTCCAAGGGATACAGTAAACCTGCAGAGTTGCATCGGAATGTAAAACTGGTGACACAGGAAACGCTCATAACATAGACAGAGGAAGACTCAGTCCTGCAGAGGTGCATCGGAATGTCAAACTGGTAACACAGGAAACGCTCAAATCATAGGGAGTAGGAAGACTCAGTCTTCCTGTACTTAAGTTGGCATTGTGACTCTTATATTTAATTCCGATGCAATTTCTGTGTTTCATCGTCAATGGGAAGGTCCAAGGGATACAGTAAACCTGCAGAGTTGCATCGGAATGTAAAACTGGTGACACAGGAAACGCTCAAAACATAGACAGAGGAACACTCAGTCGTCCCATAATTAAGTCGGCATTGGGTCTCTTATATTTATTTCCGATGAAATGTCTGTGTTTCATCGTGAATGGGAAGGTCCAAGGGATATAGTAAACCTGCAGAGGTGCGTCAGAAAGTAAAACTGATGACACAGGAAACGCTCAAAACATAGACAGTAGGAGGACTTAGTCTTCCTGTACTTAAGTCGGCATTGTGTCTCTTATATTTAATTCCGATGCAATTTTTGTGTTTGATCGTCAATGGGAAGGTCCAAGGGAAACAGTAAACCTGCAGAAGTGCATCGGAATGTAAAACTGGTGACACAGGAAACGCTCAAACATAGACAGTAGGAAGACTCAGTCTTCCTGTACTTAAGTCGGCATTGTGTCTCTTATATTTATTTCCGATGAAATTTCTATGTTTCATCGTCAATGGGAAGGTCCAAGGGATACAGAAACCTGCAGAGGTGCATCAGAATGTAAAACTGGTGACACAGGAAACGCTCAACACATAGACAGTAGGAAGACTTATTCTTCCAGTAATTAAGTCGGCATTGTGTCTCTTATATTTAATTCCGATGCAATTTCTGTGTTTCATCGTCAATGGGAAGGTCCAAGGAATACAGTAAACCAGCAGAGGTGCATCGGAATGTAAAACTAGTGACACAGGAAACGCTCAAAACATAGACAGTAGGAAGACTCAGTCTTCCTGTACTTAAGTCGGCATTGTGTCTCTTGTATTTAATTCCGATGCAATTTCTGTGTTTCATCGTCAATGGGAAGGTCCAAGGGATATAGTAAACCTGCAGAGGTGCATCGGAAAGTAAAACTGATGACACAGGAAACGCTCAAAACATAGACAGTAGGAAGACTTAGTCTTCCTGTACTTCAGTCGGCATTGTGTCTCTTATATTTAATTCCGTAGCAATTTCTGTTTTTCATCGTCAATGGGAAGGTCCAAGGGATACAGTAAACCTGCAGAGGTGCATCAGAATGTAAAACTGTTGACACAGGAAACGCTCAACACATAGACAGTAGGAAGACTCATTCTTCCTGTACCTAAGTCGGCATTGTGTCTCTTATATTTAATTCCGATGCAATTTCTGTGTTTCATCGTCAATGGGAAGGTCCAAGGAATACAGTAAACCTGCAGAGGTGCATCGGAATGTAAAACTAGTGACACAGGAAACGCTCAAAACATAGACAGTAGGAAGACTCTGTCTTCCTGTTTTTTAGTCTGCATTGTGTCTCTTATATTTAATTCCGATGCAATTTCTGTGTTTCATCGTCAATGGGAAGATCCAAGGGAAACAGTAAACCTGCAGAGGTGCATCGGAATGTAAAACTGGTAACACAGGAAACGCTCAAAACATAGACAGTAGGAAGACTCAGTCTTCCTGTACTTAAGTCGGCATTGTGTCTCTTATATTTAATTCCGATGCAATTTCTGTGTTTCATCGTCAATGGGAAGGTCCAAGGGATACAGTAAGCCTGCAGAGGTGCATCAGAATGTAAAACTGGTGACACAGGAAACGCTCAACAGATAGACAGTAAGAAGGCTCATTCTTCCAGTACTTAAGTCGGCATTGTGTCTCTTATATTTAATTCCGATGCAATTTCTGTGTTTCATCGTCAATGGGAAGGTCCAATGGATACAGAAAACCTGCAGAGGTGCATCAGAATGTAAAACTGGCGACACAGGAAACGCTCAAACCATAGGCAGTAGGAAGACTCAGTCTTCCTGTACTTAAGTCGGCATTGTGTTACTTATATTTAATTCCAATGCGATTTCTGTGTTTCATCGACAATGGGAAGGTCCAAGGGATACAGTAAACCGGCAGAGATGCATCGGAATGTAAAACTGGTGACACAGGAAACGCTCAAAACATTGACCGTACGAAGACTGTTTTCTTGTACTTAAGTCGGCATTGTGTCTCTTATATTTAATTTCGATGCAATTTCTGTGTTTCACCGTCAATGGGAAGGTCCAAGTGATACAGGAAACCTGCAGAGGTGCATCGGAATGTCAAACTGGTAACACAGGAAACGCTCAAAGCATAGAGAGTAGGAATACTCAGTCTTCCTGTACTTAAGTCGGCATTGGGTCTCTTATATTTAATTCCGATGCAATTTCTGTGTTTCATCGTCAATGGGACGGTCCAAGGGATACAGTAAACCTGCAGAGGTGCATCGGAATGTAAAACTGGTGACACAGGAAACGCTCAAAACATAGACAGTAGGAAGACTCAGTCTTATTATACTTAAGTCGGCATTGTGTCTCTTATATTTATTTCCGATGAAATTTCTGTGTTTCATCGTCAATGGGAAGGTCCAAGGAATACAGTAAAGCTGCAGAGGTGCATCGGAATGTAAAACTAGTGACACAGGAAACGCTCAAATGATAGACAGTAGGAAGACTCTGTCTTCCTGTACTTAAGTCGGCATTGTGTCTCTTATATTTAATTCCGATGCAATTTCTGTGTTTCATCGTCAATGGGAAGGTCCAAGGCATACAGTTAGCCTGCAGAGGTGCATCAGAATGTACAACTGGTGACACAGGAAACGCTCAAAGCATAGAGAGTAGGAAGACTCAGTCTTCTTGTACTTCAGTCGGCATTGTGTCTCTTATATTTAATTCCGATGCAATTTCTGTGTTTCATCGTCAAAGGGAAGGTCCAAGGGATACAGTAATCCTGCAGAGGTGCATCGGAATGTAAAACTGGTGACACAGGAAACGCTCAAAACATTGTCCGTACGTAGACTGTTATCTTGTACTTAAGTAGGCATTGTGTCTCTTATATTTAATTCCGATGCGATTTCTGTGCTTCATCGACAAGGGGAAGGTCCAAGGAATACAGTTAACCGGCAGAGGTGCATCGGAATGTAAAACTGGTGACACAGCAACGCTCAAGGCATTGACCGTACGAAGACTGTTTTCTTGTACTTAAGTCGGCATTGTGTCTCTTGTATTTAATTTCGATGCAATTTCTGTGTTTCATCGTCAATGGGAAGGTCCAAGGAATACAGTAAAGCTGCAGAGGTGCATCGGAATGTAAAACTAGTGACACAGGAAACGCTCAAATGATACACAGTAGGAAGACTCTGCCTTCCTGTACTTAAGTCGGCATTGTGTCTCTTATATTTAATTCCGATGCAATTTCTGTGTTTCATCGTCAATGGGAAGGTCCAAGGCATACAGTAAGCCTGCAGAGGTGCATCAGAATGTAAAACTGGTGACACAGGAAACGCTCAAAGCATGGAGAGTAGGAAGACTCAGTCTTCTTGTACTTCTGTCGGCATTGTGTCTCTTATATTTAATTCCGATGCAATTTCTGTGTTTCATCGTCAAAGGGAAGGTCCAAGGGATACAGTAAACCTGCAGAGGTGCATCGGAATGTAAAACTGGTGACACAGGAAACGCTCAAAACATTGTCCGTACGTAGACTGTTATCTTGTACTTAAGTAGGCATTCTGTCTCTTATATTTAATTCCGATGCGATTTCTGTGCTTCATCGACAAGGGGAAGGTCCAAGGGATACAGTAAACCGGCAGAGGTGCATCGGAATGTAAAACTGGTGACACAGAAACGCTCAAGGCATTGACCGTACGTAGACTGTTATCTTGTACTTAAGTAGGCATTGTGTCTCTTATATTTAATTCCGATGCGATTTCTGTGCTTCATCGACAAGGGGAAGGTCCAAGGAATACAGTAAACCGGCAGAGGTGCATCGGAATGTAAAACTGGTGACACAGAAACGCTCAAGGCATTGACCGTACGAAGACTGTTTTCTTGTACTTAAGTCGGCATTGTGTCTCTTGTATTTAATTTCGATGCAATTTCTGTGTTTCATCGTCAATGGGAAGGTCCAAGGAATACAGTAAAGCTGCAGAGGTGCATCGGAATGTAAAACTAGTGACACAGGAAGCGCTCAAATGATAGACAGTAGGAAGACTCTGTCTTCCTGTACTTAAGTCGGCATTGTGACTCTTACATTTAATTCCGATGCAATTTCTGTGTTTCATCGTCAATGGGAAGGTCCAAGGGATACAGTAAACCTGCAGAGTTGCATCGGAATGTAAAACTGGTGACACAGGAAACGCTCAAAACATAGACAGAGGAAGACTCAGTCTTCCCATACTTAAGTCGGCATAGTGTCTCTTATATTTATTTCCAATGAAATTTCTGTGTTTCATCGTGAATGGGAAGGTCCAAGGGATATAGTAAACCTGCAGAGGTGCGTCAGAAAGTTAAACTGATGACACAGGAAACGCTCAAAACATAGACAGTAGGAGGACTTAGTCTTCCTGTACTTAAGTCGGCATTGTGTTTCTTATATGTAATTCCGATGCAATTTCTGTGTTTCATCGTCAATGGGAAGGTCCAATGGATACAGAAAACCTGCAGAGGTGCATCAGAATGTAAAACTGGTGACACAGGAAACGCTCAAATCATAGGCAGTAGGAAGACTCAGTCTTCCTGTACTTAATTCGGCATTGTGTTTCTTATATTTAATTCCGATGCGATTTCTGTGTTTCATCGACAATGGGAAGGTCCAAGGGATACAGTAAACCTGTAGACGTGCATCGGAAAATAAAACTGGTGACACAGGAAACGCTCAAATTATAGACAGTAGGAAGACTCAGTCTTCCTGTACTTAAGTCGGCATTGTGTCTCTTATATTTAATTCCGATGCAATTTCTGTGTTTCATCGTCAATGGGAAGGTCCAAGGGATACAGTAAACCTGCAGAGGTGCATCAGAATGTCAAACTGGTGACACAGGAATCGCTCAAAACATAGACAGTAGGAAGACTCAGTCTTCCTGTACTTAAGTCGGCATTGTGTCTCTTATATTTAATTCCGATGCAATTTCTGTGTTTAATCGTCAATGGGAAGGTCCAAGGGAAACAGTAAACCTGCAGAGGTGAATCGGAATGTAAAACTGGTGACACAGGAAACGCTCAAAACGTAGACAGTAGGAAGACTCAGTCTTCCTGTACCTAAGTCGGCATTGTGTCTCTTATATTTATTTCCGATGAAATTTCTGTGTTTCATCGTGAATGGGAAGGTCCAAGGGATATAGTAATCCTGCAGAGGTGCAGCGGAAAGTAAAACTGACGACACAGGAAACTCTCAAAACATAGACAGTAGGAAGACTTAGTCTTCCTGTACTTAAGTCGGCATTGTGTCTCTTATATTTAATTCCGATGCAATTTCTGTTTTTCATCGTCAATGGGAAAGTCCAAGGGATACAGTAAACCTGCAGAGATGCATCTGAATGTAAAACTGATGACACAGAAAACGCTCAAAACATAGACAGTAGGAAGACTCAGTCTTCCTGTACTTAAGTCGGCATTGTGTCTCTTATATTTAATTCCGATGCAATTTCTGTGTTTCATCGTCAATGGGAAGGTCCAAGGGATACAGTAATCCTGCAGAGGTGCATCAGAATGTAAAACTGCTGACACAGGAAACGCTCAAAACATAGACAGTAGGAAGACTCTGTCTTCCTGTACTTAAGTCGGCATTGTGTCTCTTATATTTAATTCCGATGCAATTTCTGTGTTTCATCGTCAATGGGAAGGTCCAAGGAATACAGTAAACCTGCAGAGGTGCATCGGAATGTAAAACTAGTGACACAGGAAACGCTCAAAACATAGACAGTAGGAAGACTCTGTCTTCCTGTTTTTTAGTCGGCATTGTGTCTCTTATATTTAATTCCGATGCAATTTCTGTGTTTCATCGTCAATGGGCAGGTCCAAGGGATACAGTAAGCCTGCAGAGGTGCATCAGAATGTAAAACTGGTGACACAGGAAACGCTCAAAGCATAGATTGTAGGAAGACTCAGTCTTCCTGTACTTCAGTCGGCAGTGTGTCTCTTATATTTAATTCCGATGCAATTTCTGTGTTTCATCGTGAATGGGAAGATCCAAGGGAAACAGTAAACCTGCAGAGGTGCATCGGAATGTAAAACTGGTAACACAGGAAACGCTCAAAACATAGACAGTAGGAAGACTCAGTCTTCCTGTACTTAAGTCGGCATTGTGTCTCTTATATTTAATTCCGATGCAATTTCTGTGTTTCATCGTCAATGGGAAGGTCCAAGGGATACAGTAAGCCTGCAGAGGTGCATCAGAATGTAAAACTGGTGACACAGGAAACGCTCAACAGATAGACAGTAGGAAGGCTCATTCTTCCAGTACTTAAGTCGGCATTGTGTCTCTTATATTTAATTCCGATGCAATTTCTGTGTTTCATCGTCAATGGGAAGGTCCAATGGATACAGAAAACCTGCAGAGGTGCATCAGAATGTAAAACTGGTGACACAGGAAACGCTCAAACCATAGGCAGTAGGAAGACTCAGTCTTCCTGTACTTAAGTCGGCATTGTGTTTCTTATATTTAATTCCAATGCGATTTCTGTGTTTCATCGACAATGGGAAGGTCCAAGGGATACAGTAAACCGGCAGAGATGCATCGGAATGTAAAACTAGTGACACAGGAAACGCTCAAAACATTGACCGTACGAAGACTGTTTTCTTGTACTTAAGTCGGCATTGTGTCTCTTATATTTAATTTCGATGCAATTTCTGTGTTTCACCGTCAATGGGAAGGTCCAAGTGATACAGGAAACCTGCAGAGGTGCATCGGAATGTCAAACTGGTAACACAGGAAGCGCTCAAAGCATAGAGAGTAGGAATACTCAGTCTTCCTGTACTTAAGTCGGCATTGGGTCTCTTATATTTAATTCCGATGCAATTTCTGTGTTTCATCGTCAATGGGACGGTCCAAGGGATACAGTAAACCTGCAGAGGTGCATCGGAATGTAAAACTGGTGACACAGGAAACGCTCAAAACATAGACAGTAGGAAGACTCAGTCTTATTATACTTAAGTCGGCATTGTGTCTCTTATATTTATTTCCGATGAAATTTCTGTGTTTCATCGTCAATGGGAAGGTCCAAGGAATACAGTAAAGCTGCAGAGGTGCATCGGAATGTAAAACTAGTGACACAGGAAACGCTCAAATGATAGACAGTAGGAAGACTCTGTCTTCCTGTACTTAAGTCGGCATTGTGTCTCTTATATTTAATTCCGATGCAATTTCTGTGTTTCATCGTCAATGGGAAGGTCCAAGGCATACAGTAAGCCTGCAGAGGTGCATCAGAATGTAAAACTGGTGACACAGGAAACGCTCAAAGCATAGAGAGTAGGAAGACTCAGTCTTCTTGTACTTCAGTCGGCATTGTGTCTCTTATATTTAATTCCGATGCAATTTCTGTGTTTCATCGTCAAAGGGAAGGTCCAAGGGATACAGTAAACCTGCAGAGGTGCATCGGAATGTAAAACTGGTGACACAGGAAACGCTCAAAACATTGTCCGTACGTAGACTGTTATCTTGTACTTAAGTAGGCATTGTGTCTCTTATATTTAATTCCGATGCGATTTCTGTGCTTCATCGACAAGGGGAAGGTCCAAGGGATACAGTAAACCGGCAGAGGTGCATCGGAATGTAAAACTGGTGACACAGAAACGCTCAAGGCATTGACCGTACGAAGACTGTTTTCTTGTACTTAAGTCGGCATTGTGTCTCTTGTATTTAATTTCGATGCAATTTCTGTGTTTCATCGTCAATGGGAAGGTCCAAGGGATACAGGAAATCTGCAGAGGTGCATCGGAATGTCAACCTGGTAACACAGGAAACGCTCAAAACATAGAGAGTAGGAAGACTCAGTCTTCCTGTACTTAAGTTGGCATTGTGACTCTTACATTTAATTCCGATGCAATTTCTGTGTTTCATCGTCAATGGGAAGGTCCAAGGGATACAGTAAACCTGCAGAGTTGCATCGGAATGTAAAACTGGTGACACAGGATACGCTCAAAACATAGACAGAGGAAGACTCAGTCTTCCCATACTTAAGTCGGCATAGTGTCTCTTATATTTATTTCCAATGAAATTTCTGTGTTTCATCGTGAATGGGAAGGTCCAAGGGATATAGTAAACCTGCAGAGGTGCGTCAGAAAGTTAAACTGATGACACAGGAAACGCTCAAAACATAGACAGTAGGAGGACTTAGTCTTCCTGTACTTAAGTCGGCATTTTGTTTCTTATATGTAATTCCGATGCAATTTCTGTGTTTCATCGTCAATGGGAAGGTCCAATGGATACAGAAAACCTGCAGAGGTGCATCAGAATGTAAAACTGGTGACACAGGAAACGCTCAAATCATAGGCAGTAGGAAGACTCAGTCTTCCTGTACTTAATTCGGCATTGTGTTTCTTATATTTAATTCCGATGCGATTTCTGTGTTTCATCGACAATGGGAAGGTCCAAGGGATACAGTAAACCTGTAGACGTGCATCGGAAAATAAAACTGGTGACACAGGAAACGCTCAAATTATAGACAGTAGGAAGACTCAGTCTTCCTGTACTTAAGTCGGCATTGTGTCTCTTATATTTAATTCCGATGCAATTTCTGTGTTTCATCGTCAATGGGAAGGTCCAAGGGATACAGTAAACCTGCAGAGGTGCATCAGAATGTAAAACTGGTGACACAGGAAACGCTCAAAACATAGACAGTAGGAAGACTCAGTCTTCCTGTACTTAAGTCGGCATTGTGTCTCTTATATTTAATTCCGATGCAATTTCTGTGTTTCATCGTCAATGGGAAGGTCCAAGGGAAACAGTAAACCTGCAGAGGTGCATCGGAATGTAAAACTGGTGACACAGGAAACGCTCAAAACGTAGACAGTAGGAAGACTCAGTCTTCCTGTACCTAAGTCGGCATTGTGTCTCTTATATTTAATTCCGATGCAATTTCTGTTTTTCATCGTCAATGGGAAAGTCCAAGGGATACAGTAAACCTGCAGAGATGCATCTGAATGTAAAACTGATGACACAGAAAACGCTCAAAACATAGACAGTAGGAAGACTCAGTCTTCCTGTACTTAAGTCGGCATTGTGTCTCTTATATTTAATTCCGATGCAATTTCTGTGTTTCATCGTCAATGGGAAGGTCCAAGGGATACAGTTATCCTGCAGAGGTGCATCAGAATGTAAAACTGCTGACACAGGAAACGCTCAAAACATAGACAGTAGGAAGACTCTGTCTTCCTGTACTTAAGTCGGCATTGTGTCTCTTATATTTAATTCCGATGCAATTTCTGTGTTTCATCGTCA
Source organism: Schistocerca nitens (assembly GCF_023898315.1). Lineage (NCBI taxonomy): Eukaryota > Metazoa > Arthropoda > Insecta > Orthoptera > Acrididae > Schistocerca > Schistocerca nitens. The sequence goes on from NC_064619.1 coordinate 765,425,613, forward strand.
ATTGGAAGGTCCAAGGAATACAGTAAACCTGCAGAGGTGCATCGGAATGTAAAACTAGTGACACAGGAAACGCTCAAAACATAGACAGTAGGAAGACTCTGTCTTCCTGTTTTTTAGTCGGCATTGTGTCTCTTATATTTAATTCCGATGCAATTTCTGTGTTTCATCGTCAATGGGAAGGTCCAAGGGATACAGTAAGCCTGCAGAGGTGCATCAGAATGTAAAACTGGTGACACAGGAAACGCTCAAAGCATAGATTGTAGGAAGACTCAGTCTTCCTGTACTTCTGTCGGCAGTGTGTCTCTTATATTTAATTCCCATGCAATTTCTGTGTTTCATCGTCAATGGGAAGATCCAAGGGAAACAGTAAACCTGCAGAGGTGCATCGGAATGTAAAACTGGTAACACAGGAAACGCTCAAAACATAGACAGTAGGAAGACTCAGTCTTCCTGTACTTAAGTCGGCATTGTGTCTCTTATATTTAATTCCGATGCAATTTCTGTGTTTCATCGTCAATGGGAAGGTCCAAGGGATACAGTAAGCCTGCAGAGGTGCATCAGAATGTAAAACTGGTGACACAGGAAACGCTCAACAGATAGACAGTAGGAAGGCTCATTCTTCCAGTACTTAAGTCGGCATTGTGTCTCTTATATTTAATTCCGATGCAATTTCTGTGTTTCATCGTCAATGGGAAGGTCCAATGGATACAGAAAACCTGCAGAGGTGCATCAGAATGTAAAACTGGTGACACAGGAAACGCTCAAACCATAGGCAGTAGGAAGACTCAGTCTTCCTGTACTTAAGTCGGCATTGTGTTTCTTATATTTAATTCCAATGCGATTTCTGTGTTTCATCGACAATGGGAAGGTCCAAGGGATACAGTAAACCGGCAGAGATGCATCGGAATGTAAAACTAGTGACACAGGAAACGCTCAAAACATTGACCGTACGAAGACTGTTTTCTTGTACTTAAGTCGGCATTGTGTCTCTTATATTTAATTCCGATGCAATTTCTGTGTTTCATCGTCAATGGGAAGGTCCAAGGGATACAGTTATCCTGCAGAGGTGCATCAGAATGTAAAACTGCTGACACAGGAAACGCTCAAAACATAGACAGTAGGAAGACTCTGTCTTCCTGTACTTAAGTCGGCATTGTGTCTCTTATATTTAATTCCGATGCAATTTCTGTGTTTCATCGTCAATTGGAAGGTCCAAGGAATACAGTAAACCTGCAGAGGTGCATCGGAATGTAAAACTAGTGACACAGGAAACGCTCAAAACATAGACAGTAGGAAGACTCAGTCTTCCTGTACTTAAGTCGGCATTGTGTCTCTTATATTTAATTTCGATGCAATTTCTGTGTTTCACCGTCAATGGGAAGGTCCAAGTGATACAGGAAACCTGCAGAGGTGCATCGGAATGTCAAACTGGTAACACAGGAAACGCTCAAAGCATAGAGAGTAGGAATACTCAGTCTTCCTGTACTTAAGTCGGCATTGGGTCTCTTATATTTAATTCCGATGCAATTTCTGTGTTTCATCGTCAATGGGACGGTCCAAGGGATACAGTAAACCTGCAGAGGTGCATCGGAATGTAAAACTGGTGACACAGGAAACGCTCAAAACATAGACAGTAGGAAGACTCAGTCTTATTATACTTAAGTCGGCATTGTGTCTCTTATATTTATTTCCGATGAAATTTCTGTGTTTCATCGTCAATGGGAAGGTCCAAGGAATACAGTAAAGCTGCAGAGGTGCATCGGAATGTAAAACTAGTGACACAGGAAACGCTCAAATGATAGACAGTAGGAAGACTCTGTCTTCCTGTACTTAAGTCGGCATTGTGTCTCTTATATTTAATTCCGATGCAATTTCTGTGTTTCATCGTCAATGGGAAGGTCCAAGGCATACAGTAAGCCTGCAGAGGTGCATCAGAATGTAAAACTGGTGACACAGGGAACGCTCAAAGCATAGAGAGTAGGAAGACTCAGTCTTCTTGTACTTCAGTCGGCATTGTGTCTCTTATATTTAATTCCGATGCAATTTCTGTGTTTCATCGTCAAAGGGAAGGTCCAAGGGATACAGTAAGCCTGCAGAGGTGCATCGGAATGTAAAACTGGTGACACAGGAAACGCTCAAAACATTGTCCGTACGTAGACTGTTATCTTGTACTTAAGTAGGCATTGTGTCTCTTATATTTAATTCCGATGCGATTTCTGTGCTTCATCGACAAGGGGAAGGTCCAAGGAATACAGTAAACCGGCAGAGGTGCATCGGAATGTAAAACTGGTGACACAGAAACGCTCAAGGCATTGACCGTACGAAGACTGTTTTCTTGTACTTAAGTCGGCATTGTGTCTCTTGTATTTAATTTCGATGCAATTTCTGTGTTTCATCGTCAATGGGAAGGTCCAAGGAATACAGTAAAGCTGCAGAGGTGCATCGGAATGTAAAACTAGTGACACAGGAAACGCTCAAATGATAGACAGTAGGAAGACTCTGCCTTCCTGTACTTAAGTCGGCATTGTGTCTCTTATATTTAATTCCGATGCAATTTCTGTGTTTCATCGTCAATGGGAAGGTCCAAGGCATACAGTAAGCCTGCAGAGGTGCATCAGAATGTAAAACTGGTGACACAGGAAACGCTCAAAGCATAGAGAGTAGGAAGACTCAGTCTTCTTGTACTTCAGTCGGCATTGTGTCTCTTATATTTAATTCCGATGCAATTTCTGTGTTTCATCGACAATGGGAAGGTCCAAGGGATACAGTAAACCGGCAGAGATGCATCGGAATGTAAAACTAGTGACACAGGAAACGCTCAAAACATTGACCGTACGAAGACTGTTTTCTTGTACTTAAGTCGGCATTGTGTCTCTTATATTTAATTCCGATGCGATTTCTGTGCTTCATCGACAAGGGGAAGGTCCAAGGGATACAGTAAACCGGCAGAGGTGCATCGGAATGTAAAACTGGTGACACAGAAACGCTCAAGGCATTGACCGTACGTAGACTGTTATCTTGTACTTAAGTAGGCATTGTGTCTCTTATATTTAATTCCGATGCGATTTCTGTGCTTCATCGACAAGGGGAAGGTCCAAGGAATACAGTAAACCGGCAGAGGTGCATCGGAATGTAAAACTGGTGACACAGAAACGCTCAAGGCATTGACCGTACGAAGACTGTTTTCTTGTACTTAAGTCGGCATTGTGTCTCTTGTATTTAATTTCGATGCAATTTCTGTGTTTCATCGTCAATGGGAAGGTCCAAGGAATACAGTAAAGCTGCAGAGGTGCATCGGAATGTAAAACTAGTGACACAGGAAACGCTCAAATGATAGACAGTAGGAAGACTCTGTCTTCCTGTACTTAAGTCGGCATTGTGTCTCTTATAATTAATTCCGATGCAATTTCTGTGTTTCATCGTCAATGGGAAGGTCCAAGGCATACAGTAAGCCTGCAGAGGTGCATCAGAATGTAAAACTGGTGACACAGGAAGCGCTCAAAGCATAGAGAGTAGGAAGACTCAGTCTTCTTGTACTTCAGTCGGCATTGTGTCTCTTATATTTAATTCCGATGCAATTTCTGTGTTTCATCGTCAAAGGGAAGGTCCAAGGGATACAGTAAACCTGCAGATGTGCATCGGAATGTAAAACTGGTGACACAGGAAACGCTCAAAGCATTGTCCGTACGTAGACTGTTATCTTGTACTTAAGTAGGCATTGTGTCTCTTATATTTAATTCCAATGCGATTTCTGTGCTTCATCGACAAGGGGAAGGTCCAAGGGATACAGTAAACCGGCAGAGGTGCATCGGAATGTAAAACTGGTGACACAGAAACGCTCAAGGCATTGACCGTACGAAGACTGTTTTCTTGTACTTAAGTCGGCATTGTGTCTCTTGTATTTAATTTCGATGCAGTTTCTGTGTTTCATCGTCAATGGGAAGGTCCAAGGGATACAGGAAATCTGCAGAGGTGCATCGGAATGTCAACCTGGTAACACAGGAAACGCTCAAAACATAGAGAGTAGGAAGACTCAGTCTTCCTGTACTTAAGTTGGCATTGTGACTCTTACATTTAATTCCGATGCAATTTCTGTGTTTCATCGTCAATGGGAAGGTCCAAGGGATACAGTAAACCTGCAGAGTTGCATCGGAATGTAAAACTGGTGACACAGGAAACGCTCAAAACATAGACAGAGGAAGACTCAGTCTTCCCATACTTAAGTCGGCATAGTGTCTCTTACATTTATTTCCAACGAAATTTCTGTGTTTCATCGTGAATGGGAAGGTCCAAGGGATATAGTAAACCTGCAGAGGTGCGTCAGAAAGTTAAACTGATGACACAGGAAACGCTCAAAACATAGACAGTAGGAGGACTTAGTCTTCCTGTACTTAAGTCGGCATTGTGTTTCTTATATGTAATTCCGATGCAATTTCTGTGTTTCATTGTCAATGGGAAGGTCCAATGGATACAGAAACCTGCAGAGGTGCATCAGAATGTAAAACTGGTGACACAGGAAACGCTCAAAACATAGGCAGTAGGAAGACTCAGTCTTCCTGTACTTAATTCGGCATTGTGTTTCTTATATTTAATTCCGATGCGATTTCTGTGTTTCATCGACAATGGGAAGGTCCAAGGGATACAGTAAACCTGTAGACGTGCATCGGAAAATAAAACTGGTGACACAGGAAACGCTCAAATTATAGACAGTAGGAAGACTCAGTCTTCCTGTACTTAAGTCGGCATTGTGTCTCTTATATTTAATTGCGATGCAATTTCTGTGTTTCATCGTCAATGGGAAGGTCCAAGGGATACAGTAAACCTGCAGAGGTGCATCAGAATGTAAAACTGGTGACACAGGAAACGCTCAAAACATAGACAGTAGGAAGACTCAGTCTTCCTGTACTTAAGTCGGCATTGTGTCTCTTATATTTAATTCCGATGCAATTTCTGTGTTTCATCGTCAATGGGAAGGTCCAAGGGAAACAGTATACCTGCAGAGGTGCATCGGAATGTAAAACTGGTGACACAGGAAACGCTCAAAACGTAGACAGTAGGAAGACTCAGTCTTCCTGTACCTAAGTCGGCATTGTGTCTCTTATATTTATTTCCGATGAAATTTCTGTGTTTCATCGTGAATGGGAAGGTCCAAGGGATATAGTAATCCTGCAGAGGTGCAGCGGAAAGTAAAACTGATGACACAGGAAACGCTCAAAACATAGACAGTAGGAAGACTTAGTCTTCCTGTACTTAAGTCGGCATTGTGTCTCTTATATTTAATTCCGATGCAATTTCTGTTTTTCATCGTCAATGGGAAAGTCCAAGGGATACAGTAAACCTGCAGAGATGCATCTGAATGTAAAACTGATGACACAGAAAAAGCTCAAAACATAGACAGTAGGAAGACTCAGTTTTCCTGTACTTAAGTCGGCATTGTGTGTCTTATATTTAATTCCGGTGCAATTTCTGTGTTTCATCGTCAATGGGAAGGTCCAAGGGATACAGTAATCCTGCAGAGGTGCATCAGAATGTAAAACTGCTGACACAGGAAACGCTCAAAACATAGACAGTAGGAAGACTCAGTCTTCCTGTACTTAAGTCGGCATTGTGTCTCTTATATTTAATTCCGATGCAATTTCTGTGTTTCATCGTCAATGGGAAGGTCCAATGGATACAGAAAACCTGCAGATGTGCATCAGAATGTAAAACTGGTGTCACAGGAAACGCTCAAAACATAGACAGTAGGAAGACTCAGTTTTCCTGTACTTAAGACGCCATTGTGTCTCTTATATTTAATTCCGATGCAATATCTGTGTTTCATCGTCAATGGGAAGGTCCAATGGATACAGAAGACCTGCAGAGGAGCATCAGAATGTAAAACTGGTGACACAGGAAACGCTCAAAACATAGACAGTAGGAAGACTCAGTCTACCTATACTTAAGTCGGCATTGTGTCTCTTATATTTAATTCCGATGCGATTTCTGTGTTTCATCGACAAGGGGAAGGACCAAGGGATACAGTAAACCGGCAGAGGTGCATCGGAATGTAAAACTGGTGACACAGGAAACGCTCAAAACATTGACCGTACGAAGACTGTTTTCTTGTACTTAAGTCGGCATTGTGTCTCTTATATTTAATTTCGATGCAATTTCTGTGTTTCATCGTCAATGGGAAGGTCCAAGGGATACAGGAAACCTGCAGAGGTGCATCGGAATGTCAAACTGGTAACACAGGAAACGCTCAAAACATAGAGAGTAGGAAGACTCGGTCTTCCTGTACTTATGTTGGCATTGTGTCTCTTATATTTAATTCCGATGCAATTTCTGTGCTTCATCGTCAATGGGAAGGTCCAAGGGATACAGTAAATCTGCAGAGTTGCATCGGAATGTAAAACTGGTGACACAGGAAAGGCTCAAAACATAGACAGAGGAAGACTCAGTCTTCCCATACTTAAGTCGGCATTGTGTCTCTTATATTTATTTCCGATGAAATGTCTGTGTTTCATCGTGAATGGGAAGGTCCAAGGGATATAGTCAACCTGCAGAGGTGCGTGAGAAAGTAAAACTGATGATACAGGAAACGCTCAAAACATAGACAGTAGGAGGACTTAGTCTTCCTGTACTTAAGTCGGCATTGTGTCTCTTATATTTAATTCCGATGCAATTTCTGTGTTTCATCGTCACTGTGAAGGTCCAAGGGATACAGTAAACCTGTAGAGGTGCATCGGAATGTAAAACTGGTGACACAGGAAACGCTCAAATTATAGACAGTAGGAAGACTCACTCTTCCTGTACTTAAGTCGGCATTGTGTCTGTTATATTTTATTCCGATGCAATTTCTGTGTTTCATCGTCAATGGGAAAGTCCAAAGGATACAGTAATCCAGCAGAGGTGCATCAGAATGTAAAACTGGTGACACAGGAAACGCTCAAAACATAGACAGTAGGAAGACTCAGTCTTCCTGTACTTAAGTCGGCATTGTGTCTCTTATATTTAATTCCGATGCAATTTCTGTGTTTCATCGTCAATGGGAAGGTCCAAGGGAAACAGTAAACCTGCAGAGGTGCATCGGAATGTAAAACTGGTGACACAGGAAACGCTCAAAACGTAGACAGTAGGAAGACTCAGTCTTCCTGTACCTAAGTCGGCATTGTGTCTCTTACATTTATTTCCGATGAAATTTCTGTGTTTCATCGTGAATGGGAAGGTCCAAGGGATATAGTAATCCTGCAGAGGTGCAGCGGAAAGTAAAACTGATGACACAGGAAACGCTCAAAACATAGACAGTAGGAAGACTTAGTCTTCCTGTACTTAAGTCGGCATTGTGTCTCTTATATTTAATTCCGATGCAATTTCTGTTTTTCATCGTCAATGGGAAAGTCCAAGGGATACAGTAAACCTGCAGAGATGCATCTGAATGTAAAACTGATGACACAGAAAACGCTCAAAACATAGACAGTAGGAAGACTCAGTCTTCCTGTACTTAAGTCGGCATTGTGTCTCTTATATTTAATTCCGATGCAATTTCTGTGTTTCATCGTCAATGGGAAGGTCCAAGGGATACAGTAATCCTGCAGAGGTGCATCAGAATGTAAAACTGCTGACACAGGAAACGCTCAAAACATAGACAGTAGGAAGACTCTGTCTTCCTGTACTTAAGTCGGCATTGTGTCTCTTATATTTAATTCCGATGCAATTTCTGTGTTTCATCGTCAATGGGAAGGTCCAATGGATACAGAAAACCTGCAGATGTGCATCAGAATGTAAAACTGGTGTCACAGGAAACGCTCAAAACATAGACAGTAGGAAGACTCAGTTTTCCTGTACTTAAGACGGCATTGTGTCTCTTATATTTAATTCCGATGCAATATCTGTGTTTCATCGTCAATGGGAAGGTCCAATGGATACAGAAGACCTGCAGAGGAGCATCAGAATGTAAAACTGGTGACACAGGAAACGCTCAAAACATAGACAGTAGGAAGACTCAGTCTACCTATACTTAAGTCGGCATTGTGTCTCTTATATTTAATTCCGATGCGATTTCTGTGTTTCATCGACAAGGGGAAGGTCCAAGGGATACAGTAAACCGGCAGAGGTGCATCGGAATGTAAAACTGGTGACACAGGAAACGCTCAAAACATTGACCGTACGAAGACTGTTTTCTTGTACTTAAGTCGGCATTGTGTCTCTTATATTTAATTTCGATGCAATTTCTGTGTTTCATCGTCAATGGGAAGGTCCAAGGGATACAGGAAACCTGCAGAGGTGCATCGGAATGTCAAACTGGTAACACAGGAAACGCTCAAACATAGAGAGTAGGAAGACTCGGTCTTCCTGTACTTAAGTTGGCATTGTGTCTCTTATATTTCATTCCGATGCAATTTCTGTGCTTCATCGTCAATGGGAAGGTCCAAGGGATACAGTAAATCTGCAGAGTTGCATCGGAATGTAAAACTGGTGACACAGGAAAGGCTCAAAACATAGACAGAGGAAGACTCAGTCTTCCCATACTTAAGTCGGCATTGTGTCTCTTATATTTATTTCCGATGAAATGTCTGTGTTTCATTGTGAATGGGAAGGTCCAAGGGATATAGTAAACCTGCAGAGGTGCGTGAGAAAGTAAAACTGATGATACAGGAAACGCTCAAAACATAGACAGTAGGAGGACTTAGTCTTCCTGTACTTAAGTCGGCATTGTGTCTCTTATATTTAATTCCGATGCAATTTCTGTGTTTCATCGTCACTGTGAAGGTCCAAGGGATACAGTAAACCTGTAGAGGTGCATCGGAATGTAAAACTGGTGACACAGGAAACGCTCAAATTATAGACAGTAGGAAGACTCACTCTTCCTGTACTTAAGTCGGCATTGTGTCTGTTATATTTTATTCCGATGCAATTTCTGTGTTTTATCGTCAATGGGAAAGTCCAAAGGATACAGTAATCCAGCAGAGGTGCATCAGAATGTAAAACTGCTGACACAGGAAACGCTCAAAACATAGACAGTAGGAAGACTCAGTCTTCCTGTACTTAAGTCGGCATTGTGTCTCTTATATTTAATTCCGATGCAATTTCTGTGTTTCATCGTCAATGGGAAGGTCCAAGGGATACAGTAATCCTGCAGTGGTGCATCAGAATGTAAAACTGCTGACACAGGAAACGCTCAAAACATAGATAGTAGGAAGACTTAGTCTTCCTGTACTTAAGTCGGCATTGTGTCTCTTATATTTAATTCCGATGCAATTTCTGTGTTTCATCGTCAATGGGAAGGTCCAAGGGATACAGTAATCCTGCAGAGGAGCATCAGAAAGTAAAACTGGTGACACAGGAAACTTTCAAAACATAGACAGTAGGAAGACTCAGTCTTCCTATACTTAAGTCGGCATTGTGTCTCTTATATTTAATTCCGATGCGGTTTCTGTGTTTCATCGACAAGGGGAAGGTCCAAGGGATACAGTAAACCGGCAGAGGTGCATCGGAATGTAAAACTGGTGACACAGGAAACGCTCAAAACATTGACCGTACGAAGACTGTTTTCTTGTACTTAAGTCGGAATTGTGTCTCTTATATTTAATTTCGATGCAATTTCTGTTTCATCGTCAATGGGAAGGTCCAAGGGATACAGGAAACCTGCAGAGGTGCATCGGAATGTCAAACTGGTGACACAGGAAACGCTCAAAACATAGAGAGTAGGAAGACTCTGTCTTCCTGTACTTAAGTTGGCATTGTGTCTCTTATATTTAATTCCGATGCAATTTCTGTGTTTCATCGTCAATGGGAAGGTCCAAGGGATACAGTAAACCTGCAGAGTTGCATCGGAATGTAAAACTGGTGACACAGGAAACGCTCAAAACATCGACATAGGAAGACTCAGTCTCCCCATACTTAAGTCGGCATTGTGTCTCTTATATTTATTTCCGATGAAATGTCAGTGTTTCATCGTGAATGGGAAGGTCCAAGGGATATAGTAAACCTGCAGAGGTGCATCGTAAAGTAAAACTGATGACACAGGAGACGCTCAAAACATAGACAGTAGGAAGACTTAGTCTTCCTGTACTTAAGTCGGCATTGTGTCTCTTAAATTTAATTCCGATGCAATTTCTGTGTTTCATCATCAATGGGAAGGTCCAAGGGATACAGTAAACCTGCAGAGGTGCATCGGAATGTAAAACTGGTGACACAGGAAACGCTCAAAACATAGACAGTAGGAAGACTCAGTCTTTCTGTACTTAAGTCGGCATTGTGTCTCCAATATTTAATTCCGATGCGATTTCTGTGTTTCATCGACAATGGGAAGGTCCAAGGGATACAGTAAACCTGCAGAGGTGCATCAGAATGTAAAACTGGTGACAAAGGAAACGCTCAAAACATTGTCCGTACGTAGACTGTTATCTTGTACTTAAGTAGGCATTGTGTCTCTTATATTTAATTCCGATGCGATTTCTGTGTTTCATCGACAAGCGGAAGGTCCAAGGGATACAGTAAACCGGCAGAGGTGCATCGGAATGTAAAACTGGTGACACAGGAAACGCCCAAGACATTGACCGTACGATGACTGTTTTCTTGTACCTAAGTCGGCATTGTGTCTCTTATATTTCATTTCGATGCAATTTCTGTGTTTCATCGTCAATGGGAAGGTCCAAGAAGGGATACAGGAAACCTGCAGAGGTGCATCGGAATGTCAAACTGGTAACACAGGAAAGGCTCAAAACATAGAGAGTAGGAAGACTCAGTCTTCCTGTACTTAAGTTGGCATTGTGACCCTTATATTTAATTCCGATGCAATTTCTGTCTTTCATAGTCAATGGGAAGGTCCAAGGGATACAGTAAACCTGCAGAGTTGCATCGGCATGTAAAACTGGTGACACAGGAAACGCTTAAAACATAGACAGAGGAACACTCAGTCATCCCATACTTAAGTTGGCATTGGGTCTCTTGTATTTATTTCCGATGAAATGTCTGTGTTTCATCGTGAATGGGAAGGTCCAAGGGATATACTAAACCTGCAGAGGTGCGTCAGAAAGTAAATCTGATGACACAGGAAACGCTCAAAACATAGACTGTAGGAGGACTTAGTCTTCCTGTACTTAAGTCGGCATTGTGTCTCTTATATTTAATTCCGATGCAATTTCTGTGTTTCATCGTCACTGTGAAGGTCCAAGGGATACAGTAAACCTGTAGAGGTGCATCGGAATGTAAAACTGGTGACACAGGAAAAGCTCAAAGCATAGAGTGTAATAAGACTCAGTCTTCCTGTACTTCAGTTGGCAGTGTGTCTCTTATATTTAATTCCGATGCAATTTCTGTGTTTGATCGTCAATGAGAAGGTCCAAGGGAAACAGTAAACCTGCAGAGGTGCATCAGAATGTAAAACTGGTGACACAGGAAACGCTCAAAACATAGACAGTAGGAAGACTCAGTCTCCCTGTACTTAAGTCGGCATTGTGTCTCTTACATTTATTTCCGATGAAATTTCTATGTTTCATCGTCAATGGGAAGGTCCAAGGGATACAGTAAACCTGCAGAGGTCCATCAGAATGTAAAACTGGTGACACAGGAAACGCTCAACACATAGACAGTAGGAAGACTCATTCTTCCAGTACTTAAGTCGGCATTGTGTCTCTTATATTTAATTCCGATGCAATTTCTGTGTTTCATCGTCAATGGGAAGGTCCAAGGGAAACAGTAAACCTGCAGAGGTGCATCGGAATGTAAAACTGGTGACACAGGAAACGCTCAAAACATAGACAGTAGGAAGACTCAGTCTTCCTGTACTTAAGTCGGCATTGTGTCTCTTGTATTTAATTCCGATGAAATTTCTGTGTTTCATCGTGAATGGGAAGGTGAAGGGGGTATAGTAATCCTGCAGAGGTGCATCGGAAAGTAAAACTGATGACACAGGAAACGCTCAAAACATAGACAGTAGGAAGACTCTGTCTTCCTGTACTTAAGTCGGCATTGTGTCTCTTATATTTAATTCCGATGCAATTTCTGTGTTTCATCGTCAATGGGAAGGTCCAAGGGATACAGTAAGCCTGCAGAGGTGCATCAGAATGTAAAACTGGTGACACAGGAAACGTTCAAAGCATAGAGTGTAGGAAGACTCAGTCTTCCTGTACTTCAGTCGGCAGTGTGTCTCTTATATTTAATTCCGATGCAATTTCTGTGTTTCATCGTCAATGGGAAGTTCCAAGGGAAACAGTAAACCTGCAGAGGTGCATCGGAATGTAAAACTGGTAACACAGGAAACGCTCAAAACATAGACAGTAGGAAGACTCAGTCTTCCTGTACTTAAGTCGGCATTGTGTCTCTTATATTTATTTCCGATGAAATTTCTATGTTTCATCGACAATGGGAAGGTCCAAGGGATACAGTAAACCTGCAGAGGTGCATCAGAATGTAAAACTGGTGACACAGGAAACGCTCAACACATAGACAGTAGGAAGACTCATTCTTCCAGTACTTAAGTCGGCATTGTGTCTCTTATATTTAATTCCGATGCAATTTCTGAGTTTCATCGTCAATGGGAAGGTCCAAGGAATACAGTAAACCTGCAGAGGTGCATCGGAATGTAAAACTAGTGACACAGGAAACGCTCAAAGCATAGAGTGTAGGAAGACTCAGTCTTCCTGTACTTCAGTCGGCAGTGTGTCTCTTATATTTAATTCCGATGCAATTTCTTTCATCGTCAATGGGAAGTTCCAAGGGAAACAGTAAACCTGCAGAGGTGCATCGGAATGTAAAACTGGTAACACAGGAAACGCTCAAAACATAGACAGTAGGAAGACTCAGTCTTCCTGTACTTAAGTCGGCATTGTGTCTCTTATATTTATTTCCGATGAAATTTCTATGTTTCACCGTCAATGGGAAGGTCCAAGCGATACAGTAAACCTGCAGATGTGCATCAGAATGTAAAAATGGTGACACAGGAAACGCTCAACACATAGACAGTAGGAAGGCTCATTCTTCCAGTACTTTAGTCGGCATTGCGTCTCTTATATTTAATTCCGATGCAATTTCTGTGTTTCATCGTCAATGGGAAGGTCCAAGGGATACAGTAAACCTGCAGAGGTGCATCGGAATGTAAAACTAGTGACACAGGAAACGCTCAAAACATAGACAGTAGGAAGACTCAGTCTTCCTGTAATTAAGTCGGCATTGTGTCTCTTATATTTAATTCCGATGCAATTTCTGTGTTTCATCGTCAATGGGATGGTCCAAGGGAAACAGTAAACCTGCAGAGGTGCATCGGAAAGTAAAACTGGTGACACAGGAAACGCTCAAAACGTATACAGTAGGAAGACTCAGTCTTCCTGTACTTAAGACGGCATTGTGTCTCTTGTATTTAATTACGATGAAATGTCTGTGTTTCATCGTGAATGGGAAGGTCCAAGGGATATAGTAATCCTGCAGAGGTGCATCGGAAAGTAAAACTGATGACACAGGATACGCTCAAAACATAGACAGTAGGAAGACTCAGTCTTTCTGTACTTAAGTCGGCATTGTGTCTCCTATATTTAATTCCGATGCGATTTCTGTGTTTCATCGTCAATGGGAAGGTCCAAGGGATACAGTAAACCTGCAGAGGTGCATCGGAATGTAAAACTGGTGACACAGAAAACGCTCAAAACATAGACAGAGGAAGACTCAGTCTTCCCATACTTAAGTCGGCATTGTGTCTCTTATATTTATTTCCGATGAAATGTCTGTGTTTCATCGTGAATGGGAAGGTCCAAGGGACATAGTAAACCTGCAGAGGTGCGTCAGAAAGTAAAAGTGATGACACAGGAAACGCTCAAAACATAGACAGTAGGAGGACTTAGTCTTCCTATACTTATGTCGGCATTGTGTCTCTTATATTTAATTCCGATGCAATTTCTGTGTTTCATCGTCAATGGGAAGGTTCAAGAGATACAGTAAACCTGTAGAGGTGCATCGGAATGTAAAACTGGTGACACAGGAAACGCTCAACACATAGACAGTAGGAAGGCTCATTCTTCCAGTACTTAAGTCGGCATTGTGTCTCTTATATTTAATTCCGATGCAATTTCTGTGTTTCATCGTCAATGGGAAGGTCCAAGGAATACAGTAAACCTGCAGAGGTGCATCGGAATGTAAAACTAGTGACACAGGAAACGCTCAAAACATAGACAGTAGGAAGACTCAGTCCTCCTGTACTTAAGTCGGCATTGTGTCTCTTATATTTAATTCCGATGCAATTTCTGTGTTTCATCGTCAATGGGAAGGTCCAAGGGAAACAGCAAACCTGCAGAGGTGCATCGGAATGTAAAACTGGTGACACAGGAAACGCTCAAAACATAGACAGTAGGAAGACTCAGTCTTCCTGTACTTAAGTCGGCATTGTGTCTCTTGTATTTAATTCCGATGAAATTTATGTGTTTCATCGTGAATGGGAAGGTCCAAGGGATATAGTAATCCTGCAGAGGTGCATCGGAAAGTAAAACTGATGACACAGGATACGCTCAAAACATAGACAGTAGGCAGACTTAGTCTTCCTGTACTTCAGTCGGCATTGTGTCTCTTATATTTAATTCCGATGTAATTTCTGTTTTTCATCGTCAATGGGAAGGTCCAAGGGATACAGTAAACCTGCAGAGGTGCATCTGAATGTAAAGCTGATGACACAGAAAACGCTCAAAACATAGACAGTAGGAAGACTCAGTCTTCCTGTACTTAAGTCGGCATTGTGTCTCTTATATTTAATTCCGAAGCAATTTCTGTTTTTCATCGTCAATGGGAAGGTCCAAGGCATACAGTAATCCTGCAGAGGTGCATCAGAATGTAAAACTGCTTACACAGGAAACGCTCAAAACATAGACAGTAGAAAGACTCAGTCTTCCTGTACTTAAGTCGGCATTGTGTCTCTTATATGTGATTCCGATGCAATTTCTGTGTTTCATCGTTAATGGGAAGGTCCAATGGATACAGAAAACCTGCAGAGGTGCATCAGAATGTAAAACTGGTGACACAGGAAGCGCTCAAAACATAGGCCGTAGGAAGACTCAGTCTTCCTGTACTTAAGTCGGCATTGTGTATCTTATATTTAATTCCGATGCGATTGCTGTGTTTCATCGACAATGGGAAGGTCCATGGGATACAGTAAACCGGCAGAGATACATAGGAATGTAAAACTGGTGACACAGGAAACGCTCAAAACATTGACCGTACCAAGACTGTTTTCTTGTACTTAAATCGGCATTGTGTCTCTTATATTTAATTTGGATGCAATTTCTGTGTTTCATCGTCAATGGGAAGGTCCAAGGGATACAGTGAACCTGCAGAGGTGCATCGGAATGTAAAACTGGTGACACAGGAAACGCTCAAAACATAGACAGTAGGAAGACTCAGTCTTTCTGTACTTAAGTCGGCATTGTGTCTCTTATATTTAATTCCGATGCGATTTCTGTGTTTCATCGTCAATGGGAAGGTCCAAGGGATACAGTAAACCTGCAGAGGTGCATCGGAATGTAAAACTGGTGACACAGGAAACGCTCAAAACATAGACAGAGGAAGACTCAGGCTTCCCATACTTAAGTCGGCATTGTGTCTCTTATATTTATTTCCGATGAAATGTCTGTGTTTCATCGTGAATGGGAAGGTCCAAGGGACATAGTAAACCTGCAGAGGTGCGTCAGAAAGTAAAAGTGATGACACAGGAAACGCTCAAAACATAGACAGTAGGAGGACTTAGTCTTCCTGTACTTATGTCGGCATTGTGTCTCTTATATTTAATTCCGATGCAATTTCTGTGTTTCATCGTCAATGGGAAGGTCCAAGGGATACAGTAAACTGGCAGATTTTCATCGGAATGTAAAACTAGTGACACAGGAAACACTCAAAACATAGACAGTAGGAAGACTCAGTCTTCCTGTACTTAAGTCGGCATTGTGTCTCTTATATTTTATTCCGATGCAATTTCTGTGTTTCATCGTCAATGGGAAGGTCCAAGGGATACAGTAAACCTGCAGAGGTGCATCGGAATGTAAAACTGGTGACACAGGAAACGCTCAAACATAGACAGTAGGAAGACTCAGTCTTCCTGTACATAAGTCGGCATTGTGTCTCTTATATTTAATTCCGATGCAATTTCAGTGTTTCATCGTGAATGGGAAGGTCCAAGGGATATAGTAAACCTGCAGAGGTGCATCGGAAAGTAAAACTGATGACACAGGAAACGCTCAAAACATAGACAGTAGGAAGACTTTATCTTCCCGTACTTAAGTCGGCATTGTGTCTCTTAAATTTAATTCCGATGCAATTTCTGTGTATCATCGTCAATGGGAAGGTCCAAGGGATACAGTAAACCTGCAGAGGTGCATCGGAATGTAAAACTGGTGACACAGGAAACGCTCAAAACATAAACAGTAGGAAGACTCAGTCTTTCTGTACTTAAGTCGGCATTGTATATCCTATATTTAATTCCGATGCGATTTCTGTGTTTCATCGACAATGGGAAGGTCCAAGTGATACAGTAAACCTGCAGAGGTGCTTCGGAATGTAAAACTGGTGACACAGGAAACGCTCAAAACATAGAGAGTAGGAAGACTCTGTCTTCCTGTACATATGTTGGCATTGTGACTCTTATATTTAATTCCGATGCAATTTCTGTGTTTCATTGTCAATGGGAAGGTCCAAGGGATACAGTAAACCTGCAGAGTTGCTTCGGAATGTAAAACTGGTGACACAGGAAACGCTCAAAACATAGACAGAGGAAGACTCAGTCTTCCCATACTTAAGTTGGCATTGTGTCTCTTATATTTATTTCCGATGAAATGTCTGTGTTCCATCGTGAATGGGAAGGTCCAAGGGACATAGTAAACCTGCAGAGGTGCGTCAGAAAGTAAAAGTGATGACACAGGAGACGCTCAAAACATAGACAGTAGGAGGACTTAGTCTTCCTGTACTTATGTCGGCATTGTGTCTCTTATATTTAATTCCGATGCAATTTCTGTGTTTCATCGTCACTGTGAAGGTCCAAGGGATACAGTAAACCTGTAGAGGTGCATCGGAATGTAAAAATGGTGACACAGGAAACGCTCAAATTATAGACACTAGGAAGACTCAGTCTTCCTGTACTTAAGTCGGCATTGTGTCTCTTATATTTAATTCCGATGCAATTTCTGTGTTTCATCGTCAATGGGAAGGTCCAAGGGATACAGTAAACCTGCAGAGTGGCATCAGAATGTAAAACTGGTGACACAGGAAACGCTCAAAACATAGACAGTAGGAAGACTCAGTCTTCCTGTACTTAAGTCGGCATTGTGTCTCTTATATCTAATTCTGATGAAATTTCAGTGTTTCATCGTGAATGGGAAGGTCCAAGGGAAATAGTAAACCTGCAGAGGTGCATCGTAAAGTAAAACTGATGACACAGGAAACGCTCAAAACATAGACAGTAGGAAGACTTAGTCTTCCTGTACTTAAGTCGGCATTGTGTCTCTTAAATTTAATTCCGATGCACTTTCTGTGTTTCATCGTCAATGGGAAGGTCCAAGGCATACAGTAAGCCTGCAGAGGTGCATCAGAATGTAAAACTGGTGACACAGGAAACGCTCAAAGCATAGAGAGTAGGAAGACTCAGTCTTCCTGTACTGAAGTCGGCATTGTGTCTCTTATATTTAATTCCGATGCAATTTCTGTGTTTCATCGTGAATGGGAAGGTCCAAGGGATACAGTAAACCTGCAGAGGTGCATCGGAATGTAAAACTGGTGACACAGGAAACGCTCAAAACATAGACAGTAGGAAGGCTCAGTCTTCCTGTACTTAAGTCGGCATTGTGTTTCTTATATGTAATTCCGATGCAATTTCTGTGTTTCATCGTCAATGGGAAGGTCCAAGGGATACAGTAAACCTGCAGAGTTGCATCGGAATGTTAAACTGGTGACACAGGAAACGCTCAAAATATAGACAGAGGAACACTCAGTCGTCCCATACTTAAGTCGGCATTGGGTCTCTTATATTTATTTCCGATGAAATGTCTGTGTTTCATCGTGAATGGGAAGGTCCAAGGGATATAGTAAACCTGCAGAGGTGCGTCAGAAAGTAAAACTGATGACACAGGAAACGCTCAAAGCATAGAGAGTAGGAAGACTCAGTCTTCCTGTACTTAAGTCGGCATTGTGTCTCCAATATTTAATTCCGATGCGGTTTCTGTGTTTCATCGACAAGGGGAAGGTCCAAGGGATACAGTAAACCGGCAGAGGTGCATCGGAATGTAAAACTGGTGACACAGGAAACGCTCAAAACATTGACCGTACGAAGACTGTTTTCTTGTACTTAAGTCGGAATTGTGTCTCTTATATTTAATTTCGATGCAATTTCTGTTTCATCGTCAATGGGAAGGTCCAAGGGATACAGGAAACCTGCAGAGGTGCATCGGAATGTCAAACTGGTGACACAGGAAACGCTCAAAACATAGAGAGTAGGAAGACTCTGTCTTCCTGTACTTAAGTTGGCATTGTGTCTCTTATATTTAATTCCGATGCAATTTCTGTGTTTCATCGTCAATGGGAAGGTCCAAGGGATACAGTAAACCTGCAGAGTTGCATCGGAATGTAAAACTGGTGACACAGGAAACGCTCAAAACATCGACATAGGAAGACTCAGTCTCCCCATACTTAAGTCGGCATTGTGTCTCTTATATTTATTTCCGATGAAATGTCAGTGTTTCATCGTGAATGGGAAGGTCCAAGGGATATAGTAAACCTGCAGAGGTGCATCGTAAAGTAAAACTGATGACACAGGAGACGCTCAAAACATAGACAGTAGGAAGACTTAGTCTTCCTGTACTTAAGTCGGCATTGTGTCTCTTAAATTTAATTCCGATGCAATTTCTGTGTTTCATCATCAATGGGAAGGTCCAAGGGATACAGTAAACCTGCAGAGGTGCATCGGAATGTAAAACTGGTGACACAGGAAACGCTCAAAACATAGACAGTAGGAAGACTCAGTCTTTCTGTACTTAAGTCGGCATTGTGTCTCCAATATTTAATTCCGATGCGATTTCTGTGTTTCATCGACAATGGGAAGGTCCAAGGGATACAGTAAACCTGCAGAGGTGCATCAGAATGTAAAACTGGTGACAAAGGAAACGCTCAAAACATTGTCCGTACGTAGACTGTTATCTTGTACTTAAGTAGGCATTGTGTCTCTTATATTTAATTCCGATGCGATTTCTGTGTTTCATCGACAAGCGGAAGGTCCAAGGGATACAGTAAACCGGCAGAGGTGCATCGGAATGTAAAACTGGTGACACAGGAAACGCCCAAGACATTGACCGTACGATGACTGTTTTCTTGTACCTAAGTCGGCATTGTGTCTCTTATATTTCATTTCGATGCAATTTCTGTGTTTCATCGTCAATGGGAAGGTCCAAGAAGGGATACAGGAAACCTGCAGAGGTGCATCGGAATGTCAAACTGGTAACACAGGAAAGGCTCAAAACATAGAGAGTAGGAAGACTCAGTCTTCCTGTACTTAAGTTGGCATTGTGACCCTTATATTTAATTCCGATGCAATTTCTGTCTTTCATAGTCAATGGGAAGGTCCAAGGGATACAGTAAACCTGCAGAGTTGCATCGGCATGTAAAACTGGTGACACAGGAAACGCTTAAAACATAGACAGAGGAACACTCAGTCATCCCATACTTAAGTTGGCATTGGGTCTCTTGTATTTATTTCCGATGAAATGTCTGTGTTTCATCGTGAATGGGAAGGTCCAAGGGATATACTAAACCTGCAGAGGTGCGTCAGAAAGTAAATCTGATGACACAGGAAACGCTCAAAACATAGACTGTAGGAGGACTTAGTCTTCCTGTACTTAAGTCGGCATTGTGTCTCTTATATTTAATTCCGATGCAATTTCTGTGTTTCATCGTCACTGTGAAGGTCCAAGGGATACAGTAAACCTGTAGAGGTGCATCGGAATGTAAAACTGGTGACACAGGAAAAGCTCAAAGCATAGAGTGTAATAAGACTCAGTCTTCCTGTACTTCAGTTGGCAGTGTGTCTCTTATATTTAATTCCGATGCAATTTCTGTGTTTGATCGTCAATGAGAAGGTCCAAGGGAAACAGTAAACCTGCAGAGGTGCATCAGAATGTAAAACTGGTGACACAGGAAACGCTCAAAACATAGACAGTAGGAAGACTCAGTCTCCCTGTACTTAAGTCGGCATTGTGTCTCTTACATTTATTTCCGATGAAATTTCTATGTTTCATCGTCAATGGGAAGGTCCAAGGGATACAGTAAACCTGCAGAGGTCCATCAGAATGTAAAACTGGTGACACAGGAAACGCTCAACACATAGACAGTAGGAAGACTCATTCTTCCAGTACTTAAGTCGGCATTGTGTCTCTTATATTTAATTCCGATGCAATTTCTGTGTTTCATCGTCAATGGGAAGGTCCAAGGGAAACAGTAAACCTGCAGAGGTGCATCGGAATGTAAAACTGGTGACACAGGAAACGCTCAAAACATAGACAGTAGGAAGACTCAGTCTTCCTGTACTTAAGTCGGCATTGTGTCTCTTGTATTTAATTCCGATGAAATTTCTGTGTTTCATCGTGAATGGGAAGGTGAAGGGGGTATAGTAATCCTGCAGAGGTGCATCGGAAAGTAAAACTGATGACACAGGAAACGCTCAAAACATAGACAGTAGGAAGACTCTGTCTTCCTGTACTTAAGTCGGCATTGTGTCTCTTATATTTAATTCCGATGCAATTTCTGTGTTTCATCGTCAATGGGAAGGTCCAAGGGATACAGTAAGCCTGCAGAGGTGCATCAGAATGTAAAACTGGTGACACAGGAAACGTTCAAAGCATAGAGTGTAGGAAGACTCAGTCTTCCTGTACTTCAGTCGGCAGTGTGTCTCTTATATTTAATTCCGATGCAATTTCTGTGTTTCATCGTCAATGGGAAGTTCCAAGGGAAACAGTAAACCTGCAGAGGTGCATCGGAATGTAAAACTGGTAACACAGGAAACGCTCAAAACATAGACAGTAGGAAGACTCAGTCTTCCTGTACTTAAGTCGGCATTGTGTCTCTTATATTTATTTCCGATGAAATTTCTATGTTTCATCGACAATGGGAAGGTCCAAGGGATACAGTAAACCTGCAGAGGTGCATCAGAATGTAAAACTGGTGACACAGGAAACGCTCAACACATAGACAGTAGGAAGACTCATTCTTCCAGTACTTAAGTCGGCATTGTGTCTCTTATATTTAATTCCGATGCAATTTCTGAGTTTCATCGTCAATGGGAAGGTCCAAGGAATACAGTAAACCTGCAGAGGTGCATCGGAATGTAAAACTAGTGACACAGGAAACGCTCAAAGCATAGAGTGTAGGAAGACTCAGTCTTCCTGTACTTCAGTCGGCAGTGTGTCTCTTATATTTAATTCCGATGCAATTTCTTTCATCGTCAATGGGAAGTTCCAAGGGAAACAGTAAACCTGCAGAGGTGCATCGGAATGTAAAACTGGTAACACAGGAAACGCTCAAAACATAGACAGTAGGAAGACTCAGTCTTCCTGTACTTAAGTCGGCATTGTGTCTCTTATATTTATTTCCGATGAAATTTCTATGTTTCACCGTCAATGGGAAGGTCCAAGCGATACAGTAAACCTGCAGATGTGCATCAGAATGTAAAAATGGTGACACAGGAAACGCTCAACACATAGACAGTAGGAAGGCTCATTCTTCCAGTACTTTAGTCGGCATTGCGTCTCTTATATTTAATTCCGATGCACTTTCTGTGTTTCATCGTCAATGGGAAGGTCCAAGGCATACAGTAAGCCTGCAGAGGTGCATCAGAATGTAAAACTGGTGACACAGGAAACGCTCAAAGCATAGAGAGTAGGAAGACTCAGTCTTCCTGTACTTAAGTCGGCATTGTGTCTCCTATATTTAAGTCCGATGCGATTTGTGTGTTTCATCGACAATGGGAAGGTCCGAGGGATACAGTAAACCTGCAGAGGTGCATCAGAATGTAAAACTGGTGACACAGGATACGCTCAAAACATTGTCCGTACGTAGACTGTTATCTTGTACATAAGTAGGCATTGTGTCTCTTATATTTAATTCCGATGCGATTTCTGTGTTTCATCGACAAGGGGAAGGTCCAAGGGACACAGTAAACCGGCAGAGGTGCATCGCAATGTAAAACTGGTGACTCAGGAAACGCTCAAGACATTGACCGTACGAAGACTGTTTTCTTGTACCTAAGTCGGCATTGTGTCTCTTATATTTAATTTCGATGCAATTTCTGTGTTTCATCGTCAATGGGAAGGTCCAAGAAGGGATACAGGAAACCTGTAGAGGTGCATCGGAATGTCAAACTGGTATCACAGGAAACGATAAAAACATAGAGAGTAGGAAGACTCAGTCTTCCTGTACTTAAGTTGGCATTGTGACCCTTATATTTAATTCCGATGCAATTTCTGTGTTTCATAGTCAATGGGAAGGTCCAAGGGATACAGTAAACCTGCAGAGTTGCATCGGAATGTTAAACTGGTGACACAGGAAACGCTCAAAATATAGACAGAGGAACACTCAGTCGTCCCATACTTAAGTCGGCATTGGGTCTCTTATATTTATTTCCGATGAAATGTCTGTGTTTCATCGTGAATGGGAAGGTCCAAGGGATATAGTAAACCTGCAGAGGTGCGTCAGAAAGTAAAACTGATGACACAGGAAACGCTCAAAACATAGACAGTAGGAGGACTTAGTCTTCCTGTACTTAAGTCGGCATTGTGTCTCTTATATTTAATTCCGATGCAATTTCTGTGTTTCATCGTCACTGTGAAGGTCCAAAGGATACAGTAAACCTGTAGAGGTGCATCGGAATGTAAAACTGGTGACACAGGAAACGCTCAAAGCATAGAGTGTATTAAGACTCAGTCTTCCTGTACTTCAGTCGGCAGTGTGTCTCTTATATTTAATTCCGATGCAATTTCTGTGTTTGATCGTCAATGGGAAGGTCCAAGGGAAAGAGTAAACCTGCAGAGGTGCATCGGAATGTAAAACTGGTGACACAGGAAACGCTCAAAACATAGGCAGTAGGAAGACTCAGTCTTCCTGTACTTAAGTCGGCATGGTGTCTCTTATATTTATTTCCGATGAAATTTCTATGTTTCATCGTCAATGGGAAGGTCCAAGGGATACAGTAAACCTGCAGAGGTGCATCGGAATGTAAAACTAGTGACACAGGAAACGCTCAAAGCATAGACAGTAGGAAGACTCAGTCTTCCTGTACTTAAGTCGGCATTGTGTCTTTTATATTTAATTCCGATGCAATTTCTGTGTTTCATCGTCAATGGGAAGGTCCAAGGGAAACAGTAAACCTGCAGAGGTGCATCGGAATGTAAAACTGGTGACACAGGAAACGCTCAAAACATAGACAGTAGGAAGACTCAGTCTTCCTGTACTTCAGTCGGCATTGTGTCTCTTATATTTAATTCCGATGCAATTTCTGTTTTTCATCGTCAATGGGAAGGTCCAAGGGATACAGTAAACCTGCAGAAGTGTATCAGAATGTAAAACTGTTGACACAGGAAACGCTCAACAAATAGACAGTAGGAAGACTCATTCTTCCTGTACCTAAGTCGGCATTGTGTCTCTTATATTTAATTCCGATGCAATTTCTGTGTTTCATCGTCAATGGGAAGGTCCAAGGGATACAGTAAACCTGCAGAGCTGCATCGGAATGTAAAACTAGGGACACATGAAACGCTCAAAACATAGACAGTAGGAATACTCAGTCTTCCTATACTTAAGTCGGCATTGTGTCTCTTATATTTAATTCCGATGCAATTTCTGTGTTCCATCGTCAAAGGGAAGGTCCAAGGGATACAGTAATCCTGCAGAGGTGCATCAGAATGTAAAACTGCTGACACAGGAAACGCTCAAAACATAGACAGTAGAAAGACTCAGTCTTCCTGTACTTAAGTCGGCATTGTGTTTCTTATATGTAATTCCGATGCAATTTCTGTGTTTCATCGTCAATGGGAAGATCCAATGGATACAGAAAACCTGCAGAGGTGCATCAGAATGTAAAACTGGTGACACAGGAAGCGCTCAAAACATAGGCAGTAGGAAGACTCAGTCTTCCTGTTCTTAAGTCAGCATTGTGTTTCTTATATTTAATTCCGATGCGATTTCTGTGTTTCATCGACAATGGGAAGGTCCAAGGGATACAGTAAACCTGCAGAGATGCATCGGAATGTAAAACTGGTAACACAGGAAACGCTCAAAACCTTGACCGTACGAAGACTGTTTTCTTGTACTTAAGTCGGCATTGTGTCTCTTATATTTAATTCCGATGCAATTTCTGTGTTTCATCGTCAATGGGAAGGTCCAAGGGATACAGTAAACCTGCAGAGGTGCATCAGAATGTAAAACTGGTGACACAGGAAACGCTCAACACATAGACAGTAGGAAGACTCATTCTTCCTGTACTTAAGTCGGCTTTGTGTCTCTTATATTTAATTCCGATGCAATTTCTGTGTTTCATCGTCAATGGGAAGGTCCAAGGAATACAGTAAACCTGCAGAGGTGCATCGGAATGTAAAACTAGTGACACAGGAAACGCTCAAATCATAGACAGTAGGAAGACTCTGTCTTCCTGTACTTAAGTCGCCATTGTGTCCCTTATATTTAATTCCGATGCAATTTCTGTGTTTCATCGTCAATGGGAAGGTCCAAGGCATACAGTAAGCCTGCAGAGGTGCATCAGAATGTAAAACTGGTGACACAGGAAACGCTCAAAGCATAGAGAGTAGGAAGACTCAGACTTCCTGTACTTAAGTCGGCATTGTGTTTCTTATATTTAATTCCGATGCGATTTCTGTGTTTCATCGACAATGGGAAGGTCCAAGGGATACAGTAAACCGGCTGAGATGCATCGGAATGTAAAACTGGTGACACAGGAAACGCTCAAAATATTGACCGTACGAAGACTGTTTTCTTGTACTTAAGTCAGCATTGTGTCTCTTTTATTTATTTCCGATGCAATTTCTGTGTTTCATCGTCAATGGGAAGGTCCAAGGGATACAGTAAACCTGCAGAGGTGCAACGGAATGTCAAACTGGTAACACAGGAAACGCTCAAAACATAGACAGTAGGAAGACTCAGTCTTCCTGTACTTAAGTCGGCATTGTGTCTCTTATATTTATTTCCGATGAAATTTCTATGTTTCACCGTCAATGGGAAGGTCCAAGCGATACAGTAAACCTGCAGATGTGCATCAGAATGTAAAACTGGTGACACAGGAAACGCTCAACACATAGACAGTAGGAAGGCTCATTCTTCCAGTATTTAAGTCGGCATTGTGTCTCTTATATTTAATTCCGATGCAAATTCTGTGTTTCATCGTCAATGGGAAGGTCCAAGGAATACAGTAAACCTGCAGAGGTGCATCGGAATGTAAAACTAGTGACACAGGAAACGCTCAGATCATAGACAGTAGGAAGACTCTGTCTTCCTGTACTTAAGTCGCCATTGTGTCTCTTATATTTAATTCCGATGCAATTTCTGTGTTTCATCGTCAATGGGAAGATCCAAGGCATACAGTATGCCTGCAGAGGTGCATCAGAATGTAAAACTGGTGACACAGGAAACGCTCAAAGCATAGAGAGTAGGAAGACTCAGACTTCCTGTACTTCAGTCGGCATTGTGTCTCTTATATTTAATTCCGATGCAATTTCTGTGTTTCATCGTCAATGGGAAGGTCCAAGGAATACAGTAAACCTGCAGAGGTGCATCGGAATGTAAAACTAGTGACACAGGAAACGCTCAAAACATAGACAGTAGGAAGACTCAGTCTTCCTGTACTTAAGTCGGCATTGTGTCTCTTATATTTAATTCCGATGCAATTTCTGTGTTTCATCGTCAATGGGAAGGTCCAAGGGAAACAGTAAACCTGCAGAGGTGCATCGGAATGTAAAACTGGTGACACAGGAAACGCTCAAAACATAGACAGTAGGAAGACTCAGTCTTCCTGTACTTAAGTCGGCATTGTGTCTCTTGTATTTAATTCCGATGAAATTTCTGTGTTTCATCGTGAATGGGAAGGTCCAAGGGAAACAGTAAACCTGCAGAGGTGCATCGGAATGTAAAACTGATGACACAGGATACGCTCAAAACATAGACAATAGGAAGACTTAGTCTTCCTGTACTTCAGTCGGCATTGTGTCTCTTATATTTAATTCCGATGCAATTTCTGTTTTTCATCGTCAATGGGAAGGTCCAAGGGATACAGTAAACCGGCAGAGGTGCATCTGAATGTAAAACTGATGACACAGAAAACGCACAAAACATAGGCAGTAGGAAGACTCAGTCTTCCTGTACTTAAGTCGGCATTGTGTCTCTTATATTTAATTCCGATGCAATTTCTGTGTTTCATCGTCAATGGGAAGGTCCAAGGGATACAGTAATCCTGCAGAGGTGCATCAGAATGTAAAACTGCTGACACAGGAAACGCTCAAATCATAGACAGTAGAAAGACTCAGTCTTCCTGTACTTAAGTCGGCATTGTGTTTCTTATATGTAATTCCGATGCAATTTCTGTGTTTCATCGTCAATGGGAAGGTCCAATGGATACAGAAAATCTGCAGAGGTGCATCAGAATGTAAAACTGGTGACACAGGAAACGCTCAAAACATAGGCAGTAGGAAGACTCAGTCTTCCTGTTCTTAAGTCGGCATTGTGTTTCTTATATTTAATTCCGATGCGATTTCTGTGTTTCATCGACAGTGGGAAGGTCCAAGGGATACAGTAAACCGGCAGAGATGCATCGGAATGTAAAACTGGTAACACAGGAAACGCTCAAAACATTGACCGTACGAAGACTGTTTTCTTGTACTTAAGTCGGCATTGTGTCTCTTATATTTAATTTCGATGCAATTTCTGTGTTTCATCGTCAATGGGAAGGTCCAAGGGATACAGGAAACCTGCAGAGGTGCATCGGAATGTAAAACTGGTAACACAGGAAACGCTCAAAGCATAGAGAGTAGGAAGACTCAGTCTTCCTGTACTTAAGTCGGCATTGTGTCTCTTATATTTAATTCCGATGCAATTTCTGTGTTTCATCGTCAATGGGACGGTCCAAGGGATACAGTAAACCTGCAGAGGTGCATCGGAATGTAAAACTGGTGACACAGGAAACGCTCAAAACATAGACAGTAGGAAGACTCAGTCTTCCTATACAGAGGTCGGCATTGTGTCTCTTATATTTATTTCCGATGAAATTTCTGTGTTTCATCGTGAATGGGAAGGTCCAAGGGATATAATAAACCTGTAGAGGTGCATCGGAAAAGAAAACTTGTGACACAGGATACGCTCAAATTATAGACAGTAGAAAGACTCAGTCTTCCTGTACTTAAGTCGGCATTGTGTCTCTTATATTTAATTCCGATGCAATTTCTGTGTTTCATCGTCAACGGGAAGATCCAAGGGATACAGTAAACCTGCAGAGGTGCATCAGAATGTAAAAATGGTAACACAGGACACGCTCAAAACATAGACTGTAGGGAGACTCAGTCTTCCCGTACTTAAGTCGGCATTGTGTCTCTTATATTTAATTCCGATGCAATTTCTGTGTTTCATCGTCAATGGGAAGGTCCAAGGGATACAGTAAAACTGCAGGGGTGCATCAGAATGTAAAACTGGTGACACAGGAAACGCTCAACACATAGACAGTAGGAAGACTCATTCTTCCTGTACTTAAGTCGGCTTTGTGTCTCTTATATTTAATTCCCATGCAATTTCTGTGTTTCATCGTCAATGGGAAGGTCCAAGGAATACAGTAAACCTGCAGAGGTGCATCGGAATGTAAAACTAGTGACACAGGAAACGCTCAAATCATAGACAGTAGGAAGACTCTGTCTTCCTGTACTTAAGTCGCCATTGTGTCTCTTATATTTAATTCCGATGCAATTTCTGCGTTTCATCGTCACTGGGAAGGTCCAAGGCATACAGTAAGCCTGCAGAGGTGCATCAGAATGTAAAACTGGTGACACAGGAAACGCTCAAAGCATAGAGAGTAGGAAGACTCAGACTTCCTGTACTTCAGTCGGCATTGTGTCTCTTATATTTAATTCCGATGCAATTTCTGTGTTTCATCGTCAATGGGAAGGTCCAAGGGATACAGTAAACCTGCAGAGGTGCATCGGAAGGTAAAACTGGTGACACAGGAAACGCTCAAAACATAGACAGTAGGAAGACTCAGTCTTTCTGTACTTAAGTCGGCATTGTGTCTCCTATATTTAATTCCAATGCGATTTCTGTGTTTCATCGACAATTGGAAGGTCCAAGGGATACAGTAAACCTGCAGATGTGCATCAGAATGTCAAACTGGTGACACAGGAAACGCTCAACACATTGACAGTAGGAAGGCTCATTCTTCCTGTATTTAAGTCGGCATTGTGTCTCTTATATTTAATTCCGATGCAAATTCTGTGTTTCATCGTCAATGGGAAGGTCCAAGGAATACAGTAAACCTGCAGAGGTGCATCGGAATGTAAAACTGGTGACACAGGAAACGCTCGAAACATAGACAGTAGGAAGACTCAGTCTTCCTGTACTTAAGTCGGCATTGTGTCTCTTATATTTAATTCCGATGCAATTTCTGTGTTTCATCGTCAACGGGAAGGTCCAAGGGATACAGTAAACCTGCAGAGGTGCATCGGAATGTAAAACTGGTGACACAGGAAACGCTCAAAACATAGACAGTAGGAAGACTCAGTCTTCCTATACAGAGGTCGGCATTGTGTCTCTTATATTTATTTCCGATGAAATTTCTCGGTTTCATCGTGAATGGGAAGGTCCAAGGGATATAATAAACCTGTAGAGGTGCATCGGAAAAGAAAACTTGTGACACAGGATACGCTCAAATTATAGACAGTAGAAAGACTCAGTCTTCCTGTACTTAAGTCGCCATTGTGTCTCTTATATTTAATTCCGATGCAATTTCTGTGTTTCATCGTCAATGGGAAGGTCCAAGGCATACAGTAAGCCTGCAGAGGTGCATCAGAATGTAAAACTGGTGACACAGGAAACGCTCAAAGCATAGAGAGTAGGAAGACTCAGACTTCCTGTACTTCAGTCGGCATTGTGTCTCTTATATTTAATTCCGATGCAATTTCTGTGTTTCATCGACAATGGGAAAGTCCAAGGGATACAGTAAACCGGCTGAGTCGCATCGGAATGTAAAACTGGTGACACAGGAAACGCTCAAAACATTGACCGTACGAAGACTGTTTTCTTGTACTTAAGTCGGCATTGTGTCTCTTATATTTATTTCCGATGCAATTTCTGTGTTTCATCGTCAATGGGAAGGTCCAAGGGATACAGTATACCTGCAGAGGTGCATCGGAATGTCAAACTGGTAACACAGGAAACGCTCAAATCATAGACAGTAGGAAGACTCAGTCTTCCTGTACTTAAGTCGGCATTGTGTCTCTTATATTTATTTCCGATGAAATTTCTATGTTTCACCGTCAATGGGAAGGTCCAAGCGATACAGTAAACCTGCAGATGTGCATCAGAATGTCAAACTGGTGACACAGGAAACGCTCAACACATTGACAGTAGGAAGGCTCATTCTTCCTGTATTTAAGTCGGCATTGTGTCTCTTATATTTAATTCCGATGCAAATTCTGTGTTTCATCGTCAATGGGAAGGTCCAAGGAATACAGTAAACCTGCAGAGGTGCATCGGAATGTAAAACTAGTGACACAGGAAACGCTCAAAACATAGACAGTAGGAAGACTCAGTCTTCGTGTACTTAAGTCGGCATTGTGACTCTTATATTTAATTCCGATGCAATTTCTGTGTTTCATCGTCAATGGGAAGGTCCAAGGGAAACAGTAAACCTGCAGAGGTGCATCGGAATGTAAAACTGGTGACACAGGAAACGCTCAAAACATAGACAGTAGGAAGACTCAGTCTTCCTGTACTTAAGTCGGCATTGTGTCTCTTATATTTAATTCCGATGCAATTTCTGTGTTTCATCGTCAACGGGAAGGTCTAAGGGATACAGTAAACCTGCAGAGGTGCATCGGAATGTAAAACTGGTGACACAGGAAACGCTCAAAACATAGACAGTAGGAAGACTCAGTCTTCCTATACAGAGGTCGGCATTGTGTCTCTTATATTTAATTCCGATGCAATTTCTGTGTTTCATCGTGAATGGGAAGGTCCAAGGGATATAATAAACCTGTAGAGGTGCATCGGAAAAGAAAACTTGTGACACAGGATACGCTCAAATTATAGACAGTAGAAAGACTCAGTCTTCCTGTACTTAAGTCGGCATTGTGTCTCTTATATTTAATTCCGATGCAATTTCTGTGTTTCATCGTCAACGGGAAGGTCCAAGGGATATAGTAAACCTGCAGAGGTGCATCAGAATGTAAAAATGGTAACACAGGTAACGCTCAAAACATAGACTGTAGGAAGACTCAGTCTTCCCGTACTTAAGGCGGCATTGTGTCTCTTATATTTAATTCCGATGCAATTTCTGTGTTTCATCGTCAATGGGAAGGTCCAAGGGATACAGTAAAACTGCAGGGGTGCATCAGAATGTAAAACTGGTGACACAGGAAACGCTCAACACATAGACAGTAGCAAGACTCATTCTTCCTGTACTTAAGTCGGCTTTGTGTCTCTTATATTTAATTCCGATGCAATTTCTGTGTTTCATCGTCAATGGGAAGGTCCAAGGAATACAGTAAACCTGCAGAGGTGCATCGGAATGTAAAACTAGTGACACAGGAAGCGCTCAAATCATAGACAGTAGGAAGACTCTGTCTTCCTGTACTTAAGTCGCCATTGTGTCTCTTATATTTAATTCCGATGCAATTTCTGTGTTTCATCGTCAATGGGAAGGTCCAAGGCATACAGTAAGCCTGCAGAGGTGCATCAGAATGTAAAACTCGTGACACAGGAAACGCTCAAAGCATAGAGAGTAGGAAGACTCAGACTTCCTGTACTTCAGTCGGCATTGTGTCTCTTATATTTAATTCCGATGCAATTTCTGTGTTTCATCGTCAATGGGAAGGTCCAAGGGATACAGTAAACCTGCAGAGGTGCATCGGAATGTAAAACTGGTGACACAGGAAACGCTCAAAACATAGACCGTAGGAAGACTCAGTCTTTCTGTACTTAAGTCGGCATTGTGTCTCCTATATTTAATTCCAATGCGATTTCTGTGTTTCATCGACAATTGGAAGGTCCAAGGGATACAGTAAACCTGCAGAGGTGCATCAGAATGTAAAACTGGTGACACAGGAAACGCTCAAAACGTAGACAGTAGGAAGACTCAATCTTCCTGTACTTAAGTCGGCATTGTGTTTCTTATATTTAATTCCGATGCGATTTCTGTGTTTCATCGACAATGGGAAGGTCCAAGGGATACAGTAAACCGGCTGAGATGCATCGGAATGTAAAACTGGTGACACAGGAAACGCTCAAAACATTGACCGTACGAAGCCTGTTTTCTTGTACTTAAGTCGGCATTGTGTCTCTTATATTTATTTCCGATGCAATTTCTGTGTTTCATCGTCAATGGGAAGGTCCAAGGGATACAGTAAACCTGCAGAGGTGCATCGGAATGTCAAACTGGTAACACAGGAAACGCTCAAAACATAGACAGTAGGAAGACTCAGTCTTCCTGTACTTAAGTCGGCATTGTGTCTCTTATATTTATTTCCGATGAAATTTCTATGTTTCACCGTCAATGGGAAGGTCCAAGCGATACAGTAAACCTGCAGATGTGCATCAGAATGTCAAACTGGTGACACAGGAAACGCTCAACACATTGACAGTAGGAAGGCTCATTCTTCTTGTATTTAAGTCGGCATTGTGTCTCTTATATTTAATTCCGATGCAAATTCTGTGTTTCATCGTCAATGGGAAGGTCCAAGGAATACAGTAAACCTGCAGAGGTGCATCGGAATGTAAAACTAGTGACACAGGAAACGCTCAAAACATAGACAGTAGGAAGACTCAGTCTTCGTGTACTTAAGTCGGCATTGTGTCTCTTATATTTAATTCCGATGCAATTTCTGTGTTTCATCGTCAATGGGAAGGTCCAAGGGAAACAGTAAACCTGCAGAGGTGCATCGGAATGTAAAACTGGTGACACAGGAAACGCTCAAAACATAGACAGTAGGAAGACTCAGTCTTCCTGTACTTAAGTCGGCATTGTGTCTCTTATATTTAATTCCGATGCAATTTCTGTGTTTCATCGTCAATGGGAAGGTCCAAGGGATACAGTAAACCTGCAGAGGTGTATCGGAATGTAAAACTGGTGACACAGGAAACGCTCAAAACATAGACAGTAGGAAGACTCAGTCTTTCTGTACTTAAGTCGGCATTGTGTCTCCTATATTTAATTCCAATGCGATTTCTGTGTTTCATCGACAATGAGAAGGTCCAAGGGATACAGTAAACCTGCAGAGGTGCATCAGAATGTAAAACTGGTGTCACAGGAAACGCTCAAAACGTAGACAGTAGGAAGACTCAGTCTTCCTGTACTTAAGTCGGCATTGTGTTTTTTATATTTAATTCCGATGCGATTTCTGTGTTAAATCGACAGTGGGAAGGTCCAAGGGATACAGTAAACCGGCTGAGATGCATCGGAATGTAAAACTGGTGACACAGGAAACGCTCAAAACATTGACCGTACGAAGACTGTTTTCTTGTACTTAAGTCGGCATTGTGTCTCTTATATTATTTCCGATGCAATTTCTGTGTTTCATCGTCAATGGGAAGGTCCAAGGGATACAGTAAACCTGCAGAGGTGCATCGGAATGTCAAACTGGTAACACAGGAAACGCTCAAAGCATAGAGAGTAGGAAGACTCAGTCTTCCTGTACTTAAGTCGGCATTGTGTTTCTTATATTTAATTCCGATGCAATTTCTGTGTTTCATCGACAATGGGACGGTCCAAGGGATACAGTAAACCTGCAGAGGTGCATCGGAATGTAAAACTGGTGACACAGGAAACGCTCAAAACATAGACAGTAGGAAGACTCAGTCTTATTATACAGAAGTCGGCATTGTGTCTCTTATATTTATTTCCGATGAAATTTCTATGTTTCATCGTGAATGGGAAGGTCCAAGGGATATAATAAACCTGTAGAGGTGCAGCGGAAAAGAAAACTTGTGACACAGGATACGCTCAAATTATAGACAGTAGGAAGACTCAGTCTTCCTGTAGTTAAGTCGGCATTGTGTCTCTTATATTTAATTCCGATGCAATTTCTGTGTTTCATCGTCAACGGGAAGGTCCAAGGGATACAGTAAACCTGCAGAGGTGCATCAGAATGTAAAACTGGTAACACAGGAAACGCTCAAAACATAGACTGTAGGAAGACTCAGTCTTCCTGTACTTAAGTCGGCATTGTGTCTCTTATATTTAATTCCGATGCAATTTCTGTGTTTCATCGTCAATGGGAAGGTCCAAGGGATACAGTAAACCTGCAGAGGTGCATCAGAATGTAAAACTGGTGACACAGGAAACGCTCAACACATAGACAGTAGGAAGACTCATTCTTCCT
This sequence comes from Schistocerca nitens, assembly GCF_023898315.1. Taxonomy (NCBI): domain Eukaryota; kingdom Metazoa; phylum Arthropoda; class Insecta; order Orthoptera; family Acrididae; genus Schistocerca; species Schistocerca nitens. The sequence continues at coordinate 765,459,188 of NC_064619.1, forward strand.
GTACTTAAGTCGGCTTTGTGTCTCTTATATTTAATTCCGATGCAATTTCTGTGTTTCATCGTCAATGGGAAGGTCCAAGGGATACAGCAAACCTGCAGAGGTGCATCGGAATGTAAAACTGGTGACACAGGAAACGCTCAAAACATAGAAAGTAGGAAGACTCAGTCTTTCTGTACTTAAGTCGGCATTGTGTCTCCTATATTTAATTCCAATGCGATTTCTGTGTTTCATCGACAATGGGAAGGTCCATGGGATACAGTAAACCTGCAGAGGTGCATCAGAATGTAAAACTGGTGACACAGGAAACGCTCAAAACGTAGACAGTAGGAAGACTCAGTCTTCCTGTACTTAAGTCGGCATTGTGTTTCTTATATTTAATTCCGATGCGATTTCTGTGTTTCATCGACAATGGGAAGGTCCAAGGGATACAGTAAACCGGCTGAGATGCATCGGAATGTAAAACTGGTGACACAGGAAACGCTCAAAACATTGACCGTACGAAGACTGTTTTCTTGTACTTAAGTCGGCATTGTGTCTCTTATATTTATTTCCGATGCAATTTCTGTGTTTCATCGTCAATGGGAAGGTCCAAGGGATACAGTAAACCTGCAGAGGTGCATCGGAATGTCAAACTGGTAACACAGGAAACGCTCAAAACATAGACAGTAGGAAGACTCAGTCTTCCTGTACTTAAGTCGGCATTGTGTCTCTTATATTTATTTCCGATGAAATTTCTATGTTTCACCGTCAATGGGAAGGTCCAAGCGATACAGTAAACCTGCAGATGTGCATCAGAATGTAAAACTGGTGACACAGGAAACGCTCAACACACAGACAGTAGGAAGGCTCATTCTTCCAGTATTTAAGTCGGCATTGTGTCTCTTATATTTAATTCCGATGCAAATTCTGTGTTTCATCGTCAATGGGAAGGTCCAAGGAATACAGTAAACCTGCAGAGGTGCATCGGAATGTAAAACTAGTGACACAGGAAACGCTCAAAACATAGACAGTAGGAAGACTCAGTCTTCCTGTACTTAAGTCGGCATTGTGTCTCTTATATTTAATTCCGATGCAATTTCTGTGTTTCATCGTCAATGGGAAGGTCCAAGGGAAACAGTAAACCTGCAGAGGTGCATCGGAATGTAAAACTGGTGACACAGGAAACGCTCAAAACATAGACAGTACGAAGACTCAGTCTTCCTGTACTTAAGTCGGCATTGTGTCTCTTGTATTTAATTCCGATGAAATTTCTGTGTTTCATCGTGAATGGGAAGGTCCAAGGGAAACAGTAAACCTGCAGAGGTGCATCGGAATGTAAAACTGATGACACAGGATACGCTCAAAACATAGACAATAGGAAGACTTAGTCTTCCTATACTTCAGTCGGCATTGTGTCTCTTATATTTAATTCCGATGCAATTTCTGTTTTTCATCGTCAATGGGAAGGTCCAAGGGATACAGTAAACCTGCAGAGGTGCATCTGAATGTAAAACTGATGACACAGAAAACGCACAAAACATAGGCAGTAGGAAGACTCAGTCTTCCTGTTCTTAAGTCGGCATTGTGTCTCTTATATTTAACTCCGATGCAATTTCTCTGTTTCATCGTCAATGGGAAGGTCCAAGAAATACAGTAATCCTGCAGAGGTGCATCGGAATGTAAAACTGCTGACACAGGAAACGCTCAAATCATAGACAGTAGAAAGACTCAGTCTTCCTGTACTTAAGTCGGCATTGTGTTTCTTATATGTAATTCCGATACAATTTCTGTGTTTCATCGTCAATGGGAAGGTCCAATGGATACAGAAAACCTGCAGAGGTGCATCAGAATGTAAAACTGGTGACACAGGAAACGCTCAAAACATAGGCAGTAGGAAGACTCAGTCTTCCGTTACTTCAGTCGGCATTGTGTCTCTTATATTTAATTCCGATGCGATTTCTGTGTTTCATCGACAATGGGAAGGTCCAAGGGATACAGTAAACCGGCAGAGATGCATCGGAATGTAAAACTGGTGACACAGGAAACGCTCGAAACATTGATCGTACGAAGACTGTTTTCTTGTACTTAAGTCGGCATTGTGTCTCTTATATTTAATTTCGATGCAATTTCTGTGTTTCATCGTCAATGGGAAGGTCCAAGGGATACAGGAAACCTGCAGAGGTGCATCGGAATGTCAAACTGCTAACACAGGAAACGCTCAAAGCATAGAGAGTAGGAAGACTCAGTCTTCCTGTACATAAGTCGGCATTGTGTCTCTTATATTTAATTCCGATGCAATTGCTGTGTTTCATTGTCAATGGGACGGTCCAAGGGATACAGTAAACCTGCAGAGGTGCATCGGAATGTGAAACTGGTGACACAGGAAACGCTCAAAACATAGACAGTAGGAAGACTCAGTCTTCCTATACTTAAGTCGGCATTGTGTCTCTTATATTTATTTCCGATGAAATTTCTGTGTTTCATCGTGAATGGGAAGGTCCATGGGATATAGTAATTCTGTAGAGGTGCATCGGAAAATAAAACTGGTGACACAGGAAACGCTCAAATTATAGACAGTAGGAAGACTCAGTCTTCCTGTACTTAAGTCGGCATTGTGTCTCTTATATTTAATTCCGATGCAATTTCTGTGTTTCATCGTCAATGGGAAGGTCCAAGGGGTACAGTAAACCTGCAGAGGTGCATCAGAATGTAAAACTGGTAACACAGGAAACGCTCAAAACATAGACTGTAGGAAGACTCAGTCTTCCTGTACTTAAGTCGGCATTGTGTCTCTTATATTTAATTCCGATGCAATTTCTGTGTTTCATCGTCAATGGGAAGGATCAAGGGATACAGTAAACCTGCAGAGGTGCATCAGAATGTAAAACTGGTGACACAGGAAACGCTCAACACATAGACAGTAGGAAGACTCATTCTCCCTGTACCTAAGTCGGCTTTGTGTCTCTTATATTTAATTCCGATGCAATTTCTGTGTTTCATCGTCAATGGGAAGGTCCAAGGAATACAGTAAACCTGCAGAGGTGCATCGGAATGTAAAACTAGTGACACAGGAAACGCTCAAATCATAGACAGTAGGAAGACTCTGTCTTCCTGTACTTAAGTCGGCATTGTGTCTCTTATATTTAATTACGATGCAATTTCTGTGTTTCATCGTCAATGGGAGGGTCCAAGGCATACAGTAAGCCTGCAGAGGTGCATCAGAATGTAAAACTGGTGACACAGGAAACGCTCAAAGCATAGAGAGTAGGATGACTCAGTCTTCCTGTACTGAAGTCGGCATTGTGTCTCTTATATTTAATTCCGATGCAATTTCTGTGTTTCATCGTGAATGGGAAGGTCCAAGGGATACAGTAAACCTGCAGAGGTGCATCGGAATGTAAAACTGGTGACACAGGAAACGCTCAAAACATAGACAGTAGGAAGGCTCAGTCTTTCTGTACTTAAGTCGCCATTGTGTCTCCTATATCTAATTCCAATGCGATTTCTGTGTTTCATCTACAATGGGAAGGTCCAAGGGATTCAGTAAACCTGCAGAGGTGCATCGGAGTGTAAAACTGGTGACAAAGGAAACGCTCAAAACATTGTCCGTACGTAGACTGTTATCTTGTACTTAAGTAGGCATTGTGTCTCTCATATTTAATTCCGATGCGATTTCTGTGTTTCATCGACAAGGGGAAGGTCCAAGGGATGCAGTAAACCGGCAGAGGTGCATCGGAATGTAAAACTGGTGACACAGGAAACGCTCAAGACATTGACCGTACGAAGACTGTTTTCTTGTACTTAAGTCGGCATTGTGTCTCTTATATTTAATTTCGATGCAATTTCTGTGTTTCATCGTCAATGGGAAGGTCCAAGGGATACAGGAAACCTGCAGAAGTGCATCGGAATGTCAACCTGGTAACACAGGAAACGCTCAAAACATAGACAGTAGGAAGACTCAGTCTTCCTGTACTTAAGTTGGCATTGTGACTCTTATATTTAATTCCGATGCAATTCCTGTGTTTCATCGTCAATGGGAAGGTCCAAGGGAAACAGTAAACCTGCAGTGGTGCATCGGAATGTAAAACTGGTGACACAGGAAACGCTCAAAACATAGACTGTAGGAAGACTCAGTCTTCCTGTACTTAAGACAGCATTGTGTCTCTTATATTTAATTCCGATGCAATTTCTGTGTTTCATCGTCAATGGGAAGGTCCAAGGGATACAGTAAACCTGCAGATTTGCATCGGAATGTAAAACTAGTGACACAGGAAACGCTCAAAACATAGACAATAGGAAGACTCAGTCTTCGTGTACTTAAGTCGGCATTGTGTCTCTTATATTTAATTCCGATGCAAATTCTGTGTTTCATCGTCAATGGGAAGGTCCAAGGAATACAGTAAACCTGCAGAGGTGCATCGGAATGTAAAACTAGTGACACAGGAAGCGCTCAAAACATAGACAGTAGGAAGACTCAGTCTTCGTGTACTTAAGTCGGCATTGTGTCTCTTATATTTAATTCCGATGCAATTTCTGTGTTTCATCGTCAATGGGAAGGTCCAAGGGAAACAGTAAACCTGCAGAGGTGCATCGGAATGTAAAACTGGTGACACAGGAAACGCTCAAAACATAGACAGTAGGAAGACTCAGTCTTCCTGTACTTAAGTCGGCATTGTGTCTCTTATATTTAATTCCGATGCAATTTCTGTGTTTCATCGTCAATGGGAAGGTCCAAGGGATACAGTAAACCTGCAGAGGTGTATCGGAATGTAAAACTGGTGACACAGGAAACGCTCAAAACATAGACAGTAGGAAGACTCAGTCTTTCTGTACTTAAGTCGGCATTGTGTCTCCTATATTTAATTCCGATGCGAATTCTGTGTTTCATCGACAATGAGAAGGTCCAAGGGATACAGTAAACCTGCAGAGGTGCATCAGAATGTAAAACTGGTGTCACAGGAAACGCTCAAAACGTAGACAGTAGGAAGACTCAGTCTTCCTGTACTTAAGTCGGCATTGTGTTTTTTATATTTAATTCCGATGCGATTTCTGTGTTAAATCGACAGTGGGAAGGTCCAAGGGATACAGTAAACCGGCTGAGATGCATCGGAATGTAAAACTGGTGACACAGGAAACGCTCAAAACATTGACCGTACGAAGACTGTTTTCTTGTACTTAAGTCGGCATTGTGTCTCTTATATTATTTCCGATGCAATTTCTGTGTTTCATCGTCAATGGGAAGGTCCAAGGGATACAGTAAACCTGCAGAGGTGCATCGGAATGTCAAACTGGTAACACAGGAAACGCTCAAAACATAGACAGTAGGAAGACTCAGTCTTCCTGTACTTAAGTCGGCATTGTGTCTCTTATATTTATTTCCGATGAAATTTCTATGTTTCACCGTCAATGGGAAGGTCCAAGCGATACATTAAACCTGCAGATGTGCATCAGAATGTAAAACTGGTGACACAGGAAACGCTCAACACATAGACAGTAGGAAGGCTCATTCTTCCAGTATTTAAGTCGGCATTGTGTCTCTTATATTTCATTCCGATGCAAATTCTGTGTTTCATCGTCAATGGGAAGGTCCAAGGAATACAGTAAACCTGCAGAGGTGCATCGGAATGTAAAACTAGTGACACAGGAAACGCTCAAAACATAGACAGTAGGAAGACTCAGTCTTCCTGTACTTAAGTCGGCATTGTGTCTCTTATATTTAATTCCGATGCAATTTCTGTGTTTCATCGTCAATGGGAAGGTCCAAGGGAAACAGTAAACCTGCAGAGGTGCATCGGAAAGTAAAACTGATGACACAGGATACGCTCAAAACATAGACAATAGGAAGACTTAGTCTTCCTGTACTTCAGTCGGCATTGTGTCTCTTATGTTTAATTCCGATGCAATTTCTGTTTTTCATCGTCAATGGGAAGGTCCAAGGGATACACTAAACCGGCAGAGGTGCATCTGAATGTAAAACTGATGACACAGAAAACGCACAAAACATAGGCAGTAGGAAGACTCAGTCTTCCTGTACTTAAGTCGGCATTGTGTCTCTTATATTTAATTCCGATGCAATTTCTGTGTTTCATCGTCAATGGGAAGGTCCAAGGGATACAGTAATCCTGCAGAGGTGCATCAGAATGTAAAACTGCTGACACATGAAACGCTTAAAACATAGACAGTAGAAAGACTCAGTCTTCCTGTACTTAAGTCGGCATTGTGTTTCTTATATGTAATTCCGATGCAATTTCTGTGTTTCATCGTCAATGGGAAGGTCAAATGGATACAGAAAACCGGCAGATGTGCATCAGAATGTAAAACTGGTGACACAGGAAACGCTCAAAACATAGGCAGTAGGAAGACTCAGTCTTCCTGTTCTTAAGTCGGCATTGTGTTTCTTATATTTAATTCCGATGCGATTTCTGTGTTTCATCGACAATGGGAAGGTCCAAGGGATACAGTAAACCGGCAGAGATGCATCGGAATGTAAACCTGGTAACACAGGAAACGCTCAAAACATTGACCGTACGAAGACTGTTTTCTTGTACTTAAGTCGGCATTGTGTCTCTTATATTTAATTTCGATGCAATTTCTGTGTTTCATCGTCAATGGGAAGGTCCAAGGGATACAGGAAACCTGCAGAGGTGCATCGGAATGTAAAACTGGTAACACAGGAAACGCTCAAAGCATAGAGAGTAGGAAGACTCAGTCTTCCTGTACTTAAGTCGGCATTGTGTTTCTTATATTTAATTCCGATGCAATTTCTGTGTTTCATCGACAATGGGACGGTCCAAGGGATACAGTAAACCTGCAGAGGTGCATCGGAATGTAAAACTGGTGACACAGGAAACGCTCAAAACATAGACAGTAGGAAGACTCAGTCTTCCTATACAGAAGTCGGCATTGTGTCTCTTATATTTATTTCCGATGAAATTTCTGTGTTTCATCGTGAATGGGAAGGTCCAAGGGATATAATAAACCTGTAGAGGTGCAGCGGAAAAGAAAACTTGTGACACAGGATACGCTCAAATTATAGACAGTAGGAAGACTCAGTCTTCCTGTAGTTAAGTCGGCATTGTGTCTCTTATATTTAATTCCGATGCAATTTCTGTGTTTCATCGTCAACGGGAAGGTCCAAGGGATACAGTAAACCTGCAGAGGTGCATCAGAATGTAAAACTGGTAACACAGGAAACGCTCAAAACATAGACTGTAGGAAGACTCAGTCTTCCTGTACTTAAGTCGGCATTGTGTCTCTTATATTTAATTCCGATGCAATTTCTGTGTTTCATCGTCAATGGGAAGGTCCAAGGGATACAGTAAACCTGCAGAGGTGCATCAGAATGTAAAACTGGTGACACAGGAAACGCTCAACACATAGACAGTAGGAAGACTCATTCTTCCTGTACTTAAGTCGGCTTTGTGTCTCTTATATTTAATTCCGATGCAATTTCTGTGTTTCATCGTCAATGGGAAGGTCCAAGGGATACAGCAAACCTGCAGAGGTGCATCGGAATGTAAAACTGGTGACACAGGAAACGCTCAAAACATAGACAGTAGGAAGACTCAGTCTTTCTGTACTTAAGTCGGCATTGTGTCTCCTATATTTAATTCCAATGCGATTTCTGTGTTTCATCGACAATGGGAAGGTCCAAGGGATACAGTAAACCTGCAGAGGTGCATCAGAATGTAAAACTGGTGACACAGGAAACGCTCAAAACGTAGACAGTAGGAAGACTCAGTCTTCCTGTACTTAAGTCGGCATTGTGTTTCTTATATTTAATTCCGATGCGATTTCTGTGTTTCATCGACAATGGGAAGGTCCAAGGGATACAGTAAACCGGCTGAGATGCATCGGAATGTAAAACTGGTGACACAGGAAACGCTCAAAGCATTGACCGTACGAAGACTGTTTTCTTGTACTTAAGTCGGCATTGTGTCTCTTATATTTATTTCCGATGCAATTTCTGTGTTTCATCGTCAATGGGAAGGTCCAAGGGATACAGTAAAACTGCAGAGGTGCATCGGAATGTCAAACTGGTAACACAGGAAACGCTCAAAACATAGACAGTAGGAAGACTCAGTCTTCCTGTACTTAAGTCGGCATTGTGTCTCTTATATTTATTTCCGATGAAATTTCTATGTTTCACCGTCAATGTGAAGGTCCAAGGGATACAGTAAACCTGCAGATGTGCATCAGAATGTAAAACTGGTGACACAGGAAACGCTCAACACATAGACAGTAGGAAGGCTCATTCTTCCAGTATTTAAGTCGGCATTGTGTCTCTTATATTTAATTCCGATGCAAATTCTGTGTTTCATCGTCAATGGGAAGGTCCAAGGAATACAGTAAACCTGCAGAGGTGCATCGGAATGTAAAACTAGTGACACAGGAAACGCTCAAAACATAGACAGTAGGAAGACTCAGTCTTCCTGTACTTAAGTCGGCATTGTGTCTCTTATATTTAATTCCGATGCAATTTCTGTGTTTCATCGTCAATGGGAAGGTCCAAGGGAAACAGTAAACCTGCAGAGGTGCATCGGAATGTAAAACTGGTGACACAGGAAACGCTCAAAACATAGACAGTACGAAGACTCAGTCTTCCTGTACTTAAGTCGGCATTGTGTCTCTTGTATTTAATTCCGATGAAATTTCTGTGTTTCATCGTGAATGGGAAGGTCCAAGGGAAACAGTAAACCTGCAGAGGTGCATCGGAATGTAAAACTGATGACACAGGATACGCTCAAAACATAGACAATAGGAAGACTTAGTCTTCCTGTACTTCAGTCGGCATTGTGTCTCTTATATTTAATTCCGATGCAATTTCTGTTTTTCATCGTCAATGGGACGGTCCAAGGGATACAGTAAACCTGCAGAGGTGCATCGGAATGTAAAACTGATGACACAGAAAACGCACAAAACATAGGCAGTAGGAAGACTCAGTCTTCCTGTTCTTAAGTCGGCATTGTGTCTCTTATATTTAATTCCGATGCAATTTCTCTGTTTCATCGTCAATGGGAAGGTCCAAGAAATACAGTAATCCTGCAGAGGTGCATCGGAATGTAAAACTGCTGACACAGGAAACGCTCAAATCATAGACAGTAGAAAGACTCAGTCTTCCTGTACTTAAGTCGGCATTGTGTTTCTTATATGTAATTCCGATGCAATTTCTGTGTTTCATCGTCAATGGGAAGGTCCAATGGATACAGAAAACCTGCAGAGGTGCATCAGAATGTAAAACTGGTGACACAGGAAACGCTCAAAACATAGGCAGTAGGAAGACTCAGTCTTCCGTTACTTCAGTCGGCATTGTGTCTCTTATATTTAATTCCGATGCGATTTCTGTGTTTCATCGACAATGGGAAGGTCCAAGGGATACAGTAAACCGGCAGAGATGCATCGGAATGTAAAACTGGTGACACAGGAAACGCTCGAAACATTGATCGTACGAAGACTGTTTTCTTGTACTTAAGTCGGCATTGTGTCTCTTATATTTAATTTCGATGCAATTTCTGTGTTTCATCGTCAATGGGAAGGTCCAAGGGATACAGGAAACCTGCAGAGGTGCATCGGAATGTCAAACTGCTAACACAGGAAACGCTCAAAGCATAGAGAGTAGGAAGACTCAGTCTTCCTGTACATAAGTCGGCATTGTGTCTCTTATATTTAATTCCGATGCAATTGCTGTGTTTCATTGTCAATGGGACGGTCCAAGGGATACAGTAAACCTGCAGAGGTGCATCGGAATGTGAAACTGGTGACACAGGAAACGCTCAAAACATAGACAGTAGGAAGACTCAGTCTTCCTATACTTAAGTCGGCATTGTGTCTCTTATATTTATTTCCGATGAAATTTCTGTGTTTCATCGTGAATGGGAAGGTCCATGGGATATAGTAAACCTGTAGAGGTGGATCGGAAAATAAAACTGGTGACACAGGAAACGCTCAAATTATAGACAGTAGGAAGACTCAGTCTTCCTGTACTTAAGTCGGCATTGTGTCTCTTATATTTAATTCCGATGCAATTTCTGTGTTTCATCGTCAATGGGAAAGTCCAAGGGATACAGTAAACCTGCAGAGGTGCATCAGAATGTAAAACTGGTAACACAGGAAACGCTCAAAACATAGACTGTAGGAAGACTCAGTCTTCCTGTACTTAAGTCGGCATTGTGTCTCTTATATTTAATTCCGATGCTATTTCTGTGTTTCATCGTCAATGGGAAGGATCAAGGGATACAGTAAACCTGCAGAGGTGCATCAGAATGTAAAACTGGTGACACAGGAAACGCTCAACACATAGACAGTAGGAAGACTCATTCTCCCTGTACTTAAGTCGGCTTTGTGTCTCTTATATTTAATTCCGATGCAATTTCTGTGTTTCATCGTCAATGGGAAGGTCCAAGGAATACAGTAAACCTGCAGAGGTGCATCGGAATGTAAAACTAGTGACACAGGAAACGCTCAAATCATAGACAGTAGGAAGACTCTGTCTTCCTGTACTTAAGTCGGCATTGTGTCTCTTATATTTAATTACGATGCAATTTCTGTGTTTCATCGTAAATGGGAGGGTCCAAGGCATACAGTAAGCCTGCAGAGGTGCATCAGAATGTAAAACTGGTGACACAGGAAACGCTCAAAGCATAGAGAGTAGGAAGACTCAGTCTTCCTGTACTGAAGTCGGCATTGTGTCTCTTATATTTAATTCCGATGCAATTTCTGTGTTTCATCGTGAATGGGAAGGTCCAAGGGATACAGTAAACCTGCAGAGGTGCATCGGAATGTAAAACTGGTGACACAGGAAACGTTCAAAACATAGACAGTAGGAAGGCTCAGTCTTTCTGTACTTAAGTCGCCATTGTGTCTCCTATATCTAATTCCAATGCGATTTCTGTGTTTCATCGACAATGGGAAGGTCCAAGGGATTCAGTAAACCTGCAGAGGTGCATCGGAGTGTAAAACTGGTGACAAAGGAAACGCTCAAAACATTGTCCGTACGTAGACTGTTATCTTGTACTTAAGTAGGCATTGTGTCTCTCATATTTAATTCCGATGCGATTTCTGTGATTCATCGACAAGGGGAAGGTCCAAGGGATGCAGTAAACCGGCAGAGGTGCATCGGAATGTAAAACTGGTGACACAGGAAACGCTCAAGACATTGACCGTACGAAGACTGTTTTCTTGTACTTAAGTCGGCATTGTGTCTCTTATATTTAATTTCGATGCAATTTCTGTGTTTCATCGTCAATGGGAAGGTCCAAGGGATACAGGAAACCTGCAGAGGTGCATCGGAATGTCAACCTGGTAACACAGGAAACGCTCAAAACATAGACAGTAGGAAGACTCAGTCTTCCTGTACTTAAGTTGGCATTGTGACTCTTATATTTAATTCCGATGCAATTCCTGTGTTTCATCGTCAATGGGAAGGTCCAAGGGAAACAGTAAACCTGCAGTGGTGCATCGGAATGTAAAACTGGTGACACAGGAAACGCTCAAAACATAGACAGAGGAAAACTCAGTCTTCCCATACTTAAGTCGGCATAGTGTCTCTTATATTTATTTCCGATGAAATGTCTGTGTTTCATCGTGAATGGGAAGGTCCAAGGGATATAGTAAACCTGCAGAGGTGCGTCAGAAAGTTAAACTGATGACACAGGAAACGCTCAAAACATAGACAGTAGGAGGACTTAGTATTCCTGTACTTAAGTCGGCATTGTGTCTCTTATATTTAATTCCGATGCAATTTCTGTGTTTCATCGTCAATGGGAAGGTCCAAGGGATACACTAAGCCTGCAGAGGTGCATCAGAATGTAAAACAGGTGACACAGGAAACGCTCAAAGCATAGAGTGTAGGAATACTAAGCCTTCCTGTACTTCAGTCGGCAGTGTGTGTCTCTTATATTTAATTCCGATGAAATTTCTATGTTTCACCGTCAATGGGAAGGTCCAAGCGATACAGTAAACCTGCAGATGTGCATCAGAATGTAAAACTGGTGACACAGGAAACGCTCAACACATAGACAGTAGGAAGGCTCATTCTTCCTGTACTTAAGTCGGCATTGTGTCTCTTATATTTAATTCCGATGCAATTTCTGTGTTTCATCGTCAATGGGAAGGTCCAATGAATACAGTAAACCTGCAGAGGTGCATCGGAATGTAAAACTAGTGACACAGGAAACGCTCAAATCATAGACAGTAGGAAGACTCAGTCTTCATGTACTTAAGTCGGCATTGTGTCTCTTATATTTAATTCCGATGCAATTTCTGTGTATCATCGTCAATGGGAAGGTCCAAGGGAAACAGTAAACCTACAGAGGTGCATCGGAATGTAAAACTGGTGACACAGGAAACGCTCAAAACATAGACAGTAGGAAGACTCAGTCTTCCTGTACTTAAGTCGGCATTGTGTCTCTTGTATTTAATTCCGACGAAATTTCTGTGTTTCATCGTGAATGGGAAGGTCCAAGGGATATAGTAATCCTGCAGAGGTGCATCGGAAAGTAAAACTGATGACACAGGATACGCTCAAAACATAGACAGTAGGAAGACTTAGTCTTCCTCTACTTCAGTCGGCATTGTGTCTCTTATATTTAATTCCGATGCAATTTCTCTTTTTCATCGTCAATGGGAAGGTCCAAGGGATACAGTAAACCTGCAGAGGTGAATCTGAATGTAAAACTGATGACACAGAAAACGCTCAAAGCATAGAGAGTAGGAAGACTCAGTCTTCCTGTACTTCAGTCGGCATTCTGTCTCTTATATTTAATTCCGATGCGATTTCTGTGTTTCATCGACAAGGGGAAGGTCCAAGGGATACAGTAAACCGGCAGAGGTGCATAGGAATGTAAAACTGGTGACACAGGAAACGCTCAAGACATTGACCTTACGAAGACTGTTTTCTTGTACTTAAGTCGGCATTGTGTCTCTTATATTTAATTTCGATGCAATTTCTGTGTTTGATCGTCAATGGGAAGGTCCAAGGGATACAGGAAACCTGCAGAGGTGCATCGGAATGTCAACCTGGTAACACAGGAAACGCTCAAAACATAGACAGTAGGAAGACTCAGTCTTCCTGTACTTAAGTTGGCATTGTGACTCTTATATTTAATTCCGATGCAATTCCTGTGTTTCATCGTCAATGGGAAGGTCCAAGGGAAACAGTAAACCTGCAGTGGTGCATCGGAATGTAAAACTGGTGACACAGGAAACGCTCAAAACATAGACAGAGGAAAACTCAGTCTTCCCATACTTAAGTCGGCATAGTGTCTCTTATATTTATTTCCGATGAAATGTCTGTGTTTCATCGTGAATGGGAAGGTCCAAGGGATATAGTAAACCTGCAGAGGTGCGTCAGAAAGTTAAACTGATGACACAGGAAACGCTCAAAACATAGACAGTAGGAGGACTTAGTATTCCTGTACTTAAGTCGGCATTGTGTCTCTTATATTTAATTCCGATGCAATTTCTGTGTTTCATCGTCAATGGGAAGGTCCAAGGGATACACTAAGCCTGCAGAGGTGCATCAGAATGTAAAACAGGTGACACAGGAAACGCTCAAAGCATAGAGTGTAGGAATACTAAGCCTTCCTGTACTTCAGTCGGCATTGTGTCTCTTATATTAAATTCCGATGCAATTTCTGTGTTTCATCGTCAATGGGAAGGTCCAAGGGATACAGTAAACTTGCAGAGGTGCATCGGAATGTAAAACTGGTGACACAGGAAACGCTTAAAACATAGACAGTAGGAAGACTCAGTCTTCCTGTACTTAAGTCGGCATTGTGTCTCTTATATTTAATTCCGATGCAATTTCTGTGTTTCATCGTCAATGGGAAGGTCCAAGGGATACAGTAATCCTGCAGAGGTGCATCAGAATGAAAAACTGCTGACACAGGAAACGCTCAAAACATAGACGGTAGGAAGACTCAGGCTTCCTGTACTTAAGTCGGCATTGTGTTTCTTATATTTAATTCCGATGCAATTTCTGTGTTTCATCGTCAATGGGAAGGTCCAAGGGATATAGTAAACCTGTAGACGTGCATCGGAAAATAAAACTGGTGACACAGGAAACGCTCAATTTATAGACAGTAGGAAGACTCAGTCTTCCTGTACTTAAGCCGGAATTGTGTCTCTTATATTTAATTCCGATGCAATTTCTGTGTTTCATCGTCAACGGGAAGGTCCAAGGGATACAGTAAACCTGCAGAGGTGCATCAGAATGTAAAAATGCTGACACAGGAAACACTCAAAACATAGACTGTAGGAAGACTCAGTCTTCCTGTACTTAAGTCGGCATTGTGCCTCTTATATTTAATTCCGATGCAATTTCTGTGTTTCATCGTCAATGGGAAGGTCCAAGGGATACAGTAGACCTGCAGAGGTGCATCAGAATGTAAAATTGGTGACACAGGAAACGCTCAAAGCATAGAGAGTAGGAAGACTCAGTCTTCCTGTACTTCAGTCGGCATTGTGTCTCTTATATTAAATCCCGATGCAATTTCTGTGTTTCATCGTCAATGGGAAGGTCCAAGGGATACAGTAAACCTGCAGAGGTGCATCGGAATGTAAAACTAGTGACACAGGAAACGCTCAAAACATAGACAGTAGGAAGACTCTGTCTTCCTGTACTTAAGTCGGCATTGTGTCTCGTATATTTAATTCCGATGCAATTTCTGTGTTTCATCGTCAATGGAAAGGTCCAAGGGAAAAAGTAAACCTGCAGAGGTGCATCGGAATGTAAAACTGGTGACACAGGAAACGCTCAAATCATAGACAGTAGGAAGACTCAGTCTTCCTGTACTTAAGTCGGCATTCTGTCTCTTATATTTATTTCCGATGAAATTTCTATGTTTCATCGTCAATGGGAAGGTCCAAGGGATACAGTAATCCTGCAGAGGTGCATCAGAATTTAAAACTGGTGACACAGGAAACGCTCAACACATAGACAGTAGGAAGACTCATTCTTCCTGTACTTAAGTCGGCATTGTACCTCTTATATATAATTCCGATGCAATTTCTGTGTTCCATCGTCAATGGGAAGGTCCAAGGAATACAGTAAACCTGCAGAGGTGCATCAGAATGTAAAACTAGTGACACAGGAAACGCTCAAAACATAGACAGTAGGAAGACTCAGTCTTCCTGTACTTAAGTCGGCATTGTGTCTCTTATATTTAATTCCGATGCAATTTCTGTGTTTCATCGTCAATGGGAAGGTCCAAGGGATACAGTAAGCCTGCAGAGGTGCATCAGAATGTAAAACTGGTGACACAGGAAACGCTCAAAGCATAGAGTGTAGGAAGACTCAGTCTTCCTGTACTTCAGTCGGCATTGTGTCTCTTATATTTAATTCCGATGCAATTTCTGTGTTTCATCGTCAATGGGAAGGTCCACAGGATACAGTAAACCTGCAGAGGTGCATCGGAATGTAAAACTAGTGACACAGGAAACGCTCAAAACATAGACAGAAGGAAGACTCTGTCTTCCTGTACTTAAGTCGGCATTGTGTCTCTTATATGTAATTCCGATGCAATTTCTGTGTTTCATCGTCAATGGGAAGGTCCAAAGGAAACAGTAAACCTGCAGAGGTGCATCGGAATGTAGAGCTGGTGACACAGGAAACGCTCAACACATAGACAGTAGGAAGACTCAGTCTTCCTGTTCTTAAGTCGGCATTGTGTCCCTTATATTTATTTCCGATGAAATTTCTATGTTTCATCGTCAATGGGAAGGTCCAAGGGATACAGTAAACCTGCAGAGGTGCATCGGAATGTAAAACTGGTGACACAGGAAACGCTCAAAACATAGACAGTAGGAAGATTCAGTCTTTCTGTACTTAAGTCGGCATTGTGTCTCCTATATTTAATTCCGATGCGATTTCTGTGTTTCATCGACAATGGGAAGGTCCAAGGGATACAGTAAACCTGCAGAGGTGCATCGGAATGTAAAACTGGTGACACAGGAAACGCTCAAAACATTGTCCGTACGTAGACTGTTATCTTGTACTTAAGTAGGCGTTGTATCTCTTATATTTAATTTCGATGCAATTTCTGTGTTTCATCGTCAATGGGAAGGTCCAAGGGATACAGTAAACCTGCAGAGTTGCATCGGAATGTAAAACTAGTGACACAGGAAACGCTCATAACATAGACAGAAGGAAGACTCTGTCTTCCTGTACTTAAGTCGGCATTGTGTCTCTTATAATTAATTCCGATGCAATTTCTGTGTTTCATCGTCAATGGGAAGGTCCAAGGGAAACAGTAAACTTGCAGAGGTGCATCGGAATGTAAAACTGGTGACACAGGAAACGCTTAAATCATAGACAGTAGGAAGACTCAGTCTTCCTGTACTTAAGTCGGCATTGTGTCTCTTATATTTATTTCCGATGAAATTTCTATGTTTCATCGTCAATGGGAAGGTCCAAGGGATACAGTAAACCTGCAGAGGTGGATCAGAATGTAAAACTGGTGACACAGGAAACGCTCAAATCATAGACAGTAGGAAGACTCATTCTTCCAGTACTTAAGTCGGCATTGTGTATCTTATATTTAATTCCGATGCAATTTCTGTGTTTCATCGTCAATGGGAAGGTCGAAGGAATACAGTAAACCTGCAGAGGTGCATCGGAATGTAAAACTAGTGACACAGGAAACGCTCAAAACATAGACAGTAGGAAGACTCAGTCTTCCTGTACTTAAGTCGGCATTGTGTCTCTTATATTTAATTCCGATGCAATTTCTGTGTTTCATCGTCAATGGGAAGGTCCAAGAGAAACAGTAAACCTGCAGAGGTGCATCGGAATGTAAAACTGGTGACACAGGAAACGCTCGACCATAGACAGTAGGAAGACTCAGTCTTCCTGTACTTAAGTCGGCATTGTGTCTCTTATATTTAATTCCGATGCAATTTCTGTGTTTCATCGTCAACGGGAAGGTCCAAGGGATACAGTAAACCTGCAGAGGTGCATCAGAATGTAAAACTGCTGACACAGGAAACACTCAAAACATAGACTGTAGGAAGACTCAGTCTTCCTGTACTTAAGTCGGCATTGTGTCTCTTATATTTAATTCCGATGCAATTTCTGTGTTTCATCGTAAATGGGAAGGTCCAAGGGATACAGTAGACCTGCAGAGGTGCATCAGAATGTAAAATTGGTGACACAGGAAACGCTCAAAGCATAGAGAGTAGGAAGACTCAGTCTTCCTGTACTTCAGTCGGCATTGTGTCTCTTATATTTAATTCCGATGCAATTTCTGTGTTTCATCGTCAATGGGAAGGTCCAAGGGATACAGTAAACCTGCAGAGGTGCATCAGAATGTAAAACTGGTGACACAGGAAACGCTCAAAGCATAGAGTGTAGGAAGACTCAGTCTTCCTGTACTTCAGTCGGCATTGTGTCTCTTATATTTAATTCCGATGCAATTTCTGTGTTTCATCGTCAATGGGAAGGTCCAAGGGATACAGTAAACCTGCAGAGGTGCATCGGAATGTAAAACTAGTGACACAGGAAACGCTCAAAACATAGACAGAAGGAAGACTCTGTCTTCTTGTACTTAAGTCGGCATTGTGTCTCTTATATGTAATTCCGATGCAATTTCTGTGTTTCATCGTCAATGGGAAGGTCCAAAGGAAACAGTAAACCTGCAGAGTTGCATCGGAATGTAAAGCTGGTGACACAGGAAACGCTCAACACATAGACAGTAGGAAAACTCAGTCTTCCTGTTCTTAAGTCGGCATTGCGTCTCTTATATTTATTTCCGATGAAATTTCTATGTTTCATCGTCAATGGGAAGGTCCAAGGGATACAGTAAACCTGCAGAGGTGCATCAGAATGTAAAACTGGTGACACAGGAAACGCTCAACACATAGACAGTAGGAAGACTCATTGTTCCAGTACTTAAGTCGGCATTGTGTATCTTATATTTAATTCCGATGCAATTTCTGTGTTTCATCGTCACTGGGAAGGTCGAAGGAATACAGTAAACCTGCAGAGGTGCATCGGAATGTAAAACTAGTGACGCATTAAACGCTCAAAGCATAGACAGTAGGAAGAATCTCTCTTCCTGTACATAAGTCGGCATTGTGTTTCTTATATTTAATTCCGATGCAATTTCTGTGTTTCATCGTCAATGGGAAGGTCCAAGGGAAACAGTAAACCTGCAGAGGTGCATCGGAATGTAAAACTGGTGACACAGGAAACGCTCAAAACATAGACAGTAGGAAGACTCAGTCTTCCTGTACTTAAGTCGGCATTGTGTTTCTTATACTTAATTCCGATGCAATTTCTGTGTTTCATCGTCAATGGGAGGGTCCAATGGATACAGAAAACCTGCAGAGGTGCATCAGAATGTAAAACTGGTGACACAGGAAACGCTCAAAGCATAGACAGAAGGAAGACTCAGTCTTCCTGTACTTAAGTCGGCATTGTGTCTCTTATATTTAACTCCGATTCAATTTCTGTGTTTCATCGTCACTGTGAAGGTCCAAGGGATACAGTAAACCTGTAGAGGTGCATCGGAATGTAAAACTAGTGACACAGGAAACGCTCAAAACATAGACAGTAGGAAGACTCTGTCTTCATGTACTTATGTCGGCATTGTGTCTCTTATATTTAATTCCGATGCAATTTCTGTGTTTCATCGTCAATGGGAAGGTCCAAGGGATACAGTAAACCTGCAGAGGTGCATCGGAATGTAAAACTGGTGACACAGGAAACGCTCAAAACATAGACAGTAGGAAGATTCAGTCTTTCTGTACTTAAGTCGGCATTGTGTCTCCTATATTTAATTCCGATGCGATTTCTGTGTTTCATCGACAATGGGAAGGTCCAAGGGATACAGTAAACCTGCAGAGGTGCATCGGAATGTAAAACTGGTGACACAGGAAACGCTCAAAACATTGTCCGTACGTAGACTGTTATCTTGTACTTAAGTAGGCGTTGTATCTCTTATATTTAATTTCGATGCAATTTCTGTGTTTCATCGTCAATGGGAAGGTCCAAGGGATACAGTAAACCTGCAGAGTTGCATCGGAATGTAAAACTAGTGACACAGGAAACGCTCATAACATAGACAGAAGGAAGACTCTGTCTTCCTGTACTTAAGTCGGCATTGTGTCTCTTATAATTAATTCCGATGCAATTTCTGTGTTTCATCGTCAATGGGAAGGTCCAAGGGAAACAGTAAACTTGCAGAGGTGCATCGGAATGTAAAACTGGTGACACAGGAAACGCTTAAATCATAGACAGTAGGAAGACTCAGTCTTCCTGTACTTAAGTCGGCATTGTGTCTCTTATATTTATTTCCGATGAAATTTCTATGTTTCATCGTCAATGGGAAGGTCCAAGGGATACAGTAAACCTGCAGAGGTGGATCAGAATGTAAAACTGGTGACACAGGAAACGCTCAAATCATAGACAGTAGGAAGACTCATTCTTCCAGTACTTAAGTCGGCATTGTGTATCTTATATTTAATTCCGATGCAATTTCTGTGTTTCATCGTCAATGGGAAGGTCGAAGGAATACAGTAAACCTGCAGAGGTGCATCGGAATGTAAAACTAGTGACACAGGAAACGCTCAAAACATAGACAGTAGGAAGACTCAGTCTTCCTGTACTTAAGTCGGCATTGTGTCTCTTATATTTAATTCCGATGCAATTTCTGTGTTTCATCGTCAATGGGAAGGTCCAAGAGAAACAGTAAACCTGCAGAGGTGCATCGGAATGTAAAACTGGTGACACAGGAAACGCTCGACCATAGACAGTAGGAAGACTCAGTCTTCCTGTACTTAAGTCGGCATTGTGTCTCTTATATTTAATTCCGATGCAATTTCTGTGTTTCATCGTCAACGGGAAGGTCCAAGGGATACAGTAAACCTGCAGAGGTGCATCAGAATGTAAAACTGCTGACACAGGAAACACTCAAAACATAGACTGTAGGAAGACTCAGTCTTCCTGTACTTAAGTCGGCATTGTGTCTCTTATATTTAATTCCGATGCAATTTCTGTGTTTCATCGTAAATGGGAAGGTCCAAGGGATACAGTAGACCTGCAGAGGTGCATCAGAATGTAAAATTGGTGACACAGGAAACGCTCAAAGCATAGAGAGTAGGAAGACTCAGTCTTCCTGTACTTCAGTCGGCATTGTGTCTCTTATATTTAATTCCGATGCAATTTCTGTGTTTCATCGTCAATGGGAAGGTCCAAGGGATACAGTAAACCTGCAGAGGTGCATCAGAATGTAAAACTGGTGACACAGGAAACGCTCAAAGCATAGAGTGTAGGAAGACTCAGTCTTCCTGTACTTCAGTCGGCATTGTGTCTCTTATATTTAATTCCGATGCAATTTCTGTGTTTCATCGTCAATGGGAAGGTCCAAGGGATACAGTAAACCTGCAGAGGTGCATCGGAATGTAAAACTAGTGACACAGGAAACGCTCAAAACATAGACAGAAGGAAGACTCTGTCTTCTTGTACTTAAGTCGGCATTGTGTCTCTTATATGTAATTCCGATGCAATTTCTGTGTTTCATCGTCAATGGGAAGGTCCAAAGGAAACAGTAAACCTGCAGAGTTGCATCGGAATGTAAAGCTGGTGACACAGGAAACGCTCAACACATAGACAGTAGGAAAACTCAGTCTTCCTGTTCTTAAGTCGGCATTGCGTCTCTTATATTTATTTCCGATGAAATTTCTATGTTTCATCGTCAATGGGAAGGTCCAAGGGATACAGTAAACCTGCAGAGGTGCATCAGAATGTAAAACTGGTGACACAGGAAACGCTCAACACATAGACAGTAGGAAGACTCATTGTTCCAGTACTTAAGTCGGCATTGTGTATCTTATATTTAATTCCGATGCAATTTCTGTGTTTCATCGTCACTGGGAAGGTCGAAGGAATACAGTAAACCTGCAGAGGTGCATCGGAATGTAAAACTAGTGACGCATTAAACGCTCAAAACATAGACAGTAGGAAGAATCTCTCTTCCTGTACATAAGTCGGCATTGTGTTTCTTATATTTAATTCCGATGCAATTTCTGTGTTTCATCGTCAATGGGAAGGTCCAAGGGAAACAGTAAACCTGCAGAGGTGCATCGGAATGTAAAACTGGTGACACAGGAAACGCTCAAAACATAGACAGTAGGAAGACTCAGTCTTCCTGTACTTAAGTCGGCATTGTGTTTCTTATACTTAATTCCGATGCAATTTCTGTGTTTCATCGTCAATGGGAGGGTCCAATGGATACAGAAAACCTGCAGAGGTGCATCAGAATGTAAAACTGGTGACACAGGAAACGCTCAAAGCATAGACAGAAGGAAGACTCAGTCTTCCTGTACTTAAGTCGGCATTGTGTCTCTTATATTTAATTCCGATGCAATTTCTGTGTTTCATCGTCAATGGGAAGGTCCAAGGGATACAGTAAGCCTGCAGAGGTGCATCAGAATGTAAAACTGGTGACACAGGAAACGCTCAAAGCATAGAGTGTAGGAAGACTCAGTCTTCCTGTACTTCAGTCGGCATTGTGTCTCTTATATTTAATTCCGATGCAATTTCTGTGTTTCATCGTCAATGGGAAGGTCCACAGGATACAGTAAACCTGCAGAGGTGCATCGGAATGTAAAACTAGTGACACAGGAAACGCTCAAAACATAGACAGAAGGAAGACTCTGTCTTCCTGTACTTAAGTCGGCATTGTGTCTCTTATATGTAATTCCGATGCAATTTCTGTGTTTCATCGTCAATGGGAAGGTCCAAAGGAAACAGTAAACCTGCAGAGGTGCATCGGAATGTAAAGCTGGTGACACAGGAAACGCTCAACACATAGACAGTAGGAAGACTCAGTCTTCCTGTTCTTAAGTCGGCATTGTGTCCCTTATATTTATTTCCGATGAAATTTCTATGTTTCATCGTCAATGGGAAGGTCCAAGGGATACAGTAAACCTGCAGAGGTGCATCGGAATGTAAAACTGGTGACACAGGAAACGCTCAAAACATAGACAGTAGGAAGATTCAGTCTTTCTGTACTTAAGTCGGCATTGTGTCTCCTATATTTAATTCCGATGCGATTTCTGTGTTTCATCGACAATGGGAAGGTCCAAGGGATACAGTAAACCTGCAGAGGTGCATCGGAATGTAAAACTGGTGACACAGGAAACGCTCAAAACATTGTCCGTACGTAGACTGTTATCTTGTACTTAAGTAGGCGTTGTATCTCTTATATTTAATTTCGATGCAATTTCTGTGTTTCATCGTCAATGGGAAGGTCCAAGGGATACAGTAAACCTGCAGAGTTGCATCGGAATGTAAAACTAGTGACACAGGAAACGCTCATAACATAGACAGAAGGAAGACTCTGTCTTCCTGTACTTAAGTCGGCATTGTGTCTCTTATAATTAATTCCGATGCAATTTCTGTGTTTCATCGTCAATGGGAAGGTCCAAGGGAAACAGTAATCTTGCAGAGGTGCATCGGAATGTAAAACTGGTGACACAGGAAACGCTTAAATCATAGACAGTAGGAAGACTCAGTCTTCCTGTACTTAAGTCGGCATTGTGTCTCTTATATTTATTTCCGATGAAATTTCTATGTTTCATCGTCAATGGGAAGGTCCAAGGGATACAGTAAACCTGCAGAGGTGCATCAGAATGTAAAACTGGTGACACAGGAAACGCTCAAATCATAGACAGTAGGAAGACTCATTCTTCCAGTACTTAAGTCGGCATTGTGTATCTTATATTTAATTCCGATGCAATTTCTGTGTTTCATCGTCAATGGGAAGGTCGAAGGAATACAGTAAACCTGCAGAGGTGCATCGGAATGTAAAACTAGTGACACAGGAAACGCTCAAAACATAGACAGTAGGAAGACTCAGTCTTCCTGTACTTAAGTCGGCATTGTGTCTCTTATATTTAATTCCGATGCAATTTCTGTGTTTCATCGTCAATGGGAAGGTCCAAGAGAAACAGTAAACCTGCAGAGGTGCATCGGAATGTAAAACTGGTGACACAGGAAACGCTCGACCATAGACAGTAGGAAGACTCAGTCTTCCTGTACTTAAGTCGGCATTGTGTCTCTTATATTTAATTCCGATGCAATTTCTGTGTTTCATCGTCAACGGGAAGGTCCAAGGGATACAGTAAACCTGCAGAGGTGCATCAGAATGTAAAACTGCTGACACAGGAAACACTCAAAACATAGACTGTAGGAAGACTCAGTCTTCCTGTACTTAAGTCGGCATTGTGTCTCTTATATTTAATTCCGATGCAATTTCTGTGTTTCATCGTAAATGGGAAGGTCCAAGGGATACAGTAGACCTGCAGAGGTGCATCAGAATGTAAAATTGGTGACACAGGAAACGCTCAAAGCATAGAGAGTAGGAAGACTCAGTCTTCCTGTACTTCAGTCGGCATTGTGTCTCTTATATTTAATTCCGATGCAATTTCTGTGTTTCATCGTCAATGGGAAGGTCCAAGGGATACAGTAAACCTGCAGAGGTGCATCAGAATGTAAAACTGGTGACACAGGAAACGCTCAAAGCATAGAGTGTAGGAAGACTCAGTCTTCCTGTACTTCAGTCGGCATTGTGTCTCTTATATTTAATTCCGATGCAATTTCTGTGTTTCATCGTCAATGGGAAGGTGCAAGGGATACAGTAAACCTGCAGAGGTGCATCGGAATGTAAAACTAGTGACACAGGAAACGCTCAAAACATAGACAGAAGGAAGACTCTGTCTTCTTGTACTTAAGTCGGCATTGTGTCTCTTATATGTAATTCCGATGCAATTTCTGTGTTTCATCGTCAATGGGAAGGTCCAAAGGAAACAGTAAACCTGCAGAGTTGCATCGGAATGTAAAGCTGGTGACACAGGAAACGCTCAACACATAGACAGTAGGAAAACTCAGTCTTCCTGTTCTTAAGTCGGCATTGCGTCTCTTATATTTATTTCCGATGAAATTTCTATGTTTCATCGTCAATGGGAAGGTCCAAGGGATACAGTAAACCTGCAGAGGTGCATCAGAATGTAAAACTGGTGACACAGGAAACGCTCAACACATAGACAGTAGGAAGACTCATTGTTCCAGTACTTAAGTCGGCATTGTGTATCTTATATTTAATTCCGATGCAATTTCTGTGTTTCATCGTCACTGGGAAGGTCGAAGGAATACAGTAAACCTGCAGAGGTGCATCGGAATGTAAAACTAGTGACGCATTAAACGCTCAAAACATAGACAGTAGGAAGAATCTCTCTTCCTGTACATAAGTCGGCATTGTGTTTCTTATATTTAATTCCGATGCAATTTCTGTGTTTCATCGTCAATGGGAAGGTCCAAGGGAAACAGTAAACCTGCAGAGGTGCATCGGAATGTAAAACTGGTGACACAGGAAACGTTCAAAACATAGACAGTAGGAAGACTCAGTCTTCCTGTACTTAAGTTGGCATTGTGTCTCTTATATTTAATTCCGATGCAATTTCTGTGTTTCATCGTCAATGGGAAGGTCCAAGGGATACAGTAATCCTGCAGAGGTGCATCAGAATGTAAAACTGATGACACAGGAAACGCTCAAAACATAGACAGTAGGAAGACTCGGTCTTCCTGTACTTAAGTCGGCATTGTGTTTCTTATACTTAATTCCGATGCAATTTCTGTGTTTCATCGTCAATGGGAGGGTCCAATGGATACAGAAAACCTGCAGAGGTGCATCAGAATGTAAAACTGGTGACACAGGAAACGCTTAAAGCATAGACAGAAGGAAGACTCAGTCTTCCTGTACTTAAGTCGGCATTGTGTCTCTTATATTTAACTCCGATTCAATTTCTGTGTTTCATCGTCACTGTGAAGGTCCAAGGGATACAGTAAACCTGTAGAGGTGCATCGGAATGTAAAACTAGTGACACAGGAAACGCTCAAAACATAGACAGTAGGAAGACTCTGTCTTCATGTACTTATGTCGGCATTGTGTCTCTTATATTTAATTCCGATGCAATTTCTGTGTTTCATCGTCAATGGGAAGGTCCAAGGGAAACAGTAAACCTGCAGAGGTGCATCGGAATGTAAAACTGGTGACACAGGAAACGCTCAAAACATAGACAGTAGGAAGACTCAGACTTCCTGTACTTAAGTCGGCATTGTGTCTCTTATATTAATTTCCGATGAAATTTCTATGTTTCATCGTCAATGGGAAGGTCCAAGGGATACAGTAAACCTGCAGAGGTGCATCAGAATGTAAAACTGTTGACACAGGAAACGCTCAACACATAGACAGTAGGAAGACTCATTTTTCCTGTACTTAAGTCGGCATTGTGTCTCCTATATTTAATTCCGATGCAATTTCTGTGTTTCATCGTCAATGGGAAGGTCCAAGGGAAACAGTAAACCTGCAGAGGTGCATCAGAATGTAAAACTGATGACACAGGAAACGCTCAAAACATAGACAGTAGGAAGACTCGGTCTTCCTGTACTTAAGTCGGCATTGTGTTTCTTATATTTAATTCCGATGCAATTTCTGTGTTTCCTCGTCAATGGGAGGGTACAACGGATACAGAAAACCTGCAGAGGTGCATCAGAATGTAAAACTGGTGACACAGGAAACGCTCAAAGCATAGACAGAAGGAAGACTCAGTCTTCCTGTACTTAAGTCGGCATTGTGTCTCTTATATTTAATTCCGATTCGATTTCTGTGTTTCATCGTCACTGTGAAGGTCCAAGGGATACAGTAAACCTGTAGAGGTGCATCGGAATGTAAAACTAGTGACACAGGAAACGCTCAAAACATAGATAGTAGGAAGACTCAGTCTTCCTGTACTTAAGTCGGCATTGTGTCTCTTATATTTAATTCCGATGCAATTTCTGTGTTTCATCGTCAATGGGAAGGTCCAAGGGAAACAGTAAACCTGCAGAGGTGCATCGGAATGTAAAACTGGTGACACAGGAAACGCTCAAAAGATAGACAGTAGGAAGACTCAGTCTTCCTGTACTTAAGTCGGCATTGTGTCTCTTATATTTAATTCCGATGCAATTTCTGTGTTTCATCGTCAATGGGAAGGTCCAAGGGATACAGTAATCCTGCAGAGGTGCATCAGAATGTAAAACTGATGACACAGGAAACGCTCAAAACATAGACAGTAGGAAGACTCGGTCTTCCTGTACTTAAGTCAGCATTGTGTTTCTTATATTTAATTCCGATGCAATTTCTGTGTTTCATCGTCACTGGAAGGGACCAATGGATACAGAAAACCTGCAGAGGTGCATCAGAATGTAAAACTGGTGACACAGGAAACGCTCAAAGCATAGACAGAAGGAAGACTCAGTCTTCCTGTACTTAAGTCGGCATTGTGTCTCTTATATTTAATTCTGATTCAATTTCTGTGTTTCATCGTCACTGTGAAGGTCCAAGGGATACAGTAAACCTGTAGAGGTGCATCGGAATGTAAAACTAGTGACACAGGAAACGCTCAAAACATAGACAGTAGGAAGACTCTGTCTTCATGTACTTAAGTCGGCATTGTGTCTCTTATATATAATTCCGATGCAATTTCTGTGTTTCATCGTCAATGGGAAGGTCCAAGGGAAACAGTAAACCTGCAGAGGTGCATCGGAATGTAAAACTGGTGACACAGGAAACGCTCAAAACATAGACAGTAGGAAGACTCAGTCTTCCTGTTCTTAAGTCGGCATTGCGTCTCTTATATTTATTTCCGATGAAATTTCTATGTTTCATCGTCAATGGGAAGGTCCAAGGGATACAGTAAACCTGCAGAGGTGCATCAGAATGTAAAACTGGTGACACAGGAAACGCTCAACACATAGACAGTAGGAAGACTCATTGTTCCAGTACTTAAGTCGGCATTGTGTATCTTATATTTAATTCCGATGCAATTTCTGTGTTTCATCGTCACTGGGAAGGTCGAAGGAATACAGTAAACCTGCAGAGGTGCATCGGAATGTAAAACTAGTGACGCATTAAACGCTCAAAACATAGACAGTAGGAAGAATCTCTCTTCCTGTACATAAGTCGGCATTGTGTTTCTTATATTTAATTCCGATGCAATTTCTGTGTTTCATCGTCAATGGGAAGGTCCAAGGGAAACAGTAAACCTGCAGAGGTGCATCGGAATGTAAAACTGGTGACACAGGAAACGCTCAAAACATAGACAGTAGGAAGACTCAGTCTTCCTGTACTTAAGTCGGCATTGTGTTTCTTATACTTAATTCCGATGCAATTTCTGTGTTTCATCGTCAATGGGAGGGTCCAATGGATACAGAAAACCTGCAGAGGTGCATCAGAATGTAAAACTGGTGACACAGGAAACGCTCAAAGCATAGACAGAAGGAAGACTCAGTCTTCCTGTACTTAAGTCGGCATTGTGTCTCTTATATTTAACTCCGATTCAATTTCTGTGTTTCATCGTCACTGTGAAGGTCCAAGGGATACAGTAAACCTGTAGAGGTGCATCGGAATGTAAAACTAGTGACACAGGAAACGCTCAAAACATAGACAGTAGGAAGACTCTGTCTTCATGTACTTATGTCGGCATTGTGTCTCTTATATTTAATTCCGATGCAATTTCTGTGTTTCATTGTCAATGGGAAGGTCCAAGGGAAACAGTAAACCTGCAGAGGTGCATCGGAATGTAAAACTGGTGACACAGGAAACGCTCAAAACATAGACAGTAGGAAGACTCAGACTTCCTTTACTTAAGCCGGCATTGTGTCTCTTATATTTATTTCCGATGAAATTTCTATGTTTCATCGTCAATGGGAAGGTCCAAGGGATACAGTAAACCTGCAGAGGTGCATCAGAATGTAAAACTGTTGACACAGGAAACGCTCAACACATAGACAGTAGGAAGACTCATTCTTCCTGTACTTATGTCGGCATTGTATCTCTTATATATAATTCCGATGCAATTTCTGTGTTCCATCGTCAATGGGAAGGTCCAAGGAATACAGTAAACCTGCAGAGGTGCATCAGAATGTAAAACTAGTGACACAGGAAACGCTCAAAACATAGACAGTAGGAAGACTCAGTCTTCCTGTACTTAAGTCGGCATTGTGTCTCTTATATTTAATTCCGATGCAATTTCTGTGTTTCATCGTCAATGGGAAGGTCCAAGGGATACAGTAAGCCTGCAGAGGTGCATCAGAATGTAAAACTGGTGACACAGGAAACGCTCAAAGCATAGAGTGTAGGAAGACTCAGTCTTCCTGTACTTCAGTCGGCATTGTGTCTCTTATATTTAATTCCGATGCAATTTCTGTGTTTCATCGTCAATGGGAAGGTCCACAGGATACAGTAAACCTGCAGAGGTGCATCGGAATGTAAAACTAGTGACACAGGAAACGCTCAAAACATAGACAGAAGGAAGACTCTGTCTTCCTGTACTTAAGTCGGCATTGTGTCTCTTATATGTAATTCCGATGCAATTTCTGTGTTTCATCGTCAATGGGAAGGTCCAAAGGAAACAGTAAACCTGCAGAGGTGCATCGGAATGTAAAGCTGGTGACACAGGAAACGCTCAACACATAGACAGTAGGAAGACTCAGTCTTCCTGTTCTTAAGTCGGCATTGTGTCCCTTATATTTATTTCCGATGAAATTTCTATGTTTCATCGTCAATGGGAAGGTCCAAGGGATACAGTAAACCTGCAGAGGTGCATCGGAATGTAAAACTGGTGACACAGGAAACGCTCAAAACATAGACAGTAGGAAGATTCAGTCTTTCTGTACTTAAGTCGGCATTGTGTCTCCTATATTTAATTCCGATGCGATTTCTGTGTTTCATCGACAATGGGAAGGTCCAAGGGATACAGTAAACCTGCAGAGGTGCATCGGAATGTAAAACTGGTGACACAGGAAACGCTCAAAACATTGTCCGTACGTAGACTGTTATCTTGTACTTAAGTAGGCGTTGTATCTCTTATATTTAATTTCGATGCAATTTCTGTGTTTCATCGTCAATGGGAAGGTCCAAGGGATACAGTAAACCTGCAGAGTTGCATCGGAATGTAAAACTAGTGACACAGGAAACGCTCATAACATAGACAGAAGGAAGACTCTGTCTTCCTGTACTTAAGTCGGCATTGTGTCTCTTATAATTAATTCCGATGCAATTTCTGTGTTTCATCGTCAATGGGAAGGTCCAAGGGAAACAGTAAACTTGCAGAGGTGCATCGGAATGTAAAACTGGTGACACAGGAAACGCTTAAATCATAGACAGTAGGAAGACTCAGTCTTCCTGTACTTAAGTCGGCATTGTGTCTCTTATATTTATTTCCGATGAAATTTCTATGTTTCATCGTCAATGGGAAGGTCCAAGGGATACAGTAAACCTGCAGAGGTGCATCAGAATGTAAAACTGGTGACACAGGAAACGCTCAAATCATAGACAGTAGGAAGACTCATTCTTCCAGTACTTAAGTCGGCATTGTGTATCTTATATTTAATTCCGATGCAATTTCTGTGTTTCATCGTCAATGGGAAGGTCGAAGGAATACAGTAAACCTGCAGAGGTGCATCGGAATGTAAAACTAGTGACACAGGAAACGCTCAAAACATAGACAGTAGGAAGACTCAGTCTTCCTGTACTTAAGTCGGCATTGTGTCTCTTATATTTAATTCCGATGCAATTTCTGTGTTTCATCGTCAATGGGAAGGTCCAAGAGAAACAGTAAACCTGCAGAGGTGCATCGGAATGTAAAACTGGTGACACAGGAAACGCTCGACCATAGACAGTAGGAAGACTCAGTCTTCCTGTACTTAAGTCGGCATTGTGTCTCTTATATTTAATTCCGATGCAATTTCTGTGTTTCATCGTCAACGGGAAGGTCCAAGGGATACAGTAAACCTGCAGAGGTGCATCAGAATGTAAAACTGCTGACACAGGAAACACTCAAAACATAGACTGTAGGAAGACTCAGTCTTCCTGTACTTAAGTCGGCATTGTGTCTCTTATATTTAATTCCGATGCAATTTCTGTGTTTCATCGTAAATGGGAAGGTCCAAGGGATACAGTAGACCTGCAGAGGTGCATCAGAATGTAAAATTGGTGACACAGGAAACGCTCAAAGCATAGAGAGTAGGAAGACTCAGTCTTCCTGTACTTCAGTCGGCATTGTGTCTCTTATATTTAATTCCGATGCAATTTCTGTGTTTCATCGTCAATGGGAAGGTCCAAGGGATACAGTAAACCTGCAGAGGTGCATCAGAATGTAAAACTGGTGACACAGGAAACGCTCAAAGCATAGAGTGTAGGAAGACTCAGTCTTCCTGTACTTCAGTCGGCATTGTGTCTCTTATATTTAATTCCGATGCAATTTCTGTGTTTCATCGTCAATGGGAAGGTGCAAGGGATACAGTAAACCTGCAGAGGTGCATCGGAATGTAAAACTAGTGACACAGGAAACGCTCAAAACATAGACAGAAGGAAGACTCTGTCTTCTTGTACTTAAGTCGGCATTGTGTCTCTTATATGTAATTCCGATGCAATTTCTGTGTTTCATCGTCAATGGGAAGGTCCAAAGGAAACAGTAAACCTGCAGAGTTGCATCGGAATGTAAAGCTGGTGACACAGGAAACGCTCAACACATAGACAGTAGGAAAACTCAGTCTTCCTGTTCTTAAGTCGGCATTGCGTCTCTTATATTTATTTCCGATGAAATTTCTATGTTTCATCGTCAATGGGAAGGTCCAAGGGATACAGTAAACCTGCAGAGGTGCATCAGAATGTAAAACTGGTGACACAGGAAACGCTCAACACATAGACAGTAGGAAGACTCATTGTTCCAGTACTTAAGTCGGCATTGTGTATCTTATATTTAATTCCGATGCAATTTCTGTGTTTCATCGTCACTGGGAAGGTCGAAGGAATACAGTAAACCTGCAGAGGTGCATCGGAATGTAAAACTAGTGACGCATTAAACGCTCAAAACATAGACAGTAGGAAGAATCTCTCTTCCTGTACATAAGTCGGCATTGTGTTTCTTATATTTAATTCCGATGCAATTTCTGTGTTTCATCGTCAATGGGAAGGTCCAAGGGAAACAGTAAACCTGCAGAGGTGCATCGGAATGTAAAACTGGTGACACAGGAAACGTTCAAAACATAGACAGTAGGAAGACTCAGTCTTCCTGTACTTAAGTTGGCATTGTGTCTCTTATATTTAATTCCGATGCAATTTCTGTGTTTCATCGTCAATGGGAAGGTCCAAGGGATACAGTAATCCTGCAGAGGTGCATCAGAATGTAAAACTGATGACACAGGAAACGCTCAAAACATAGACAGTAGGAAGACTCGGTCTTCCTGTACTTAAGTCGGCATTGTGTTTCTTATACTTAATTCCGATGCAATTTCTGTGTTTCATCGTCAATGGGAGGGTCAATGGATACAGAAAACCTGCAGAGGTGCATCAGAATGTAAAACTGGTGACACAGGAAACGCTTAAAGCATAGACAGAAGGAAGACTCAGTCTTCCTGTACTTAAGTCGGCATTGTGTCTCTTATATTTAACTCCGATTCAATTTCTGTGTTTCATCGTCACTGTGAAGGTCCAAGGGATACAGTAAACCTGTAGAGGTGCATCGGAATGTAAAACTAGTGACACAGGAAACGCTCAAAACATAGACAGTAGGAAGACTCTGTCTTCATGTACTTATGTCGGCATTGTGTCTCTTATATTTAATTCCGATGCAATTTCTGTGTTTCATCGTCAATGGGAAGGTCCAAGGGAAACAGTAAACCTGCAGAGGTGCATCGGAATGTAAAACTGGTGACACAGGAAACGCTCAAAACATAGACAGTAGGAAGACTCAGACTTCCTGTACTTAAGTCGGCATTGTGTCTCTTATATTAATTTCCGATGAAATTTCTATGTTTCATCGTCAATGGGAAGGTCCAAGGGATACAGTAAACCTGCAGAGGTGCATCAGAATGTAAAACTGTTGACACAGGAAACGCTCAACACATAGACAGTAGGAAGACTCATTTTTCCTGTACTTAAGTCGGCATTGTGTCTCCTATATTTAATTCCGATGCAATTTCTGTGTTTCATCGTCAATGGGAAGGTCCAAGGGAAACAGTAAACCTGCAGAGGTGCATCAGAATGTAAAACTGATGACACAGGAAACGCTCAAAACATAGACAGTAGGAAGACTCGGTCTTCCTGTACTTAAGTCGGCATTGTGTTTCTTATATTTAATTCCGATGCAATTTCTGTGTTTCCTCGTCAATGGGAGGGTACAACGGATACAGAAAACCTGCAGAGGTGCATCAGAATGTAAAACTGGTGACACAGGAAACGCTCAAAGCATAGACAGAAGGAAGACTCAGTCTTCCTGTACTTAAGTCGGCATTGTGTCTCTTATATTTAATTCCGATTCGATTTCTGTGTTTCATCGTCACTGTGAAGGTCCAAGGGATACAGTAAACCTGTAGAGGTGCATCGGAATGTAAAACTAGTGACACAGGAAACGCTCAAAACATAGATAGTAGGAAGACTCAGTCTTCCTGTACTTAAGTCGGCATTGTGTCTCTTATATTTAATTCCGATGCAATTTCTGTGTTTCATCGTCAATGGGAAGGTCCAAGGGAAACAGTAAACCTGCAGAGGTGCATCGGAATGTAAAACTGGTGACACAGGAAACGCTCAAAAGATAGACAGTAGGAAGACTCAGTCTTCCTGTACTTAAGTCGGCATTGTGTCTCTTATATTTAATACCGATGCAATTTCTGTGTTTCATCGTCAATGGGAAGGTCCAAGGGATACAGTAATCCTGCAGAGGTGCATCAGAATGTAAAACTGATGACACAGGAAACGCTCAAAACATAGACAGTAGGAAGACTCGGTCTTCCTGTACTTAAGTCAGCATTGTGTTTCTTATATTTAATTCCGATGCAATTTCTGTGTTTCATCGTCACTGGAAGGGACCAATGGATACAGAAAACCTGCAGAGGTGCATCAGAATGTAAAACTGGTGACACAGGAAACGCTCAAAGCATAGACAGAAGGAAGACTCAGTCTTCCTGTACTTAAGTCGGCATTGTGTCTCTTATATTTAATTGTGATTCAATTTCTGTGTTTCATCGTCACTGTGAAGGTCCAAGGGATACAGTAAACCTGTAGAGGTGCATCGGAATGTAAAACTAGTGACACAGGAAACGCTCAAAACATAGACAGTAGGAAGACTCTGTCTTCATGTACTTAAGTCGGCATTGTGTCTCTTATATATAATTCCGATGCAATTTCTGTGTTTCATCGTCAATGGGAAGGTCCAAGGGAAACAGTAAACCTGCAGAGGTGCATCGGAATGTAAAACTGGTGACACAGGAAACGCTCAAAACATAGACAGTAGGAAGACTCAGTCTTCCTGTACTTAAGTCGGCATTGTGTCTCTTATATTTATTTCCGATGAAATTTCTATGTTTCATCGTCAATGGGAAGGTCCAAGGGATACAGTAAACCTGCAGAGGAGCATCAGAATGTAAATCTGTTGACACAGGAAACGCTCAACACATAGACAATAGGAAGACTAATTTTTCCTGTTCTTAAGTCGGCATTGTGTCTCTTATATTTTATTCCGATGCAATTTCTGTGTTTCATAGTCAATGGGAAGGTCCAAGGAATACAGTAAACCTGCAGAGGTGCAACGGAATGTAAAACTGGTGACACAGGAAACGCTCAAAACATAGACAATAGGAAGACTCTGTCTTCCTGTACTTAAGTCGGCATTGTGTCTCTTATATTTAATTCCGATGCAATTTCTTTGTTTCATTGTCAATGGGAAGGTCCAAGCGATACAGTAAGCCTGCAGAGGTGCATCAGAATGTAAAACTGGTGACACAGGAAACGCTCAAAGCATAGAGTGTAGGAAGACTCAGTCTTCCTGTACTTCAGTCGGCATTGTGTCTCATATATTTAATTCCGATGCAATTTCTGTGTTTCATCGTCAATGGGAAGGTCCAAGGGATACAGTAAACCTGCAGAGGTGCATCGGAATGTAAAACTAGTGACACAGGAAACGCTCAAAACACAGACAGAAGGAAGACTCGGTCTTCCTGTACTTAAGTCGGCATTGTGTTTCTTATATTTAATTCCGATGCAATTTCTGTGTTTCATCCTCACTGGAAGGGACCAATGGATACAGAAAACCTGCAGAGGTGCATCAGAATCTAAAACTGGTGACACAGGAAACGCTCAAAGCATAGACAGAAGGAAGACTCAGTCTTCCTGTAGTTAAGTCGGCATTGTGTCTCTTATATTTAATTCCGATTCAATTTCTGTGTTTCATCGTCACTGTGAAGGTCCAAGGGATACAGTAAACCAGTAGAGGTGCATCGGAATGTAAAACTAGTGACACAGGAAACGCTCAAAACATAGACAGTAGGAAGACTCTGTCTTCATGTACTTAAGTCGGCATTGTGTCTATTATATATAATTCCGATGCAATTTCTGTGTTTCATCGTCAATGGGAAGGTCCAAGGGATACAGTAAACCTGCAGAGGAGCATCAGAATGTAAATCTGTTGACACAGGAAACGCTCAAAACATAGACAGTAGGAAGACTCAGTCTTCCTGTACTTAAGTCGGCATTGTGTCTCTTATATTTATTTCCGATGAAATTTCTATGTTTCATCGTCAATGGGAAGGTCCAAGGGATACAGTAAACCTGCAGAGGAGCATCAGAATGTAAATCTGTTGACACAGGAAACGCTCAACACATAGACAGTAGGAAGACTCATTTTTCCTGTTCTTAAGTCGGCATTGTGTCTCTTATATTTTATTCCGATGCAATTTCTGTGTTTCATAGTCAATGGTTAAGTCCAAGGAATACAGTAAACCTGCAGAGGTGCAACGGAATGTAAAACTGGTGACACAGGAAACGCTCAAAACATAGACAATAGGAAGACTCTGTCTTCCTGTACTTAAGTCGGCATTGTGTCTCTTATATTTAATTCCGATGCAATTTCTTTGTTTCATTGTCAATGGGAAGGTCCAAGCGATACAGTAAGCCTGCAGAGGTGCATCAGAATGTAAAACTGGTGACACAGGAAACGCTCAAAGCATAGAGTGTAGGAAGACTCAGTCTTCCTGTACTTCAGTCGGCATTGTGTCTCTTATATTTAATTCCGATGCAATTTCTGTGTTTCATCGTCAATGGGAAGGTCCAAGGGATACAGTAAACCTGCAGAGGTGCATCGGAATGTAAAACTAGTGACACAGGAAACGCTCAAAACATAGACAGAAGGAAGACTCTGTCTTCCTGTACTTAAGTCGGCATTGTGTCTCTTATATTTAATTCCGATGCAATTTCTGTGTTTCATCGTCAATGGGAAGGTCCAAGGGAAACAGTAAACTTGCAGAGGTCCATCGGAATGTAAAACTGGTGACACAGGAAACGCTTAAAACATAGACAGTAGGAAGACTCAGTCTTCCTGTACTTAAGTCGGCATTGTGTCTCTTATATTTATTTCCGATGAAATTTCTATGTTTCATCGTCAATGGGAAGGTCCAAGGGATACAGTAAACCTGCAGAGGTGCATCAGAATGTAAAACTGGTGACACAGGAAACGCTCAACACGTAGACAGTAGGAAGACTCATTCTTCCAGTACTTAAGTCAGCATTGTGTATCTTATATTTAATTCCGATGCAATTTCTGTGTTTCATCGTCAATGGGAAGGTCCAAGGGATACAGTAAACCTGCAGAGGTGCATCGGAATGTAAAACTAGTGACACAGGAAACGCTCAAAACATAGACAGTAGGAAGACTCAGTCTTCCTGTACTTAAGTCGGCATTGTGTCTCTTATATTTAATTCCGATGCAATTTCTGTGTTTCATCGTCAATGGGAAGGTCCAAGGGAAACAGTAAACCTGCAGAGGTGCATCGGAATGTAAAACTGGTGACACAGGAAACGCTCAAACCATAGACAGTAGGAAGACTCAGTCTTCCTGTACTTAAGTCGGCATTGTGTCTCTTATATTTAATTCCGATGCAATTTCTGTGTTTCATCGTCAATGGGAAGGTCCAAGGGATACAGTAATCCTGCAGAGGTGCATCAGAATGTAAAACTGATGACACAGGAAACGCTCAAAACATAGACAGTAGGAAGACTCGGTCTTCCTGTACTTAAGTCAGCATTGTGTTTCTTATATTTAATTCCGATGCAATTTCTGTGTTTCATCGTCACTGGAAGGGACCAATGGATACAGAAAACCTGCAGAGGTGCATCAGAATGTAAAACTGGTGACACAGGAAACGCTCAAAGCATAGACAGAAGGAAGACTCAGTCTTCCTGTACTTAAGTCGGCATTGTGTCTCTTATATTTAATTCAGATTCAATTTCTGTGTTTCATCGTCACTGTGAAGGTCCAAGGGATACAGTAAACCTGTAGAGGTGCATCGGAATGTAAAACTAGTGACACAGGAAACGCTCAAAACATAGACAGTAGGAAGACTCTGTCTTCATGTACTTAAGTCGGCATTGTGTCTCTTATATATAATTCCGATGCAATTTCTGTGTTTCATCGTCAATGGGAAGGTCCAAGGGAAACAGTAAACCTGCAGAGGTGCATCGGAATGTAAAACTGGTGACACAGGAAACGCTCAAAACATAGACAGTAGGAAGACTCAGTCTTCCTGTACTTAAGTCGGCATTGTGTCTCTTATATTTATTTCCGATGAAATTTCTATGTTTCATCGTCAATGGGAAGGTCCAAGGGATACAGTAAACCTGCAGAGGAGCATCAGAATGTAAATCTGTTGACACAGGAAACGCTCAACACATAGACAGTAGGAAGACTCATTTTTCCTGTTCTTAAGTCGGCATTGTGTCTCTTATATTTTATTCCGATGCAATTTCTGTGTTTCATAGTCAATGGGAAGGTCCAAGGAATACAGTAAACCTGCAGAGGTGCAACGGAATGTAAAACTGGTGACACAGGAAACGCTCAAAACATAGACAATAGGAAGACTCTGTTTTCCTGTACTTAAGTCGGCATTGTGTCTCTTATATTTAATTCCGATGCAATTTCTTTGTTTCATTGTCAATGGGAAGGTCCAAGCGATACAGTAAGCCTGCAGAGGTGCATCAGAATGTAAAACTGGTGACACAGGAAACGCTCAAAGCATAGAGTGTAGGAAGACTCAGTCTTCCTGTACTTCAGTCGGCATTGTGTCTCTTATATTTAATTCCGATGCAATTTCTGTGTTTCATCGTCAATGGGAAGGTCCAAGGGATACAGTAAACCTGCAGAGGTGCATCGGAATGTAAAACTAGTGACACAGGAAACGCTCAAAACACAGACAGAAGGAAGACTCTGTCTTCCTGTACTTCAGTCGGCATTGTGTCTCTTATATTTCATTCCGATGCAATTTCTGTGTTTCATCGTCAATGGGAAGGTCCAAGGGAAACAGTAAACTTGCAGAGGTCCATCGGAATGTAAAACTGGTGACACAGGAAACGCTTAAAACATAGACAGTAGGAAGACTCAGTCTTCCTGTACTTAAGTCGGCATTGTGTCTCTTATATTTATTTCCGATGAAATTTCTATGTTTCATCGTCAATGGGAAGGTCCAAGGGATACAGTAAACCTGCAGAGGTGCATCGGAATGTAAAACTGGTGACACAGGAAACGCTCAAACCATAGACAGTAGGAAGACTCAGTCTTCCTGTACTTAAGTCGGCATTGTGTCTCTTATATTTAATTCCGATGCAATTTCTGTGTTTCATCGTCAATGGGAAGGTCCAAGGGATACAGTAATCCTGCAGAGGTGCATCAGAATGTAAAACTGATGACACAGGATACGCTCAAAACATAGACAGTAGGAAGACTCGGTCTTCCTGTACTTAAGTCGGCATTGTGTTTCTTATATTTAATTCCGATGCAATTTCTGCGTTTCATCGTCACTGGAAGGGACCAATGGATACAGAAAACCTGCAGAGGTGCATCAGAATCTAAAACTGGTGACACAGGAAACGCTCAAAGCATAGACAGAAGGGAGACTCAGTCTTCCTGTAGTTAAGTCGGCATTGTGTCTCTTATATTTAATTCCGATTCAATTTCTGTGTTTCATCGTCACTGTGAAGGTCCAAGGGATACAGTAAACCTGTAGAGGTGCATCGGAATGTAAAACTAGTGACACAGGAAACGCTCAAAACATAGACAATAGGAAGACTCTGTCTTCCTGTACTAAAGTCGGCATTGTGTCTCTTATATTTATTTCCGATGAAATTTCTATGTTTCATCGTCAATGGGAAGGTCCAAGGGATACAGTAAACCTGCAGAGGTGCATCAGAATGTAAAACAGTTGACACAGGAAACGCTCAACACATAGACAGTAGGAAGACTCATTTATCCTGTACTTAAGTCGGCATTGTGTCTCTTATATTTAATTCCGATGCAATTTCTGTGTTTCATCGTCAATGGGAATGTCCAAGGGATACAGTAATCCTGCAGAGGTGCATCAGAATGAAGAACTGCTGACACAGGAAACGCTCAAAACATAGACGGTAGGAAGACTCAGTCTTCCTGTACTTAAGTCGGCATTGTGTCTCTTATATCTAATTCCGATGCAATTTCTGTGTTTCATCGTCATTGGGAAGGTCCAAGGGATACAGTAAACCTTTAGAGGTGCTTCGGAATGTAAAACTAGTGACACAGGAAACGCTCAAAACAGAGACAGAAGGAAGACTCTGTCTTCCTGTACTTAAGTCGGCATTGTGTCTCTTATATTTAATTCCGATGCAATTTCTGTGTTTCATCGTCAATGGGAAGGTCCAAGGGAAACAGTAAACTTGCAGAGGTGCATCGGAATGTAAAACTGGTGACACAGGAAACGCTTAAAACATTGACAGTAGGAAGACTCAGTCTTCCTGTACTTAAGTCGGCTTTGTGTCTCTTATATTTATTTCCGATGAAATTTCTATGTTTCATCGTCAATGGGAAGGTCCAAGGGATACAGTAAACCTGCAGAGGTGCATCAGAATGTAAAACTGGTGACACAGGAAACGCTCAACACATAGACAGTAGGAAGACTCATTCTTCCAGTACTTAAGTCGGCATTGTGTATCTTATATTTAATTCCGATGCAATTTCTGTGTTTCATCGTCAATGGGAAGGTCGAAGGAATACAGTAAACCTGCAGAGGTGCATCGGAATGTAAAACTAGTGACACAGGAAACGCTCAAAACATAGACAGTAGGAAGACTCAGTCTTCCTGTACTTAAGTCGGCATTGTGTCTCTTATATTTAATTCCGATGCAATTTCTGTGTTTCATCGTCAATGGGAAGGTCCAAGGGAAACAGTAAACCTGCAGAGGTGCATCGGAATGTAAAACTGGTGACACAGGAAACGCTCAAACCATAGACAGTAGGAAGACTCAGTCTTCCTGTACTTTAGTCGGCATTGTGTCTCTTATATTTAATTCCGATGCAATTTCTGTGTTTCATCGTCAATGGGAAGGTCCAAGGGATACAGGAAACCTGCAGAGGTGCATCAGAATGAAAAACTGCTAACACAGGAAACGCTCAAAACATAGACGGTAGGAAGACTCAGGCTTCCTGTACTTAAGTCGGCATTGTGTTTCTTATATTTAATTCCGATGCAATTTCTGTGTTTCATCGTCAATGGGAAGGTCCAAGGGATATAGTAAACCTGTAGAGGTGCATCGGAAAATAAAACTGGTGACACAGGAAACGCTCAAATTATAGACAGTAGGAAGACTCAGTCTTCCTGTACTTAAGCCGGCATTGTGTCTCTTATATTTAATTCCGATGCAATTTCTGTATTTCATCGTCAACGGGAAGGTCCAAGGGATACAGTAAACCTGCAGAGGTGCATCAGAATGTAAAACTGGTGACACAGGAAACACTCAAAACATAGACTGTAGGAAGACTCAGTCTTCCTGTACTTAAGTCGGCATTGTGTCTCTTATATTTAATTCCGATGCTATTTCTGTGTTTCATCGTAAATGGGAAGGTCCAAGGGATACAGTAAACCTGCAGAGGTCCATCAGAATGTAAAACTGGTGACACAGGAAACGCTCAAAGCATAGAGAGTAGGAAGACTCAGTCTTCCTGTACTTCAGTCGGCATTGTGTCTCTTATAATTAATTCCGATGCAATTTCTGTGTTTCATCGTCAATGGGAAGGTCCAAGGGATACAGCAAACCTGCAGAGGTGCATCGGAATGTAAAACTGGTGACACAGGAAACGCTCAAATCATAGACAGTAGGAAGACTCAGTCTTCCTGTACTTAAGTCGGCATTCTGTCTCTTATATTTATTTCCGATGAAATTTCTATGTTTCATCGTCAATGGGAAGGTGCAAGGGATACAATAAACCTGCAGAGGTGCATCAGAATGAAAAACTGGTGACACAGGAAACGCTCAAAGCTTAGAGTGTAGGAAGACTCAGTCTTCCTGTACTTCAGTCGGCATTCTGTCTCTTATATTTAATTCCGATGCAATTTCTGTGTTTCATCGTTAATGGGAAGGTCCAAGGGATACAGTAAACCTGCAGAGGTGCATCGGAATGTAAAACTAGTGACACAGGAAACGCTCAAAACATAGACAGAAGGAAGACTCTGTCTTCCTGTACTTAAGTCGGCATTGTGTCTCTTATATTTAATTCCGATGCAATTTCTGTGTTTCATCGTCAATGGGAAGGTCCAAGGGAAACAGTAAACCTGCAGAGGTGCATCGGAATGTAAAACTGGTGACACAGGAAACGCTCAAAACATAGACAGTACGAAGACTCTGTCTTCCTGTACTTAAGTCGGCATTGTGTCTCTTATATTTATTTCCGATGAAATTTCTGTGTTTTATCGTGAATGGGAAGGTCCAAGGGATATAGTAATCCTGCAGAGGTGCATCGGAGAGTAAAACTGAAGACACAGGAAACGCTCAAAACATAGACCGTAGGAAGACTTAGTCTTCCTGTACTTAAGTCGGCATTGTGTCTCTTATATTTAATTCCGATGTAATTTCTGTGTTTCTTCGTCAATGGGAAGGTCCAAGGAATATAGTTAACCTGCAGAGGTGCATCGGAATGTAAAACTGGTGACACAGGAAACGCTCAAAACATAGACAGTAGGAAGACTCAGTCTTCCTGTACTTAAGTCGGCATTGTGTCTCTTATATTTATTTCCGATGAAATTTCTGTGTTTCATCGTGAATGGGAAGGTCCAAGGGATATAGTAATCCTGCAGAGGTGCATCGGAAAGTAAAAATGACGACACAGGAAACGCTCAAAACATAGACAGTAGGAAGACTTAGTCTTCCTGTACTTGAGTCGGCATTGTGTCTCTTATATTTAATTCCGATGCAACTTCTGTGTTTCATCGACAATGGGAAGGTCCAATCGATACAGTAAACCGGCAGAGGTGCATCGGGATGTAAAACTGGTGACACAGGAAACGCTCAAAACATTGACCGTACGGAGACTGTTTTCTTGTACTTAAGTCGGCATTGTGTCTCTTATATTTAATTTTGATGCAATTTCTGTGTTTCATCGTCAATGGGAAGGTCCAAGGGATACAGTAAACCTGCAGATGTGCATCGGAATGTAAAACTGGTGACACAGGAAACGCTCAAATCATAGACAGTAGGAAGACTCAGTCTTCCTGTACTTAAGTCGGCATTCTGTCTCTTATATTTATTTCCGATGAAATTTCTATGTTTCATCGTCAATTGGAAGGTGCAAGGGATACAGTAAACCTGCAGAGGTGCATCAGAATTTAAAACTGGTGACACAGGAAACGCTCAACACATAGACAGTAGGAAGACTCATTCTTCCTGTACTTAAGTCGGCATTGTAACTCTTATATATAATTCCGATGAAATTTCTGTGTTCCATCGTCAATGGGAAGGTCCAAGGAATACAGTAAACCTGCAGAGGTGCATCAGAATGTAAAACTAGTGACACAGGAAACGCTCAAAACATAGACAGTAGGAAGACTCAGTCTTCCTGTACTGAAGTCGGCATTGTGTCTCTTATATTTAATTCCGATGCAATTTCTGTGTTTCATCGTCAATGGGAAGGTCCAAGGGATACAGTAAGCCTGCAGAGGTGCATCAGAATGTAAAACTGGTGACACAGGAAACGCTCAAAGCATAGAGTGTAGGAAGACTCGGTCTTCCTGTACTTCAGTCGGCATTGTGTCTCTTATATTTAATTCCGATGCAATTTCTGTGTTTCATCGTCAATGGGAAGGTCCAAGGGATACAGTAAACCTGCAGAGGTGCATCGGAATGTAAAACTAGTGACACAGGAAACGCTCAAAACATAGACAGAAGGAAGACTCTGTCTTCCTGTACTTAAGTCGGCATTGTGTCTCTTATATTTAATTCCGATGCAATTTCTGTGTTTCATCGTCAATGGGAAGGTCCAAGGGATACAGTAATCCTGCAGAGGTGCATCAGAATGTAAAACTGCTGACACAGGAAACGCTCAAAACATAGACAGTAGGAAGACTCAGTCTTCCTGTACTTAAGTCGGCATTGTGTTTCTTATATTTAATTCCGATCCAATATCTGTGTTTCATCGTCAATGGGAAGGTCCAATGGATACAGAAAACCTGCAGAGGTGCATCAGATTGTAAAACTGGTGACACAGGAAACGCTCAAAGCATAGACAGTAGGAAGACTCAGTCTTCCTGTACTTAAGTCGGCATTGTGTTTCTTATATTTAATTCCGATGCAATTTCTGTGTTTCATCGTCAATGGGAAGGTCCAATG
Source organism: Schistocerca nitens (assembly GCF_023898315.1). Lineage (NCBI taxonomy): Eukaryota > Metazoa > Arthropoda > Insecta > Orthoptera > Acrididae > Schistocerca > Schistocerca nitens. Next base: position 765,501,886 of record NC_064619.1, read on the forward strand.
GATACAGAAAACCTGCAGAGGTGCATCAGATTGTAAAACTGGTGACACAGGAAACGCTCAAAGCATAGACAGTAGGAAGACTCAGTCTTCCTGTACTTAAGTCGGCATTGTGTCTCTTATATTTAATTCCGATGCAATTTCTGTGTTTCATCGTCAATGGGAAGGTCCAAGGGATACAGTAATCCTGCAGAGGTGCATCAGAATGTAAAACTGATGACACAGGAAACGCTCAAAACATAGACAGTAGAAAGACTCAGTCTTCCTGTACTTACGTCGGCATTGTGTTTCTTATATTTAATTCCGATGCAATTTCTGTGTTTCATCGTCAATGGGAGGGTCCAATGGATACAGACAACCTGCAGAGGTGCATCAGAATGTAAAACTGGTGACACAGGAAACGCTCAAAGCATAGACAGAAGGAAGACTCAGTCTTCCCGTACTTAAGTCGGCATTGTGTTTCTTATATTTCATTCCGATGCGATTTCTGTGTTTCATCGACAATGGGAAGGTCCAAGGGATACAGTAAACCGGCAGAGATGCATCGGAATGTAAAACTGGTGACACAGGAAACGCTCAAAACAATGACCGTACGACGACTGTTTTCTTGTACTTAAGTCGGCGTTGTGTCTCTTATATTTAATTCCGATGCAATTTCTGTGTTTCATCGTCAATGGGACGATCCAAGGGATACAGTAATCCGGCAGAGGTGCATCAGAATGTAAAACTGCTGACACAGGAAACGCTCAAAACATATACAGTAGGAAGACTCAGTCTTCCTGTACTTAAGTCGGCATTGTGTTTCTTATATTTAATTCCGATGCAATTTCTGTGTTTCATCGTCAATGGGAAGGTCCAATGGATACAGAAAACCTGCAGAGGTGCATCAGATTGTAAAACTGGTGACACAGGAAACGCTCAAAGCATAGACAGTAGGAAGACTCAGTCTTCCTGTACTTAAGTCGGCATTGTGTCTCATATATTTAATTCCGACGCAATTTCTGTGTTTCATCGTCAATGGGAAGGTCCAAGGGATACAGTAATCCTGCAGAGGTGCATCAGAATGTAAAACTGGTGACACAGGAAACGCTCAACACATAGACAGTAGGAATACTCTGCCTTCCTGTACTTAAGTCGGCATTGTGTCTCTTATATTTAATTCCGATGCAATTTCTGTGTTTCATCGTCAATGGAAAGGTCCAAGGGAAACAGTAGACCTGCAGAGGTGCATCGGAATGTAAAACTGGTGACACAGGAAACGCTCAAAGCATAGACAGTAGGAAGACTCAGTCTTCCTGTACTTAAGTCGGCATTGTGTCTCTTATACTTATTTCCGATGAAATTTCTATGTTTCATCGTCAATGGGAAGGTCCAAGGGATACAGTAAACCTGCAGAGGTGCATCAGAATTTAAAACTGGTGACACAGGAAACGCTCAACACATAGACAGTATGAAGACTCATTCTTCCTGTACTTAAGTCGGCATTGTGTCTCTTATATTTAATTCCGATGCAATTTCTTTGTTCCATCGTCAATGGGAAGGTCCAAGGAGTACAGTAAACCTGCAGAGGTGTATCAGAATGTAAAACTAGTGACACAGGAAACGCTCAAAACATAGACAGTAGGAAGACTCAGTCTTCCTGTACTTAAGTCGGCATTGTGTCTCTTATATTTGATTCCGATGCAATTTCTGTGTTTCATCGTCAATGGGAAGGTCCAAGGGAAACAGTAAAACTGCAGAGGTGCATCGGAATGTAAAACTGGTGACACAGGAAACGCTCAAAACATAGACAGTACGAAGACTCTGTCTTCCTGTACTTAAGTCGGCATTGTGTCTCTTATATTTATTTCCGATGAAATTTCTGTGTTTTATCGTGAATGGGAAGGTCCAAGGGATATATTAATCCTGCAGAGGTGCATCGGAGAGTAAAACTGAAGACACAGGAAACGCTCAAAACATAGACAGTAGGAAGACTTAGTCTTCCTGTACTTAAGTCGGCATTCTGTCTCTTATATTCAATTCCGATGCAATTTCTGTTTTTCATCGTCAATAGGAAGGTCCAAGGGACACAGTAAACCTGCAGAGGTGCATCTGAATGTAAAACTGATGACACAGAAAACGCTCAAAACATAGACAGTAGGAAGACTCAGTCTTCCTGTACTTAAGTCGGCATTTGGTCTCTTATATTTAATTCCGATGCAATTTCTGTGTTTCATCGTCAATGGGAAGGTTCAAGGGATACAGTAATCCTGCGGATGTGAATCAGAATGTAAAACTGCTGACACAGGAAACGCTCAAAACATAGACAGTAGGAAGACTCAGTCTTCCTGTATTTAAGTCGGCATTGTGTTTCTTATATTTAATTCCGATGCAAATTCTGTGTTTCATCGTCAATGGGAAGGTCCAATGGATACAGAAAACCTGCAAGGTGCATCAGAATGTAAAACTGGTGACACAGGAAATGCTCAAAACATAGACAGTAGGAAGACTCAGTCTTCCTGTACTTAAGTCGGCATTGTGTTTCTTATATTTAATTCCGATGCGATTTCTGTGTTTCATCGACAATGGGAAGGTCCAAGGGATACAGTAAACCGGCAGAGATGCATCGGAATGTAAAACTGGTGACACAGGAAACGCTCAAAACATTGACCGTACGAAGACTGTTTTCTTGTACTTAAGTCTGCATTGTGTCTCTTATATTTAATTCCGATGCAATTTCTGTGTTCCATCGTCAATGGGAAGGTCCAAGGGATACAGTAAACCTGCAGAGGTGCATCGGAATGTAAAACTGGTGACACAGGAAACGCTCAAAACATAGACAGTAGGAAGACTCAGTCTTCCTGTACTTAAGTCGGCATTGTGTCTCTTATATTTATTGCCGATGAAATCTCTGTGTTTTATCGTGAAGGTCCAAGGGATATAGTAGACCTGCAGAGGTGCATCGGAAAGTAAAACTGATGACACAGGAATCGTTCAAAACATAGACAGTAGGAAGACTTAGTCTTCCTGTACTTAAGTCGGCATTGTGTCTCTTATATTTAATTCCGATGCAATTTCTGTGTTTCTTCGTCAATGGGAAGGTCCAAGGAATATAGTAAACCTGCAGAGGTGCATCGGAATGTAAAACTGGTGACACAGGAAACGCTCAAAACATAGACAGTAGGAAGACTCAGTCTTCCTGTACTTAAGTCGTCATTGTGTCTCTTATATTTATTTCCGATGAAATTTCTGTGTTTCATCGTGAATGGGAAGGTCCAAGGGATATAGTAATCCTGCAGAGGTGCATCGGAAAGTAAAAATGATGACACAGGAAACGCTCAAAACATAGACTGTAGGAAGACTTAGTCTTCCTGTACTTAAGTCGGCATTGTGTCTCTTATATTTAATTCCGATGCAATTTCTGTTTTTCATCGTCAATGGGAAGGTCCAAGGGATACAGTAAACCTGCAGAGGTGCATCGGAATGTAAAACTGGTCACACAGGAAACGCTCAAAACATAGACAGTAGGAAGACTCAGTCTTGCTATACTTAAGTCTGCATTGTGTCTCTTATATATATTTCCGATGAAATATCTGTGTTTCATCGTGAATGGGAAGGTCCAAGGGACATAGTAAACCTGCAGAGGTGCATCGGAAAGTAAAACTGATGACACAGGAAACGCTCAAAACATAGACAGTGGGAAGACTCAGTCTTCCTGTACTTAAGTCGGCATTGTGTTTCTTATATTTAATTCCGATGCGATTTCTGTGTTTCATCGACAATGGGAAGGTCCAATCGATACAGTAAACCGGCAGAGGTGCATCGGAATGTAAAACTGGTGACACAGGAAACGCTCAAAACATTGACCGTACGAAGACTGTTTTCTTGTACTTAAGTCGGCATTGTGTCTCTTATATTTAATTCCGATGCAATTTCTGTGTTTCATCGTCAATGGGAAGGTCCAAGGGATACAGCAAACCTGCAGAGGTGCATCGGAATGTAAAACTGGTGACACAGGAAACGCTCAAATCATAGACAGTAGGAAGACTCAGTCTTCCTGTACTTAAGACGGAATTGTGTCTCTTATATTTTATTCCGATGCAATTTCTGTGTTTCATCGTCAATGGGTAGGTCCAAGGGATACAGTAAACCTGCAGAGGTGCATCGGAATGTAAAACTGGTCACACAGGAAACGCTCAAAACATAGACAGTAGGAAGACTCAGTCTTCCTATACTTAAGTCAGCATTGTGTCTCTTATATATATTTCCGATGAAATTTCTGTGTTTCATCGTGAATGGGAAGGTCCAAGGGATATAGTAAACCTGCAGAGGTGCATCGGAATGTAAAACTGATGACACAGGATACGCTCAAAACATAGACAGTAGGAAGACTTAATCTTCCTGTACTTAAGTCGGCATTGTGTCTCTTATATTTAATTCTGATGCAATTTCTGTGTTTCATCGTCACCGTGAAGGTCCAAGGGATACAGTAAACCTGTAGATGTGCATCGGAAAATAAAACTGGTGACACAGGAAACCCTGAAATTATAGACTGTAGGAAGGCTCAGTCTTCCTGTACTTAAGTCGGCATTGTGTCTCTTATATTTAATTCCGATGCAATTTCTGTGTTTCATCGTCAATGGGAAGGTCCAAGGGATACAGTAAACCTGCAGAGGTGCATCAGAATGTAAAACTGGTGACACAGGAAACGCTCAAAACATAGACTGTAGGAAGACTCAGTCTTCCTGTACTTAAGTCGGCATTGTGTCTCTTATATTTAGTTCCGATGCAATTTCTGTGTTTCATCGTCTATGGGAAAGTCCAAGGGATACAGTAAACCTGCAGATTTGCATCGGAATGTAAAACTAGTGACACAGGAAACGCTCAAAACACAGACAGTAGGAAGACTCAGTCTCCCTGTACTTAAGTCGGCATTGTGTCTCTTATATTTAATTCCGATGAAATTTTTGTGTTTCATCGTGAATGGGAAGGTCCAAGGGATATAGTAACCCTGCAGAGGTGCATCGGAAAGTAAAACTGATGGCACAGGAATCGTTCAAAACATAGACAGTAGGAAGACTTAGTCTTCCTGTACTTAAGTCGGCATTGTGTCTCTTATATTTAATTCCGTGCAATTTCTGCGTTTCATCGTCAATGGGAAGGTCCAAGGAATACAGTAAACCTGCAGAGGTGAATCGGAATGTAAAACTGGTGACACAGGAAACGCTCAAAACATAGACAGTAGGAAGACTCAGTCTTCCTGTACTTAAGTCGGCATTGTGTCTCTTATATTTAACTCCAATGCAATTTCTGTGTTTCATCGTCAATGGGAAGGTCCAATGGATACAGTAAACCTGCAGAGGTGCATCAGAATGTAAAACTGGTGACACAGGAAACGCTCAAAACATAGACTCTAGGAAGACTCAGTCTTCCTGTACTTAAGTCGGCAATGTGTCTCTTATATTTAATTCCGATGCGATTTCTGTGTTTCATTGACAATGGGAAGGTCCAAGGGATACAGTAAGCCTGCAGAGGTGCGTCTGAATGTAAAACTGATGACACAGAAAACGCTCAAAACATAGACAGTAGGAAGACTCAGTCTTCCTGTACTTAAGTCGGCATTTGGTCTCTTATATTTAATTCCGATGCAATTTCTGTGTTTCATCGTCAATGGGAAGGTTCAAGGGATACAGTAATCCTGCGGAGGTGCATCAGAATGTAAAACTGCTGACTCAGGAAACGCTCGAAACATAGACAGTAATAAGACTCAGTCTTCCTGTACTTAAGTCGGCATTGTGTTTCTTATATTTAATTCCGATGCAATTTCTGTGTTTCATCGTCAATGGGAAGGTCCAATGGATACGGAAAACCTGCAGAGGTGCATCAGAATGTAAAACTGGTGACACAGGAAACGCTCAATTCATAGACAGTAGGAAGACTCAGTCTTCCTGTACTTAAGTCGGCATTGTGTTTCTTATATTTAATTCCGATGCGATTTCTGTGTTTCATCGACATTGGAAGGTCCAAGGGATACAGTAAACCGGCAGAGATGCATCGGAATGTAAAACTGGTGACACAGGAAATGCTCAAAACATTGACCGTACGAAGACTGTTTTCTTGTACTTAAGTCTGCATTGTGTCTCTTATATTTAATTTCGATGCAATTTCTGTGTTTCATCGTCAATGGGAAGGTCCAAGGCATACAGGAAACCTGCAGAGGTGCATCGGAATGTCAAACTGGTAACACAGGAAACGCTCAAAACATAGACAGTAGGAAGACTCAGTCTTCCTGTACTTAAGTCGGCATTGTGTCTCTTATATTTATTTCCGATGAAATTTCTGTGTTTCATCGTGAATGGGAAGGTCCAAGGGATATAGTAATCCTGCAGACGTGCATCGTAAAGTAAAAATGATGACACAGGAAACGCTCAAAACATAGACAGTAGGAAGACTTAGTCTTCCTGTACTTAAGTCGGCATTGTGTCTCTTATATTTAATTCCGATGCAATTTCTGTTTTTCATCGTCAATGGGAAGGTCCAAGGGATACAGTAAACCTGTGGAGGAGCATCGGAAAATAAAACTGGGGACACAGGAAACCCTGAAATTATAGACAGTAGGAAGACTCAGTCTTCCTGTACTTAAGTCGGCATTGTGTCTCTTATATTTAATTCCGATGCAATTTCTGTGTTTCATCGTCAATGGGAAGGTCCAAGGGATGCAGTAAACGTGCAGAGGTGCACCAGAATGTAAAACTGGTGACACAGGAAACGCTCAAAACATAGACTGTAGGAAGACTCAGTCCTCCTGTACTTAAGTCGGCATTGTGTCTCTTATATTTAATTCCAATGCAATTTCTGTGTTTCATCGTCTATGGGATGGTCCAAGGGATACAGTAAACCTGCAGATTTGCATCGGAATGTAAACCTAGTGACACAGGAAACGCTCAAAACACAGACAGTAGGAAGACTCAGTCTTCCTGTACTTAAGTCGGCATTGTGTCTCTTATATTTAATTCCGATGAAATTTTTGTGTTTCATCGTGAATGGGAAGGTCCAAGGGATATAGTAAACCTGCAGAGGTGCATGGGAAAGTAAAACTGATGGCACAGGAATCGTTCAAAACATAGACAGTAGGAAGACTTAGTCTTCCTGTACTTAAGTCGGCATTGTGTCTCTTATATTTAATTCCGTGCAATTTCTGCGTTTCATCGTCAATGGGAAGGTCCAAGGAATACAGTAAACCTGCAGAGGTGAATCGGAATGTAAAACTGGTGTCACAGGAAACGCTCAAAACATAGACAGTAGGAAGACTCAGTCTTCCTGTACTTAAGTCGGCATTGTGTCTCTTATATTTAACTCCAATGCAATTTCTGTGTTTCATCGTCAATGGGAAGGTCCAATGGATACAGTAAACCTGCAGAGGTGCATCAGAATGTAAAACTGGTGACACAGGAAACGCTCAAAACATAGACACTAGGAAGACTCAGTCTTCCTGTACTTAAGTCGGCATTGTGTCTCTTATATTTAATTCCGATGCAATTTCTGTGTTTCATCGTCAATGGGAAGGTCCAAGGGATACAGTAAACCTGCAGAGGTGCATCAGAATGTAAAACTGGTGACACAGGAAACGCTCAAAACATAGACTGTAGGAAGACTCAGTCTTCCTGTACTTAAGTCGGCATTGTGTCTCTTATATTTAGTTCCGATGCAATTTCTGTGTTTCATCGTCTATGGGAAAGTCCAAGGGATACAGTAAACCTGCAGATTTGCATCGGAATGTAAAACTAGTGACACAGGAAACGCTCAAAACACAGACAGTAGGAAGACTCAGTCTCCCTGTACTTAAGTCGGCATTGTGTCTCTTATATTTAATTCCGATGAAATTTTTGTGTTTCATCGTGAATGGGAAGGTCCAACGGATATAGTAACCCTGCAGAGGTGCATCGGAAAGTAAAACTGATGGCACAGGAATCGTTCAAAACATAGACAGTAGGAAGACTTAGTCTTCCTGTACTTAAGTCGGCATTGTGTCTCTTATATTTAATTCCGTGCAATTTCTGCGTTTCATCGTCAATGGGAAGGTCCAAGGAATACAGTAAACCTGCAGAGGTGAATCGGAATGTAAAACTGGTGACACAGGAAACGCTCAAAACATAGACAGTAGGAAGACTCAGTCTTCCTGTACTTAAGTCGGCATTGTGTCTCTTATATTTAACTCCAATGCAATTTCTGTGTTTCATCGTCAATGGGAAGGTCCAATGGATACAGTAAACCTGCAGAGGTGCATCAGAATGTAAAACTGGTGACACAGGAAACGCTCAAAACATAGACTCTAGGAAGACTCAGTCTTCCTGTACTTAGGTCGGCAATGTGTCTCTTATATTTAATTCCGATGCGATTTCTGTGTTTCATTGACAATGGGAAGGTCCAAGGGATACAGTAAGCCTGCAGAGGTGCGTCTGAATGTAAAACTGATGACACAGAAAACGCTCAAAACATAGACAGTAGGAAGACTCAGTCTTCCTGTACTTAAGTCGGCATTTGGTCTCTTATATTTAATTCCGATGCAATTTCTGTGTTTCATCGTCAATGGGAAGGTTCAAGGGATACAGTAATCCTGCGGAGGTGCATCAGAATGTAAAACTGCTGACTCAGGAAACGCTCGAAACATAGACAGTAATAAGACTCAGTCTTCCTGTACTTAAGTCGGCATTGTGTTTCTTATATTTAATTCCGATGCAATTTCTGTGTTTCATCGTCAATGGGAAGGTCCAATGGATACGGAAAACCTGCAGAGGTGCATCAGAATGTAAAACTGGTGACACAGGAAACGCTCAAATCATAGACAGTAGGAAGACTCAGTCTTCCTGTACTTAAGTCGGCATTGTGTTTCTTATATTTAATTCCGATGCGATTTCTGTGTTTCATCGACTTTGGAAGGTCCAAGGGATACAGTAAACCGGCAGAGATGCATCGGAATGTAAAACTGGTGACACAGGAAATGCTCAAAACATTGACCGTACGAAGACTGTTTTCTTGTACTTAAGTCTGCATTGTGTCTCTTATATTTAATTTCGATGCAATTTCTGTGTTTCATCGTCAATGGGAAGGTCCAAGGCATACAGGAAACCTGCAGAGGTGCATCGGAATGTCAAACTGGTAACACAGGAAACGCTCAAAACATAGACAGTAGGAAGACTCAGTCTTCCTGTACTTAAGTCGGCATTGTGTCTCTTATATTTATTTCCGATGAAATTTCTGTGTTTCATCGTGAATGGGAAGGTCCAAGGGATATAGTAATCCTGCAGAGGTGCATCGGAAAGTAAAAATGATGACACAGGAAACGCTCAAAACATAGACAGTAGGAAGACTTAGTCTTCCTGTACTTAAGTCGGCATTGTGTCTCTTATATTTAATTCCGATGCAATTTCTGGTTTTCATCGTCAATGGGAAGGTCCAAGGGATACAGTAAACCTGTGGAGGAGCATCGGAAAATAAAACTGGGGACACAGGAAACCCTGAAATTATAGACAGTAGGAAGACTCAGTCTTCCTGTACTTAAGTCGGCATTGTGTCTCTTATATTTAATTCCGATGCAATTTCTGTGTTTCATCGTCAATGGGAAGGTCCAAGGGATGCAGTAAACGTGCAGAGGTGCATCAGAATGTAAAACTGGTGACACAGGAAACGCTCAAAACATAGACTGTAGGAAGACTCAGTCTTCCTGTACTTAAGTCGGCATTGTGTCTCTTATATTTAATTCCAATGCAATTTCTGTGTTTCATCGTCTATGGGATGGTCCAAGGGATACAGTAAACCTGCAGATTTGCATCGGAATGTAAACCTAGTGACACAGGAAACGCTCAAAACACAGACAGTAGGAAGACTCAGTCTTCCTGTACTTAAGTCGGCATTGTGTCTCTTATATTTAATTCCGATGAAATTTTTGTGTTTCATCGTTAATGGGAAGGTCCAAGGGATATAGTAAACCTGCAGAGGTGCATGGGAAAGTAAAACTGATGCCACAGGAATCGTTCAAAACATAGACAGTAGGAAGACTTAGTCTTCCTGTACTTAAGTCGGCATTGTGTCTCTTATATTTAATTCCGTGCAATTTCTGCGTTTCATCGTCAATGGGAAGGTCCAAGGAATACAGTAAACCTGCAGAGGTGAATCGGAATGTAAAACTGGTGTCACAGGAAACGCTCAAAACATAGACAGTAGGAAGACTCAGTCTTCCTGTACTTAAGTCGGCATTGTGTCTCTTATATTTAACTCCAATGCAATTTCTGTGTTTCATCGTCAATGGGAAGGTCCAATGGATACAGTAAACCTGCAGAGGTGCATCAGAATGTAAAACTGGTGACACAGGAAACGCTCAAAACATAGACACTAGGAAGACTCAGTCTTCCTGTACTTAAGTCGGCAATGTGTCTCTTATATTTAATTCCGATGCGATTTCTGTGTTTCATTGACAATGGGAAGGTCCAAGGGATACAGTAAGCCTGCAGAGGTGCGTCTGAATGTAAAACTGATGACACAGAAAACGCTCAAAACATAGACAGTAGGAAGACTCAGTCTTCCTGTACTTAAGTCGGCATTTGGTCTCTTATATTTAATTCCGATGCAATTTCTGTGTTTCATCGTCAATGGGAAGGTTCAAGGGATACAGTAATCCTGCGGAGGTGCATCAGAATGTAAAACTGCTGACTCAGGAAACGCTCGAAACATAGACAGTAATAAGACTCAGTCTTCCTGTACTTAAGTCGGCATTGTGTTTCTTATATTTAATTCCGATGCAATTTCTGTGTTTCATCGTCAATGGGAAGGTCCAATGGATACGGAAAACCTGCAGAGGTGCATCAGACTGTAAAACTGGTGACACAGGAAACGCTCAAAACATAGACAGTAGGAAGACTCAGTCTTCCTGTACTTAAGTCGGCATTGTGTTTCTTATATTTAATTCCGATGCGATTTCTGTGTTTCATCGACAATGGGAAGGTCCAAGGGATACAGTAAACCGGCAGAGATGCATCGGAATGTAAAACTGGTGACACAGGAAACGCTCAAAACATTGACCGTACGAAGACTGTTTTCTTGTACTTAAGTCTGCATTGTGTCTCTTATATTTAATTTCGATGCAATTTCTGTGTTTCATCGTCAATGGGAAGGTCCAAGGGATACAGGAAACCTGCAGAGGTGCATCGGAATGTCAAACTGGTAACACAGGAAACGCTCAAAACATAGACAGTAGGAAGACTCAGTCTTCCTGTACTTAAGTCGGCATTGTGTCTCTTATATTTATTTCCGATGAAATTTCTGTGTTTCATCGTGAATGGGAAGGTCCAAGGGATATAGTAATCCTGCAGAGGTGCATCGGAAAGTAAAAATGATGACACAGGAAACGCTCAAAACATAGACAGTAGGAAGACTTAGTCTTCCTGTACTTAAGTCGGCATTGTGTCTCTTATATTTAATTCCGATGCAATTTCTGTTTTTCATCGTCAATGGGAAGGTCCAAGGGATACAGTAAACCTGTGGAGGAGCATCGGAAAATAAAACTGGGGACACAGGAAACCCTGAAATTAAAGACAGTAGGTAGACTCAGTCTCCCTGTACTTAAGTCGTCATTGTGTCTCTTATATTTAATTCCGATGCAATTTCTGTGTTTCATCGTCAATGGGAAGGTCCAAGGGATGCAGTAAACGTGCAGAGGTGCATCAGAATGTAAAACTGGTGTCACAGGAAACGCTCAAAACATAGACTGTAGGAAGACTCAGTCTTCCTGTACTTAAGTCGGCATTGTGTCTCTTATATTTAATTCCAATGCAATTTCTGTGTTTCATCGTCTATGGGAAGGTCCAAGGGATACAGTAAACCTGCAGATTTGCATCGGAATGTAAACCTAGTGACACAGGAAACGCTCAAAACACAGACAGTAGGAAGACTCAGTCTTCCTGTACTTAAGTCGGCATTGTGTCTCTTATATTTAATTCCGATGAAATTTTTGTGTTTCATCGTGAATGGGAAGGTCCAAGGGATATAGTAAACCTGCAGAGGTGCATGGGAAAGTAAAACTGATGACACAGGAATCGTTCAAATCATAGACAGTAGGAAGACTTAGTCTTCCTGTACTTAAGTCGGCATTGTGTCTCTTATATTTAATTCCGTGCAATTTCTGTGTTTCATCGTCAATGGGAAGGTCCAAGGAATACAGTAAACCTGCAGAGGCGAATCGGAATGTAAAACTGGTGACACAGGAAACGCTCAAAACATAGACAGTAGGAAGACTCAGTCTTCCTGTACTTAAGTCGGCATTGTGTCTCTTATATTTAACTCCAATGCAATTTCTGTGTTTCATCGTCAATGGGAAGGTCCAATGGATACAGTAAACCTGCAGAGGTGCATCAGAATCTAAAACTGGTGACACAGGAAACGCTCAAAACATAGACAGTAGGAAGACTCAGTCTTCCTGTACTTAAGTCGGCAATGTGTCTCTTATATTTAATTCCGATGCGATTTCTGTGTTTCATCGACAATGGGAAGGTCCAAGGGATATAGTAAACCGGCAGAGGTGCATCGGAATGTAAAACTGGTGACACAGGAAACGCTCTATACATTGACCGTACGAAGACCTGTTTTCTTGTACTTAAGTCGGCATTGTGTCTCTTATATTTATTTCCGATGAAATTTCTGTGTTTCATCGTGAATGGGAAGGTCCAAGGGATATAGTAAACCTGCAGAGGTGCATCGGAAGTAAAACTGATGACACAGGAAAAGCTCAAAACATAGACAGTAGGAAGACTCAGTCTTCCTGTACTTAAGACGGCATTGTGTCTCTCATATTTTATTCCGATGCAATTTCTGTGTTTCATCATCAATGGGAAGGTCCAAGGGATACAGTAAACCTGCAGAGGTGCATCGGAATGTAAAACTGGTCACACAGGAAACGCTCAGAACATAGACAGTAGGAAGACTCAGTCTTCCTATACTTAAGTCGGTATTGTGTCTCTTATATATATTTCCGATGAAATTTCTGTGTTTCATCGTGAATGGGAAGGTCCAAGGGATATAGTAAACCTGCAGAGGTGCATCGGAAAGTAAAACTGATGACACAGGAAACGCTCAAAACATAGACAGTAGGAAGACTCAATCTTCCTATACTTAAGTCGGCATTGTGTCTCTTATATTTATTACCGATGAAATTTCTGTGTTTCATCGTGAATGGGAAGGTCCAAGGGATATAGTAAACCTACAGATTTGCATCGGAATGTAAAACTAGTGACACAGGAAACGCTCAAAACATAGACAGTAGGAAGACTCAGTCTTCCTGTACTTAAGTCGGCATTGTGTCTCTTATATTTAATTCCGATGCAATATCTGTGTTTCATCGTCTATGGGAAGGTCCAAGGGATACAGTAAACCTGCAGATTTGCATCGGAATGTAAAACTATTGACACAGGAAACGCTCAAAACATAGACAGTAGGAAGACTCAGTCTTCCTGTACTTAAGTCGGCATTGTGTCTCTTATATTTAATTCCGATGAAATTCTCGTGTTTCATCGTGAATGGGAAGGTCCAAGGGATATAGCAAACCTGCAGAGGTGCATCGGAAAGTAAAACTGATGACACAGGAATCGTTCAAATCATAGACAGTAGGAAGACTTAGCCTTCCTGTACTTAAGTCGGCATTGTGTCTCTTATATTTAAATTCCGATGCAATTTCTGTGTTTCATCGTCACTGTGAAGGTCCAAGGGATACAGTAAACCTGTAGAGATGCATCGGAATGCAAAACTGGTGACACAGGAAACGCTCAAATTATAGACAGTAGGAAGACTCAGTCTTCCTGTGCTTAAGTAGGCATTGTGTCCCATAAATTTAACTCCGATGCAATTTCTGTGTTTCATCGTCACTGTGAAGGTCCAAGGGATACAGTAAACCTGCAGAGGTGCATCAGAAAGTAAAACTGGTGACGCAGGAAGCGCTCAAAACATAGACAGTAGGAAGACTCAGTCTTCCTGTACTTAAGTCGGCATTGTGTCTCTTATATTCAATTCCGATGCAATTTCGGTGTTTCATCGTTAATGCGAAGGTCCAAGGGATACAGTAAACCTCCAGAGGTGCATCGGAATGTAAAACTATTGACACAGGAAACGCTCAAAACATAGACAGTAGGAAGACTCAGTCTTCCTATACTTAAGTCGGCATTGTGTCTCTTATATTTATTTCCGATGAAATTTCTGTGATTCATCGAGAATGGGAAGGTCCAAGGGATATAGTAAACCTGCAGAGGTACATCGGAAAATAAAACTGATGACACAGGAAACGCTCAAAACATAGACAGTAGGAAGACTTAGTCTTCCTGTACTTAAGTCGGCATTGTGTCTCTTATATTTAATTCCGATGCTATTTCTGTGTTTCATCGTCACTGTGAAGGTCCAAGGGATACAGTAAACCTGTAGAGGTGCATCGGAAAATAAAACTGGGGACACAGGAAACGCTCAAATTATAGACAGTAGGAAGACTCAGTCTTGCTGTACTTAAGTCGGCATTGTGTCTCTTATATTTAATTTCGATGCAATTTCTGTGTTTCATCGTCAATGGGAAGGTACAAGGGATACAGTAAACCTGCAGAGGTGCATCAGAATATAAAACTGGTGACACAGGAAACGCTCAAAACATAGACTGTAGGAAGACTCAGTCTTCCTGTACTAAAGTCGGCATTGTGTCTCTTATATTTAATTCCGATGCAATTTCTGTGTTTCATCGTCAATGGGAAGGTCCAAGGGATATAGTAAACCTGCAGATTTGCATCGGAATGTAAAACTAGTGACACAGGAAACGCTCAAAACATAGACAGTAGGAAAACTCAGTCTTCCTGTACTTAAGTCGGCATTGTGTCTCTTATATTAACTTCCGATGAAATTTCTGTGTTTTTCTTCGTGAATGGGAAGGTCCAAGGGATATAGTAAACCTGCAGAGGTGCATCGGAACGTAAAACTGATGACACAGTAATCGTTCAAAGCATAGACAGTAGGTAGACTTAGTCTTCCTGTACTTAAATCGGCATTGTGTCTCTTATATTATTTCCGATGCAATTTCTGTGTTTCATCGTAAATGGGAAGTTCCAAGGAATACAGTAAACCTGCAGAGGTGCATCGGAATGTAAAACTGGTGAAACAGGTAACGCTCAAAACATAGACAGTAGGATGACTCAGTCTTCCTGTACTTAAGTCGGCATTGTGTCTCTTATATTTAACTCCAATGCAATTTCTGTGTTTCATTGTCAATGGGAAGGTCCAATGGATACAGTAAAACTGCAGAGCTGCATCAGAATGTAAAACTGGTGACACAGGAAACGCTCAAAACATAGACAGTAGGAAGACTCAGTCTTCCTATACTTAAGTCGGCATTGTGTCTCTTATATTTATTTCCGATGAAATTTCTGTGTTTCATCGTGAATGGGAAGTTCCAAGGGATATAGTAAACCTACAGAGGTGCATCGGAAAGTAAAGCTGATGACACAGGAATCGTTCAAAGCATAGACAGTAGGAAGACTCAGTCTTCCTGTACGTAAGTCGGCATTGTGTCTCTTATATTTAATTCCGATGCGATTTCTCTGTTTCATCGACAATGGGAAGGTCCAAGGGATATAGAAAACCTGCAGAGGTGCATCGGAAAGTAAAAATGATGACACAGGAAACGCTCAAAACATAGACTGTAGGAAGACTCAGTCTTCCTGTCCTTAAGTCGGCATTGTGTCTCTTATATTTAATTCCGAGGCAATTTCTGTGTTTCATCGTCAATGGGAAGGTCCAAGGGATACAGTAAACCTGCAGAGGTGCATCAGAATGTAAAACTGGTGACACAGGAAATGCTCAAAACATAGACTGTAGGAAGACTCAGTCTTCCTGTACTTAAGTCGGCATTGTGTCTCTTATATTTAATTCCGATGCAATTTCTGTATTTCATCGTCAATGGGAAGGTCCGAGGGATATAGTAAACTTGCAGATTTGCATCGGAATGTAAAACTAGTGACACAGGAAACGCTCAAAAATTAGACAGTAGGAAGACTTAGTCTTCCTGTACTTAAGTCGGCATTGTGTCTCTTATATTTAATTCCGATGCAATTTCTGTGTTTCATCGTCAATAGGAAGGTCCATGGGATACAGTACACCTGCAGAGGTGCATCAGAATGTAAAACTGGTGACACAGGAAACGCTCAAAGCATAGACTGTAGGAAGACTCAGTCTTCATGTACTTAAGTCAGCATTGTGTCTCTTATATTTAATTCCGATGCAATTTCTGTGTTTCATCGTCTATGGGAAGGTCCTAGGGATACAGTAAACCTGCAGATTTGCATCGGAATGTAAAACTAGTGACACAGGAAACGCTCAAAGCATAGACAGTAGGAAGACACAGTCTTCCTGTAGTTAAGTCGGCATTGTGTCTCTTATATTTAATTCCGATGAAATTTCTGTGTTTCATCGTGAATGGGAAGGTCCAAGGGATATAGTGAACCTGCAGAGGTGCATCGGAACGTAAAACTGATTACACAGGAATCGTTCAAAACATAAACAGTAGGAAGACTTAGTCTTCCTGTACTTAAGTCGGCATTGTGTCACTTATATTTAATTCCGATGCAATTTCTGTGTTTCATCGTCAATGAGAAGGTCCAAGGAATACAGTAAACCTGCAGAGGTGCATCGGAATGTAAAACTGGTGACACAGGAAACGCTCAAAACATAGACAGTAGGAAGACTCAGTCGTCCTGTACTGAAGTCGGCATTGTGTCTCTTATATTTAATTCCGATGCGATTTCTGTGTTTCATCGACAATGGGAAGGTCCAAGGGATATAGTAAACCGGCAGAGGTGCATCGGAATGTAAAACTGGTGACACAGGAAACGCTCAAGGCATTGACTGTACGAAGACTGTTTTCTTGTACTTAAGTCGGCATTGTGTCTCTTATATTTAATTTCGATGCAATTTCTGTGTTTCATCGTCAATGGGAAGGTCCAAGGGATACAGGAAACCTGCAGAGGTGCATCGGAATGTAAAACTGGTGACTCAGGAAACGCTCAAATCATAGACGGTAGGAAGACTCAGTCTTCCTGTACTTAAGTCGGCATTGTGTCTCTTATATTTAACTCCAATGCAATTTCTGTGTTTCATCGTCTATGGGAAGGACCTAGGGATACAGTAAACCTGCAGATTTGCATCGGAATGTAAAACTAGTGACACTGGAAACGCTCAAATCATAGACAGTAGGAAGACTTAGTCTTCCTGTACTTAAGTCGGCATTGTGTCTCTTATATTTAATTCCGATGCGATTTCTGTGTTTCATCGACAATGGCAAGGTCCAAGGGATATAGTAAACCGGCAGAGGTGCATCGGAAGGTAAAACTGGTGACACAGGAAACGCTGAAACATTGACCGTACGAAGACTGTTTTCTTGTACTGAAGTCGGCATTGTGTCTCTTATATTTAATTTCGATGCAATTTCTGTGTTTCATCGTCAATGGGAAGGTCCAAGGGATACAGGAAAACTGCAGAGGTGAATCGGAATGTAAAACTGGTGACTCAGGAAACGCTCAAAACATAGACACTAGGAAAACTCAGTCTTCCTGTACTAAAGTCGGCATTGTGTCTCTTATATTTAATTCGGATGCAATTTCTGTGTTTCATCGTCAATGGGAAGGTCCAAGGGATACAGGAAACCTGCAGAGGTGCATCGGAATGAAAAACTGGTGACTCAGGAAACGCTCATAGCATAGACAGTAGGAAGACTCAGTCTTCCTGTACTTCAGTCGGCATTTTGTCTCTTATATTTATTTCCGATGAAATTACTGTGTTTTATCGTGAATGGGAAGGTCCGAGGGATATAGTAAACCTGCGGAGGTGCATCGGAAATTAAAACTGATGACACAGGAAAAGCTCAAAACATTTACAGTAGGAAGACTTAGTCTTCCTGTACTTAAGTCGGCATTGTGTCTCTTATATTTAAATCCGATGCAATTTCTGTTTATTATCGTCAATGGGAAGGTCCAAGGGACACAGTTAACCTGCAGACGTGCATCGGAATGTAAAACTGATGACACAGGAATGCTCAAAACATTGACAGTAGGAAGACTCAGTCTTCCTGTACTTAAGTCGGCATTGTGTCTCTTATATTTAATTCCGATACGATTTCTGTGTTTCATCGACAATGGGAAGGGGCAAGGGATACAGTAAACCGGCATAGGTGCATCGGAATGTAAAACTGGCGACACAGGAAACGCTCAAAACATAGACCGTAAGAAGACTCAGTTTTCTTGTACTTAAGTCGGCGATGTGTCTCTTATATTTAAATTCCGATGCAATATCTGTGTTTCATCGTCACTGTGAAGGTCCAAGGGATACAGTAAACCTGTAGAGATGCATCGGAATGCAAAACTGGTGACACAGGAAACGCTCAAATTATAGACAGTAGGAAGACTCAGTCTTCCTGTGCTTAAGTAGGCATTGTGTCTCTTAAATCTAACTCCGATGCATTTTCTGTGTTTCATCGTCACTGTGAAGGTCCGAGGGATACAGTAAACCTGCAGAGGTGCATCAGAAAGTAAAACTGGTGACACAGGAAGCGCTCAAAACATAGACAGTAGGAAGACTCAGTCTTCCTGTACTTAAGTCGGCATTGTGTCTCTTATATTTAATGTCGATGCAATTTCTGTGTTTCATCGTCAATGGGAAGGTCCAAGGGATTCAGGAAACCTGCAGAGGTGCAATGAAAAACTGGTGACTCAGGAAACGCTCAAAGCATAGACAGTAGGAAGACTCAGTCTTCCTGTACTTCAGTCAGCATTGTGTCCCTTATATTTATTTCCGATGAAATTTCTGTGTTTCATCGACAATGGGAAGGGGCAAGGGATACAGTAAACCGGCATAGGTGCATCGGAATGTAAAACTGGCGACACAGGAAACGGTCAAAACATAGACCGTAAGAAGACTCAGTTTTCTTGTACTTAAGTCGGCATTGTGTCTCTTATATTTAATTCTGATGAAATTTCAGTGTTTCATCGTGAATGGGAAGGTCCAAGGGATACAGTAAACCTGCAGAGGTGCATCGGAATGTAAAACTGGTGACACAGGAAACGCTCAAAACATAGACAGTAGGAAGACTCAGTCTTCCTGTACTTAAGTCGGCATTGTGTCTCTTATATTCAATTCCGAAGCAATTTCTGTGTTTCATCGTCAATGGGAAGGTCCAAGGGATACAGTAAACCTGCAGAGGTGCATCGGAATGTAAAACTGGTGACACAGGAAACGCTCAAAACATAGACAGTAGGAAGACTCAGTCTTTCTGTACTTAAGTCGGCATTGTGTCTCCTATATTTAATTCCGATGCAATTTCTGTGTTTCATCGTCAATGGGAAGGTCCAAGGGATACAGTAAACCTGCAGAGTGGCATCAGAATGTAAAACTGGTGACACAGGAAACGCTCAAAACAAAGACTGTAGGAAGACTCAGTCTTCCTGTACTTTAGACGGCATTGTGTCTCCTATATTTAATTCCGATGCAATTTCTGTGTTTCATCGTCAATGGGAAGGTCCAAGGGATAGAGTAAACTGGCAGATTTGCATCGGAATGTAAAACTAGTGACACAGGAAACACTCAAAACATAGACAGTAGGAAGACTCAGTCTTTCTGTACTTAAGTCGGCATTGTGTCTCTTATATTTTATTCCGATGCAATTTCTGTGTTTCATCGTCAATGGGAAGGTCCAAGGGATACAGTAAACCTGCAGAGGTGCATCGGAATGTAAAACTGGTGACACAGGAAACGCTCAAAACATAGACAGTAGGAAGACTCAGTCTTCCTGTACATAAGTCGGCATTGTGTCTCTTATATTTAATTCTGATGAAATTTCAGTGTTTCATCGTGAATGGGAAGGTCCAAGGGATATAGTAAACCTGCAGAGGTGCATCGGAAACTAAAACTGATGACACAGGAAACGCTCAAAACATAGAGAGTAGGAAAACACAGTCTTCCTGTACTTAAGTCGGCATTGTGTCTCTTAAATTTAATTCCGATGCAATTTCTGTGTATCATCGTCAATGGGAAGGTCCAAGGGATACAGTAAACCTGCAGAGGTGCATCGGAATGTAAAACTGGTGACACAGGAAACGCTCGAAACATAGACAGTAGGAAGACTCAGTCTTTCTGTACTTAAGTCGGCATTGTATCTCCTATATTTAATTCCGATGCGATTTCTGTGTTTCATCGTCAATGGGAAGGTCCAAGGGATACAGTAAACCTGCAGAGGGGCATCGGAATGTAAAACTGGTGACACAGGCAACGCTCAAAATATAGACAGAGGAAGACTCAGTCTTCCCATACTTAAGTCGGCATTGTTTCTCTTATATTTATTTCCGATAAAATGTCTGTGTTTCATCGTGAATGGGAAGGTCCAAGGGACATAGTAAACCTGCAGAGGTGCGTCAGAAAGTAAAAGTGATGACACAGGAAACGCTCAAAACATAGACAGTAGGAGGACTTAGTCTTCCTGTACTTATGTCGGCATTGTGTCTCTTATATTTAATTCCGATGCAATTTCTGTGTTTCATCGTCACTGTGAAGGTCCAAGGGATACAGTAAACCTGTATAGGTGCATCGGAATGTAAAAATGGTGACACAGGAATCCCTCAAATTATAGACACTAGGAAGACTCAGTCTTCCTGTACTTAACTCGGCATTGTGTCTCTTATATTTAATTCCGATGCAATTTCTGTGTTTCATCGTCAATGGGAAGGTCCAAGGGATACAGTAAACCTGCAGAGTGGCATCAGAATGTAAAACTGGTGACACAGGAAACGCTCAAAACAAAGACTGTAGGAAGACTCAGTCTTCCTGTACTTAAGACGGCATTGTGTCTCCTATATTTAATTCCGATGCAATTTCTGTGTTTCATCGTCAATGGGAAGGTACAAGGGATACAGTAAACTGGCAGATTTGCATCGGAATGTAAAACTAGTGACACAGGAAACACTCAAAACATAGACAGTAGGAAGACTCAGTCTTTCTGTACTTAAGTCGGCATTGTGTCTCTTATATTTTATTCCGATGCAATTTCTGTGTTTCATCGTCAATGGGAAGGTCCAAGGGATACAGTAAACCTGCAGAGGTGTATCGGAATGTAAAACTAGTGACACAGGAAACGCTCAAAACATAGACAGAAGGAAGACTCTGTCTTCCTGTACTTAAGTCGGCATTGTGTCTCTTATATTTAATTCCGATGCAATTTCTGTGTTTCATCGTCAATGGGAAGGTCCAAGGGATATAGTAATCCTGCAGAGGTGCATCGGAGAGTAAAACTGAAGACACAGGAAACGCTCAAAACATAGACCGTAGGAAGACTTAGTCTTCCTGTACTTAAGTCGGCATTGTGTCTCTTATATTTAATTCCGATGCAATTTCTGTGTTTCTTCGTCTATGGGAAGGTCCAAGGAATATAGTAAACCTGCAGAGGTGCATCGGAATGTGAAACTGGTGACACAGGAAACGCTCAAAACATAGACAGTAGGAAGACTCAGTCTTCCTGTACTTAAGTCGGCATTGTGTCTCTTATATTTATTTCCGATGAAATTTCTGTGTTTCATCGTGAATGGGAAGGTCCAAGGGATATAGTAATCCTGCAGAGGTGCATCGGAAAGTAAAAATGATGACACAGGAAACGCTCAAAACATAGACAGTAGGAAGACTTAGTCTTCCTGTACTTGAGTCGGCATTGTGTCTCTTATATTTAATTCCGATGCAACTTCTGTTTTTCATCGTCAATGGGAAGGTCCAAGGGATACAGTAAACCTGCAGAGGTGCATCGGAATGTAAAATTGGTCACACAGGAAACGCTCAAAACATAGACAGTAGGAAGACTCAGTCTTCCTATACTTAAGTCGGCATTGTGTCTCTTATATATATTTCCGATGAAATTTCTGTGTTTCATCGTGAATGGGTAGGTCCAAGGGATATAGTAAACCTGCAGAGGTGCATCGGAAAGTAAAACTGATGACACAGGAAACGCTCAAAACATAGACAGTAGGAAGACTCAGTCTTCCTGTACTTAAGTCGGCATTGTGTTTCTTATATTTAATTCCGATGCGATTTCTGTGTTTCATCGACAATGGGAAGGTCCAATCGATACAGTAAACCGGCAGAGGTGCATCGGGATGTAAAACTGGTGACACAGGAAACGCTCAAAACATTGACCGTACGGAGACTGTTTTCTTGTACTTAAGTCGGCATTGTGTCTCTTATATTTAATTTCGATGCAATTTCTGTGTTTCATCGTCAATGGGAAGGTCCAAGGGATACAGTAAACCTGCAGATGTGCATCGGAATGTAAAACTGGTGACACAGGAAACGCTCAAATCATAGACAGTAGGACGACTCAGTCTTCCTGTACTTAAGTCGGCATTCTGTCTCTTATATTTATTTCCGATGAAATTTCTATGTTTCATCGTCAATGGGAAGGTGCAAGGGATACAGTAAACCAGCAGAGGTGCATCAGAATTTAAAACTGGTGACACAGGAAACGCTCAACACATAGACAGTAGGAAGACTCATTCTTCCTGTACTTAAGTCGGCATTGTAACTCTTATATATAATTCCGAGGCAATTTCTGTGTTCCATCGTCAATGGGAAGGTCCAAGGAATACAGTAAACCTGCAGAGGTGCATCAGAATGTAAAACTAGTGACACAGGAAACGCTCAAAACATAGACAGTAGGAAGACTCAGTCTTCCTGTACTGAAGTCGGCATTGTGTCTCTTATATTTAATTCCGATGCAATTTCTGTGTTTCATCGTCAATGGGGAGGTCCAAGGGATACAGTAAGCCTGCAGAGGTGCATCAGAATGTAAAACTGGTGACACAGGAAACGCTCAAAGCATAGAGTGTAGGAAGACTCAGTCTTCCTGTACTTCAATCGGCATTCTGTCTCTTATATTTAATTCCGATGCAATTTCTGTGTTTCATCGTCAATGGGAAGGTCCAAGGGATACAGTAAACCTGCAGAGGTGCATCGGAATGTAAAACTAGTGACACAGGAAACGCTCAAAACATAGACAGAAGGAAGACTCTGTCTTCCTGTACTTAAGTCGGCATTGTGTCTCTTATATGTAATTCCGATGCAATTTCTGTGTTTCATCGTCAATGGGAAGGTCCAAGGGATACAGTAATCCTGCAGAGGTGCATCAGAATGTAAAACTGCTGACACAGGAAACGCTCAAAACATAGACAGTAGGAAGACTCAGTCTTCCTGTACTTAAGTCGGCATTGTGTTTCTTATATTTAATTCCGATCCAATTTCTGTGTTTCATCGTCAATGGGAAGGTCCAATGGATACAGAAAACCTGCAGAGGTGCATCAGATTGTAAAACTGGTGACACAGGAAACGCTCAAAGCATAGACAGTAGGAAGACTCAGTCTTCCTGTACTTAAGTCGGCATTGTGTTTCTTATATTTAATTCCGATGCAATTTCTGTGTTTCATCGTCAATGGGAAGGTCCAATGGATACAGAAAACCTGCAGAAGTGCATCAGATTGTAAAACTGGTGACACAGGAAACGCTCAAAGCATAGACAGTAGGAAGACTCAGTCTTCCTGTACTTAAGTCGGCATTGTGTCTCTTATATTTAATTCCGATGCAATTTCTGTGTTTCATCGTCAATGGGAAGGTCCAAGGGATACAGTAATCCTGCAGAGGTGCATCAGAATGTAAAACTGATGACACAGGAAACGCTCAAAACATAGACAGTAGAAAGACTCAGTCTTCCTGTACTTAGGTCGGCATTGTGTTTCTTATATTTAATTCCGATGCAATTTCTGTGTTTCATCGTCAATGGGAGGGTCCAATGGATACAGAAAACCTGCAGAGGTGCATCAGAATGTAAAACTGGTGACACAGGAAACGCTCAAAGCATAGACAGAAGGAAGACTCAGTCTTCCCGTACTTAAGTCGGCATTGTGTTTCTTATATTTAATTCCGATGCGATTTCTGTGTTTCATCGACAATGGGAACGTCCAAGGGATACAGTAAACCGGCAGAGATGCATCGGAATGTAAAACTGGTGACACAGGAAACGCTCAAAACAATGACCGTACGAAGACTGTTTTCTTGTACTTAAGTCGGCGTTGTGTCTCTTATATTTAATTCCGATGCAATTTCTGTGTTTCATCGTCAATGGGACGATCCAAGGGATACAGTAATCCGGCAGAGGTGCATCAGAATGTAAAACTGCTGACACAGGAAACGCTCAAAACATATACAGTAGGAAGACTCAGTCTTCCTGTACTTAAGTCGGCATTGTGTTTCTTATATTTAATTCCGATGCAATTTCTGTGTTTCATCGTCAATGGGAAGGTCCAATGGATACAGAAAACCTGCAGATGTGCATCAGATTGTAAAACTGGTGACACAGGAAACGCTCAAAGCATAGACAGTAGGAAGACTCAGTCTTCCTGTACTTAAGTCGGCATTGTGTCTCATATATTTAATTCCGACGCAATTTCTGTGTTTCATCGTCAATGGGAAGGTCCAAGGGATACAGAAAACCTGCAGAGGTGCATCAGAATGTAAAACTGGTGACACAGGAAACGCTCAACACATAGACAGTAGGAAGACTCTGCCTTCCTGTACTTAAGTCGGCATTGTGTCTCTTATATTTAATTCCGATGCAATTTCTGTGTTTCATCGTCAATGGAAGGGTCCAAGGGAAACAGTAAACCTGCAGAGGTGCATCGGAATGTAAAACTGGTGACACAGGAAACGCTCAAAGCATAGACAGTAGGAAGACTCAGTCTTCCTGTACTTAAGTCGGCATTGTGTCTCTTATACTTATTTCCGATGAAATTTCTATGTTTCATCGTCAATGGGAAGGTCCAAGGGATACAGTAAACCTGCAGAGGTGCATCAGAATTTAAAACTGGTGACACAGGAAACGCTCAACACATAGACAGTATGAAGACTCATTCTTCCTGTACTTAAGTCGGCATTGTGTCTCTTATATTTAATTCCGATGCAATTTCTTTGTTCCATCGTCAATGGGAAGGTCCAAGGAGTACAGTAAACCTGCAGAGGTGTATCAGAATGTAAAACTAGTGACACAGGAAACGCTCAAAACATAGACAGTAGGAAGACTCAGTCTTCCTGTACTTAAGTCGGCATTGTGTCTCTTATATTTGATTCCGATGCAATTTCTGTGTTTCATCGTCAATGGGAAGGTCCAAGGGAAACAGTAAAACTGCAGAGGTGCATCGGAATGTAAAACTGGTGACACAGGAAACGCTCAAAACATAGACAGTACGAAGACTCTGTCTTCCTGTACTTAAGTCGGCATTGTGTCTCTTATATTTATTTCCGATGAAATTTCTGTGTTTTATCGTGAATGGGAAGGTCCGAGGGATATATAAATCCTGCAGAGGTGCATCGGAGAGTAAAACTGAAGACACAGGAAACGCTCAAAACATAGACAGTAGGAAGACTTAGTCTTCCTGTACTTAAGTCGGCATTCTGTCTCTTATATTCAATTCCGATGCAATTTCTGTTTTTCATCGTCAATAGGAAGGTCCAAGGGACACAGTAAACCTGCAGAGGTGCATCTGAATGTAAAACTGATGACACAGAAAACGCTCAAAGCATAGACAGTAGGAAGACTCAGTCTTCCTGTACTTAAGTCGGCATTGTGTTTCTTATATTTAATTCCGATGCAATTTCTATGTTTCATCGTCAATGGGAAGGTTCAAGGGATACAGTAATCCTGCGGATGTGCATCAGAATGTAAAACTGCTGACACAGGAAATGCTCAAAACATAGACAGTAGGAAGACTCAGTCTACCTGTACTTAAGTCGGCATTGTGTTTCTTATATTTAATTCCGATGCGATTTCTGTGTTTCATCGACAATGGGAAGGTCCAAGGGATACAGTAAACCGGCAGAGATGCATCGGAATGTAAAACTGGTGACACAGGAAACGCTCAAAACATTGACCGTACGAAGACTGTTTTCTTGTACTTAAGTCTGCATTGTGTCTCTTATATTTAATTCCGATGCAATTTCTGTGTTCCATCGTCAATGGGAAGGTCCAAGGGATACAGTAAACCTGCAGAGGTGCATCGGAATGTAAAACTGGTGACACAGGAAACGCTCAAAACATAGACAGTAGGAAGACTCAGTCTTCCTGTACTTAAGTCGGCATTGTGTCTCTTATATTTATTGCCGATGAAATCTCTGTGTTTTATCGTGAAGGTCCAAGGGATATAGTAGACCTGCAGAGGTGCATCGGAAAGTAAAACTGATGACACAGGAATCGTTCAAAACATAGACAGTAGGAAGACTTAGTCTTCCTGTACTTAAGTCGGCATTGTGTCTCTTATATTTAATTCCGATGCAATTTCTGTGTTTCTTCGTCAATGGGAAGGTCCAAGGAATATAGTAAACCTGCAGAGGTGCATCGGAATGTAAAACTGGTGACACAGGAAACGCTCAAAACATAGACAGTAGGAAGACTCAGTCTTCCTGTACTTAAGTCGGCATTGTGTCTCTTATATTTATTTCCGATGAAATTTCTGTGTTTCATCGTGAATGGGAAGGTCCAAGGGATATAGTAATCCTGCAGAGGTGCATCGGAAAGTAAAAATGATGACACAGGAAACGCTCAAAACATAGACTGTAGGAAGACTTAGTCTTCCTGTACTTAAGTCGGCATTGTGTCTCTTATATTTAATTCCGATGCAATTTCTGTTTTTCATCGTCAATGGGAAGGTCCAAGGGATACAGTAAACCTGCAGAGGTGCATCGGAATGTAAAACTGGTCACACAGGAAACGCTCAAAACATAGACAGTAGGAAGACTCAGTCTTGCTATACTTAAGTCTGCATTGTGTCTCTTATATATATTTCCGATGAAATATCTGTGTTTCATCGTGAATGGGAAGGTCCAAGGGATATAGTAAACCTGCAGAGGTGCATCGGAAAGTAAAACTGATGACACAGGAAACGCTCAAAACATAGACAGTATGAAGACTCAGTCTTCCTGTACTTAAGTCGGCATTGTGTTTCTTATATTTAATTCCGATGCGATTTCTGTGTTTCATCGACAATGGGAAGGTCCAATCGATACAGTAAACCGGCAGAGGTGCATCGGAATGTAAAACTGGTGACACAGGAAACGCTCAAAACATTGACCGTACGAAGACTGTTTTCTTGTACTTAAGTCGGCATTGTGTCTCTTATATTTAATTCCGATGCAATTTCTGTGTTTCATCGTCAATGGGAAGGTCCAAGGGATACAGCAAACCTGCAGAGGTGCATCGGAATGTAAAACTGGTGACACAGGAAACGCTCAAATCATAGACAGTAGGAAAACTCAGTCTTCCTGTACTTAAGACGGCATTGTGTCTCTTATATTTTATTCCGATGCAATTTCTGTGTTTCATCGTCAATGGGAAGGTCCAAGGGATACAGTAAACCTGCAGAGGTGCATCGGAATGTAAAACTGGTCACACAGGAAACGCTCAAAACATAGACAGTAGGAAGACTCAGTCTTCCTATACTTAAGTCAGCATTGTGTCTCTTATATATATTTCCGATGAAATTTCTGTGTTTCATCGTGAATGGGAAGGTCCAAGGGATATAGTAAACCTGCAGAGGTACATCGGAATGTAAAACTGATGACACAGGAAACGCTCAAAACATAGACAGTAGGAAGACTTAATCTTCCTGTACTTAAGTCGGCATTGTGTCTCTTATATTTAATTCGGATGCAATTTCTGTGTTTCATCGTCACCGTGAAGGTCCAAGGGATACAGTAAACCTGTAGATGTGCATCGGAAAATAAAACTGGTGACACAGGAAACCCTGAAATTATAGACTGTAGGAAGGCTCAGTCTTCCTGTACTTAAGTCGGCATTGTGTCTCTTATATTTAATTCCGATGCAATTTCTGTGTTTCATCGTCAATGGGAAGGTCCAAGGGATACAGTAAACCTGCAGAGGTGCATCAGAATGTAAAACTGGTGACACAGGAAACGCTCAAAACATAGACTGTAGGAAGACTCAGTCTTCCTGTACTTAAGTCGGCATTGTGTCTCTTATATTTAGTTCCGATGCAATTTCTGTGTTTCATCGTCTATGGGAAAGTCCAAGGGATACAGTAAACCTGCAGATTTGCATCGGAATGTAAAACTAGTGACACAGGAAACGCCCAAAACACAGACAGTAGGAAGACTCAGTCTCCCTGTACTTAAGTCGGCATTGTGTCTCTTATATTTAATTCCGATGAAATTTTTGTGTTTCATCGTGAATGGGAAGGTCCTAGGGATATAGTAACCCTGCAGAGGTGCATCGGAAAGTAAAACTGATGGCACAGGAATCGTTCAAAACATAGACAGTAGGAAGACTTAGTCTTCCTGTACTTAAGTCGGCATTGTGTCTCTTATATTTAATTCCGTGCAATTTCTGCGTTTCATCGTCAATGGGAAGGTCCAAGGAATACAGTAAACCTGCAGAGGTGAATCGGAATGTAAAACTGGTGACACAGGAAACGCTCAAAACATAGACAGTAGGAAGACTCAGTCTTCCTGTACTTAAGTCGGCATTGTGTCTCTTATATTTAACTCCAATGCAATTTCTGTGTTTCATCGTCAATGGGAAGGTCCAATGGATACAGTAAACCTGCAGAGGTGCATCAGAATGTAAAACTGGTGACACAGGAAACGCTCAAAACATAGACTCTAGGAAGACTCAGTCTTCCTGTACTTAAGTCGGCAATATGTCTCTTATATTTAATTCCGATGCGATTTCTGTGTTTCATTGACAATGGGAAGGTCCAAGGGATACAGTAAGCCTGCAGAGGTGCGTCTGAATGTAAAACTGATGACACAGAAAACGCTCAAAACATAGACAGTAGGAAGACTCAGTCTTCCTGTACTTAAGTCGGCATTTGGTCTCTTATATTTAATTCCGATGCAATTTCTGTGTTTCATCGTCAATGGGAAGGTTCAAGGGATACAGTAATCCTGCGGAGGTGCATCAGAATGTAAAACTGCTGACTCAGGAAACGCTCGAAACATAGACAGTAATAAGACTCAGTCTTCCTGTACTTAAGTCGGCATTGTGTTTCTTATATTTAATTCCGATGCAATTTCTGTGTTTCATCGTCAATGGGAAGGTCCAATGGATGCGGAAAACCTGCAGAGGTGCATCAGAATGTAAAACTGGTGACACAGGAAACGCTCAAAACATAGACAGTAGGAAGACTCAGTCTTCCTGTACTTAAGTCGGCATTGTGTTTCTTATATTTAATTCCGATGCGATGTCTGTGTTTCATCGACAATGGGAAGGTCCAAGGGATACAGTAAACCGGCAGAGATGCATCGGAATGTAAAACTGGTGACACAGGAAACGCTCAAAACATTGACCGTACGAAGACTGTTTTCTTGTACTTAAGTCTGCATTGTGTCTCTTATATTTAATTTCGATGCAATTTCTGTGTTTCATCGTCAATGGGAAGGTCCAAGGCATACAGGAAACCTGCAGAGGTGCATCGGAATGTCAAACTGGTAACACAGGAAACGCTCAAAACATAGACAGTAGGAAGACTCAGTCTTCCTGTACTTAAGTCGGCATTGTGTCTCTTATATTTATTTCCGATGAAATTTCTGTGTTTCATCGTGAATGGGAAGGTCCAAGGGATATAGTAATCCTGCAGAGGTGCATCGGAAAGTAAAAATGATGACACAGGAAACGCTCAAAACATAGACAGTAGGAAGACTTAGTCTTCCTGTACTTAAGTCGGCATTGTGTCTCTTATATTTAATTCCGATGCAATTTCTGTTTTTCATCGTCAATGGGAAGGTCCAAGGGATACAGTAAACCTGTGGAGGAGCATCGGAAAATAAAACTGGGGACACAGGAAACCCTGAAATTATAGACAGTAGGAAGACTCAGTCTTCCTGTACTTAAGTCGGCATGGTGTCTCTTATATTTAATTCCGATGCAATTTCTGTGTTTCATCGTCAATGGGAAGGTCCAAGGGATGCAGTAAACGTGCAGAGGTGCATCAGAATGTAAAACTGGTGACACAGGAAACGCTCAAAACATAGACAGTAGGAAGACTCAGTCTTCCTGTACTTATGTTGGCATTTGGTCTCTTATATTTAATTCCGATGCAATTTCTGTGTTTCATCGTCAATGGGAAGGTTCAAGGGATACAGTAATCCTGCGGAGGTGCATCAGAATGTAAAACTGCTGACTCAGGAAACGCTCGAAACATAGACAGTAATAAGACTCAGTCTTCCTGTACTTAAGTCGGCATTGTGTTTCTTATATTTAATTCCGATGCAATTTCTGTGTTTCATCGTCAATGGGAAGGTCCAATATATACGGAAAACCTGCAGAGGTGCATCAGACTGTAAAACTGGTGACACAGGAAACGCTCAAAACATAGACAGTAGGAAGACTCAGTCTTCCTGTACTTAAGTCGGCATTGTGTTTCTTATATTTAATTCCGATGCGATTTCTGTGTTTCATCGACAATGGGAAGGTCCAAGGGATACAGTAAACCGGCAGAGATGCATCGGAATGTAAAACTGGTGACACAGGAAACGCTCAAAACATTGACCGTACGAAGACTGTTTTCTTGTACTTAAGTCTGCATTGTGTCTCTTATATTTAATTTCGATGCAATTTCTGTGTTTCATCGTCAATGGGAAGGTCCAAGGGATACAGGAAACCTGCAGAGGTGCATCGGAATGTCAAACTGGTAACACAGGAAACGCTCAAAACATAGACAGTAGGAAGACTCAGTCTTCCTGTACTTAAGTCGGCATTGTGTCTCTTATATTTATTTCCGATGAAATTTCTGTGTTTCATCGTGAATGGGAAGGTCCAAGGGATATAGTAATCCTGCAGAGGTGCATCGGAAAGTAAAAATGATGACACAGGAAACGCTCAAAACATAGACA
The DNA here is from genome assembly GCF_023898315.1 of Schistocerca nitens. NCBI lineage: Eukaryota > Metazoa > Arthropoda > Insecta > Orthoptera > Acrididae > Schistocerca > Schistocerca nitens. Next base: position 765,532,861 of record NC_064619.1, read on the forward strand.
GTAGGAAGACTTAGTCTTCCTGTACTTAAGTCGGCATTGTGTCTCTTATATTTAATTCCGATGCAATTTCTGTTTTTCATCGTCAATGGGAAGGTCCAAGGGATACAGTAAACCTGTGGAGGAGCATCGGAAAATAAAACTGGGGACACAGGAAACCCTGAAATTATAGACAGTAGGAAGACTCAGTCTTCCTGTACTTAAGTCGGCATTGTGTCTCTTATATTTAATTCCGATGCAATTTCTGTGTTTCATCGTCAATGGGAAGGTCCAAGGGATGCAGTAAACGTGCAGAGGTGCATCAGAATGTAAAACTGGTGACACAGGAAACGCTCAAAACATAGACTGTAGGAAGACTCAGTCTTCCTGTACTTAAGTCGGCATTGTGTCTCTTATATTTAATTCCAATGCAATTTCTGTGTTTCATCGTCTATGGGAAGGTCCAAGGGATACAGTAAACCTGCAGATTTGCATCGCAATGTAAACCTAGTGACACAGGAAACGCTCAAAACACAGACAGTAGGAAGACTCAGTCTTCCTGTACTTAAGTCGGCATTGTGTCTCTTATATTTAATTCCGATGAAATTTTTGTGTTTCATCGTGAATGGGAAGGTCCAAGGGATATAGTAAACCTGCAGAGGTGCATGGGAAAGTAAAACTGATGACACAGGAATCGTTCAAATCATAGACAGTAGGAAGACTTAGTCTTCCTGTACTTAAGTCGGCATTGTGTCTCTTATATTTAATTCCGTGCAATTTCTGTGTTTCATCGTCAATGGGAAGGTCCAAGGAATACAGTAAACCTGCAGAGGTGAATCGGAATGTAAAACTGGTGACACAGGAAACGCTCAAAACATAGACAGTAGGAAGACTCAGTCTTCCTGTACTTAAGTCGGCATTGTGTCTCTTATATTTAACTCCAATGCAATTTCTGTGTTTCATCGTCAATGGGAAGGTCCAATGGATACAGTAAACCTGCAGAGGTGCATCAGAATGTAAAACTGGTGACACAGGAAACGCTCAAAACATAGACAGTAGGAAGACTCAGTCCTCCTGTACTTAAGTCGGCAATGTGTCTCTTATATTTAATTCCGATGCGATTTCTGTGTTTCATCGACAATGGGAAGGTCCAAGGGATATAGTAAACCGGCAGAGGTGCATCGGAATGTAAAACTGGTGACACAGGAAACGATCTATACATTGACCGTACGAAGACCTGTTTTCTTGTACTTAAGTCGGCATTGTGTCTCTTATATTTATTTCCGATGAAAGTTCTGTGTTTCATCGTGAATGGGAAGGTCCAAGGGATACAGTAAACCTGCAGAGGTGCATCGGAATGTAAAACTGGTCACACAGGAAACGCTCAGAACATAGACAGTAGGAAGACTCAGTCTTCCTATACTTAAGTCGGTATTGTGTCTCTTATATATATTTCCGATGAAATTTCTGTGTTTCATCGTGAATGGGAAGGTCCAAGGGATATAGTAAACCTGCAGAGGTGCATCGGAAAGTAAAACTGATGACACAGGAAACGCTCAAAACATAGACAGTAGGAAGACTCAGTCTTCCTATACTTAAGTCGGCATTGTGTCTCTTATATTTATTACCGATGAAATTTCTGTGTTTCATCGTGAATGGGAAGGTCCAAGGGATATAGTAAACCTACAGATTTGCATCGGAATGTAAAACTAGTGACACAGGAAACGCTCAAAACATAGACAGTAGGAAGACTCAGTCTTCCTGTACTTAAGTCGGCATTGTGTCTCTGATATTTAATTCCGATGCAATATCTGTGTTTCATCGTCTATGGGAAGGTCCAAGGGATACAGTAAACCTGCAGATTTGCATCGGAATGTAAAACTAGTGACACAGGAAACGCTCAAAACATAGACAGTAGGAAGACTCAGTCTTCCTGTACTTAAGTCGGCATTGTGTCTCTTATATTTAATTCCGATGAAATTCTTGTGTTTCATCGTGAATGGGAAGGTCCAAGGGATATAGCAAACCTGCAGAGGTGCATCGGAAAGTAAAACTGATGACACAGGAATCGTTCAAAACATAGACAGTAGGAAGACTTAGCCTTCCTATACTTAAGTCGGCATTGTGTCTCTTATATTTAAATTCCGATGCAATTTCTGTGTTTCATCGTCACTGTGAAGGTCCAAGGGATACAGTAAACCTGTAGAGATGCATCGGAATGCAAAACTGGTGACACAGGAAACGCTCAAATTATAGACAGTAGGAAGACTCAGTCTTCCTGTGCTTAAGTAGGCATTGTGTCCCATAAATTTAACTCCGATGCAATTTCTGTGTTTCATCGTCACTGTGAAGGTCCAAGGGATACAGTAAACCTGCAGAGGTGCATCAGAAAGTAAAACTGGTGACGCAGGAAGCGCTCAAAACATAGACAGTAGGAAGACTCAGTCTTCCTGTACTTAAGTCGGCATTGTGTCTCTTATAATCAATTCCGATGCAATTTCGGTGTTTCATCGTTAATGCGAAGGTCCAAGGGATACAGTAAACCTCCAGAGGTGCATCGGAATGTAAAACTATTGACACAGGAAACGCTCAAAACATAGACAGTAGGAAGACTCAGTCTTCCTATACTTAAGTCGGCATTGTGTCTCTTATATTTATTTCCGATGAAATTTCTGTGATTCATCGTGAATGGGAAGGTCCAAGGGATATAGTAAACATGCAGAGGTACATCGGAAAATAAAACTGATGACACAGGAAACGCTCAAAACATAGACAGTAGGAAGACTTAGTCTTCCTGTACTTAAGTCGGCATTGTGTCTCTTATATTTAATTCCGATGCTATTTCTGTGTTTCATCGTCACTGTGAAGGTCCAAGGGATACAGTAAACCTGTAGAGGTGCATCGGAAAATAAAACTGGGGACACAGGAATCGCTCAAATTATAGACAGTAGGAAGACTCAGTCTTGCTGTACTTAAGTCGGCATTGTGTCTCTTATATTTAATTTCGATGCAATTTCTGTGTTTCATCGTCAATGGGAAGGTACAAGGGATACAGTAAACCTGCAGAGGTGCATCAGAATATAAAACTGGTGACACAGGAAACGCTCAAAACATAGACTGTAGGAAGACTCAGTCTTCCTGTACTTAAGTCGGCATTGTGTCTCTTATATTTAATTCCGATGCAATTTCTGTGTTTCATCGTCAATGGGAAGGTCCAAGGGATATAGTAAACCTGCAGATTTGCATCGGAATGTAAAACTAGTGACACAGGAAACGCTCAAAACATAGACAGTAGGAAAACTCAGTCTTCCTGTACTTAAGTCGGCATTGTGTCTCTTATATTAACTTCCGATGAAATTTCTGTGTTTTTCTTCGTGAATGGGAAGGTCCAAGGGATATAGTAAACCTGCAGAGGTGCATCGGAACGTAAAACTGATGACACAGTAATCGTTCAAAGCATAGACAGTAGGAAGACTTAGTCTTCCTGTACTTAAATCGGCATTGTGTCTCTTATATTATTTCCGATGCAATTTCTGTGTTTCATCGTAAATGGGAAGTTCCAAGGAATACAGTAAACCTGCAGAGGTGCATCGGAATGTAAAACTGGTGAAACAGGAAACGCTCAAAACATAGACAGTAGGATGACTCAGTCTTCCTGTATTTAAGTCGGTATTGTGTCTCTTATATTTAACTCCAATGCAATTTCTGTGTTTCATTGTCAATGGGAAGGTCCAATGGATACAGTAAAACTGCAGAGCTGCATCAGAATGTAAAACTGGTGACACAGGAAACGCTCAAAACATAGACAGTAGGAAGACTCAGTCTTCCTATACTTAAGTCGGCATTGTGTCTCTTATATTTATTTCCGATGAAATTTCTGTGTTTCATCGTGAATGGGAAGTTCCAAGGGATATAGTAAACCTACAGAGGTGCATCGGAAAGTAAAGCTGATGACACAGGAATCGTTCAAAGCATAGACAGTAGGAAGACTCAGTCTTCCTGTACGTAAGTCGGCATTGTGTCTCTTATATTTAATTCCGATGCGATTTCTCTGTTTCATCGACAATGGGAAGGTCCAAGGGATATAGTAAACCTGCAGAGGTGCATCGGAAAGTAAAACTGATGACACAGGAAACGCTCAAAACATAGACTGTAGGAAGACTCAGTCTTCCTGTATTTAAGTCGGCATTGTGTCTCTTATATTTAATTCCGAGGCAATTTCTGTGTTTCATCGTCAATGGGAAGGTCCAAGGGATACAGTAAACCTGCAGAGGTGCATCAGAATGTAAAACTGGTGACACAGGAAACGCTCAAAACATAGACTGTAGGAAGACTCAGTCTTCCTGTACTTAAGTCGGCATTGTGTCTCTTATATTTAATTCCGATGCAATTTCTGTATTTCATCGTCAATGGGAAGGTCCGAGGGATATAGTAAACTTGCAGATTTGCATCGGAATGTAAAACTAGTGACACAGGAAACGCTCAAAAAATAGACAGTAGGAAGACTTAGTCTTCCTGTACTTAAGTCGGCATTGTGTCTCTTATATTTAATTCCGATGCAATTTCTGTGTTTCATCGTCAATAGGAAGGTCCATGGGATACAGTACACCTGCAGAGGTGCATCAGAATGTAAAACTGGTGACACAGGAAACGCTCAAAGCATAGACTGTAGGAAGACTCAGTCTTCATGTACTTAAGTCAGCATTGTGTCTCTTATATTTAATTCCGATGCAATTTCTGTGTTTCATCGTCTATGGGAAGGTCCTAGGGATACAGTAAACCTGCAGATTTGCATCGGAATGTAAAACTAGTGACACAGGAAACGCTCAAAGCATAGACAGTAGGAAGACTCAGTCTTCCTGTAGTTAAGTCGGCATTGTGTCTCTTATATTTAATTCCGATGAAATTTCTGTGTTTCATCGTGAATGAGAAGGTCCAAGGGATATAGTGAACCTGCAGAGGTGCATCGGAACGTAAAACTGATTACACAGGAATCGTTCAAAACATAAACAGTAGGAAGACTTAGTCTTCCTGTACTTAAGTCGGCATTGTGTCTCTTATATTTAATTCCGATGCAATTTCTGTGTTTCATCGTTAATGAGAAGGTCCAAGGAATACAGTAAACCTGCAGAGGTGCATCGGAATGTAAAACTGGTGACACAGGAAACGCTCAAAACATAGACAGTAGGAAGACTCAGTCGTCCTGTACTGAAGTCGGCATTGTGTCTCTTATATTTAATTCCGATGCGATTTCTGTGTTTCATCGACAATGGGAAGGTCCAAGGGATATAGTAAACCGGCAGAGGTGAATCGGAATGTAAAACTGGTGACACAGGAAACGCTCAAGGCATTGACCGTACGAAGACTGTTTTCTTGTACTTAAGTCGGCATTGTGTCTCTTATATTTAATTTCGATGCAATTTCTGTGTTTCATCGTCAATGGGAAGGTCCAAGGGATACAGGAAACCTGCAGAGGTGCATCGGAATGTAAAACTGGTGACTCAGGAAACGCTCAAAACATAGACGGTAGGAAGACTCAGTCTTCCTGTACTTAAGTCGGCATTGTGTCTCTTATATTTAACTCCAATGCAATTTCTGTGTTTCATCGTCAATGGGAAGGTCCAATGGATACAGTACACCTGCAGAGGTGCATCAGAATGTAAAACTGGAGACACAGGAAACGCTCAAAGCATAGACTGTAGGAAGACTCAGTCTTCCTGTACTTAAGTCGGCATTGTGTCTCTTATATTTAATTCCGATGCAATTTCTGTGTTTCATCGTCTATGGGAAGGTCCTAGGGATACAGTAAACCTGCAGATTTGCATCGGAATGTAAAACTAGTGACACTGGAAACGCTCAAATCATAGACAGTAGGAAGACTCAGTCTTCCTGTAGTTAAGTCGGCATTGTGTCTCTTATACTTAATTCCGATGAAATTTCTGTGTTTCATCGTGAATGGGAAGGTCCAAGGGATATAGTGAACCTGCAGAGGTGCATCGGAAAGTATAACGATTACACAGGAATCGTTCACAACATAAACAGTAGGAAGACTTAGTCTTCCTGTACTTAAGTCGGCATTGTGTCTCTTATATTTAATTCCGATGCAATTTCTGTGTTTCATCGTCAATGAGAAGGTCCAAGGAATACAGTAAACCTGCAGAGGTGCATCGGAATGTAAAACTGGTGACACAGGAAACGCTCAAAACATAGACAGTAGGAAGACTCAGTCTTCCTGTACTGAAGTCGGCATTGTGTCTCTTATATTTAATTCCGATGCGATTTCTGTGTTTCATCGACAATGGAAAGGTCCAAGGGATATAGTAAACCGGCAGAGGTGCATCGGAATGTAAAACTGGTGACACAGGAAACGCTCAAGGCATTGACCGTACGAAGGCTGTTTTCTTGTACTTACGTCGGCATTGTGTCTCTTATATTTAATTTCGATGCAATTTCTGTGTTTCATCGTCAATGGGAAGGTCCAAGGGATACAGGAAACCTGCGGAGGTGCATCGGAATGTAAAACTGGTGACACAGGAAACGCTCAAAACATAGACGGTAGGAAGACTCAGTCTTCCTGTACTTAAGTCGGCATTGTGTCTCTTATATTTAACTCCAATGCAATTTCTGTGTTTCATCGTCAATGGGAAGGTCCAATGGATACAGTAAACCTGCAGAGGTGCATCAGAATGTAAAACTTGTGACACAGGAAACGCTCAAAACATAGACAGTAGGAAGACTCAGTCTTCCTATACTTAAGTCGGCATTGTGTCTCTTATATTTATTTCCGATGAAATTTCTGTGTTTCATCGTGAATGGGAAGTTCCAAGGGATATAGTAAACCTACAGAGGTGCATCGGAAAGTAAAGCTGATGACACAGGAATCGTTCAAAGCATAGACAGTAGGAAGACTCAGTCTTCCTGTACGTAAGTCGGCATTGTGTCTCTTATATTTAATTCCGATGCGATTTCTCTGTTTCATCGACAATGGGAAGGTCCAAGGGATATAGTAAACCTGCAGAGGTGCATCGGAAAGTAAAACTGATGACACAGGAAACGCTCAAAACATAGACTGTAGGAAGACTCAGTCTTCCTGTATTTAAGTCGGCATTGTGTCTCTTATATTTAATTCCGAGGCAATTTCTGTGTTTCATCGTCAATGGGAAGGTCCAAGGGATACAGTAAACCTGCAGAGGTGCATCAGAATGTAAAACTGGTGACACAGGAAACGCTCAAAACATAGACTGTAGGAAGACTCAGTCTTCCTGTACTTAAGTCGGCATTGTGTCTCTTATATTTAATTCCGATGCAATTTCTGTATTTCATCGTCAATGGGAAGGTCCGAGGGATATAGTAAACTTGCAGATTTGCATCGGAATGTAAAACTAGTGACACAGGAAACGCTCAAAAAATAGACAGTAGGAAGACTTAGTCTTCCTGTACTTAAGTCGGCATTGTGTCTCTTATATTTAATTCCGATGCAATTTCTGTGTTTCATCGTCAATAGGAAGGTCCATGGGATACAGTACACCTGCAGAGGTGCATCAGAATGTAAAACTGGTGACACAGGAAACGCTCAAAGCATAGACTGTAGGAAGACTCAGTCTTCATGTACTTAAGTCAGCATTGTGTCTCTTATATTTAATTCCGATGCAATTTCTGTGTTTCATCGTCTATGGGAAGGTCCTAGGGATACAGTAAACCTGCAGATTTGCATCGGAATGTAAAACTAGTGACACAGGAAACGCTCAAAGCATAGACAGTAGGAAGACTCAGTCTTCCTGTAGTTAAGTCGGCATTGTGTCTCTTATATTTAATTCCGATGAAATTTCTGTGTTTCATCGTGAATGAGAAGGTCCAAGGGATATAGTGAACCTGCAGAGGTGCATCGGAACGTAAAACTGATTACACAGGAATCGTTCAAAACATAAACAGTAGGAAGACTTAGTCTTCCTGTACTTAAGTCGGCATTGTGTCTCTTATATTTAATTCCGATGCAATTTCTGTGTTTCATCGTTAATGAGAAGGTCCAAGGAATACAGTAAACCTGCAGAGGTGCATCGGAATGTAAAACTGGTGACACAGGAAACGCTCAAAACATAGACAGTAGGAAGACTCAGTCGTCCTGTACTGAAGTCGGCATTGTGTCTCTTATATTTAATTCCGATGCGATTTCTGTGTTTCATCGACAATGGGAAGGTCCAAGGGATATAGTAAACCGGCAGAGGTGCATCGGAATGTAAAACTGGTGACACAGGAAACGCTCAAGGCATTGACCGTACGAAGACTGTTTTCTTGTACTTAAGTCGGCATTGTGTCTCTTATATTTAATTTCGATGCAATTTCTGTGTTTCATCGTCAATGGGAAGGTCCAAGGGATACAGGAAACCTGCAGAGGTGCATCGGAATGTAAAACTGGTGACTCAGGAAACGCTCAAAACATAGACGGTAGGAAGACTCAGTCTTCCTGTACTTAAGTCGGCATTGTGTCTCTTATATTTAACTCCAATGCAATTTCTGTGTTTCATCGTCAATGGGAAGGTCCAATGGATACAGTACACCTGCAGAGGTGCATCAGAATGTAAAACTGGAGACACAGGAAACGCTCAAAGAGCATAGACTGTAGGAAGACTCAGTCTTCCTGTACTTAAGTCGGCATTGTGTCTCTTATATTTAATTCCGATGCAATTTCTGTGTTTCATCGTCTATGGGAAGGTCCTAGGGATACAGTAAACCTGCAGAGTGGCATCAGAATGTAAAACTGGTGACACAGGAAACGCTCAAAACAAAGACTGTAGGAAGACTCAGTCTTCCTGTACTTAAGACGGCATTGTGTCTCCTATATTTAATTCCGATGCAATTTCTGTGTTTCATCGTCAATGGGAAGGTCCAAGGGATACAGGAAACCTGCAGAGGTGCAATGAAAAACTGGTGACTCAGGAAACGCTCAAAGCATAGACAGTAGGAAGACTCAGTCTTCCTGTACTTCAGTCAGCATTGTGTCCCTTATATTTATTTCCGATGAAATTTCTGTGTTTCATCGACAATGGGAAGGGGCAAGGGATACAGTAAACCGGCATAGGTGCATCGGAATGTAAAACTGGCGACACAGGAAACGGTCAAAACATAGACCGTAAGAAGACTCAGTTTTCTTGTACTTAAGTCGGCGATGTGTCTCTTATATTTAAATTCCGATGCAATTTCTGTGTTTCATCGTCACTGTGAAGGTCCAAGGGATACAGTTAACCTGCAGACGTGCATCTGAATGTAAAACTGATGACACAGAAAACGCTCAAAACATAGACAGTAGGAAAACACAGTCTTCCTGTACTTAAGTCGGCATTGTGTCTCTTATATTCAATTCCGAAGCAATTTCTGTGTTTCATCGTCAATGGGAAGGTCCAAGGGATACAGTAAACCTGCAGAGGTGCATCGGAATGTAAAACTGGTGACACAGGAAACGCTCAAAACATAGACAGTAGGAAGACTCAGTCTTTCTGTACTTAAGTCGGCATTGTGTCTCCTATATTTAATTCCGATGCAATTTCTGTGTTTCATCGTCAATGGGAAGGTCCAAGGGATACAGTAAACCTGCAGAGTGGCATCAGAATGTAAAACTGGTGACACAGGAAACGCTCAAAACAAAGACTGTAGGAAGACTCAGTCTTCCTGTACTTAAGACGGCATTGTGTCTCCTATATTTAATTCCGATGCAATTTCTGTGTTTCATCGTCAATGGGAAGGTCCAAGGGATACAGTAAACTGGCAGATTTGCATCGGAATGTAAAACTAGTGACACAGGAAACACTCAAAACATAGACAGTAGGAAGACTCAGTCTTTCTGTACTTAAGTCGGCATTGTGTCTCTTATATTTTATTCCGATGCAATTTCTGTGTTTCATCGTCAATGGGAAGGTCCAAGGGATACAGTAAACCTGCAGAGGTGCATCGGAATGTAAAACTGGTGACACAGGAAACGCTCAAAACATAGACAGTAGGAAGACTCAGTCTTCCTGTACATAAGTCGGCATTGTGTCTCTTATATTTAATTCTGATGAAATTTCAGTGTTTCATCGTGAATGGGAAGGTCCAAGGGATATAGTAAACCTGCAGAGGTGCATCGGAAAGTAAAACTGATGACACAGGAAACGCTCAAAACATAGACAGTAGGAAGACTTTATCTTCCTGTACTTAAGTTCGCATTGTGTCTCTTAAATTTAATTCCGATGCAATTTCTGTGTATCATCGTCAATGGGAAGGTCCAAGGGATACAGTAAACCTGCAGAGGTGCATCGGAATGTAAAACTGGTGACACAGGAAACGCTCAAAACATAGACAGTAGGAAGACTCAGTCTTTCTGTACTTAAGTCGGCATTGGGTCTCCTATATTTAATTCCGATGCGATTTCTGTGTTTCATCGTCAATGGGAAGGTCCAAGGGATACAGTAATCCTGCAGAGGGGCATCGGAATGTAAAACTGGTGACACAGGCAACGCTCAAAATATAGACAGAGGAAGACTCAGTCTTCCCATACTTAAGTCGGCATTGTTTCTCTTATATTTATTTCCGATAAAATGTCTGTGTTTCTTCGTGAATGGGAAGGTCCAAGGGACATAGTAAACCTGCAGAGGTGCGTCAGAAAGTAAAAGTGATGACACAGGAAACGCTCAAAACATAGACAGTAGGAGGACTTAGTCTTCCTGTACTTATGTCGGCATTGTGTCTCTTATATTTAATTCCGATGCAATTTCTGTGTTTCATCGTCACTGTGAAGGTCCAAGGGATACAGTAAACCTGTATAGGTGCATCGGAATGTAAAAATGGTGACACAGGAAACCCTCAAATTATAGACACTAGGAAGACTCAGTCTTCCTGTACTTAAGTCGGCATTGTGTCTCTTATATTTAATTCCGATGCAATTTCTGTGTTTCATCGTCAATGGGAAGGTCCAAGGGATACAGTAAACCTGCAGAGTAGCATCAGAATGTAAAACTGGTGACACAGGAAACGCTCAAAACAAAGACTGTAGGAAGACTCAGTCTTCCTGTACTTAAGACGGCATTGTGTCTCCTATATTTAATTCCGATGCAATTTCTGTGTTTCATCGTCAATGGGAAGGTCCAAGGGATACAGTAAACTGGCAGATTTGCATCGGAATGTAAAACTAGTGACACAGGAAACACTCAAAACATAGACAGTAGGAAGACTCAGTCTTTCTGTACTTAAGTCGTCATTGTGTCTCTTATATTTTATTCCGATGCAATTTCTGTGTTTCATCGTCAATGGGAAGGTCCAAGGGATACAGTAAACCTGCAGAGGTGCATCGGAATGTAAAACTGGTGACACAGGAAACGCTCAAAACATAGACAGTAGGAAGACTCAGTCTTCCTGTACATAAGTCGGCATTGTGTCTCTTATATTTAATTCTGATGAAATTTCAGTGTTTCATCGTGAATGGGAAGGTCCAAGGGATATAGTAAACCTGCAGAGGTGCATCGGAAAGTAAAACTGATGACACAGGAAACGCTCAAAACATAGACAGTAGGAAAACACAGTCTTCCTGTACTTAAGTCGGCATTGTGTCTCTTAAATTTAATTCCGATGCAATTTCTGTGTATCATCGTCAATGGGAAGGTCCAAGGGATACAGTAAACCTGCAGAGGTGCATCGGAATGTAAAACTGGTGACACAGGAAACGCTCAAAACATAGACAGTAGGAAGACTCAGTCTTTCTGTACTTAAGTCGGCATTGTGTCTCCTATATTTAATTCCGATGCGATTTCTGTGTTTCATCGTCAATGGGAAGGTCCAAGGGATACAGTAAACCTGCAGAGGGGCATCGGAATGTAAAACTGGTGACACAGGCAACGCTCAAAATATAGACAGAGGAAGACTCCGTCTTCCCCTACTTAAGTCGGCATTGTTTCTCTTATATTTATTTCCGATAAAATGTCTGTGTTTCATCGTGAATGGGAAGGTCCAAGGGACATAGTAAACCTGCAGAGGTGCGTCAGAAAGTAAAAGTGATGACACAGGAAACGCTCAAAACATAGACAGTAGGAGGACTTAGTCTTCCTGTACTTATGTCGGCATTGTGTCTCTTATATTTAATTCCGATGCAATTTCTGTGTTTCATCGTCACTGTGAAGGTCCAAGGGATACAGTAAACCTGTATAGGTGCATCGGAATGTAAAAATGGTGACACAGGAATCCCTCAAATTATAGACACTAGGAAGACTCAGTCTTCCTGTACTTAAGTCGGCATTGTGTCTCTTATATTTAATTCCGATGCAATTTCTGTGTTTCATCGTCAATGGGAAGGTCCAAGGGATACAGTAAACCTGCAGAGTGGCATCAGAATGTAAAACTGGTGACACAGGAAACGCTCAAAGCAAAGACTGTAGGAAGACTCAGTCTTCCTGTACTTAAGACGGCATTGTGTCTCCTATATTTAATTCCGATGCAATTTCTGTGTTTCATCGTCAATGGGAAGGTCCAAGGGATACAGTAAACTGGCAGATTTGCATCGGAATGTAAAACTAGTGACACAGGAAACACTCAAAACATAGACAGTAGGAAGACTCAGTCTTCCTGTACTGAAGTCGGCATTGTGTCTCTTATATTTAATTCCGATGCGATTTCTGTGTTTCATCGACAATGGCAAGGTCCAAGGGATATAGTTAACCGGCAGAGGTGCATCGGAAGGTAAAACTGGTGACACAGGAAACGCTCAAAACATTGACCGTACGAAGACTGTTTTCTTGTACTGAAGTCGGCATTGTGTCTCTTATATTTAATTTCGATGCAATTTCTGTGTTTCATCGTCAATGGGAAGGTCCAAGGGATACAGGAAAACTGCAGAGGTGAATCGGAATGTAAAACTGGTGACTCAGGAAACGCTCAAAACATAGACACTCGGAAAACTCAGTCTTCCTGTACTAAAGTCGGCATTGTGTCTCTTATATTTAATTCGGATGCAATTTCTGTGTTTCATCGTCAATGGGAAGGTCCAAGGGATACAGGAAACCTGCAGAGGTGCATCGGAATGAAAAACTGGTGACTCAGGAAACGCTCATAGCATAGACAGTAGGAAGACTCAGTCTTCCTGTACTTCAGTCGGCATTTTGTCTCTTATATTTATTTCCGATGAAATTACTGTGTTTTATCGTGAATTGGAAGGTCCGAGGGATATAGTAAACCTGCAGAGGTGCATCGGAAATTAAAATTGATGACACAGGAAAAGCTCAAAACATTTACAGTAGGAAGACTTAGTCTTCCTGTACTTAAGTCGGCATTGTGTCTCTTATATTTAAATCCGATGCAATTTCTGTTTATCATCGTCAATGGGAAGGTCCAAGGGATACAGGAAACCTGCAGAGGTGCAATGAAAAACTGGTGACTCAGGAAACGCTCAAAGCATAGACAGTAGGAAGACTCAGTCTTCCTGTACTTCAGTCAGCATTGTGTCCCTTATATTTATTTCCGATGAAATTTCTGTGTTTCATCGACAATGGGAAGGGGCAAGGGATACAGTAAACCGGCATAGGTGCATCGGAATGTAAAACTGGCGACACAGGAAACGGTCAAAACATAGACAGTAGGAAGACTCAGTCTTTCTGTACTTAAGTCGGCATTGTGTCTCCTATATTTAATTCCGATGCAATTTCTGTGTTTCATCGTCAATGGGAAGGTCCAAGGGATACAGTAAACCTGCAGAGTGGCATCAGAATGTAAAACTGGTGACACAGGAAACGCTCAAAACAAAGACTGTAGGAAGACTCAGTCTTCCTGTACTTAAGACGGCATTGTGTCTCCTATATTTAATTCCGATGGAATTTCTGTGTTTCATCGTCAATGGGAAGGTCCAAGGGATACAGTAAACTGGCAGATTTGCATCGGAATGTAAAACTAGTGACACAGGAAACACTCAAAACATAGACAGTAGGAAGACTCAGTCTTTCTGTACTTAAGTCGGCATTGTGTCTCTTATATTTTATTCCGATGCAATTTCTGTGTTTCATCGTCAATGGGAAGGTCCAAGGGATACAGTAAACCTGCAGAGGTGCATCGGAATGTAAAACTGGTGACACAGGAAACGCTCAAAACATAGACAGTAGGAAGACTCAGTCTTCCTGTACATAAGTCGGCATTGTGTCTCTTATATTTAATTCTGATGAAATTTCAGTGTTTCATCGTGAATGGGAAGGTCCAAGGGATATAGTAAACCTGCAGAGGTGCATCGGAAAGTAAAACTGATGACACAGGAAACGCTCAAAACATAGACAGTAGGAAAACACAGTCTTCCTGTACTTAAGTCGGCATTGTGTCTCTTAAATTTAATTCCGATGCAATTTCTGTGTATCATCGTCAATGGGAAGGTCCAAGGGATACAGTAAACCTGCAGAGGTGCATCGGAATGTAAAACTGGTGACACAGGAAACGCTCAAAACATAGACAGTAGGAAGACTCAGTCTTTCTGTACTTAAGTCGGCATTGTGTCTCCTATATTTAATTCCGATGCGATTTCTGTGTTTCATCGTCAATGGGAAGGTCCAAGGGATACAGTAAACCTGCAGAGGGGCATCGGAATGTAAAACTGGTGACACAGGCAACGCTCAAAATATAGACAGAGGAAGACTCAGTCTTCCCATACTTAAGTCGGCATTGTTTCTCTTATATTTATTTCCGATAAAATGTCTGTGTTTCATCGTGCATGGGAAGGTCCAAGGGACATAGTAAACCTGCAGAGGTGCGTCAGAAAGTAAAAGTGATGACACAGGAAACGCTCAAAACATAGACAGTAGGAGGACTTAGTCTTCCTGTACTTATGTCGGCATTGTGTCTCTTATATTTAATTCCGATGCAATTTCTGTGTTTCATCGTCACTGTGAAGGTCCAAGGGATACAGTAAACCTGTATAGGTGCATCGGAATGTAAAAATGGTGACACAGGAAACCCTCAAATTATAGACACTAGGAAGACTCAGTCTTCCTGTACTTAACTCGGCATTGTGTCTCTTATATTTAATTCCGATGCAATTTCTGTGTTTCATCGTCAATGGGAAGGTCCAAGGGATACAGTAAACCTGCAGAGTGGCATCAGAATGTAAAACTGGTGACACAGGAAACGCTCAAAACAAAGACTGTAGGAAGACTCAGTCTTCCTGTACTTAAGACGGCATTGTGTCTCCTATATTTAATTCCGATGCAATTTCTGTGTTTCATCGTCAATGGGAAGGTACAAGGGATACAGTAAACTGGCAGATTTGCATCGGAATGTAAAACTAGTGACACAGGAAACACTCAAAACATAGACAGTAGGAAGACTCAGTCTTTCTGTACTTAAGTCGGCATTGTGTCTCTTATATTTTATTCCGATGCAATTTCTGTGTTTCATCGTCAATGGGAAGGTCCAAGGGATACAGTAAACCTGCAGAGGTGCATCGGAATGTAAAACTGGTGACACAGGAAACGCTCAAAACATAGACAGTAGGAAGACTCAGTCTTCCTGTACATAAGTCGGCATTGTGTCTCTTATATTTAATTCTGATGAAATTTCAGTGTTTCATCGTGAATGGGAAGGTCCAAGGGATATAGTAAACCTGCAGAGGTGCATCGGAAAGTAAAACTGATGACACAGGAAACGCTCAAAACATAGACAGTAGGAAAACACAGTCTTCCTGTACTTAAGTCGGCATTGTGTCTCTTAAATTTAATTCCGATGCAATTTCTGTGTATCATCGTCAATGGGAAGGTCCAAGGGATACAGTAAACCTGCAGAGGTGCATCGGAATGTAAAACTGGTGACACAGGAAACGCTCAAAACATAGACAGTAGGAAGACTCAGTCTTTCTGTACTTAAGTCGGCATTGGGTCTCCTATATTTAATTCCGATGCGATTTCTGTGTTTCATCGTCAATGGGAAGGTCCAAGGGATACAGTAATCCTGCAGAGGGGCATCGGAATGTAAAACTGGTGACACAGGCAACGCTCAAAATATAGACAGAGGAAGACTCAGTCTTCCCATACTTAAGTCGGCATTGTTTCTCTTATATTTATTTCCGATAAAATGTCTGTGTTTCATCGTGAATGGGAAGGTCCAAGGGACATAGTAAAGCTGCAGAGGTGCGTCAGAAAGTAAAAGTGATGACACAGGAAACGCTCAAAACATAGACAGTAGGAGGACTTAGTCTTCCTGTACTTATGTCGGCATTGTGTCTCTTATATTTAATTCCGATGCAATTTCTGTGTTTCATCGTCACTGTGAAGGTCCAAGGGATACAGTAAACCTGTATAGGTGCATCGGAATGTAAAAATGGTGACACAGGAAACCCTCAAATTATAGACACTAGGAAGACTCAGTCTTCCTGTACTTAAGTCGGCATTGTGTCTCTTATATTTAATTCCGATGCAATTTCTGTGTTTCATCGTCAATGGGAAGGTCCAAGGGATACAGTAAACTTGCAGAGTAGCATCAGAATGTAAAACTGGTGACACAGGAAACGCTCAAAACAAAGACTGTAGGAAGACTCAGTCTTCCTGTACTTAAGACGGCATTGTGTCTCCTATATTTAATTCCGATGCAATTTCTGTGTTTCATCGTCAATGGGAAGGTCCAAGGGATACAGTAAACTGGCAGATTTGCATCGGAATGTAAAACTAGTGACACAGGAAACACTCAAAACATAGACAGTAGGAAGACTCAGTCTTTCTGTACTTAAGTCGGCATTGTGTCTCTTATATTTTATTCCGATGCAATTTCTGTGTTTCATCGTCAATGGGAAGGTCCAAGGGATACAGTAAACCTGCAGAGGTGCATCGGAATGGAAAACTGGTGACACAGGAAACGCTCAAAACATAGACAGTAGGAAGACTCAGTCTTCCTGTACATAAGTCGGCATTGTGTCTCTTATATTTAATTCTGATGAAATTTCAGTGTTTCATCGTGAATGGGAAGGTCCAAGGGATATAGTAAACCTGCAGAGGTGCATCGGAAAGTAAAACTGATGACACAGGAAACGCTCAAAACATAGACAGTAGGAAGACTTTATCTTCCTGTACTTAAGTCGGCATTGTGTCTCTTAAATTTAATTCCGATGCAATTTCTGTGTATCATCGTCAATGGGAAGGTCCAAGGGATACAGTAAACCTGCAGAGGTGCATCGGAATGTAAAACTGGTGACACAGGAAACGCTCAAAGCATAGACAGTAGGAAGACTCAGTCTTTCTGTACTTAAGTCGGCATTGTATCTCCTATATTTAATTCCGATGCGAATTCTGTGTTTCATCGACAATGGGAAGGTCCAAGGGATACAGTAAACCTGCAGAGGTGCTTCGGAATGTAAAACTGGTGAGACAGGAAACGCTCAAAACATAGAGAGTAGGAAGACTCTGTCTTCCTGTACATATGTTGGCATTGTGACTCTTATATTTAATTCCGATGCAATTTCTGTGTTTCATTGTCAATGGGATGGTCCAAGGGATACAGTAAACCTGCAGAGTTGCATCGGAATGTAAAACTGGTGACACAGGAAACGCTCAAAACATAGACAGAGGAAGACTCAGTCTTCCCATACTTAAGTCGGCATTGTGTCTCTTATATTTATTTCCGATGAAATGTCTGTGTTTCATCGTGAATGGGAAGGTCCAAGGGACGTAGTAAACCTGCAGAGGTGCGTCAGAAAGTAAAACTGATGACACAGGAAACGCTCAAAACATAGACAGTAGGAGGACTTAGTCTTCCTGTACTTAAGTCGGCATTGTGTCTCTTATATTTAATTCCGATGCAATGTCTGTGTTTCATCGCCACTGTGAAGGTCCAAGGGATACAGTAAACCTGTAGAGGTGCATCGGAATGTAAAACTGGTGACACAGGAAACGCTGAAATTATAGACACTAGGAAGACTCAGTCTTCCTGTACTTAAGTCGGCATTGTGTCTCTTATATTTAATTCCGATGCAATTTCTGTGTTTCATCGTCAATGGGAAGGTCCAAGGGATACAGTAAACTTGCAGATTTGCATCGGAATGTAAAACTAGTGACCCAGGAAACGCTCAAAACATAGACAGTAGGAAGACTCAGTCTTCCTCTACTTAAGTCGGCATTGTGTCTCTTATATTTTATTCCGATGCAATTTCTGTGTTTCATCTTCAATGGGAAGGTCCAAGGGATACAGTAAACCTGCAGAGGTGCATCGGAATGTAAAACTGGTGACACAGGAAACGCTCAAAACATAGACAGTAGGAAGACTCAGTCTTCCTGTACTTAAGTCGTCATTGTGTCTCTTATATCTAATTCTGATGAAATTTCAGTGTTTCATCGTGAATGGGAAGGTCCAAGGGATATAGTAAACCTGCAGAGGTGCATCGTAAAGTAAACCTGATGACACAGGAAACGCTCAAAACATAGACAGTAGGAAGACTTAGTCTTCCTGTACTTAAGTCGGCATTGTGTCTCTTAAATTTAATTCCGATGCAATTTCTGTGTATCATCGTCAATGGGAAGGTCCAAGGGATACAGTAAACCTGCAGAGGTGCATCGGAATGTAAAACTGGTGACACAGGAAACGCTCAAAACATAGACAGTAGGAAGACTCAGTCTTTCTGTACTTAAGTCGGCATTGTATTTCCTATATTTAATTCCGATGCGATTTCTGTGTTTCATCGACAATGGGAAGGTCCAAGGGATACAGTAAACCTGCAGAGGTGCTTCGGAATGTAAAACTGGTGAGACAGGAGACGCTCAAAGCATAGAGAGTAGGAAGACTCTGTCTTCCTGTACATATGTTGGCATTGTGACTCTTATATTTAATTCCGATGCAATTTCTGTGTTTCATTGTCAATGGGAAGGTCCAAGGGATACAGTAAACCTGCAGAGTTGCTTCGGAATGTAAAACTGGTGACACAGGAAACGCTCAAAACATAGACAGAGGAAGACTCAGTCTTCCCATACTTAAGTCGGCATTGTGTCTCTTATATTTATTTCCGATGAAATGTCTGTGTTTCATCGTGAATGGGAAGGTCCAAGGGACGTAGTAAACCTGCAGAGGTGCGTCAGAAAGTAAAACTGATGACACAGGAAACGCTGAAAACATAGACAGTAGGAGGACTTAGTCTTCCTGTACTTAAGTCGGCATTGTGTCTCTTATATTTAATTCCGATGCAATTTCTGTGTTTCATCGTCACTGTGAAGGTCCAAGGGATACAGTAAACCTGTAGAGGTGCATCGGAATGTAAAACTGGTGACACAGGAAACGCTCAAATTATAGACACTAGGAAGACTCAGTCTTCCTGTACTTAAGTCGGCATTGTGTCTCTTATATTTAATTCCGATGCAATTTCTGTGTTTCATCGTCAATGGGAAGGTCCAAGGGATACAGTAAACTTGCAGATATGCATCGGAATGTAAAACTAGTGACCCAGGAAACACTCAAAACATAGACAGTAGGAAGACTCAGTCTTCCTCTACTTAAGTCGGCATTGTGTCTCTTATATTTTATTCCGATGCAATTTCTGTCTTTCATCTTCAATGGGAAGGTCCAAGGGATACAGTAAACCTGCAGAGGTGCATCGGAACGTAAAACTGGTGACACAGGAAACGCTCAAAACATAGACAATAGGAAGACTCAGTCTTCCTGTACTTAAGTCGTCATTGTGTCTCTTATATCTAATTCTGATGAAATTTCAGTGTTTCATCGTGAATGGTAAGGTCCAAGGGATATAGTAAACCTGCAGAGGTGCATTGGAATGTAAACCTAGTGACACAGGAAACGATCAAAACATAGACTTTAGGAAGACTCAGTCTTCCTGTACTTAAGTCGGCATTGTGTCTCTTATATTTAATTCCGATGCAATTTGTGTGTTTCATCGTCAGTGGGAAGGTCCAAGGAATACAGTAAACCTGCAGAGGTGCATTGGAATGTAAACCTAGTGACACAGGAAACGCTCAAAACATAGACTTTAGGAAGACTCAGTCTTCCTGTACTTAAGTCGGCATTGTGTCTCTTATATTTAATTCCGATGCAATTTCTGTGTTTCATCGTCAATGGGAAGGTCCAAGGGAAGCAGTAGACCTGCAGAGGTGCATCGGAATGTAAAACCGGTGACACAGGAAACGCTCAAATCATAGACAGTAGGAAGACTCAGTCTTCCTGTACTTAAGTCGGCATTGTGTCTCTTGTATTTAATTCCGATGAAATTTCTGTGTTTCATCGTGAATGGGAAGGTCCAAGGGATATAGTAATCCTGCAGAGGTGCATCGGAAAGTAAAACTGATGACACAGGAAACGCTCAAAACATAGACAGTAGGAAGACTTAGTCTTCCTGTACTTCAGTCGTCATTGTGTCTCTTATATTTAATTCCGATGCAATTTCTGTGTTTCATCGTCAATGGGAAGTTCCAAGGGAAACAGTAAACCTGCAGAGGTGCATCGGAATGTAAAACTGGTAACACAGGAAACGCTCAAAACATAGACAGTAGGAAGACTCAGTCTTCCTGTACTTAAGTCGGCATTGTGTCTCTTATATTTATTTCCGATGAAATTTCTATGTTTCACCGTCAATGGGAAGGTCCAAGCAATACAGTAAACCTGCAGATGTGCATCAGAATGTAAAACTGGTGACACAGGAAACGCTCAACACATAGACAGTAGGAAGGCTCTTTCTTCCAGTATTTGAGTCGGCATTGTGTCTCTTATATTTAATTCCGATGCAATTTCTGTGTTTCATCGTCAATGGAAAGGTCCAAGGAATACAGTAAACCTGCAGAGGTGCATCGGAATGTAAAACTAGTGACACAGGAAACGCTCAAAACATAGACAGTAGGAATACTCAGTCTTCCTGTACTTAAGTCGGCATTGTGTCTCTTATATTTAATTCCGATGCAATTTCTGTGTTTCATCGTCAATGGGATGGTCCAAGGGAAACAGTAAACCTGCAGAGGTGCATCGGAATGTAAAACTGGTGACACAGGAAACGCTCAAAACATAGACAGTAGGAAGACTCAGTCTTCCTGTACTTAAGTCGGCATTGTGTCTCTTTTATTTAATTCCGATGAAATTTCTGTGTTTCATCGTGAATGGGAAGGTCCAAGGGATATAGTAATCCTGCAGAGGTGCATCGGAAAGTAAAACTGATGACACAGGATACGCTCAAAACATAGACAGTAGGAAGACTTAGTCTTCCTGTACTTCAGTCGGCATTGTGTCTCTTATATTTAATTCCGATGCAATTTCTGTTTTTCATCGTCAATGGGAAGGTCCAAGGGATACAGAAAACCTGCAGAGGTGCATCTGAATGTAAAACTGATGACACAGAAAACGCTCAAAACATAGACAGTAGGAAGACTTAGTCTTCCTGTACTTCAGTCGTCATTGTGTCTCTTATATTTAATTCCGATGCAATTTCTGTGTTTCATCGTCAATGGGAAGTTCCAAGGGAAACAGTAAACCTGCAGAGGTGCATCGGAATGTAAAACTGGTAACACAGGAAACGCTCAAAACATAGACAGTAGGAAGACTTAGCCTTCCTGTACTTAAGTCGGCATTGGGTCTCTTATATTTAATTCCGATGCAATTTCTGTGTTTCATCGTCAATGGGAAGGTCCCAGGAATACAGTAAACCTGCAGAGGTGCATCGGAATGTAAAACTGGTGACACAGGAAACGCTCAAAACATAGACAGTAGGAAGAGTCAGTCTTCCTGTACTTTAGTCGGCATTGTGTCTCTTATATTTAACTCCAATGCAATTTCTGTGTTTCATCGTCAATGGGAAGGTCCAAGGGATACAGTAAACCTGCAGACGTGCATCAGAATGTAAAACTGGTGACACAGGAAACGCTCAAAGCATTGACCGTACGAAGACTGTTTTCTTGTACTTATGTCGGCATTGTGTCTCTTATATTTAATTTCGATGCAATTTCTGTGTTTCATCGTCAATGGGAAGGTCCAAGGGATACAGGAAACCTGCAGAGGTGCATCGGAATATAAAACTGGTGACTCAGGAAACGCACAAAACATAGACAGTAAGAAGACTCAGTCTTCCTGTACTTAAGTCGGCATTGTGTCGCTTATATTTATTTCCGATGAAATTTCTGTGTTTCATCGTCAATGGGAAGGTCCAAGGGATATAGTAAACCGGCATAGGTGCATCGGAATGTAAAACTGGCGACACAGGAAACGCTCAAAACATAGACCGTAAGAAGACTCAGTTTTCTTGTACTTAAGTCGGCGATGTGTCTCTTATATTTAAATTCCGATGCAATTTCTGTGTTTCATCGTCACTGTGAAGGTCCAAGGGATACAGTAAACCTGCAGAGGTGCATCAGAAAGTAAAACTGGTGACGCAGGAAGCGCTCAAAACATAGACAGTAGGAAGACTCAGTCTTCCTGTATTTTAGTCGGCATTGTGTCTCTTATATTTATTTCCGATGAAATTTCTATGTTTCACCGTCAATGGGAAGGTCCAAGCAATACAGTAAACCTGCAGATGTGCATCAGAATGTAAAACTGGTGACACAGGAAACGCTCAACACATAGGCAGTAGGAATACTCAGTCTTCCTGTACTTAAGTCGGCATTGTGTCTCTTATATTCAATTCCGATGCAATTTCGGTGTTTCATCGTCAATGGGAAGGTCCAAGGGATACAGTAAACCTGCAGAGGTGCATCGGAATGTATAACTGGTGACACAGGAAACGCTCAAAACATAGACAGTAGGAAGACTCAGTCTTCCTATACTTAAGTCAGCATTGTGTCTCTTATATTTATTTCCGATGAAATTTCTGTGATTCATCGTGAATGGGAAGGTCCAAGGGATATAGTAAACCTGCAGAGGTGCATCGGAAAGTAAAACTGATGACACAGGAAACGCTCAAAACATAGACAGTAGGAAGACTTAGTCTTCCTGTACTTAAGTCGGCATTGTGTCTCTTATATTTAATTCCGATGCTATTTCTGTGTTTCATCGTCACTGTGAAGGTCCAAGGGATACAGTAAACCTGTAGTAATGCATCGGAAAATAAAACTGGGGACACAGGAAATGCTCAAATTATAGACAGTAGGAAGACTCAGTCTTCCTGTACTTAAGTCGGCATTGTGTCTCTTATATTTAATTCCGATGCATTTCTGTGTTTCATCGTCAATGGGAAGGTACAAGGGATACAGTAAACCTGCAGAGGTGCATCAGAATGTAAAACTGGTGACACAAGAAACGCTCAAAACATAGACTGTAGGAAGACTCAGTCTTCCTGTACTTAAGTCGGCATTGTGTCTCTTATATTTAATTCCGATGCAATTTCTGTGTTTCATCGTCAATGGGAAGGTCCAAGGGATATAGTAAACCTGAAGATTTGCATCGGAATGTAAAACTAGTGACACAGGAAACGCTCAAAACATAGACAGTAGGAAGACTCAGTCTTCCTGTACTTAAGTCGGCATTGTGTCTCTTATATTTAATTCCGATGCAATTTCTGTGTTTCATCGTCAATGGGAAGGTCCAAGGGATACAGTAAACCTGTAGAGGTGCATCGGAATGTAAAACTGGTGACGCAGGAAACGATCAAAGCATAGACAGTAGGAAAACTCAGTCTTTCTGTACTTAAGTCGGCATTGTGTCTCTTATATTTACTTCCCATGAAATTTCTGTGTTTCATCGTGAATGGGAAGGTCCAAGGGATATAGTAAACCTGCAGAGGTGCATCGGAAAGTAAAACTGATGACACAGTAATCGTTCAAAGCATAGACAGTAGGAAGACTTAGTCTTCCTGTACTTAAATCGGCATTGTGTCTCTTATATTATTTCCGATGCAATTTCTGTGTTTCATCGTAAATGGGAAGTTCCAAGGAATACAGTAAACCTGCAGAGGTGCATCGGAATGTAAAACTGGTGACACAGGAAACGCTCAAAACATAGACAGTAGGAAGACTCAGTCTTCCTGTACTTAAGTCGGCATTGTGTCTCTTATATTTAACTTCAATGCAATTTCTGTGTTTCATTGTCAATGGGAAGGTCCAATGGATACAGTAAACCTGCAGAGGTGCATCAGAATGTAAAACTGGTGACACAGGAAACGCTCAAAACATAGACAGTAGGAAGACTCAGTCTTCCTATACTTAAGTCGGCATTGTGTCTCTTATATTTATTTCCGATGAAATTTCTGTGTTTCATCGTGAATGGGAAGTTCCAAGGGATATAGTAAACCTACAGAGGTGCTTCGGAAAGTAAAGCTGATGACACAGGAATCCTTCAAAGCATAGACAGTAGGAAGACTCAGTCTTCCTGTACGTAAGTCGGCATTGTGTCTCTTATATTTAATTCCGATGCGATATCTGTGTTTCATCGACAATGGGAAGGTCCAAGGGATATAGTAAACCTGCAGAGGTGCATCGGAAAGTAAAACTGATTACACAGGAATCGTTCAAAACATAAACAGTAGGAAGACTTAGTCTTCCTGTACTTAAGTCGGCATTGTGTCTCTTATATTTAATTCCGATGCAATTTCTGTGTTTCATCGTCAATGAGAAGGTCCAAGGAATACAGTAAACCTGCAGAGGTGCATCGGAATGTAAAACTGGTGACACAGGAAACGCTCAAAACATAGACAGTAGGAAGACTCAGTCTTCCTGTACTGAAGTCGGCATTGTGTCTCTTATATTTAATTCCGATGCGATTTCTGTGTTTCATCGACAATGGGAAGGTCCAAGGGATATAGTAAACCGGCAGAGGTGCATCGGAATGTAAAACTGGTGACACAGGAAACGCTCAAGGCATTGACCGTACGAAGACTGTTTTCTTGTACTTAAGTCGGCATTGTGTCTCTTATATTTAATTTCGATGCAATTTCTGTGTTTCATCGTCAATGCGAATGTCCAAGGGATACAGGAAACCTGCAGAGGTGCATCGGAATGTAAAACTGGTGACTCAGGAAACGCTCAAAACATAGACGGTAGGAAGACTCAGTCTTCCTGTACTTAAGTCGGCATTGTGTCTCTTATATTTAACTCCAATGCAATTTCTGTGTTTCATCGTCAATGGGAAGGTCCAATGGATACAGTACACCTGCAGAGGTGCATCAGAATGTAAAACTGGTGACACAGGAAACGCTCAAAGCATAGACTGTAGGAAGACTCAGTCTTCCTGTACTTAAGTCGGCATTGTGTCTCTTATATTTAATTCCGATGCAATTTCTGTGTTTCATCGTCTATGGGAAGGTCCTAGGGATACAGTAAACCTGCAGATTTGCATCGGAATGTAAAACTAGTGACACAGGAAACGCTCAAATCACAGACAGTAGGAAGACTCAGTCTTCCTGTAGTTAAGTCGGCATTGTGTCTCTTATATTTAATTCCGATGAAATTTCTGTGTTTCATCGTGAATGGGAAGGTCCAAGGGATATAGTGAACCTGCAGAGGTGCATCGGAAAGTAAAACTGATAACACAGGAATCGTTCAAAACATAAATTGTAGGAAGACTTAGTCTTCCTGTACTTAAGTCGGCATTGTGTCTCTTATATTTAATTCCGATGCGATTTCTGTGTTTCATCGACAATGGGAAGGTCCGAGGGATATAGTAAACCGGCAGAGGTGCATCGGAATGTAAAACTGGTGACACAGGAAACGCTCAAGGCATTGACCGTACGAAGACTGTTTTCATGTACTTAAGTCGGCATTGTGTCTCTTATATTTAATTTCGATGCAATTTCTGTGTTTCATCGTCAATGGGAAGGTCCAAGGGATACAGGAAACCTGCAGAAGTGCATCGGAATGTAAAACTGGTGACTCAGGAAACGCTCAAAACATAGACGGTAGGAAGATTCAGTCTTCCTGTACTTAAGTCGGCATTGTGTCTCTTATATTTAACTCCAATGCAATTTCTGTGTTTCATCGTCAATGGGAAGGTCCAATGGATACAGTAAACCTGCAGAGGTGCATCAGAATGTAAAACTTGTGACACAGGAAACGCTCAAAACATAGACAGTAGGAAGACTCAGTCTTCCTGTACTTAAGTCGGCATTGTGTCTCTTATATTTAATTCCGATGTGATTTCTGTGTTTCATCGACAATGGGAAGGTCCAAGGGATATAGTAAGCCGGCAGAGGTGCATCGGAAGGTAAAACTGGTGACACAGGAAACGCTCAAAACATTGACCGTACGAAGACTGTTTTCTTGTACTGAAGTCGGCATTGTGTCTCTCATATTTAATTTCGATGCAATTTCTGTGTTTCATCGTCAATGGGAAGGTCCAAGGGATACAGGAAACCTGCAGAGGTGCATCGGAATGTAAAACTGGTGACTCAGGAAACGCTCAAAACATAGACACTAGGAAAACTCAGTCTTCCTGTACTAAAGTCGGCATTGTGTCCCTTATATTTTTTTCCGATGAAATTTCTGTGTATCATTGTGAATGGGAAGGTCCAAGAGATACAGTAAAATTGCAGAGGTGCATCTGAATGTAAAACTAGTGACATAGGAAACGCTCAAAACATAGACAGTAGGAAGACTCAGTCTTCCTGTACTTAAGTCGGCATTGTGTCTCTTATATTTAATTCGGATGCAATTTCTGTGTTTCATCGTCAATGGGAAGGTCCAAGGGATACAGGAAACCTGCAGAGGTGCATCGGAATGTAAAACTGGTGACTCAGGAAACGCTCAAAACATAGACACTAGGAAAACTCAGTCTTCCTGTACTAAAGTCGGCATTGTGTCCCTTATATTTTTTTCCGATGAAATTTCTGTGTATCATTGTGAATGGGAAGGTCCACGGGATATAGTAAACCTGCAGAGGTGCATCGGAAAGTAAAACTGATGACACAGGAAAAGCTCAAAACATAGACAGTAGGAAGACTTAGTCTTATTGTACTTAAGTCGGCATTGTGTCTCTTATATTTAATTCCGATGCAATTTCTGTGTTTCATCGTCAATGGGAAGGTCCAAGAGATACAGTAAAATTGCAGAGGTGCATCGGAATGTAAAACTAGTGACATAGGAAACGCTCAAAACATAGACAGTAGGAAGACTCAGTCTTCCTGTACTTCAGTCGGCATTGTGTCTCTTATATTTATTTCCGATGAAATTTCTGTGTTTTATCGTGAATGGGAAGGTCCGAGGGATATAGTAAACCTGCAGAGGTGCATCGGAAAGTAAAACTGATGGCACAGGAAAAGCTCAAAACATTTACAGTAGGAAGACTTAGCCTTCCTGTACTTAAGTCGGCATTGTGTCTCTTATATTTAAATCCGATGCAATTTCTGTTTATCATCGTCAATGGGAAGGTCCAAGGGATACAGTTAACCTGCAGACGTGCATCGGAATGTAAAACTGATGACACAGGAATGCTCAAAACATTGACAGTAGGAAGACTCAGTCTTCCTGTATTTAAGTCGGCATTGTGTCTCTTATATTTAATTCCGATACGATTTCTGTGTTTCATCGACAATGGGAAGGGGCAAGGGATACAGTAAACCGGCATAGGTGCATCGGAATGTAAAACTGGCGACACAGGAAACGCTCAAAACATAGACCGTAAGAAGACTCAGTTTTCTTGTACTTAAGTCGGCGATGTGTCTCTTATATTTAAATTCCGATGCAATTTCTGTGTTTCATCGTCACTGTGAAGGTCCAAGGGATACAGTAAACCTGTAGAGATGCATCGGAATGCAAAACTGGTGACACAGTAAACGCTCAAATTGTAGACAGTAGGAAGACTCAGTCTTCCTGTGCCTAAGTAGGCATTGTGTCTCTTAAATCTAACTCCGATGCATTTTCTGTGTTTCATCGTCACTGTGAAGGTCCAAGGGATACAGTAAACCTGCAGAGGTGCATCAGAAAGTAAAACTGGTGACACAGGAAGCGCTCAAAACATAGACAGTAGGAAGACTCAGTCTTCCTGTACTGAAGTCGGCATTGTGTCTCTTACATTTAATTCCGATGCGATTTCTGTGTTTCATCGACAATGGGAAGGTCCAAGGGATATAGTAAACCGGCAGAGGTGCATCGGAATGTAAAACTGGTGACACAGGAAACGCTCAAGGCATTGACCGTACGAAGACTGATTTCTTGTACTTAAGTCGGCATTGTGTCTCTTATATTTAATTTCGATGCAATTTCTGTGTTTCATCGTCAATGGGAAGGTCCAAGGGATACAGGAAACCTGCAGAAGTGCATCGGAATGTACAACTGGTGACTCAGGAAACGCTCAAAACATAGACGGTAGGAAGACTCAGTCTTCCTGTACTTAAGTCGGCATTGTGTCTCTTATATTTAACTCCAATGCAATTTCTGTGTTTCATCGTCAATGGGAAGGTCCAATGGATACAGTAAACCTGCAGAGGTGCATCAGAATGTAAAACTTGTGACACAGGAAACGCTCAAAACATAGACAGTAGGAAGACTCAGTCTTCCTGTACTTAAGTCGGCATTGTGTCTCTTATATTTAATTCCGATGCGATTTCTGTGTTTCATCGACAATGGGAAGGTCCAAGGGATATAGTAAACCGGCAGAGGTGCATCGGAAGGTAAAACTGGTGACACAGGAAACTCTCAAAACATTGACCGTACGAAGACTGTTTTCTTGTACTGAAGTCGGCATTGTGTCTCTTATATTTAATTTCGATGCAATTTCTGTGTTTCATCGTCAATGGGAAGGTCCAAGGGGTACAGGAAACCTGCAGAGGTGCATCGGAATGTAAAACTGCTGACTCAGGAAACGCTCAAAACATAGACACTACGAAAACTCAGTCTTCCTGTACTAAAGTCGGCATTGTGTCCCTTATATTTTTTTCGATGAAATTTCTGTGTACCATTGTGAATGGGAAGGTCCACGGGATATAGTAAACCTGCAGAGATGCATCGGAAAGTAAAACTGATGACACAGGAAAAGGTCCAAACATAGACAGTAGGAAGACTTAGTCTTCCTGTACTTAAGTCGGCATTGTGTCTCTTATATTTAATTCCGATGCAATTTCTGTGTTTCATCGTCAATGGGAAGGTCCAAGAGATACAGTAAAATTGCAGAGGTGCATCGGAATGTAAAACTAGTGACATAGGAAACGCTCAAAACATAGACAGTAGGAAGACTCAGTCTTCCTGTACTTAAGTCGGTATTGTGTCTCTTATATTTAATTCGGATGCAATTTCTGTGTTTCATCGTCAATGGGAAGGTCCAAGGGATACAGGAAACCTGCAGAGGTGCATCGGAATGAAAAACTGGTGACTCAGGAAACGCTCAAAGCATAGACAGTAGGAAGACTCAGTCTTCCTGTACTTCAGTCGGCATTGTGTCTCTTATATTTATTTCCGATGAAATTTCTGTGTTTTATCGTGAATGGGAAGGTCCGAGGGATATAGTAAACCTGCAGAGGTGCATCGGAAAGTAAAACTGATGACACAGGAAAAGCTCAAAACATTTACAGTAGGAAGACTTAGTCATCCTGTACTTAAGTCGGCATTGTGTCTCTTATATTTAAATCCGATGCAATTTCTGTTTATCATCGTCAATGGGAAGGTCCAAGGGATACAGTTAACCTGCAGACGTGCATCGGAATGTGAAACTGATGACACAGGAATGCTCAAAACATTGACAGTAGGAAGACTCAGTCTTCCTGTACTTATGTCGGCATTGTGTCTCTTATATTTAATTCCGATACGATTTCTGTGTTTCATCGACAATGGGAAGGGGCAAGGGATACAGTAAACCGGCATAGGTGCATCGGAATGTAAAACTGGCGACACAGGAAACGCTCAAAACATAGACCGTAAGAAGACTCAGTTTTCTTGTACTTAAGTCGGCGATGTGTCTATTATATTTAAATTCCGATGCAATTTCTGTGTTTCATCGTCACTGTGAAGGTCCAAGGGATACAGTAAACCTGTAGAGATGCATCGGAATGCAAAACTGGTGACACAGGAAACGCTCAAATTATAGACAGTAGGAAGACTCAGTCTTCCTGTACTGAAGTCGGCATTGTGTCTCTTATATTTAATTTCGATGCAATTTCTGTGTTTCATCGTCAATGGGAAGGTCCAAGGGATACAGGGAACCTGCAGAAGTGCATCGGAATGTAAAACTGGTGACTCAGGAAACGCTTAAATCATAGACGGTAGGAAGACTCAGTCTTCCTGTACTTAAGTCGGCATTGTGTCTCTTATATTTAACTCCAATGCAATTTCTGTGTTTCATCGTCAATGGGAACGTCCAATGGATACAGTAAACCTGCAGAGGTGCATCAGAATGTAAAACTTGTGACACAGGAAACGCTCAAAACATAGACAGTAGGAAGACTCAGGCTTCCTGTACTTAAGTCGGCATTGTGTCTCCTATATTTAATTCCGATGCGATTTCTGTGTTGCATCGACAATGGGAAGGTCCAAGGGATATAGTAAACCGGCAGAGGTGCATCGGAAGGTAAAACTGGTGACACAGGAAACGCTCAAAACATTGACCGTATGAAGACTGTTTTCTGGTACTGAAGTCGGCATTGTGTCTCTTATATTTAATTTCGATGCAATTTCTGTGTTTCATCGTCAATGGGAAGGTCCAAGGGATACAGGAAACCTGCAGAGGTGCATCGGAATCTAAAACTGGTGACTCAGGAAACGCTCAAAACATAGACACTAGGAAAACTCAGTCTTCCTGTACTAAAGTCGGCATTGTGTCCCTTATATTTTTTTCCGATGAAATTTCTGTGTATCATTGTGAATGGGAAGGTCCACGGGATATAGTAAACCTGCAGAGATGCATCGGAAAGTAAAACTGATGACACAGGAAAAGCTCAAAACATAGACAGTAGGAAGACTTAGTCTTCCTGTACTTAAGTCGGCATTGTGTCTCTTATATTTAATTCCGATGCAATTTCTGTGTTTCATCGTCAATGGGAAGGTCCAAGAGATACAGTAAAATTGCAGAGGTGAATCGGAATGTAAAACTAGTGACATAGGAAACGCTCAAATCATAGACAGTAGGAAGACTCAGTCTTCCTGTACTTAAGTCGGCATTGTGTCCTTTATATTTAATTCGGATGCAATTTCTGTGTTTCATCGTCAATGGGAAGGTCCAAGGGATACAGTAAACTTGCAGAGGTGCATCAGAAAGTAAAACTGGTGACACAGGAAGCGCTCAAAACATAGACAGTAGGAAGACTCAGTCTTCCTGTACTTAAGTCGGCATTGTGTCTCTTATATTTAATGTCGATGCAATTTCTGTGTTTCAACGTCAATGGGAAGGTCCAAGGGATACAGGAAACCTGCAGAGGTGCATCGGAATGAAAAACTGGTGACTCAGGAAACGCTCAAAGCATAGACAGTAGGAAGACTCAGTCTTCCTGTACTTCAGTCAGCATTGTGTCCCTTATATTTATTTCCGATGAAATTTCTGTGTTTTATCGTGAATGGGAAGGTCGGAGGGATATAGTAAACCTGCAGAGGTGCATCGGAAAGTAAAACTGACGACACAGGAAAAGATCAAAACATTTACAGTAGGAAGACTTAGTCTTCCTGTACTAAAGTCGGCATTGTGTCTCCTCTATTTAAATCCGATGCAATTCCTGTTTTTCATCGTCAATGGGTAGGTCCAAGGGATACAGTTAACCTGCAGACGTGCATCGGAATGTAAAACTGATGACACAGGAATGCTCAAAACATTGACAGTAGGAAGACTCAGTCTTCCTGTACTTAAGTCGGCATTGTGTCTCTTATATTTAATTCCGATGCGATTTCTGTGTTTCATCGTGAATGGGAAGGTCCAAGGGATATAGTAATCCTGCAGAGGTGCATCGGAAAGTAAAACTGATGACACAGGATACGCTCAAAACATAGACAGTAGGCAGACTTAGGCTTCCTGTACTTCAGTCGGCATTGTGTCTCTTATATTTAATTCCGATGCAATTT
Organism: Schistocerca nitens; assembly: GCF_023898315.1. Taxonomy (NCBI): domain Eukaryota; kingdom Metazoa; phylum Arthropoda; class Insecta; order Orthoptera; family Acrididae; genus Schistocerca; species Schistocerca nitens. The sequence goes on from NC_064619.1 coordinate 765,564,711, forward strand.
CTGTTTTTCATCGTCAATGTGAAGGACCAAGTGATACAGTAAACCTGCAGAGGTGCATCTGAATGTAAAACTGATGACACAGAAAACGCTCAAAACATAGACAGTAGGAAGACTCAGTCTTCCTGTACTTAAGTCGGCATTGTGTCTCTTATATTTAATTCCGAAGCAATTTCTGTGTTTCATCGTCAATGGGAAGGTCCAAGGGATACAGTAATCCTGCAGTGGTGCATCAGAATGTAAAACTAGTGACACAGGAAACGCTCAAAACATAGACAGTAGAAAGACTCAGTCTTCCTGTACTTAAGTCGGCATTGTGTTTCTTATATGTAATTCCGATGCAATTCCTGTTTTTCATCGTCAATGGGTAGGTCCAAGGGATACAGTTAACCTGCAGAGGTGCATCAGAATGTAAAACTGGTGACACAGGAAACGCTCAAAACATAGGCCGTAGGAAGACTCAGTCTTCCTGTACTTAAGTCGGCATTGTGTTTCTTATATTTAATTCCGATGCGATTTCTGTGTTTCATCGACAATGGGAAGGTCCAAGGGATACAGTAAACCGGCAGAGATGCATAGGAATGTAAAACTGGTGACACAGGAATCGCTCAAAACATTGACCGTACGAAGACTGTTTTCTTGTACTTAAATCGGCATTGTGTCTCTTATATTTAATTTCGATGCAATTTCTGTGTTTCATCGTCAATGGGAAGGTCCAAGTGATACAGTAAACCTGCAGAGGTGCATCGGAATGTAAAACTGGTGACACAGGAAACGCTCAAAACATAGACAGTAGGAAGACTCAGTCTTTCTGTACTTAAGTCGGCATTGTGTCTCCTATATTTAATTTCGATGCGATTTCTGTGTTTCATCGTCAATGGGAAGGTCCAAGGGATACAGTAAACCTGCAGAGGTGCATCGGAATGTAAAACTAGTGACACAGGAAACACTCAAAACATAGACAGTAGGAAGACTCAGTCTTCCTGTACTTAAGTCGGCATTGTGTCTCTTATATTTTATTCCGATGCAATTTCTGTGTTTCATCGTCAATGGGAAGGTCCAAGGGATACAGTAAACCTGCAGAGTTGCATCGGAATGTAAAACTGGTGACACAGGAAACGCTCAAAACATAGACAGAGGAAGACTCAGTCTTCCCATACTTAAGTCGGCATTGTGTCTCTTATATTTATATCAGATGAAATGTCTATGTTTCATCGTGAATGGGAAGGTCCAAGGGACATAGTAAACCTGCAGAGGTGCGTCAGAAAGTAAAAGCGATGACACAGGAAACGCTCAAAACATAGACAGTAGGAGGACGTAGTCTTCCTGTACTTATGTTGGCATTGTGTCTCTTATATTTAATTCCGATGCAATTTCTGTGTTTCATCGTCACTGTGAAGGTCCAAGGGATACAGTAAACCTGTAGAGGTGCATCGGAATGTAAAAATGGTGACACAGGAAACGCTCAAATTATAGACACTAGGAAGACTCAGTCTTCCTGTACTTAAGTCGGCATTGTGTCTCTTATATTTAATTCCGATGCAATTTCTGTGTTTCATCGTCAATGGGAAGGTCCAAGGGATACAGTAAACCTGCAGAGTGGCATCAGAATGTAAAACTGGTGACACAGGAAACGCTCAAAACAAAGACTGTAGGAAGACTCAGTCTTCTTGTACTTAAGACGGCATTGTGTCTCTTATATTTAATTCCGATGCAATTTCTGTGTTACATCGTCAATGGGAAGGTCCAAGGGATACAGTAAACCTGCAGAGGTGCATCGGAATGTAAAACTGGTGACACAGGAAACGCTCAAAACATAGACAGAGGAAGACTCAGTCTTCCTGTACTTAAGTCGGCATTGTGTCTCCTGTATTTAATTCCGATGAAATTTCTGTGTTTCATCGTGAATGGGAAGGTCCAATGGATATAGTAATCCTGCAGACGTGCATCGGAAAGTAAAACTGATGACACAGGAAACGCTCAAAACATAGACAGTAGGAAGACTTAGTCTTCCTGTACTTCAGTCGGCATTGTGTCTCTTATATTTAATTCCGATGCAATTTCTGTTTTTCATCGTCAATGGGAAGGTCCAAGGGATACTGTAAACCTGCAGAGGTGCATCAGAATGTAAAACTGTTGACACAGGAAACGCTCAACACATAGACAGTAGGAAGACTCATTCTTCCAGTACTTAAGTCGGCATTGTGTCTCTTATATTTAAATCCGATGCAATTTGTGTGTTTCATCGTCAGTGGGAAGGTCCAAGGAATACAGTAAACCTGCAGAGGTGCATCAGAATGTAAACCTAGTGACACAGGAAACGCTCAAAACATAGACTTTAGGAAGACTCAGTCTTCCTGTATTTAAGTCGGCATTGTGTCTCTTATATTTAATTCCGATGCAATTTCTGTGTTTCATCGTCATTGGGAAGATCCAAGGGAAACAGTAAACCTGCAGAGGTGCATCGGAATGTAAAACTGGTGACACAGGAAACGCTCAAAACATAGACAGTAGGAAGACTCAGTCTTCCTGTACTTAAGTCGGCATTGTGTCTCTTGTATTTAATTCCGATGAAATTTCTGTGTTTCATCGTGAATGGGAAGGTCCAAGGGATATAGTAATCCTGCAGAGGTGCATCGGAAAGTAAAACTGATGACACAGGAAACGCTCAAAACATAGACAGTAGGAAGACTTAGTCTTCCTGTACTTCAGTCGGCATTGTGTCTCTTATATTTATTTCCGATGCAATTTCTGTTTTTCATCGTCAATGGGAACGTCCAAGGGATACAGTAAACCTGCAGAGGTGCATCTGAATGTAAAACTGATGACACAGAAAACGCTCAAAACATAGGCAGTAGGAAGACTCAGTCTTCCTGTACTTAAGTCGGCATTGTGTCTCTTATATTTAATTCCGATGCGATTTCTGTGTTTCATCGACAATGGGAAGGTCCAAGGGATACAGTAAACCTGCAGAGGTGCATCGGAATGTAAAACTGGTGACACAGGAAACGCTCAAAACATAGACAGAGGAAGACTCAGTCTTCCCATACTTAAGTCGGCATTGTGTCTCTTATATTTATTTCCGATGAAATGTCTGTGTTTCATCGTGAATGGGAAGGTCCAAGGCACATAGTAAACCTGCAGAGGTGCGTCAGAAAGTAAAAGTGATGACACAGAAAACGCTCAAAACATAGACAGTAGGAGGACTTAGTCTTCCTGTACTTATGTCGGCTTTGTGTCTCTTATATTTAATTCCGATGAAATTTCTGTGTTTCATCGTCACTGTGAAGGTCCAAGGGATACAGTAAACCTGTAGAGGTGCATCGGAATGTAAAAATGGTGACACAGGAAACGATCAAATTATAGACACTAGGAAGACTCAGTCTTCCTGTACTTAAGTCGGCATTGTGTCTCTTATATTTAATTCCGATGCAATTTCTGTGTTTCATCGTCAATGGGAAGGTCCAAGGGATACAGTAAACCTGCAGAGTGGCATCAGAATGTAAAACTGGTGACACAGGAAACGCTCAAAACATAGACTGTAGGAAGACTCAGTCTTCCTGTACTTAAGACGGCATTGTGTCTGTTATATTTAATTCCGATGCAATTTCTGTGTTTCATCGTCAATGGGAAGGTCCAAGGGATACAGTAAACTGGCAGATTTGCATCGGAATGTAAAACTAGTGACACAGGAAACACTCAAAACATAGACAGTAGGAAGACTCAGTCTTCCTGTACTTAAGTCGGCATTGTGTCTCTTATATTTTATTCCGATGCAATTTCTGTGTTTCATCGTCAATGGGAAGGTCCAAGGGATACAGTAAACCTGCAGAGGTGCATCGGAATGTAAAACTGGTGACACAGGAAACGCTCAAAACATAGACAGTAGGAAGACTCAGTCTTCCTTTACTTAAGTCGGCATTGTGTCTCCTATATTTAATTCTGATGAAATTTCAGTGTTTCATCGTGAATGGGAAGGTCCAAGGGATACAGTAAACCTGCAGAGGTGCTTCGGAATGTAAAACTGGTGAGACAGGAAACGCTCAAAACATAGAGAGTAGGAAGACTCTGTCTTCCTGTACATATGTTGGCATTGTGACTCTTATATTTAATTCCGATGCAATTTCTGTGTTTCATTGTCAATGGGAAGGTCCAAGGGATACAGTAAACCTGCAGAGTTGCATCGGAATGTAAAACTGGTGACACAGGAAACGCTCAAAACATAGACAGAGGAAGACTCAGTCTTCCCATACTTAAGTCGGCATTGTGTCTCTTATATTTATTTCAGATGAAATGTCTGTGTTTCATCGTGAATGGGAAGGTCCAAGGGACATAGTAAACCTGCAGAGGTGCGTCAGAAAGTAAAAGCGATGACACAGGAAACGCTCAAAACATAGACAGTAGGAGGACGTAGTCTTCCTGTACTTATGTTGGCATTGTGTCTCTTATATTTAATTCCGATGCAATTTCTGTGTTTCATCGTCACTGTGAAGGTCCAAGGGATACAGTAAACCTGTAGAGGTGCATCGGAATGTAAAAATGGTGACACAGGAAACGCTCAAATTATAGACACTAGGAAGACTCAGTCTTCCTGTACTTAAGTCGGCATTGTGTCTCCTATATTTAATTCCGATGCAATTTCAGTGTTTCATCGTCAATGGGAAGGTCCAAGGGATACAGTAAACCTGCAGAGTGGCATCAGAATGTAAAACTGGTGACACAGGAAACGCTCAAAACAAAGACTGTAGGAAGACTCAGTCTTCCTGTACTTAAGACGGCATTGTGTCTCTTATATTTAATTACGATGCAATTTCTGTGTTACATCTTCAATGGGAAGGTCCAAGGGATACAGTAAACTGGCAGATTTGCATCGGAATGTAAAACTAGGGACACAGGAAACACTCAAAACATAGACAGTAGGAAGACTCAGTCTTCCTGTACTTAAGTCGGCATTGTGTCTCCTATATTTAATTCTGATGAAATTTCAGTGTTTCATCGTGAATGGGAAGGTCCAAGGGATATAGTAAACCTGCAGGGGTGCATCGGAAAGTAAAACTGATGACACAGGAAACGCTCAAAACATAGACAGTAGGAAGACTTTATCTTCCTGTACTTAAGTCGGCATTGTGTCTCTTAAATTTAATTCCGATGCAATTTCTGTGTATCATCGTCAATGGGAAGGTCCAAGGGATACAGTAAACCTGCAGAGGTGCATCGGAATGTAAAACTGGTGACACAGGAAACGCTCAAAACATAGACAGTAGGAAGACTCAGTCTTTCTGTACTTAAGTCGGCATTGTATTTCCAATATTTAATTCCGATGCGATTTCTGTGTTTCATCGACAATGGGAAGGTCCAAGGGATACAGTAAAACTGCAGAGGTGCTTCGGAATGTAAAACTGGTGAGACAGGAAACGCTCAAAACATAGATAGTAGGAAGACTCTGTCTTCCTGTACATATATTGGCATTGTGACTCTTATATTTAATTCCGATGCAATTTCTGTGTTTCATTGTCAATGGGAAGGTCCAAGGGATACAGTAAACCTGCAGAGTTGCATCGGAATGTAAAACTGGTGACACAGGAAACGCTCAAAACATAGACAGAGGAAGACTCAGTCTTCCTGTACTTAAGTCGGCATTGTGTCTCCTGTATTTAATTCCGATGAAATTTCTGTGTTTCATCGTGAATGGGAAGGTCCAAGGGATATAGTAATCCTGCAGACGTGCATCGGAAAGTAAAACTGATGACACAGGAAACGCTCAAAACATAGACAGTAGGAAGACTAAGTCTTCCTGTACTTCAGTCGGCATTGTGTCTCTTATATTTAATTCCGATGCAATTTCTGTTTTTCATCGTCAATGGGAAGGTCCAAGGGATACTGTAAACCTGCAGAGGTGCATCAGAATGTAAAACTGTTGACACAGGAAACGCTCAACACATAGACAGTAGGAAGACTCATTCTTCCTGTACCTAAGTCGGCATTGTGTCTCTTATATTTAATTCCGCTGCAATTTCTGTGTTTCATCGTCAATGGGAAGGTCCAAGGAATTCATTAAACCTGCAGAGGTGCATCGGAATGTAAAACTAGTGACACAGGAAACGCTCAAAACATAGACAGTAGGAAGACTCTGTCTTCCTGTACTTAAGTCGGCATTGTGTCTCTTATATTTAATTCCGATGCAATTTCTGTGTTTCATCGTCAATGGGAAGGTCCAAGGAATACAGTAAACCTGCAGAGGTGCTTCGGAATGTAAAACTGGTAACACAGGAAACGATCATAACATAGACAGTAGGAAGACTCATTCTTCCAGTACTTAAGTCGGCATTGTGTCTCTTATATTTAAATCCGATGCAATTTGTGTGTTTCATCGTCAGTGGGAAGGTCCAAGGAATACAGTATACCTGCAGAGGTGCATCAGAATGTAAACCTAGTGACACAGGAAACGCTCAAAACATAGACTTTAGGAAGACTCAGTCTTCCTGTATTTAAGTCGGCATTGTGTCTCTTATATTTAATTCCGATGCAATTTCTGTGTTTCATCGTCATTGGGAAGGTCCAAGGGAAACAGTAAACCTGCAGAGGTGCATCGGAATGTAAAACTGGTGACACAGGAAACGCTCAAAACATAGACAGTAGGAAGACTCAGTCTTCCTGTACTTAAGTCGGCATTGTGTCTCTTGTATTTAATTCCGATGAAATTTCTGTGTTTCATCGTGAATGGGAAGGTCCAAGGGATATAGTAATCCTGCAGAGGTGCATCGGAAAGTAAAACTGATGACACAGGAAACGCTCAAAACATAGACAGTAGGAAGACTCAGTCTTCCTGTACTTAAGTCGGCATTGTGTCTCTTGTATTTAATTCCGATGAAATTTCTGTGTTTCATCGTGAATGGGAAGGTCCAAGGGATATAGTAATCCTGCAGAGGTGCATCTGAATGTAAAACTGATGACACAGAAAACGCTCAAAACATAGGCAGTAGGAAGACTCAGTCTTCCTGTACTTAAGTCGTCATTGTGTCTCTTATATTTAATTCCGATGCAATTTCTCTGTTTCATCGTCAATGGGAAGGTCCAAGAAATACAGTAATCCTGCAGAGGTGCATCAGCATGTAAAACTGCTGACACAGGAAACGCTCAAAACATAGACAGTAGAAAGACTCAGTCTTCCTGTACTTAAGTCGGCATTGTGTTTCTTATATGTAATTCCGATGCAAGTTCTGTGTTTCATCGTCAATGGGATGGTCCAATGGATACAGAAAACCTGCAGAGGTGCATCAGAATGTAAAACTGGTGACACAGGAAACGCTCAAAACATAGGCAGTAGGAAGACTCAGTCTTCCTGTACTTAAGTCGGCATTGTGTCTCTTATATTTAATTCCGATGCGATTTCTGTGTTTCATCGACAATGGGAAGGTCCAAGGGATACAGTAAACCTGCAGAGGTGCATCGGAATGTAAAACTGGTGACACAGGAAACGCTCAAAACATAGACAGAGGAAGTCTCAGTCTTCCCATACTTAAGTCGGCATTGTGTCTCTTATATTTATTTCCGATGAAATGTCTGTGTTTCATCGTGAATGGGAAGGTCCAAGGCACATAGTAAACCTGCAGAGGTGCGTCAGAAAGTAAAAGTGATGACACAGAAAACGCTCAAAACATAGACAGTAGGAGGACTTAGTCTTCCTGTACTTATGTCGGCTTTGTGTCTCTTATATTTAATTCCGATGAAATTTCTGTGTTTCATCGTCACTGTGAAGGTCCAAGGGATACAGTAAACCTGTAGAGGTGCATCGGAATGTAAAAATGGTGACACAGGAAACGATCAAATTATAGACACTAGGAAGACTCAGTCTTCCTGTACTTAAGTCGGCATTGTGTCTCTTATATTTAATTCCGATGCAATTTCTGTGTTTCATCGTCAATGGGAAGGTCCAAGGGATACAGTAAACCTGCAGAGTGGCATCAGAATGTAAAACTGGTGACACAGGAAACGCTCAAAACAAAGACTGTAGGAAGACTCAGTCTTCCTGTACTTAAGACGGCATTGTGTCTCTTATATTTAATTCCGATGCAATTTCTGTGTTTCATCGTCAATGGGAAGGTCCAAGGGATACAGTAAACTGGCAGATTTGCATCGGAATGTAAAACTAGTGACACAGGAAACACTCAAAACATAGACAGTAGGAAGACTCAGTCTTCCTGTACTTAAGTCGGCATTGTGTCTCTTATATTTTATTCCGATGCAATTTCTGTGTTTCATCGTCAATGGGAAGGTCCAAGGGATACAGTAAACCTGCAGAGGTGCATCGGAATGTAAAACTGGTGACACAGGAAACGCTCAAAACATAGACAGTAGGAAGACTCAGTCTTCCTGTACATAAGTCGGCATTGTGTCTCTTATATTTAATTCTGATGAAATTTCAGTGTTTCATCGTGAATGGGAAGGTCCAAGGGATATAGTAAACCTGCAGAGGTGCATCGGAAAGTAAAACTGATGACACAGGAAACGCTCAAAACATAGACAGTAGGAAGACTTTATCTTCCTGTACTTAAGTCGGCATTGTGTCTCTTAAATTTAATTCCGATGCAATTTCTGTGTATCATCGTCAATGGGAAGGTCCAAGGGATACAGTAAACCTGCAGAGGTGCATCGGAATGTAAAACTGGTGACACAGGAAACGCTCAAAACATAGACAGTAGGAAGACTCAGTCTTTCTGTACTTAAGTCGGCATTGTATCTCCTATATTTAATTCCGATGCGATTTCTGTGTTTCATCGACAATGGGAAGGTCCAAGGGATACAGTAAACCTGCAGAGGTGCTTCGGAATGTAAAACTGGTGAGACAGGAAACGCTCAAAACATAGAGAGTAGGAAGACTCTGTCTTCCTGTACATATGTTGGCATTGTGACTCTTATATTTAATTCCGATGCAATTTCTGTGTTTCATTGTCAATGGGAAGGTCCAAGGGACACAATAAACCTGCAGAGTTGCATCGGAATGTAAAACTGGTGACACAGGAAACGCTCAAAACATAGACAGAGGAAGACTCAGTCTTCCCATACTTAAGTCGGCATTGTGTCTCTTATATTTATTTCAGATGAAATGTCTGTGTTTCATCGTGAATGGGAAGGTCCAAGGGACATAGTAAACCTGCAGAGGTGCGTCAGAAAGTAAAGGCGATGACACAGGAAACGCTCAAAACATAGACAGTAGGAGGACGTAGTCTTCCTGTACTTATGTTGGCATTGTGTCTCTTATATTTAATTCCGATGCAATTTCTGTGTTTCATCGTCACTGTGAAGGTCCAAGGGATACAGTAAACCTGTAGAGGTGCATCGGAATGTAAAAATGGTGACACAGGAAACGCTCAAATTATAGACACTAGGAAGACTCAGTCTTCCTGTACTTAAGTCGGCATTGTGTCTCTTATATTTAATTCCGATGCAATTTCTGTGTTTCATCGTCAATGGGAAGGTCCAAGGGATACAGTAAACCTGCAGAGTGGCATCAGAATGTAAAACTGGTGACACAGGAAACGCTCAAAACAAAGACTGTAGGAAGACTCAGTCTTCCTGTACTTAAGACGGCATTGTGTCTCTTATATTTAATTCCGATGCAATTTCTGTGTTACATCTTCAATGGGAAGGTCCAAGGGATACAGTAAACTGGCAGATTTGCATCGGAATGTAAAACTAGGGACACAGGAAACACTCAAAACATAGACAGTAGGAAGACTCAGTCTTCCTGTTCTTAAGTCGGCATTGTGTCTCTTATATTTTATTCCGATGCAATTTCTGTGTTTCATCGTCAATGGTAAGGTCCAAGGGATACAGTGAACCTGCAGAGGTGCATCGGAATGTAAAACTGGTGACACAGGAAACGCTCAAAACATAGACAGTAGGAAGACTCAGTCTTCCTGTACATAAGTCGGCATTGTGTCTCCTATATTTAATTCTGATGAAATTTCAGTGTTTCATCGTGAATGGGAAGGTCCAAGGGATATAGTAAACCTGCAGAGGTGCATCGGAAAGTAAAATTGATGACACAGGAAACGCTCAAAACATAGACAGTAGGAAGACTTTATCTTCCTGTACTTAAGTCGGCATTGTGTCTCTTAAATTTAATTCCGATGCAATTTCTGTGTATCATCGTCAATGGGAAGGTCCAAGGGATACAGTAAACCTGCAGAGGTGCATCGGAATGTAAAACTGGTGACACAGGAAACGCTCAAAACATAGACAGTAGGAAGACTCAGTCTTTCTGTACTTAAGTCGGCATTGTATCTCCAATATTTAATTCCGATGCGATTTCTGTGTTTCATCGACAATGGGAAGGTCCAAGGGATACAGTAAAGCTGCAGAGGTGCTTCGGAATGTAAAACTGGTGAGACAGGAAACGCTCAAAACATAGAGAGTAGGAAGACTCTGTCTTCCTGTACATATATTGGCATTGTGACTCTTATATTTAATTCCGATGCAATTTCTGTGTTTCATTGTCAATGGGAAGGTCCAAGGGATACAGTAAACCTGCAGAGTTGCATCGGAATGCAAAACTGGTGACACAGGAAACGCTCAAAACATAGACAGAGGAAGACTCAGTCTTCCTGTACTTAAGTCGGCATTGTGTCTCCTGTATTTAATTCCGATGAAATTTCTGTGTTTCATCGTGAATGGGAAGGTCCAAGGGATATAGTAATCCTGCAGACGTGCATCGGAAAGTAAAACTGATGACACAGGAAACGCTCAAAACATAGACAGTAGGAAGACTTAGTCTTCCTGTACTTCAGTCGGCATTGTGTCTCTTATATTTAATTCCGATGCAATTTCTGTTTTTCATCGTCAATCGGAAGGTCCAAGGGATACAGTAAACGTGCAGAGGTGCATCAGAATGTAAAACTGTTGACACAGGAAACGCTCAACACATAGACAGTAGGAAGACTCATTCTTCCTGTACCTAAGTCGGCATTGTGTCTCTTATATTTAATTCCGATGCAATTTCTGTGTTTCATCGTCAATGGGAAGGTCCAAGGAATTCAGTAAACCTGCAGAGCTGCTTCGGAATGTAAAACTGGTAACACAGGAAACGATCATAACATAGACAGTAGGAAGACTCATTCTTCCAGTACTTAAGTCGGCATTGTGTCTCTAATATTTAAATCCGATGCAATTTGTGTGTTTCATCGTCAGTGGGAAGGTCCAAGGAATACAGTAAACCTGCAGAGGTGCATCAGAATGTAAACCTAGTGACACAGGAAACGCTCAAAACATAGACTTTAGGAAGACTCAGTCTTCCTGTATTTAAGTCGGCATTGTGTCTCTTATATTTAATTCCGATGCAATTTCTGTGTTTCATCGTCAATGGGAAGGTCCAAGGGAAACAGTAAACCTGCAGAGGTGCATCGGAATGTAAAACTGGTGACACAGGAAACGCTCAAAACATAGACAGTAGGAAGACTCAGTCTTCCTGTACTTAAGTCGGCATTGTGTCTCTTGTATTTAATTCCGATGAAATTTCTGTGTTTCATCGTGAATGGGAAGGTCCAAGGGATATAGTAATCCTGCAGAGGTGCATCGGAAAGTAAAACTGATGACACAGGAAACGCTCAAAACATAGACAGTAGGAAGACTTAGTCTTCCTGTACTTCAGTCGGCATTGTGTCTCTTATATTTATTTCCGATGCAATTTCTGTTTTTCATCGTCAATGGGAAGGTCCAAGGGATACAGTAAACCTGCAGAGGTGCATCTGAATGTAAAACTGATGACACAGAAAACGCTCAAACATAGGCAGTAGGAAGACTCAGTCTTCCTGTACTTAAGTCGTCATTGTGTCTCTTATATTTAATTCCGATGCAATTTCTCTGTTTCATCGTCAATGGGAAGGTCCAAGAAATACAGTAATCCTGCAGAGGTGCATCAGAATGTAAAACTGCTGACACAGGAAACGCTCAAAACATAGACAGTAGAAAGACTCAGTCTTCCTGTACTTAAGTCGGCATTGTGTTTCTTATATGTAATTCCGATGCAAGTTCTGTGTTTCATCGTCAATGGGATGGTCCAATGGATACAGAAAACCTGCAGAGGTGCATCAGAATGTAAAACTGGTGACACAGGAATCGCTCAAAACATAGGAAGTAGGAAGACTCAGTCTTCCTGTACTTAAGTCGGCATTGTGTCTCTTATATTTAATTCCGATGCGATTTCTGTGTTTCATCGACAATGGGAAGGTCCAAGGGATACAGTAAACCGGCAGAGATGCATCGGAATGTAAAACTGGTGACACAGGAAACGCTCAAAACATTGACCTTACGAAGACTGTTTTCTTGTACTTAAGTCGGCATTGTGTCTGTTATATTTAATTTAGATGCAAATTCTGTGTTTCATCGTCAATGGGAAGGCCAAGGGATACAGGAAACCTGCAGAGGTGCATCGGAATGTCAAACTGGTAACACAGGAAACGCTCAAAGCATAGAGAGTAGGAAGACACAGTCTTCCTGTACTTAAGTCGGCATTGTGTCTCTTATATTTAATTCCGATGCAATTTCTGTGTTTCATCGTCAATGGGACGGTCCAAGGGAAACAGTAAACCTGCAGAGGTGCATCGGAATGTAAAACTGGTGACACAGGAAACGCTCAAAACATAGACAGTAGGAAGACTCAGTCTTCCTATACTTAAGTCGGCATTGTGTCTCTTATATTTATTTCCGATGAAATTTCTGTGTTTCATCGTGAATGGGAAGGTCCAAGGGATATAGTAAACCTGTAGAGGTGCATCGGAAAATAAAACTGGTGACACAGGAAACGCTCAAATTATAGACAGTAGGAAGACTCAGTCTTCCTGTACTTAAGTCGGCATTGTGTCTCTTATATTTAATTCCGATGCAATTTCTGTGTTTCATCGTCAATGGGAAGGTCCAAGGGATACAGTAAACCTGCAGAGGTGCATCAGAATGTAAAACTGGTAACACAGGAAACGCTCAAAACATAGACTGTAGGAAGACTCAGTCTTCCTGTACTTAAGTCGGCATTGTGTCTCTTATATTTAATTCCGATGCAATTTCTGTGTTTCATCGTCAATGGGAAGGTCCAATGGATACAGAATACCTGCAGAGGTGCATCAGAATGTAAAACTGGTGACACAGGAAACGCTCAACACATAGACAGTAGGAAGACTTAGTCTTCCTGTACTTCAGTCGGCATTGTGTCTCTTATATTTATTTCCGATGCAATTTCTGTTTTTCATCGTCAATGGGAAGGTCCAAGGGATACAGTAAACCTGCAGAGGTGCATCTGAATGTAAAACTGATGACACAGAAAACGCTCAAAACATAGGCAGTAGGAAGACTCAGTCTTCCTGTACTTAAGTCGGCATTGTGTCTCTTATATTTAATTCCGATGCAATTTCTCTGTTTCATCGTCAATGGGAAGGTCCAAGAAATACAGTAATCCTGCAGAGGTGCATCAGAATGTAAAACTGCTGACACAGGAAACGCTCAAAACATAGACAGTAGAAAGACTCAGTCTTCCTGTACTTAAGTCGGCATTGTGTTTCTTATATGTAATTCCGATGCAAGTTCTGTGTTTCATCGTCAATGGGATGGTCCAATGGATACAGAAAACCTGCAGAGGTGCATCAGAATGTAAAACTGGTAACACAGGAAACGCTCAAAACATTGACCTTACGAAGACTGTTTTCTTGTACTTAAGTCGGCATTGTGTCTCTTATATTTAATTTCGATGCAAATTCTGTGTTTCATCGTCAATGGGAAGGTCCAAGGGATACAGGAAACCTGAGGAGGTGCATCGGAATGTCAAACTGGTAACACAGGAAACGCTCAAAGCATAGGGAGTAGGAAGACACAGTCTTCCTGTACTTAAGTCGGCATTGTGTCTCCTATATATAATTCCGATGCAATTTCTGTGTTTCATCGTCAATGGGACGGTCCAAGGGAAACAGTAAACCTGCAGAGGTGCATCGGAATGTAAAACTGGTGACACAGGAAACGCTCAAAACATAGACAGTAGGAAGACTCAGTCTTCCTATACTTAAGTCGGCATTGTGTATCTTATATTTATTTCCGATGAAATTTCTGTGTTTCATCGTGAATGGGAAGGTCCAAGGGATATAGTAAACCTGTAGAGGTGCATCGGAAAATAAAACTGGTGACACAGGAAACGCTCAAATTATAGACAGTAGGAAGACTCAGTCTTCCTGTACTTAAGTCGGCATTGTGTTTCTTATATTTAATTCCGATGCAATTTCTGTGTTTCATCGTCAATGGGAAGGTCCAAGGGATACAGTAAACCTGCAGAGGTGCATCAGAATGTAAAACTGGTGACACAGGAAACGCTCAACACATAGACAGTAGGAAGACTTAGTCTTCCTGTACTTCAGTCGGCATTGTGTCTCTTATATTTAATTCCGATGCAATTTCTGTTTTTCATCGTCAATGGGAAGGTCCAAGGGATACAGTAAACCTGCAGAGGTGCATCAGAATGTAAAACTGTTGACACAGGAAACGCTCAACACATAGACAGTAGGAAGACTCATTCTTCCTGTACCTAAGTCGGCATTGTGTCTCTTATATTTAATTCCGATGCAATTTCTGTGTTTCATCGTCAATGGGAAGGTCCAAGGAATACAGTAAACCTGCAGAGGTGCATCGGAATGTAAAACTAGTGACACAGGAAACGCTCAAAACATAGACAGTAGGAAGACTCTGTCTACCTGTACTTAAGTCGGCATTGTGTCTCTTATTTTTAATTCCGATGCAATTTCTGTGTTTCATCGTCAATGGGAAGGTCCAAGGAATACAGTAAACCTGCAGAGGTGCTTCGGAATGTAAAACTGGTAACACAGGAAACGATCATAACATAGACAGTAGGAAGACTCATTCTTCCAGTACTTAAGTCGGCATTGTGTCTCTTATATTTAAATCCGATGCAATTTGTGTGTTTCATCGTCAGTGGGAAGGTCCAAGGAATACAGTAAACCTGCAGAGGTGCATCGGAATGTAAACCTAGTGACACAGGAAACGCTCAAAACATAGACTTTAGGAAGACTCAGTCTTCCTGTATTTAAGTCGGCATTGTGTCTCTTATATTTAATTCCGATGCAATTTCTGTGTTTCATCGTCAATGGGAAGGTCCAAGGGAAACAGTAAACCTGCAGAGGTGCATCGGAATGTAAAACTGGTGACACAGGAAACGCTCAAAACATAGACAGTAGGAAGACTCAGTCTTCCTGTACTTAAGTCGGCATTGTGTCTCTTGTATTTAATTCCGATGAAATTTCTGTGTTTCATCGTGAATGGGAAGGTCCAAGGGATATAGTAATCCTGCACAGGTGCATCGGAAAGTAAAACTGATGACACAGGAAACGCTCAAAACATAGACAGTAGGAAGACTTAGTCTTCCTGTACTTCAGTCGGCATTGTGTCTCTTATATTTATTTCCGATGCAATTTCTGTGTTTCATCGTCAATGCGAAGGTCCAAGCGATACAGTAAACCTGCAGATGTGCATCAGAATGTAAAACTGGTGACACAGGAAACGCTCAACACATAGACAGTAGGAAGGCTCATTCTTCCAGTATTTAAGTCGGCATTGTGTCTCTTATATTTAATTCCGATGCAAATTCTGTGTTTCATCGTCAATGGGAATGTCCAAGGAATACAGCAAACCTGCAGAGGTGCATCGGAATGTAAAACTAGTGACACAGGAAACGCTCAAAACATAGACAGTAGGAAGACTCAGTCTTTCTGTACTTAAGTCGGCATTGTGTCTCTTATATTTAATTCCGATGCAATTTCTGTGTTTCATCGTCAATGGGAAGGTCCAAGGGAAACAGTAAACCTGCAGAGGTGCATCGGAATGTAAAACTGGTGACACAGGAAACGCTCAAAGCATAGACAGTAGTAAGACTCAGTCTTCCTGTACTTAAGTCGGCATTGTGTCTCTTGTATTTAATTCCGATGAAATTTCTGTGTTTCATCGTGAATGGGAAGGTCCAAGGGAAACAGTAAACCTGCAGAGGTGCATCGGAATGTAAAACTGATGACACAGGATACGCTCAAAACATAGACAATAGGAAGACTTAGTCTTCCTGTACTTCAGTCGGCATTGTGTCTCTTATATTTAATTCCGATTCAATTTCTGTTTTTCATCGTCAATGGGAAGGTCCAAGGGATACAGTAAACCTGCAGAGGTGCATCTGAATGTAAAACTGATGACACAGAAAACGCTCAAAGCATAGGCAGTAGGAAGACTCAGTCTTCCTGTACTTAAGTCGGCATTGTGTCTCTTATATTTAATTCCGATGCAATTTCTCTGTTTCATCGTCAATCGGAAGGTCCAAGAAATACAGTAATCCTGCAGAGGTGCATCAGAATGTAAAACTGCTGACACAGGAAACGCTCAAAACATAGACAGTAGAAAGACTCAGTCTTCCTGTACTTAAGTCGGCATTGTGTTTCTTATATGTAATTCCGATGCACGTTCTGTGTTTCATCGTCAATGGGATGGTCCAATGGATACAGAAAACCTGCAGAGGTGCATCAGAATGTAAAACTGGTGACACAGGAAACGCTCAAAACATAGGCAGTAGGAAGACTCAGTCTTCCTGTACTTAAGTCGGCATTGTGTCTCTTATATTTAATTCCGATGCGATTTCTGTGTTTCATCGACAATGGGAAGGTCCAAGGGATACAGTAAACCGGCAGAGATGCATCGGAATGTAAAACTGGTGACACAGGAAACGCTCAAAACATTGACCTTACGAAGACTGTTTTCTTGTACTTAAGTCGGCATTGTGTCTCTTATATTTAATTTCGATGCAAATTCTGTGTTTCATCGTCAATGGGAAGGTCCAAGGGATACAGGAAACCTGCAGAGGTGCATCGGAATGTCAAACTGGTAACACAGGAAACGCTCAAAGCATAGAGAGTAGGAAGACTCAGTCTTCCTGTACTTAAGTCGGCATTGTGTCTCTTATATTTAATTCCGATGCAATTTCTGTGTTTCATCGTCAATGGGACGGTCCAAGGGAAACAGTAAACCTGCAGAGGTGCATCGGAATGTAAAACTGGTGACACAGGAAACGCTCAAAACATAGACAGTAGGAAGACTCAGTCTTCCTATACTTAAGTCGGCATTGTGTCTCTTATATTTATTTCCGATGAAATTTCTGTGTTTCATCGTGAATGGGAAGGTCCAAGGGATATAGTAAACCTGTAGAGGTGCATCGGAAAATAAAACTGGTGACACAGGAAACGCTCAAATTATAGACAGTAGGAAGACTCAGTCTTCCTGTACTTAAGTCGGCATTGTGTCTCTTATATTTAATTCCGATGCAATTTCTGTGTTTCATCGTCAATGGGAAGGTCCAAGGGATACAGTAAACCTGCAGAGGTGCATCAGAATGTAAAACTGGTAACACAGGAAACGCTCAAAACATAGACTGTAGGAAGACTCAGTCTTCCTGTACTTAAGTCGGCATTGTGTCTCTTATATTTAATTCCGATTCAATTTCTGTGTTTCATCGTCAATGGGAAGGTCCAAGGAATACAGTAAACCTGCAGAGGTGCATCGGAATGTAAAACTAGTGACACAGGAAACGCTCAAAACATAGACAGTAGGAAGACTCTGTCTTCCTGTACTTAAGTCGGCATTTTGTCTCTTATATTTAATTCCGATGCAATTTCTGTGTTTCATCGTCAATGGGAATGTCCAAGGGATACAGTAAGCCTGCAGAGGGGCATCAGATTGTAAAACTGGTGACACAGGAAACGCTCAAAGCATAGGGTGTAGGAATACTAAGTCTTCCTGTACTTCAGTCGGCAGTGTGTGTCTCTTATATTCAATTCCGATGCAATTTCTGTGTTTCATCGTCAATGGGAAGGTCCTAGGGAAACAGTAAACCTGCAGAGGTGCATCGGAATGTAAAACTGGTGACACAGGAAACGCTCAAAACATAGACAGTAGGAAGACTCAGTCTTCCTGTACTTATGTCGGCATTGTGTCTCTTATATTTATTTCCGATGAAATTTCTATGTTTCACCGTCAATGGGAAGGTCCAAGCGATACAGTAAACCTGCAGATGTGCATCAGAATGTAAAACTGGTGACACAGGAAACGCTCAACACATAGACATACGAAGGCTCATTCTTCACAATACTTAAGTATGCATTGTGTCTCTTATATTTACTTCCGATGAAATTTCTGTGTTTCATCGTCAATGGGAAGGTCCAATGAATACAGTAAACCAGCAGAGGTGCATCGGAATGTGAAACTAGTGACACAGGAAACGCTCAAAACATAGACAGTAGGAAGACTCAGTCTTCCTGTACTTAAGTCGGCATTGTGTCTCTTATATTTAATTCCGATGCAATTTCTGTGTTTCATCGTCAATGGGAAGGTCCAAGGGAAACAGTAAACCTGCAGAGGTGCATCGGAATGTAAAACTGGTGACACAGGAAACGCTCAAAACATAGACAGTAGGAAGACTCAGTCTTCCTGTACTTAAGTCGGCAT
This sequence comes from Schistocerca nitens, assembly GCF_023898315.1. Taxonomy (NCBI): domain Eukaryota; kingdom Metazoa; phylum Arthropoda; class Insecta; order Orthoptera; family Acrididae; genus Schistocerca; species Schistocerca nitens. Next base: position 765,583,239 of record NC_064619.1, read on the forward strand.
TGTGTCTCTTATATTTAATTCCGATGCAATTTCTGTGTTTCATCGTCAATGGGAAGGTCCAAGGGATAAAGTAATCCTGCAGAGGTGCATCAGAATGTAAAACTGCTGACACAGGAAACGCTCAAATCATAGACAGTAGAAAGACTCAGTCTTCCTGTACCTAAGTCGGCATTGTGTTTCTTATATGTAATTCCGATGCAATTTCTGTGTTTCATCGTCAATGGGAAGGTCCAATGGATACAGAAAACCTGCAGAGGTGCATCAGAATGTAAAACTGGTGACACAGGAAACGCTCAAAACATAGACAGTAGGAAGACTCAGTCTTCCTGTACTTAAGTCGGCATTGTTTCTCTTATATTTTATTCCGATGCAATTTCTGTTTTTCATCGTCAATGGGAAGGTCCAAGGGATACAGTGAACCTGCAGAGGTGCATCGGAATGTAAAACTGGTGACACAGGAAACGCTCAAAACATAGACAGTAGGAAGACTCAGTCTTCCTGTACATAAGTCGGCATTGTGTCTCCTATATTTAATTCTGATGAAATTTCAGTGTTTCATCGTGAATGGGAAGGTCCAAGGGATATAGTAAACCTGCAGAGGTGCATCGGAAAGTAAAATTGATGACACAGGAAACGCTCAAAACATAGACAGTAGGAAGACTTTATCTTCCTGTACTTAAGTCGGCATTGTGTCTCTTAAATTTAATTCCGATGCAATTTCTGTGTATCATCGTCAATGGGAAGGTCCAAGGGATACAGTAAACCTGCAGAGGTGCATCGGAATGTAAAACTGGTGACACAGGAAACGCTCAAAACATAGACAGTAGGAAGACTCAGTCTTTCTGTACTTAAGTCGGCATTGTATCTCCAATATTTAATTCCGATGCGATTTCTGTGTTTCATCGACAATGGGAAGGTCCAAGGGATACAGTAAAACTGCAGAGGTGCTTCGGAATGTAAAACTGGTGAGACAGGAAACTCTCAAAACATAGAGAGTAGGAAGACTCTGTCTTCCTGTACATATATTGGCATTGTGACTCTTATATTTAATTCCGATGCAATTTCTGTGTTTCATTGTCAATGGGAAGGTCCAAGGGATACAGTAAACCTGCAGAGTTGCATCGGAATGTAAAACTGGTGACACAGGAAACGCTCAAAACATAGACAGAGGAACACTCAGTATTCCTGTACTTAAGTCGGCATTGTGTCTCCTGTATTTAATTCCGATGAAATTTCTGTGTTTCATCGTGAATGGGAAGGTCGAAGGGATATAGTAATCCTGCAGACGTGCATCGGAAAGTAAAACTGATGACACAGGAAACGCTCAAAACATAGACAGTAGGAAGACTTAGTCTTCCTGTACTTCAGTCGGCATTGTTTCTCTTATATTTAATTCCGATGCAATTTCTGTTTTTCATCGTCAATGGGAAAGTCCAAGGGATACAGTAAACCTGCAGAGGTGCATCAGAATGTAAAACTGTTGACACAGGAAACGCTCAACACATAGACAGTAGGAAGACTCATTCTTCCTGTACCTAAGTCGGCATTGTGTCTCTTATATTTAATTCCGATGCAATTTCTGTGTTTCATCGTCAATGGGAAGGTCCAAGGAATTCAGTAAACCTGCAGAGGTGCATCGGAATGTAAAACTAGTGACACAGGAAACGCTCAAAACATAGACAGTAGGAAGACTCTGTCTTCCTGTACTTAAGTCGGCATTGTGTCTCTTATATTTAATTCCGATGCAATTTCTGTGTTTCATCGTCAATGGGAAGGTCCAAGGAATACAGTAAACCTGCAGAGGTGCTTCGGAATGTAAAACTGGTAACACAGGAAACGATCATAACATAGACAGTAGGAAGACTCATTCTTCCAGTACTTAAGTCGGCATTGTGTCTCTTATATTTAAATCCGATGCAATTTGTGTGTTTCATCGTCAGTGGGAAGGTCCAAGGAATACAGTAAACCTGCAGAGGTGCATCAGAATGTAAACCTAGTGACACAGGAAACCCTCAATACATAGACTTTAGGAAGACTCAGTCTTCCTGTATTTAAGTCGGCATTGTGTCTCTTATATTTAATTCCGATGCAATTTCTGTGTTTCATCGTCAATGGGAAGGTCCAAGGGAAACAGTAAACCTGCAGAGGTGCATCGGAATGTAAAACTGGTGACACAGGAAACGCTCAAAACATAGACAGTAGGTAGACTCAGTCTTCCTGTACTTAAGTCGGCATTGTGTCTCTTGTATTTAATTCCGATGAAATTTCTGTGTTTCATCGTGAATGGGAAGGTCCAAGGGATATAATAATCCTGCAGAGGTGCATCGGAAAGTAAAACTGATGACACAGGAAACGCTCAAAACATAGACAGTAGGAAGACTTAGTCTTCCTGTACTTCAGTCGGCATTGTGTCTCTTATATTTATTTCCGATGCAATTTCTGTTTTTCATCGTCAATGGGAAGGTCCAAGGGATACAGTAAACCTGCAGAGGTGCATCTGAATGTAAAACTGATGACACAGAAAACGCTCAAAACATAGGCAGTAGGAAGACTCAGTCTTCCTGTACTTAAGTCGGCATTGTGTCTCTTATATTTAATTCCGATGCAATTTCTCTGTTTCATCGTCAATGGGAAGGTCCAAGAAATACAGTAATCCTGCAGAGGTGCATCAGAATGTAAAACTGCTGACACAGGAAACGCTCAAAACATAGACAGTAGAAAGACTCAGTCTTCCTGTACTTAAGTCGGCATTGTGTTTCTTATATGTAATTCCGATGCAAGTTCTGTGTTTCATCGTCAATGGGATGGTCCAATGGTTACAGAAAACCTGCAGAGGTGCATCAGAATGTAAAACTGGTGACACAGGACACGCTCAAAACATAGGCAGTAGGAAGACTCAGTCTTCCTGTACTTAAGTCGGCATTGTGTCTCTTATATTTAATTCCGATGCGATTTCTGTGTTTCATCGACAATGCGAAGGTCCAAGGGATACAGTAAACCGGCAGAGATGCATCGGAATGTAAAACTGGTGACACAGGAAACGCTCAAAACATTAACCTTACGAAGACTGTTTTCTTGTACTTAAGTCGGCATTGTGTCTCTTATATTTAATTTCGATGCAAATTCTGTGTTTCATCGTCAATGGGAAGGTCCAAGGGATACAGGAAACCTGCAGAGGGTCATCGGAATGTCAAACTGGTAACACAGGAAACGCTCAAAGCATAGAGAGTAGGAAGACACAGTCTTCCTGTACTTAAGTCGGCATTGTGTCTCTTATTTTTAATTCCGATGCAATTTCTGTGTTTCATCGTCAATGGGACGGTCCAAGGGAAACAGTAAACCTGCAGAGGTGCATCGGAATGTAAAACTGGTGACACAGGAAACGCTCAAAACATAGACAGTAGGAAGACTCAGTCTTCCTATACTTAAGTCGGCATTGTGTCTCTTATATTTATTTCCGATGAAATTTCTGTGTTTCATCGTGAATGGGAAGGTCCAAGGGATATAGTAAACCTGTAGAGGTGCATCGGAAAATAAAACTGGTGACACAGGAAACGCTCAAATTATAGACAGTAGGAAGACTCAGTCTTCCTGTACTTAAGTCGGCATTGTGTCTCTTATATTTAATTCCGATGCAATTTCTGTGTTTCATCGTCAATGGGAAGGTCCAAGGGATACAGTAAACCTGCAGAGGTGCATCAGAATGTAAAACTGGTAACACAGGAAACGCTCAAAACATAGACTGTAGGAAGACTCAGTCTTCCTGTACTTAAGTCGGCATTGTGTCTCTTATATTTAATTCCGATGCAATTTCTGTTTTTCATCGTCAATGGGAAGGTCCAAGGGATACAGTAAACCTGCAGAGGTGCATCAGAATGTAAAACTGTTGACACAGGAAACGCTCAACACATAGACAGTAGGAAGACTCATTCTTCCTGTACCTAAGTCGGCATTGTGTCTCTTATATTTAATTCCGATGCAATTTCTGTGTTTCATCGTCAATGGGAAGGTCCAAGGAATACAGTAAACCTGCAGAGGTGCATCGGAATGTAAAACTAGTGACACAGGAAACGCTCAAAACATAGACAGTAGGAAGACTCTGTCTACCTGTACTTAAGTCGGCATTGTGTCTCTTATATTTAATTCCGATGCAATTTCTGTGTTTCATCGTCAATGGGAAGGTCCAAGGAATACAGTAAACCTGCAGAGGTGCTTCGGAATGTAAAACTGGTAACACAGGAAACGATCATAACATAGACAGTAGGAAGACTCATTCTTCCAGTACTTAAGTCGGCATTGTGTCTCTTATATTTAAATCCGATGCAATTTGTGTGTTTCATCGTCAGTGGGAAGGTCCAAGGAATACAGTAAACCTGCAGAGGTGCATCGGAATGTAAACCTAGTGACACAGGAAACGCTCAAAACATAGACTTTAGGAAGACTCAGTCTTCCTGTATTTAAGTCGGCATTGTGTCTCTTATATTTAATTCCGATGCGATTTCTGTGTTTCATCGTCAATGGGAAGGTCCAAGGGAAACAGTAAACCTGCAGAGGTGCATCGGAATGTAAAACTGGTGACACAGGAAACGCTCAAAACATAGACAGTAGGAAGACTCAGTCGTCCTGTACTTAAGTCGGCATTGTGTCTCTTGTATTTAATTCCGATGAAATTTCTGTGTTTCATCGTGAATGGGAAGGTCCAAGGGATATAGTAATCCTGCAGAGGTGCATCGGAAAGTAAAACTGATGACACAGGAAACGCTCAAAACATAGACAGTAGGAAGACTTAGTCTTCCTGTACTTCAGTCGGCATTGTGTCTCTTATATATATTTCCGATGCAATTTCTGTGTTTCATCGTCAATGGGAAGGTCCAAGCGATACAGTAAACCTGCAGATGTGCATCAGAATGTAAAACTGGTGACACAGGAAACGCTCAAAACATTGACCTTACGAAGACTGTTTTCTTGTACTTAAGTCGGCATTGTGTCTCTTATATTTAATTTCGATGCAAATTCTGTGTTTCATCGTCAATGGGAAGGTCCAAGGGATACAGGAAACCTGCAGAGGTGCATCGGAATGTCAAACTGGTAACACAGGAAACGCTCAAAGCATAGAGAGTAGGAAGACTCAGTCTTCCTGTACTTAAGTCGGCATTGTGTCTCTTATATTTAATTCCGGTGCAATTTCTGTGTTTCATCGTCAATGGGACGGTCCAAGGGAAACAGTAAACCTGCAGAGATGCATCGGAATGTAAAACTGGTGACACAGGAAACGCTCAAAACATAGACAGTAGGAAGACTCAGTCTTCCTATATTTAAGTCGGCATTGTGTCTCTTATATTTATTTCCGATGTAATTTCTGTGTTTATCGTGAATGGGAAGGTCCAAGGGATATAGTAAACCTGTAGAGGTGCATCGGAAAATAAAACTGGTGACACAGGAAACGCTCAAATTATAGACAGTAGGAAGACTCAGTCTTCCTGTACTTAAGTCGGCATTGTGTCTCTTATATTTAATTCCGATGCAATTTCTGTGTTTCATCGTCAATGGGAAGGTCCAAGGGATACAGTAAACCTGCAGAGGTGCATCAGAATGTAAAACTGGTAACACAGGAAACGCTCAAAACATAGACTGTAGGAAGACTCAGTCTTCCTGTACTTAAGTCGGCATTGTGTCTCTTATATTTAATTCCGATTCAATTTCTGTGTTTCATCGTCAATGGGAAGGTCCAAGGAATACAGTAAACCTGCAGAGGTGCATCGGAATGTAAAACTAGTGACACAGGAAACGCCCAAAACATAGACAGTAGGAAGACTCTGTCTTCCTGTACTTAAGTCGGCATTGTGTCTCTTATATTTAATTCCGATGCAATTTCTGTGTTTCATCGTCAATGGGAATGTCCAAGGGATACAGTAAGCCTGCAGAGGGGCATCAGAATGTAAAACTGGTGACACAGGAAACGCTCAAAGCATAGAGTGTAGGAATACTAAGTCTTCCTGTACTTCAGTCGGCAGTGTGTGTCTCTTATATTCAATTCCGATGCAGTTTCTGTGTTTCATCGCCAATGGGAAGGTCCTAGGGAAACAGTAAACCTGCAGAGGTGCATCGGAATGTAAAACTGGTGACACAGGAAACGCTCAAAACATAGACAGTAGGAAGACTCAGTCTTCCTGTACTTATGTCGGCATTGGGTCTCTTATATTTATTTCCGATGAAATTTCTATGTTTCACCGTCAATGGGAAGGTCCAAGCGATACAGTAAACCTGCAGATGTGCATCAGAATGTAAAACTGGTGACACAGGAAACGCTCAACACATAGACATACGAAGGCTCATTCTTCACAGTACTTAAGTATGCATTGTGTCTCTTATATTTACTTCCGATGAAATTTCTGTGTTTCATCGTCAATGGGAAGGTCCAATGAATACAGTAAACCAGCAGAGGTGCATCGGAATGTGAAACTAGTGACACAGGAAACGCTCAAAACATAGACAGTAGGAAGACTCAGTCTTCCTGTACTTAAGTCGGCATTGTGTCTCTTATATTTAATTCCGATGCAATTTCTGTGTTTCATCGTCAATGGGAAGGTCCAAGGGATACAGTAATACTGCAGAGGTGCATCAGAATGTAAAACTGCTGACACAGGAAACGCTCAAAACATAGACAGTAGAAAGACTCAGTCTTCCTGTACCTATGTCGGCATTGTGTTTCTTATATGTAATTCCGATGCAATTTCTGTGTTTCATCGTCAATGGGAAGGTCCAATGGATACAGAAAACCTGCAGAGGTGCATCAGAATGTAAAACTGGTGACACAGGAAACGCTCAAAACATAGACAGTAGGAAGACTCAGTCTTCCTGTACTTAAGTCGGCATTGTGTTTCTTATATTTAATTCCGATGCGATTTCTGTGTTTCATCGACAATGGGAAGATCCAAGGGATACAGTAAACCGGCAGAGATGCATCGGAATGTAAAACTGGTGACACAGGAAACGCTCAAAACATTGACCGTACGAAGACTGTTTTCTTGTACTTAAGTCGGCATTGTGTCTCTTATATTTAATTTCGATGCAATTTCTGTGTTTCATCGTCAATGGGAAGGTCCAAGGGATACAGTAAACCTGCAGAGGTGCATCGGAATGTAAAACTGGTAAAACAGGAAACGCTCAAATCATAGAGAGTAGGAAGACTCAGTCTTCCTGTACTTAAGTCGGCATTGTGTCTCTTATATTTAATTCCGATGCAATTTCTGTGTTTCATCGTCAATGGGAAGGTCCAAGGGATACAGTAAACCTGCAGAGGTGCATCGGAATGTAAAACTGGTGACACAGGAAACGCTCAAAACATAGACAGTAGGAAGACTCAGTCTTCCTATACTTAAGTCGGCATTGTGTCTCTTATATTTAACTCCGATGCAATTTCTGTGTTTCATCGTCACTGTGAAGGTCCAAGGGATACAGTAATTCTGTAGAGGTGCATCGGAATGTAAAACTAGTGACACAGGAAACGCTCAAAACATAGACAGTAGGAAGACTCTGTCTTCCTGTACTTAAGTCGGCAGTGTGTCTCTTATATTTAATTCCGATGCAATTTCTGTGTTTCATCGTCAATGGGAAGGTCCTTGGGAAACAGTAAACCTGCAGAGGTGCATCGGAATGTAAAACTGGTGACACAGGAAACGCTCAAAACATAGACAGTAGGAAGACTAAGTCTTCCTGTACTTAAGTCGGCATTGTGTCTCTTATATTTATTTCCGATGAAATTTCTATGTTTCACCGTCAATGGGAAGGTCCAAGCGATATAGTAAACCTGCAGATGTTCATCAGAATGTAAAACTGGTGACACAGGAAACGCTCAACACATAGACAGTAGGAAGGCTCATTCTTCCAGTACTTAAGTCGGCATTGTGTCTCTTATATTTAATTCCGATGCAATTTCTGTGTTTCATCGTCAATGGGAAGGTCCAATGAATACAGTAAACCTGCAGAGGTGCATCGGAATGTAAAACTAGTGACACAGGAAACGCTCAAAACATAGACAGTAGGAAGACTCAGTCTTCATGTACTTAAGTCGGCATTGTGTCTCTTATATTTAATTCCGATGCAATTTCTGTGTTTCATCGTCAATGGGAAGGTCCAAGGGAAACAGTAAACCTGCAGAGGTGCATCGGAATGTAAAACTGGTGACACAGGAAACGCTCAAAACATAGACAGTAGGAAGACTCAGTCTTCCTGTACTTAAGTCGGCATTGTGTCTCTTGTATTTAATTCCGATGAAATTTCTGTGTTTCATCGTGAATGGGAAGGTCCAAGGGATATAGTAATCCTGCAGAGGTGCATTGGAAAGTAAAACTGATGACACAGGATACGCTCAAAACATAGACAGTAGGAAGACTTAGTCTTCCTGTACTTCAGTCGGCATTGTGTCTCTTATATTTAATTCCGATGCAATTTCTGTTTTTCATCGTCAATGGGAAGGTCCAAGGGATACAGTAAACCTGCAGAGGTGAATCTGAATGTAAAACTGATGACACAGAAAACGCTCAAAACATAGACAGTAGGAAGATTCAGCCTTCCTGTACTTAAGTCGGCATTGTGTCTCTTATATTTAATTCCGATGCAATTTCTGTGTTTCATCGTCAATGGGAAGGTCCAAGGGATACAGTAAACCTGCAGAGGTGCATCGGAATGTAAAACTGGTGACACAGGAAACGCTCAAAACATAGACAGTAGGAAGACTCAGTCTTCCTATACTTAAGTCGGCATTGTGTCTCTTATATTTAACTCCGATGCAATTTCTGTGTTTCATCGTCACTGTGAAGGTCCAAGGGATACAGTAATTCTGTAGAGGTGCATCGGAATGTAAAACTAGTGACACAGGAAACGCTCAAAACATAGACAGTAGGAAGACTCTGTCTTCCTGTACTTAAGTCGGCAGTGTGTCTCTTATATTTAATTCCGATGCAATTTCTGTGTTTCATCGTCAATGGGAAGGTCCTTGGGAAACAGTAAACCTGCAGAGGTGCATCGGAATGTAAAACTGGTGACACAGGAAACGCTCAAAACATAGACAGTAGGAAGACTAAGTCTTCCTGTACTTAAGTCGGCATTGTGTCTCTTATATTTATTTCCGATGAAATTTCTATGTTTCACCGTCAATGGGAAGGTCCAAGCGATATAGTAAACCTGCAGATGTTCATCAGAATGTAAAACTGGTGACACAGGAAACGCTCAACACATAGACAGTAGGAAGGCTCATTCTTCCAGTACTTAAGTCGGCATTGTGTCTCTTATATTTAATTCCGATGCAATTTCTGTGTTTCATCGTCAATGGGAAGGTCCAATGAATACAGTAAACCTGCAGAGGTGCATCGGAATGTAAAACTAGTGACACAGGAAACGCTCAAAACATAGACAGTAGGAAGACTCAGTCTTCATGTACTTAAGTCGGCATTGTGTCTCTTATATTTAATTCCGATGCAATTTCTGTGTTTCATCGTCAATGGGAAGGTCCAAGGGAAACAGTAAACCTGCAGAGGTGCATCGGAATGTAAAACTGGTGACACAGGAAACGCTCAAAACATAGACAGTAGGAAGACTCAGTCTTCCTGTACTTAAGTCGGCATTGTGTCTCTTGTATTTAATTCCGATGAAATTTCTGTGTTTCATCGTGAATGGGAAGGTCCAAGGGATATAGTAATCCTGCAGAGGTGCATTGGAAAGTAAAACTGATGACACAGGATACGCTCAAAACATAGACAGTAGGAAGACTTAGTCTTCCTGTACTTCAGTCGGCATTGTGTCTCTTATATTTAATTCCGATGCAATTTCTGTTTTTCATCGTCAATGGGAAGGTCCAAGGGATACAGTAAACCTGCAGAGGTGAATCTGAATGTAAAACTGATGACACAGAAAACGCTCAAAACATAGACAGTAGGAAGATTCAGCCTTCCTGTACTTAAGTCGGCATTGTGTCTCTTATATTTAATTCCGATGCAATTTCTGTGTTTCATCGTGAATGGGAAGGTCCAATGGATACAGAAAACCTGCAGAGGTGCATCAGAATGTAAAACTGCTGACACAGGAAACGCTCAAAACATAGACAGTAGGAAGACTCAGTCTTCCTGTACTTCAGTCGGAATTGTGTCTCTTATATTTAATTCCGATGCGATTTCTGTGTTTCATCGACAATGGGAAGGTCCAAGGGATACACTAAACCGGCAGAGATGCATCGGAATGTAAAACTGGTGACACAGGAAACGCTCAAAACATTGACCGTACGAAGACTGTTTTCTTGTACTTAAGTCGGCATTGTGTCTCTTATATTTAATTTCGATGCAATTTCTGTGTTTCATCGTCAATGGGAAGGACCAAGGGATACAGGAAACCTGCAGAGGTGCATCGGAATGAAAAACTGGTGACACAGGAAACGCTCAAAACATAGACAGTAGGAAGACTCAGTCTTCCTATACATAAGTCGGCATTGTGTCTCTTATATTTATTTCCGATGAAATTTCTGTGTTTCATCGTGAATGGGAAGGTCCAAGGTATATTGTAAACCTGTAGAGGTGCATCGGAAAATAAAACTGGTGACACAGGAAACGCTCAAATTATAGACAGTAGGAAGACTCAGTCTTCCTGTACTTTAGTCGGTATTGTGTCTCTTATATTTCATTCCGATGCAATTTCTGTGTTTCATCGTCAACGGGAAGGTCCAAGGGATACAGTAAACCTGCAGAGGTGCATCAGAATGTAAAACTGGTAACACAGGAAACGCTCAAAACATAGACTGTAGGAAGACTCAGTCTTCCTGTACTTAAGTCGGCATTGTGTCTCTTATATTTAATTCCGATGCAATTTCTGTGTTTCATTGTCAATGGGAAGGTCCAAGGGATACAGTAAACCTGCAGAGGTGCATCAGAATGTAAAACTGGTGACACAGGAAACGCTGAACACATAGACAGTAGGAAGACTCATTCTTCCTGTACTTAAGTCGGCATTGTGTATCTTATATTTAATTCCGATGCAATTTCTGTGTTGCATCGTCAATGGGAAGGTCCAAGGAATACAGTAAACCTGCAGAGGTGCATCGGAATGTAAAACTAGTGACACAGGAAACGCTCAAATCATAGACAGTAGGAAGACTCTGTCTTCCTATACTTAAGTCAGCATTGTGTCTGTTATATTTAATTCCGATGCAATTTCTGTGTTTCATCGTCAATAGGAAGGTCCAAGGCATACAGTAAGCCTGCAGAGGTGCACCAGAATGTAAAACTGGTGACACAGGAAACGTTCAAAGCATAGAGAGTAGGAAGACTCAGTCTTCCAGTACTTCAGTCGGCATTCTGTCTCTTATATTTAATTCCGATGCGATTTCTGTGTTTCATCGACAAGGGGAAGGTCCAAGGGATACAGTAAACCGGCAGAAGTGCATCGGAATGTAAAACTGGTGACACAGGAAACGCTCAAGACATTGACCTTACGAAGACTGTTTTCTTGTACTTAAGTCGGCATTGTGTCCCTTATATTTAATTTCGATGCAATTTCTGTGCTTCATCGTCAATGGGAAGGTCCAAGGGATACAGGAAACCTGCAGAGGTGCATCGGAATGTCAACCTGGTAACACAGGAAACGCTCAAAACATAGAGAGAAGGAAGACTCAGTCTTCCTGTACTTATGTTGGCATTGTGACTCTTATACTTAATTCCGATGCAATTTCTGTGTTTCATCGTCACTGTGAAGGTCCAAGGGATACAGTAAACCTGTAGAGGTGCATCGGAATGTAAAACTGGTGACACAGGAAACGCTCAAATTATAGACACTAGGAAGACTCTGTCTTCCTGTACTTAAGTCGGCATTGTGACTCTTATATTTAATTCCGATGCAATTTCTGTGTTTCATCGTCAATGGGAAGGTCCAAGGGATACAGTAAACCTGCAGAGGTGCATCAGAATGTAAAACTGGTGACACAGGAAACGCTCAAAACATAGACTGTAGGAAGACTCAGTCTTCCTGTACTTAAGACGGCATTGTGTCTCTTATATTTAATTCCGATGCAATTTCTGTGTTTCATCCTCAATGGGAAGGTCCAAGGGATACAGTAAAACTGCAGATTTGCATCGGAATGTAAAACTAGTGACAAAGGAAACGCTCAAAACATAGACAATAGGAAGACTCAGTCTTCCTGTATTTAAGTCGGCATTGTGTCTCTTATATTTTATTCCGATTCAATTTCTGTGTTTCATCGTCAATGGGAAGTTCCAATGGATACAGTAAACCTGCAGAGGTGCATCGGAATGTAAAACTGGTGACACAGGAAACGCTCAAAACAAAGACAGTAGGAAGACTCAGTCTTCCTGTACTTAAGTCGGCATTGTGTCTCTTATATTTAATTCCGATGAAATTTCTGTGTTTCATCGTGTATGGGAAGGTCCAAGGGATATAGTAAACCTGCAGAGGTGCATCGGAAAGTAAAACTGATGACACAGGAAACGCTCAAAACATAGACAGTAGGAACGCTTAGTCTTTCTGTACTTAAGTCGGCATTGTGTCTCCTATATTTAATTCCGATGCGATTTCTGTGTTTCATCGACAATGGGAAGGTCCAAGGGATACAGTAAACCTGCAGAGGTGCATCGGAATGTAAAACTGGTGACACAGGAAACGCTCAAAACATTGTCCGTACGTAGACTGTTATCTTGTACTTAAGTAGGCGTTGTGTCTCTTATATTTAATTTCGATGCAATTTCTGTGTTTCATCGTCAATGGGAAGGTCCAAGGGATACAGTAAACCTGCAGAGGTGCATCAGAATGTAAAACTGGTGACACAGGAAACGCTCAACACATAGACAGTAGGAAGACTCATTCTTCCAGTACTTAAGTCGGCATTGTGTATCTTATATTTAATTCCGATGCAATTTCTGTGTTTCATCGTTAATGGGAAGGTCGAAGGAATACAGTAAATCTGCAGAGGTGCATCGGAATGTAAAACTAGTGACACAGGAAACGCTCAAAACATTGACAGTAGGAAGACTCAGTCTTCCTGTACTTAAGTCGGCATTGTGTCTCTTATATTTAATTCCGATGCAATTTCTGTGTTTCATCGTCAATGGGAAGGTCCAAGGGAAACAGTAAACCTGCAGAGGTGCATCGGAATGTAAAACTGGTGACACAGGAAACGCTCAAACCATAGACAGTAGGAAGACACAGTTTTCCTGTACTTAAGTCGGCATTGTGTCTCTTATATTTAATTCCGATGCAATTTCTTTGTTTCATCGTCAATGGGAGGGTCCAATGGATACAGAAAACCTGCAGAGGTGCATCAGAATGTAAAACTGGTGACACAGGAAACGCTCAAAGCATAGACAGAAGGAAGACTCAGTCTTCCTGTACTTCAGTCGGCATTGTGTCTCTTATATTTAATTCCGATGCAATTTCTGTGTTTCTTCGTCAATGGGAAGGTCCAAGGGAAACAGTAAACTTGCAGAAGTCCATCGGAATGTAAAACTGGTGACACAGGAAACGCTTAAAACATAGACAGTAGGAAGACTCAGTCTTCCTGTACTTAAGTCGGCATTGTGTCTCTTATATTTATTTCCGATGACATTTCTATGTTTCATCGTCAATGGGAAGGTCCAAGGGATACAGTAAACCTGCAGAGGTGCATCAGAATGTAAAACTGGTGACACAGGAAACGCTCAACACGTAGACAGTAGGAAGACTCATTCTTCCTGTACTTAAGTCGGCATTGTGTATCTTATATTTAATTCCGATGCGATTTCTGTGTTTCACCGTCAATGGGAAGGTCGAAGGAATACAGTAAACCTGCAGAGGTGCATCGGAATGTAAAACTAGTGACACAGGAAACGCTCAAAACATAGACAGTAGGAAGACTCAGTCTTCCTGTACTTAAGTCGGCATTGTGTCTCTTATATTTAATTCCGATGCAATTTCTGTTTTTCATCGTCAATGGGAAGGTCCAAGGGAAACAGTAAACCTGCAGAGGTGCATCGGAATGTAAAACTGGTGACACAGGAAACGCTCAAACCATAGACAGTAGGAAGACTCAGTCTTCCTGTACTTTAGTCGGCATTGTGTCTCTTATATTTAATTCCGATGCAATTTCTGTGTTTCATCGTCAATGGGAAGGTCCAAGGGATACAGTAATCCTGCAGAGGTGCATCAGAATGAAAAACTGCTGACACAGGAAACGCTCAAAACATAGACGTTAGGAAGACTCTGGCTTCCTGTACTTAAGTCGGCATTGTGTTTCTTATATTTAATTCCGAAGCAATTTCTGTGTTACATCGTCAATGGGAAGGTCCAAGGGATATAGTAAACCTGTAGAGGTGCATCGGAATATAAAACTGGTGACACAGGAAACGCTCAAATTATACACAGTAGGAAGACTCAGTCTTCCTGTACTTAAGTCGGCATTGTGTCTCTTATATTTATTTCCGATGAAATTTCTATGTTTCATCGTCAATGGGAAGGTCCAAGGGATACAGTAAACCTGCAGAGGTGCATCAGAATGTAAAACTGTTGACACAGGAAACGCTCAACACATAGAAAGTAGGAAGACTCATTTTTCCTGTACTTAAGTCGGCATTGTGTCTCTTATATTTAATTCCAATGCAATTTCTGTGTTTCATCGTCAATGGGAAGGTCCAGGGGATACAGTAATCCTGCAGAGGTGCAACATAATGAAAAACTGCTGACACAGGAAACGCTCAAAACATAGACGGTAGGAAGACTCAGTCTTCCTGTACTTCAGTCGGCATTGTGTCTCTTATATTTAATTCCGATGCAATTTCTGTGTTTCATCGTCAATAGGAAGGTCCAAGGGATACAGTAAACCTGCAGAGGTGCATCGGAATGTAAAACTAGTGACACAGGAAACGCTCAAAACATAGACAGAAGGAAGACTCTGTCTTCCTGTACTTAAGTCGGCATTGTGTCTCTTATATTTAATTCCGATGCAATTTCTGTGTTTCATCGTCATTGGGAAGGTCCAAGGGAAACAGTAAACTTGCAGAGGTGCATCGGAATGTAAAACTGGTGACACAGGAAACGCTTAAAACATAGACAGTAGGAAGACTCAGTCTTCCTGTACTTAGGTCGGCATTGTGTCTCTTATATTTATTTCCGATGAAATTTCTATGTTTCATCGTCAATGGGAAGGTCCAAGGGATACAGTAAACCTGCAGAGGTGCATCAGAATGTAAAACTGGTGACACAGGAAACGCTCAACACATAGACAGTAGGAAGACTCATTCTTCCAGTACTTAAGTCGGCATTGTGTATCTTATATTTAATTCCGATGCAATTTGTGTGTTTCATCGTTAATGGGAAGGTCGAAGGAATACAGTAAATCTGCAGAGGTGCATCGGAATGTAAAACTAGTGACACAGGAAACGCTCAAAACATTGACAGTAGGAAGACTCAGTCTTCCTGTACTTAAGTCGGCATTGTGTCTCTTATATTTAATTCCGATGCAATTTCTGTGTTTCATCGTCAATGGGAAGGTCCAAGGGAAACAGTAAACCTGCAGAGGTGCATCGGAATGTAAAACTGGTGACACAGGAAACGCTCAAACCATAGACAGTAGGAAGACACAGTTTTCCTGTACTTAAGTCGGCATTGTGTCTCTTATATTTAATTCCGATGCAATTTCTTTGTTTCATCGTCAATGGGAGGGTCCAATGGATACAGAAAACCTGCAGAGGTGCATCAGAATGTAAAACTGGTGACACAGGAAACGCTCAAAGCATAGACAGAAGGAAGACTCAGTCTTCCTGTACTTCAGTCGGCATTGTGTCTCTTATATTTAATTCCGATGCAATTTCTGTGTTTCTTCGTCAATGGGAAGGTCCAAGGGAAACAGTAAACTTGCAGAAGTCCATCGGAATGTAAAACTGGTGACACAGGAAACGCTTAAAACATAGACAGTAGGAAGACTCAGTCTTCCTGTACTTAAGTCGGCATTGTGTCTCTTATATTTATTTCCGATGACATTTCTATGTTTCATCGTCAATGGGAAGGTCCAAGGGATACAGTAAACCTGCAGAGGTGCATCAGAATGTAAAACTGGTGACACAGGAAACGCTCAACACGTAGACAGTAGGAAGACTCATTCTTCCTGTACTTAAGTCGGCATTGTGTATCTTATATTTAATTCCGATGCGATTTCTGTGTTTCACCGTCAATGGGAAGGTCGAAGGAATACAGTAAACCTGCAGAGGTGCATCGGAATGTAAAACTAGTGACACAGGAAACGCTCAAAACATAGACAGTAGGAAGACTCAGTCTTCCTGTACTTAAGTCGGCATTGTGTCTCTTATATTTAATTCCGATGCAATTTCTGTTTTTCATCGTCAATGGGAAGGTCCAAGGGAAACAGTAAACCTGCAGAGGTGCATCGGAATGTAAAACTGGTGACACAGGAAACGCTCAAACCATAGACAGTAGGAAGACTCAGTCTTCCTGTACTTTAGTCGGCATTGTGTCTCTTATATTTAATTCCGATGCAATTTCTGTGTTTCATCGTCAATGGGAAGGTCCAAGGGATACAGTAATCCTGCAGAGGTGCATCAGAATGAAAAACTGCTGACACAGGAAACGCTCAAAACATAGACGTTAGGAAGACTCTGGCTTCCTGTACTTAAGTCGGCATTGTGTTTCTTATATTTAATTCCGAAGCAATTTCTGTGTTACATCGTCAATGGGAAGGTCCAAGGGATATAGTAAACCTGTAGAGGTGCATCGGAATATAAAACTGGTGACACAGGAAACGCTCAAATTATACACAGTAGGAAGACTCAGTCTTCCTGTACTTAAGTCGGCATTGTGTCTCTTATATTTATTTCCGATGAAATTTCTATGTTTCATCGTCAATGGGAAGGTCCAAGGGATACAGTAAACCTGCAGAGGTGCATCAGAATGTAAAACTGTTGACACAGGAAACGCTCAACACATAGAAAGTAGGAAGACTCATTTTTCCTGTACTTAAGTCGGCATTGTGTCTCTTATATTTAATTCCAATGCAATTTCTGTGTTTCATCGTCAATGGGAAGGTCCAGGGGATACAGTAATCCTGCAGAGGTGCAACATAATGAAAAACTGCTGACACAGGAAACGCTCAAAACATAGACGGTAGGAAGACTCAGTCTTCCTGTACTTAAGTCGGCATTGTGTCTCTTATATTTAATTCCGATGCAATTTCTGTGTTTCATCGTCAATGGGAAGGTCGAAGGAATACAGTAAACCTGCAGAGGTGCATCGGAATGTAAAACTAGTGACACAGGAAACGCTCAAACCATAGACAGTAGGAAGACTCAGTCTTCCTGTACTTAAGTCGGCATTGTGTCTCTTATATTTAATTCCGATGCAATTTCTGTGTTTCATCGTCAATGGGAAGGTCCAAGGGATACAGTAATCCTGCAGAGGTGCATCAGAATGAAAAACTGCTGACACAGGAAACGCTCAAAACATAGACGGTAGGAAGACTCAGGCTTCCTGTACTTAAGTCGGGATTGTGTTTCTTTTATTTAATTCCGAAGCAATTTCTGTGTTTCATCGTCAATGGGAAGGTCCAAGGGATATAGTAAACCTGTAGAGGTGCATCGGAAAATAAAACTGGAGACACAGGAAACGCTCAAATTATAGACAGTAGGAAGACTCAGTCTTCCTGTACTTAAGCCGGCATTGTGTCTCTTATATTTAATTCCGATGCAATTTCTGTGTTTCATCGTCAATGTGAAGGTCCAAGGGATACAGTAAACCTGCAGAGGTGCATCGGAATGTAAAACTGGTGACACAGGAAACGCTCAAATCATAGACAGTAGGAAGACTCAGTCTTCCTGTACTTAAGTCGGCATTCTGTCTCTTATGTTTATTTCCGATGAAATTACTATGTTTCATCGTCAATGGGAAGGTGCAAGGGATACAGTAAACCTGCAGAGGTGCATCAGAATTTAAAACTGGTGACACAGGAAACGCTCAACACATAGACAGTAGGAAGACTCATTCTTCCTGTACTTAAGTCGGCATTGTATCTCTTATATATAATTCCGATGCAATTTCTGTGTTTCATCGTCAATGGGAAGGTCCAAGGGATACAGTAAACCTGCAGAGGTGCATCAGAATGTAAAACTGGTGACACAGGAAACACTCAAAACATAGACTGTAGGAAGACTCAGTCTTCCTGTACTTATGTCGGCATTGTGTCTCTTATATTTAATTCCGATGCAATTTCTGTGTTTCATCGTCAATGGCAAGGTCCAAGGGATACAGTAAGCCTGCAGAGGTGCATCAGAATGTAAAACTGGTGACACAGGAAACGCTCAAAGCATAGAGTGTAGGAAGACTCAGTCTTCCTGTACTTCAGTCGGCATTCTGTCTCTTATATTTAATTCCGATGCAATTTCTGTGTTTCATCGTCAATGGGAAGGTCCAAGGGATACAGTAAACCTGCAGAGGTGCATCGGAATGTAAAACTAGTGACACAGGAAACGCTCAAAACATAGACAGAAGGAAGACTCTGTCTTCCTGTACTTAAGTCGGCATTGTGTCTCTTATATTTAATTCCGATGCAATTTCTGTGTTTCATCGTCAATGGGAAGGTCCAAAGGAAACAGTAAACCTGCAGAGGTGCATCGGAATGTAAAGCTGGTGACACAGGAAACGCTCAAAACATAGACAGTAGGAAGGCTCAGTCTTCCTGTTCTTAAGTCGGCATTGTGTCTCTTATATTTAATTCCGATGAAATTTCTATGTTTCATCGTCAATGGGAAGGTCCAAGGGATACAGTAAACCTGCAGAGGTGCATCAGAATGTAAAACTGGTGACACAGGAAACGCTCAACACATAGACAGTAGGAAGACTCATTGTTCCAGTACTTAAGTCGGCATTGTGTATCTTATATTTAATTCCGATGCAATTTCTGTGTTTCATCGTCACTGGGAAGGTCGAAGGAATACAGTAAACCTGCAGAGGTGCATCGGAATGTAAAACTAGTGACGCATTAAACGCTCAAAACATAGACAGTAGGAAGACTCAGTCTTCCTGTACTTATGTCGGCATTGTGTTTCTTATATTTAATTCCGATGCAATTTCTGTGTTTCATCGTCAATGGGAAGGTCCAAGGGAAACAGTAAACCTGCAGAGGTGCATCGGAATGTAAACCTGGTGACACAAGAAACGCTCAAAACATAGACAGTAGGAAGACTCAGTCTTCCTGTACTTAAGTCGGCATTGTGTCTCTTATATTTAATTCCGATGCAATTTCTGTGTTTCATCGTCAATGGGAAGGTCCAAGGGATACAGTAATCCTGCAGAGGTGCATCAGAATGTAAAACTGATGACACAGGAAACGCTCAAAACATAGACAGTAGGAAGACTCAGTCTTCCTGTACTTAAGTCGGCATTGTGTTTCCTATATTTAATTCTGATGCAATTTCTGTGTTTCATCGTCAATGGGGGGGTCCAATGGATACAGAAAACCTGCAGAGGTGCATCAGATTGTAAAACTAGTGACACAGGAAACGCTCAAAACATAGACAGTAGGAAGACTCAGTCTTCCTGTACTTAAGTCGGCATTGTGTCTCTTATATTTAATTCCGATGCAATTTCTGTGTTTCATCGACAATGGGATGGTCCAAGGGATACAGTAAACCGGCAGAGATGCATCGGAATGTAAAACTGGTGACACAGGAAACGCTCAAAACAATGACTGTACGAAGACTGTTTTCTTGTACTTAAGTCGGCATTGTGTCTCTTATATTTAATTTCGATGCAATTTCTGTGTTTCATCGTCAATGGGAAGGTCCAAGGGATACAGGAAACCTGCAGAGGTGTATACGAATGTCAAACTGGTAACACAGGAAACGCTCAAAGCATAGAGAGTAGGAAGACTCAGTCTTCCTGTACTTAAGTCGGCATTGTGTTTCTTATATTTAATTCCGATGCAATTTCTGTGTTTCATCGTCAATGGGAAGGTCCAATGGATACAGAAAACCTGCAGAGGTGCATCAGATTGTAAAACTAGTGACACAGGAAACGCTCAAAACATAGACAGTAGGAAGACTCAGTCTTCCTGTACTTAAGTCGGCATTGTGTCTCTTATATTTAATTCCGATGCAATTTCTGTGTTTCATCGTCAATGGGAAGGTCCAAGGGAAACAGTAAACCTGCAGAGGTGCATAGGAATGTAAAGCTGGTGACACAGGAAACGCTCAAAACATAGACAGTAGGAAGACTCAGTCTTCCTGTACTTAAGTCGGCATTGTGTCTCTTATATTTAATTCGGATGCAATTTCTGTGTTTCATCGTCAATGGAATGGTCCAAGGGATACAGTAATCCTGCAGAGGTGCATCAGAATGTAAAACTGCTGACACAGGAAACGCTCAAAACATAGACAGTAGGAAGACTCAGTCTTCCTGTACTTAAGTCGGCATTGTGTTTCTTATATTTAATTCCGATCCAATTTCTGTGTTTCATCGTCAATGGGAAGGTCCAATGGATACAGAATACCTGCAGAGGTGCATCAGATTGTAAAACTGGTGACACAGGAAACGTTCAAAGCATAGACAGTAGGAAGACTCAGTCTTCCTGTACTTAAGTCGGCATTGTGTTTCTTATATTTAATTCCGATGCAATTTCTGTGTTTCATCGACAATGGGAAGGTCCAATGGATACAGAAAACCTGCAGAGGTGCATCAGATTGTAAAACTGGTGACACAGGAAACGCTCAAAGCATAGACAGTAGGAAGACTCAGTCTTCCTGTACTTAAGTCGGCATTGTGTCTCTTATATTTAATTCCGATGCAATTTCTGTGTTTCATCGTCAATGGGAAGGTCCAAGGGATACAGTAATCCTGCAGAGGTGCATCAGAATGTAAAACTGATGACACAGGAAACGCTCAAAACATAGACAGAAGAAAGACTCAGTCTTCCTGTACTTAGGTCGGCATTGTGTTTCTTATATTTAATTCCGATGCAATTTCTGTGTTTCATCGTCAATGGGAGGGTCCAATGGATACAGAAAACCTGCAGAGGTGCATCAGAATGTAAAACTGGTGACACAGGAAACGCTCAAAACATAGACAGAAGGAAGACTCAGTCTTCCCGTACTTATGTCGGCATTGTGTTTCTTATATTTAATTCCGATGCGATTTCTGTGTTTCATCGACAATGGGAAGGTCCAAGGGATACAGTAAACCGGCAGAGATGCATCGGAATGTAAAACTGGTGACACAGGAAACGCTCAAAACAATAACCGTACGAAGACTGTTTTCTTGTACTTAAGACGGCATTGTGTCTCTTATATTTAATTCCGATGCAATTTCTGTGTTTCATCGACAATGGGATGGTCCAAGGGATACAGTAAACCGGCAGAGATGCATCGGAATGTAAAACTGGTGACACAGGAAACGCTCAAAACAATGACCGTACGAAGACTGTTTTCTTGTACTTAAGTCGGCATTGTGTCTCTTATATTTAATTTCGATGCAATTTCTGTGTTTCATCGTCAATGGGAAGGTCTAAGGGATACAGGAAACCTGCAGAGGTGTATACGAATGTCAAACTGGTAACACAGGAAACGCTCAAAGCAATGAGAGTAGGAAGACTCAGTCTTCCTGTACTTAAGCCGGTATTGTGTCTCTTATATATAATTCCGATGCAATTTCTGTGTTTCATCGTCAATGGGAAGGTCCAAGGGATACAGTAAACCTGCAGAGGTGCATCAGAATGTGAAACTGGTGACACAGGATACGCTCAACACATAGACAGTAGGAAGACTCATTCTTCCAGTACTTAAGTCGGCATTGTGTATCTTATATTTAATTCCGATGCAATTTCTGTGTTTCATCGTCAATGGGAAGGTCGAAGGAATACAGTAAACCTGCAGAGGTGCTTCGGATTATAAAACTAGTGACACAGGAAACGCTCAAAACATAGACAGTAGGAAGACTAAGTCTTCCTGTACTTAAGTCGGCATTGTGTCTCTTATATTTAATTCCGATGCAATTTCTGTGTTTCATCGTCAATGGGACGGTCCAAGGGAAACAGTAAACCTGCAGAGGTGCATCGGAATGTAAAGCTGGTGACACAGGAAACGCTCAAAACATAGACAGTAGGAAGACTCAGTCTTCCTGTACTTAAGTCGGCATTGTGTCTCTTATATTTAATTCCGATGCAATTTCTGTGTTTCATCGTCAATGGGAAGGTCCAAGGGATACAGTATTCCGGCAGAGGTGCATCAGAATGTAAAACTGCTGACACAGGAAACGCTCAAAACATAGACAGTAGGAAGACTCAGTCTTCCTGTACTTAAGTCGGCATTGCGTCTCTTATATTTAATTCCGATGCAATTTCTGTGTTTCATCGTCAATGGGAAGGTCCAATGGATACAGAAAACCTGCAGAGGTGCATCAGATTGTAAAACTGGTGACACAGGAAACGCTCAAAGCATAGACAGTAGGAAGACTCAGTCTTCCTGTACTTAAGTCGGCATTGTGTCTCTTATATTTAATTCCGACGCAATTTCTGTGTTTCATCGTCAATGGGAAGGTCCAAGGGATACAGAAAACCTGCAGAGGTGCATCAGAATGTAAAACTGGTGACACAGGAAACGCTCAACACATAGACAGTAGGAAGACTCTGTCTTTCTGTACTTAAGTCGGCATTGTGTCTCTTATATTTAATTCCGACGCAATTTCTGTGTTTCATCGTCAATGGGAAGGTCCAAGGGATACAGAAAACCTGCAGAGGTGCATCAGAATGTAAAACTGGTGACACAGGAAACGCTCAACACATTGACAGTAGGAAGACTCTGTCTTTCTGTACTTAAGTCGGCATTGTGTCTCTTATATTTAATTCCGATGCTATTTCTGTGTTTCATCGTAAATGGGAAGGTCCAAGGGATACAGTAAACCTGCAGAGGTGCATCAGAATGTAAAACTGGTGACACAGGAAACGCTCAAAGCATAGAGAGTAGAAAGACTCAGTCTTCCTGTACTTCAGTCGGCATTGTGTCTCCTATATTTAATTCCGATGCAATTTCTGTGTTTCATCGTCAATGGGAAGGTCCAAGGGATACAGTAAACCTGCAGAGGTGCATCAGATTGTAAAACTGGTGACACAGGAAACGCTCAAAGCATAGACAGTAGGAAGACTCAGTCTTCCTGTACTTAAGTTGGCATTGTGTCTCTTATATTTAATTCCGACGCAATTTCTGTGTTTCATCGTCAATGGGAAGGTCCAAGGGATACAGAAAACCTGCAGAGGTGCATCAGAATGTAAAACTGGTGACACAGGAAACGCTCAACACATAGACAGTAGGAAGACTCTGTCTTTCTGTACTTAAGTCGGCATTGTGTCTCTTATATTTAATTCCGATGCTATTTCTGTGTTTCATCGTAAATGGGAAGGTCCAAGGGATACAGTAAACCTGCAGAGGTGCATCAGAATGTAAAACTGGTGACACAGGAAACGCTCAAAGCATAGAGAGTAGAAAGACTCAGTCTTCCTGTACTTCAGTCGGCATTGTGTCTCCTATATTTAATTCCGATGCAATTTCTGTGTTTCATCGTCAATGGGAAGGTCCAAGGGATACAGTAAACCTGCAGAGGTGCATCGGAATGTAAAACTGGTGACACAGGAAACGCTCAAATCATAGACCGTAGGAAGACTCAGTCTTCCTGTACTTAAGTCGGCATTCTGTCTCTTATATTTATTTCCGATGAAATTTCTATGTTTCATCGTCAATGGGAAGGTGCAAGGGATACAGTAAACCTGCAGAGGTGCATCAGAATTTAAAACTGGTGACACAGGAAACGCTCAACACATAGACAGTAGGAAGACTCATTCTTCCTGTACTTAAGTCGGCATTGTATCTCTTATATATAATTCCGATGCAATTTCTGTGTTTCATCGTCAATGGGAAGGTCCAAGGGATACAGTAAACCTGCAGAGGTGCATCAGAATGTAAAACTGGTGACACAGGAAACACTCAAAACATAGACTGTAGGAAGACTCAGTCTTCCTGTACTTATGTCGGCATTGTGTCTCTTATATTTAATTCCGATGCAATTTCTGTGTTTCATCGTCAATGGGAAGGTCCAAGGGATACAGTAATCCGGCAGAGGTGCATCAGAATGTAAAACTTCTGACACAGGAAACGCTCAAAACATAGACAGTAGGAAGACTCAGTCTTCCTGTACTTAAGTCGGCATTGTGTCTCTTATATTTAATTCCGATGCAATTTCTGTGTTTCATCGTCAATGGGAAGGTCCAATGGATACAGAAAACCTGCAGAGGTGCATCAGATTGTAAAACTGGTGACACAGGAAACGCTCAAAGCATAGACAGTAGGAAGACTCAGTCTTGCTGTACTTAAGTCGGCATTGTGTCTCTTATATTTAATTCCGACGCAATTTCTGTGTTTCATCGTCAATGGGAAGGTCCAAGGGATACAGAAAACCTGCAGAGGTGCATCAGAATGTAAAACTGGTGACACAGGAAACGCTCAACACATAGACAGTAGGAAGACTCTGTCTTTCTGTACTTAAGTCGGCATTGTGTCTCTTATATTTAATTCCGACGCAATTTCTGTGTTTCATCGTCAATGGGAAGGTCCAAGGGATACAGAAAACCTGCAGAGGTGCATCAGAATGTAAAACTGGTGACACAGGAAACGCTCAACACATAGACAGTAGGAAGACTCTGTCTTTCTGTACTTAAGTCGGCATTGTGTCTCTTATATTTAATTCCGATGCTATTTCTGTGTTTCATCGTAAATGGAAAGGTCCAAGGGATACAGTAAACCTGCAGAGGTGCATCAGAATGTAAAACTGGTGACACAGGAAACGCTCAAAGCATAGAGAGTAGAAAGACTCAGTCTTCCTGTACTTCAGTCGGCATTGTGTCTCCTATATTTAATTCCGATGCAATTTCTGTGTTTCATCGTCAATGGGAAGGTCCAAGGGATACAGTAAACCTGCAGAGGTGCATCGGAATGTAAAACTGGTGACACAGGAAACGCTCAAATCATAGACCGTAGGAAGACTCAGTCTTACTGTACTTAAGTCGGCATTCTGTCTCTTATATTTATTTCCGATGAAATTTCTATGTTTCATCGTCAGTGGGAAGGTGCAAGGGATACAGTAAACCTGCAGAGGTGCATCAGAATTTAAAACTGGTGACACAGGAAACGCTCAACACATAGACAGTAGGAAGACTCATTCTTCCTGTACTTAAGTCGGCATTGTATCTCTTATATATAATTCCGATGCAATTTCTGTGTTTCATCGTCAATGGGAAGGTCCAAGGGATACAGTAAACCTGCAGAGGTGCATCAGAATGTAAAACTGGTGACACAGGAAACACTCAAAACATAGACTGTAGGAAGACTCAGTCTTCCTGTACTTATGTCGGCATTGTGTCTCTTATATTTAATTCCGATGCAATTTCTGTGTTTCATCGTCAATGGGAAGGTCCAAGGGATACAGTAATGAGGCAGAGGTGCATCAGAATGTAAAACTTCTGACACAGGAAACGCTCAAAACATAGACAGTAGGAAGACTCAGTCTTCCTGTACTTAAGTCGGCATTGTGTCTCTTATATTTAATTCCGATGCAATTTCTGTGTTTCATCGTCAATGGGAAGGTCCAATGGATACAGAAAACCTGCAGAGGTGCATCAGATTGTAAAACTGGTGACACAGGAAACGCTCAAAGCATAGACAGTAGGAAGACTCAGTCTTGCTGTACTTAAGTCGGCATTGTGTCTCTTATATTTAATTCCGACGCAATTTCTGTGTTTCATCGTCAATGGGAAGGTCCAAGGGATACAGAAAACCTGCAGAGGTGCATCAGAATGTAAAACTGGTGACACAGGAAACGCTCAACACATAGACAGTAGGAAGACTCTGTCTTTCTGTACTTAAGTCGGCATTGTGTCTCTTATATTTAATTCCGACGCAATTTCTGTGTTTCATCGTCAATGGGAAGGTCCAAGGGATACAGAAAACCTGCAGAGGTGCATCAGAATGTAAAACTGGTGACACAGGAAACGCTCAACACATAGACAGTAGGAAGACTCTGTCTTTCTGTACTTAAGTCGGCATTGTGTCTCTTATATTTAATTTCGATGCTATTTCTGTGTTTCATCGTAAATGGGAAGGTCCAAGGGATACAGTAAACCTGCAGAGGTGCATCAGAATGTAAAACTGGTGACACAGGAA
Source organism: Schistocerca nitens (assembly GCF_023898315.1). Taxonomy (NCBI): domain Eukaryota; kingdom Metazoa; phylum Arthropoda; class Insecta; order Orthoptera; family Acrididae; genus Schistocerca; species Schistocerca nitens. The sequence continues at coordinate 765,609,482 of NC_064619.1, forward strand.
ACGCTCAAAGCATAGAGAGTAGAAAGACTCAGTCTTCCTGTACTTCAGTCGGCATTGTGTCTCCTATATTTAATTCCGATGCAATTTCTGTGTTTCATCGTCAATGGGAAGGTCCAAGGGATACAGTAAACCTGCAGAGGTGCATCGGAATGTAAAACTGGTGACACAGGAAACGCTCAAATCATAGACCGTAGGAAGACTCAGTCTTCCTGTACTTAAGTCGGCATTATGTCTCTTATATTTATTTCCGATGAAATTTCTATGTTTCATCGTCAATGGGAAGGTGCAAGGGATACAGTAAACCTGCAGAGGTGCATCAGAATTTAAAACTGGTGACACAGGAAACGCTCAACACATAGACAGTAGGAAGACTCATTCTTCCTGTACTTAAGTCGGCATTGTATCTCTTATATATAATTCCGATGCAATTTCTGTGTTTCATCGTCAATGGGAAGGTCCAAGGGATACAGTAAACCTGCAGAGGTGCATCAGAATGTAAAACTGGTGACACAGGAAACACTCAAAACATAGACTGTAGGAAGACTCAGTCTTCCTGTACTTATGTCGGCATTGTGTCTCTTATATTTAATTCCGATGCAATTTCTGTGTTTCATCGTCAATGGGAAGGTCCAAGGGATACAGTAATCCGGCAGAGGTGCATCAGAATGTAAAACTTCTGACACAGGAGACGCTCAAAACAAAGACAGTAGGAAGACTCTGTCTTTCTGTACTTAAGTCGGCATTGTGTCTCTTATATTTAATTCCGATGCAATTTCTGTGTTTCATCGTCAATGGGAAGGTCCAAGGGATACGGTAAGCTTGCAGAGGTGCATCAGAATGTAAAACTGGTGACACAGGAAACGCTCAAAGCATAGAGTGTAGGAAGACTCAGTCTTCCTGTACTTCAGTCGGCATTCTGTCTCTTATATTTAATTCCGATGCAATTTCTGTGTTTCATCGTCAATGGGAAGGTCCAAGGGATACAGTAAACCTGCAGAGGTGCATCGGAATGTAAAACTAGTGACACAGGAAACGCTCAAAATATAGACAGAAAGAAGACTCTGTCTTCCTGTACTTAAGTCGGCATTGTGTCTCTTATATTTAATTCCGATGCAATTTCTGTGTTTCATCGTCAATGGGAAGGTCCAAAGGAAACAGTAAACCTGCAGAGGTGCATCGGAATGTAAAGCTGGTGACACAGGAAACGCTCAAAACAGAGACAGTAGGAAGGCTCAGTCTTCCAGTTCTTAAGTCGGCATTGTGTCTCTTATATTTATTTCCGATTAAATTTCTATGTTTCATCGTCAATGGGAAGGTCCAAGGGATACAGTAAACCTGCAGAGGTGCATCAGAATGTAAAACTGGTGACACAGGAAACGCTCAACACATAGACAGTAGGAAGACTCATTGTTCCAGTACTTAAGTCGGCATTGTGTATCTTATATTTAATTCCGATGCAATTTCTGTGTTTCATCGTCACTGGGAAGGTCGAAGGAATACAGTAAACCTGCAGAGGTGCATCGGAATGTAAAACTAGTGACGCATTAAACGCTCAAAACATAGACAGTAGGAAGACTCAGTCTTCCTGTACTTAAGTCGGCATTGTGTCTCTTATATTTAATTCCGATGCAATTTCTGTGTTTCATCGTCAATGGGAAGGTCCAAGGCATACAGTAATCCTGCAGAGGTGCATCAGAATGTAAAACTGATGACACAGGAAACGCTCAAAACATAGACAGTAGGAAGACTCGGTCTTCCTGTACTTAAGTCGGCATTGTGTTTCCTATATTTAATTCTGATGCAATTTCTGTGTTTCATCGTCAATGGGAGGGTCCAATGGATACAGAAAACCTGCAGAGGTGCATCAGAATGTAAAACTGGTGACACAGGAAACGCTCAAAGCATAGACAGAAGGAAGATTCAGTCTTCCTGTACTTAAGTCGGCATTGTGTTTCTTACATTTAATTCCGATGCGATTTCTGTGTTTCATCGACAATGGGATGGTCCAAGGGATACAGTAAACCGGCAGAGATGCATCGGAATGTAAAACTGGTGACACAGGAAACGCTCAAAACAATGACCGTACGAAGACTGTTTTCTTGTACTTAAGTCGGCATTGTGTCTCTTATATTTAATTTCGATGCAATTTCTGTGTTTCATCGTCAATGGGAAGGTCCAAGGGATACAGGAAACCTGCAGAGGTGTATACGAATGTCAAACTGGTAACACAGGAAACGCTCAAAGCATAGAGAGTAGGAAGACTCAGTCTTCCTGTACTTAAGTCGGCATTGTGTCTCTTATATTTAATTCCGACGCAATTTCTGTGTTTCATCGTCAATGGGAAGGTCCAAGGGATACAGAAAACCTGCAGAGGTGCATCAGAATGTAAAACTGGTGACACAGGAAACGCTCAACACATAGACAGTAGGAAGACTCGGTCTTCCTGTACTTAAGTCGGCATTGTGTTTCCTATATTTAATTCTGATGCAATTTCTGTGTTTCATCGTCAATGGGAGGGTCCAATTGATACAGAAAACCTGCAGAGGTGCATCAGAATGTAAAACTGGTGACACAGGAAACGCTCAAAGCATAGACAGAAGGAAGATTCAGTCTTCCTGTACTTAAGTCGGCATTGTGTTTCTTACATTTAATTCCGATGCGATTTCTGTGTTTCATCGACAATGGGATGGTCCAAGGGATACAGTAAACCGGCAGAGATGCATCGGAATGTAAAACTGGTGACACAGGAAACGCTCAAAACAATGACCGTACGACGACTGTTTTCTTGTACTTAAGTCGGCATTGTGTCTCTTATATTTAATTTCGATGCAATTTCTGTGTTTCATCGTCAATGGGAAGGTCCAAGGGATACAGGAAACCTGCAGAGGTGTATACGAATGTCAAACTGATAACACAGGAAACGCTCAAAGCATAGAGAGTAGGAAGACTCAGTCTTCCTGTACTTAAGTCGGCATTGTGTCTCTTATATTTAATTCCGACGCAATTTCTGTGTTTCATCGTCAATGGGAAGGTCCAAGGGATACAGAAAACCTGCAGAGGTGCATCAGAATGTAAAACTGGTGACACAGGAAACGCTCAACACATAGACAGTAGGAAGACTCTGTCTTTCTGTACTTAAGTCGGCATTGTGTCTCTTATATTTAATTCCGATGCTATTTCTGTGTTTCATCGTAAATGGGAAGGTCCAAGGGATACAGTAAACCTGCAGAGGTGCATCAGAATGTAGAACTGGTGACACAGGAAACGCTCAAAGCATAGAGAGTAGAAAGACTCAGTCTTCCTGTACTTCAGTCGGCATTGTGTCTCCTATATTTAATTCCGATGCAATTTCTGTGTTTCATCGTCAATGGGAAGGTCCAAGGGATACAGTAAACCTGCAGAGGTGCATCGGAATGTAAAACTGGTGACACAGGAAACGCTCAAATCATAGACCGTAGGAAGACTCAGTCTTCCTGTACTTAAGTCGGCATTCTGTCTCTTATATTTATTTCCGATGAAATTTCTATGTTTCATCGTCAATGGGAAGGTGCAAGGGATACAGTAAACCTGCAGAGGTACATCAGAATTTAAAACTGGTGACACAGGAAACGCTCAACACATAGACAGTAGGAAGACTCATTCTTCCTGTACTTAAGTCGGCATTGTATCTCTTATATATAATTCCGATGCAATTTCTGTGTTTCATCGTCAATGGGAAGGTCCAAGGGATACAGTAAACCTGCAGAGGTGCATCAGAATGTAAAACTGGTGACACAGGAAACACTCAAAACACAGACTGTAGGAAGACTCAGGCTTCCTGTACTTATGTCGGCATTGTGTCTCTTATATTTAATTCCGATGCAATTTCTGTGTTTCATCGTCAATGGGAAGGTCCAAGGGATACAGTAATCCGGCAGAGGTGCATCAGAATGTAAAACTTCTGACACAGGAAACGCTCAAAACATAGACAGTAGGAAGACTCAGTCTTCCTGTACTTAAGTCGGCATTGTGTCTCTTATATTTAATTCCGATGCAATTTCTGTGTTTCATCGTCAATGGGAAGGTCCAATGGATACAGAAAACCTGCAGAGGTGCATCAGATTGTAAAACTGGTGGCACAGGATACGCTCAAAGCATAGACAGTAGGAAGACTCAGTCTTGCTGTACTTAAGTCGGCATTGTGTCTCTTACATTTAATTCCGACGCAATTTCTGTGTTTCATCGTCAATGGGAAGGTCCAAGGGATACAGAAAACCTGCAGAGGTGCATCAGAATGTAAAACTGGTGACACAGGAAACGCTCAACTCATAGACAGTAGGAAGACTCTGTCTTTCTGTACTTAAGTCGGCATTGTGTCTCTTATATTTAATTCCGATGCTATTTCTGTGTTTCATCGTAAATGGGAAGGTCCAAGGGATACAGTAAACCTGCAGAGGTGCATCAGAATGTAAAACTGGTGACACAGGAAACGCTCAAAGCATAGAGAGTAGAAAGACTCAGTCTTCCTGCACTTCAGTCGGCATTGTGTCTCTTATATTTAATTCCGATGCAATTTCTGTGTTTCATCGTCAATGGGAAGGTCCAAGGGATACAGTAAACCTGCAGAGGTGTATCGGAATGTAAAACTGGTGACACAGGAAACGCTCAAATCATAGACAGTAGGAAGACTCAGTCTTCCTGTACTTAAGTCGGCATTCTGTCTCTTATATTTATTTCCGATGAAATTTCTATGTTTCATCGTCAATGGGAAGGTGCAAGGGATACAGTAAACCTGCAGAGGTGCATCAGAATTTAAAACTGGTGACACAGGAAACGCTCAACACATAGACAGTAGGAAGACTCATTCTTCCTGTACTTAAGTCGGCATTGTATCTCTTATATATAATTCCGATGCAATCTCTGTGTTTCATCGTCAATGGGAAGGTCCAAGGGATACAGTAAACCTGCAGAGGTGCATCAGAATGTAAAACTGGTGACACAGGAAACACTCAAAACATAGACTATAGGAAGACTCAGTCTTCCTGTACTTATATCGGCATTGTGTCTCTTATATTTAATTCCGATGCAATTTCTGTGTTTCATCGTCAATGGCAAGGTCCAAGGGATACGGTAAGCCTGCAGATGTGCATCAGAATGTAAAACTGGTGACACAGGAAACGCTCAAAGCATAGAGTGTAGGAAGACTCAGTCTTCCTGTACTTCAGTCGGCATTCTGTCTCTTATATTTAATTCCGATGCAATTTCTGTGTTTCATCGTCAATGGGAAGGTCCAAAGGAAACAGTAAACCTGCAGAGGTGCATCGGAATGTAAAGCTGGTGACACAGGAAACGCTCAAAACATAGACAGTAGGAAGGCTCAGTCTTCCTGTTCTTAAGTCGGCATTGTGTCTCTTATATTTATTTCCGATTAAATTTCTATGTTTCATCGTCAATGGGAAGGTCCAAGGGATACAGTAAACCTGCAGAGGTGCATCAGAATGTAAAACTGGTGACACAGGAAACGCTCAACACATAGACAGTAGGAAGACTCATTGTTCCAGTACTTAAGTCGGCATTGTGTATCTTATATTTAATTCCGATGCAATTTCTGTGTTTCATCGTCACTGGGAAGGTCGAAGGAATACAGTAAACCTGCAGAGGTGCATCGGAATGTAAAACTAGTGACGCATTAAACGCTCAAAACATAGACAGTAGGAAGACTCAGTCTTCCTGTACTTAAGTCGGCATTGTGTCTCTTATATTTAATTCCGATGCAATTTCTGTGTTTCATCGTCAATGGGAAGGTCCAAGGCATACAGTAATCCTGCAGAGGTGCATCAGAATGTAAAACTGATGACACAGGAAACGCTCAAATCATAGACAGTAGGAAGACTCGGTCTTCCTGTACTTAAGTCGGCATTGTGTTTCCTATATTTAATTCTGATGCAATTTCTGTGTTTCATCGTCAATGGGAGGGTCCAATGGATACAGAAAACCTGCAGAGGTGCATCAGAATGTAAAACTGGTGACACAGGAAACGCTGAAAGCATAGACAGAAGGAAGATTCAGTCTTCCTGTACTTAAGTCGGCATTGTGTTTCTTACATTTAATTCCGATGCGATTTCTGTGTTTCATCGACAATGGGATGGTCCAAGGGATACAGTAAACCGGCAGAGATGCATCGGAATGTAAAACTGGTGACACAGGAAACGCTCAAAACAATGACCGTACGAAGACTGTTTTCTTGTACTTAAGTCGGCATTGTGTCTCTTATATTTAATTTCGATGCAATTTCTGTGTTTCATCGTCAATGGGAAGGTCCAAGGGATACAGGAAACCTGCAGAGGTGTATACGAATGTCAAACTGGTAACACAGGAAACGCTCAAAGCATAGAGAGTAGGAAGACTCAGTCTTCCTGTACTTAAGTCGGCATTGTGTCTCTTATATTTAATTCCGACGCAATTTCTGTGTTTCATCGTCAATGGGAAGGTCCAAGGGATACAGAAAACCTGCAGAGGTGCATCAGAATGTAAAACTGGTGACACAGGAAACGCTCAACACATAGACAGTAGGAAGACTCGGTCTTCCTGTACTTAAGTCGGCATTGTGTTTCCTATATTTAATTCTGATGCAATTTCTGTGTTTCATCGTCAATGGGAGGGTCCAATTGATACAGAAAACCTGCAGAGGTGCATCAGAATGTAAAACTGGTGACACAGGAAACGCTCAAAGCATAGACAGAAGGAAGATTCAGTCTTCCTGTACTTAAGTCGGCATTGTGTTTCTTACATTTAATTCCGATGCGATTTCTGTGTTTCATCGACAATGGGATGGTCCAAGGGATACAGTAAACCGGCAGAGATGCATCGGAATGTAAAACTGGTGACACAGGAAACGCTCTAACAATGACCGTACGAAGACTGTTTTCTTGTACTTAAGTCGGCATTGTGTCTCTTATATTTAATTTCGATGCAATTTCTGTGTTTCATCGTCAATGGGAAGGTCCAAGGGATACAGTAAACCTGCAGAGGTGCATCGGAATGTAAAACTAGTGACACACGAAACGCTCAAAATATAGACAGAAGGAAGACTCTGTCTTCCAGTACTTAAGTCGGCATTGTGTCTCTTATATTTAATTCCGATGCAATTTCTGTGTTTCATCGTCAATGGGAAGGTCCAAAGGAAACAGTAAACCTGCAGAGGTGCATCGGAATGTAAAGCTGGTGACACAGGAAACGCTCAAAACATAGACAGTAGGAAGGCTCAGTCTTCCTGTTCTTAAGTCGGCATTGTGTCTCTTATATTTATTTCCGATTAAATTTCTATGTTTCATCGTCAATGGGAAGGTCCAAGGGATACAGTAAACCTGCAGAGGTGCATCAGAATGTAAAACTGGTGACACAGGAAACGCTCAACACATAGACAGTAGGAAGACTCATTGTTCCAGTACTTAAGTCGGCATTGTGTATCTTTTATTTAATTCCGATGCAAATTCTGTGTTTCATCGTCACTGGGAAGGTCGAAGGAATACAGTAAACCTGCAGAGGTGCATCGGAATGTAAAACTGGTGACACAGGAAACGCTCAAAGCATAGACAGAAGGAAGATTCAGACTTCCTGTACTTAAGTCGGCATTGTGTCTCTTATATTTAATTCCGACGCAATTTCTGTGTTTCATCGTCAATGGGAAGGTCCAAGGGATACAGAAAACCTGCAGAGGTGCATCAGAATGTAAAACTGGTGACACAGGAAACGCTCAACACATAGACAGTAGGAAGACTCTGTCTTTCTGTACTTAAGTCGGCATTGTGTCCCTTATATTTAATTCCGATGCTATTTCTGTGTTTCATCGTAAATGGGAAGGTCCAAGGGATACAGTAAACCTGCAGAGGTGCATCAGAATGTAAAACTGGTGACACAGGAAACGCTCAAAGCATAGAGAGTAGAAAGACTCAGTCTTCCTGTACTTCAGTCGGCATTGTGTCTCCTATATTTAATTCCGATGCAATTTCTGTGTTTCATCGTCAATGGGAAGGTCCAAGGGATACAGTAAACCTGCAGAGGTGCATCGGAATGTAAAACTGGTGACACAGGAAACGCTCAAATCATAGACCGTAGGAAGACTCAGTCTTCCTGTACTTAAGTCGGCATTCTGTCTCTTATATTTATTTCCGATGAAATTTCTATGTTTCATCGTCAATGGGAAGGTGCAAGGGATACAGTAAACCTGCAGAGGTACATCAGAATTTAAAACTGGTGACACAGGAAACGCTCAACACATAGACAGTAGGAAGACTCATTCTTCCTGTACTTAAGTCGGCATTGTATCTCTTATATATAATTCCGATGCAATTTCTGTGTTTCATCGTCAATGGGAAGGTCCAAGGGATACAGTTAACCTGCAGAGGTGCATCAGAATGTAAAACTGGTGACACAGGAAACACTCAAAACATAGACTGTAGGAAGACTCAGGCTTCCTGTACTTATGTCGGCATTGTGTCTCTTATATTTAATTCCGATGCAATTTCTGTGTTTCATCGTCAATGCGAAGGTCCAAGGGATACAGTAATCCGGCAGAGGTGCATCAGAATGTAAAACTTCTGACACAGGAAACGCTCAAAACATAGACAGTAGGAAGACTCAGTCTTCCTGTACTTAAGTCGGCATTGTGTCTCTTATATTTAATTCCGATGCAATTTCTGTGTTTCATCGTCAATGGGAAGGTCCAATGGATACAGAAAACCTGCAGAGGTGCATCAGATTGTAAAACTGGTGGCACAGGAAACGCTCAAAGCATAGACAGTAGGAAGACTCAGTCTTGCTGTACTTAAGTCGGCATTGTGTCTCTTACATTTAATTCCGACGCAATTTCTGTGTTTCATCGTCAATGGGAAGGTCCAAGGGATACAGAAAACCTGCAGAGGTGCATCAGAATGTAAAACTGGTGACACAGGAAACGCTCAACACATAGACAGTAGGAAGACTCTGTCTTTCTGTACTTAAGTCGGCATTGTGTCTCTTATATTTAATTCCGATGCTATTTCTGTGTTTCATCGTAAATGGGAAGGTCCAAGGGATACAGTAAACCTGCAGAGGTGCATCAGAATGTAAAACTGGTGACACAGGAAACGCTCAAAGCATAGAGAGTAGAAAGACTCAGTCTTCCTGCACTTCAGTCGGCATTGTGTCTCTTATATTTAATTCCGATGCAATTTCTGTGTTTCATCGTCAATGGGAAGGTCCAAGGGATACAGTAAACCTGCAGAGGTGTATCGGAATGTAAAACTGGTGACACAGGAAACGCTCAAATCATAGACAGTAGGAAGACTCAGTCTTCCTGTACTTAAGTCGGCATTCTGTCTCTTATATTTATTTCCGATGAAATTTCTATGTTTCATCGTCAATGGGAAGGTGCAAGGGATACAGTAAACCTGCAGAGGTGCATCAGAATTTAAAACTGGTGACACAGGAACCGCTCAACACATAGACAGTAGGAAGACTCATTCTTCCTGTACTTAAGTCGGCATTGTATCTCTTATATATAATTCCGATGCAATTTCTGTGTTTCATCGTCAATGGGAAGGTCCAAGGGATACAGTAAACCTGCAGAGGTGCATCAGAATGTAAAACTGGTGACACAGGAAACACTCAAAACATAGACTATAGGAAGACTCAGTCTTCCTGTACTTATATCGGCATTGTGTCTCTTATATTTAATTCCGATGCAATTTCTGTGTTTCATCGTCAATGGCAAGGTCCAAGGGATACGGTAAGCCTGCAGAGGTGCATCAGAATGTAAAACTGGTGACACAGGAAACGCTCAAAGCATAGAGTGTAGGAAGACTCAGTCTTCCTGTACTTCAGTCGGCATTCTGTCTCTTATATTTAATTCCGATGCAATTTCTGTGTTTCATCGTCAATGGGAAGGTCCAAGGGATACAGTAAACCTGCAGAGGTGCATCGGAATGTAAAACTAGTGACACAGGAAACGCTCAAAATATAGACAGAAGGAAGACTCTGTCTTCCTGTACTTAAGTCGGCATTGTGTCTCTTATATTTAATTCCGATGCAATTTCTGTGTTTCATCGTCAATGGGAAGGTCCAAAGGAAACAGTAAACCTGCAGAGGTGCATCGGAATGTAAAGCTGGTGACACAGGAAACGCTCAAAACATAGACAGTAGGAAGGCTCAGTCTTCCTGCTCTTAAGTCGGCATTGTGTCTCTTATATTTATTTCCGATTAAATTTCTATGTTTCATCGTCAATGGGAAGGTCCAAGGGATACGTTAAACCTGCAGAGGTGCATCAGAATGTAAAACTGGTGACACAGGAAACGCTCAACACATAGACAGTAGGAAGACTCATTGTTCCAGTACTTAAGTCGGCATTGTGTATCTTATATTTAATTCCGATGCAATTTCTGTGTTTCATCGTCACTGGGAAGGTCGAAGGAATACAGTAAACCTGCAGAGGTGCATCGGAATGTAAAACTAGTGACGCATTAAACGCTCAAAACATAGACAGTAGGAAGACTCAGTCTTCCTGTACTTAAGTCGGCATTGTGTCTCTTATATTTAATTCCGATGCAATTTCTGTGTTTCATCGTCAATGGGAAGGTCCAAGGCATACAGTAATCCTGTAGAGGTGCATCAGAATGTAAAACTGATGACACAGGAAACGCTCAAAACATAGACAGTAGGAAGACTCGGTCTTCCTGTACTTAAGTCGGCATTGTGTTTCCTATATTTAATTCTGATGCAATTTCTGTGTTTCATCGTCAATGGGAGGGTCCAATGGATACAGAAAACCTGCAGAGGTGCATCAGAATGTAAAACTGGTGACACAGGAAACGCTCAAAGCATAGACAGAAGGAAGATTCAGTCTTCCTGTACTTAAGTCGGCATTGTGTTTCTTACATTTAATTCCGATGCGATTTCTGTGTTTCATCGACAATGGGATGGTCCAAGGGATACAGTAAACCGGCAGAGATGCATCGGAATGTAAAACTGGTGACACAGGAAACGCTCAAAACAATGACCGTACGAAGACTGTTTTCTTGTACTTAAGTCGGCATTGTGTCTCTTATATTTAATTTCGATGCAATTTCTGTGTTTCATCGTCAATGGGAAGGTCCAAGGGATACAGGAAACCTGCAGAGGTGTATACGAATGTCAAACTGGTAACACAGGAAACGCTCAAAGCATAGAGAGTAGGAAGACTCAGTCTTCCTGTACTTAAGTCGGCATTGTGTTTCTTATATTTAATTCCGATGCAATTTCTGTGTTTCATCGTCAATGGGAAGGTCCAATGGATACAGAAAACCTGCAGAGGTGCATCAGATTGTAAAACTAGTGACACAGGAAACGCTCAAAACATAGACAGTAGGAAGACTCAGTCTTCCTGTACTTAAGTCGGCATTGTGTCTCTTATATTTAACTCCGATGCAATTTCTGTGTTTCATCGTCAATGGGAAGGTCCAAGGGATACAGTAATCCGGCAGAGGTGCATCAGAATGTAAAACTGCTGACACAGGAAACGCTCAAAACATAGACAGTAGGAAGACTCAGTCTTCCTGTACTTAAGTCGGCATTGTGTTTCTTACATTTAATTCCGATGCGATTTCTGTGTTTCATCGACAATGGGATGGTCCAAGGGATACAGTAAACCGGCAGAGATGCATCGGAATGTAAAACTGGTGACACAGGAAACGCTCAAAACAATGACCGTACGAAGACTGTTTTCTTGTACTTAAGTCGGCATTGTGTCTCTTATATTTAATTTCGATGCAATTTCTATGTTTCATCGTCAATGGGAAGGTCCAAGGGATACAGGAAACCTGCAGAGGTGTGGTGGTGGTGGTTAGTGTTTAACGTCCCGTCGACAACGAGGTCATTAGAGACGGAGCGCAAGCTCGGGTTAGGGAAGGATTGGGAAGGAAATCGGCCGTGCCCTTTCAAAGGAACCATCCCGGCATTTGCCTGAAACGATTTAGGGAAATCACGGAAAACCTAAATCAGGATGGCTGGAGACGGGATTGAACCGTCGTCCTCCCGAATGCGAGTCCAGTGTGCTAACCACTGCGCCACCTCGCTCGGTGCAGAGGTGTATACGAATGTCAAACTGGTAACACAGGAAACGCTCAAAGCATAGAGAGTATGAAGACTCAGTCTTCCTGTACTTAAGTCGGCATTGTGTCTCTTATATTTAATTTCTATGCAAATTCTGTGTTTCATCGTCAATGGGAAGGTCCAAGGGATACAGGAAACCTGCAGAGGTGTATACGAATGTCAAACTGGTAACACAGGAAACGCTCAAAGCATAGAGAGTAGGAAGACTCAGTCTTCCTGTACTTAAGTCGGCATTGTGTCTCTTATATTTAATTCCGACGCAATTTCTGTGTTTCATCGTCAATGGGAAGGTCCAAGGGATACAGAAAACCTGCAGAGGTGCATCAGAATGTAAAACTGGTGACACAGGAAACGCTCAAAACATAGACAGTAGGAAGACTCAGTCTTCCTGTACTTAAGTCGGCATTGTGTCTCTTATATTTCATTCCGATGCAATTTCTGTGTTTCATCGTCAATGGAAAGGCCCAAGGGATACAGTAATCCTGCAGAGGTGCATCAGAATGTAAAACTGCTGACACAGGAAACGCTCAAAACATAGACAGTAGGAAGACTCAGTCTTCCTGTACTTAAGTCGGCATTGTGTTTCTTATATTTAATTCCGATCCAATTTCTGTGTTTCATCGTCAATGGGAAGGTCCAATGGATACAGAAAACCTGCAGAGGTGCATCAGATTGTAAAACTGGTGACACAGGAAACGCTCAAAGCATAGACAGTAGGAAGACTCTGTCTTCCTGTACTTAAGTCGGCATTGTGTCTCTTATATTTAATTCCGATGCAATTTCTGTGTTTCATCGTCAATGGGAAGCTCCAAAGGAAACAGTAAACCTGCAGAGGTGCATCGGAATGTAAAGCTGGTGACACAGGAAACGCTCAAAACATAGACAGTAGGAAGGCGCAGTCTTCCTGTTCTTAAGTCGGCATTGTGTCTCTTATATTTATTTCCGATTAAATTTCTATGTTTCATCGTCAATGGGAAGGTCCAAGGGATACAGTAAACCTGCAGAGGTGCATCAGAATGTAAAACTGGTGACACAGGAAACGCTCAACACATAGACAGTAGGACGACTCATTGTTCCAGTACTTAAGTCGGCATTGTGTATCTTATATTTAATTCCGATGCAATTTCTGTGTTTCATCGTCACTGGGAAGGTCGAAGGAATACAGTAAACCTGCAGAGGTGCATCGGAATGTAAAACTAGTGACGCATTAAACGCTCAAAACATAGACAGTAGGAAGACTCAGTCTTCCTGTACTTAAGTCGGCATTGTGTCTCTTATATTTAATTCCGATGCAATTTCTGTGTTTCATCGTCAATGGGAAGGTCCAAGGCATACAGTAATCCTGCAGAGGTGCATCAGAATGTAAAACTGATGACACAGGAAACGCTCAAAACATAGACAGTAGGAAGACTCGGTCTTCCTGTACTTAAGTCGGCATTGTGTTTCCTATATTTAATTCTGATGCAATTTCTGTGTTTCATCGTCAATGGGAGGGTCCAATGGATACAGAAAACCTGCAGAGGTGCATCAGAATGTAAAACTGGTGACACAGGAAACGCTCAAAACAATGACCGTACGAAGACTGTTTTCTTGTACTTAAGTCGGCATTGTGTCTCTTATATTTAATTTCGATGCAATTTCTGTGTTTCATCGTCAATGGGAAGGTCCAAGGGATACAGGAAACCTGCAGAGGTGTATACGAATGTCAAACTGGTAACACAGGAAACGCTCAAAGCATAGAGAGTAGGAAGACTCAGTCTTCCTGTACTTAAGTCGGCATTGTGTCTCTTATATTTAATTCCGATGCAATTTCTGTGTTTCATCGTCAATGGGAAGGTCCAAGGGATACAGTAATCCTGCAGAGGTGCATCAGAATGTAAAACTGATGACACAGGAAACGCTCACAACATAGACAGTAGAAAGACTCACTCTTCCTGTACTTAGGTCGGCATTGTGTTTCTTATATTTAATTCCGATGCAATTTCTGTGTTTCATCGTCAATGGGAGGGTCCAATGGATACAGAAAACCTGCAGAGGTGCATCAGAATGTAAAACTGGTGACACAGGAAACGCTCAAAACATAGACAGAACTAAGACTCAGTCTTCCCGTACTTAAGTCGGCATTGTGTTTCTTATATTTAATTCCGATGCGATTTCTGTGTTTCATCGACAATGGGAAGGTCCAAGGGATACAGTAAACCGGCAGAGATGCATCGGAATGTAAAACTGGTGACACAGTAAACGCTCAAAACAATGACCGTACGAAGACTGTTTTCTTGTACTTAAGTCGGCATTGTGTCTCTTATATTTAATTTCGATGCAATTTCTGTGTTACATCGTCAATGGGAAGGTCCAAGGGATACAGGAAACCTGCAGAGGTGTATACGAATGTCAAACTGGTAACACAAGAAACGCTCAAAGCATAGAGAGTAGGAAGACTCAGTCTTCCTGTACTTAAGCCGGTATTGTGTCTCTTATATATAATTCCGATGCAATTTCTGTGTTTCATCGTCAATGGGAAGGTCCAAGGGATACAGTAAACCTGCAGAGGTGCATCAGAATGTGAAACTGGTGACACAGGAAACGCTCAACACATAGACAGTAGGAAGACTCATTCTTCCAGTACTTAAGTCGGCAGTGTGTATCTTATATTTAATTCCGATGCAATTTCTGTGTTTCATCGTCAATGGGAAGGTCAAAGGAATACAGTAAACCTGCAGAGGTGCTTCGGATTATAAAACTAGTGACACAGGAAACGCTCAAAACATAGACAGTAGGAAGACTAAGTCTTCCTGTACTTAAGTCGGCATTGTGTCTCTTATATTTAATTCCGATGCAATTTCTGTGTTTCATCGTCAATGGGACGGTCCAAGGGAAACAGTAAACCTGCAGAGGTGCATCGGAATGTAAAGCTGGTGACACAGGAAACGCTCAAAACATAGACAGTAGGAAGACTCAGTCTTCCTGTACTTAAGTCGGCATTGTGTCTCTTATATTTAATTCCGATGCAATTTCTGTGTTTCATCGTCAATGGGAAGGTCCAAGGGATACAGTAATCCGGCAGAGGTGCATCAGAATGTAAAACTGCTGACACAGGAAACGCTCAAAACATAGACAGTAGGAAGACTAAGTCTTCCTGTACTTAAGTCGGCATTGTGTCTCTTATATTTAATTCCGATGCAATTTCTGTGTTTCATCGTCAATGGGAAGGTCCAATGGATACAGAAAACCTGCAGAAGTGCATCAGATTGTAAAACTGGTGACACAGGAAACGCTCAAAGCATAGACAGTAGGAAGACTCAGTCTTCCTGTACTTAAGTCGGCATTGTGTCTCTTATATTTAATTCCGACGCAATTTCTGTGTTTCATCGTCAATGGGAAGGTCCAAGGGATACAGAAAACCTGCAGAGGTGCATCAGAATGTAAAACTGGTGACACAGGAAACGCTCAACACATAGACAGTAGGAAGACTCTGTCTTTCTGTACTTAAGTCGGCATTGTGTCTCTTATATTTAATTCCGATGCAATTTCTGTGTTTCATCGTCAATGGAAAGGTCCAAGGGAAACAGTAAACCTGCAGAGGTGCATCGGAATGTAAAACTGGTGACACAGAAACCACTCAAAGCATAGACAGTAGGAAGACCCAGTCTTCCTGTACTTATGTCGGCATTGTGTCTCTTATACTTATTTCCGATGAAATTTCTATGTTTCATCGTTAATGGGAAGGTCCAAGGGATACAGTAAACCTGCAGAGGTGCATCAGAATTTAAAACTGGTGACACAGGAAACGCTCAACACATAGACAGTAGGAAGACTCATTCTTCCTGTACTTAAGTCGGCATTGTGTCTCTTATATTTAGTTCCAATGCAATTTCTTTGTTCCATCGTCAATGGGAAGGTCCAAGGAGTACAGTAAACCTGCAGAGGTGTATCAGAATGTAAAACTAGTGACACAGGAAACGCTCAAAACATAGACAGTAGGAAGACTCAGTCTTCCTGTACTTAAGTCGGCATTGTGTCTCTTATATTTAATTCCGATGCAATTTCTGTGTTTCATCGTCACTGGGAAGGTCCAAGGGAAACAGTAAACCTGCAGAGGTGCATCGGAATGTAAAACTGGTGACACAGGAAACGCTCAAAACATAGACAGTACGAAGCCTCTGTCTTCCTGTACTTAAGTCGGCATTGTGTCTCTTATATTTATTTCCGATGAAATTTCTGTGTTTTATCGTGAATGGGAAGGTCCAAGGGATATAGTAATCCTGCAGAGGTGCATCGGAGAGTAAAACTGGTGACACAGGAAACGCTCAAAACATAGACAGTAGGAAGACTCAGTCTTCCTGTACATAAGTCGGCATTGTGTTTCATATATTTAATTCCGATGCGATTTCTGTGTTTCATCGACAATGGGAAGGTCCAAGGGATACAGTAAAGCGGCAGAGATGCATCGGAATGTAAAACTGGTGACACAGGAAACGTTCAAAACATTGACCGTACGAAGACTGTTTTCTTGTACTTAAGTCTGCATTGTGTCTCTTATATTTAATTTCGATGCAATTTCTGTGTTTCATCGTCAATGGGAAGGTCCAAGGGATACAGGAAACCTGCAGAGGTGCATCGGAATGTCAAACTGGTAACACAGGAAACGCTCAAAGCATAGAGAGTAGGAAGACTCAGTCTTCCTGTACTTCAGTCGGCATTGTGTCTCATATACACTCCTGGAAATGGAAAAAAGAACACATTGACACTGGTGTGTCAGACCCACCATACTTGCTCCGGACACTGCGAGAGGGCTGTACAAGCAATGATCACACGCATGGCACAGCGGACACACCAGGAACCGCGGTGTTGGCCGTCGAATGGCGCAAGCTGCGCAGCATTTGTGCACCGCCGCCGTCAGTGTCAGCCAGTTTGCCGTGGCATACGGAGCTCCATCGCAGTCTTTAACACTGGTAGCATGCCGCGACAGCGTGGACGTGAACCGTATGTGCAGTTGACGGACTTTGAGCGAGGGCGTATAGTGGGCATGCAGGAGGCCGGGTGGACGTACCGCCGAATTGCTCAACACGTGGGGCGTGAGGTCTCCACAGTACATCGATGTTGTCGCCAGTGGTCGGCGGAAGGTGCACGTGCCCGTCGACCTGGGACCGGACCGCAGCGACGAACGGATGCACGCCAAGACCATAGGATCCTACGCAGTGCCGTAGGGGACCGCACCGCCACTTCCCAGCAAATTAGGGACACTGTTGCTCCTGGGGTATCGGCGAGGACCATTCGCAACCGTCTCCATGAAGCTGGGCTACGGTCCCGCACACCGTTAGGCCGTCTTCCGCTCACGCCCCAACATCGTGCAGCCCGCCTCCAGTGGTGTCGCGACAGGCGTGAATGGAGGGACGAATGGAGACGTGTCGTCTTCAGCGATGAGAGTCGCTTCTGCCTTGGTGCCAATGATGGGCGTATGCGTGTTTGGCGCCGTGCAGGTGAGCGCCACAATCAGGACTGCATACGACCGAGGCACACAGGGCCAACACCCGGCAACATGGTGTGGGGAGCGATCTCCTATACTGGCCGTACGCCACTGGTGTTCGTCGAGGGGACACTGAATAGTGCACGGTACATCCAAACCGTCATCGAACCCATCGTTCTACCATTCCTAGACCGGCAAGGGAACTTGCTGTTCCAACAGGACAATGCACGTCCGCATGTATCCTGTGCCACCCAACGTGCTCTAGAAGGTGTAAGTTAACTACCCTGGCCAGCAAGATCTCCGGATCTGTCCCCCATTGAGCATGTTTGGGACTGGATGAAGCATCGTCTCACACGGTCTGCACGTCCAGCACGAACGCTGGTCCAACTGAGGCGCCAGGTGGAAATGGCATGGCAAGCCGTTCCACAGGACTACATCCAGCATCTCTACGATCGTCTCCATGGGAGAATAGCAGCCTGCATTGCTGCGAAAGGTGGATATACACTGTACTAGTGCCGACATTGTGCATGCTCTGTTGCCTGTGTCTATGTGTCTGTGGTTCAGTCAGTGTGATCATGTGATGTATCTGACCCCAGGAATGTGTCAATAAAGTTTCCCCTTCCTGGGACAATGAATTCACGGTGTTCTTATTTCAATTTCCAGGAGTGTATTTAATTCCGATGCCATTTCTGTGTTTCATCGTCAATGGGAAGGTCCAAGGGATACAGTAAACCTGCAGAGGTGCATCGGAATGTAAAACTGGTGACACAGGAAACGCTCAAAACATAGACAGTAGGAAGACTCAGTCTTCCTGTACTTAAGTCGGCATTGTGTCTCTTATATTTATTGCCGATGAAATTTCTGTGTTTTATCGTGAAGGTCCAAGGGATATAGTAGACCTGCAGAGGTGCATCGGAAAGTAAAACTGATGACACAGGAATCGTTCAAAACATAGACAGTAGGAAGACTTAGTCTTCCTGTACTTAAGTCGGCATTGTGTCTCTTATATTTAATTCCGATGCAATTTCTGTGTTTCTTCGTCAATGGGAAGGTCCAAGGAATATAGAAAACCTGCAGAGGTGCATCGGAATGTATAACTGGTGACACAGGAAACGCTCAAAACATAGACAGTAGGAAGACTCAGTCTTCCTGTACTTAAGTCGGCATTGTGTCTCTTATATTTATTTCCGATGAAATTTCTGTGTTTCATCGTGAATGGGAAGGTCCAAGGGATATAGTAATCCTGCAGAGGTGCATCGGAAAGTAAAAATGATGACACAGGAAACGCTCAAAACATAGACAGTAGGAAGACTTTGTCTTCCTGTACTTAAGTCGGCATTGTGTTTCTTATATTTAATTCCGATGCAATTTCTGTTTTTCATCGTCAATGGGAAGGTCCAAGGGATACAGTAAACCTGCAGAGGTGCATCGGAATGTAAAACTGGTCACACAGGAAACGCTCAAAACATAGACAGTAGGAAGACTCAGTCTTCCTGTACTTAAGTCGGCATTGTGATTCTTATATTTAATTCCGATGCAATTTCTGTGTTTCATCGACAATGGGAAGGTCCAATCGATACAGTAAACCGGCAGAGGTGCATCGGAATGTAAAACTGGTGACACAGGAAACGCTCAAAACATTGACCGTACGAAGACTGTTTTCTTGTACTTAAGTCGGCATTGTGTCTCTTATATTTAATTTCGATGCGATTTCTGTGTTTCATCGTCAATGGGAAGGTCCAAGGGATACAGGAAACCTGCAGAGGTGCATCGGAATGTCAAACTGGTAACACAGGAAACGCTCAAAGCATAGAGAGTAGGAAGACTCAGTCTTCCTGTACTTAAGACGGCATTGTGTCTCTTATATTTTATTCCGATGCAATTTCTGTGTTTCATCGTCAATGGGAAGGTCCAAGGGATACAGTAAACCTGCAGAGGTGCATCGGAATGTAAAACTGGTCACACAGGAAACGCTCAAAACATAGACAGTAGGAAGACTCAGTCTTCCTATACTTAAGTCGGCATTGTGTCTCTTATATATATTTCCGATGAAATTTCTGTGTTTCATCGTGAATGGGAAGGTCCAAGGGATATAGTAAACCTGCAGAGGTGCATCGGAAAGTAAAACTGATGACACAGGAAACGCTCAAAACATAGACAGTAGGAAGACTTAGTCTTCCTGTACTTAAGTCGGCATTGTGTCTCTTATATTTAATTCTGATGCAATTTCTGTGTTTCATCGTCACTGTGAAGGTCCAAGGGATACAGTAAACCTGTAGAGGTGCATCGGAAAATAAAACTGGTGACACAGGAAAACCTGAAATTATAGAATGTAGGAAGACTCAGTCTTCCTGTACTTAAGTCGGCATTGTGTCTCTTATATTTAATTCCGATGCAATTTCTGTGTTTCATCGTCAATGGGAAGGTCCAAGGGATACAGTAAACCTGCAGAGGTGCATCAGAATGTAAAACTGGTGACACAGGAATCGCTCAAAACATAGACTGTAGGAAGACTCAGTCTTCCTGTACTTAAGTCGGCATTGTGTCTCTTATATTTCATTCCGATGCAATTTCTGTGTTTCATCGTCTATGGGAAGGTCCAAGGGATACAGTAAACCTGCAGATTTGCATCGGAATGTAAAACTAGTGACACAGGAAACGCTCAAAACACAGACAGTAGGAAGACTCAGTCTTCCTGTACTTAAGTCGGCATTGTGTCTCTTATATTTAATTCCGATGAAATATTTGTGTTTCATCGTAAATGGGAAGGTCCAAGGGATATAGTAACCCTGCAGAGGTGCATCGGAAATTAAAACTGATTACACAGGAATCGTTCAAGACATAGACAGTAGGAAGACTTAGTCTTCCTGTACTTAAGTCGGCATTGTGTCTCTTATATTTAATTCCGATGCAATTTCTGTTTTTCATCGTCAATGGGAAGGTCCAAGGGATACAGTAAACCTGCACAGGTGCATCAGAATGTAAAACTGGTGACACAGGAAACGCTCAAAACATAGACTGTAGGAAGACTCAGTCTTCCTGTACTTAAGTCGGCATTGTGTCTCTTATATTTCATTCCGATGCAATTTCTGTGTTTCATCGTCTATGGGAAGGTCCAAGGGATACAGTAAACCTGCAGAGGTGCATCAGATTGTAAAACTGGTAACACAGGAAACGCTCAAAGCATAGACAGTAGGAAGACTCAGTCTTCCTGTACTTAAGTCGGCATTGTGTCTCTTATATTTAATTCCGACGCAATTTCTGTGTTTCATCGTCAATGGGAAGGTCCAAGGGATACAGAAAACCTGCAGAGGTGCATCAGAATGTAAAACTGGTGACACAGGAAACGCTCAACACATAGACAGTAGGAAGACTCTGTCTTTCTGTACTTAAGTCGGCATTGTGTCTCTTATATTTAATTCCGATGCAATTTCTGTGTTTCATCGTCAATGGAAAGGTCCAAGGGAAACAGTAAACCTGCAGAGGTGCATCGGAATGTAAAACTGGTGACACAGAAACCACTCAAAGCATAGACAGTAGGAAGACTCAGTCTTCCTGTACTTATGTCGGCATTGTGTCTCTTATACTTATTTCCGATGAAATTTCTATGTTTCATCGTTAATGGGAAGGTCCAAGGGATACAGTAAACCTGCAGAGGTGCATCAGAATTTAAAACTGGTGACACAGGAAACGCTCAACACATAGACAGTAGGAAGACTCATTCTTCCTGTACTTAAGTCGGCATTGTGTCTCTTATATTTAGTTCCAATGCAATTTCTTTGTTCCATCGTCAATGGGAAGGTCCAAGGAGTACAGTAAACCTGCAGAGGTGTATCAGAATGTAAAACTAGTGACACAGGAAACGCTCAAAACATAGACAGTAGGAAGACTCAGTCTTCCTGTACTTAAGTCGGCATTGTGTCTCTTATATTTAATTCCGATGCAATTTCTGTGTTTCATCGTCACTGGGAAGGTCCAAGGGAAACAGTAAACCTGCAGAGGTGCATCGGAATGTAAAACTGGTGACACAGGAAACGCTCAAAACATAGACAGTACGAAGCCTCTGTCTTCCTGTACTTAAGTCGGCATTGTGTCTCTTATATTTATTTCCGATGAAATTTCTGTGTTTTATCGTGAATGGGAAGGTCCAAGGGATATAGTAATCCTGCAGATGTGCATCGGAGAGTAAAACTGAAGACACAGGAAACGCTCAAAACATAGACAGTAGGAAGACTCAGTCTTCCTGTACATAAGTCGGCATTGTGTTTCATATATTTAATTCCGATGCGATTTCTGTGTTTCATCGACAATGGGAAGGTCCAAGGGATACAGTAAAGCGGCAGAGATGCATCGGAATGTAAAACTGGTGACACAGGAAACGCTCAAAACATTGACCGTACGAAGACTGTTTTCTTGTACTTAAGTCTGCATTGTGTCTCTTATATTTAATTTCGATGCAATTTCTGTGTTTCATCGTCAATGGGAAGGTCCAAGGGATACAGGAAAACTGCAGAGGTGCATCGGAATGTCAAACTGGTAACACAGGAAACGCTCAAAGCATAGAGAGTAGGAAGACTCAGTCTTCCTGTACTTCAGTCGGCATTGTGTCTCATATACACTCCTGGAAATGGAAAAAAGAACACATTGACACTGGTGTGTCAGACCCACCATACTTGCTCCGGACACTGCGAGAGGGCTGTACAAGCAATGATCACACGCATGGCACAGCGGACACACCAGGAACCGCGGTGTTGGCCGTCGAATGGCGCAAGCTGCGCAGCATTTGTGCACCGCCGCCGTCAGTGTCAGCCAGTTTGCCGTGGCATACGGAGCTCCATCGCAGTCTTTAACACTGGTAGCATGCCGCGACAGCGTGGACGTGAACCGTATGTGCAGTTGACGGACTTTGAGCGAGGGCGTATAGTGGGCATGCAGGAGGCCGGGTGGACGTACCGCCGAATTGCTCAACACGTGGGGCGTGAGGTCTCCACAGTACATCGATGTTGTCGCCAGTGGTCGGCGGAAGGTGCACGTGCCCGTCGACCTGGGACCGGACCGCAGCGACGAACGGATGCACGCCAAGACCATAGGATCCTACGCAGTGCCGTAGGGGACCGCACCGCCACTTCCCAGCAAATTAGGGACACTGTTGCTCCTGGGGTATCGGCGAGGACCATTCGCAACCGTCTCCATGAAGCTGGGCTACGGTCCCGCACACCGTTAGGCCGTCTTCCGCTCACGCCCCAACATCGTGCAGCCCGCCTCCAGTGGTGTCGCGACAGGCGTGAATGGAGGGACGAATGGAGACGTGTCGTCTTCAGCGATGAGAGTCGCTTCTGCCTTGGTGCCAATGATGGGCGTATGCGTGTTTGGCGCCGTGCAGGTGAGCGCCACAATCAGGACTGCATACGACCGAGGCACACAGGGCCAACACCCGGCAACATGGTGTGGGGAGCGATCTCCTATACTGGCCGTACGCCACTGGTGTTCGTCGAGGGGACACTGAATAGTGCACGGTACATCCAAACCGTCATCGAACCCATCGTTCTACCATTCCTAGACCGGCAAGGGAACTTGCTGTTCCAACAGGACAATGCACGTCCGCATGTATCCTGTGCCACCCAACGTGCTCTAGAAGGTGTAAGTCAACTACCCTGGCCAGCAAGATCTCCGGATCTGTCCCCCATTGAGCATGTTTGGGACTGGATGAAGCATCGTCTCACACGGTCTGCACGTCCAGCACGAACGCTGGTCCAACTGAGGCGCCAGGTGGAAATGGCATGGCAAGCCGTTCCACAGGACTACATCCAGCATCTCTACGATCGTCTCCATGGGAGAATAGCAGCCTGCATTGCTGCGAAAGGTGGATATACACTGTACTAGTGCCGACATTGTGCATGCTCTGTTGCCTGTGTCTATGTGTCTGTGGTTCAGTCAGTGTGATCATGTGATGTATCTGACCCCAGGAATGTGTCAATAAAGTTTCCCCTTCCTGGGACAATGAATTCACGGTGTTCTTATTTCAATTTCCAGGAGTGTATTTAATTCCGATGCAATTTCTGTGTTTCATCGTCAATGGGAAGGTCCAAGGGATACAGTAAACCTGCAGAGGTGCATCGGAATGTAAAACTGGTGACACAGGAAACGCTCAAAACATAGACAGTAGGAAGACTCAGTCTTCCTGTACTTAAGTCGGCATTGTGTCTCTTATATTTATTGCCGATGAAATTTCTGTGTTTTATCGTGAAGGTCCAAGGGATATAGTAGACCTGCAGAGGTGCATCGGAAAGTAAAACTGATGACACAGGAATCGTTCAAAACATAGACAGTAGGAAGACTTAGTCTTCCTGTACTTAAGTCGGCATTGTGTCTCTTATATTTAATTCCGATGCAATTTCTGTGTTTCTTCGTCAATGGGAAGGTCCAAGGAATATAGTAAACCTGCAGAGGTGCATCGGAATGTATAACTGGTGACACAGGAAACGCTCAAAACATAGACAGTAGGAAGACTCAGTCTTCCTGTACTTAAGTCGGCATTGTGTCTCTTATATTTATTTCCGATGAAATTTCTGTGCTTCATCGTGAATGGGAAGGTCCAAGGGATATAGTAATCCTGCAGAGGTGCATCGGAAAGTAAAAATGATGACACAGGAAACGCTCAAAACATAGACAGTAGGAAGACTTTGTCTTCCTGTACTTAAGTCGGCATTGTGTCTCTTATATTTAATTCCGATGCAATTTCTGTTTTTCATCGTCAATGGGAAGGTCCAAGGGATACAGTAAACCTGCAGAGGTGCATCGGAATGTAAAACTGGTCACACAGGAAACGCTCAAAACATAGACAGTAGGAAGACTCAGTCTTCCTGTACTTAAGTCGGCATTGTGATTCTTATATTTAATTCCGATGCAATTTCTGTGTTTCATCGACAATGGGAAGGTCCAATCGATACAGTAAACCGGCAGAGGTGCATCGGAATGTAAAACTGGTGACACAGGAAACGCTCAAAACATTGACCGTACGAAGACTGTTTTCTTGTACTTAAGTCGGCATTGTGTCTCTTATATTTAATTTCGATGCGATTTCTGTGTTTCATCGTCAATGGGAAGGTCCAAGGGATACAGGAAACCTGCAGAGGTGCATCGGAATGTCAAACTGGTAACACAGGAAACGCTCAAAGCATAGAGAGTAGGAAGACTCAGTCTTCCTGTACTTAAGACGGCATTGTGTCTCTTATATTTTATTCCGATGCAATTTCTGTGTTTCATCGTCAATGGGAAGGTCCAAGGGATACAGTAAACCTGCAGAGGTGCATCGGAATGTAAAACTGGTCACACAGGAAACGCTCAAAACATAGACAGTAGGAAGACTCAGTCTTCCTATACTTAAGTCGGCATTGTGTCTCTTATATATATTTCCGATGAAATTTCTGTGTTTCATCGTGAATGGGAAGGTCCAAGGGATATAGTAAACCTGCAGAGGTGCATCGGAAAGTAAAACTGATGACACAGGAAACGCTCAAAACATAGACAGTAGGAAGACTTAGTCTTCCTGTACTTAAGTCGGCATTGTGTCTCTTATATTTAATTCTGATGCAATTTCTGTGTTTCATCGTCACTGTGAAGGTCCAAGGGATACAGTAAACCTGTAGAGGTGCATCGGAAAATAAAACTGGTGACACAGGAAACCCTGAAATTATAGAATGTAGGAAGACTCAGTCTTCCTGTACTTAAGTCGGCATTGTGTCTCTTATATTTAATTCCGATGCAATTTCTGTGTTTCATCGTCAATGGGAAGGTCCAAGGGATACAGTAAACCTGCAGAGGTGCATCAGAATGTAAAACTGGTGACACAGGAATCGCTCAAAACATAGACTGTAGGAAGACTCAGTCTTCCTGTACTTAAGTCGGCATTGTGTCTCTTATATTTCATTCCGATGCAATTTCTGTGTTTCATCGTCTATGGGAAGGTCCAAGGGATACAGTAAACCTGCAGATTTGCATCGGAATGTAAAACTAGTGACACAGGAAACGCTCAAAACACAGACAGTAGGAAGACTCAGTCTTCCTGTACTTAAGTCGGCATTGTGTCTCTTATATTTAATTCCGATGAAATATTTGTGTTTCATCGTAAATGGGAAGGTCCAAGGGATATAGTAACCCTGCAGAGGTGCATCGGAAATTAAAACTGATGACACAGGAATCGTTCAAGACATAGACAGTAGGAAGACTTAGTCTTCCTGTACTTAAGTCGGCATTGTGTCTCTTATATTTAATTCCGATGCAATTTCTGTTTTTCATCGTCAATGGGAAGGTCCAAGGGATACAGTAAACCTGCACAGGTGCATCAGAATGTAAAACTGGTGACACAGGAAACGCTCAAAACATAGACTGTAGGAAGACTCAGTCTTCCTGTACTTAAGTCGGCATTGTGTCTCTTATATTTCATTCCGATGCAATTTCTGTGTTTCATCGTCTATGGGAAGGTCCATGGGATACAGTAAACCTGCAGATTTGCATCGGAATGTAAAACTAGTGACACAGGAAACGCTCAAAACACAGACAGTAGGAAGACTCAGTCTTCCTGTACTTAAGTCGGCATTTGGTCTCTTATATTTAATTCCGATGCAATTTCTGTGTTTCATCGTCAATGGGAAGGTTCAAGGGATACAGTAATCCTGCGGAGGTGCATCAGAATGTAAAACTGCTGACACAGGAAACGCTCGTAACATAGACAGTAGGAAGACTCAGTCTTCCTGTACTTAAGTCGGCATTGTGTTTCTTATATTTAATTCCGATGCGATTTCTGTGTTTCATCGACAATGGGAAGGTCCAAGGGATACAGTAAACCGGCAGAGATGCATCGGAATGTAAAACTGGTGACACAGGAAATGCTCAAAACAATCACCGTACGAAGACTGTTTTTTTGTACTTAAGTCAGCATTGTGTCTCTTATATTTATTTCCGATGAAATTTCTGTGTTTCATCGTGAATGGGAAGGTCCAAGGGATATAGTAATCCTGCAGAGGTGCATCGGAATGTAAAAATGATGACACAGGAAACGCTCAAACATAGACAGTAAGAAGACTTAGTCTTCCTGTACTTAAGTCGGCATTGTGTCTCTTATATTTAATTCCGATGCAATTTCTGTTTTTCATCGCCAATGGGAAGGTCCAAGGGATACAGTAAACTTGCAGAAGTGCATCTGAATGTAAAACTGATGACACAGAAAACGCTCAAAACATAGACAGTAGGAAGACTCAGTCTTCCTGTACTTAAGTCGGCATTGTGTCTCTTATATTTAATTCCGATGCAATTTCTGTGTTTCATCGTCAATGGGAAGGTCCAAGGGATACAGGAAACCTGCAGAGGTGCATCGGAATGTAAAACTAGTGACACAGGAAACGCTCAAAACATAGATAGTAGGAAGACTCAGTCTTCCTGTACTTAAGTCGGCATTGTGTCTGTTATATTTTATTCCGATGCAATTTCTGTGTTTCATCGTCAATGGGAAGGTCCAAGGGATACAGTAAACCTGCAGATTTGCATCGGAATGTAAAACTAGTGACACAGGAAACGCTCAAAACACAGACAGTAGGAAGACTCAGTCTTCCTGTACTTAAGTCGGCATTGTGTCTCTTATATTTAATTCCGATGAAATATTTGTGTTTCATCGTGAATGGGAAGGTCCAAGGGATATAGTAACCCTGCAGAGGTGCATCGGAAATTAAAACTGATGACACAGGAATCGTCCAAGACATAGACAGTAGGAAGACTTAGTCTTCCTGTACTTAAGGCGGCATTGTGTCTCTTATATTTAATTCCGTGCAATTTCTGCGTTTCATCGTCAATGGGAAGGTCCAAGGAATACAGTAAACCTGCAGAGGTGAATTGGAATGTAAAACTGGTGACACAGGAAACGCTCAAAACATAGACAGTAGGAAGACTCAGTCTTCCTGTACTTAAGTCGGCAATGTGTCTCTTATATTTAATTCCGATGCGATTTCTGTGTTTCATCGACAATGGGAAGGTCCAAGGGATACAGTAAACCTGCAGAGGTGCGTCTGAATGTAAAACTGATGACACAGAAAACGCTCAAACATAGACAGTAGGAAGACTCAGTCTTCCTGTACTTAAGTCGGCATTTGGTCTCTTATATTTAATTCCGATGCAATTTCTGTGTTTCATCGTCAATGGGAAGGTTCAAGGGATACAGTAATCCTGCGGAGGTGCATCAGAATGTAAAACTGCTGACACAGGAAACGCTCGAAACATAGACAGTAGGAAGACTCAGTCTTCCTGTACTTAAGTCGGCATTGTGTTTCTTATATTTAATTCCGATGCAATTTCTGTGTTTCATCGTCAATGGGAAGGTCCAATGGATACAGAAAACCTGCAGAGGTGCATCAGAATGTAAAACTGGTGCCACAGGAAACGCTCAAAACATAGACAGTAGGAAGACTCAGTCTTCCTGTACTTAAGTCGGCATTATGTTTCTTATATTTAATTCCGATGCGATTTCTGTGTTTCATCGACAATGGGAAGGTCCAAGGGATACAGTAAACCGGCAGAGATGCATCGGAATGTAAAACTGGTGACACAGGAAACGCTCAAAACAATCACCGTACGAGGACTGTTTTCTTGTACTTAAGTCTGCATTGTGTCTCTTATATTTAATTTCGATGCAATTTCTGTGTTTCATCATCAATGGGAAGGTCCAAGGGATACAGGAAACTTGCAGAGGTGCATCGGAATGTCAAACTGGTAACACAGGAAACGCTCAAAACATAGACAGTAGGAAGACTCAGTCTTCCTGTACTTAAGTCGGCATTGTGTCTCTTATGTTTATTTCCGATGAAATTTCTGTGTTTCATCGTGAATGGGAAGGTCCAAGGGATATAGTAATCCTGCAGAGGTGCATCGGAATGTAAAAATGATGACACAGGAAACGCTCAAAACATAGACAGTAGGAAGACTTAGTCTTCCTGTACTTAAGTCGGCATTGTGTCTCTTATATTTAATTCCGATGCAATTTCTCTTTTTCATCGTCAATGGGAAGGTCCAAGGGATACAGTAAACTTGCAGAAGTGCATCTGAATGTAAAACTGATGACACAGAAAACTTTCAAAACATAGACAGTAGGAAGACTCAGTCTTCCTGTACTTAAGTCGGCATTGTGTTTCTTATATTTAATTCCGATGCGATTTCTGTGCTTCATCGACAATGGGAAGGTCCAATCGATACAGTAAACCGGCAGAGGTGCATCGGAATGTAAAACTGGTGACACAGGAAACGCTCAGAACATTGACCGTACCAAGACTGTTTTCTTGTACTTAAGTCGGAATTGTGTCTCTTATATTTAATTTCGATGCAATTTCTGTGTTTCATCGTCAATGGGAAGGTCCAAGGGATACAGAAAACCTGCAGAGGTGCATCGGAATGTCAAACTGGTAACACAGGAAACGCTCAAAGCATAGAGAGTAGGAAGACTCAGTCTTCCTGTACTTAAGACGGCATTGTGTCTCTTATATTTTATTCCGATGCAATTTCTGTGTTTCATCGTCAATGGGAAGGTCCAAGGGATACAGTAAACCTGCAGAGGTGCATCGGAATGTAAATCTGGTCACACAGGAAACGCTCAAAACATAGACAGTAGGAAGACTCAGTCTTCCTATACTTAAGTCGGCATTGTGTCTCTTATATATATTTCCGATGAAATTTCTGTGTTTCATCGTGAATGGGAAGGTCCAAGGGATATAGTAAAACTGCAGAGGTGCATCGGAAAGTAAAACTGATGACACAGGAAACGCTCAAAACATAGACAGTAGGAAGACTTAGTCTTCCTGTACTTAAGTCGGCATTGTGTCTCTTATATTTAATTCTGATGCAATTTCTGTGTTTCATCGTCACTGTGAAGGTCCAAGGGATACAGTAAACCTGTGGAGGAGCATCGGAAAATAAAACTGGGGACACAGGAAACCCTGAAATTTTAGACAGTAGGAAGACTCAGTCTTCCTGTACTTAAGTCGGCATTGTGTCTCTTATATTTAATTCCGATGCAATTTCTGTGTTTCATCGTCAATGGGAAGGTCCAAGGGATACAGTAAACGTGCAGAGGTGCATCAGAATGTAAAGCTGGTGACACAGGAAACGCTCAAAACATAGACTGTAGGAAGACTCAGTCTTCCTGTACTTAAGTCGGCATTGTGTCTCTTATATTTAATTCCAATGCAATTTCTGTGTTTCATCGTCTATGGGAAGGTCCAAGGGATACAGTAAACCTGCAGATTTGCATCGTAATGTAAACCTAGTGACACAGGAAACGCTCAAAACACAGACAGTAGGAAGACTCAGTCTTCCTGTACTTAAGTCGGCATTGTGTCTCTTATATTTAATTCCGATGAAATTTTTGTGTTTCATCGTGAATGGGAAGGTCCAAGGGATATAGTAAACCGGCAGAGGTGCATGGGAAAGTAAAACTGATGACACAGGAATCGTTCAAAACATAGACAGTAGGAAGACTTAGTCTTCCTGTACTTAAGTCGGCATTGTGTCTCTTATTTTTAATTCCGTGCAATTTCTGTGTTTTATCGTCAATGGGAAGGTCCAAGGAATACAGTAAACCTGCAGAGGTGAATCGGAATGTAAAACTGGTGACACAGGAAACGCTCAAAACATAGACAGTATGAAGACTCAGTCTTCCTGCACTTAAGTCGGCATTGTGTCTCTTATATTTAACTCCAATGCAATTTCTGTGTTTCATCGTCAATGGGAAGGTCCAATGGATACAGTAAACATGCAGAGGTGGATCAGAATGTAAAACTGGTGACACAGGAAACGCTCAAAACATAGACAGTAGGAAGACTCAGTCTTCCTGTACTTAAGTCGGCAATGTGTCTCTTATATTTAATTCCAATGCGATTTCTGTGTTTCATCGACAATGGGAAGGTCCAAGGGATATAGTAAACCGGCAGAGGTGCATCGGAATGTAAAACTGGTTGTAACGCTACCGCCCTTTAACGGACGTACGTTAGCTGTATAAAGCCTGTACTGTAATAAGTTCACGGGCTTCACCTTATAAACAAGGATTTTAGTACATAAATTGACCGCGTGTACCTAATAGAAGCAAGATCGGACTTGTAATCAGTAAATAACTACAGTGATGCATCAAGCAAATGTATAGTATAATTGCGCGTTCGCATGGACAAGAAGTACACACAGTAGATGCTACCGTTAATTAATAATTCGGTCGCCAGCCTACTTAGGCAATGAGTGAGTTTTTCCTTGTACAATTGGGTGCATGTACAAGCATAGTAACCTGTAGTAATGATGCGTTATATGGCAAAGTTTGGAACCAGAAAAATCCACTGAACTAAAGCTTTCTCTTTTTGTACTAATTTGGACGAGCTAAATTCACACAACACCACACTGCAATGGTTACTACGAACTGCATTTAGTATATTAATCAGACTGAAATCGGGCATAGATTGCCCTAGGATAAGCAGTTTTGAAACCCACATACAATGTCACTATTAAAATGGAAAAACAACACTAATGCACTTAGGATTAATGTAGAACTTAACTTTACTGGTCAAATCTGATCAACACATTTCAAGGTTTGAAAGAATGAACGAGAAAAGGGGGGGGCCCTGAAACTGTTATGGTCGTTATACTGAAACTGTTAGTTACTAAAAGTCAAATTAACACTCAAATTTCTCAATCGATGGATAACCAATCTTTTGTTTTACTTCTGAATAATTTAACTGTCATTAGTTCTGCCTCAAGTTAATTAAATAGCATCGATAACTCAATTCAAAAGACTATCTTTCAGTTTATTTATACTTCTACCAACATTTGCAATAGTTCACAGAACTATTGCATTTCTTTATAGCAAAAGTTTGATTACTGATAATTCTCATTTGCACTAATTATAAACTTTCAGTTCAGGATACTCGGGTTGCACAATACGAGGTAAGGATCCTGTCTAGGTCAGTGATCAGGATAAGTCATGGCTAAAGCAATTCTGGTAAAATTCACGTTATTATTACACAATTAGAAACAGTTTCCACACTGGTCCACACATTTACACTTCTAAAGATGAAATAAAGGTTTGACCTGTGCAAGTCGGTGCGGCGGTTGGCGGGCAGCGAGGTTACGGGCAGCACGGCACACATACAAGCACGGCTAAGGCTCACGCTACTTTAGGCACTTTCCATCTTCTTAGCGTCGTAATCTTTCCAATATTGTGCCTCAGAATATAGCCATGCCAGGTAGTCGTCGGAATCGGTGTACCCGAGGCTCAATGTAATCCACTTTTCCTAGGTAGCCTCCTCGGTACAGTACTTGTTCCTCGGATCAATTTACCACTCTGACTGTTACTGACTCTCGCCTCCGACTGACTGTTGTGCCCGTTGCGCCGAACCGCGCCCAGTGTGCGTTTTCCCGCGCTCGCCTGCCTCCACCTTTTCCCGCTCCCCTACAGGTAGGGTATTCACCACAGGTTTTCTATTACACATATTCTAATGCATTACCTACGTATGGACCAAGTGTTTAAATTACAATTTCCACATTTTACAATATTTTTAACATTAAGTACACTTTCTTTTGATTATCACATTCTCTGAAATCTAACATAAATAATAATATTCATTACAAAAGTTACTCGCAGTTTCTTTAACATCACTATACGAGCCGAAAAAGAAGTTCAAAACCCTGCCAACATTAACTTATCTAAATTCATAAAGGAAAAAATTATTATAGATACAGTTGTCGTTACACATGCCCCTGTTTCCAGTAATTTTCACAACGTGTAAATTTAATGGGAACACTAAATATTACATTTATACAGTTGTTCTGAATCCTTTTACGTAAATGTCCAAAATTTTATACCACCTACTTCCTTTCACTCACATTATATAGGTCTATATTTTTTAACATACCAAAAACATTTACTTGTCATTTACTCAAGTGCCTTTTGCACAGTCCAACTTATCATCATAACATTACTAAAATAGTAATTTAATTATTTTTCCTAAATTTATCAAAGAAATAATTTAAAATTATGGAATACAAACATTTAATTACAAAACAATTGCATATTTTGTACACACTATAAAATAATTTGTCACTGCTTGTTTTGAATAGCAGTCCATTTCCTTACTTACTAAACAAAGTACACACACATATATTGAAAAAATTTAAATACACCTATTTGCTGCCTATTATGTGGATTTGGGCAGTCCTTTTCACTTCATATTGTCACTTCTTCTGGATCATATTTACAATTTTCCATCGACTATTTATCTGCCCTCATTAGTATTTGGCAGTCCTTCATATCATGGTTCATACACTGCCTATTTTCCTTTTTGACAGGCCCATCTTTTATCTGGCTTATAGCCTTTATCCTTTCTCCATACATTTTTACAGTTACGGTACAAGTGGTAATCTGAAACTTACATAACTACATTAGCACACTTTCAAGGGTATACAGACATTTACAAAGATTAGTTACTTTTAGAATAACTTGGGTTCAACATAAGATACAGCACATTTATTGCCAGTCGTTTTCTGATTATGATTATTTCACTCATTTCTAGGAACATACAGTTTCAGGTCCACAATATTTCTTACACCTAAAGGTCTTTTGGATTTTGGGTAGATCAGGTAGTAAGCATTGTCGTGTGGAACATTCTGTATTATATATGGTCCATTATAAATATATTTAAATTTTGAAATTTCATGGTTTAGTTCACTAGACTTTTCGTGGGTTTTTAAAAGAACATAATCTCCAATTTTAAATTTTGAAACTTTTAAATTTTTATTGTGTCTTTTAGATCTATATTCAGCTTTTTGCTTTGCCCTTTTTATCACCAATTCTTTCTTTTGATCCAATCCCAAACTTGTACAAGGTAGAAACTCTAGTTTTGCTTCAATTAAACTTTTACTACTTCTGCCTAACAAAATTTCTTCCGGTGGAAACCCTGTAGTTTCATGATGTAATGTATTCATGACATTCTCAAAATCCGATATAAATCTGCCCCATACTCCAAATCAACAAACCAATAATTCACTTTCAGGTAACACTGAGATATAGTAATAATAAAGTCATGCATAATACTAATAATAT
Organism: Schistocerca nitens; assembly: GCF_023898315.1. NCBI lineage: Eukaryota > Metazoa > Arthropoda > Insecta > Orthoptera > Acrididae > Schistocerca > Schistocerca nitens. Next base: position 765,643,178 of record NC_064619.1, read on the forward strand.
ATACAAATACAGTATCCTGCCCCCAGTCTCTTTATTAACAAGGCGGTCTTTTAATGTTCATAAAACAGTCACTTAAGTCTGGTGGCTTTTTAGGCCTCCTATTTTCTACATCTTTCACTAATCCATTCAGATCTTGCCAACGTTTCGTTTCATCAGGCGACTTTTTAGGTTTTGAAATTTCGAAGTCTTTAGCAAGGTACAACATTCCCTGTTCTGCTATCATTTTATCAGGTGGTTCTTTCTGTTCCTGTAATTCACACTCTTTCAAAACATTTATTAAGGCGTGCCCCAGTATAGTATCATCTGGAGGTTCCTGCAAATTATGCCCCTGTTTTACATTACTGAATAATTCATTCGGTTCTTGCCCACTTCTATTTTCTGTATCTTTCCTTGGAAAAATATCACTAATTTTCTCATACCCTCTTTCAGTAAAAGTATATTCACTTTCATTTACACCTGCAAATTCATCGTCACTAGAGTCATCACTACTATCCTCCTCAGCATCAGATTCATTTAAGTATGCTACTTTTGAACAATAGGGAGAGTTAGTACATTCATTTTCGTCCGTATTTGCGTACCTTTCATCATCCGAACTATCGTCGGAATCCGACCATTCCGGATCGCTTTCAGGTTCTAACATAAAAGCTTTTCTGAGACAGGCACTAAGTTCCTCCTCTGTATTGTCGTCAGGCTTGGATTTTAACTCAATGTCCTCTTTTGGCAATACGGCCTCATCCTCAGCTTTATTCACATCCACTGTGACTTCATATTCGGTGTAATCCTCGTGGACTTTGATTACTTTCAGGTAATCATCTGCCCCTTCTCCGCGGTGCCTCTCGGTAGCAGCTTGTACTATTTGCGGACTGTTAGCAGAAGTTATTTCTTCGTCAATGCTGAGGATTTCATCCTCCAAATCTTTCCTACCCTTAATCTGCGTCCTATTGGCGGCACGCGTACTTTGCGCGGCGCTATTTATTCTCTCCTCTTCCAATTCGGGCCACGTCCCCTTATCGACGTCCCTACTATCTCCTTTTTCCCTAACTAATTTCTTTACCTCATACTCCTTCTTAAAATCCTCCCACTCACATTGCTTTAGGCCCTTGTACAGATTATCGATCTGCACACGCCAATCAGTTACTTCTGCTAATTCATCCTCGCCTTTGATTTTATTGCAAACACTGCTAACCGCACCTCTCTGTGTATTCACAGTTTCCTTTATCGTTTCCTTTGCCACGGAATTATCACTCGTAAAATTTTCATTAGCCCTGACGGCTATGTTCGTATCTACTGCTGCCGTATTTCCAGCGGCTTCTTTCCTAACAGATGTTCTGCTAGGCTGGGCCGTTGCCCTCTGATGCTCCACTCGCCTGTTAACATGTAGCGTTCTGTGCGGCAGAAATGACTCATTCTGGCTCGCAGCTGACGCTTGTTTCGCCACAACACGTCGCAGCGTCCCGTGCCTGTCCCTAGCCTGTCTCATTACATTACGGTCGGTCCGGTATCTTTTTTCAAATCGGGGCCGGTATGTATTGTCCGCTTCCGTTTGGCCCGCAACGTTCGCGGAAATTAGTTTCCCGCGTCGTTGTTACTTTGCGCGGTATACCCTCTACCGCGACCTGAATAATTTCCTCTTCCTCTACCCCTACCTCTTTGCAACATATTGACGCGAAATCCTTCGCCGTCATTTCGTTCGTCATTGTGTCGGTTATTATGGTTACCAAAGTTTTGATAGTTGGCACGACTTGCGCGCCAATGATCTTCGTCTTCGACTCTTTCGAGAAATGCTTGGAAGCTGTGATGATTGCTTCCTACATACCTCTTTGAATCTTCTGGGAGCTTTTTATATAACTCCCAGATAATTTCCGAATCTGATCTTCGGCCTCTTAAATGCGTCAATTTCCGGTACCAATGCTCGCAGAAATCTTTCAAAGATTTTCTGCCCCTGTTATCATGCTGTTTGGCCATGATGAACTCCCGCCATAAGTGGTCCTGCTTTTGTTCAGACCAATATTCTTCCGTAAATCTCTGCTTAAATTCTTCGAACGTCATTCGTTCGGTATTTAAATTTACTCCCCAGCGCTTAGCATCGCCGGCTAAGGCGCTAATTACAACGTTTATCTTTTCCTGATCAGACAGGTGCTCAGGAAATATTCTCTCGCAATTTTTGATACAATCTAACGGATGCCACCCGTTATGTTTTTTGGCGGGATCAAAGCGTTCCTCGCCTTCTAACAGCTTCGTAATCGGTGTGCCATTACAGACAACACCAGGCCTATCTTTAATTTTATTCTCAAGGTCAAAAATTTTGCCTTGAATTTTCGAAGAATTTTGTTCACATTCGGTAACTCTCTCGCCTAAATCTTTTTCAGTGTCTGAAACTGTCCTTTTCAACTGTGAAATCCCGTGTTGACATTCGTTTACGATCTCAGATTTGAGACCGAAAACTTTTTCGTCTACTTTTGTTTCTACCAGGGGCTCTACTTTCTCTTGGATGTTCAGAATTTCAACATCGAACCTACTGTTAATGTTAACAATTTCCCCCTGCATAGTATCCATATTCTTGTTAATGGTATCAACTTCAAGTTTCAGAGTATTTACCACAGAATTTAAATTACCCACTTTTTGTTCTACCTGTTCTATTTGTTTACTAATTTTAATTCCCTGTCCTTCAACCTGTGCTTTAATTCGATCCACGTGTGTTTTGAGCTGCTCATCAACGTGTGTTTTAAGCTGCTCATTCTGTGTTTTGAGTTGCTCGTCAACGTGTGTTTTAAGCTGATTAACCTGATTGCCGACTTGTTTTTGAAGTTGCTCATTCTGTATTTTGAGTTGCTCACTCTGTCCTGCCATTTGTTTAGTTAATTGTTCAAATAAGTCGTTCATACTTAAAATTTTTATACTGTTTTGTTCTACAGGATCGGTGTGTTACGATTCTACTTCAGAAGTTTCTTTCGGTTCTTTCTTTATCTGTGGTGAATCAAACATGTCAGTGGATTCGTTCACGTACCCACTATCATCTACAAAGTCACCCTCTACTTCCTGTTTTGTCCCTTGCTGTGTTCGATACGATCTCGACATTTCAATCTGCTCGTTGACGTGTTCATGGTACTGTATGTATGCTAATTGTCTTCCGCTAACGCCATCTGTTATCTGGCCGCGTAAACTCCTGCTACTGCCAGCCGCATTCTTCATTTCGCTTGGCGCATCTACCCTGCCTACGTTTCTATCCATACTAGATACCAATTACACCACACTATTATACCTGACGCTCCTGCAATTTATTTTACTGATTTTTATTGCTATTCGTGCCACTGGACATCCACTGTTCGATCTTTACGTTAATTTGTAATCGACTACAACTGGATGTCCTGTCACCGGGAAGCCACATGTAACGCTACCGCCCTTTAACGGACGTACGTTAGCTGTATAAAGCCTGTACTGTAATAAGTTCACGGGCTTCACCTTATAAACAAGGATTTTAGTACATAAATTGACCGCGTGTACCTAATAGAAGCAAGATCGGACTTGTAATCAGTAAATAACTACAGTGATGCATCAAGCAAATGTATAGTATAATTGCGCGTTCGCATGGACAAGAAGTACACACAGTAGATGCTACCGTTAATTAATAATTCGGTCGCCAGCCTACTTAGGCAATGAGTGAGTTTTTCCTTGTACAATTGGGTGCATGTACAAGCATAGTAACCTGTAGTAATGATGCGTTATATGGCAAAGTTTGGAACCAGAAAAATCCACTGAAATAAAGCTTTCTCTTTTTGTACTAATTTGGACGAGCTAAATTCACACAACACCACACTGCAATGGTTACTACGAACTGCATTTAGTATATTAATCAGACTGAAATCGGGCATAGATTGCCCTAGGATAAGCAGTTTTGAAACCCACATACAATGTCACTATTAAAATGGAAAAACAACACTAATGCACTTAGGATTAATGTAGAACTTAACTTTACTGGTCGAATCTGATCAACACATTTCAAGGTTTAAAAGAATGAACGAGAAAAGGGGGGGGGGGCCCTGAAACTGTTATGGTCGTTATACTGAAACTGTTAGTTACTAAAAGTCAAATTAACACTCAAATTTCTCAATCAATGGATAACCAATCTTTTGTTTTACTTCTGAATAATTTAACTGTCATTAGTTCTGCCTCAAATTAATTAAATAGCATCGATAACTCAATTCAAAAGACTATCTTTCAGTTTATTTATACTTCTACCAACATTTGCAATAGTTCACAGAACTATTGCATTTCTTTATAGCAAAAGTTTGATTACTGATAATTCTCATTTGCACTAATTATAAACTTTCAGTTCAGGATACTCGGGTTGCACAATACGAGGTAAGGATCCTGTCTAGGTCAGTGATCAGGATAAGTCATGGCTAAAGCAATTCTGGTAAAATTCACGTTATTGTTGCACAATTAGAAACAGTTTCGACACTGGTCCACACATTTACACTTCTAAAGATGAAATAAAGGTTTGACCTGTGCAAGTCGGTGCGGCGGTTGGCGGGCAGCGAGGTTACGGGCAGCACGGCACACATACAAGCGCGGCTAAGGCTCACGCTACATTAGGCACTTTCCATCTTCTTAGCGTCGTAATCTTTCCAATATTGTGCCTCAGAATATAGCCATGCCAGGTAGTCGTCGGAATCGGTGTACCCGAGGCTCAATGTAATCCACTTTTCCTAGGTAGCCTCCACGGTACAGTACTTGTTCCTCGGATCAATTTACCACTCTGACTGTTACTGACTCTCGCCTCCGACTGACTGTTGTGCCCGTTGCGCCGAACCGCGCCCAGTGTGCGTTTTCCCGCGCTCGCCTGCCTCCACCTTTTCCCGCTCACCTACAGGTAGGGTATTCACCACAGGTTTTCTATTACACATATTCTAATGCATTACCTACGTATGGACCAAGTGTTTAAATTACAATTTCCACATTTTACAATATTTTTAACATTAAGTACACTTTCTTTTGATTATCACATTCTCTGAAATCTAACATAAATAATAATATTCATTACAAAAGTTACTCGCAGTTTCTTTAACATCACTATACGAGCCGAAAAAGAAGTTCAAAACCCTGCCAAAATTAACTTATCTAAACTCATAAAGGAAAAAATTATTATAGATACAGTTGTCGTTACATGGTGACACAGGAAACGCTCAAAACATTGACCGTACGAAGACTGTTTTCTTGTACTTAAGTCAGCATTGTGCCTCTTATATTTATTTCCGATGAAATTTCTGTGTTTCATCGTGAATGGGAAGGTCCAAGGGATATAGTAAACCTGCAGAGGTGCATCGGAAGTAAAACTGATGACACAGGAAAAGCTCAAAACATAGACAGTAGGAAGACTCAGTCTTCCTGTACTTAAGACGGCATTGTGTCTCTTATATTTTATTCCGATGCAATTTCTGTGTTTCATCGTCAATGGGAAGGTCCAAGGGATACAGTAAACCTGCAGAGGTGCATCGGAATGTAAAACTGGTCACACAGGAAACGCTCAAAACATAGACAGTAGGAAGACTCAGTCTTCCTATACTTAAGTCGGCATTGTGTCTCTTATATATATTTCCGATGAAATTTCTGTGTTTCATCGTGAATGGGAAGGTCCAAGGGATATAGTAAACCTGCAGAGTTGCATCGGAAAGTAAAACTGATGACACAGGAAACGCTCAAAACATAGACAGTAGGAAGACTCAGTCTTCCTATACTTAAGTCGGCATTGTGTCTCTTATATTTATTACCGATGAAATTTCTGTGTTTCATCGTGAATGGGAAGGTCCAAGGGATATAGTAAACCTGCAGATTTGCATGGGAATGTAAAACTAGTGAAACAGGAAACGCTCAAAACATAGAGAGTAGGAAGACTCAGTCTTCCTGTACTTAAGTCGGCATTGTGTCTCTTATATTTAATTCCGATGCAATTTCTGTGTTTCATCGTCAATGGGAAGGTCCAAGGGATACAGTAATCCTGCAGAGGTGCATCGGAATGAAAAACTGGTGACCCAGGAAACGATCAAAACATAGACAGTAGGAAGACTCAGTCTTCCTGTACTTAAGTCGGCATTGTGTCTCTTATATTTATTTCCGATGAAATTTCTGTGTTTCGTCGTAATGGGAAGGTCCAAGGGATGTAGTAAACCTGGAGAGGTGCATCGGAAAGTAAAAGTGATGACACAGGAAACGCTCAAAACATAGACTGTAGGACGACTCAGTCTTCCTGTACTTAAGTCGGCATTGTGTCTCTTACATTTAATTCCGATGCAATTTCTGTGTTTCATCGTCAATGGGAAGGTCCAAGGGATACAGTAAACCTGCAGATTTGCATCGGAACGTAAAACTAGTGACACAGGAAACGCTCAAAACATAGACAGTAGGAAGACTCAGTCTTCCTGTACTTAAGTCGGCAATGTGTCTCTTATATTTAATTCCGATGCGATTTCTGTGTTTCATCGACAATGGGAAGGTCCAAGGGATATAGTAAACCGGCAGAGGTGCATCGGAATGTAAAACTGGTGACACAGGAAACGCTCAAAACATTGACAGTACGAAGACTGTTTTCTTGTACTTAGGTCGGCATTGTGTCTCTTATATTTATTTCCGATGAAATTTCTGTGTTTCATCGTGAATGGGAAGGTCCAAGGGATATAGTAAACCTGCAGAGGTGCATCGGAAGTAAAACTGATGACACAGGAAAAGCTCAAAACATAGACAGTAGGAAGACTCAGTCTTCCTGTACTTAAGACGGCATTGTGTCTCTTATATTTAATTTCGATGCAATTTCTGTGTTTCATCGTCAATGGGGAGGTCCAAGGGATACAGGAAACCTGCAGAGGTGCATCGGAATATAAAACTGGTGACGCAGGAAACGATCAAAGCATAGACAGTAGGAAAACTCAGTCTTCCTGTACTTAAGTCGGCATTGTGTCTCTTATATTTACTTCCGATGAAATTTCTGTGTTTCATCGTGAATGGGAAGGTCCAAGGGATATAGTAAACCTGCAGAGGTGCATCGGAACGTAAAACTGATGACACAGTAATCGTTCAAAGCATAGACAGTAGGAAGACTTAGTCTTCCTGTACTTAAATCGGCATTGTGCCTCTTATATTATTTCCGATGCAATTTCTGTGTTTCATCGTAAATGGGAAGTTCCAAGGAATACAGTAAACCTGCAGATGTGCATCGAAATGTAATACTGGTGACACAGGAAACGCTCAAAACATAGACAGTAGGAAGACTCAGTCTTCCTGTACTTAAGTCGGCATTGTGTCTCTTATATTTAACTCCAATGCAATTTATGTGTTTCATTGTCAATGGGAAGGTCCAATGGATACAGTAAACCTGCAGAGCTGCATCAGAATGTAAAACTGGTGACACAGGAAACGCTCAAAACATAGACAGTAGGAAGACTCAGTCTTCCTATACTTAAGTCGGCATTGTGTCTCTTATATTTATTTCCGATGAAATTTCTGTGTTTCATCGTGAATGGGAAGTTCCAAGGGATATAGTAAACCTACAGAGGTGCATCGGAAAGTAAAGCTGATGACACAGGAATCGTTCAAAGCATAGACAGTAGGAAGACTCAGTCTTCCTGTACGTAAGTCGGCATTGTGTCTCTTATATTTAATTCCGATGCGATTTCGGTGTTTCATCGACAATGGGAAGGTCCAAGGGATATAGTAAACCTGCAGAGGTGCATCGGAAAGTAAAACTGATGACACAGGAAACGCTCAAAACATAGACAGTAGGAAGACTCAGTCTTCCTGTACTTAAGTCGGCATTGTGTCTCTTATATTTAATTCCGAGGCAATTTCTGTGTTTCATCGTCAATGGGAAGGTCCAAGGGATACAGTAAACCTGCAGAGGTGAATCAGAATGTAAAACTGGTGACACAGGAAACGCTCAAAACATAGACTGTAGGAAGACTCAGTCTTCCTGTACTTAAGTCGGCATTGTGTCTCTTATATTTAATTCCGATGCAATTTCTGTGTTTCATCGTCAATGGGAAGGTCCGAGGGATATAGTAAACCTGCAGATTTGCATCGGAATGTAAAACTAGTGACACAGGAAACGCTCAAAACATAGACAGTAGGAAGACTTAGTCTTCCTGTACTTAAGTCGGCATTGTGTCTCTTATATATAATTCCGATGCAATTTCTGTGTTTCATTGTCAATGGGAAGGTCCATGGGATACAGTACACCTGCAGAGGTGCATCAGAATGTAAAACTGCTGACACAGGAAACGCTCAAAGCATAGACTGTAGGAAGACTCAGTCTTCCTGTACTTAAGTCGGCATTGTGTCTCTTATATTTAATTCCGATGCAATTTCTGTGTTTCATCGTCTATGGGAAGGTCCTAGGGATACAGTAAACCTGCAGATTTGCATCGGAATGTAAAACTAGTGACACAGGAAACGCTCAAAACATAGACAGTAGGAAGACTCAGTCTTCCTGTAGTTAAGACGGCATTGTGTCTCTTATATTTAATACCGATGAAATTTCTGTGTTTCATCGTGAATGGGTAGGTCCAAGGGATATAGTGAACCTGCAGAGGTGCATCGGAAAGTAAAACTGATTACACAGGAATCGTTCAAAACATAATCAGTAGGATGACTTAGTCTTCCTGTACTTAAGTCGGCATTGTGTCTCTTATATTTAATTCCGATGCCATTTCTGTGTTTCATCGTCAATGAGAAGGTCCAAGGAATACAGTAAACCTGCAGAGGTGCATCGGAATGTAAAACTGGTGACACAGGAAACGCTCAAAACATAGACAGTAGGAAGACTCAGTCTTCCTGTACTGAAGTCGGCATTGTGTCTCTTATATTTAATTCAGATGCGATTTCTGTGTTTCATCGACAATGGGAAGGTCCAAGGGATATAGTAAACCGGCAGAGGTGCATCGGAATGTAAAACTGGTGACACAGGAAACGCTCAAGGCATTGACCGTACGAAGACTGTTTTCTTGTACTTAAGTCGGCATTGTGTCTCTTATATTTAATTTCGATGCAATTTCTGTGTTTCATCGTCAATGGGAAGGTCCAAGGGATACAGGAAACCTGCAGAGGTGCATCGGAATGTAAAACTGGTGACTCAGGAAACGCTCAAAACATAGACGGTAGGAAGACTCAGTCTTCCTGTACTTAAGTCGGCATTGTGTCTCTTATATTTAACTCCTATGCAATTTCTGTGTTTCATCGTCAATGGGAAGGTCCAATGGATACAGTAAACCTGCAGAGGTGCATCAGAATGTTAAACTTGTGACACAGGAAACGCTCAAAACATAGACAGTAGGAAGACTCAGTCTTCCTGTACTTAAGTCGGCATTGTGTCTCTTATATTTAATTCCGATGCGATTTCTGTGTTTCATCGACAATGGGAAGGTCCAAGGGATATAGTAAACCGGCAGAGGTGCATCGGAAGGTAAAACTGGTGACACAGGAAACGCTCAAAACATTGACCGTACGAAGACTGTTTTCTTGTACTGAAGTCGGCATTGTGTCTCTTATATTTAATTTCGATGCACTTTCTGTGTTTCATCGTCAATGGGAAGGTCCAAGGGATACAGGAAACCTGCAGAGGTGCATCGGAATGTAAAACTCGTGACTCAGGAAACGCTCAAAACATAGACACTAGGAAAACTCAGTCTTCCTGTACTAAACTCGGCATTGTGTCCCTTATATTTTTTTCCAATGAAATTTCTGTGTATCATTGTGAATGGGAAGGTCCACGGGATATAGTAAACCTGCAGAGGTGCATCGGAAAGTAAAACTGAGGACACAGGAAAAGCTCAAAACATAGACAGTAGGAAGACTTAGTCTTCCTGTACTTAAGTCGGCATTGTGTCTCTTATATTTAATTCCGATGCAATTTGTGTGTTTCATCGTCAATGGGAAGGTCCAAGAGATACAGTAAAATTGCAGAGGTGCATCGGAATGTAAAACTAGTGACATAGGAAACGCTCAAAACATAGACAGTAGGAAGACTCAGTCTTCCTATACTTAAGTCGGCATTGTGTCTCTTATATATATTTCCGATGAAATTTCTGTGTTTCATCGTGAATGGGAAGGTCCAAGGGATATAGTAAACCTGCAGAGGTGCATCGGAAAGTAAAACTGATGACACAGGAAACGCTCAAAACATAGACAGTAGGAAGACTCAGTCTTCCTATACTTAAGTCGGCATTGTGTCTCTTATATTTATTTCCGATGAAATTTCTGTGTTTCGTCGTGAATGAGAAGGTCCAAGGGATATAGTAAACCTGGAGAGGTGCATCGGAAAGTAAAAGTGATGACACAGGAAACGCTCAAAACATAGACTGTAGGACGACTCAGTCTTCCTGTGCTTAAGTCGGCATTGTGTCTCTTACATTTAATTCCGATGCAATTTCTGTGTTTCATCGTCAGTGGGAAGGTCCAAGGGATATAGTAAACCTGCAGATTTGCATCGGAACGTAAAACTAGTGACACAGGAAACGCTCAAAACATAGACAGTAGGAAGACTCAGTCTTCCTGTACTTAAGTCGGCATTGTGTCTCTTATATTTAATTCCGGTGCAATATCTGTGTTTCATCGTCTATGGGAAGGTCCAAGGGATACAGTAAACCTGCAGATTTGCATCGGAATGTAAAACTAGTGACACAGGAAACGCTCAAAACATAGACAGTAGGAAGACTCAGTCTTCCTGTACTTAAGTCGGCATTGTGTCTCTTATATTTAATTCCGATGAAATTTCTGTGTTTCATCGTGAATGGGAAGGTCCAAGGGATATAGCAAACCTGCAGAGGTGCATCGGAAAGTAAAACTGATGACACAGGAATCGTTCAAAACATAGACAGTAGGAAGACTTAGCCTTCCTGTACTTAAGTCGGCATTGTGTCTCTTATATTTAATTCCGATGCAATTTCTGTGTTTCATCGTCAATGGGAAGGTCCCAGGAATACAGTAAACCTGCAGAGGTGCATCGGAATGTAAAACTGGTGACACAGGAAACGCTCAAAACATAGACAGTAGGAAGAGTCAGTCTTCCTGTACTTAAGTCGGCATTGTGTCTCTTATATATAACTCCAATGCAATTTCTGTGTTTCATCGTCAATGGGAAGGTCCAAGGGATACAGTAAACCTGCAGACGTGCATCAGAATGTAAAACTGGTGACACAGGAAACGCTCAAAGCATTGACCGTACGAAGACTGTTTTCTTGTACTTATGTCGGCATTGTGTCTCTTATATTTAATTTCGATGCAATTTCTGTGTTTCATCGTCAATGGGAAGGTCTAAGGGATACAGGAAACCTGCAGAGGTGCATCGGAATGTAAAACTGGTGACTCAGGAAACGCTCAAAACATAGACGGTAGGAAGACTCAGTCTTCCTGTACTGAAGTCGGCATTGTGTCTCTTATATTTAATTCAGATGCGATTTCTGTGTTTCATCGACAATGGGAAGGTCCAAGGGATATAGTAAACCGGCAGAGGTGCATCGGAATGTAAAACTGGTGACACAGGAAACGCTCAAGGCATTGACCGTACGAAGACTGTTTTCTTGTACTTAAGTCGGCATTGTGTCTCTTATATTTAATTTCGATGCAATTTCTGTGTTTCATCGTCTATGGGAAGGTCCTAGGGATACAGTAAACCTGCAGATTTGCATCGGAATGTAAAACTAGTGACACAGGAAACGCTCAAAACATAGACAGTAGGAAGACTCAGTCTTCCTGTAGTTAAGACGGCATTGTGTCTCTTATATTTAATACCGATGAAATTTCTGTGTTTCATCGTGAATGGGTAGGTCCAAGGGATATAGTGAACCTGCAGAGGTGCATCGGAAAGTAAAACTGATTACACAGGAATCGTTCAAAACATAATCAGTAGGATGACTTAGTCTTCCTGTACTTAAGTCGGCATTGTGTCTCTTATATTTAATTCCGATGCCATTTCTGTGTTTCATCGTCAATGAGAAGGTCCAAGGAATACAGTAAACCTGCAGAGGTGCATCGGAATGTAAAACTGGTGACACAGGAAACGCTCAAAACATAGACAGTAGGAAGACTCAGTCTTCCTGTACTGAAGTCGGCATTGTGTCTCTTATATTTAATTCAGATGCGATTTCTGTGTTTCATCGACAATGGGAAGGTCCAAGGGATATAGTAAACCGGCAGAGGTGCATCGGAATGTAAAACTGGTGACACAGGAAACGCTCAAGGCATTGACCGTACGAAGACTGTTTTCTTGTACTTAAGTCGGCATTGTGTCTCTTATATTTAATTTCGATGCAATTTCTGTGTTTCATCGTCAATGGGAAGGTCTAAGGGATACAGGAAACCTGCAGAGGTGCATCGGAATGTAAAACTGGTGACTCAGGAAACGCTCAAAACATAGACGGTAGGAAGACTCAGTCTTCCTGTACTTAAGTCGGCATTGTGTCTCTTATATTTAACTCCTATGCAATTTCTGTGTTTCATCGTCAATGGGAAGGTCCAATGGATACAGTAAACCTGCAGAGGTGCATCAGAATGTTAAACTTGTGACACAGGAAACGCTCAAAACATAGACAGTAGGAAGACTCAGTCTTCCTGTACTTAAGTCGGCATTGTGTCTCTTATATTTCATTCCGATGCGATTTCTGTGTTTCATCGACAATGGGAAGGTCCAAGGGATTTAGTAAACCGGCAGAGGTGCATCGGAAGGTAAAACTGGTGACACAGGAAACGCTCAAAACATTGACCGTACGAAGACTGTTTTCTTGTACTGAAGTCGGCATTGTGTCTCTTATATTTAATTTCGATGCACTTTCTGTGTTTCATCGTCAATGGGAAGGTCCAAGGGATACAGGAAACCTGCAGAGGTGCATCGGAATGTAAAACTGGTGACTCAGGAAACGCTCAAAACATAGACACTAGGAAAACTCAGTCTTCCTGTACTTAACTCGGCATTGTGTCCCTTATATTTTTTTCCGATGAAATTTCTGTGTATCATTGTGAATGGGAAGGTCCACGGGATATAGTAAACCTGCAGAGGTGCATCGGAAAGTAAAACTGAGGACACAGGAAAAGCTCAAAACATAGACAGTAGGAAGACTTAGTCTTCCTGTACTTAAGTCGGCATTGTGTCTCTTATATTTAATTCCGATGCAATTTGTGTGTTTCATCGTCAATGGGAAGGTCCAAGAGATACAGTAAAATTGCAGAGGTGCATCGGAATGTAAAACTAGTGACATAGGAAACGCTCAAAACATAGACAGTAGGAAGACTCAGTCTTCCTGTGCTTAAGTAGGCATTGTGTCTCTTAAATCTAACTGCGATGCATTTTCTGTGTTTCATCGTCACTGTGAAGGTCCAAGGGATACAGTAAACCTGCAGAGGTGCATCAGAAAGTAAAACTGGTGACACAGGAAGCGCTCAAAACATAGACAGTAGGAAGACTCAGTCTTCCTGTACTTAAGTCGGCATTGTGTCTCTTATATTTAATGTCGATGCAATTTCTGTGTTTCATCGTCAATGGGAAGGTCCAAGGGATACAGGAAACCTGCAGAGGGGTATCGGAATGAAAAACTGGTGACTCAGGAAACGCTCAAAGCATAGACAGTAGGAAGACTCAGTCTTCCTGTACTTCAGTCAGCATTGTGTCCCTTATATTTATTTCCGATGAAATTTCTGTGTTTTATCGTGAATGGGAAGGTCGGAGGGATATAGTTAACCTGCAGACGTGCATCGGAATGTAAAACTGATGACACAGGAATGCTCAAAACATTGACAGTAGGAAGACTCAGTCTTCCTGTACTTAAGTCGGCATTGTGTCTCTTATACTTAATTCCGATACGATTTCTGTGTTTCATCGACAATGGGAAGGGGCAAGGGATACAGTAAACCTGCAGAGGTGCATCAGAATGTAAAACTGGTGACACAGGAAACGCTCAAAACATAGACAGTAGGAAGACTTAGTCTTCCTGTACTTAAGTCGGCATTGTGTCTCTTATATTTAATTCCGATGCGATTTCTGTGTTTCATCGACAATGGGAATGTCGAAGGGATATAGTAAACCGGCAGAGGTGCATCGGAAGGTAAAACTGGTGACACAGGAAACGCTCAAAACATTGACCGTACGAAGACTGTTTTCTTGTACTTAAGTCGGCATTGTGTCTCTTATATTTAATTTCGATGCAATTTCTGTGTTTCATCGTCAATGGGAAGGTCCAAGGGATACAGGAAACCTGCAGAGGTGCATCGGAATGTAAAACTGGTGACTCAGGAAACGCTCAAAACATAGACAGTAGGAAGACTCAGTCTTCCTGTACTAAAGTCGGCATTGTGTCTCTTATATTTAATTCCGATGCAATTTCTGCGTTTCATCGTCAATGGGAAGGTCCAAGGGATATAGTAAACCTGCAGAGGTGCATCGGAATGTAAAACTGGTGACCCAGGAAACGATCAAAACATAGACAGTAGGAAGACTCAGTCTTCCTGTACTTAAGTCGGCATTGTGTCTCTTATATTTAATTCCGATGCAATTTCTGTGTTTCATCGTCAATGGGAAGGTCCAAGGAATACAGTAAACCTGCAGAGGTGCATCGGAATGTAAAACTGGTGACACAGGAAACGCTCAAAACATAAACAGTAGGAAGACTCAATCTTCCTGTACTTAAGTCGGCATTATGTCTCTTATATTTAACTCCAATGCAATTTCTGTGTTTCATCGTCAATGGGAAGGTCCAATGGATACAGTAAACGTGCAGAGGTGCATCAGAATGTAAAACTGGTGACACAGGAAACGCTCAAAACATAGACAGTAGGAAGACTCAGTCTTCCTGTACTTAAGTCGGCATTGTGTCTCTTATATTTAATTCCGATGCGATTACTGTGTTTCATCGACAATGGGAAGGTCCAAGGGATATAGTAAACCGGCAGAGGTGCATCGGAAGGTAAAACTGGTGACACAGGAAACGCTCAAAACATTGACCGTACGAAGGCTGTTTTCTTGTACTTAAGTCGGCATTGTGTCTCTTATATTTAATTTCGATGCAATTTCTGTGTTTCATCGTCAATGGGAAGGTCCAAGGGATATAGTAAACCTGCAGAGGTGCATCGGAATGTAAAACTGGTGACTCAGGAAACGCTCAAAACATAGACACTAGGAAGACTCAGTCTTCCTGTACTAAAGTCGGCATTGTGTCTCTTATATATTTTTCCAATGAAATTTCTGTGTTTCATTGTGAATGGGAAGGTCCACGGGATA
Source organism: Schistocerca nitens (assembly GCF_023898315.1). Classification (NCBI taxonomy): domain Eukaryota; kingdom Metazoa; phylum Arthropoda; class Insecta; order Orthoptera; family Acrididae; genus Schistocerca; species Schistocerca nitens. The sequence continues at coordinate 765,658,434 of NC_064619.1, forward strand.
TAGTAAACCTGCAGAGGTGCATCGGAAAGTAAAACTGATGACACAGGAAAAGCTCAAAACATAGACAGTAGGAAGACTTAGTCTTCCTGTACTTAAGTCGGCATTGTGTCTCTTATATTTAATTCCGATGCAATTTCTGTGTTTCATCGTCAATGGGAAGGTCCAAGAGATACAGTAAAATTGCAGAGGTGCATCGGAATGTAAAACTAGTGACATAGGAAACGCTCAAAACATAGACAGTAGGAAGACTCAGTCTTCCTGTACTTAAGTCGGCATTGTGTCTCTTATATATTTTATTCCGATGCAATTTCTGCGTTTCATCGTCAATGGGAAGGTCCAAGGGATACAGTAAACCTGCAGAGGTGCATCGGAATGTAAAACTGGTGACACAGGAAACGCTCAAAACATAAACAGTAGGAAGACTCAATCTTCCTGTACTTAAGTCGGCATTATGTCTCTTATATTTAACTCCAATGCAATTTCTGTGTTTCATCGTCAATGGGAAGGTCCAAAGGATACAGTAAACCTGCAGAGGTGCATCAGAATGTAAAACTGGTGACACAGGAAACGCTCAAAACATAGACAGTAGGAAGACTCAGTCTTCCTGTACTTAAGTCGGCATTGTGTCTCTTATATTTAATTCCGATGCGATTACTGTGTTTCATCGACAATGGGAAGGTCCAAGGGATATAGTAAACCGGCAGAGGTGCATCGGAAGGTAAAACTGGTGACACAGGAAACGCTCAAAACATTGACCGTACGAAGGCTGTTTTCTTGTACTTAAGTCGGCATTGTGTCTCTTATATTTAATTTCGATGCAATTTCTGTGTTTCATCGTCAATGGGAAGGTCCAAGGGATATAGTAAACCTGCAGAGGTGCATCGGAATGTAAAACTGGTGACTCAGGAAACGCTCAAAACATAGACACTAGGAAGACTCAGTCTTCCTGTACTAAAGTCGGCATTGTGTCTCTTATATATTTTTCCAATGAAATTTCTGTGTTTCATTGTGAATGGGAAGGTCCACGGGATATAGTAAACCTGCAGAGGTGCATCGGAAAGTAAAACTGATGACACAGGAAAAGCTCAAAACATAGACAGTAGGAAGACTTAGTCTTCCTGTACTTAAGTCGGCATTGTGTCTCTTATATTTAATTCCGATGCAATTTCTGTGTTTCATCGTCAATGGGAAGGTCCAAGAGATACAGTAAAATTGCAGAGGTGCATCGGAATGTAAAACTAGTGACATAGGAAACGCTCAAAACATAGACAGTAGGAAGACTCAGTCTTCCTGTACTTAAGTCGGCATTGTGTCTCTTATATATTTTATTCCGATGCAATTTCTGCGTTTCATCGTCAATGGGAAGGTCCAAGGGATACAGTAAACCTGCAGAGGTGCATCGGAATGTAAAACTACTGACACAGGAAACGCACAAAACATAGACAGCAGGAAGACTCAGTCTTCCTGTACTTAAGTCGGCATTGTGTCTCTTATATTTAAATCCGATGCAATTTCTGTGTTTCATCGTCAATGGGAAGGTCCAATGGATACAGTAAACCTGCAGAGGTGCATCAGAATGTAAAACTGGTGACACAGGAAACGCTCAAAACATAGACAGTAGGAAGACTCAGTCTTCCTGTACTTAAGTCGGCATTGTGTCTCTTATATTTAATTCCGATGCGATTTCTGTGTTTCATCGACAATGGGAAGGTCCAAGGGATATAGTAAACCGGCAGAGGTGCATCGGAATGTAAAACTGGTGACACAGGAAACGCTCAAAACATTGACCGTACGAAGACTGTTTTCTTGTGCTTAAGTCGGCATTGTGTCTCTTATATTTAATGTCGATGCAATTTCTGTGTTTCATCGTCAATGGGAAGGTCCATGGGATACAGGAAACCTGCAGAGGTGCATCGAAATGTAAAACCTGTGACTCAGGAAACGCTCAAAGCATAGACAGTAGGAAGACTCAGTCTTCCTGTACTTAAGTCGGCATTGTGTCTCTTATATTTATTTCCGATGAAATTTCTGTGTTTTATCGTGAATGGGAAGGTCCAAGGGATATAGTAAACCTGCAGAGGTGCATCGGAAAGTAAAACTGATGACACAGGAAAAGCTCAAAACATTTACAGTAGGAAGACTTAGTCTTCCTGTACTTAAGTCGGCATTGTGTCTCTTATATTTAAATCCGATGCAATTTCTGTTTTTCATCGTCAATGGGAAGGTCCAAGGAATACAGTAAACCTGCAGAGGTGCATCGGTATGTAAAACTGGTGACACAGGAAACGCTCAAAACATAAACAGTAGGAAGACTCAGTCTTCCTGTACTTAAGTCGGCATTGTGTCTCTTATATTTAATTCCGATACGATTTCTGTGTTTCATCGACAATGGGAAGGGGCAAGGGATACAGTAAACCGGCATAGGTGCTTCGGAATGTAAAACTGGCGACACAGGAAACGCTCAAAACATAGACCGTAAGAAGACTCAGTTTTCTTGTACTTAAGTCGGCGATGTGTCTCTTATATTTAAATTCCGATGCAATTTCTGTGTTTCATCGTCACTGTGAAGGTCCAATGGATACAGTAAACCTGTAGAGATGCATCGGAATGCAAAACTGGTGACACAGGAAACGCTCAAATTATAGACAGTAGGAAGACTCAGTCTTCCTGTGCTTAAGTAGGCATTGTGTCTCTTAAATCTAACTCCGATGCAATTTCTGTGTTTCATCGTCACTGTGACGGTCCAGGGGATACAGTAAACCTGCAGAGGTGCATCAGAAAGTAAAACTGGTGACACAGGAAGCGCTCAAAACATAGACAGTAGGAAGACTCAGTCTTCCTGTACTTAAGTCGGCATTGTGTCTCTTATATTTAATTCCCATGCAATTTCTGTGTTTCATCGTCAATGGGAAGGTCCAAGGGATACAGTAAACCTGCAGAGGTGCATCGGAATGTAAAACTAGTGAGACAGGAAACGCTCAAAACATAGACAGTAGGAAGACTCAGTCTTCCTGTACTTAAGTCGGCATTGTGTCTCTTGTATTTAATTCCGATGCAATTTCTGTGTTTCATCGTCCATGTGAAGGTCCAAGGGATACAGTAAACCTGCAGAGGTGCATCGGAATGTAAAGCTGGTGACACAGGAAACGCTCAAAACATAGACAGTAGGAAGGCTCAGTCTTCCTATACTTAAGTCGGCATTGTGTCTCTTATATTTATTTCCGATGAAATTTCTGTGTTTCATCGTGAATGGGAAGGTCTAAGGGATATAGTAAACCTGCAAAGGTGCATCGGAAAGTAAAACTTATGACACAGGAAACGCTCAAAACAAAGACAGTAGGAAGACTTAGTCTTCCTGTACTTAAGCTGGCATTGTGTCTCTTATATTTAATTCCGATGCAATTTCTGTGTTTCATCGTCACAGTGAAGCTCCAATTGATACAGTAAACCTGTAGAGGTGCATCGGAAAATAAAACTGGTGACACAGGAAACGCTCAGATTATAGACAGTAGGATGACTCAGTCTTCCTGTACTTAAGTCGGCATTGTGTCTCTTCTATTTAGTTCCGATGCAATTTCTGTGTTTCATCGTCAATGGGAATGTACAAGGGATACAGTAAACCTGCAGAGGTGCATCAGAATGTAAAACTGGTGACACAGGAAACGCTCAAAACATAGACTGTAGGAAGACTCAGTCTTCCCGTACTTAAGTCGGACTTGTGTCTCTTATATTTAATTCAGATGCAATTTCTGTGTTTCATCGTCAAAGGGAAGGTCCAAGGGATATAGTAAACCTGCAGATTTGCATCGGAATGTAAAACTAGTGACACAGGAAACGCTCAAAACATAGACAGTAGGAAGACTCAGTGTTCCTGTACTTAAGTCGGCATTGTGTCTCTTATATTTAATTCCGATGCAATTTCTGTGTTTCATCGTCAATGGGAAGGTCCAAGTGATACAGTAAACCTGCAGAGGTGCATCGGAATGTAAAACTGGTGACCCAGGAAACGATCAAAACATAGACAGTAGGAAGACTCAGTCTTCCTGTACTTAAGTCGGCATTGTGTCTCTTATATTTAACTCCAATGCAATTTCTGTGTTTCATCGTCAATGGGAAGGTCCAATGGATACATTAAACCTGCAGAGGTGCATCAGAATGTAAAACTGGTGACACAGGAAACGCTCAAAACATAGACAGTAGGAAGACTCAGTCTTCCTGTACTTAAGTCGGCATTGTGTCTCTTATATTTAATTCCGATGCGATTTCTGTGTTTCATCGACAATGGGAAGGTCCAAGGGATATAGTAAACCGGCAGAGGTGCATCGGAAGGTAAAACTGGTGACACAGGAAACGCTCAAAACATTGACCGTACGAAGACTGTTTTCTTGTACTTAAGTCGGCATTGTGTCTCTTATATTTAATTTCAATGCAATTTCTGTGTTTCATCGTCAATGGGAAGGTCCAAGGGATACAGGAAATCTGCAGAGGTGCATCGGAATGTAAAACTGGTGACTCAGGAAACGCTCAAAACATAGACACTAGGAAGACTCAGTCTTCCTGTACTAAAGTCGGCATTGTGTCTCTTATATTTAATTCCGATGCAATTTCTGCGTTTCATCGTCAATGGGAAGGTCCAAGGGATATAGTAAACCTGCAGATTTGCATCGGAATGTAAAACTAGTGACACAGGAAACGCTCAAAGCATAGACAGTAGGAAGACACAGTCTTCCTGTACCTAAGTCGGCATTGTGTCTCTTATATTTAATTCCGATGCAATTTCTGTGTTTCATCGTCAATGGGAAGTTCCAAGGGATACAGTAAACCTGCAGAGGTGCATCGGAATGTAAAACTGGTGACCCAGGAAACGATCAAAACATAGACAGTAGGAAGACTCAGTCTTCCTGTACTTAAGACGGCATTGTGTCTCTTATATTTATTTCCGATGAAATTTCTGTGTTTCATCGTGAATGGGAAGGTCCAAGGGATATAGTAAACCTGCAGAGGTGCATCGGAAAGTAAAACTGATGACACAGGAATCGTTCAAACATAGACAGTAGGAAGACTTAGTCTTCCTGTACTTAAGTCGGCATCGTGTCTCTTATATTTAATTCCGATGCAATTTCTGTGTTTCATCGTCAATGGGAAGGTCCAAGGAATACAGTAAACCTGCAGAGGTGCATCGGAATGTAAAACTGGTGACACAGGAAACGTTCAAAACATAAACAGTAGGAAGACTCAGTCTTCCTGTACTTAAGTCGGCATTGTGTCTCTTATATTTAACTCCAATGCAATTTCTGTGTTTCATCGTCAATGGGAAGGTCCAATGGATACAGTAAACCTGCAGAGGTGCATCAGAATGTAAAACTGGTGACACAGGAAAAGCTCAAAACATAGACAGTAGGAAGACTCAGTCTTCCTGTACTTAAGTCGGCATTGTGTCTCTTATATTTAATTCCGATGCGATTTCTGTGTTTCATCGACAATGGGAAGGTCCAAGGGCTATAGTAAACCGGCAGAGGTGCATCGGAAGGTAAAACTGGTGACACAGGAAACGCTCAAAACATTGACCGTACGAAGGCTGTTTTCTTGTACTTAAGTCGGCATTGTGTCTCTTATATTTAATTTCGATGCAATTTCTGTGTTTCATCGTCAATGGGAAGGTCCAAGGGATACAGGAAACCTGCAGAGGTGCATCGGAATGTAAAACTGGTGACTCAGGAAACGCTCAAAACATAGACACTAGGAAGACTCAGTCTTCCTGTACTAAAGTCGGCATTGTGTCTCTTATATATTTTTCCAATGAAATTTCTGTGTTTCATTGTGAATGGGAAGGTCCACGGGATATAGTAAACTTGCAGAGGTGCATCGGTAAGTAAAACTGATGACACAGGAAAAGTTCAAATCATTGACAGTAGGAAAACTTAGTCTTCCTGTACTTAATTCGGCATTGTGTCTCTTATATTTAATTCCGATGCAATTTCTGTGTTTCATCGTCAATGGGAAGGTCCAAGAGATACAGTAAAATTGCAGAGGTGCATCGGAATGTAAAACTAGTGACATAGGAAACGCTCAAAACATAGACAGTAGGAAGACTCAGTCTTCCTGTACTTAAGTCGGCATTGTGTCTCTTATATTTAATTCCGATGCGATTTCTGTGTTTCATCGACAATGGGAAGGTCCAAGGGATATAGCAAACCGGCAGAGGTGCATCGGAATGTAAAACTGGTGACACAGGAAACGCTCAAAACATTGACCGTACGAAGACTGTTTTCTTGTACTTAAGTCGGCATTGTGTCTCTTATATTTAATGTCGATGCAATTTCTGTGTTTCATCGTCAATGGGAAGGTCCATGGGATACAGGAAACCTGCAGAGGTGCATCGAAATGTAAAACCTGTGACTCAGGAAACGCTCAAAGCATAGACAGTAGGAAGACTAAGTCTTCCTGTACTTAAGTCGGCATTGTGTCTCTTATATTTATTTCCGATGAAATTTCTGTGTTTTATCGTGAATGGGAAGGTCCAAGGGATATAGTAAACCTGCAGAGGTGCATCGGAAAGTAAAACTGATGACACAGGAAAAGCTCAAAACATTTACAGTAGGAAGACTTAGTCTTCCTGTACTTAAGTCGGCATTGTGTCTCTTATATTTAAATCCGATGCAATTTCTGTTTTTCATCGTCAATGGGAAGGTCCAAGGAATACAGTAAACCTGCAGAGGTGCATCGGTATGTAAAACTGGTGACACAGGAAACGCTCAAAGCATAAACAGTAGGAAGACTCAGTCTTCCTGTACTTAAGTCGGCATTGTGTCTCTTATATTTAATTCCGATACGATTTCTGTGTTTCATCGACAATGGGAAGGGGCAAGGGATACAGTAAACCGGCATAGGTGCTTCGGAATGTAAAACTGACGACACAGGAAACGCTCAAAACATAGACCGTAAGAAGACTCAGTTTTCTTGTACTTAAGTCGGCGATGTGTCTCTTATATTTAAATTCCGATGCAATTTCTGTGTTTCATCGTCACTGTGAAGGTCCAATGGATACAGTAAACCTGTAGAGATGCATCGGAATGCAAAACTGGTGACACAGGAAACGCTCAAATTATAGACAGTAGGAAGACTCAGTCTTCCTGTGCTTAAGTAGGCATTGTGTCTCTTAAATCTAACTCCGATGCAATTTCTGTGTTTCATCGTCACTGTGAAGGTCCAGGGGATACAGTAAACCTGCAGAGGTGCATCAGAAAGTAAAACTGGTGACACAGGAAGCGCTCAAAGCATAGACAGTAGGAAGACTCAGTCTTCCTGTACTTAAGTCGGCATTGTGTCTCTTATATTTAATTCCCATGCAATTTCTGTGTTTCATCGTCAATGGGAAGGTCCAAGGGATACAGTAAACCTGCAGAGGTGCATAGGAATGTAAAACTAGTGAGACAGGAAACGCTCAAAACATAGACAGTAGGAAGGCTCAGTCTTCCTATACTTAAGTCGGCATTGTGTCTCTTATATTTGTTTCCGATGAAATTTCTGTGTTTCATCGTGAATGGGAAGGTCTAAGGAATATAGTAAACCTGCAGAGGTGCATCGGAAAGTAAAACTTATGACACAGGAAACGCTCAAAGCAAAGACAGTAGGAAGACTTAGTCTTCCTGTACTTAAGCTGGCATTGTGTCTCTTATATTTAATTCCGATGCAATTTCTGTGTTTCATCGTCACAGTGAAGGTCCAATTGATACAGTAAACCTGTAGAGGTGCATCGGAAAATAAAACTGGTGACACAGGAAACGCTCAGATTATAGACAGTAGGATGACTCAGTCTTCCTGTACTTAAGTCGGCATTGTGTCTCTTCTATTTAGTTCCGATGCAATTTCTGTGTTTCATCGTCAGTGGGAATGTACAAGGGATACAGTATACCTGCAGAGGTGCATCAGAATGTAAAACTGGTGACACAGGAAACGCTCAAAACATAGACTGTAGGAAGACTCAGTCTTCCTGTACTTAAGTCGGACTTGTGTCTCTTATATTTAATTCAGATGCAATTTCTGTGTTTCATCGTCAGTGGGAAGGTCCAAGGGATATAGTAAACCTGCAGATTTGCATCGGAATGTAAAACTAGTGACACAGGAAACGCTCAAAACATAGACAGTAGGAAGACTCAGTCTTCCTGTACTTAAGTCGGCATTGTGTCTCTTATATTTAATTCCGATGCAATTTCTGTGTTTCATCGTCAATGGGAAGGTCCAAGTAATACCGTAAACCTTCAGAGGTGCATCGGAATGTAAAACTGGTGACCCAGGAAACGATCAAAACATAGACAGTAGGAAGACTCAGTCTTCCTGTACTTAAGTCGGCATTGTGTCTCTTATATTTATTTCCGATGAAATTTCTGTGTTTCATCGTGAATAGGAAGGTCCAAGGGATATAGTAAACCTGCAGAGGTGCATCGGAAAGTAAAACTGATGACACAGGAATCGTTCAAACATAGACAGTAGGAAGACTTAGTCTTCCTGTACTTAAGCCGGCATTGTGTCTCTTATATTTAATTCCGATGCAATTTCTGTGTTTCATCGTCAATGGGAAGGTCCAAGAAATACAGTAAACATGCAGAGGTGCATCGGAATGTAAAACTGGTGACACAGGAAACGCTCAAAACATAGACAGTAGGAAGACTCAGTCTTCCTGTACTTAAGTCGGCATTGTGTCTCTTATATTTAATTCCGATGCGATTTCTGTGTTTCATCGACAATGGGAAGGTCCAAGGGATATAGTAAACCGGCAGAGGTGCATCGGAAAGTAAAACTTATGACACAGGAAACGCTCAAAACATTGACCGTACGAAGACTGTTTTCTTGTACTTAAGTCGCCATTGTGTCTCTTATATTTACTTTCGATGCAATTTCTGTGTTTCATCGTCAATGGGAAGGTCCAAGGGATACAGGAAACCTGCAGAGGTGCATCGGAATGTAAAACTGGTGACTCAGGAAACGCTCAAAACATAGACAGTAGGAAGACTCAGTCTTCCTGTACTAAAGTCGGCATTGTATCTCTTATATTTTTTTCCGATGAAATTTCTGTGTTTCATCGTGAATGGGAAGGTCCAACGGGATATAGTAAACCTGCAGAGGTGCATCGGAAAGTAAAACTGATGACGCAGGAAAAGCTCAAAACATAGACAGTAGGAAGACTTAGTCTTCCTGTACTTAAGTCGGCATTGTGTCTCTTATATTTAAATCCGATGCAATTTCTGTTTTTCATCGTCAATGGGAAGGCACAAGGGATACAATAAACCTGCAGACGTTCATCGGAATGTAAAACTAGTGACACAGGAATGCTCAAAAGATAGACAGTAGGAAGACTCAGTTTTCTTGTACTTAAGTCAGCGATATGTCTCTTATATTTAAATTCCGGTGCAATTTCTGTGTTTCATCGTCACTGTGAAGGCCCAAGGGATACAGTAAACCTGTAGAGATGCATCGGAATGCAAAACTGGTGACACAGGAAACGCTCAAATTATAGACAGTAGGAAGACTCAGTCTTCCTGTGCTTAAGTAGGCGTTGTGTCTCTTAAATCTAACTCCGATGCAATTTCTGTGTTTCATCGTCACTGTGAAGGTCCAAGGGATACAGTAAACCTGCAGAGGTGCATCAGAAAGTAAAACTGGTGACACAGGAAGCGCTCAAAACATTGACAGTAGGAAGACTCAGTCTTCCTGTACTTAAGTCGGCATTGTGTCTCTTATATTTAATTCCGATGCAATTTCTGTGTTTCATCGTCAATGGGAAGGTCCAAGGGATACAGTAAACCTGCAGATGTGCATCGGGAAGTAAAACTAGTGACACAGGAAACGCTCAAAACATAGACAGTAGGAAGACTCAGTCTTCCTGTACTTAAGTCGGCATTGTGTCTCTTGTATTTAATTCCGATGCAATTTCTGTGTTTCATCGTCAATGGGAAGGTCCAAGGGATACAGTAAACCTGCAGAGGTTCATCGGAATGTAAAACTGGTGACACAGGAAACGCTCAAATCATAGACAGTGTGAAGACTCAGTCTTCCTATACTTAAGTCGGCTTGTGTCTCTTATATTTATTTCCGATGAAATTTCTGTGTTTCATCGTGAATGGGAAGGTCCAGGGGATATAGTAAACCTGCAGAGGTTCATCGGAAGGTAAAACTGATGACACAGGAAACACTCAAAACAAAGACAGTAGGAAGACTTAGTCTTCCTGTACTTAAGTCGGCATTGTGTCTCTTATATTTAATTCCGATGCAATTTCTGTGTTTCATCGTCACTGTGAAGGTCCAAGGGATACAGTAAACCTGTAGAGGTGCATCGGAAAATAAAACTGGTGCCACAGGAAATGCTCAAATCATAGACAGTAGGAAGACTCAGTCTTCCTGTACTTAAGTCGGCATTGTGTCTCTTATATTTAAATCCGATGCAATTTCTGTTTTTCATCGTCAATGGGAAGGTCCAAGGGATACAGTAAACCTGCAGACGTGCATCGGAATGTAAAACTGATGACACAGGAATGCTCAAAACATAGACAGTAGGAAGACTCAGTCATCCTGTACTTAAGTCGGCATTGTGTCTCTTATATTTAATTCCGATACGATTTCTGTGTTTCATCGACAATTGGGAAGGGGCAAGGGATACAGTAAACCGGCATAGGTGCATCGGAATGTAAAACTGGCGACACAGGAAACGCTCAAAACATAGACCGTAAGAAGACTCAGTTTTCTTGTACTTAAGTCGGCATTGTGTCTCTTATATTGAAATCCCATGCAATTTCTGTGTTTCATTATCAATTTGAAGGTCCAAGGGATACAGTAAACCTGCAGACGTGCATCGGAATGTAAAACTGATGACACAGGAAACGCTCAAAACATAGACAGTAGGAAGACTCAGTCTTCCTGTACTTAAGTCGGCATTGTGTCTCTTGTATTTAATTCCGATGCAATTTCTGTGGTTCATCGTCAATGGGAAGGTCCAAGGGATACAGTAAACCTGCAGAGGTGCATCGGAAGGTAAAACTGGTGACACAGGAAACGCTCAAAACATTCACCGTACGAAGACTGTTTTCTTGTACTTAAGTCGGCATTGTGTCTCTTATATTTAATTTCGATGCAATTTCTGTGTTTCATCGTCAATGGGAAGGTCCAAGGGATACAGGAAACCTGCAGAGGTGCATCGGAATGTAAAACTGGTGAGTCAGGAAACGCTGAAAACATAGACAGTAGGAAGACTCAGTCTTCCTGTACTAAAGTCGGCATTGTGTCTCTTATATTTTTTCCGATGAAATTTCTGTGTTTCATCGTCAATGGGAAGGTCCAAGGGATATAGTAAACCTGCAGAGGTGCATCGGAAAGTAAAACTGATGACACAGGAAAAGCTCAAAACATAGACAGTAGGAAGACTTAGTCTTCCTGTACTTAAGTCGGCATTGTGTCTCTTATATTTAAATCCGATGCAATTTCTGTTTTTCATCGTCAATGGGAAGGTCCGAGGGATACAGTAAACCTGCAGACGTGCATCGGAATGTAAAACTAGTGACACAGGAATGCTCAAAACATAGACAGTAGGAAGACTCAGTATTCCTGTACTTAAGTCGGCATTGTGTCTCTTATATTTAATTCCGATACGATTTCTGTGTTTCATCGACAATGGGAAGGGGCAAGGGATACAGTAAACCGGCATAGGTGCATCGGAATGTAAAACTGGCGACACAGGAAACGCTCAAACCATAGACCGTAAGGAGACTTAGTTTTCTTGTACTTAAGTCGGCGATGTGTCTCTTATATTTAAATTCCGATGCAATTTCTGTGTTTCATCGTCACTGTGAAGGTCCAAGGGATACAGTAAACCTGTAGAGATGCATCGGAATGCAAAACTGGTGACACAGGAAACGCTCAAATTATAGACAGTAGGAAGACTCAGTCTTCCTGTGCTTAAGTAGGCATTGTGTCTCTTAAATCTAACTCCGATGCAATTTCTGTGTTTCAGCGTCACTGTGAAGGTCCAAGGGATACAGTAAACCTGCAGAGGTGCATCAGAAAGTAAAACAGGTGACACATGAAGCGCTCAAAACATAGACAGTAGGAAGACTCAGGCTTCCTGTACTTAAGTCGGCATTGTGTCTCTTATATTTAATTCCGATGCAATTTCTGTGTTTCATCGTCAATGGGAAGGTCCAAGGGATACAGTAAACCTGCAGAGTTGCATCGGAATGTAAAACTGGTGACACAGGAAACGCTCAAAACATAGACAGTAGGAAGACTCAGTCTTCCTGTACTTAAGTCGGCATTGTGTCTCTTATATTTATTTCCGATGAAATTTCTGTGTTTCATCGTGAATGGGAAGGTCCAAGGGATATAGTAAACCTGCAGAGGTGCATCGGAAAGTAAAACTGATGACACAGGAAACGCTCAAAACATAGACAGTAGGAAGACTTAGTCTTCCTGTACTTAAGTCGGCATTGTGTCTCTTATATTTAAATCCGATGAAATTTCTGTTTTTCATCGTCAATGGGAAGGTCCAAGGGATACAGTTAACCTGCAGACGTGCATCGGAATGTAAAACTGATGACACAGGAATGCTGAAAACATAGACAGTAGGAATACTCAGTCTTCCTGTACTAAAGTCGGCATTGTGTCTCTTATATTTAATTCCGATACGATTTCTGTGTTTCATCGACAATGGGAAGGGGCAAGGGATACAGTAAACCGGCATAGGTGCATCGGAATGTAAAACTCGCGACACAGGAAACGCTCAAAACATAGACCGTAAGAAGACTCAGTTTTCTTGTACTTAAGTCGGCGATGTGTCTCTTATATTTAAATTCCGATGCAATTTCTGTGTTTCATCGTCACTGTGAAGGTCCAAGGGATACAGTAAACCTGTAGAGTAGGAAGACTCAGTCTTCCTGTATTTAAGTCGGCATTGTGTCTCTTATATTTAATTCCGATGCAATTTCTGTTCTTCATCGTCAATGGGAAGGTCCAAGGGATACAGTAAACCTGCAGAGGAGCATCAGAATGTAAAACTGGTGACACAGGAAACGCTCAACACATAGACAGTAGGAAGACTCATTCTTCCTGTACTTAAGTCGGCATTGTGTCTCTTATATTTAATTCCGATGCAATTTCTGTGTTTCATCGTCAATGGGAAGGTCCAAGGGATACAGTAAACCCGCAGAGGTGCATCGGAATGTAAAACTAGTGACACAGGAAACGCTCAAATTTTAGACAGTAGGAAGACTCAGTCTTCCTGTACTTAAGTCGGCATTGTGTCTCTTATATTTAAGTCAGATGCAATTTCTGTGTTTCATCGTCAATGGGAAGGTGCAAGGGAAACAGTAAACCTGCAGAGGTGCATCGGAATGTAAAACTGGTGACACAGGAAACGCTCAAATCATAGAGAGTAGGAAGACTCAGTCTTCCTGTACTTAGGTCGGCATTGTGACTCTTATTTTTAATTCCGATGCAATTTCTGCGTTTCATCGTCAATGGGAAGGTCCAAGGGATACAGTAAACCTGCAGAGGTGCATCAGAATGTAAAACTGGTGACACAGGAAACGCTCAAAACATAGACAGTTGGAAGACTCATTCTTCCTGTACTTATGTCGGCATTGTGTCTCTTATATTTAATTCCGATGCGATTTCTGTGTTTCATCGACAATGGGAGGGTCCAAGGGATATAGTAAACCGGCAGAGGTTCATCGGAATGTAAATCAGGTGACACAGGAAACGCTCAAAACATTGACCGTACGAAGACTGTTTTCCTGTACGTATGTCGGCATTGTGTCTCCTATATTTAATTCCGATGCGATTTCTGTGTTTCATCGACAATGGTAAGGTCCAAGGGATATAGTAAACCGGCAGAGGTGCATCGGAATGTAAAACAGGTGACACAGGAAACGCTCAAAACATTGACCGTAAGAAGACTGTTTTCTTGTACTTAAGTCGGTATTGTGTCTCTTATATTTAATTTCGATGCAATTTCTGTTCTTCATCGTCAATGGGAAGTTCCAAGGGATACAGGAAACCTTCAGAGGTGCATCGGAATGTAAATCTGGTGACTCAGGAAACGCTCAAAACATAGACAGTAGGAAGACTCAGTCTTCCTGTACTTAAGTCGGCATTGTGTCTCTTATATTTAATTCCGATGCAATTTCTGTGTTTCATCGTCAGTGGGAAGGTCCAAGGGACACAGTAAACCTGCAGAGGTGCATCGGAATGTGAAACTGGTGACACAGGAAACGCTCAAATCATAGACAGTAGGAAGACTCAGTCTTCCTGTACTTAAGTCGGCATTGTGTCTCTTATATTTAAATCCGATGCAATTTCTGTTTTTCATCGTCAATGGGAAAGCACAAGGGATACAGTAAACCGGCAGACGTTCATCGGAATGTAAAACTAGTGACACAGGAATGCTCAAAAGATAGACAGTAGGAAGACTCAGTTTTCTTGTACTTAAGTCAGCGATATGTCTCTTATATTTAAATTCCGGTGCAATTTCTGTGTTTCATCGTCACTGTGAAGGCCCAAGGGATACAGTAAACCTGTAGAGATGCATCGGAATGCAAAACTGGTGACACAGGAAACGCTCAAATTATAGACAGTAGGAAGACTCAGTCTTCCTGTGCTTAAGTAGGCGTTGTGTCTCTTAAATCTAACTCCGATGCAATTTCTGTGTTTCATCGTCACTGTGAAGGTCCAAGGGATTCAGTAAACCTGCAGAGGTGCATCAGAAAGTAAAACTGGTGACACAGGAAGCGCTCAAAACATTGACAGTAGGAAGACTCAGTCTTCCTGTACTTAAGTCGGCATTGTGTCTCTTATATTTAATTCCGATGCAATTTCTGTGTTTCATCGTCAATGGGAAGGTCCAAGGGATACAGTAAACCTGCAGATGTGCATCGGGATGTAAAACTAGTGACACAGGAAACGCTCAAAACATAGACAGTAGGAAGACTCAGTCTTCCTGTACTTAAGTCGGCATTGTGTCTCTTGTATTTAATTCCGATGCAATTTCTGTGTTTCATCGTCAATGGGAAGGTCCAAGGGATACAGTAAACCTGCAGAGGTTCATCGGAATGTAAAACTGGTGACACAGGAAACGCTCAAATCATAGACAGTGTGAAGACTCAGTCTTCCTATACTTAAGTCGGCTTGTGTCTCTTATATTTATTTCCGATAAAATTTCTGTGTTTCATCGTGAATGGGAAGGTCCAGGGGATATAGTAAACCTGCAGAGGTTCATCGGAAGGTAAAACTGATGACACAGGAAACACTCAAAACAAAGACAGTAGGAAGACTTAGTCTTCCTGTACTTAAGTCGGCATTGTGTCTCTTATATTTAATTCCGATGCAATTTCTGTGTTTCATCGTCACTGTGAAGGTCCAAGGGATACAGTAAACCTGTAGAGGTGCATCGGAAAATAAAACTGGTGCCACAGGAAATGCTCAAATCATAGACAGTAGGAAGACTCAGTCTTCCTGTACTTAAGTCGGCATTGTGTCTCTTATATTTAAATCCGATGCAATTTCTGTTTTTCATCGTCAATGGGAAGGTCCAAGGGATACAGTAAACCTGCAGACGTGCATCGGAATGTAAAACTGATGACACAGGAATGCTCAAAACATAGACAGTAGGAAGACTCAGTCATCCTGTACTTAAGTCGGCATTGTGTCTCTTATATTTAATTCCGATACGATTTCTGTGTTTCATCGACAATTGGGAAGGGGCAAGGGATACAGTAAACCGGCATAGGTGCATCGGAATGTAAAACTGGCGACACAGGAAACGCTCAAAACATAGACCGTAAGAAGACTCAGTTTTCTTGTACTTAAGTCGGCATTGTGTCTCTTATATTGAAATCCCATGCAATTTCTGTGTTTCATAATCAATTTGAAGGTCCAAGGGATACAGTAAACCTGCAGACGTGCATCGGAATGTAAAACTGATGACACAGGAAACGCTCAAAACATAGACAGTAGGAAGACTCAGTCTTCCTGTACTTAAGTCGGCATTGTGTCTCTTGTATTTAATTCCGATGCAATTTCTGTGTTTCATCGTCAATGGGAAGGTCCAAGGGATACAGTAAACCTGCAGAGGTGCATCGGAAGGTAAAACTGGTGACACAGGAAACGCTCAAAACATTCACCGTACGAAGACTGTTTTCTTGTACTTAAGTCGGCATTGTGTCTCTTATATTTAATTTCGATGCAATTTCTGTGTTTCATCGTCAATGGGAAGGTCCAAGGGAAACAGGAAACCTGCAGAGGTGCATCGGAATGTAAAACTGGTGAGTCAGGAAACGCTGAAAACATAGACAGTAGGAAGACTCAGTCTTCCTGTGCTTAAGTAGGCATTGTGTCTCTTAAATCTAACTCCGATGCAATTTCTGTGTTTCAGCGTCACTGTGAAGGTCCAAGGGATACAGTAAACCTGCAGAGGTGCATCAGAAAGTAAAACAGGTGACACATGAAGCGCTCAAAACATAGACAGTAGGAAGACTCAGGCTTCCTGTACTTAAGTCGGCATTGTGTCTCTTATATTTAA
Source organism: Schistocerca nitens (assembly GCF_023898315.1). Classification (NCBI taxonomy): domain Eukaryota; kingdom Metazoa; phylum Arthropoda; class Insecta; order Orthoptera; family Acrididae; genus Schistocerca; species Schistocerca nitens. The sequence continues at coordinate 765,674,998 of NC_064619.1, forward strand.
TTCCGATGCAATTTCTGTGTTTCATCGTCAATGGGTAGGTCCAAGGGATACAGTAAACCTGCAGAGTTGCATCGGAATGTAAAACTGGTGACACAGGAAACGCTCAAAACATAGACAGTAGGAAGACTCAGTCTTCCTGTACTTAAGTCGGCATTGTGTCTCTTATATTTATTTCCGATGAAATTTCTGTGTTTCATCGTGAATGGGAAGGTCCAAGGGATATAGTAAACCTGCAGAGGTGCATCGGAAAGTAAAACTGATGACACAGGAAACGCTCAAAACATAGACAGTAGGAAGACTTAGTCTTCCTGTACTTAAGTCGGCATTGTGTCCCTTATATTTAAATCCGATGAAATTTCTGTTTTTCATCGTCAATGGGAAGGTCCAAGGGATACAGTTAACCTGCAGACGTGCATCGGAATGTAAAACTGATGACACAGGAATGCTGAAAACATAGACAGTAGGAAGACTCAGTCTTCCTGTACTAAAGTCGGCATTGTGTCTCTTATATTTAATTCCGATACGATTTCTGTGTTTCATCGTCAATGGGAAGGTGCAAGGGAAACAGTAAACCTGCAGAGGTGCATCGGAATGTAAAACTGGTGACACAGGAAACGCTCAAATCATAGAGAGTAGGAAGCCTCAGTCTTCCTGTACTTAGGTCGGCATTGTGACTCTTATTTTTAATTCCGATGCAATTTCTGCGTTTCATCGTCAATGGGAAGGTCCAAGGGATACAGTAAACCTGCAGAGGTGCATCAGAATGTAAAACTGGTGACACAGGAAACGCTCAAAACATAGACAGTTGGAAGACTCAGTCTTCCTGTACTTATGTCGGCATTGTGTCTCTTATATTTAATTCCGATGCGATTTCTGTGTTTCATCGACAATGGGAAGGTCCAAGGGATATAGTAAACCGGCAGAGGTTCATCGGAATGTAAATCAGGTGACACAGGAAACGCTCAAAACATTGACCGTACGAAGACTGTTTTCCTGTACGTATGTCGGCATTGTGTCTCCTATATTTAATTCCGATGCGATTTCTGTGTTTCATCGACAATGGTAAGGTCCAAGGGATATAGTAAACCGGCAGAGGTGCATCGGAATGTAAAACAGGTGACACAGGAAACGCTCAAAACATTGACCGTAAGAAGACTGTTTTCTTGTACTTAAGTCGGTATTGTGTCTCTTATATTTAATTTCGATGTAATTTCTGTTCTTCATCGTCAATGGGAAGTTCCAAGGGATACAGGAAACCTTCAGAGGTGCATCGGAATGTAAATCTGGTGACTCAGGAAACACTCAAAACATAGACAGTAGGAAGACTCAGTCTTCCTGTACTTAAGTCGGCATTGTGTCTCTTATATTTAATTCCGATGCAATTTCTGTGTTTCATCGTCAGTGGGAAGGTCCAAGGGACACAGTAAACCTGCAGAGGTGCATCGGAATGTGAAACTGGTGACACAGGAAACGCTCAAATCATGGACAGTAGGAAGACTCAGTCTTCCTGTACTTAAGTCGGCATTGTGTCTCTTATATTTAAATCCGATGCAATTTCTGTTTTTCATCGTCAATGGGAAGGCACAAGGGATACAGTAAACCTGCAGACGTTCATCGGAATGTAAAACTAGTGACACAGGAATGCTCAAAAGATAGACAGTAGGAAGACTCAGTTTTCTTGTACTTAAGTCAGCGATATGTCTCTTATATTTAAATTCCGGTGCAATTTCTGTGTTTCATCGTCACTGTGAAGGCCCAAGGGATACAGTAAACCTGTAGAGATGCATCGGAATGCAAAACTGGTGACACAGGAAACGCTCAAATTATAGACAGTAGGAAGACTCAGTCTTCCTGTGCTTAAGTAGGCGTTGTGTCTCTTAAATCTAACTCCGATGCAATTTCTGTGTTTCATCGTCACTGTGAAGGTCCAAGGGATACAGTAAACCTGCAGAGGTGCATCAGAAAGTAAAACTGGTGACACAGGAAGCGCTCAAAACATTGACAGTAGGAAGACTCAGTCTTCCTGTACTTAAGTCGGCATTGTGTCTCTTATATTTAATTCCGATGCAATTTCTGTGTTTCATCGTCAATGGGAAGGTCCAAGGGATACAGTAAACCTGCAGATGTGCATCGGGATGTAAAACTAGTGACACAGGAAACGCTCAAAACATAGACAGTAGGAAGACTCAGTCTTCCTGTACTTAAGTCGGCATTGTGTCTCTTGTATTTAATTCCGATGCAATTTCTGTGTTTCATCGTCAATGGGAAGGTCCAAGGGATACAGTAAACCTGCAGAGGTTCATCGGAATGTAAAACTGGTGACACAGGAAACGCTCAAATCATAGACAGTGTGAAGACTCAGTCTTCCTATACTTAAGTCGGCTTGTGTCTCTTATATTTATTTCCGATGCAATTTCTGTGTTTCATCGTGAATGGGAAGGTCCAGGGGATATAGTAAACCTGCAGAGGTTCATCGGAAGGTAAAACTGATGACACAGGAAACACTCAAAACAAAGACAGTAGGAAGACTTAGTCTTCCTGTACTTAAGTCGGCATTGTGTCTCTTATATTTAATTCCGATGCAATTTCTGTGTTTCATCGTCACTGTGAAGGTCCAAGGGATACAGTAAACCTGTAGAGGTGCATCGGAAAATAAAACTGGTGCCACAGGAAATGCTCAAATCATAGACAGTAGGAAGACTCAGTCTTCCTGTACTTAAGTCGGCATTGTGTCTCTTATATTTAAATCCGATGCAATTTCTGTTTTTCATCGTCAATGGGAAGGTCCGAGGGATACAGTAAACCTGCAGACGTGCATCGGAATGTAAAACTAGTGACACAGGAATGCTCAAACCATAGACAGTAGGAAGACTCAGTATTCCTGTACTTAAGTCGGCATTGTGTCTCTTATATTTAATTCCGATACGATTTCTGTGTTTCATCGACAATGGGAAGGGGCAAGGGATACAGTAAACCGGCATAGGTGCATCGGAATGTAAAACTGGCGACACAGGAAACGCTCAAACCATAGACCGTAAGAAGACTCAGTTTTCTTGTACTTAAGTCGGCGATGTGTCTCTTATATTTAAATTCCGATGCAATTTCTGTGTTTCATCGTCACTGTGAAGGTCCAAGGGATACAGTAAACCTGTAGAGATGCATCGGAATGCAAAACTGGTGACACAGGAAACGCTCAAATTATAGACAGTAGGAAGACTCAGTCTTCCTGTGCTTAAGTAGGCATTGTGTCTCTTAAATCTAACTCCGATGCAATTTCTGTGTTTCAGCGTCACTGTGAAGGTCCAAGGGATACAGTAAACCTGCAGAGGTGCATCAGAAAGTAAAACAGGTGACACATGAAGCGCTCAAAACATAGACAGTAGGAAGACTCAGTCTTCCTGTACTTATGTCGGCATTATGTCTCTTATATTTAATTCCGATGCGATTTCTGTGTTTCATCGACAATGGGAAGGTCCAAGGGATATAGTAAACCGGCAGAGGTTCATCGGAATGTAAATCAGGTGACACAGGAAACGCTCAAAACATTGACCGTACGAAGACTGTTTTCCTGTACGTATGTCGGCATTGTGTCTCCTATATTTAATTCCGATGCGATTTCTGTGTTTCATCGACAATGGTAAGGTCCAAGGGATATAGTAAACCGGCAGAGGTGCATCGGAATGTAAAACAGGTGACACAGGAAACGCTCAAAACATTGACCGTAAGAAGACTGTTTTCTTGTACTTAAGTCGGTATTGTGTCTCTTATATTTAATTTCGATGTAATTTCTGTTCTTCATCGTCAATGGGAAGTTCCAAGGGATACAGGAAACCTTCAGAGGTGCATCGGAATGTAAATCTGGTGACTCAGGAAACGCTCAAAACATAGACAGTAGGAAGACTCAGTCTTCCTGTACTTAAGTCGGCATTGTGTCTCTTATATTTAATTCCGATGCAATTTCTGTGTTTCATCGTCAGTGGGAAGGTCCAAGGGACACAGTAAACCTGCAGAGGTGCATCGGAATGTGAAACTGGTGACACAGGAAACGCTCAAATCATGGACAGTAGGAAGACTCAGTCTTCCTGTACTTAAGTCGGCATTGTGTCTCTTATATTTAAATCCGATGCAATTTCTGTTTTTCATCGTCAATGGGAAGGCACAAGGGATACAGTAAACCTGCAGACGTTCATCGGAATGTAAAACTAGTGACACAGGAATGCTCAAAAGATAGACAGTAGGAAGACTCAGTTTTCTTGTACTTAAGTCAGCGATATGTCTCTTATATTTAAATTCCGGTGCAATTTCTGTGTTTCATCGTCACTGTGAAGGCCCAAGGGATACAGTAAACCTGTAGAGATGCATCGGAATGCAAAACTGGTGACACAGGAAACGCTCAAATTATAGACAGTAGGAAGACTCAGTCTTCCTGTGCTTAAGTAGGCGTTGTGTCTCTTAAATCTAACTCCGATGCAATTTCTGTGTTTCATCGTCACTGTGAAGGTCCAAGGGATACAGTAAACCTGCAGAGGTGCATCAGAAAGTAAAACTGGTGACACAGGAAGCGCTCAAAACATTGACAGTAGGAAGACTCAGTCTTCCTGTACTTAAGTCGGCATTGTGTCTCTTATATTTAATTCCGATGCAATTTCTGTGTTTCATCGTCAATGGGAAGGTCCAAGGGATACAGTAAACCTGCAGATGTGCATCGGAATGTAAAACTGGTGACACAGGAAACGCTCAAATCATAGAGAGTAGGAAGCCTCAGTCTTCCTGTACTTAGGTCGGCATTGTGACTCTTATTTTTAATTCCGATGCAATTTCTGCGTTTCATCGTCAATGGGAAGGTCCAAGGGATACAGTAAACCTGCAGAGGTGCATCAGAATGTAAAACTGGTGACACAGGAAACGCTCAAAACATAGACAGTTGGAAGACTCAGTCTTCCTGTACTTATGTCGGCATTGTGTCTCTTATATTTAATTCCGATGCGATTTCTGTGTTTCATCGACAATGGGAAGGTCCAAGGGATATAGTAAACCGGCAGAGGTTCATCGGAATGTAAATCAGGTGACACAGGAAACGCTCAAAACATTGACCGTACGAAGACTGTTTTCCTGTACGTATGTCGGCATTGTGTCTCCTATATTTAATTCCGATGCGATTTCTGTGTTTCATCGACAATGGTAAGGTCCAAGGGATATAGTAAACCGGCAGAGGTGCATCGGAATGTAAAACAGGTGACACAGGAAACGCTCAAAACATTGACCGTAAGAAGACTGTTTTCTTGTACTTAAGTCGGTATTGTGTCTCTTATATTTAATTTCGATGTAATTTCTGTTCTTCATCGTCAATGGGAAGTTCCAAGGGATACAGGAAACCTTCAGAGGTGCATCGGAATGTAAATCTGGTGACTCAGGAAACGCTCAAAACATAGACAGTAGGAAGACTCAGTCTTCCTGTACTTAAGTCGGCATTGTGTCTCTTATATTTAATTCCGATGCAATTTCTGTGTTTCATCGTCAGTGGGAAGGTCCAAGGGACACAGTAAACCTGCAGAGGTGCATCGGAATGTGAAACTGGTGACACAGGAAACGCTCAAATCATGGACAGTAGGAAGACTCAGTCTTCCTGTACTTAAGTCGGCATTGTGTCTCTTATATTTAAATCCGATGCAATTTCTGTTTTTCATCGTCAATGGGAAGGCACAAGGGATACAGTAAACCTGCAGACGTTCATCGGAATGTAAAACTAGTGACACAGGAATGCTCAAAAGATAGACAGTAGGAAGACTCAGTTTTCTTGTACTTAAGTCAGCGATATGTCTCTTATATTTAAATTCCGGTGCAATTTCTGTGTTTCATCGTCACTGTGAAGGCCCAAGGGATACAGTAAACCTGTAGAGATGCATCGGAATGCAAAACTGGTGACACAGGAAACGCTCAAATTATAGACAGTAGGAAGACTCAGTCTTCCTGTGCTTAAGTAGGCGTTGTGTCTCTTAAATCTAACTCCGATGCAATTTCTGTGTTTCATCGTCACTGTGAAGGTCCAAGGGATACAGTAAACCTGCAGAGGTGCATCAGAAAGTAAAACTGGTGACACAGGAAGCGCTCAAAACATTGACAGTAGGAAGACTCAGTCTTCCTGTACTTAAGTCGGCATTGTGTCTCTTATATTTAATTCCGATGCAATTTCTGTGTTTCATCGTCAATGGGAAGGTCCAAGGGATACAGTAAACCTGCAGATGTGCATCGGGATGTAAAACTAGTGACACAGGAAACGCTCAAAACATAGACAGTAGGAAGACTCAGTCTTCCTGTACTTAAGTCGGCATTGTGTCTCTTGTATTTAATTCCGATGCAATTTCTGTGTTTCATCGTCAATGGGAAGGTCCAAGGGATACAGTAAACCTGCAGAGGTTCATCGGAATGTAAAACTGGTGACACAGGAAACGCTCAAATCATAGACAGTGTGAAGACTCAGTCTTCCTATACTTAAGTCGGCTTGTGTCTCTTATATTTATTTCCGATGAAATTTCTGTGTTTCATCGTGAATGGGAAGGTCCAGGGGATATAGTAAACCTGCAGAGGTTCATCGGAAGGTAAAACTGATGACACAGGAAACACTCAAAACAAAGACAGTAGGAAGACTTAGTCTTCCTGTACTTAAGTCGGCATTGTGTCTCTTATATTTAATTCCGATGCAATTTCTGTGTTTCATCGTCACTGTGAAGGTCCAAGGGATACAGTAAACCTGTAGAGGTGCATCGGAAAATAAAACTGGTGCCACAGGAAATGCTCAAATCATAGACAGTAGGAAGACTCAGTCTTCCTGTACTTAAGTCGGCATTGTGTCTCTTATATTTAAATCCGATGCAATTTCTGTTTTTCATCGTCAATGGGAAGGTCCAAGGGATACAGTAAACCTGCAGACGTGCATCGGAATGTAAAACTGATGACACAGGAATGCTCAAAACATAGACAGTAGGAAGACTCAGTCATCCTGTACTTAAGTCGGCATTGTGTCTCTTATATTTAATTCCGATACGATTTCTGTGTTTCATCGACAATTGGGAAGGGGCAAGGGATACAGTAAACCGGCATAGGTGCATCGGAATGTAAAACTGGCGACACAGGAAACGCTCAAAACATAGACCGTAAGAAGACTCAGTTTTCTTGTACTTAAGTCGGCATTGTGTCTCTTATATTGAAATCCCATGCAATTTCTGTGTTTCATAATCAATTTGAAGGTCCAAGGGATACAGTAAACCTGCAGACGTGCATCGGAATGTAAAACTGATGACACAGGAAACGCTCAAAACATAGACAGTAGGAAGACTCAGTCTTCCTGTACTTAAGTCGGCATTGTGTCTCTTGTATTTAATTCCGATGCAATTTCTGTGTTTCATCGTCAATGGGAAGGTCCAAGGGATACAGTAAACCTGCAGAGGTGCATCGGAAGGTAAAACTGGTGACACAGGAAACGCTCAAAACATTCACCGTACGAAGACTGTTTTCTTGTACTTAAGTCGGCATTGTGTCTCTTATATTTAATTTCGATGCAATTTCTGTGTTTCATCGTCAATGGGAAGGTCCAAGGGATACCGGAAACCTGCAGAGGTGCATCGGAATGTAAAACTGGTGAGTCAGGAAACGCTGAAAACATAGACAGTAGGAAGACTTAGTCTTCCTGTACTTAAGTCGGCATTGTGTCTCTTATATTTAAATCCGATGCAATTTCTGTTTTTCATCGTCAATGGGAAGGTCCGAGGGATACAGTAAACCTGCAGACGTGCATCGGAATGTAAAACTAGTGACACAGGAATGCTCAAACCATAGACAGTAGGAAGACTCAGTATTCCTGTACTTAAGTCGGCATTGTGTCTCTTATATTTAATTCCGATACGATTTCTGTGTTTCATCGACAATGGGAAGGGGCAAGGGATACAGTAAACCGGCATAGGTGCATCGGAATGTAAAACTGGCGACACAGGAAACGCTCAAACCATAGACCGTAAGAAGACTCAGTTTTCTTGTACTTAAGTCGGCGATGTGTCTCTTATATTTAAATTCCGATGCAATTTCTGTGTTTCATCGTCACTGTGAAGGTCCAAGGGATACAGTAAACCTGTAGAGATGCATCGGAATGCAAAACTGGTGACACAGGAAACGCTCAAATTATAGACAGTAGGAAGACTCAGTCTTCCTGTGCTTAAGTAGGCATTGTGTCTCTTAAATCTAACTCCGATGCAATTTCTGTGTTTCAGCGTCACTGTGAAGGTCCAAGGGATACAGTAAACCTGCAGAGGTGCATCAGAAAGTAAAACAGGTGACACATGAAGCGCTCAAAACATAGACAGTAGGAAGACTCAGGCTTCCTGTACTTAAGTCGGCATTGTGTCTCTTATATTTAATTCCGATGCAATTTCTGTGTTTCATCGTCAATGGGAAGGTCCAAGGGATACAGTAAACCTGCAGAGTTGCATCGGAATGTAAAACTGGTGACACAGGAAACGCTCAAAACATAGACAGTAGGAAGACTCAGTCTTCCTGTACTTAAGTCGGCATTGTGTCTCTTATATTTATTTCCGATGAAATTTCTGTGTTTCATCGTGAATGGGAAGGTCCAAGGGATATAGTAAACCTGCAGAGGTGCATCGGAAAGTAAAACTGATGACACAGGAAACGCTCAAAACATAGACAGTAGGAAGACTTAGTCTTCCTGTACTTAAGTCGGCATTGTGTCTCTTATATTTAAATCCGATGAAATTTCTGTTTTTCATCGTCAATGGGAAGGTCCAAGGGATACAGTTAAACTGCAGACGTGCATCGGAATGTAAAACTGATGACACAGGAATGCTGAAAACATAGACAGTAGGAAGACTCAGTCTTCCTGTACTAAAGTCGGCATTGTGTCTCTTATATTTAATTCCGATACGATTTCTGTGTTTCATCGACAATGGGAAGGGGCAAGGGATACAGTAAACCGGCATAGGTGCATCGGAATGTAAAACTCGCGACACAGGAAACGCTCAAAACATAGACCGTAAGAAGACTCAGTTTTCTTGTACTTAAGTCGGCGATGTGTCTCTTATATTTAAATTCCGATGCAATTTCTGTGTTTCATCGTCACTGTGAAGGTCCAAGGGATACAGTAAACCTGTAGAGTACGAAGACTCAGTCTTCCTGTATTTAAGTCGGCATTGTGTCTCTTATATTTAATTCCGATGCAATTTCTGTTCTTCATCGTCAATGGGAAGGTCTAAGGGATACAGTAAACCTGCAGAGGAGCATCAGAATGTAAAACTGGTGACACAGGAAACGCTCAACACATAGACAGTAGGAAGACTCATTCTTCCTGTACTTAAGTCGGCATTGTGTCTCTTATATTTAATTCCGATGCAATTTCTGTGTTTCATCGTCAATGGGAAGGTCCAAGGGATACAGTAAACCCGCAGAGGTGCATCGGAATGTAAAACTAGTGACACAGGAAACGCTCAAATTTTAGACAGTAGGAAGACTCAGTCTTCCTGTACTTAAGTCGGCATTGTGTCTCTTATATTTAAGTCAGATGCAATTTCTGTGTTTCATCGTCAATGGGAAGGTGCAAGGGAAACAGTAAACCTGCAGAGGTGCATCGGAATGTAAAACTGGTGACACAGGAAACGCTCAAATCATAGAGAGTAGGAAGACTCAGTCTTCCTGTACTTAGGTCGGCATTGTGACTCTTATTTTTAATTCCGATGCAATTTCTGCGTTTCATCGTCAATGGGAAGGTCCAAGGGATACAGTAAACCTGCAGAGGTGCATCAGAATGTAAAACTGGTGACACAGGAAACGCTCAAAACATAGACAGTTGGAAGACTCAGTCTTCCTGTACTTATGTCGGCATTGTGTCTCTTATATTTAATTCCGATGCGATTTCTGTGTTTCATCGACAATGGGAAGGTGCAAGGGATATAGTAAACCGGCAGAGGTTCATCGGAATGTAAATCAGGTGACAAAGGAAACGCTCAAAACATTGACCGTACGAAGACTGTTTTCCTGTACGTATGTCGGCATTGTGTCTCCTATATTTAATTCCGATGCGATTTCTGTGTTTCATCGACAATGGTAAGGTCCAAGGGATATAGTAAACCGGCAGAGGTGCATCGGAATGTAAAACAGGTGACACAGGAAACGCTCAAAACATTGACCGTAAGAAGACTGTTTTCTTGTACTTAAGTCGGTATTGTGTCTCTTATATTTAATTTCGATGCAATTTCTGTTCTTCATCGTCAATGGGAAGTTCCAAGGGATACAGGAAACCTTCAGAGGTGCATCGGAATGTAAATCTGGTGACTCAGGAAACGCTCAAAACATAGACAGTAGGAAGACTCAGTCTTCCTGTACTTAAGTCGGCATTGTGTCTCTTATATTTAATTCCGATGCAATTTTTGTGTTTCATCGTCAGTGGGAACGTCCAAGGGACACAGTAAACCTGCAGAGGTGCATCGGAATGTGAAACTGGTGACACAGGAAACGCTCAAATCATAGACAGTAGGAAGACTCAGTCTTCCTGTACTTAAGTCGGCATTGTGTCTCTTATATTTATTTCCGATGAAATTTCTGTGTTTCATCGTGAATGGGAAGGTCCAAGGGATACAGTAAACCTGTAGAGATGCAACGGAATGCAAAACTGGTGACACAGGAAACGCTGAAATTATAGACAATAGGAAGACTCAGTGTTCCTCTGCTGAAGTAGGCATTGTGTCTCTTAAATTTAACTCCGATGCAATTTCTGTGTTTCAACGTCAATGGGAAGGTCCAAGGGATACAGTAAACCTGCAGAGGTGCATCAGAATGTAAAACTGGTGACACAGGAAACGCTCAAAACATAGACAGTAGGAAGACTCTGTCTTCCTGTGCTTAAGTCGGCATTGTGTCTCTTATATTTTATTCCGATGCAATTTCTGTGTTTCATCGACAAAGGGAAAGTCCAAGGGATACAGTAAACCTGCAGAGATGCATCAGAATGTAAAACTAGTGACACAGGAAACGTTCAAAACATAGACAGTAGGAAGACTCAGTTTTCCTGTACTTAAGTCGGCATTGTGTCTCATATATGTAATTCCGATGTAATTTCTGTGTTTCATCGTCAATGGGAAGGTCCAAGGGATACAGTAAACCTGCAGAGGTGCATCGGAATGTAAATCTGGTGACACAGGAAACGCTCAAAACATAGACAGTAGGAAGACTCAGACTTACTGTACTTAAGTCGGCATTGTGTTCTCTTATATTTATGTCCGATGAAATTTCTGTGTTTCATCGTCAATGGGAAGGTCCAAGGGATACATTAAACCTGCAGAGGTGCATCAGAATGTAAAACTGGTGACACAGGAAACGCTCAAAACATAGACAGTAGGAAGACTCAGTCTTCCTGTACTTATGTCGGCATTGTGTCTCTTATATTTAATTCCGATGCGATTTCGGTGTTTCATCGACAATGGGAAGGTCCAAGGGATATAGTAACACGGCAGAAGTGCATCGGAATGTAAAACAGGTGACACATGAAACACTCAAAACATTGACCGTACGAAGACTGTTTTCTTGTACTTAAGTCGGTATTGTGTCTCTTATATTTAATTTCGATGCAATTTCTGTGTTTCATCGTCAATGGGAAGGTCCAAGGGATACAGGAAACCTGCAGAGGTGCATCGGAATGTAAAACTGGTGACTCAGGAAACGCTCAAAACATAGACAGTAGGAAGACTCAGTCTTCCTGTACTTAAGTCGGCATCGTGTCACTTATATTTAATTCCGATGCAATTTCTGTGTTTGATCGTCAATGGGAAGGACCAGGAGATACAGTAACCCTGCAGAGGTACATCGGAATGTAAAACTAGTGACGTAGGAAACGCTCAAAACATAGACAGTAGGAAGACTCAGTCTTCCTGTACTTAAGTCGGCATTGTGTCTCTTATATTTAATTCCGATGCAATTTCTGTGTTTCATCGTGAATGGGAAGGTCCAAGGGATACAGTAAACCTGTAGAGATGCATCGGAATGCAAAACTGGTGACACAGGAAACGCTCAAATTATAGACAATAGGAAGACTCAGTCTTCCTCTGCTTAAGTAGGCACTGTGTCTCTTAAATTTAACTCCGATGCAATTTCTGTGTTTCAACGTCAATGGGAAGGTCCAAGGGATACAGTAAACCTGCAGAGGTGCATCAGAATGTAAAACTGGTGACACAGGAAACGCTCAAAACATAGACAGTAGGAAGACTCAGTATTCCTGTACTTAAGTCGGCATTGTGTCTCTTATATTTAATTCCGATACGATTTCTGTGTTTCATCGACAATGGGAAGGGGCAAGGGATACAGTAAACCGGCATAGGTGCATCGGAATGTAAAACTGGCGACACAGGAAACGCTCAAACCATAGACCGTAAGAAGACTCAGTTTTCTTGTACTTAAGTCGGCGATGTGTCTCTTATATTTAAATTCCGATGCAATTTCTGTGTTTCATCGTCACTGTGAAGGTCCAAGGGATACAGTAAACCTGTAGAGATGCATCGGAATGCAAAACTGGTGACACAGGAAACGCTCAAATTATAGACAGTAGGAAGACTCAGTCTTCCTGTGCTTAAGTAGGCATTGTGTCTCTTAAATCTAACTCCGATGCAATTTCTGTGTTTCAGCGTCACTGTGAAGGTCCAAGGGATACAGTAAACCTGCAGAGGTGCATCAGAAAATAAAACAGGTGACACATGAAGCGCTCAAAACATAGACAGTAGGAAGACTCAGGCTTCCTGTACTTAAGTCGGCATTGTGTCTCTTATATTTAATTCCGATGCAATTTCTGTGTTTCATCGTCAATGGGAAGGTCCAAGGGATACAGTAAACCTGCAGAGTTGCATCGGAATGTAAAACTGGTGACACAGGAAACGCTCAAAACATAGACAGTAGGAAGACTCAGTCTTCCTGTACTTAAGTCGGCATTGTGTCTCTTATATTTATTTCCGATGAAATTTCTGTGTTTCATCGTGAATGGGAAGGTCCAAGGGATATAGTAAACCTGCAGAGGTGCATCGGAAAGTAAAACTGATGACACAGGAAACGCTCAAAACATAGACAGTAGGAAGACTTAGTCTTCCTGTACTTAAGTCGGCATTGTGTCTCTTATATTTAAATCCGATGAAATTTCTGTTTTTCATCGTCAATGGGAAGGTCCAAGGGATACAGTTAACCTGCAGACGTGCATCGGAATGTAAAACTGATGACACAGGAATGCTGAAAACATAGACAGTAGGAAGACTCAGTCTTCCTGTACTAAAGTCGGCATTGTGTCTCTTATATTTAATTCCGATACGATTTCTGTGTTTCATCGACAATGGGAAGGGGCAAGGGATACAGTAAACCGGCATAGGTGCATCGGAATGTAAAACTCGCGACACAGGAAACGCTCAAAACATAGACCGTAAGAAGACTCAGTTTTCTTGTACTTAAGTCGGCGATGTGTCTCTTATATTTAAATTCCGATGCAATTTCTGTGTTTCATCGTCACTGTGAAGGTCCAAGGGATACAGTAAACCTGTAGAGTACGAAGACTCAGTCTTCCTGTATTTAAGTCGGCATTGTGTCTCTTATATTTAATTCCGATGCAATTTCTGTTCTTCATCGTCAATGGGAAGGTCCAAGGGATACAGTAAACCTGCAGAGGAGCATCAGAATGTAAAACTGGTGACACAGGAAACGCTCAACACATAGACAGTAGGAAGACTCATTCTTCCTGTACTTAAGTCGGCATTGTGTCTCTTATATTTAATTCCGATGCAATTTCTGTGTTTCATCGTCAATGGGAAGGTCCAAGGGATACAGTAAACCCGCAGAGGTGCATCGGAATGTAAAACTAGTGACACAGGAAACGCTCAAATTTTAGACAGTAGGAAGACTCAGTCTTCCTGTACTTAAGTCGGCATTGTGTCTCTTATATTTAAGTCAGATGCAATTTCTGTGTTTCATCGTCAATGGGAAGGTGCAAGGGAAACAGTAAACCTGCAGAGGTGCATCGGAATGTAAAACTGGTGACACAGGAAACGCTCAAATCATAGAGAGTAGGAAGACTCAGTCTTCCTGTACTTAGGTCGGCATTGTGACTCTTATTTTTAATTCCGATGCAATTTCTGCGTTTCATCGTCAATGGGAAGGTCCAAGGGATACAGTAAACCTGCAGAGGTGCATCAGAATGTAAAACTGGTGACACAGGAAACGCTCAAAACATAGACAGTTGGAAGACTCAGTCTTCCTGTACTTATGTCGGCATTGTGTCTCTTATATTTAATTCCGATGCGATTTCTGTGTTTCATCGACAATGGGAAGGTGCAAGGGATATAGTAAACCGTCAGAGGTTCATCGGAATGTAAATCAGGTGACAAAGGAAACGCTCAAAACATTGACCGTACGAAGACTGTTTTCCTGTACGTATGTCGGCATTGTGTCTCCTATATTTAATTCCGATGCGATTTCTGTGTTTCATCGACAATGGTAAGGTCCAAGGGATATAGTAAACCGGCAGAGGTGCATCGGAATGTAAAACAGGTGACACAGGAAACGCTCAAAACATTGACCGTAAGAAGACTGTTTTCTTGTACTTAAGTCGGTATTGTGTCTCTTATATTTAATTTCGATGCAATTTCTGTTCTTCATCGTCAATGGGAAGTTCCAAGGGATACAGGAAACCTTCAGAGGTGCATCGGAATGTAAATCTGGTGACTCAGGAAACGCTCAAAACATAGACAGTAGGAAGACTCAGTCTTCCTGTACTTAAGTCGGCATTGTGTCTCTTATATTTAATTCCGATGCAATTTTTGTGTTTCATCGTCAGTGGGAACGTCCAAGGGACACAGTAAACCTGCAGAGGTGCATCGGAATGTGAAACTGGTGACACAGGAAACGCTCAAATCATAGACAGTAGGAAGACTCAGTCTTCCTGTACTTAAGTCGGCATTGTGTCTCTTATATTTATTTCCGATGAAATTTCTGTGTTTCATCGTGAATGGGAAGGTCCAAGGGATACAGTAAACCTGTAGAGATGCAACGGAATGCAAAACTGGTGACACAGGAAACGCTGAAATTATAGACAATAGGAAGACTCAGTGTTCCTCTGCTGAAGTAGGCATTGTGTCTCTTAAATTTAACTCCGATGCAATTTCTGTGTTTCAACGTCAATGGGAAGGTCCAAGGGATACAGTAAACCTGCAGAGGTGCATCAGAATGTAAAACTGGTGACACAGGAAACGCTCAAAACATAGACAGTAGGAAGACTCTGTCTTCCTGTGCTTAAGTCGGCATTGTGTCTCTTATATTTTATTCCGATGCAATTTCTGTGTTTCATCGACAAAGGGAAAGTCCAAGGGATACAGTAAACCTGCAGAGGTGCATCGGAATGTAAAACTAGTGACACAGGAAACGTTCAAAACATAGACAGTAGGAAGACTCAGTTTTCCTGTACTGAAGTCGGCATTGTGTCTCATATATGTAATTCCGATATAATTTCTGTGTTTCATCGTCAATGGGAAGGTCCAAGGGATACAGTAAACCTGCAGAGGTGCATCGGAATGTAAATCTGGTGACACAGGAAACGCTCAAAACATAGACAGTAGGAAGACTCAGACTTACTGTACTTAAGTCGGCATTGTGTTCTCTTATATTTATGTCCGATGAAATTTCTGTGTTTCATCGTCAATGGGAAGGTCCAAGGGATACATTAAACCTGCAGAGGTGCATCAGAATGTAAAACTGGTGACACAGGAAACGCTCAAAACATAGACAGTAGGAAGACTCAGTCTTCCTGTACTTATGTCGGCATTGTGTCTCTTATATTTAATTCCGATGCGATTTCGGTGTTTCATCGACAATGGGAAGGTCCAAGGGATATAGTAACACGGCAGAAGTGCATCGGAATGTAAAACAGGTGACACATGAAACACTCAAAACATTGACCGTACGAAGACTGTTTTCTTGTACTTAAGTCGGTATTGTGTCTCTTATATTTAATTTCGATGCAATTTCTGTGTTTCATCGTCAATGGGAAGGTCCAAGGGATACAGGAATCCTGCAGAGGTGCATCGGAATGTAAAACTAGTGACACAGGAAACGCTCAAAACACAGACAGTAGGAAGACTCAGTCTTCCTGTACTGAAGTCGGCATTGTGTCTCTTTTATTTAACTGCGATGCAATTTCTGTGTTTCATCGTCAATGGGAAGGTCCAATCGATACAGTAAACCTGCAGAGGTGAATCGGAATGTAAAACTGGTGACACACGAAACGCTCAAAACATTGACAGTAGGAAGACTAAGTCTTCCTGTACTTAAGTCGGCATTGTGTCTCTTATATTTAATTCAGATGCAATTTCTGTGTTTCAACGTCAATCGCAAGGTCCAAGGGATACAGTAAACCTGCAGAGGTGTGTCGGAATGTAAAACTGGTGACACAGGAAACGCTCAAAACATAGACAGAAGGAAGACGCAGTCTTGCTGTACTTAAGTCGGTATTGAGTCTCTTATATTTATTTCCGATGAAATTTCTGTGTTTCATCGTGAATGGGAAGGTCCAAGGGATATAATAAACCTGCAGAGGTGCATCAGAAAGTAAAACTGATGACACAGGAAACGCTCAAAACATAGACAGTAGGAAGACTAAGTCTTCCTGTACTTACGTCGGCATTGTGTCTCTTATATTTAATTCCAATGCAATTTCTGTGTTTCATCGTCACTGTGAAGGTCCAAGGGATACAGTAAACCTGTACAGGTGCATCGGAATGTAAAACTGGTGACACAGGAAACGCTCAAATTATAGACAGTAGGAAGACTCAGTCTTCCTGTACTTAAGTCGGCATTGTGTCTCTTATATTTAATTCCGATGCAATTTCTGTGTTTCATCGTCAATGGGAAGGTCCAAGGGATACAGTAAGCCTGCAGAGGTGCGTCAGAATGTAAAACTGGTGACACAGGAAACGCTCAAAACATTGACAGTAGGAAGACTCAGTCTTCCTGTACTTAAGGCCGCATTGTGTCTCTTATATTTAATTCCGATGCAATTTCTGTGTTTCATCGTCAATGGGAAGGTCCAAGGGATACAGTAAACCGGCAGAGGTGCATCGGAATGTAAAACTGGTGACACAGGAGACGCTCAAAGCATAGACAGTAGGAAGACTCAGTCTTCCTGTACTTAAGTCGGCATTGTGTCTCTTATATTTAATCCCGATGCTATTTCTGTGTTTTTTCGTCAATGGGAAGGTCCAATGGATACAGTAAACCTGCAGAGGTGGATCGGAATGTAAAACTGGTGAAACAGGAAACGCTCAAAGCACAGACAGTAGGAAGACTCAGTCTTCCTGTACTTAAGTCGGCATTGTGTCTCTTATAATTAATTCCGATGCATTTTCTGTGTTTCATCGTCAATGGGAAGGTCCAATGGATACAGTAAACCTCCAGAGGTCCATCGGACTGTAAAACTGGTGACACAGGAAACGCTAAAACATTGACAGTAGGAAGACTCAGTCTTCCTGTACTTAAGTCGGCATTGAGTCTCTTATATTTAATTCCGATGCAATTTCAATGTTTCATCGTCAATGGGAAGGTCCAAGGGATACAGTAAACCTGCAGAGGTGCATCGGAATGTAAAACTGGTGACACAGGAAACGCTCAAAGTATAGACAGTAGGACGACTCAGTCTTCCTGTACTTCAGTCGGCATTGTGTCTCTTATATTTAATTCCGATGCAATTTCTGTGTTTCAATGTCGATGGGAAGGTGCAAGGGATACAGAAAACCTGCAGAGGTGCATCGGAATGTAAAACTGGTGACACAGGAAACGCTCAAAACCTAGACAGTAGGAAGACTCAGACTTTCTGTACTTAAGTCGGCATTGTGTCTCTATTATTTTATTCCGATGCAATTTCTGTGTTTCATCGTCAATGGGAAGGTCCAAGGGATACAGTAAACCTGCAGAGGTGCGTCAGAATGTAAAACTGGTGACACAGGAAACGCTCAAAACATTGACAGTAGGAAGACTCAGTCTTCCTGTACTTAAGTCGGCATTGTGTCTCTTATATTTAATTCCGATGCAATTTCTGTGTTTCATCGTCAATGGGAAGGTCCAAGGGATACAGTAAACCGGCAGAGGTGCATCGGAATGTAAAACTGGTGACACAGGAGACGCTCAAAGCATTGACAGTAGGAAGACTCAGTCTTCCTGTACTTAAGTCGGCATTGTGTCTCTTATATTTAATCCCGATGCTATTTCTGTGTTTTTTCGTCAATGGGAAGGTCCAATGGATACAGTAAACCTGCAGAGGTGGATCGGAATGTAAAACTGGTGAAACAGGAAACGCTCAAAGTACAGACAGTAGGAAGACTCAGTCTTCCTGTACTTAAGTCGGCATTGTGTCTCTTATATTTAATTCCGATGCATTTTCTGTGTTTCATCGTCAATGGGAAGGTCCAATGGATACAGTAAACCTGCAGAGGTGCATCGGACTGTAAAACTGGTGACACAGGAAACGCTAAAACATTGACAGTAGGAAGACTCAGTCTTCCTGTACTTAAGTCGGCATTGAGTCTCTTATATTTAATTCCGATGCAATTTCAATGTTTCATCGTCAATGGGAAGGTCCAAGGGATACAGTAAACCTGCAGAGGTGCATCGGAATGTAAAACTGGTGACACAGGAAACGCTCAAAGTATAGACAGTAGGACGGTTCAGTCTTCCTGTACTTAAGTCGGCATTGTGTCTCTTATATTTAATTCCGATGCAATTTCTGTGTTTCAATGTCGATGGGAAGGTGCAAGGGATACAGTAAACCTGCAGAGGTGCATCGGAATGTAAAACTGGTGACACAGGAAACGCTCAAAACCTAGACAGTAGGAAGACTCAGACTTTCTGTACTTAAGTCGGCATTGTGTCTCTATTATTTTATTCCGATGCAATTTCTGTGTTTAATCGTCAATTGGAAGGTCCAAGGGATACAGTAACCCTGCAGAGGTGCATCGGAATGTAAAACTGGTGACACAGGAAGCGCTCATAACATAGACCCTACGAAAACTCAGGTTTTTAGTAGTTAAGTCGGCATTGTGTCTTTTATATTTAATTCCGATTCAATTTCTATGTTTCAATGTCAATGGGAAGGTGCAAGGGATACAGTAAACCGGCAGAGGTGCATCGGAATGTAAAACTGGTGACACAGAAAATGCTCAAATCATAGACCGTAAGAAGACCCAGTTTTCTGCTACTTAAGTCGGCGTTGTGCCTCTTATATTTAATTCCGATGCAATTTCTGTGTGTTTGCCTCAATGGGAAGGTCCAGGGGATACAGTAAACCTGCAGAGGTGTATCAAAATGTAAAACTGATGACACAGGAAATGCTCAAAACGTAGACAGTAGGAAGACTCGGTCTTCCTGTACCGAAGTCGGCATTGTATCTCTTATATTTAATTCCGATGGAATTTCTGTGTTTCATCGTCAATGGGAATGTCCAATGGATACAGTAAACCTGCATAGGTGCATCGGAATGTAATACTGGTGACACAGGAAAGACTCAAAACATAGACAGTAGGAAGGCTCAGTCTTCCTTTACTTAAGTCTTCGTTGTGTCTCTTATATTTAATTCCGATGCAATTTCTGTGTTTTATCGTCAATGGGAAGGGCCAATGGATACAGTAAACCTGCAGAGGTGCATCGGAATGTAAAACTGGTGACACAGGAAACGCTCAAAACATAGACAGTAGGAAGACTCAGTCTTACTGTACTTAAGTCGGCATTGTGTTCTCTTATATTTATTTCCGATGAAATTTCTGTGTTTCATCGTGAATGGGAAGGTCCAAGGGATATAGTAAACCTGCAGAGGTGCGTCAGAATGTAAAACTGGTGACACAGGAAACGCTCAAAACATTGACAGTAGGAAGACTCAGTCTTCCTGTACTTAAGTCGGCATTGTGTCTCTTATATTTAATTCCGATGCAATTTCTGTGTTTCATCGTCAATGGGAAGGTCCAAGGGATACAGTAAACCTGCAGAGGTGAATCGGAATGTAAAACTGGTGACACAGCAAACGCTCAAAACATTGACAGTAGGAAGACTCAGACTTCCTGTACTTAAGTCGGCATTGTGTCTATTATATTTAATTCAGATGCAATTTCTGTGTTTCAACGTCAATCGCAAGGTCCAAGGGATACAGTAAACCTGCAGAGGTGTGTCGGAATGTAAAACTGGTGACACAGGAAACGCTCAAAACATAGACAGAAGGAAGACGCAGTCTTGCTGTACTTAAGTCGGTATTGAGTCTCTTATATTTATTTCCGATGAAATTTCTGTGTTTCATCGTGAATGGGAAGGTCCAAGGGATATAATAAACCTGCAGAGGAGCATCAGAAAGTAAAACTGATGACACAGGAAACGCTCAAAACATAGACAGTAGGAAGACTAAGTCTTCCTGTACTTATGTCGGCATTGTGTCTCTTATATTTAATTCCAATGCAATTTCTGTGTTTCATCGTCACGGTGAAGGTCCAAGGGATACAGTAAACCTGTACAGGTGCATCGGAATGTAAAACTGGTGACACAGGAAACGCTCAAATTATAGACAGTAGGAAGACTCAGTCTTCCTGTACTTAAGTCGGCATTGTGTCTCTTATATTTAATTCCGATGCAATTTCTGTGTTTCATCGTCAATGGGAAGGTCCAAGGGATACAGTAAACCTGCAGAGGTGCGTCAGAATGTAAAACTGGTGACACAGGAAACGCTCAAAACATTGACAGTAGGAAGACTCAGTCTTCCTGTACTTAAGTCGGCATTGTGTCTCTTATATTTAATTCCGATGCAATTTCTGTGTTTCGTCGTCAATGGGAAGGTCCAAGGGATACAGTAAACCGGCAGAGGTGCATCGGAATGTAAAACTGGTGACACAGGAGACGCTCAAAGCATAGACAGTAGGAAGACTCAGTCTTCCTGTACTTAAGTCGGCATTGTGTCTCTTATATTTAATCCCGATGCTATTTCTGTGTTTTTTCGTCAATGGGAAGGTCCAATGGATACAGTAAACCTGCAGAGGTGGATCGGAATGTAAATCTGGTGAAACAGGAAACGCTCAAAGCACAGACAGTAGGAAGACTCAGTCTTCCTGTACTTAAGTCGGCATTGTGTCTCTTATATTTAATTCCGATGCATTTTCTGTGTTTCATCGTCAATGGGAATGTCCAATGGATACAGTAAACCTGCAGAGGTGCATCGGACTGTAAAACTGGTGACACAGGAAACGCTACAACATTGACAGTAGGAAGACTCAGTCTTCCTGTACTTAAGTCGGCATTGAGTCTCTTATATTTAATTCCGTTGCAATTTCAATGTTTCATCGTCAATGGGAAGGTCCAAGGGATACAGTAAACCTGCAAAGGTGCATCGGAATGTAAAACTGGTGACACAGGAAACGCTCAAAGTATAGACAGTAGGACGACTCAGTCTTCCTGTACTTAAGTTGGCATTGTGTCTCTTATATTTAATTCCGATGCAATTTCTGTGTTTCAATGTCGATGGGAAGGTGCAAGGGATACAGTAAACCTGCAGAGGTGCATCGGAATGTAAAACTGGTGACACAGGAAACGCTCAAAACCTAGACAGTAGGAAGACTCAGACCTTCTGTACTTAAGTCGGCATTGTGTCTCTATTATTTAATTCCGATGCAATTTCTGTGTTTCATCGTCAATGGGAAGGTCCAAGGGATACAGTAAACCTGCAGAGGTGCGTCAGAATGTAAAACTGGTGACACAGGAAACGCTCAAAACATTGACAGTAGGAAGACTCAGTCTTCCTGTACTTAAGTCGGCATTGTGTCTCTTATATTTAATTCCGATGCAATTTCTGTGTTTCATCGTCAATGGGAAGGTCCAAGGGATACAGTAAACCGGCAGAGGTGCATCGGAATGTAAAACTGGTGACACAGGAGACGCTCAAAGCATAGACAGTAGGAAGACTCAGTCTTCCTGTACTTAAGTCGGCATTGTGTCTCTTATATTTAATCCCGACGCTATTTCTGTGTTTTTTCGTCAATGGGAAGGTCCAATGGATACAGTAAACCTGCAGAGGTGGATCGGAATGTAAAACTGGTGAAACAGGAAACGCTCAAAGCACAGACAGTAGGAAGACTCAGTCTTCCTGTACTTAAGTCGGCATTGTGTCTCTTATATTTAATTCCGATGCATTTTCTGTGTTTCATCGTCAATGGGAAGGTCCAATGGATACAGTAAACCTGCAGAGGTGCATCGGACTGTAAAACTGGTGACACAGGAAACGCTAAAACATTGACAGTAGGAAGACTCAGTCTTCCTGTACTTAAGTCGGCATTGAGTCTCTTATATTTAATTCCGATGCAATTTCAATGTTTCATCGTCAATGGGAAGGTCCAAGGGATACAGTAAACCTGCAGAGGTGCATCGGAATGTAAAACTGGTGACACAGGAAACGCTCAAAGTATAGACAGTAGGACGACTCAGTCTTCCTGTACTTAAGTCGGCATTGTGTCTCTTATATTTAATTCCGATGCAATTTCTGTGTTTCAATGTCGATGGGAAGGTGCAAGGGATACAGTAAACCTGCAGAGGTGCATCGGAATGTAAAACTGGTGACACAGGAAACGCTCAAAACCTAGACAGTAGGAAGACTCAGACTTTCTGTACTTAAGTCGGCATTGTGTCTCTATTATTTTATTCCGATGCAATTTCTGTGTTTCATCGTCAATGGGAAGGTCCAAGGGATACAGTAAACCTGCAGAGGTGCGTCAGAATGTAAAACTGGTGACACAGGAAACGCTCAAAACATTGACAGTAGGAAGACTCAGTCTTCCTGTACTTAAGTCGGCATTGTGTCTCTTATATTTAATTCCGATGCAATTTCTGTGTTTCATCGTCAATGGGAAGGTCCAAGGGATACAGTAAACCGGCAGAGGTGCATCGGAATGTAAAACTGGTGACACAGGAGACGCTCAAAGCATAGACAGTAGGAAGACTCAGTCTCCCTGTACTTAAGTCGGCATTGTGTCTCTTATATTTAATCCCGATGCTATTTCTGTGTTTTTTCGTCAATGGGAAGGTCCAATGGATACAGTAAACCTGCAGAGGTGGATCGGAATGTAAAACTGGTGAAACAGGAAACGCTCAAAGCACAGACAGTAGGAAGACTCAGTCTTCCTGTACTTAAGTCGGCATTGTGTCTCTTATATTTAATTCCGATGCATTTTCTGTGTTTCATCGTCAATGGGAAGGTCCAATGGATACAGTAAACCTGCAGAGGTGCATCGGACTGTAAAACTGGAGACACAGGAAACGCTAAAACATTGACAGTAGGAAGACTCAGTCTTCCTGTACTTAAGTCGGCATTGAGTCTCTTATATTTAATTCCGATGCAATTTCAATGTTTCATCGTCAATGGGAAGGTCCAAGGGATACAGTAAACCTGCAGAGGTGCATCGGAATGTAAAACTGGTGACACAGGAAACGCTCAAAGTATAGACAGTAGGACGACTCAGTCTTCCTGTACTTAAGTCGGCATTGTGTCTCTTATATTTAATTCCGATGCAATTTCTGTGTTTCAATGTCGATGGGAAGGTGCAAGGGATACAGTAAACCTGCAGAGGTGCATCGGAATGTAAAACTGGTGACACAGGAAACGCTCAAAACCTAGACAGTAGGAAGACTCAGACTTTCTGTACTTAAGTCGGCATTGTGTCTCTATTATTTTATTCCGATGCAATTTCTGTGTTTCATCGTCAATTGGAAGGTCCAAGGGATACAGTAACCCTGCAGAGGTGCATCGGAATGTAAAACTGGTGACACAGGAAGCGCTCATAACATAGACCCTACGAAAACTCAGGTTTTTAGTAGTTAAGTCGGCATTGTGTCTTTTATATTTAATTCCGATTCAATTTCTGTGTTTCAATGTCAAGGGGAAGGTGCAAGGGATACAGTAAACCGGCAGAGGTGCATCGGAATGTAAAACTGGTGACACAGAAAACGCTCAAAACATAGACCTTAACAAGACTCAGTTTTCTGCTACTTAAGTCGGCGTTGTGCCTCTTACATTTAATTCCGATGCAATTTCTGTGTGTTTGCCTCAATGGGAAGGTCCAGGGGATACAGTAAACCTGCAGAGGTGCATTGGAATGTAAAACTGGTGACACAGGAAACGCTCAAATCATAGACCGTAAGAAGACTCAGTTTTCTTGTACTTAAGTCGGCGTTGTGCCTCTTATATTTAATTGCGATGCAATTTCTGTGAGTTTGCCTCAATGGGAAGGTCCAGGGGATACAGTAAACCTGCAGTGGTGCATCAAAATGTAAAACTGATGACACAGGAAATGCTCAAAACGTAGACAGTAGGAAGACTCAGTCTTCCTGTACCGAAGTCGGCATTGTATCTCTTATATTTAATTCCGATGGAATTTCTGTGTTTCATCGTCAATGGGAAGGTCCAATGGATACAGTAAACCTGCATAGGTGCATCGGAATGTAATACTGGTGACACAGGAAAGACTCAAAACATAGACAGTAGGAAGGCTCAGTCTTCCTTTACTTAAGTCTTCGTTGTGTCTCTTATATTTAATTCCGATGCAATTTCTGTGCTTTATCGTCAATGGGAAGGGCCAATGGATACAGTAAACCTGCAGAGGTGCATCGGAATGTAATACTGGTGACACAGGAAAGTCTCAAAACATAGACAGTAGGAAGACTCAGTCTTCCTTTACTTAAATCAGCATGGTGTCTCTTATATTTAATTCCGATGCAATTTCTGTGTTTCATCGTCAATGGAAGGTCCAATGGATACAGTAAACCAGCAGGGGAGCAGCGGAATGTAAAACTGGTGACACAGGAAACGCTCAAATCATATACAATAGAAAGACACACCTTTCCTGTACTTAAGTCGACATTGTGTCTTTTCTATTTAATTCCGATGCTATTTCTGTGTTTCATCGTCAATGGGAAGGTCCAATGGATACAGTAAACCTGCAGAGGTGCATCAGAATGTAAAACTAGTGACACAGGAAACGCTCAAAACATAGACAGTAGGAAGACTCAGCCTTAATGTTCTTAAGTCGGCATTGTGTCTCTTACATTTAATTCCGATGCTATTTCTGTGTTTCAACGTCAATGAGAAGGTCCAATGGATACAGTAAACCTGCATAGGTGCATCGGAATGTAAAACTGGTGACACAGGAAGCGCTCAAATCATAGACCGTAAGAAGACTCAGTTTTCTTGTACTTAAGTCGGCATTGCGTCTCTTATATTTAATTCCGATGCAATTTCTGTGTTTCACCGTCACTGTGAAGATCCAAGGGATACAGTAAACCTGCAGAGGTGCATCAAAATGTAAAACTGATGACACAGGAAATGCTCAAAACGTAGATAGTAGGAAGACTCAGTCTTCCTGTACCGAAGTCGGCATTGTGTGTCTTATATTTAATTCCGATGCTATTTCTGTGTTTTTTCGTCAATGGGAAGGTCCAATGGATACAGTAAACCTGCAGAGGTGGATCGGAATGTAAAACTGGTGACACAGGAAACGCTCAAAGCATAGACAGTAGGAAGACTCAGTCTTCCTGTACTTAAGTCGGCATTGTGTCTCTTATATTTAATTCCGATGCATTTTCTGTGTTTCATCGTCAAAGGGAAGGTCCAATGGATACAGTAAACCTGCAGAGGTGCATCGGACTGTAAAACTGGTGACACAGGAAACGCTCAAACATTGACAGTAGGAAGACTCAGTCTTCCTGTACTTAGGTCGGCATTGAGTGTCTTATATTTAATTCCGATGCAATTTCAATGTTTCATCGTCAATGGGAAAGTCCAAGGGATACAGTAAACCTGCAGAGGAGCATCGGAATGTAAAACTGGTGACACAGGAAACGCTCAAAGTATAGACAGTAGGAAGACTCAGTCTTCCTGTACTTAAGTCGGCATTGTGTCTCTTATATTTAATTCCGATGCAATTTCTGTGTTTCAATGTCGATGGGAAGGTGCAAGGGATACAGTAAACCTGCAGAGGTGCATCGGAATGTAAAACTGGTGACACAGGAAACGCTCAAAACCTTGACAGTAGGAAGACTCAGACTTTCTGTACTTAAGTCGGCATTGTGTCTCTATTATTTTATTCCGATGCAATTTCTGTGTTTCATCGTCAATTGGATGGTCCAAGGGATACAGTAACCCTGCAGAGGTGCATCGGAATGTAAAACTGGTGACACAGAAGCGCTCATAACATAGTCCCTATGAAGCCTCAGGTTTTCTTGTAGTTAATCGGCATTGTGTCTTTTATATTTAATTCCGATGCAATTTCTGTGTTTCAATGTCAATGGGAAGGTGCAAGGGATACAGTAAACCGGCAGAGGTGCATCGGAATGTAAAACTGGTGACACAGAAAACGCTCAAAACATAGACCTTAACAAGACTCAGTTTTCTGCTACTTAAGTCGGCGTTGTGCCTCTTATATTTAATTCCGATGCAATTTCTGTGTGTTTGCCTCAATGGGAAGGTCCAGGGGATACAGTAAACCTGCAGAGGTGCATTGGAATGTAAAACTGGTGACACAGGAAACGCTCAAATCATAGACCGTAAGAAGACTCAGTTTTCTTGTACTTAAGTCGGCGTTGTGCCTCTTATATTTAATTCCGATGCAATTTCTGTGTGTTTGCCTCAATGGGAAGGTCCAGGGGATACAGTAAACCTGCAGAGGTGCATCAAAATGTAAAACTGATGACACAGGAAATGCTCAAAACGTAGACAGTAGGAAGACTCAGTCTTCCTGTACCGAAGTCGGCATTTTATCTCTTATATTTAATTCCGATGGAATTTCTGTGTTTCATCGTCAATGGGAAGGTCCAATGGATACAGTAAACCTGCATAGGTTTATCGGAATGTAATACTGGTGACACAGGAAAGTCTCAAAACATAGACAGTAGGAAGGCTCAGTCTTCCTTTACTTAAGTCTTCGTAGTGTCTCTTATATTTAATTCCGATGCAATTTCTGTGTTTTATCGTCAATGGGAAGGGCCAATTGATACAGTAAACCTGCAGAGGAGCATCGGAATGTAAAAGTGGTGACACAGAAAACGCTCAAAACATAGACCGTAAGATGACTCAGTTTTCTTGTACTTAAGTCGGCGTTGTGTCTCTTATATTTATTTCCGATGCAATTTCTGTGTTTCATCGTCAATGGGAAGGTCCAATGGATACAGTAAACCTGCAGAGGTGCATCGGAATGTAATACTGGTGACACAGGAAAGTCTCAAAACATAGACAGTAGGAAGACTCAGTCTTCCTTTACTTAAATCAGCATGGTGTCTCTTATATTTAATTCCGATGCAATTTCTGTGTTTCATCGTCAATGGAAGGTCCAATGGATACAGTAAACCAGCAGGGGAGCAGCGGAATGTAAAACTGGTGACACAGGAAACGCTCAAAACATATACAATAGAAAGACACACTCTTCCTGTACTTAAGTCGACATTGTGTCTCTTCTATTTAATTCCGATGCTATTTCTGTGTTTCATCGTCAATGGGAAGGTCCAATGGATACAGTAAACCTGCAGAGGTGCATCGGAATGTAAAACTAGTGACACAGGAAACGCTCAAAACATAGACAGTAGGAAGACTCAGCCTTCCTGTTCTTAAGTCGGCATTGTGTCTCTTATATTTAATTCCGATGCTATTTCTGTGTTTCATCGTCAATGGGAAGGTCCAATGGATACAGTAAACCTGCATAGGTGCATCGGAATGTAAAACTGGTGACACAGGAAGCGCTCAAATCATAGACCGTAAGAAGACTCAGTTTTCTTGTACTTAAGTCGGCATTGCGTCTCTTATATTTAATTCCGCAGCAATTTCTGTGTTTCATCGTCAATAGGAAGGTCCAATGGATACAGTAAACCTGCAGAGGTGCATCGCAATGTAAAACTGGTGACACAGGAAACGCTCAAAACATAGACAGTAGGAAGACTCAGTCTTTCTGTACTTAAGTCGGCATTTTGTCTCTTATATTTAATTCCGATGCAATTTCTGTGTTTCATCGTCACTGTGAATGTCCAAGGGACACAGTAAACCGGCAGAGGTGCATCGGAATGTAAAACTGGTGACACAGGAAACGCTCAAAACCTTGACAGTAGGAAGACTCAGACTTACTGTACTTAAGTCGGCATTGTGTCTCTATTATTTTATTCCGATGCAATTTCTGTGTTTCATCGTCAATTGGAAGGTCCAGGGGATACAGTAAACCTGCAGAGGTGCATCAAAATGTAAAACTGATGACACAGGAAATGCTCAAAACGTAGACAGTAGGAAGACTCAGTCTTCCTGTACCGAAGTCGGCATTTTATCTCTTATATTTAATTCCGATGGAATTTCTGTGTTTCATCGTCAATGGGAAGGTCCAATGGATACAGTAAACCTGCATAGGTGCATCGGAATGTAATACTGGTGACACAGGAAAGTCTCAAAACATAGACAGTAGGAAGGCTCAGTCTTCCTTTACTTAAGTCTTCGTTGTGTCTCTTATATTTAATTCCGATGCAATTTCTGTGTTTTATCGTCAATGGGAAGGTCCAATGGATACAGTAAACCTGCAGAGGTGCATCGGAATGTAATACTGGTGACACAGGAAAGTCTCAAAACATAGACAGTAGGAAGACTCAGTCTTCCTTTACTTAAATCAGCATGGTGTCTCTTATATTTAATTCCGATGCAATTTCTGTGTTTCATCGTCAATGGAAGGTCCAATGGATACAGTAAACCAGCAGGGGAGCAGCGGAATGTAAAACTGGTGACACAGGAAACGCTCAAAACATATACAATAGAAAGACACACTCTTCCTGTACTTAAGTCGACATTGTGTCTCTTGTATTTAATTCCGATGCTATTTCTGTCTTTCATCGTCAATGGGAAGGTCCAATGGATACAGTAAACCTGCAGAGGTGCATCGGAATGTAAAACTAGTGACACAGGAAACGCTCAAAACATAGACAGTAGGAAGACACAGCCTTCCTGTTCTTAAGTCGGCATTGTGTCTCTTATATTTAATTCCGATGCTATTTCTGTGTTTCATCGTCAATGGGAAGGTCCAATGGATACAGTAAACCTGCATAGGTGCATCGGAATGTAAAACTGGTGACACAGGAAGCGCTCAAATCATAGACCGTAAGAAGACTCAGTTTTCTTGTACTTAAGTCGGCATTGCGTCTCTTATATTTAATTCCGCTGCAATTTCTGTGTTTCACCGTCACTGTGAAGATCCAAGGGATACAGTAAACCTGCAGAGGTGCATCAAAATGTAAAACTGATGACACAGGAAATGCTCAAAACGTAGATAGTAGGAAGACTCAGTCTTCCTGTACCGAAGTCGGCATTGTGTCCCTTATATTTAATTCCGATGGAATTTCTGTGTTTCATCGTCAATGGGATGGTCCAAGGGATACAGTGAACCTGCAGAAGTGCATCGGAATGTAAAACTGTTGACAAAGGAAACGCTCAAATCATACACCGTAAGATGACTCAGTTTTCTTTTACTTAAGTCGGCGTTGTGTCTCTTATATTTAATTCCGATGCAATTTCTGTGTTTCATCGTCAATGGGAAGGTCCAATGGATACAGTAAACCTGCAGAGGTGCATCGCAATGTACAACTGGTGACACAGGAAACGCTCAAAACATAGACAGTAGGAAGACTCAGTCTTTCTGTACTTAAGTCGGCATTGTGTCTCTTATATTTAATTCCGATGCAATTTCTGTGTTTCATCGTCACTGTGAATGTCCAAGGGACACAGTAAACCGGCAGAGGTGCATCGGAATGTAAAACTGGTGACACAGGAAACGCTCAAAACATAGACAGTAGGAAGACTCAGTCTTCCTGTACTTAATTCATCATTGTGTCTCTTATATTTAATTCCGATGCAATTTCTGTGTTTCATCGTCACTGTGAAGGTCCAAGGGATACAGTAAACGGGCAGAGGTGCATCTGAATGTAAAACTGGTGACACAGGAAACGCTCAAAACATAGACAGTAGGAAGACTCAGTCTTCCTGTACTTCAGTCAGCATTGTGTCTCTTATATTTAATTCCGATGCCATTTCTGAGTTTCATCGCAAATGGGAAGGTCCAAGGGATACAGTAAACCTGTAGAGGAGCATCGGAATGTAAAGCTGGTGATACAGGACACGCTTAAATCATAGATATTAGGAAGGCTCAGTCTTCCTTTACTTAAGTCTTCGTTGTGTCTCTTATATTTAATTCCGATGCTATTTCTGTGTTTCATCGTCAATGGGAAGGTCCAATGGATACAGTAAACCTGCATAGGTGCATCGGAATGTAAAACTGGTGACACAGCAAGCGCTCAAATCATAGACCGTAAGAAGACTCAGTTTTCTTGTTCTTATGTCGGCATTGCGTCTCTTATATTTAATTCCGATGCAATTTCTGTGTTTCACCGTCACTGTGAAGATCCAAGGGATACAGTAAACCTGCAGAGGTGCATCAAAATGTAAAACTGATGACACAGGAAATGCTCAAAACGTAGATAGTAGGAAGACTCAGTCTTCCTGTACCGAAGTCGGCATTGTGTGTCTTATATTTAATTCCGATGCTATTTCTGTGTTTTTTCGTCAATGGGAAGGTCCAATGGAAACAGTAAACCTGCAGAGGTGGATCGGAATGTAAAACTGGTGACACAGGAAACGCTCAAAGCATAGACAGTAGGAAGACTCAGTCTTCCTGTACTTAAGTCGGCATTGTGTCTCTTATATTTAATTCCGATGCATTTTCTGTGTTTCATCGTCAATGGGAAGGTCCAATGGATACAGTAAACCTGCAGAGGTGCATCGGACTGTAAAACTGGTGACACAGGAAACGCTCAAACATTGACAGTAGGAAGACTCAGTCTTCCTGTACTTAAGTCGGCATTGAGTCTCTTATATTTAATTCCGATGCAATTTCAATGTTTCATCGTCAATGGGAAAGTCCAAGGGATACAGTGAACCTGCAGAGGTGCCTCGGAATGTAAAACTGGTGACACAGGAAACGCTCAAAGTATAGACAGTAGGAAGACTCAGTCTTCCTGTACTTAAGTCGGCATTGTGTCTCTTATATTTAATTCCGATGCAATTTCTGTGTTTCAATGTCGATGGGAAGGTGCAAGGGATACAGTAAACCTGCAGAGGTGCATCGGAATGTAAAACTGGTGACACAGGAAACGCTCAAAACCTTGACAGTAGGAAGACTCAGACTTTCTGTACTTAAGTCGGCATTGTGTCTCTATTATTTTATTCCGATGCAATTTCTGTGTTTCATCGTCAATTGGAAGGTCCAAGGGATACAGTAACCCTTCAGAGGTGCATCGGAATGTAAAACTGGTGACACAGGAAGCGCTCATAACATAGTCCCTACGAAGACTCAGGTTTTCTTGTAGTTAAGTCGGCATTGTGTCTTTTATATTTAATTCCGATGCAATTTCTGTGTTTCAATGTCAATGGGAAGGTGCAAGGGATACAGTAAACCGGCAGAGGTGCATCGGAATGTAAAACTGGTGACACAGAAAACGCTCAAAACATAGACCTTAACAAGACTCAGTTTTCTGCTACTTAAGTCGGCGTTGTGCCTGTTATATTTAATTCCGATGCAATTTCTGTGTGTTTGCCTCAATGGGAAGGTCCAGGGGATACAGTAAACCTGCAGAGGTGCATTGGAATGTAAAACTGGTGACACAGGAAACGCTCAAATCATAGACCGTAAGAAGACTCAGTTTTCTTGTACTTAAGTCGGCGTTGTGCCTCTTATATTTAATTCCGATGCAATTTCTGTGTGTTTGCCTCAATGGGAAGGTCCAGGGGATACAGTAAACCTGCAGAGGTGCATCAAAATGTAAAACTGATGACACAGGAAATGCTCAAAACGTAGACAGTAGGAAGACTCAGTCTTCCTGTACTTAAGTCGGCATTGTGTCTCTTATATTTAATTCCGATGCAATTTCTGTGTTTGATCGTCAATGGGAAGGGCCAATGGATACAGTAAACCTGCAGAGGTGCATCGGAATGTAAAAGTGGTGACACAGAAAACGCTCAAAACATAGACCGTAAGAAGACTCAGTTTTCTTGTACTTAAGTCGGCGTTGTGTCTCTTATATTTATTTCCGATGCAATTTCTGTGTTTCATCGTCAATGGGAAGGTCCAATGGATACAGTAAACCTGCAGAGGTGCATCGGAATGTAATACTGGTGACACAGGAAAGTCTCAAAACATAGACAGTAGGAAGACTCAGTCTTCCTTTACTTAAATCAGCATGGTGTCTCTTATATTTAATTCCGATGCAATTTCTGTGTTTCATCGTCAATGGAAGGTCCAATGGATACAGTAAACCAGCAGGGGAGCAGCGGAATGTAAAACTGGTGACACAGGAAACGCTCAAAACATATACAATAGAAAGACACACTCTTCCTGTACATAAGTCGACATTGTGTCTCTTCTATTTAATTTCGATGCTGTTTCTGTGTTTCATCGTCAATGGGAAGGTCCAATGGATACAGTAAACCTGCAGAGGTGCATCGGAATGTAAAACTTGAGACACAGGAAACGCTCAAAACATAGACAGTAGGAAGACTCAGCCTTCCTGTTCTTAAGTCGGCATTGTGTCTCTTATATTTAATTCCGATGCAATTTCTGTGTTTCATCGTCAATGGGAAGGTCCAATGGATACAGTAAACCTGCAGAGGTGCATCGCAATGTAAAACTGGTGACACAGGAGACGCTCAAAACATAGACAGTAGGAAGACTCAGTCTTTCTGTACTTAAGTCGGCATTGTGTCTCTTATATTTAATTCCGATGCAATTTCTGTGTTTCATCGTCACTGTGAATGTCCAAGGGACACAGTAAACCGGCAGTGGTGCATCGGAATGTAAAACTGGTGACACAGGAAACGCTCAAAACATAGACAGTAGGAAGACTCAGTCTTCCTGTACTTAATTCATCATTGTGTCTCTTATATTTAATTCCGATGCAATTTCTGTGTTTCATCGTCAATTGGAAGGTCCAAAGGATACAGTAACGCTGCAGAGGTGCATCGGAATGTAAAACTGGTGACACAGGAAGCGCTCATAACATAGTCCCTACGAAGACTCAGGTTTTCTTGTAGTTAAGTTGGCATTGTGTCTTTATATTTAATTCCGATGCAATTTCTGTGTTTCAATGTCAATGGGAAGGTGCAAGGGATACAGTAAACCGGCAGAGGTGCATCGGAATGTAAAACTGGTGACACAGAAAACGCTCAAAACATAGACCTTAACAAGACTCAGTTTTCTGCTACTTAAGTCGGCGTTGTGCCTCTTATATTTAATTCCGATGCAATTTCTGTGTGTTTGCCTCAATGGGAAGGTCCAGGGGATACAGTAAACCTGCAGAGGTGCATTGGAATGTAAAACTGGTGACACAGGAAACGCTCAAATCATAGACCGTAAGAAGACTCAGTTTTCTTGTACTTAAGTCGGCGTTGTGCCTCTTATATTTAATTCCGATGCAATTTCTGTGTGTTTGCCTCAATGGGAAGGTCCAGGGGATACAGTAAACGTGCAGAGGTGCATCAAAATGTAAAACTGATGACACAGGAAATGCTCAAAACGTAGACAGTAGGAAGACTCAGTCTTCCTGTACCGATGTCGGCATTTTATCTCTTATATTTAATTCCGATGGAATTTCTGTGTTTCATCGTCAATGGGAAGGTCCAATGGATACAGTAAACCTGCATAGGTGCATCGGAATGTAATACTGGTGACACAGGAAAGTCTCAAAACATAGACAGTAGGAAGGCTCAGTCTTCCTTTACTTAAGTCTTCGTTGTGTCACTTATATTTAATTCCGATGCAATTTCTGTGTTTTATCGTCAATGGGAAGGGCCAATGGATACAGTAAACCTGCAGAGGTGCATCGGAATGTAAAAGTGGTGACACAGAAAACGCTCAAAACATAGACCGTAAGAAGACTCAGTTTTCTTGTACTTAAGTCGGCGTTGTGTCTCTTATATTTATTTCCGATGCAATTTCTGTGTTTCATCGTCAATGGGAAGGTCCAATGGATACAGTAAACCTGCAGAGGTGCATCGGAATGTAATACTGGTGACACAGGAAAGTCTCAAAACATAGACAGTAGGAAGACTCAGTCTTCCTTTACTTAAATCAGCATGGTGTCTCTTATATTTAATTCCGATGCAATTTCTGTGTTTCATCGTCAATGGAAGGTCCAATGGATACAGTAAACCAGCAGGGGAGCAGCGGTATGTAAAACTGGTGACACAGGAAACGCTCAAAACATATACAATAGAAAGACACACTCTTCCTGTACTTAAGTCGACATTGTGTCTCTTCTATTTAATTCCGATGCTATTTCTGTGTTTCATCGTCAATGGGAAGGTCCACTGGATACAGTAAACCTGCAGAGGTGCATCGGAATGTAAAACTAGTGACACAGGAAACGCTCAAAACATAGACAGTAGGAAGACTCAGCCTTCCTGTTCTTAAGTCGGCATTGTGTCTCTTATATTTAATTCCGATGCTATTTCTGTGTTTCATCGTCAATGGGAAGGTCCAATGGATACAGTAAAAATGCATAGGTGCATCGGAATGTAAAACTGGTGACACAGGAAGCGCTCAAATCATAGACCGTAAGAAGACTCAGTTTTCTTGTACTTAAGTCGGCATTGCGTCTCGTATATTTAATTGCGCTGCAATTTCTGTGTTTCACCGTCACTGTGAAGATCCAAGGGATACAGTAAACCTGCAGAGGTGCATCAAAATGTAAAACTGATGACACAGGAAATGCTCAAAACGTAGATATTAGGAAGACTCAGTCTTCCTGTACCGAAGTAAGCATTGTTTCTCTTATATTTAATTCCGATGGAATTTCTGTGTTTCATCGTCAATGGGATGGTCCAAGGGATACAGTGAACCTGCAGAAGTGCATCGGAATGTAAAACTGTTGACAAAGGAAACGCTCATATCATACACCGTAAGATGACTCAGTTTTCTTTTACTTAAGTCGGCGATGTGTCTCTTATATTTAATTCCGATGCAATTTCTGTGTTTCATCGTCAATGGGAAGGTCCAATGGATACAGTAAACCTGCAGAGGTGCATCGCAATGTACAACTCGTGACACAGGAAACGCTCAAAACATAGACAGTAGGAAGACTCAGTCATTCTGTACTTAAGTCGGCATTGTGTCTCTTATATTTAATTCCGATGCAATTTCTGTGTTTCATCGTCACTGTGAATGTCCAAGGGACACAGTAAACCGGCAGAGGTGCATCGGAATGTAAAACTGGTGACACAGGAAACGCTCAAAACATAGACAGTAGTAAGACTCAGTCTTCCTGTACTTAATTCATCATTGTGTCTCTTATATTTAATTCCGATGCAATTTCTGTGTTTCATCGTCACTGTGAAGGTCCAAGGGATACAGTAAACGGGCAGAGGTGCATCTGAATGTAAAACTGGTGACACAGGAAACGCTCAAAACATAGACAGTAGGAAGACTCAGTCTTCCTGTACTTCAGTCAGCATTGTGTCTCTTATATTTAATTCCGATGCCATTTCTGTGTTTCATGGCAAATGGGAAGGTCCAAGGGATACAGTAAACCTGCAGAGGAGCATCGGAATGTAAAGCTGGTGATACAGGACACGCTTAAATCATAGATATTAGGAAGGCTCAGTCTTCCTTTACTTATGTCTTCGTTGTGTCTCTTATATTTAATTCCGATGCAATTTCTGTGTTTTATCGTCAATAGGAAGGGCCAAAGGATACAGTAAACCTGCAGAGGTGCATCGGAATGTAAAACTGGTGACACAGAAAACGCTCAAAACATAGACCGCAAGAAGACTCAGTTTTCTTGTACTTAAGTCGGCGTTGTGTCTCTTATATTTATTTCCGATGCAATTTCTGTGTTTCATCGTAAATGGGAACGTCCAATGGATACAGTAAACCTGCAGAGGTGCATCGGAATGTAATACTGGTGTTACAGGAAAGGCTCAAAACATAGACAGTAGGAAGACTCAGTCTTCCTTTACTTAAATCAGCATGGTGTTTCTTATATGTAATTCCGATGCAATTTCTGTGTTTCATCGTCAATGGAAGGTCCAATGTATACAGTAAACCAGCAGAGGAGCAGCGGAATGTAAAACTGGTGACACAGGAAACGCTCAAATCATATACAATAGAAAGACACACTCTTCCTGTACTTAAGTCGACATTGTGTCTCTTCTATTTAATTCCGATGCTATTTCTGTGTTTCATCGTCAATGGGAAGGTCCAATGGATACAGTAAAACTGCAGAGGTGCATCGGAATGTAAAACTGGTGACACAGGAAACGATCAAAACATAGACAGTAGGAAAACTCAGACTCCCTGTACTTAAGTCGGCATTGTGTCTATTATATTTAAATCCGATGCAATTTCTGTGTTTCGTCGTCAATGGGAAGGTCCAAGGGATACAGTAAACCTTCAGAGGTGCATCGGAATGTAAAACTGGTGACACAGGAAACGCTCAATACATAGACAGTAGGAAGACTCAATCTTTCAGTACTTGAGTCGGCATTGTTTCTCTTATATTTAATTCCGACGCAATTTCTGTGTTTCATCGACAATGGGAAGGTCCAAGGGATACAGTAACCCTGCAGAGGTGCATCGGAATGTAAAACTGGTGACACGGGAAACGCTCATAACATAGACCTTAAGAAGACTCAGTTTTCTTGTACTTAAGTCGGCGTTGTGTCTCTTATATTTAATTCCGATGCAATTTTTGTGTTTTTTCGTCAATTGGAAGGTCCAAGTTATACAGTAAACCTGCGGAGGTGCATTGGAATGTAAAAAAAAGTTTTGTGTAGAGAAACATATAGAAGCATGTGCCTGTGAGCTTAAATTAAATAAAGGCACATTTATAATTGTAACTGTAAATAGGTCCCCATCAGGAAATTTTCATCTATTTCTGAAAAATTTGGACTCCTTGTTGTGCTATCTGTCAGACAGGGGGAAGCAAATTATTATTTGTGGGGACTTCAATGTAGATTCTCTGAAAGAGGGTAATAGGAAAAATGACCTTGTAGTATTACTCGGTTCTTTCAATTTGACACCCGTTATTGATTTTCCTACTCAGGTGGTAAAGGATAGCAGCTCACTGATAGATAACTTCTTTATAGACCAAGATAAGTTTAACCAGATAAATGCTCAGCCTGTTGAGAATGGTCTTTCTGATCATGGTGCACAGCTAGTTACAATATATGACATAGCTCCATTCAGCAATACTAAACAGTCCTCCAAAGTGGTACGTTCAGTCAACGATTTAACAATTGCAAATTTCAGGGAAAGCCTACAGCAGTTAGACTGGGATGAGGTGTACCGTGAACCTGATGCCAATTTAAAATATAATTTATTTCATGACATTTTTGTAAATGCATTTGAAAACTGCTTCCCCAAGAAAATAGTTAAATATACTCGTAAGAAACCTTGTAAGAAACCATGGCTTACTAAGGGTATAAAAATATCTTGTAACCGCAAAAGGGAAATGTATCTGACAGCAAGAAAGAGTAGTGACCCAGAAACTATCAAAAATTATAAAAACTACTGTGTTATATTAAGAAAAGTTATTAAAAATTCCAGGAGTATGTGTATCATGTCTGAAATCAGCAACTCTGATAATAAAATTAAAACAATTTGGAATATTATTAAAAGAGAAACAGGTCAACCAAGAGCAGAGGAAGACAGTATTACCATCAAATTGAATGAAAACTTTACGAACAAAAAGTCATAAGTTGAAAATATTTTTAATAATCATTTTCTAAATGTTGTGGATATAGTAGGATCCAGGTGTTCATTAGAAGATGCTAGGCTGTTAATGGAAGAGGCCATACCTATGCAATTTGATACAATTGAAATCTCACCCACTTCTCCCTTTGAAATTAGGAAAATAATAAACTTGCTTAAAAGCAAAAACTCACATGGAATTGATGGCATTTCCAGCAAAATACTAAAAGCTTGTTCTCAACAGATAAGTAAGATTCTCAGCCACCTGTGTAATAGCTCTCTGGAACAGGGCATTTTCCCTGATAGACTGAAATATGCTATTGTTATACCTTTGCATAAAAAGGGGGATAGATCTGATGTCAACAATTACTGTCCAATCTCCCTTCTAACAGCTTTATCCAAAATTTTTGAGAAAGTAATGTATTCAAGAGTAGCTTCACATATCTGTAAAAATGAAGTACTAACAAGATGTCAGTTTGGTTTTCAGAAAGGTTTTTCAACAGAAAATGCCATATATGCTTTCACCAGTAAAATTTTGAATGATCTGAATAACCGAACACCACCCATTGGGATTTTTTGTGATCTCTCAAAGGCTTTTGATTGTGTAAATCATGAAATTCTGCTAGACAAGCTCAAGTATTGTGGCATGAGTGGGACAGTGCACAAATGGTTTAATTCGTACCTAACTGGAAGAGTGCAGAAAGTTGAAATAAGTAGTTCTCGTAACATGCAAAGATCAGCACATTCCTTAAACTGGGGAACTATCAGGAATGGGGTTCCACAAAGGTCAGTCTTGGTTCCTTTGTTGTTCTTATTATATATTAATGACTTGCCATTCTATATTCATGAAGAGGCAAAGTTAGTTCTCTTTGCTGATGATACAAGTATAGTAATCACACCTGACAAACAAGAATTAACTGATGAAATTGTCAATACTGTCTTTCAGAAAATTACTAAGTGGTTCCTTGTAAACGGACTCTCACTGAATTTTGATAAGACACAGTACATACAGTTCCGTACAGTGAATGGTATGACGCCATTAATAAATATAGACCATAATCAGAAGCATATAGCTAAGGTAGAATATTCCAAATTTTTAGGTGTGTCCATTGATGAGAGATTAAATTGGAAGAAACACATTGATGATCTGCTGAAACGTTTGAGTTCAGCTACTTATGCAATAAGGGTCATTGCAAATTTTGGTGATAAACATCTTAGTAAATTAGCTTACTACGCCTATTTTCACTCATTGCTTTCATATGGCATCATTTTTTGGGGTAATTCATCACTGAGGAATAAAGTATTTATTGCACAATAGCGTGTAATCAGAATAATAGCTGGAGTCCACCCAAGATCATCCTGCAGACATTTATTTAAGGATCTAGGGATATTCACAGTAGCTTCTCAGTATATATACTCTCTTATGAAATTTGTTATTAACAACCAAACCCAATTCAAAAGTAATAGCAGTGTGCATAACTACAATACTAGGAGAAAGGATGATCTTCACTATTCAAGATTAAATCTAACTTTGGCACAGAAAGGGGTGAATTATACTGGCACTAAAGTCTTTGGTCACTTACCAAATAGTATCAAAAGTCTGACAGATAACCAACAAGTATTTAAGAAGAAATTAAAAGAATTTCTGAATGACAACTCCTTCTACTCCATAGAGGAATTTTTAGATATAAATTAAGAAAAAAAAGAAAAAAATATTAAAAAAATAAAAATAAAAAATAAAGAAAAACAAAAACACAAAAAAATAAAGTTGTTATATTAACTTAAGTATGTTGTTAAATTAACCTAATTATGTCATGTATTGGAAAATTCGACTCGTTCCACATCATTACGAAATATCGTATTCATGATCCATGGAACTAGTATTAATCTAATCTAATCTAATCTGACACAGGAAACGCTCAAATCATAGACCGTAAGAAGACTCAGTTTTCTTGTACTTAAGTCGGCGTTGTGTCTCTTATATTTAATTCTGATGCAATTTCTGTGTTTCATCGTCATTGGGAAAGTCTAAGGGAAACAGTATACCTGCAGAGGTGCATCGGAATGTAAAACTGGTGACACAGGAGACGCTCAAAGCATAGAGAGTAGGAAGACTCAGTCTTCCCTTACTTAAGTCGGCATTGTGTCTCTTATATTCAATTCCGATGCAATTTCTGTGTTTCATCGTCACTGTGAAGGTCCAAGAGATACGGTAAACATGCAGAGGTGCATTGGAATGTAAAACTGGTGACACAGGAAACGCTCAAAACATAGACAGTAGGAAGACTCAGTCATCCTGTACTTAAGACGTCATAGTGTCTCTTATATTTAATTCCGATGCAATATCTGTGCTTCATCGCCAATGGGAAGATCCAAGGGACGCAGAAAACCTGCAGAGGTGCATCGGAATTTAAAACTGGTGACACTGGAAACGCTCAAAACAAAGACCGTAAGAAGACTCAGTTTTCTTGTACTTAAGTCGGCGTTGTGTCTCTTATATTTAATTCCGAAGCAATTTCTGTGTTTCATCGTCGCTCTGAAGGTCCAAAGGATACAGTAAACCTGCAGAGGTGCATCGGAATGTGAAACTGGTGACAAAGGAAACGCTCAAAACATAGACAGTAGGAAGACTCAGTCCTCCTGTACTTCAGTCGGCATTGTGTCTCTTACATTTAATTCCGATGCCAATTCTGTGTTTCATCGCCAATGGGAAGGTCCAAGGGATACAGTAAACCGGCAGAGGTGCATCGGAATGTAAAACTGTTGACACAGGATACGCTCAAAACATAGACAGTAGGAAGACTCAGTCTTCCTATACTTATGTCGGCATGGTGTCTCTTATACTTAATTCCCATGCAATTTCTGTGTTTCATTGTCAATGGGAAGGTCCAATGGATACAGTAAACCTGCAGAGGTGGATCGGAATTCAAAACTGGTGTCACGGGAAACGCTCAAACATAGACCTTAAGAAGAATCAGTTTTCTGGTACTTAAGTCGGCGTTGTGTCTCTTATATTTAATTCCGATGCAATTTTTGTGTTTTTTCGTCAATGGGGAGGTCCAAGGGATACAGTAACCCTGCAGAGGTGCATTGGAATGTAAAACTGGTGACACAGGAAACGCTCAAATCATAGACCGTAAGAAGACTCAGTTTTCTTGTACTTAAGTCGGCGTTGTGTCCCTTATATTTAATTCCGATGCAATGTCTGTGTTTCATCGTCAATGGAAGGTCCAACGGATGCAGTAAACCAGCAGAGGTGCATCGGAATGTGAAACTGGTGACACAGGAAACGCTCAAAACATAGACAATAAAAAGACACACTCTTCCTGTACTTAAGTCGACATTGTGTAATTCCGATGCAATTTCTGTG
The DNA here is from genome assembly GCF_023898315.1 of Schistocerca nitens. Taxonomy (NCBI): domain Eukaryota; kingdom Metazoa; phylum Arthropoda; class Insecta; order Orthoptera; family Acrididae; genus Schistocerca; species Schistocerca nitens. The sequence continues at coordinate 765,716,221 of NC_064619.1, forward strand.
TTTCATCGTCAATGGGAAAGTCGAAGGGAAACAGTATAACTGCAGAGGTGCATCGGAATATAAATCTAATGACACAGGAGACGCTCAAAACATAGACAGTAGGAAGACTCAGTCTTCCTGTACTTAAGTCGGCATTGCGTCTCTTATATTTAATTCCGATGCAATTTCTGTGTTTCATCGTCACTGTGAATGTCCAAGGGATACAGTAAACATGCAGAAGTGCATCGTAATGTAAAACTGGTGACACGGGAAACGCTCAAAACATAGACAGTAGGAAGACTCAGTCTTCCTGTACTTAAGACATCATTGTGTCTCTTATATTTAATTCCGATGCAATTTCTGTGTTTCATCGCCATTGGGAAGGTCCAAGGGACACAGTAAACATGCTGAGTGGCATCGAAATATAAAACTGGTGACACTGGAAACGCTCAAAACATAGACCGTAAGAAGACCCAGTTTTCTTGTACTTAAGTCGTCGTTGTGTCTCTTCTGTTTAATTCCGATGCAATTTCTGTGTTTCATTGTCAATGGGAAAGTCGAAGGGAAACAGTAAACCTGCAGAGGTCCATCGAAATGTAAAACTGGTGACACAGGAGACGCTCAATACATAGACAGTAGGAAGACTCAGTCTTCCTGTACTTAAGTCGGCATTGTGTCTCTTATATTTAATTCCGATGCAATTTCTGTGTTTCATCGTCAATGGGAAGGTCCAAGGGTTACAGTAACCCTGCAGAGGTGCATCGGAATGTAAAACTGGTGACACAGGAAGCGATCATAACATAGACCCTAAGATGACTCAGTTTTCTTGTACTTAAGCCGGCATTGTGTCTTTTATATTTATTTCCGATGCAATTTCTGTGTTTCATCGTCACTGTGAAGGTCCAATGGATACAGTAAACTGCAGAGGTGGATCGGAATGTAAAACTGGTGACACGGGAAACGCTCAAAATATAGACCTTAAGGAGACTCAGTTTTCTGGTACTTAAGTCGGCGTTGTGTCTCTTGTATTTAATTCCGATGCAATTTCTAAGTTTTTTCGTCAATGGGAAGGTCCAAGGGATACAGTAAACCCGCAGAGGTGCATTGGAATGTAAAACTGGTGACACAGGAAACGCTCAAACCATAGACCGTAAGAAGACTCAGTTTTCTTGTACTTACGTCGGCGTTGTGTCTCTTATATTTAATTCCGATGCAATGTCTGGGTTTCATCGTCAATGGAAGGTCCAACGGATACAGTAAACCAGCAGAGGTGCATCGGAATGTAAAACTGGTGACACAGGAAACGCTCAAAACGTAGGAAGTAGGAATACTCAGTCTTCCTGTACTTCAGTCGGCATTGTGTCGCTTATATTTAATTCCGATGCAATTTCTGTGTTTCATCGTCACTGTGAATGTCCAAGGGATACAGTAAACATGCAGAAGTGCATCGGAATCTAAAACTGTCGACACTGGAAACGCTCAAAACATAGACCGTTACAAGACTCAGTTTTCTTGTACTTAAGTCGTCGTTGTGTCTCTTCTATTTAATTCCGATGCAATTTCTGTGTTTCATCATCAATGGGAAGGTCCAATGGATACTGTAAACCTATAGAGGTGGATCGGAATGTAAAACAGGTGTCACGGGAAACGCTCAAAACATAGACCTTAAGAAGACTCAGTTTTCTAGTACTTAAGTCGGCGTTGTGTCTCTTATATTTAATTCCGATGCAACTTTTGTGTTTTTTCGTCAATGGGAACGTCCAAGGGATACAGTAAACCAGCAGAGGTGCATCGGAATGTAAAACTGGTGACACAGGAAACGCTCAAAACATAGACAATAGAAAGACACACTCTTCCTGTACTTAAGTCGACATTGTGTAATTCCGATGCAATTTCTGTGTATAATCGTCAATGGGAAAGTCGAAGGGAAACAGTATACCTGCAGAGGTGCATCGGAATATAAATCTGGTGACACAGGAAACTCTCAAAGCATAGACAGTAGGAAGACTCTGTCTCCCTGTACTTAAGTCGGCATTGTGTCTCTTATATTAATTCCGATGCAATTTCTGTGTTTCATTGTCACTGTGAATGTCCAAGGGATACAGTAAACATGCAGAAGAGCATCGGAATGTAAATCTGGTGACACTGGAAAGGCTCGAAACATAGACCGTAACTAGACTCAGTTTTCTTGTACTTAAGTCGTCGTTGTGTCTCTTCTATTCAATTCCGATGCAATTTCTGTGTTTCATCGTCAATGGAAAGTCGAAGGGAAACAGTATACCTGCAGAGGTGCATCGGAATTTAAAACTGGTGACACAGGAGACGCCCAAAACATAGACAGTAGGATGACTCAGTCTTCCTATACTTATGTCGGCATGGTGTCTCTTATACTTAATTCCCATGCAATTTCTGTGTTTCATCATCAATGGGAAGGTCCAATGGATACAGTAAACCTGCAGAGGTGGATCGGAATTCAAAACTGGTGTCACGGGAAACGCTCAAACATAGACCTTAAGAAGACTCAGTTTTCTGGTACTTAAGTCGGCGTTGTGTCTCTTATATTTAATTCCGATGCAATTTTTGTGTTATTTCGTCAATGGGAAGGTCCAACGGATACAGTAAACCTGCAGAGGTGCATTGGAATGTAAAACTGGTGACACAGGAAACGCTCAAATCATAGACCGTAAGAAGACTCAGTTTTCTTGTACTGAAGTCGGCGTTGTGTCTCTTATATTTAATTCCGAAGCAATTTCTGTGTTTCATCGTCGCTGTGAAGGTCCAAAGGATACAGTAAACCTGCAGAGGTGCATCGGAATGTGAAACTGGTGACACAGGAAACGCTCAAAACATAGACAGTAGGAAGACTCAGTCCTCCTGTACTTCAGTCGGCATTGTGTCTCTTACATTTAATTCCGATGCCAATTCTGTGTTTCATCGCCAATGGGAAGGTCTAAGGGATACAGTAAACCGGCAGAGGTGCATCGGAATGTAAAACTCTTGACACAGGATACGCTCAAAACATAGACAGTAGGAAGACTCAGTCTTCCTATACTTATGTCAGCATGGTGTCTCTTATACTTAATTCCCATGCAATTTCTGTGTTTCATCATCAATGGGAAGGTCCAATGGATACAGTAAACCTGCAGAGGTGGATCGGAATTCAAAACTGGTGTCACGGGAAACGCTCAAACATAGACCTTAAGAAGACTCAGTTTTCTGGTACTTAAGTCGGCGTTGTGTCTCTTATATTTAATTCCGATGCAATTTTTGTGTTTTTTCGTCAATGGGAAGGTCCAAGAGATACAGTAAACCTGCAGAGGTGCATTGGAATGTAAAACTGGTGACACAGGAAACGCTCAAATCATAGACCGTAAGAAGACTCAGTTTTCTTGTACTGAAGTCGGCGTTGTGTCTCTTATATTTAATTCCGATGCAATGTCTGGGTTTCACCGTCAATGGAAGGTCCAACGGATACAGTAAACCAGCAGAGGTGCATCGGAATGTAAAACTGGTGACACAGGAAACGCTCAAAACATAGACAGTAGGAAGACTCAGTCTTCCTGTACTTCAGTCGGCATTGTGTCTCTTATATTTAATTCCGATGCAATTTCTGTGTTTCATCGTCACTGTGAATGTCCAAGGGATACAGTAAACATGCAGAAGTGCATCGGAATCTAAAACTGTTGACACTGGAAACGCTCAAAACATAGACCGTGACAAGACTCAGTTTTCTTGTACTTAAGTCGTCGTTGTGTCTCTTCTATTTAATTCCGATGCAATTTCTGTGTTTCATCGTCAATGGGAAAGTCAAAGGGAAACAGTAAACCTTCAGAGGTGCATCGGAATGTAAAACTGGTGACACAGGAAACGCTCAAAACATAGACAGTAGGAAGACTCAGTCTTCCTGTACTTATGTCGGCATTGTGTCTATTATATTTACTTACGATGTAATTTCTGTGTTTCAATGTCAATGGGAAGGTGCAAGGGATACAGTAAACCTGCAGAGGTGCATCGGAATGTAAAACTGGTGACACAGGAAACGCTCAAAACATAGACAATAGAAAGACACACTCTTTCTGTACTGAAGTGGACATTGTGTCTCTTATATTTAATTCCGATGAAATTTCTGAGTTTCATCGTCAATGGGAAAGTCGAAGGGAAACAGTATACCTGCAGAGGTGCATCGGAATTTAAATCTGGTGGCACAGGAGACGCCCAAAACATAGACAGTAGGAAGACTCAGTCTTCCTGTACTTAAGTCGGCATTGTGTCTCTTATATTTAATTCCGATGCAATTTCTGTGTTTCATCGTCACTGTGAAGGTCCAAGGGATACGGTAAAAATGCAGAGGTGCATTCGAACGTAAAACTGGTGACACAGGAAACGCTAAAAGCATAGAGAGTAGGAAGACTCAGTCTTCCCTTACTTAAGTCGGCATTGTGTCTCTTATATTCAATTCCGATGCAATTTCTGTGTTTCATCGTCACTGTGAAGGTCCAAGAGATACGGTAAACATGCAGAGGTGCATTGGAATGTAAAACTGGTGACACAGGAAACGCTCAAAACATAGACAGTCGGAAGACTCAGTCTTCCTGTACTTAAGACGTCATAGTGTCTCTTCTATTTAATTCCGATGCAATATCTGTGCTTCATCGCCGATGGGAAGATCCAAGGGACGCAGTAAACCTGCAGAGGTGCATCGGAATTTAAAACTGGTGACACTGGAAACGCTCAAAACATAGACCGTAAGAAGACTCAGTTTTCTTGTACTTAAGTCGGCGTTGTGTCTCTTATATTTAATTCCGAAGCAATTTCTGTGTTTCATCGATACTGTGAAGGTCCAAAGGATACAGTAAACCTGCAGAGGTGCATCGGAATGTGAAACTGGTGACACAGGAAACGCTCAAAACATAGACAGTAGGAAGACTCAGTCCTCCTGTACTTCAGTCGGCATTGTGTCTCTTATATTTAATTCCGATGCCAATTCTGTGTTTCATCGCCAATGGGAAGGTCCGAGGGATACAGTAAACCGGCAGAGGTGCATCGGAATGTAAAACTCTTGACACAGGATACGCTCAAAACATAGTAGGAAGACTCAGTCTTCCTATACTTATGTCGGCATGGTGTCTCTTATACGTAATTCCCATGCAATTTCTGTGTTTCATCATCAATGGGCAGGTCCAATGGATACAGTAAACCTGCAGAGGTGCATTGGAATGTAAAACGGGTGACACAGGAATTGCTCAAATCATAGACCGTAAGAAGACTCAGTTTTCTTGTACTTAAGTCGTCGTTGTGTCTCTTCTATTTAATTCCGATGATTTTTCTGTGTTTCATCGTCAATGGGAAAGTCGAAGGGAAACAGTATACCGGCAGAGGTGCATCGGAATATACATCTGGTGACACAGGAAACTCTCAAAACATAGACAGTAGGAAGACTCTGTCTCCCTGTACTTAAGTCGGCATTGTGTCTCTTATATTTAATTCCGATGCAATTTCTGTGTTTCATCGTCACTGTGAATGTCCAAGGGATACAGTAAACATGCAGAAGAGCATCGGAATGTAAATCTGGTGACACTGGAAAGGCTCAAAACATAGACCGTAACAAGACTCAGTTTTCTTGTACTTAAGTCGTCGTTGTGTCTCTTCTATTTAATTCCGATGCAATTTCTGTGTTTCATCGTCAATGGGAAAGTCGAAGGGAAACAGTATACCTGCAGAGGTGCATCGGAATGTAAAACTGGTGACACAGGAGACGCTCAAAGCATAGACAGTAGGAAGACTCAGTCTACCTGTACTTAACTCGGCATTGTGTCTCTTATATTTAATTCCGAAGCAATTTCTGTGTTTCATCGTCAATGGATAGGTCCAAGGGTTACAGTAACCCTGCAGAGGTGCATCGGAATGTAAAACTGGTGACACAGGAAGCGCTCATAACATAGACCCTACGAAGACTCAGGTTTTCTAGTACATAAGTCGGCATTGTGTCTTTTATATTTAATTCCGATGCTATTTCTGTGTTTCATCGTCACTGTGAAGGTCCAAGGGATACAGTAAACCTTCAGAGGTGCATCGGAATGTAAAACTGGTGACACAAGAAACGCTCAAAACATAGACAGTAGGAAGACTCAGTCTTCCTGTACTTATGTCGGCATTGTGCCTATTATATTTACTTACGATGTAATTTCTGTGTTTCAATGTCAATGGGAAGGTGCAAGGGATACAGTAAACCTGCAGAGGTGCATCGGAATGTAAAACTGGTGACACAGGAAACGCTCAAAACATAGACAATAGAAAGACACACTCTTCCTGTACTTAAGTCGACATTGTGTAATTCCGATGCAATTTCTGTGTTTCATCGTCAATGGGAAAGTCGAAGGGAAACAGTATACCTGCAGAGGTGCATCGGAATTTAATCTGGTGACACAGGAGACGCTCAAATCATAGACAGTAAGAAGACTCAGTCTTCCTATACTTAAGTCGGCATTGTGTCTCTTATATTTATTTCCGATGAAATTTCTGTGTTTCATCGTGAATGGGAAGGTCCAAGGGATATAGTAAACCTGCAGAGGTGCATCGGAAAGTAAAACTGATGACACAGGAAACGCTCAAAACATAGATAGTATGATGACTTAGTCTTCCTGTACGTAAGTCGGCATTGTGTCTCTTATATTTAATTCCGATGCAATTTCTGTGTTTCATTGTCACTGTGAATGTCCAAGGGATACAGTAAACATGCAGAAGTGCATCGGAATGTAAAACTGGTGACACAGGAAACGCTCAAAACATCGACAGTAGGAAGACTCATTCTTCCTGTACTTAAGACGTCATTGTGTCTCTTATATTTAATTCCGATGCAATTTCTGTGTTTCATCGCATTTGGGAAGGTCCTAGGGACACAGTAAACCTGCTGAGGGGCATCGGAATGTAAAACTGGTGACACTGGAAACGGCAAAACATAGACCGTAAGAAGACTCAGTTTTCTTGTAGTTAAGTCGTCGTTGTGTCTCTTCTATTTAATTCCGATGCAATTTCTGTGTTTCATCGTCAATGGGAAAGTCGAAGGGAAACAGTATACCTGCAGAGGTGCATCGGAATATAAATCTGGTGACACAGGAAACTCTCAAAACATAGACAGTAGGAAGACTCTGTCTCCCTGTACTTAAGTCGGCATTGTGTCTCTTATATTAATTCCGATGCAATTTCTGTGTTTCATCGTCACTGTGAATGTCCAAGGGATACAGTAAACATGCAGAAGAGCATCGGAATGTAAATCTGGTGACACTGGAAAGGCTCAAAACATAGACCGTAACAAGACTCAGTTTTCTTGTACTTAAGTCGTCGTTGTGTCTCTTCTATTTAATTCCGATGCAATTTCTGTGTTTCATCGTCAATGGGAAAGTCGAAGGGAAACAGTATACCTGCAGAGGTGCATCGGAATGTAAAACTGGTGACACAGGAGACGCTCAAAGCATAGACAGTAGGAAGACTCAGTCTACCTGTACTTAACTCGGCATTGTGTCTCTTATATTTAATTCCGAAGCAATTTCTGTGTTTCATCGTCAATGGATAGGTCCAAGGGTTACAGTAACCCTGCAGAGGTGCATCGGAATGTAAAACTGGTGACACAGGAAGCGCTCATAACATAGACCCTACGAAGACTCAGGTTTTCTAGTACATAAGTCGGCATTGTGTCTTTTATATTTAATTCCGATGCTATTTCTGTGTTTCATCGTCACTGTGAAGGTCCAAGGGATACAGTAAACCTTCAGAGGTGCATCGGAATGTAAAACTGGTGACACAAGAAACGCTCAAAACATAGACAGTAGGAAGACTCAGTCTTCCTGTACTTATGTCGGCATTGTGCCTATTATATTTACTTACGATGTAATTTCTGTGTTTCAATGTCAATGGGAAGGTGCAAGGGATACAGTAAACCTGCAGAGGTGCATCGGAATGTAAAACTGGTGTCACAGGAAACGCTCAAAGCATAGACAGTAGGAAGACTCAGTCCTCCTGTACTTCAGTCGGCATTGTGTCTCTTATATTTAATTCCGATGCCAATTCTGTGTTTCATCGCCAATGGGAAGGTCCAAGGGATACAGTAAACCGGCAGAGGTGCATCGGAATGTAAAACTGTTGACACAGGATACGCTCAAAACATAGACAGTAGGAAGACTCAGTCCTCCTATACTTCAGTCGGCGTTGTGTCTCTTATATTTAATTCCGATGCAATGTCTGTGTTTCATCGTCAATGGAAGGTCCAACGGATACAGTAAACCAGCAGAGGTGCATCGGAATGTAAAACTGGTGACACAGGAAACGCTCAAAACATAGACAATAGAAAGACACACTCTTCCTGTACTTAAGTCGACATTGTGTAATTCCGATGCAATTTCTGTGTTTCATCGTCAATGGGAAAGTCGAAGGGAAACAGTATACCTGCAGAGGTGCATCGGAATTTAATCTGGTGACACAGGAGACGCTCAAATCATAGACAGTAAGAAGACTCAGTCTTCCTATACTTAAGTCGGCATTGTGTCTCTTATATTTATTTCCGATGAAATTTCTGTGTTTCATCGTGAATGGGAAGGTCCAAGGGATATAGTAAACCTGCAGAGGTGCATCGGAAAGTAAAACTGATGACACAGGAAACGCTCAAAACATAGATAGTATGATGACTTAGTCTTCCTGTACGTAAGTCGGCATTGTGTCTCTTATATTTAATTCCGATGCAATTTCTGTGTTTCATTGTCACTGTGAATGTCCAAGGGATACAGTAAACATGCAGAAGTGCATCGGAATGTAAAACTGGTGACACAGGAAACGCTCAAAACATCGACAGTAGGAAGACTCATTCTTCCTGTACTTAAGACGTCATTGTGTCTCTTATATTTAATTCCGATGCAATTTCTGTGTTTCATCGCATTTGGGAAGGTCCTAGGGACACAGTAAACTTGCTGAGGGGCATCGGAATGTAAAACTGGTGACACTGGAAACGGCAAAACATAGACCGTAAGAAGACTCAGTTTTCTTGTAGTTAAGTCGTCGTTGTGTCTCTTCTATTTAATTCCGATGCAATTTCTGTGTTTCATCGTCAATGGGAAAGTCGAAGGGAAACAGTATACCTGCAGAGGTGCATCGGAATATAAATCTGGTGACACAGGAAACTCTCAAAACATAGACAGTAGGAAGACTCTGTCTCCCTGTACTTAAGTCGGCATTGTGTCTCTTATATTAATTCCGATGCAATTTCTGTGTTTCATCGTCACTGTGAATGTCCAAGGGATACAGTAAACATGCAGAAGAGCATCGGAATGTAAATCTGGTGACACTGGAAAGGCTCAAAACATAGACCGTAACAAGACTCAGTTTTCTTGTACTTAAGTCGTCGTTGTGTCTCTTCTATTTAATTCCGATGCAATTTCTGTGTTTCATCGTCAATGGGAAAGTCGAAGGGAAACAGTATACCTGCAGAGGTGCATCGGAATGTAAAACTGGTGACACAGGAGACGCTCAAAGCATAGACAGTAGAAAGACTCAGTCTACCTGTACTTAACTCGGCATTGTGTCTCTTATATTTAATTCCGAAGCAATTTCTGTGTTTCATCGTCAATGGATAGGTCCAAGGGTTACAGTAACCCTGCAGAGGTGCATCGGAATGTAAAACTGGTGACACAGGAAGCGCTCATAACATAGACCCTACGAAGACTCAGGTTTTCTAGTACATAAGTCGGCATTGTGTCTTTTATATTTAATTCCGATGCTATTTCTGTGTTTCATCGTCACTGTGAAGGTCCAAGGGATACAGTAAACCTTCAGAGGTGCATCGGAATGTAAAACTGGTGACACAAGAAACGCTCAAAACATAGACAGTAGGAAGACTCAGTCTTCCTGTACTTATGTCGGCATTGTGCCTATTATATTTACTTACGATGTAATTTCTGTGTTTCAATGTCAATGGGAAGGTGCAAGGGATACAGTAAACCTGCAGAGGTGCATCGGAATGTAAAACTGGTGACACAGGAAACGCTCAAAGCATAGACAGTAGGAAGACTCAGTCCTCCTGTACTTCAGTCGGCATTGTGTCTCTTATATTTAATTCCGATGCCAATTCTGTGTTTCATCGCCAATGGGAAGGTCCAAGGGATACAGTAAACCGGCAGAGGTGCATTGGAATGTAAAACTGTTGACACAGGATACGCTCAAAACATAGACAGTAGGAAGACTCAGTCCTCCTATACTTCAGTCGGCGTTGTGTCTCTTATATTTAATTCCGATGCAATGTCTGTGTTTCATCGTCAATGGAAGGTCCAACGGATACAGTAAACCAGCAGAGGTGCATCGGAATGTAAAACTGGTGACACAGGAAACGCTCAAAACATAGACAATAGAAAGACACACTCTTCCTGTACTTAAGTCGACATTGTGTAATTCCGATGCAATTTCTGTGTTTCATCGTCAATGGGAAAGTCGAAGGGAAACAGTATACCTGCAGAGGTGCATCGGAATTTAATCTGGTGACACAGGAGACGCTCAAATCATAGACAGTAAGAAGACTCAGTCTTCCTATACTTAAGTCGGCATTGTGTCTCTTATATTTATTTCCGATGAAATTTCTGTGTTTCATCGTGAATGGGAAGGTCCAACGGATATAGTAAACCTGCAGAGGTGCATCGGAAAGTAAAACTGATGACACAGGAAACGCTCAAAACATAGATAGTATGATGACTTAGTCTTCCTGTACGTAAGTCGGCATTGTGTCTCTTACATTTAATTCCGATGCAATTTCTGTGTTTCATTGTCACTGTGAATGTCCAAGGGATACAGTAAACATGCAGAAGTGCATCGGAATGTAAAACTGGTGACACAGGAAACGCTCAAAACATCGACAGTAGGAAGACTCATTCTTCCTGTACTTAAGACGTCATTGTGTCTCTTATATTTAATTCCGATGCAATTTCTGTGTTTCATCGCATTTGGGAAGGTCCTAGGGACACAGTAAACCTGCTGAGGGGCATCGGAATGTAAAACTGGTGACACTGGAAACGGCAAAACATAGACCGTAAGAAGACTCAGTTTTCTTGTAGTTAAGTCGTCGTTGTGTCTCTTCTATTTAATTCCGATGCAATTTCTGTGTTTCATCGTCAATGGGAAAGTCGAAGGGAAACAGTATACCTGCAGAGGTGCATCGGAATATAAATCTGGTGACACAGGAAACTCTCAAAACATAGACAGTAGGAAGACTCTGTCTCCCTGTACTTAAGTCGGCATTGTGTCTCTTATATTAATTCCGATGCAATTTCTGTGATTTATCGTCACTGTGAATGTCCAAGGGATACAGTAAACATGCAGAAGAGCATCGGAATGTAAATCTGGTGACACTGGAAAGGCTCAAAACATAGACCGTAACAAGACTCAGTTTTCATGTACTTAAGTCGTCGTTGTGTCTCTTCTATTTAATTCCGATGCAATTTCTGTGTTTCATCGTCAATGGGAAAGTCGAAGGGAAACAGTATACCTGCAGTGGTGCATCGGAATGTAAAACTGGTGACACTGGAGACGCTCAAAGCATAGACAGTAGGAAGACTCAGTCTACCTGTACTTAACTCGGCATTGTGTCTCTTATATTTAATTCCGATGCAATTTCTGTGTTTCATCGTCAATGGGTAGGTCCAAGGGATACAGTAACCCTGCAGAGGTGCATCGGAATGTAAAACTGGTGACACAGGAAGCGCTCATAACATAGACCCTACGAAGACTCAGGTTTTCTAGTACATAAGTCGGCATTGTGTCTTTTATATTTAATTCCGATGCAATTTCTGTGTTTCATCGTCACTGTGAAGGTCCAAGGGATACAGTAAACCTTCAGAGGTGCATCGGAATGTAAAACTGGTGACACAGGAAACGCTCAAAACATAGACAGTAGAAAGACTCAGTCTTCCTGTACTTATGTCGGCATTGTGTCTATTATATTTACCTACGATGTAATTTCTGTGTTTCAATGTCAATGGGAAGGTACAAGGGATACAGTAAACCTGGAGAGGTGCATCGGAATGTAAAACTGGTGACACAGGAAACGCTCAAAACATAGACAATAGAAAGACACACTCTTTCTGTACTGAAGTCGACATTGTGTCTCTTATATTTAATTCCGATGAAATTTCTGTGTTTCATCGTCAATGGGAAAGTCGAAGAGAAACAGTATACCTGCAGAGTTGCATCGGAATTTAAAACTGGTGACACAGGAGACGCCCAAACCATAGACAGTAGGAAGACTCAGTCTTCCTGTACTTAAGTCGGCATTGTGTCTCTTATATTTAATTCCGATGCAATTTCTGTGTTTCATCGTCACTGTGAAGGTCCAAGGGATACAGTAAACATGCAGAGGTGCATCGGAATGTAAAACTGGTGACACAGGAAACGCTCAAAACATAGACAGTAGGAAGACTCAGTCTTCCTGTACTTAAGACGTCATTGTCTCTCTTATATTTAATTCCGATGTAATTTCTGTGTTTCATCGTCAATGGCAAGATCCAAGGCATACAGTAAACATGCAGAGGTGCATCGGAATGTAAAACTGGTGACACAGGAAACGCTCAAAACATAGACAGTAGAAAGACTCAGTCTTCCTGTACTTATGTCGGCATTGTGTCTATGATATTTACTTACGATATAATTTCTGTGTTTCAATGTCAATGGGAAGGTACAAGGGATACAGTAAACCTGGAGAGGTGCATCGGAATGTAAAACTGGTGACACAGGAAACGCTCAAAACATAGACAATAGAAAGACACACTCTTTCTGTACTGAAGTCGACATTGTGTCTCTTATATTTAATTCCGATGCAATTTCTGTGTTTCATCGCCAATGGGAAGGTGTAAGGGACACAGTAAACCTGCAGAGGGGTATCGGAATGTAAAACTGGTGACACTGGAAACGCTCAAAACATAGACCGTAAGAAGACTCAGATTTCTTGTACTTAAGTCGTCGCTGTGTCCCTTATACTTAATTCCGATGTAAGTTCTGTGTATCATCGTCAATGTGAAGGTCCAATGGTAACAGTAAACCTGCAGAGTCGCATGGGAATGTAAAACTTGTGACACTGTAAACGCTCAAAACATAGACAGTAGGAAGACTCAATGTTCCTGTACTTAAGTCGGCATTGTGTCTCTTATATTTAATTCCGATGCAATTTCTGTGTTTCATCGTCAATGGCAAGATCCAAGGCATACAGTAAACATGCAGAGGTGCATCGGAATGTAAAACTAGTGACACAGGAAACGCTCAAAACATAGACAGTAGGAAGACTCAGCTTTCCTGTTCTTAAGTCGGCATTGTGTGTCTTATATTTAATTCCGATGCTATTTCTGTGTTTCATCGTCAATGGGAAGGTCCAATGGATACAGTAAACCTGCAGATTCGCATGGGAATGTAAAACTGGTGACACAGGATACGCTCAAAACATAGACAGTAGGAAGACTCAGTCTTCCTGTAAATCAGTCGGCATTGTGTCTCTTATATTTAATTCCGATGCCATTTCTGTGTTTCATCGCCAATGGGAAGGACCAAGGGATACAGTAAACCTGCAGAGGTGCATCGGAATGTAAAACTGTTCACACAGGACACGCTCAAAACATAGACAGTAGGAAGACTCAGTCTTCCTATACTTATGTCGGCATGGTGTCTCTTATATTTAATTCCGATGCAATTTCTGTGTTTCATCATCAATGGGAAGGTCCAATGGATACAGTTATACTGCAGAGGTGGATCGGAATGTAAAACTGGTGACACGGGAACCGCTCAAAACATAGACCTTAAGAAGACTCAGTTTTCTGGTACTTAAGTCGGCGTTGTGTCTCTTATATTTAATTCCGATGCAATTTTTTTTTTCGTCAATGGGAAGGTCCAAGTTATTCAGTAAACCTGCGGAGGTGCACTGGAATGTAAAACTGGTGACACAGGAGACGCTCAAATCATAGACCGTAAGAAGACTCAGTTTTCTTGTACTTAAGACGGCGTTGTGTCTCTTATATTTAATTCCGATGCAATGTCTGTGTTTCATCGTCAATGGAAGGTCCAACGGATACAGTAAACCAGAAGAGGTGCATCGGAATGTAAAACTGGTGACACAGGAGACGCTCAAAACATAGACAGTAGGAAGACTCAGTCATCCGGTACTTAAGTCGGCATTGTGTCACTTATATTTAATTCCGATGCAAATTCTGTGTTTCATCTTCACTGGAAGGTCCAAGGGATACAGTATACATGCAGAAGTGCATCGGAATGTAAAACTGGTGATACAGGAAACGCTCAAAACATAGACAGTAGGAAGACTCAGTCTTCCTGTACTTAAGTCGGCATTTCGTCTCTTATATTTAATTCCGATGCAATTTCTGTGTTTCATCGTCACTGTGAATGTCCAAGGGATACAGTAAGCATGCAGAAGTGCATCGTAATGTAAAACTGGTGACACGGGAAACGCTCAAAACATAGACAGTAGGAAGACTCAGTCTTCCTGTACTTAAGACGTCATTGTGTCTCTTATATTTAATTCCGATGCAATTTCCGTGTTTCATCGCCATTGGGAAGGTCCAAGGGACACAGTAAACCTGCTGAGTGGCATCGGAATGTAAAACTGGTGACACTGGAATCGCTCAAAACATAGACCGTAAGAAGACCCAGTTTTCTTGTACTTAAGTCGTCGTTGTGTCTCTTCTGTTTAATTCCGATGCAATTTCTGTGTTTCATTGTCAATGGGAAAGTCGAAGGGAAACAGTATACCTGCAGAGGTCCATCGGAATGTAAAACTGGTGACACAGGAGACGCTCAATACATAGACAGTAGGAAGACTCAGTCTTCCTGTACTTAAGTCGGCATTGTGTCTCTTATATTTAATTCCGATGCAATTTCTGTGTTTCATCGTCAATGGGAAGGTCCAAGGGATACAGTAACCCTGCACAGGTGCATCGGAATGTAAAACTGGTGACACAGGAAACTCTCAAAACATAGACAGTAGGAAGACTCTGTCTCCCTGTACTTAAGTCGGCATTGTGTCTCTTATATTAATTCCGATGCAATTTCTGTGTTTCATCGTCACTGTGAATGTCCAAGGGATACAGTAAACATGCAGAAGAGCATCGGAATGTAAATATGGTGACACTGGAAAGGCTCAAAACATAGACCGTAACAAGACTCAGTTTTCTTGTACTTAAGTCGTCGTTGTGTCTCTTCTATTTAATTCCGATGCAATTTCTGTGTTTCATCGTCAATGGGAAAGTCGAAGGGAAACAGTATACCTGCAGTGGTGCATCGGAATGTAAAACTGGTGACACTGGAGACGCTCAAAGCATAGACAGTAGGAAGACTCAGTCTACCTGTACTTAACTCGGCATTGTGTCTCTTATATTTAATTCCGATGCAATTTCTGTGTTTCATCGTCAATGGGTAGGTCCAAGGGATACAGTAACCCTGCACAGGTGCATCGGAATGTAAAACTGGTGACACAGGAAGCGCTCATAACATAGACCCTACGAAGACTCAGGTTTTCTAGTACATAAGTCGGCATTGTGTCTTTTATATTTAATTCCGATGCAATTTCTGTGTTTCATCGTCACTGTGAAGGTCCAAGGGATACAGTAAACCTTCAGAGGTGCATCGGAATGTAAAACTGGTGACACAGGAAACGCTCAAAACATAGACAGTAGAAAGACTCAGTCTTCCTGTACTTATGTCGGCATTGTGTCTATTATATTTACCTACGATGTAATTTCTGTGTTTCAATGTCAATGGGAAGGTACAAGGGATACAGTAAACCTGGAGAGGTGCATCGGAATGTAAAACTGGTGACACAGGAAACGCTCAAAACATAGACAATAGAAAGACACACTCTTTCTGTACTGAAGTCGACATTGTGTCTCTTATATTTAATTCCGATGAAGTTTCTGTGTTTCATCGTCAATGGGAAAGTCGAAGAGAAACAGTATACCTGCAGAGGTGCATCGGAATTTAAAACTGGTGACACAGGAGACGCCCAAAACATAGACAGTAGGAAGACTCAGTCTTCCTGTACTTAAGTCGGCATTGTGTTTCTTATATTTAATTCCGATGCAATTTCTGTGTTTCATCGTCACTGTGAAGGTCCAAGGGATACAGTAAACATGCAGAGGTGCATGGGAATGTAAAACTGGTGACACAGGAAACGCTCAAAACATAGACAGTAGGAAGACTCAGTCTTCCTGTACTTAAGACGTGATTGTGTCTCTTATATTTAATTCCGATGTAATTTCTGTGTTTCATCGTCAATGGCAAGATCCAAGGCATACAGTAAACATGCAGAGGTGCATCGGAATGTAAAACTGGTGACACAGGAAACGCTCAAAACATAGACAGTAGAAAGACTCAGTCTTCCTGTACTTATGTCGGCATTGTGTCTATGATATTTACTTACGATATAATTTCTGTGTTTCAATGTCAATGGGAAGGTACAAGGGATACAGTAAACCTGGAGAGGTGCATCGGAATGTAAAACTGGTGACACAGGAAACGCTCAAAACATAGACAATAGAAAGACACACTCTTTCTGTACTGAAGTCGACATTGTGTCTCCTATATTTAATTCCGATGCAATTTCTGTGTTTCATCGCCAATGGGAAGGTCTAAGGGACACAGTAAACCTGCAGAGGGGTATCGGAATGTAAAACTGGTGACACTGGAAACGCTCAAAACATAGACCGTAAGAAGACTCAGATTTCTTGTACTTAAGTCGTCGCTGTGTCTCTTATACTTAATTCCGATGTAAGTTCTGTGTATCATCGTCAATGTGAAGGTCCAATGGTAACAGTAAACCTGCAGAGTCGCATGGGAATGTAAAACTTGTGACACTGTAAACGCTCAAAACATAGACAGTAGGAAGACTCAATGTTCCTGTACTTAAGTCGGCATTGTGTCTCTTATATTTAATTCCGATGCAATTTCTGTGTTTCATCGTCAATGGCAAGATCCAAGGCATACAGTAAACATGCAGAGGTGCATCGGAATGTAAAACTAGTGACACAGGAAACGCTCAAAACATAGACAGTAGGAAGACTCAGCTTTCCTGTTCTTAAGTCGGCATTGTGTGTCTTATATTTAATTCCGATGCTATTTCTGTGTTTCATCGTCAATGGGAAGGTCCAATGGATACAGTAAACCTGTAGATTCGCATGGGAATGTAAAACTGGTGACACAGGATACGCTCAAAACATACCCAGTAGGAAGACTCAGTCTTCCTGTAAATCAGTCGGCATTGTGTCTCTTATATTTAATTCCGATGCCATTTCTGTGTTTCATCGCCAATGGGAAGGACCAAGGGATACAGTAAACCTGCAGAGGTGCATCGGAATGTAAAACTGTTGACACAGGACACGCTCAAAACATAGACAGTAGGAAGACTCAGTCTTCCTATACTTATGTCGGCATGGTGTCTCTTATATTTAATTCCGATGCTATTTCTGTGTTTCATCATCAATGGGAAGGTCCAATGGATACAGTTATACTGCAGAGGTGGATCGGAATGTAAAACTGGTGACACGGGAAACGCTCAAAACATAGACCTTAAGAAGACTCAGTTTTCTGGTACTTAAGTCGGCGTTGTGTCTCTTATATTTAATTCCGATGCAATTTTTTTTTTCGTCAATGGGAAGGTCCAAGTTATTCACTAAACCTGCGGAGGTGCACTGGAATGTAAAACTGGTGACACAGGAGACGCTCAAATCATAGACCGTAAGAAGACTCAGTTTTCTTGTACTTAAGACGGCGTTGTGTCTCTTATATTTAATTCCGATGCAATGTCTGTGTTTCATCGTCAATGGAAGGTCCAACGGATACAGTAAACCAGATGAGGTGCATCGGAATGTAAAACTGGTGACACAGGAGACGCTCAAAACATAGACAGTAGGAAGACTCAGTCATCCGGTACTTAAGTCGGCATTGTGTCACTTATATTTAATTCCGATGCAAATTCTGTGTTTCATCGTCACTGGAAGGTCCAAGGGATACAGTATACATGCAGAAGTGCATCGGAATGTAAAACTGGTGATACAGGAAACGCTCAAAACATAGACAGTAGGAAGACTCAGTCTTCCTGTACTTAAGTCGGCATTGTGTCTCTTATATTTAATTCCGATGCAATTTCTGTGTTTCATCGCCATTGGGACGGTCCAAGGGACACAGTAAACCTGCTGAGGGGCATCGGAATGTAAAACTGGTGACACTGGAAACGCTCAAAACATAGACCGTAAGAAGACTCAGTTTTCTTGTGCTTACGTCGTCTTTGTGTCTCTTCTATTTAATTCCGATGCAATTTCTTTGTTTCATCGCCAATGGGAAAGTCGAAGGGAAACAGTATACCTGCAGAGGTGCATTGGAATGTAAAACTGGTGACACAGGAGACGCTCAAAGCATAGAGAGTAGGAAGACTCAGTCTTCCTGTACTTAAGTCGGCAATGTGTGTCTTATATTCAATTCCGAAGCAATTTCTGTGTTTCATTTTCACTGTGAAAGTCCAAGAGATACAGTAAACATGCAGAGGTGCATTGGAATGTAAAACTGGTGACACAGGAAACGCTCAAAACATAGACAGTAGGAAGACTCAGTCTTCCTGTACTTAAGACGTCATTGTGTCTTTTATATTTAATTCCGATGCAATTTCTGTGTTTCATCGCCAATGGGAAGATCCAAGGGACGCAGTAAACCTGCAGAGGTGCATCGGAATTTAAAACTGGTACACTGGAAACGCTCAAAACATAGACAGTAGGAAGACTCAGTCTTCCTATACTTATGTCGGCATGGTGTCTCTTATATTTAATTCCGGTGAAATTTCTGTGTTTCATCATCAATGGGAAGGTCCAATGGATACAGTAAACCTGCAGAGGTGGATCGGAATCTTAAACTGGTGACACGGGAAACGCTCAAAACATAGACCTTAAGAAGACTCAGTTTTCTGGTACTTAAGTCGGCGTTGTGTCTCTTATATTTATTCCGATGCAATGTCTGTGTTTCATCGTCAATGGAAGGTCCAACGGATACAGTAAACCAGCAGAGGTGCATCGGAATGTAAAACTGGTGACACAGGAAACGCTCAAAACATAGACAATAGAAAGACACACTCTTCCTGTACTTAAGTCGACATTGTGTAATTCCGATGCAATTTCTGTGTTTCATCGTCAATGGGAAAGTCGAAGGGAAACAGTATACCTGCAGAGGTGCATCGGAATATAAATCTGGTGACACAGGAAACTCTCAAAACATAGACAGTAGGAAGACTCTGTCTCCCTGTACTTAAGTCGGCATTGTGTCTCTTACATTAATTCCGATGCAATTTCTGTATTTCATCGTCACTGTGAATGTCCAAGGGATACAGTAAACATGCAGAAGAGCATCGAAATGTAAATCTGGTGACACTGGAAAGGCTCAAAACATAGACCGTAACAAGACTCAGTTTTCTTGTACTTAAGTCGTCGTTGTGTCTCTTCTATTTAATTCCGATGCAATTTCTGTGTTTCATCGTCAATGGGAAAGTCGAAGGGAAACAGTATATCTGCAGAGGTGCATCGGAATGTAAAACTGGTGACACAGGAGACGCTCAAAGCATAGACAGTAGGAAGACTCAGTCTACCTGTACTTAACTCTGCATTGTGTCTCTTATATTTAATTCCGATGCAATTTCTGTGTTTCATCGTCAATGGGTAGGTCCAAGGGTTACAGTAACCCTGCAGAGGTGCATCGGAATGTAAAACTGGTGACACAGGAAGCGCTCATAACATAGACCCTACGAAGACTCAGGTTTTCTAGTACTTAAGTCGGCATTGTGTCTTTTATATTTAAGTCCGATGCAATTTCTGTGTTTCATCGTCACTGTGAAGGTCCAAATGATACAGTAAACCTTCAGAGGTGCATCGGAATGTAAAACTGGTGACACAGGAAACGCTCAAAACATAGACAGTAGGAAGACTCAGTCTTCCTGTACTTATGTCGGCATTGTGTCTATTATATTTACTTACGATGTAATCTCTGTGTTTCAATGTCAATGGGAAGGTGCAAGGGATACAGTAAACATGCAGAGGTGCATCGGAATGTAAAACTGGTGACACAGGAAACGCTCAAAACATAGACAGTAGGAAGACTCAGTCTTCCTGTACTTAAGACGTCATTGTGTCTCTTATATTTAATTCCGATGCAACTTCTGTGTTTCATCGCCAATGGGAAGGTCTAAGGGACACAGTAAACCTGCAGAGGGGTATCGGAATGTAAAACTGGTGACACTGGAAACGCTCAAAACATAAACCGTAAGAAGACTCAGTTTTCTTGTACTTAAGTCGTCGCTGTGTCTCTTATACTTAATTCCGATGTAAGTTCTGTGTATCATCGTCAATGTGAAGGTCCAATGGATACAGTAAACCTGCAGAGTCGCATGGGAATGTAAAACTTGTGACACTGTAAACGCTCAAAACATAGACAGTAGGAAGACTCAATGTTCCTGTACTTAAGTCGGCATTGTGTCTCTTATATTTAATTCCGATTCAATTTCTGTGTTTCATCGTCAATGGGAAGATCCAAGGCATACAGTAAACATGCAGAGGTGCATCGGAATGTAAAACTAGTGACACAGGAAACGCTCAAAACATAAGCAGTAGGAAGACTCAGCTTTCCCGTTATTAAGTCGGCAATGTGTGTCTTATATTTAATTCCGATGCTATTTCTGTGTTTCATCGTCAATGGGAAGGTCCAATGGATACAGTAAACCTGCAGATTCGCATGGGAATGTAAAACTGGTGACACAGGAAACGCTCAAAACATAGACAGTATTAAGACTCAGTCATCCTGTAAATCAGTCGGCATTGTGTCTCTTATATTTAATTCCGATGCCATTTCTGTGTTTCATCGCCAATGGGAAGGACCAAGGGATACAGTAAACCTGCGGAGGTGCATTGGAATGTAAAACTGGTGACACAGGAGACGCTCAAATCATAGACCGTATGAAGACTCAGTTTTCTTGTACTTAAGACGGCGTTGTGTCTCTTATATTTAATTCCGATGCAATTTCTGTGTTTCATCGTCAATGGGAAGGTCCAAGGGATACAGTAAACCTTCAGAGGTGCATCGGAATGTAAAACTGGTGACACAAGAAACGCTCAAAACATAGACAGTAGGAAGACTCAGTCTTCCTGTACTTATGTCGGCATTGTGTGTATTATATTTAATTACGATGTAATTTCTGTGTTTCAATGTCAATGGGAAGATGCAAGGGATACAGTAAACCTGCAGAGGTGCATCGGAATGTAAAACTGGTGACACAGGAAACGCTCAAAGCATAGACAGTAGGAAGACTCAGTCCTCCTGTACTTCAGTCGGCATTGTGTCTCTTATATTTAATTTCGATGCCAATTCTGTGTTTCATCGCCAATGGGAAGGTCCAAGGGGTACAGTAAACCGGCAGAGGTGCATCGGAATGTAAAACTGTTGACACAGGATACGCTCAAAACATAGACAGTAGGAAGACTCAGTCCTCCTGTACTTCAGTCGTCGTTGTGTCTCTTATATTTAATTCCGATGCAATGTCTGTGTTTCATCGTCAATGGAAGGTCCAACGGATACAGTAAACCAGCAGAGGTGCATCGGAATGTAAAACTGGTGACACAGGAAACGCTCAAAACATAGACAATAGAAAGACACACTCTTCCTGTACTTAAGTCGACATTGTGTAATTCCGATGCAATTTCTGTGTTTCATCGTCAATGGGAAAGTCGAAGGGAAACAGTATACCTGCAGAGGTGCATCGGAATATAAGTCTGGTGACACAGGAGACGCTCAAAACATAGACAGTAGGAAAACTCTGTCTTCCTGTACTTAAGTCGGCATTGTGTCTCTTATATTTAATTCCGATGCAATTTCTGTGTTTCATCGTCACTGTGAATGTCCAAGGGATACAGTAAACATGCAGAAGTGCATCGGAATGTAAAACTGGTGACACAGGAAACGATCAAAAGCATCGACAGTAGGAAGACTCATTCTTCCTGTACTTAAGACGTCATTGTGTCTCTTATATTTAATTCCGATGCAATTTCTGTGTTTCATCGCATTTGGGAATGTCCAAGGGACACAGTAAACCTGCTGAGGGGCATCGGAATGTAAAACTGGTGACACTGGAAACGGCAAAACATAGACCGTAAGAAGACTCAGTTTTCTTGTACTTAAGTCGTCGTTGTGTCTCTTCTATTTAATTCCGATGCAATTTCTGTGTTTCATCGTCAATGGGAAAGTCGAAGGGAAACAGTATACCTGCAGAGGTGCATCGGAATGTAAAACTGGTGACACAGGAGACGCTCAAAGCATAGACAGTAGGAAGACTCAGTCTACCTGTACTTAACTCGGCATTGTGTCTCTTATATTTAATTCCGATGCAATTTCTGTGTTTCATCGTCAATGGGTAGGTCCAAGGGTTACAGTAACCCTGCAGAGGTGCATCGGAATGTAAAACTGGTGACACAGGAGGCGCTCATAACATAGACCCTACGAAGACTCAGGTTTTCTAGTACATAAGTCGGCATTGTGTCTTTTATATTTAATTCCGATGCAATTTCTGTGTTTCATCGTCACTGTGAAGGTCCAAGGGATACAGTAAACCTTCAGAGGTGCATCGGAATGTAAAACTGGTGACACAAGAAACGCTCAAAACATAGACAGTAGGAAGACTCAGTCTTCCTGTACTTATGTCGGCATTGTGTGTATTATATTTAATTACGATGTAATTTCTGTGTTTCAATGTCAATGGGAAGATGCAAGGGATACAGTAAACCTGCAGAGGTGCATCGGAATGTAAAACTGGTGACACAGGAAACGCTCAAAGCATAGACAGTAGGAAGACTCAGTCCTCCTGTACTTCAGTCGGCATTGTGTCTCTTATATTTAATTTCGATGCCAATTCTGTGTTTCATCGCCAATGGGAAGGTCCAAGGGGTACAGTAAACCGGCAGAGGTGCATCGGAATGTAAAACTGTTGACACAGGATACGCTCAAAACATAGACAGTAGGAAGACTCAGTCCTCCTGTACTTCAGTCGTCGTTGTGTCTCTTATATTTAATTCCGATGCAATGTCTGTGTTTCATCGTCAATGGAAGGTCCAACGGATACAGTAAACCAGCAGAGGTGCATCGGAATGTAAAACTGGTGACACAGGAAACGCTCAAAACATAGACAATAGAAAGACACACTCTTCCTGTACTTAAGTCGACATTGTGTAATTCCGATGCAATTTCTGTGTTTCATCGTCAATGGGAAAGTCGAAGGGAAACAGTATACCTGCAGAGGTGCATCGGAATATAAGTCTGGTGACACAGGAGACGCTCAAAACATAGACAGTAGGAAAACTCTGTCTTCCTGTACTTAAGTCGGCATTGTGTCTCTTATATTTAATTCCGATGCAATTTCTGTGTTTCATCGTCACTGTGAATGTCCAAGGGATACAGTAAACATGCAGAAGTGCATCGGAATGTAAAACTGGTGACACAGGAAACGATCAAAAGCATCGACAGTAGGAAGACTCATTCTTCCTGTACTTAAGACGTCATTGTGTCTCTTATATTTAATTCCGATGCAATTTCTGTGTTTCATCGCATTTGGGAATGTCCAAGGGACACAGTAAACCTGCTGAGGGGCATCGGAATGTAAAACTGGTGACACTGGAAACGGCAAAACATAGACCGTAAGAAGACTCAGTTTTCTTGTACTTAAGTCGTCGTTGTGTCTCTTCTATTTAATTCCGATGCAATTTCTGTGTTTCATCGTCAATGGGAAAGTCGAAGGGAAACAGTATACCTGCAGAAGTGCATCGGAATATAAATCTGGTGACACAGGAAACTCTCAAAACATAGACAGTAGGAAGACTCTGTCTCCCTGTACTTAAGTCGGCATTGTGTCTCTTATATTTAATTCCGATGCAATTTCTGTGTTTCATCGTCACTGTGAATGTCCAAGGGATACAGTAAACATGCAGAAGAGCATCGGAATGTAAATCTGGTGACACTGGAAAGGCTCAAAACATAGACCGTAACAAGACTCAGTTTTCTTGTACTTAAGTCGTCGTTGTGTCTCTTCTATTTAATTCCGATGCAATTTCTGTGTTTCATCGTCAATGGGAAAGTCGAAAGGAAACAGTATACCTGCAGAGGTGCATCGGAATGTAAAACTGGTGACACAGGAGACGCTCAAAGCATAGACAGTAGGAAGACTCAGTCTACCTGTACTTAACTCGGCATTGTGTCTCTTATATTTAATTCCGATGCAATTTCTGTGTTTCATCGTCAATGGGTAGGTCCAAGGGTTACAGTAACCCTGCAGAGGTGCATCGGAATGTAAAACTGGTGACACAGGAAACGCTCAAAGCATAGACAGTAGGAATACTCAGTCCTCCTGTACTTCAGTCGGCATTGTGTCTCTTATATTTAATTCCGATGCCAATTCTGTGTTTCATCGCCAATGGGAAGGTCCAAGGGATACATTAAACCGGCAGAGGTGCATCGGAATGTAAAACTGTTGACACAGGATACGCTAAAAACATAGACAGTAGGAAGACTCAGTCTTCCTATACTTATGTCGGCATGGTGTCTCTTATACTTAATTCCCATGCAATTTCTGTGTTTCATCATCAATGGGAAGGTCCAATGGATACAGTAAACCTGCAGAGGTGGATCGGAATTCAAAACTGGTGTCACGGGAAACGCTCAAACATAGACCTTAAGAAGACTCAGTTTTCTGGTACTTAAGTCGGCGTTGTGTCTCTTATATTTAATTCCGATGCAATTTTTGTGTTTTTTCGTCAATGGGAAGGTCCAAGGGATACAGTAAACCTGCAGAGGTGCATTGGAATGTAAAACTGGTGACACAGGAAACGCTCAAATCATAGACCGTAAGAAGACTCAGTTTTCTTGTACTTAAGTCGGCGTTGTGTCCCTTATATTTAATTCCGATGCAATGTCTGTGTTTCATCGTCAATGGAAGGTCCAACGGATACAGTAAACCAGCAGAGGTGCATCGGAATGTAAAACTGGTGACACAGGAAACGCTCAAAACATAGACAATAGAAGGACACCCTCTTCCTGTACTTAAGTCGACATTGTGTAATTCCGATGCAATTTCTGTGTTTCATCGTCAATGGGAAAGTCGAAGGGAAACAGTATAACTGCAGAGGTGCATCGGAATATAAATCTAATGACACAGGAGACGCTCAAATCATAGACAGTAGGAAGACTCTGTCTTCCTGTACTTAAGTCGGCATTTCGTCTCTTATATTTAATTCCGATGCAATTCTTGTGTTTCATCGTCACTGTGAATGTCCAAGGGATACAGTAAACATGCAGAAGTGCATCGTAATGTAAAACTGGTGACACGGGAAACGCTCAAAACATAGACAGTAGGAAGACTCAGTCTTCCTGTACTTAAGACGTCATTGTGTCTCTTATATTTAATTCCGATGCAATTTCTGTGTTTCATCGCCATTGGGAAGGTCCAAGGGACACAGTAAACCTGCTGAGTGGCATCGGAATGTAAAACTGGTGACACTGGAAACGCTCAAAGCATAGACCGTAAGAAGACCCAGTTTTCTTGTACTTAAGTCGTCGTTGTGTCTCTTCTGTTTAATTCCGATGCAATTTCTGTGTTTCATTGTCAATGGGAAAGTCGAAGAGAAACAGTATACCTGCAGAGGTCCATCGGAATGTAAAACTGGTGACACAGGAGACGCTCAATACGTAGACAGTAGGAAGACTCAGTCTTCCTGTACTTAAGTCGGCATTGTGTTTCTTATATTTAATTCCGATGCAATTTCTGTGTTTCATCGTCAATGGGAAGGTCCAAGGGTTACAGTAACCCTGCAGAGGTGGATCGGAATGTAAAACTGGTGACACAGGAAGCGCTCATAACACAGACCCTAAGATGACTCAGTTTTCGTGTACTTAAGCCAGCATTGTGTCTCTTATATTTAATTCCGATGCAATGTCTGGGTTTCATCGTCAATGGAAGGTCCAACGGATACAGTAAACCAGCAGAGGTGCATCGGAATGTAAAACTGGTGACACAGGAAACGCTCAAAACATAGACAGTAGGAAGACTCAGTCTTCCTGTACTTCAGTCGGCATTGTGTCTCTTATATTTAATTCCGATGCCATTTCTGTGTTTCATCGTCACTGTGAATGTCCAAGGGATACAGTAAACATGCAGAAGTGCATCGGAATCTAAAACTGGTGACACTGGAAACGCTCAAAACATAGACCGTGACAAGACTCAGTTTTCTTGTACTTAAGTTGTCGTTGTGTCTCTTCTATTTAATTCCGATGCAATTTCTGTGTTTCATCATCAATGGGAAGGTCCGATGGATACAGTAAACCTGCAGAAGTGGATCGGAATGTAAAACAGGTGTCACGGGAAACGCTCAAAACATAGACCTTAAGAAGACTCAGTTTTCTGGTACTTAAGACGGCGTTGTGTCTCTTATATTTAATTCCGATGCAATTTTTGTGTTTTTTCGTCAATGGGAAGGTCCAAGGGATACAGTAAACCTGCAGAGGTGCATTGGAATGTAAAACGGGTGACACAGGAAACGCTCAAATCATAGACCGTAAGAAGACTCAGTTTTTTTGTACTTAAGTCGGCGTTGTGTCTCTTATATTTAATTCCGATGCAATGTCTGTGTTTCATCGTCAATGGAAGGTCCAACGGCTACAGTAAACCAGCAGAGGTGCATCGGAATGTAAAACTGGTGACACAGGAAACGCTCAAAACATAGACAATAGAAAGACACACTCTTCCCGTACTTAAGCCGACATTGTGTAATTCCGATGCAATTTCTGTGTTTCATCGTCAATGGGAAAGTCGAAGGGAAACAGTATACCTGCAGAGGTGCATCGGAATATAAATCTGGTGACACAGGAAACTCTCAAAACATAGACAGTAGGAAGACTCTGTCTCCCTGTACTTAAGTCGGCATTGTGTCTCTTATATTAATTCCGATGCAATTTCTGTGTTTCATCGTCACTGTGAATGTCCAAGGGATACAGTAAACATGCAGAAGAGCATCGGAATGTAAATCTGGTGACACTGGAAAGGCTCAAAACATAGACCGTAACAAGACTCAGTTTTCTTGTACTTAAGTCGTCGTTGTGTCTCTTCTATTTAATTCCGATGCAATTTCTGTGTTTCATCGTCAATGGGAAAGTCGAAGGGAAACAGTATACCTGCAGATGTGCATCGGAATGTAAAAATGGTGACACAGGAGACGCTCAAAGCATAGACAGTAGGAAGACTCAGTCTACCTGTACTTAACTCGGCATTGTGTCTCTTATATTTAATTCCGATGCAATTTCTGTGTTTCATCGTCAATGGGTAGGTCCAAGGGTTACAGTAACCCTGCAGAGGTGCATCGGAATGTAAAACTGGTGACACAGGAAGCGCTCATAACATAGACCCTACGAAGACTCAGGTTTTCTAGTACATAAGTCGGCATTGTGTCTTTTATATTTAATTCCGATGCAATTTCTGTGTTTCATCGTCACTGTGAAGGTCTAAGGGATACAGTAAACCTTCAGAGGTGCATAGGAATGTAAAACGGGTGACACAGGAAACGCTCAAAACATAGACAGTAGAAAGACTCAGTCTTCCTGTACTTACGTCGGCATTGTGTCTATTATATTTACTTACGATGTAATTTCTGTGTTTCAATGTCAATGGGAAGGTACAAGGGATACAGTAAACCTGCAGAGGTGCATCGGAATGTAAAACTGGTGACACAGGAAACGCTCAAAACATAGACAATAGAAAGACACACTCTTTCTGTACTGAAGTCGACATTGTGTCTCTTATATTTAATTCCGATGAAATTTCTGTGTTTCATCGTCAATGGGAAAGTCGAAGAGAAACAGTATACCTGCAGAGGTGCATCGGAATTTAAAACTGGTGACACAGGAGACGCCCAAAACATAGACAGTAGGAAGACTCAGTCTTCCTGTACTTAAGTCGGCATTGTGTCTCTTATATTTAATTCCGATGCAATTTCTGTGTTTCATCGTCACTGTGAAGGTCCAAGGGATACACTAAACATGCAGAGGTGCATCGGAATGTAAAACTGGTGACACAGGAAACGCTCAAAACATAGACAGTAGGAAGACTCAGTCTTCCTGTACTTAAGACGTCATTGTGTCTCTTATATTTAATTCCGATGCAATTTCTGTGTTTCATCGCCAATGGGAAGGTCTAAGGGACACAGTAAACCTGCAGAGGGGTATCGGAATGTAAAACTGGTGACACTGGAAACGCTCAAAACATAGACCGTAAGAAGACTCAGTTTTCTTGTACTTAAGTCGTCGCTGTGTCTCTTATACTTAATTCCGATGTAAGTTCTGTGTATCATCGTCAATGTGAAGGTCCAATGGATACAGTAAACCTGCAGAGTCGCATGGGAATGTAAAACTTGTGACACTGTAAACGCTCAAAACATAGACAGTAGGAAGACTCAATGTTCCTGTACTTAAGTCGGCATTGTGTCTCTTATATTTAATTCCGATGCAATTTCTGTGTTTCATCGTCAATGGCAAGATCCAAGGCATACAGTAAACATGCTGAGGTGCATCGGAATGTAAAACTAGTGACACAGGAAACGCTCAAAACATAGACAGTAGGAAGACTCAGCTTTCCTGTTCTTAAGTCGGCATTGTGTGTCTTATATTTAATTCCGATGCTATATCTGTGTTTCATCGTCAATGGGAAGGTCCAATGGATACAGTAAACCTGCAGATTCACATGGGAATGTAAAACTGGTGACACAGGAAACGCTCAAAACATAGACAGTAGGAAGACTCAGTCATCCTGTAAATCAGTCGGCATTGTGTCTCTTATATTTAATTCCGATGCCATTTCTGTGTTTCATCGCCAATGGGAAGGACCAAGGGATACAGTAAACCTGCGGAGGTGCATTGGAATGTAAAACTGGTGACACAGGAGACGCTCAAATCATAGACCGTATGAAGACTCAGTTTTCTTGTACTTAAGACGGCGTTGTGTCTCTTATATTTAATTCCGATGCAATGTCTGTGTTTCATCGTTAATGGAAGGTCCAACGGATACAGTAAACCAGAAGAGGTGCATCGGAATGTAAAACTGGTGACACAGGAGACGCTCAAAACATAGACAGTAGGAAGACTCAGTCATCCGGTACTTAAGTCGGCATTGTGTCACTTATATTTAATTCCGATGCAAATTCTGTGTTTCATCGTCACTATGAAGGTCCAAGGGATACAGTATACATGCAGAAGTGCATCGGAATGTAAAACTGGTGATACAGGAAACGCTCAAAACATAGACAGTAGGAAGACTCAGTCTTCCTGTACTTCTGTCGGCATTGTGTCTCTTATATTTAATTCCGATGCAATTTCTGTGTTTCATCGCCATTGGGACGGTCCAAGGGACACAGTAAACCTGCTGAGGGGCATCGGAATGTAAAACTGGTGACACTGGAAACGCTCAAAACATAGACCGTAAGAAGACTCAGTTTTCTTGTGCTTACGTCGTCGTTGTGTCTCTTCTATTTAATTCCGATGCAATTTCTTTGTTTCATCGCCAATGGGGAAGTCGAAGGGAAACAGTATACCTGCAGAGGTGCATTGGAATGTAAAACTGGTGACACAGGAGACGCTCAAAGCATAGAGAGTAGGAAGACTCAGCCTTCCTGTACTTAAGTCGGCAATGTGTGTCTTATATTCAATGCCGATGCATTTTCTGTGTTTCATCTTCACTGTGAAGGACCAAGAGATACAGTAAACATGCAGAGGTGCATTGGAATGTAAAACTGGTGACACAGGAAACGCTCAAAACGTAGACAGTAGGAAGACTCAGTCTTCCTATACTTATGTCGGCATGGTGTCTCTTATATTTAATTCCGGTGCAATTTCTCTGTTTCATCATCAATGGGAAGGTCCAATGGATACAGTAAACCTGCAGAGGTGGATCGGAATCTAAAACTGGTGACACATGAAACGCTCAAAACATAGACCTTAAGAAGACTCAGTTTTCTGGTACTTAAGTCGGCGTTGTGTCTCTTATATTTAATTCCGATGCAATGTCTGTGTTTCATCGTCAACGGATGGGCCAACGGATACAGTAAACCAGCAGAGGTGCATCGGAATGTAAAACTGGTGACACAGGAAACGCTCAAAGAATAGACAATAGAAAGACACACTCTTCCTGTACTTAAGTCGACATTGTGTAATTCCGATGCAATTTCTGTGTTTCATCGTCAATGGGAAAGTCGAAGGGAAACAGTATACCTGCAGAGGTGCATCGGAATATAAATCTGGTGACACAGGAGACGCTCAAAACATAGACAGTAGGAAGACTCAGTCTTCCTGTACTTAAGTCGACATTGTGTCTCTTATATTTAATTCCGATGCAATTTCTGTGTTTCATCGTCACTGTGAATGTCCAAGGGATACAGTAAACATGCAGAAGTGCATCGGAATGTAAAACTGGTGACACAGGAAACGCTCAAAACATAGACAGTTGGAAGACTCAGTCTTCCTGTACTTCAGTCGGCATTGTGTCTCTTATAATTAATTCCGATGCCATTTCTGTGTTTCATCGCCAATAAGAAGGGCCAAGGGATACAGTAAACCTGCAGAGGTGCATCGGAATGTAAAACTGTTGACACAGGACACGCTCAAAACATAGACAGTAAGAAGACTCAGACTTCCTATACTTATGTCGGCATCGTGTCTCTTATATTTAATTCCGATGCAATTTCTGTGTTTCATCATCAATGGGAAGGTCCAATGGATGCAGTAAACCTGCAGAGGTGGGTCGGAATGTAAAACTGGTGACACGGGAAACGCTCAAAACATAGACCTTAAGAAGACTCAGTTTTCTGGTACTTAAGTCGGCATTGTGCCTCTTATATTTAATTCCGATGCAATATCTGTGTTTTTGCGTCAATGGGAAGGTCCAGGGTATACAGTAAACCTGGAGAGGTACATTGGAATGTAAAACCGGTGACACAGGAAACGCTCAAATCATACACCGTAAGAAGACTCAGTTTTCTTGTACTTAAGTCGGTTGTGTCTCTTATATTTAATTCCGATGCAATTTCTGTGTTTCATCGTCAATGGAAGCTCCAATGGATACAGTAAACCAGCAGAGGGGCATCGGAATGTAAAACTGGTGACACAGGAAACGCTCAAAACATAGACAATAGAAAGACACACTCTTCCTTTACTTAAGTCGACATTGTGTCTCTTATATTTAATTCCGATGCAATTTCTGTGTTTCATCGTCAATGGGAAAGTCGAAGGGAAACAGTATACCTGCAGAGTTGCATCGGAATTTAAAACTGGTGACACAGGAGAGGCCCAAAACATAGACAGTAGGAAGACTCAGTCTTCCTGTACTTAAGTCGGCATTGTGTCTCTTAGATTTAATTCCGATGCAATTTCTGTGTTTCATCGCCAATGGGAAGGTCCAAGGGACACAGTAAAACTGCAGAGGTGTATCGGAATGTAAAACTAATGACATTGGAAACGCTCAAAACATAGACCTTAAGAAGACTCAGTTTTCTTGTACTTAAGTCGTCGTTGTGTCTCTTACACTTAATTCCGATGTAAGTTCTGTGTTTCATCGTCAATGGGAAGGTCCAATGTATACAGTAAACCTGCAGAGTCGCATGGGAATGTAAAACTTGTGACACTGTAAACGCTCAAAACATAGACAGTAGGAAGACTCAATGTTCGTGTACTTAAGTCGGCATTGTGTCTCTTATATTTAATTCCGATGCAATTTCTGTGTTTCATCGTCAATGGGAAGATCCAAGGCATACAGTAAACCTGCAGAGGTGCATCGGAATGTAAAACTAGTGACACAGGAAACGCTCAAAACATAGACAGAAGACTCAGCCTTCCTGTTCTTGAGTCGGCATTGTGTCTCTTATATTTAATTCCGATGCTATTTCTGTGTTTCATCGTCAATGGGAAGGTCCAATGGATACAGTAAAGCTGCAGAGTCGCATGGGAATGTAAAACTGGTGACACAGGAAACGCTCAAAACATAGACAGTAGGAAGACTCAGTCATCCTGTACTTCAGTCGGCATTGTGTATCTTATATTTAATTCCGATGCCATTTCTGTGTTTCATCGCCAATGGGAAGGTCCAAGGGATACAGTGAACCTGCAGAGGCGCATCGGAATGTAAAACTGTTGACACAGGACACGCTCAAAACATAGAGAGTAGGAAGACTCAGTCTTCCTATACTTATGTCTGCATGGTGTCTCTTATATTTAATTCCGATGCAATTTCTGTGTTTCATCATCAATGGGAAGGTCAAATGGATACAGTAATCCTGCAGAGGTGGATCGGAATGTAAAACTGGTGACACAGGAAACGCTCAAAACATAGACCTTAAGAAGACTCAGTTTTCTGGTACTTAAGTCGGCGTTGTGTCTCTTATACTTAATTCCGATGCAATTTTTGTGTTTTTTCGTCAATGGGAACGTCGAACGGAAACAGTATACCTACAGAGGTGCATCGGAAAGTAAAACTGGTGACAAGGGAAACGCTCAAAACATAGACAGTAGGAAGACTCATTCTTTCTGTACTTAAGACGTCATTGAGTCTCTTATATTTAATTCCGATGCAATTTCTGTGTTTCATCGCCAATGGGAAGATTCAAGGGACGCAGTAAACCTGCAGAGGTGCATCGGAATTTAAAACTGGTGACACTGCAAACGCTCAAAACATGGACCGTAAGAAGACTCAGTTTTCTGGTACTTAAGTCGGCGTTGTGTCTCTTATTTTTAATTCCAATGCAATCTTTGTGTTTTTTCGTCAATGGGAAGGTCCAAGGGATACAGTAAACCTGCAGAGGTGCATTGGAATGTAAAACTGGTGACACAGGAAACGCTCAAATCATAGACAATAGAAAGACACTTTTCCTGTACTTAAGCCGACATTGTGTAATTCCGATGCAATTTCTGTGTTTCATCGTCAATGGGAAAGTCGAAGGGAAACAGTATACCTGCAGAGGTGCATCGGAATATAAATCTGGTGACACAGGAGACGCTCAAAACATAGACAGTAGGAAGACTCAGTCTTCCTATACTTAAGTCGGCATTGTGTCTCTTATATTTAATTCCGATGCAATTTCTGTGTTTCATCGTCACTGTGAATGTCCAAGGGATACAGTAAACATGCAGAAGTGCATCGGAATGTAAAACTGGTGACACAGGAAACGCTCAAAACATAGACAGTAGGAAGACTCAGTCTTCCTGTACTTAAGACGTCATTGTGTCTCTTATATTTAATTCCGATCCAATTTCTGTGTTTCGTCGTCAATGGGAAAGTCGAAGGGAAACAGTATACCTGCAGAGGTGCATCGGAATGAAAAACTGGTGACACAGGAGACACTCAAAGCGTAGACAGTAGGAAGACTCAGTCTTCCTGTACTTAAGTCGGCATTGTGTCTCTTATATCTAATTCCGATGCAATTTCTGTGTTTCATCGTCAATGGGAAGGTCCAAGGGATACAGTAACCCTGCAGAGGTGCATCGGAATGTAAAACTGGTGACACAGGAAGCGCTCATAACATAGACCCTACGAAGACTCAGGTTATCTTGTACTTAAGTCATCATTGTGTCTTTTATATTTACTTACGATGTAATTTCTGTGTTTCAATGTCAATGGGAAGGTGCAAAGGATACAGTAAACCTGGAGAGGTACATTGGAATGTAAAACCGGTGACACAGGAAACGCTCAAATCATACACCGTAAGAAGACTCAGTTTTCTTGTACTTAAGTCGGTTGTGTCTCTTATATTTAATTCCGATGCAATTTCTGTGTTTCATCGTCAATGGAAGCTCCAATGGATACAGTAAACCAGCAGAGGGGCATCGGAATGTAAAACTGGTGACACAGGAAACGCTCAAAACATAGACAATAGAAAGACACACTCTTCCTTTACTTAAGTCGACATTGTGTCTCTTATATTTAATTCCGATGCAATTTCTGTGTTTCATCGTCAATGGGAAAGTCGAAGGGAAACAGTATACCTGCAGAGTTGCATCGGAATTTAAAACTGGTGACACAGGAGAGGCCCAAAACATAGACAGTAGGAAGACTCAGTCTTCCTGTACTTAAGTCGGCATTGTGTCTCTTAGATTTAATTCCGATGCAATTTCTGTGTTTCATCGCCAATGGGAAGGTCCAAGGGACACAGTAAACCTGCAGAGGTGTATCGGAATGTAAAACTAATGACATTGGAAACGCTCAAAACATAGACCGTAAGAAGACTCAGTTTTCTTGTACTTAAGTCGTCGTTGTGTCTCTTACACTTAATTCCGATGTAAGTTCTGTGTTTCATCGTCAATGGGAAGGTCCAATGTATACAGTAAACCTGCAGAGTCGCATGGGAATGTAAAACTTGTGACACTGTAAACGCTCAAAACATAGACAGTAGGAAGACTCAATGTTCGTGTACTTAAGTCGGCATTGTGTCTCTTATATTTAATTCCGATGCAATTTCTGTGTTTCATCGTCAATGGGAAGATCCAAGGCATACAGTAAACCTGCAGAGGTGCATCGGAATGTAAAACTAGTGACACAGGAAACGCTCAAAACATAGACAGTTAGAAGACTCAGCCTTCCTGTTCTTGAGTCGGCATTGTGTCTCTTATATTTAATTCCGATGCTATTTCTGTGTTTCATCGTCAATGGGAAGGTCCAATGGATACAGTAAAGCTGCAGAGTCGCATGGGAATGTAAAACTGGTGACACAGGAAACGCTCAAAACATAGACAGTAGGAAGACTCAGTCATCCTGTACTTCAGTCGGCATTGTGTATCTTATATTTAATTCCGATGCCATTTCTGTGTTTCATCGCCAATGGGAAGGTCCAAGGGATACAGTGAACCTGCAGAGGCGCATCGGAATGTAAAACTGTTGACACAGGACACGCTCAAAACATAGAGAGTAGGAAGACTCAGTCTTCCTATACTTATGTCTGCATGGTGTCTCTTATATTTAATTCCGATGCAATTTCTGTGTTTCATCATCAATGGGAAGGTCAAATGGATACAGTAATCCTGCAGAGGTGGATCGGAATGTAAAACTGGTGACACAGGAAACGCTCAAAACATAGACCTTAAGAAGACTCAGTTTTCTGGTACTTAAGTCGGCGTTGTGTCTCTTATACTTAATTCCGATGCAATTTTTGTGTTTTTTCGTCAATGGGAACGTCGAACGGAAACAGTATACCTACAGAGGTGCATCGGAAAGTAAAACTGGTGACAAGGGAAACGCTCAAAACATAGACAGTAGGAAGACTCATTCTTTCTGTACTTAAGACGTCATTGAGTCTCTTATATTTAATTCCGATGCAATTTCTGTGTTTCATCGCCAATGGGAAGTTTCAAGGGACGCAGTAAACCTGCAGAGGTGCATCGGAATTTAAAACTGGTGACACTGCAAACGCTCAAAACATGGACCGTAAGAAGACTCAGTTTTCTGGTACTTAAGTCGGCGTTGTGTCTCTTATTTTTAATTCCAATGCAATCTTTGTGTTTTTTCGTCAATGGGAAGGTCCAAGGGATACAGTAAACCTGCAGAGGTGCATTGGAATGTAAAACTGGTGACACAGGAAACGCTCAAATCATAGACAATAGAAAGACACTTTTCCTGTACTTAAGCCGACATTGTGTAATTCCGATGCAATTTCTGTGTTTCATCGTCAATGGGAAAGTCGAAAGGAAACAGTATACCTGCAGAGGTGCATCGGAATATAAATCTGGTGACACAGGAGACGCTCAAAACATAGACAGTAGGAAGACTCAGTCTTCCTATACATAAGTCGGCATTGTGTCTCTTATATTTAATTCCGATGCAATTTCTGTGTTTCATCGTCACTGTGAATGTCCAAGGGATACAGTAAACATGCAGAAGTGCATCGGAATGTAAAACTGGTGACACAGGAAACGCTCAAAACATAGACAGTAGGAAGACTCAGTCTTCCTGTACTTAAGACGTCATTGTGTCTCTTATATTTAATTCCGATCCAATTTCTGTGTTTCGTCGTCAATGGGAAAGTCGAAGGGAAACAGTATACCTGCAGAGGTGCATCGGAATGAAAAACTGGTGACACAGGAGACACTCAAAGCGTAGACAGTAGGAAGACTCAGTCTTCCTGTACTTAAGTCGGCATTGTGTCTCTTATATCTAATTCCGATGCAATTTCTGTGTTTCATCGTCAATGGGAAGGTCCAAGGGATACAGTAACCCTGCAGAGGTGCATCGGAATGTAAAACTGGTGACACAGGAAGCGCTCATAACATAGACCCTACGAAGACTCAGGTTATCTTGTACTTAAGTCATCATTGTGTCTTTTATATTTACTTACGATGTAATTTCTGTGTTTCAATGTCAATGGGAAGGTGCAAAGGATACAGTAAACCTGGAGAGGTACATTGGAATGTAAAACCGGTGACACAGGAAACGCTCAAATCATACACCGTAAGAAGACTCAGTTTTCTTGTACTTAAGTCGGTTGTGTCTCTTATATTTAATTCCGATGCAATTTCTGTGTTTCATCGTCAATGGAAGCTCCAATGGATACAGTAAACCAGCAGAGGGGCATCGGAATGTAAAACTGGTGACACAGGAAACGCTCAAAACATAGACAATAGAAAGACACACTCTTCCTTTACTTAAGTCGACATTGTGTCTCTTATATTTAATTCCGATGCAATTTCTGTGTTTCATCGTCAATGGGAAAGTCGAAGGGAAACAGTATACCTGCAGAGTTGCATCGGAATTTAAAACTGGTGACACAGGAGAGGCCCAAAACATAGACAGTAGGAAGACTCAGTCTTCCTGTACTTAAGTCGGCATTGTGTCTCTTAGATTTAATTCCGATGCAATTTCTGTGTTTCATCGCCAATGGGAAGGTCCAAGGGACACAGTAAACCTGCAGAGGTGTATCGGAATGTAAAACTAATGACATTGGAAACGCTCAAAACATAGACCGTAAGAAGACTCAGTTTTCTTGTACTTAAGTCGTCGTTGTGTCTCTTACACTTAATTCCGATGTAAGTTCTGTGTTTCATCGTCAATGGGAAGGTCCAATGTATACAGTAAACCTGCAGAGTCGCATGGGAATGTAAAACTTGTGACACTGTAAACGCTCAAAACATAGACAGTAGGAAGACTCAATGTTCGTGTACTTAAGTCGGCATTGTGTCTCTTATATTTAATTCCGATGCAATTTCTGTGTTTCATCGTCAATGGGAAGATCCAAGGCATACAGTAAACCTGTAGAGGTGCATCGGAATGTAAAACTAGTGACACAGGAAACGCTCAAAACATAGACAGTTAGAAGACTCAGCCTTCCTGTTCTTGAGTCGGCATTGTGTCTCTTATATTTAATTCCGATGCTATTTCTGTGTTTCATCGTCAATGGGAAGGTCCAATGGATACAGTAAAGCTGCAGAGTCGCATGGGAATGTAAAACTGGTGACACAGGAAACGCTCAAAACATAGACAGTAGGAAGACTCAGTCATCCTGTACTTCAGTCGGCATTGTGTATCTTATATTTAATTCCGATGCCATTTCTGTGTTTCATCGCCAATGGGAAGGTCCAAGGGATACAGTGAACCTGCAGAGGCGCATCGGAATGTAAAACTGTTGACACAGGACACGCTCAAAACATAGAGAGTAGGAAGACTCAGTCTTCCTATACTTATGTCTGCATGGTGTCTCTTATATTTAATTCCGATGCAATTTCTGTGTTTCATCATCAATGGGAAGGTCAAATGGATACAGTAATCCTGCAGAGGTGGATCGGAATGTAAAACTGGTGACACAGGAAACGCTCAAAACATAGACCTTAAGAAGACTCAGTTTTCTGGTACTTAAGTCGGCGTTGTGTCTCTTATACTTAATTCCGATGCAATTTTTGTGTTTTTTCGTCAATGGGAACGTCGAACGGAAACAGTATACCTACAGAGGTGCATCGGAAAGTAAAACTGGTGACAAGGGAAACGCTCAAAACATAGACAGTAGGAAGACTCATTCTTTCTGTACTTAAGACGTCATTGAGTCTCTTATATTTAATTCCGATGCAATTTCTGTGTTTCATCGCCAATGGGAAGATTCAAGGGACGCAGTAAACCTGCAGAGGTGCATCGGAATTTAAAACTGGTGACACTGCAAACGCTCAAAACATGGACCGTAAGAAGACTCAGTTTTCTGGTACTTAAGTCGGCGTTGTGTCTCTTATTTTTAATTCCAATGCAATCTTTGTGTTTTTTCGTCAATGGGAAGGTCCAAGGGATACAGTAAACCTGCAGAGGTGCATTGGAATGTAAAACTGGTGACACAGGAAACGCTCAAATCATAGACAATAGAAAGACACTTTTCCTGTACTTAAGCCGACATTGTGTAATTCCGATGCAATTTCTGTGTTTCATCGTCAATGGGAAAGTCGAAGGGAAACAGTATACCTGCAGAGGTGCATCGGAATATAAATCTGGTGACACAGGAGACGCTCAAAACATAGACAGTAGGAAGACTCAGTCTTCCTATACTTAAGTCGGCATTGTGTCTCTTATATTTAATTCCGATGCAATTTCTGTGTTTCATCGTCACTGTGAATGTCCAAGGGATACAGTAAACATGCAGAAGTGCATCGGAATGTAAAACTGGTGACACAGGAAACGCTCAAAACATAGACAGTAGGAAGACTCAGTCTTCCTGTACTTAAGACGTCATTGTGTCTCTTATATTTAATTCCGATCCAATTTCTGTGTTTCGTCGTCAATGGGAAAGTCGAAGGGAAACAGTATACCTGCAGAGGTGCATCGGAATGAAAAACTGGTGACACGGGAGACACTCAAAGCGTAGACAGTAGGAAGACTCAGTCTTCCTGTACTTAAGTCGGCATTGTGTCTCTTATATCTAATTCCGATGCAATTTCTGTGTTTCATCGTCAATGGGAAGGTCCAAGGGATACAGTAACCCTGCAGAGGTGCATCGGAATGTAAAACTGGTGACACAGGAAGCGCTCATAACATAGACCCTACGAAGACTCAGGTTATCTTGTACTTAAGTCATCATTGTGTCTTTTATATTTACTTACGATGTAATTTCTGTGTTTCAATGTCAATGGGAAGGTGCAAAGGATACAGTAAACCTGCAGAGGTGCATCGGAATGTAAAACTGGTGACACAGAAAACGCTCAAAACATAGACCTTAAGAAGACTCAGTTATCTGGTACTTAAGTCGGCGTTGTGTCTCTTATATTTAATTCCGATGCAATTTCTGTGTTTCATCGTCAATGGATGCTCCAATGGATACAGTAAACGTGCAGAGGTGCATCGGAATGTAAAACTGGTGACACAGGAAACGCTCAAAACATAGACAATAGAAAGACACACTCTTCCTGTACTTAAGTCGACATTGTGTCTCTTATATTTAATTCCGATGCAATTTCTGTGTTTCATCGTCAATGGGAAAGTCGAAGGGAAACAGTATACCTGCAGAGGTGCATCGGAATTTAAAACTGGTGACACAGGAGACGCCCAAAACATAGACAGTAGGAAGACTCAGTCTTCCTGTACTTAAGTCGGCATTGTGTCTCTTATATTTAATTCCGATGCAATTTCTGTGTTTCATCGTCACTGTGAAGATCCAAGGGATACAGTAAACCTGCAGAGGAGCATCAAAATGTAAAACTGATGACACAGGAAATGCTCAAAACGTAGACAGTAGGAAGACTCAGCCTTCCTGTTCTTAAGTCGGCATTGTGTCTCTTTTATTTAATTCCGATGCCATTTCTGTGTTTCATCGCCAATGGGAACGTCCAAGGGATACAGTAAACCTGCAGATGTGCATCGGAATGTAAAACTGTTGACACAGCACACGCTCAAATATAGACGGTAGGAAGACTCAGTCTTCCTATACTTATGTCGGCATGGTGTCTCTTATATTTAATTCCGATGCAATTTCTGTGTTTCATCATCAATGGGAGGGTCCAATGGATACAGTAAACCTGCAGAGGTGGATCGGAATGTAAAACTGGCGACACGGGAAACACTCAAAACATAGACCTTAAGAAGACTCAGTTTTCTGGTACTTAAGTCGGCGTTGTGTCTCTTTTATTTAATTCCGCTGCAATTTTTGTGTTTTTTCGTCAATGGGAAGGCCCAAGTTATACAGTAAACCTGCGGAGCTGCATTGGAATGTAAAACTGGTGACACAGGAAACGCTCAAATCATAGACCGTAAGAAGACTCAGTTTTCTTGTACTTAAGTCGGCGTTGTGTCTCTTATATTTAATTCCGATGCAATATCTGCGTTTCATCGTCAATGGAAGGTCCAAGGGATACAGTAAACATGCAGAAGTGCATCGGAATGTAAAACTGGTGATACAGGAAACGCTCAAAACATAGACAGTAGGAAGACTCAGTCTTCCTGTACTTAAGACGTCATTGTGGCTCTTATATTTAATTCCGATGCAATTTCTGTGTTTCATCGCCATTGGGAAGGTCCAAGGGACACAGTAAACCTGCTGAGGGGCATCGGAATGTAAAACTGGTGACACTGGAACCGCTCAAAGCATAGACCGTAAGAAGACTCAGTTTTCTTGTACTTAAGTCGTCGTTGTGTCTCTTCTATTTAATTCCGATGCAATTTCTGTGTTTCATCGTCAATGGGAAAGTCGAAGGGAAACAGTATACCTGCAGAGCTGCATCGGAATGTATAACTGGTGACACAGGTGACGCTCAAAGCATAGAGAGTACTAAGACTCAGTCTTCCTGTACTTAAGTCGGCATTGTGTCTCTTATATTCAAATCCGATGCAATTTCTGTGCTTCATCGTCACTGTGAAGGTCCAAGAGATACAGTAAAAATGCAGAGGTGCATTGGAATGTAAAGCTCGTGACACAGGAGACGCTCAAAGCGTAGACAGTAGGAAGACTCAGTCTTCCTGTACTTAAGACGTCATTGTTCTCTTATATTTAATTCTGATGCAATTTCTGTGTTTCATCGTCAATGGGAAGGTCCAAGGGATACAGTAAACCTGCAGAGGTGCATTGGAATGTAAAACGGGTGACACAGGAATTGCTCAAATCATAGACCGTAAGAAGACTCAGTTTTCTTGTACTTTAGTCGTCGTTGTGTCTCTTCTATTTAATTCCGATGCAATTTCTGTGTTTCATCGTCAATGGGAAAGTCGAAGGGAAACAGTATACCTGCAGAGGTGCATCGGAATGTAAAACTGGTGACACAGGAGACGCTCAAAGCATAGACAGTAGGAAGACTCAGTCTACCTGTACTTAACTCGGCATTGTGTTTCTTATATTTAATTCCGATGCAATTTCTGTGTTTCATCGTCAATGGGTAGGTCCAAGGGTTACAGTAACCCTGCAGAGGTGCATCGGAATGTAAAACTGGTGACACAGGAGGCGCTCATAACATAGACCCTACGAAGACTCAGGTTTTCTAGTACATAAGTCGGCATTGTGTCTTTTATATTTAATTCCGATGCAATTTCTGTGTTTCATCGTCACTGTGAAGGTCCAAGGGATACAGTAAACCTTCAGAGGTGCATCGGAATGTAAAACTGGTGACACAAGAAACGCTCAAAACATAGACAGTAGGAAGACTCAGTCTTCCTGTACTTATGTCGGCATTGTGTGTATTATATTTAATTACGATGTAATTTCTGTG
The DNA here is from genome assembly GCF_023898315.1 of Schistocerca nitens. Classification (NCBI taxonomy): domain Eukaryota; kingdom Metazoa; phylum Arthropoda; class Insecta; order Orthoptera; family Acrididae; genus Schistocerca; species Schistocerca nitens. The sequence continues at coordinate 765,757,987 of NC_064619.1, forward strand.
TTTCAATGTCAATGGGAAGGTGCAAGGGATACAGTAAACCTGCAGAGGTGCATCGGAATGTAAAACTGGTGACACAGGAAACGCTCAAAGCATAGACAGTAGGAAGACTCAGTCCTCCTGTACTTCAGTCGGCATTGTGTCTCTTATATTTAATTCCGATGCCAATTCTGTGTTTCATCGCCAATGGGAAGGTCCAAGGGGTACAGTAAACCGGCAGAGGTGCATCGGAATGTAAAACTGTTGACACAGGATACGCTCAAAACATAGACAGTAGGAAGACTCAGTCCTCCTGTACTTCAGTCGTCGTTGTGTCTCTTATATTTAATTCCGATGCAATGTCTGTGTTTCATCGTCAATGGAAGGTCCAACGGATACAGTAAACCAGCAGAGGTGCATCGGAATGTAAAACTGGTGACACAGGAAACGCTCAAAACATAGACAATAGAAAGACACACTCTTCCTGTACTTAAGTCGACATTGTGTAATTCCGATGCAATTTCTGTGTTTCATCGTCAATGGGAAAGTCGAAGGGAAACAGTATACCTGCAGAGGTGCATCGGAATATAAATCTGGTGACACAGGAGACGCTCAAAACATAGACAGTAGGAAAACTCTGTCTTCCTGTACTTAAGTCGGCATTGTGTCTCTTATATTTAATTCCGATGCAATTTCTGTGTTTCATCGTCACTGTGAATGTCCAAGGGATACAGTAAACATGCAGAAGTGCATCGGAATGTAAAACTGGTGACACAGGAAAAGATCAAAACATCGACAGTAGGAAGACTCATTCTTCCTGTACTTAAGACGTCATTGTGTCTCTTATATTTAATTCCGATGCAATTTCTGTGTTTCATCGCATTTGGGAACGTCCAAGGGACACAGTAAACCTGCTGAGGGGCATCGGAATGTAAAACTGGTGACACTGGAAACGGCAAAACATAGACCGTAAGAAGACTCAGTTTTCTTGTACTTAAGTCGTCGTTGTGTCTCTTCTATTTAATTCCGATGCAATTTCTGTGTTTCATCGTCAATGGGAAAGTCGAAGGGAAACAGTATACCTGCAGAAGTGCATCGGAATATAAATCTGGTGACACAGGAAACTCTCAAAACATAGACAGTAGGAAGACTCTGTCTCCCTGTACTTAAGTCGGCATTGTGTCTCTTATATTTAATTCCGATGCAATTTCTGTGTTTCATCGTCACTGTGAATGTCCAAGGGATACAGTAAACATGCAGAAGAGCATCGGAATATAAATCTGGTGACACTGGAAAGGCTCAAAACATAGACCGTAACAAGACTAAGTTTTCTTGTACTTAAGTCGTCGTTGTGTCTCTTCTATTTAATTCCGATGCAATTTCTGTGTTTCATCGTCAATGGGAAAGTCGAAAGGAAACAGTATACCTGCAGAGGTGCATCGGAATGTAAAACTGGTGACACAGGAGACGCTCAAAGCATAGACAGTAGGAAGACTCAGTCTACCTGTACTTAACTCGGCATTGTGTCTCTTATATTTAATTCCGATGCAATTTCTGTGTTTCATCGTCAATGGGTAGGTCCAAGGGTTACAGTAACCCTGCAGAGGTGCATCGGAATGTAAAACTGGTGACACAGGAAACGCTCAAAGCATAGACAGTAGGAATACTCAGTCCTCCTGTACTTCAGTCGGCATTGTGTCTCTTATATTTAATTCCGATGCCAATTCTGTGTTTCATCGCCAATGGGAAGGTCCAAGGGATACATTAAACCGGCAGAGGTGCATCGGAATGTAAAACTGTTGACACAGGATACGCTAAAAACATAGACAGTAGGAAGACTCAGTCTTCCTATACTTATGTCGGCATGGTGTCTCTTATACTTAATTCCCATGCAATTTCTGTGTTTCATCATCAATGGGAAGGTCCAATGGATACAGTAAACCTGCAGAGGTGGATCGGAATTCAAAACTGGTGTCACGGGAGACGCTCAAACATAGACCTTAAGAAGACTCAGTTTTCTGGTACTTAAGTCGGCGTTGTGTCTCTTATATTTAATTCCGATGCAATTTTTGTGTTTTTTCGTCAATGGGAAGGTCCAAGGGATACAGTAAACCTGCAGAGGTGCATTTTAATGTAAAACTGGTGACACAGGAAACGCTCAAATCATAGACCGTAAGAAGACTCAGTTTTCTTGTACTTAAGTCGGCGTTGTGTCCCTTATATTTAATTCCGATGCAATGTCTGTGTTTCATCGTCAATGGAAGGTCCAACGGATACAGTAAACCAGCAGAGGTGCATCGGAATGTAAAACTGGTGACACAGGAAACGCTCAAAACATAGACAATAGAAAGACACCCTCTTCCTGTACTTAAGTCGACATTGTGTAATTCCGATGCAATTTCTGTGTTTCATCGTCAATGGGAAAGTCGAAGGGAAACAGTATAACTGCAGAGGTGCATCGGAATATAAATCTAATGACACAGGAGACGCTCAAATCATAGACAGTAGGAAGACTCTGTCTTCCTGTACTTAAGTCGGCATTTCGTCTCTTATATTTAATTCCGATGCAATTTTTGTGTTTCATCGTCACTGTGAATGTCCAAGGGATACAGTAAACATGCAGAAGTGCATCGTAATGTAAAACTGGTGACACGGGAAACGCTCAAAACATAGACAGTAGGAAGACTCAGTCTTCCTGTACTTAAGACGTCATTGTGTCTCTTATATTTAATTCCGATGCAATTTCTGTGTTTCATCGCCATTGGGAAGGTCCAAGGGACACAGTAAACCTGCTGAGTGGCATCGGAATGTAAAACTGGTGACACTGGAAACGCTCAAAGCATAGACCGTAAGAAGACCCAGTTTTCTTGTACTTAAGTCGTCGTTGTGTCTCTTCTGTTTAATTCCGATGCAATTTCTGTGTTTCATTGTCAATGGGAAAGTCGAAGAGAAACAGTATACCTGCAGAGGTCCATCGGAATGTAAAACTGGTGACACAGGAGACGCTCAATACGTAGACAGTAGGAAGACTCAGTCTTCCTGTACTTAAGTCGGCATTGTGTTTCTTATATTTAATTCCGATGCAATTTCTGTGTTTCATCGTCAATGGGAAGGTCCAAGGGTTACAGTAACCCTGCAGAGGTGCATCGGAATGTAAAACTGGTGACACAGGAAGCGCTCATAACATAGACCCTAAGATGACTCAGTTTTCGTGTACTTAAGCCAGCATTGTGTCTCTTATATTTAATTCCGATGCAATGTCTGGGTTTCATCGTCAATGGAAGGTCCAACGGATACAGTAAACCAGCAGAGGTGCATCGGAATGTAAAACTGGTGACACAGGAAACGCTCAAAACATAGACAGTAGGAAGACTCAGTCTTCCTGTACTTCAGTCGGCATTGTGTCTCTTATATTTAATTCCGATGCCATTTCTGTGTTTCATCGTCACTGTGAATGTACAAGGGATACAGTAAACATGCAGAAGTGCATCGGAATCTAAAACTGGTGACACTGGAAACGCTCAAAACATAGACCGTGACAAGACTCAGTTTTCTTGTACTTAAGTTGTCGTTGTGTCTCTTCTATTTAATTCCGATGCAATTTCTGTGTTTCATCATCAATGGGAAGGTCCAATGGATACAGTAAACCTGCAGAGGTGGATCGGAATGTAAAACAGGTGTCACGGGAAACGCTCAAAACATAGACCTTAAGAAGACTCAGTTTTCTGGTACTTAAGTCGGCGTTGTGTCTCTTATATTTAATTCCGATGCAATTTTTGTGTTTTTTCGTCAATGGGAAGGTCCAAGGGATACAGTAAACCTGCAGAGGTGCATTGGAATGTAAAACGGGTGACACAGGAAACGCTCAAATCATAGACCGTAAGAAGACTCAGTTTTTTTGTACTTAAGTCGGCGTTGTGTCTCTTATATTTAATTCCGATGCAATGTCTGTGTTTCATCGTCAATGGAAGGTCCAACGGCTACAGTAAACCAGCAGAGGTGCATCGGAATGTAAAACTGGTGACACAGGAAACGCTCAAAACATAGACAATAGAAAGACACACTCTTCCCGTACTTAAGCCGACATTGTGTAATTCCGATGCAATTTCTGTGTTTCATCGTCAATGGGAAAGTCGAAGGGAAACAGTATACCTGCAGAGGTGCATCGGAATATAAATCTGGTGACACAGGAAACTCTCAAAACATAGACAGTAGGAAGACTCTGTCTCCCTGTACTCAAGTCGGCATTGTGTCTCTTATATTAATTCCGATGCAATTTCTGTGTTTCATCGTCACTGTGAATGTCCAAGGGATACAGTAAACATGCAGAAGAGCATCGGAATGTAAATCTGGTGACACTGGAAAGGCTCAAAACATAGACCGTAACAAGACTCAGTTTTCTTGTACTTAAGTCGTCGTTGTGTCTCTTCTATTTAATTCCGATGCAATTTCTGTGTTTCATCGTCAATGGGAAAGTCGAAGGGAAACAGTATACCTGCAGATGTGCATCGGAATGTAAAAATGGTGACACAGGAGACGCTCAAAGCATAGACAGTAGGAAGACTCAGTCTACCTGTACTTAACTCGGCATTGTGTCTCTTATATTTAATTCCGATGCAATTTCTGTGTTTCATCGTCAATGGGTAGGTCCAAGGGTTACAGTAACCCTGCAGAGGTGCATCGGAATGTAAAACTGGTGACACAGGAAGCGCTCATAACATAGACCCTACGAAGACTCAGGTTTTCTAGTACATAAGTCGGCATTGTGTCTTTTATATTTAATTCCGATGCAATTTCTGTGTTTCATCGTCACTGTGAAGGTCCAAGGGATACAGTAAACCTTCAGAGGTGCATAGGAATGTAAAACTGGTGACACAGGAAACGCTCAAAACATAGACAGTAGAAAGACTCAGTCTTCCTGTACTTACGTCGGCATTGTGTCTATTATATTTACTTACGATGTAATTTCTGTGTTTCAATGTCAATGGGAAGGTACAAGGGATACAGTAAACCTGCAGAGGTGCATCGGAATGTAAAACTGGTGACACAGGAAACGCTCAAAACATAGACAATAGAAAGACACACTCTTTCTGTACTGAAGTCGACATTGTGTCTCTTATATTTAATTCCGATGAAATTTCTGTGTTTCATCGTCAATGGGAAAGTCGAAGAGAAACAGTATACCTGCAGAGGTGCATCGGAATTTAAAACTGGTGACACAGGAGACGCCCAAAACATAGACAGTAGGAAGACTCAGTCTTCCTGTACTTAAGTCGGCATTGTGTCTCTTATATTTAATTCCGATGCAATTTCTGTGTTTCATCGTCACTGTGAAGGTCCAAGGGATACACTAAACATGCAGAGGTGCATCGGAATGTAAAACTGGTGACACAGGAAACGCTCAAAACATAGACAGTAGGAAGACTCAGTCTTCCTGTACTTAAGACGTCATTGTGTCTCTTATATTTAATTCCGATGCAATTTCTGTGTTTCATCGCCAATGGGAAGGTCTAAGGGACACAGTAAACCTGCAGAGGGGTATCGGAATGTAAAACTGGTGACACTGGAAACGCTCAAAACATAGACCGTAAGAAGACTCAGTTTTCTTGTACTTAAGTCGTCGCTGTGTCTCTTATACTTAATTCCGATGTAAGTTCTGTGTATCATCGTCAATGTGAAGGTCCAATGGATACAGTAAACCTGCAGAGTCGCATGGGAATGTAAAACTTGTGACACTGTAAACGCTCAAAACATAGACAGTAGGAAGACTCAATGTTCCTGTACTTAAGTCGGCATTGTGTCTCTTATATTTAATTCCGATGCAATTTCTGTGTTTCATCGTCAATGGCAAGATCCAAGGCATACAGTAAACATGCAGAGGTGCATCGGAATGTAAAACTAGTGACACAGGAAACGCTCAAAACATAGACAGTAGGAAGACTCAGCTTTCCTGTTCTTAAGTCGGCATTGTGTGTCTTATATTTAATTCCGATGCTATATCTGTGTTTCATCGTCAATGGGAAGGTCCAATGGATACAGTAAACCTGCAGATTCGCATGGGAATGTAAAACTGGTGACACAGGAAACGCTCAAAACATAGACAGTAGGAAGACTCAGTCTTCCTGTAAATCAGTCGGCATTGTGTCTCTTATATTTAATTCCGATGCCATTTCTGTGTTTCATCGCCAATGGGAAGGACCAAGGGATACAGTATACCTGCAGAGGTGCATCGGAATATAAATCTGGTGACACAGGAGACGCTCAAAACATAGACAGTAGGAAGACTCAGTCTTCCTGTACTTAAGTCGACATTGTGTCTCTTATATTTAATTCCGATGCAATTTCTGTGTTTCATCGTCACTGTGAATGTCCAAGGGATACAGTAAACCTGCATAGGTGCATCGGAATGTAAAACTGGTGACACAGGAAACGCTCAAAACATAGACAGTAGGAAGACTCAGTCTTCCTGTACTTCAGTCGGCATTGTGTCTCTCATATTTAATTCCGATGCCAATTCTGTGTTTCATCGCCAATGGGAAGGTCCAAGGGATACATTAAACCGGCAGAGGTGCATCGGAATGTAAAACTGTTGACACAGGATACGCTAAAAACATAGACAGTAGGAAGACTCAGTCTTCCTATACTTATGTCGGCATGGTGTCTCTTATACTTAATTCCCATGCAATTTCTGTGTTTCATCATCAATGGGAAGGTCCAATGGATACAGTAAACCTGCAGGGGTGGATCGGAATTCAAAACTGGTGTCACGGGAAACGCTCAAACATAGACCTTAAGAAGACTCAGTTTTCTGGTACTTAAGTCGGCGTTGTGTCTCTTATATTTAATTCCGATGCAATTTTTGTGTTTTTTCGTCAATGGGAAGGTCCAAGGGATACAGTAAACCTGCAGAGGTGCATTTTAATGTAAAACTGGTGACACAGGAAACGCTCAAATCATAGACCGTAAGAAGACTCAGTTTTCTTGTACTTAAGTCGGCGTTGTGTCCCTTATATTTAATTCCGATGCAATGTCTGTGTTTCATCGTCAATGGAAGGTCCAACGGATACAGTAAACCAGCAGAGGTGCATCGGAATGTAAAACTGGTGACACAGGAAACGCTCAAAACATAGACAATAGAAAGACACCCTCTTCCTGTACTTAAGTCGACATTGTGTAATTCCGATGCAATTTCTGTGTTTCATCGTCAATGGGAAAGTCGAAGGGAAACAGTATAACTGCAGAGGTGCATCGGAATATAAATCTAATGACACAGGAGACGCTCAAATCATAGACAGTAGGAAGACTCTGTCTTCCTGTACTTAAGTCGGCATTTCGTCTCTTATATTTAATTCCGATGCAATTTTTGTGTTTCATCGTCACTGTGAATGTCCAAGGGATACAGTAAACATGCAGAAGTGCATCGTAATGTAAAACTGGTGACACGGGAAACGCTCAAAACATAGACAGTAGGAAGACTCAGTCTTCCTGTACTTAAGACGTCATTGTGTCTCTTATATTTAATTCCGATGCAATTTCTGTGTTTCATCGCCATTGGGAAGGTCCAAGGGACACAGTAAACCTGCTGAGTGGCATCGGAATGTAAAACTGGTGACACTGGAAACGCTCAAAGCATAGACCGTAAGAAGACCCAGTTTTCTTGTACTTAAGTCGTCGTTGTGTCTCTTCTGTTTAATTCCGATGCAATTTCTGTGTTTCATTGTCAATGGGAAAGTCGAAGAGAAACAGTATACCTGCAGAGGTCCATCGGAATGTAAAACTGGTGACACAGGAGACGCTCAATACGTAGACAGTAGGAAGACTCAGTCTTCCTGTACTTAAGTCGGCATTGTGTTTCTTATATTTAATTCCGATGCAATTTCTGTGTTTCATCGTCAATGGGAAGGTCCAAGGGTTACAGTAACCCTGCAGAGGTGCATCGGAATGTAAAACTGGTGACACAGGAAGCGCTCATAACATAGACCCTAAGATGACTCAGTTTTCGTGTACTTAAGCCAGCATTGTGTCTCTTATATTTAATTCCGATGCAATGTCTGGGTTTCATCGTCAATGGAAGGTCCAACGGATACAGTAAACCAGCAGAGGTGCATCGGAATGTAAAACTGGTGACACAGGAAACGCTCAAAACATAGACAGTAGGAAGACTCAGTCTTCCTGTACTTCAGTCGGCATTGTGTCTCTTATATTTAATTCCGATGCCATTTCTGTGTTTCATCGTCACTGTGAATGTCCAAGGGATACAGTAAACATGCAGAAGTGCATCGGAATCTAAAACTGGTGACACTGGAAACGCTCAAAACATAGACCGTGACAAGACTCAGTTTTCTTGTACTTAAGTTGTCGTTGTGTCTCTTCTATTTAATTCCGATGCAATTTCTGTGTTTCATCATCAATGGGAAGGTCCAATGGATACAGTAAACCTGCAGAAGTGGATCGGAATGTAAAACAGGTGTCACGGGAAACGCTCAAAACATAGACCTTAAGAAGACTCAGTTTTCTGGTACTTAAGTCGGCGTTGTGTCTCTTATATTTAATTCCGATGCAATTTTTGTGTTTTTTCGTCAATGGGAAGGTCCAAGGGATACAGTAAACCTGCAGAGGTGCATTGGAATGTAAAACGGGTGACACAGGAAACGCTCAAATCATAGACCGTAAGAAGACTCAGTTTTTTTGTACTTAAGTCGGCGTTGTGTCTCTTATATTTAATTCCGATGCAATGTCTGTGTTTCATCGTCAATGGAAGGTCCAACGGCTACAGTAAACCAGCAGAGGTGCATCGGAATGTAAAACTGGTGACACAGGAAACGCTCAAAACATAGACAATAGAAAGACACACTCTTCCCGTACTTAAGCCGACATTGTGTAATTCCGATGCAATTTCTGTGTTTCATCGTCAATGGGAAAGTCGAAGGGAAACAGTATACCTGCAGAGGTGCATCGGAATATAAATCTGGTGACACAGGAAACTCTCAAAACATAGACAGTAGGAAGACTCTGTCTCCCTGTACTTAAGTCGGCATTGTGTCTCTTATATTAATTCCGATGCAATTTCTGTGTTTCATCGTCACTGTGAATGTCCAAGGGATACAGTAAACATGCAGAAGAGCATCGGAATGTAAATCTGGTGACACTGGAAAGGCTCAAAACATAGACCGTAACAAGACTCAGTTTTCTTGTACTTAAGTCGTCGATGTGTCTCTTCTATTTAATTCCGATGCAATTTCTGTGTTTCATCGTCAATGGGAAAGTCGAAGGGAAACAGTATACCTGCAGATGTGCATCGGAATGTAAAAATGGTGACACAGGAGACGCTCAAAGCATAGACAGTAGGAAGACTCAGTCTACCTGTACTTAACTCGGCATTGTGTCTCTTATATTTAATTCCGATGCAATTTCTGTGTTTCATCGTCAATGGGTAGGTCCAAGGGTTACAGTAACCCTGCAGAGGTGCATCGGAATGTAAAACTGGTGACACAGGAAGCGCTCATAACATAGACCCTACGAAGACTCAGGTTTTCTAGTACATAAGTCGGCATTGTGTCTTTTATATTTAATTCCGATGCAATTTCTGTGTTTCATCGTCACTGTGAAGGTCCAAGGGATACAGTAAACCTTCAGAGGTGCATAGGAATGTAAAACTGGTGACACAGGAAACGCTCAAAACATAGACAGTAGAAAGACTCAGTCTTCCTGTACTTACGTCGGCATTGTGTCTATTATATTTACTTACGATGTAATTTCTGTGTTTCAATGTCAATGGGAAGGTACAAGGGATACAGTAAACCTGCAGAGGTGCATCGGAATGTAAAACTGGTGACACAGGAAACGCTCAAAACATAGACAATAGAAAGACACACTCTTTCTGTACTGAAGTCGACATTGTGTCTCTTATATTTAATTCCGATGAAATTTCTGTGTTTCATCGTCAATGGGAAAGTCGAAGAGAAACAGTATACCTGCAGAGGTGCATCGGAATTTAAAACTGGTGACACAGGAGACGCCCAAAACATAGACAGTAGGAAGACTCAGTCTTCCTGTACTTAAGTCGGCATTGTGTCTCTTATATTTAATTCCGATGCAATTTCTGTGTTTCATCGTCACTGTGAAGGTCCAAGGGATACACTAAACATGCAGAGGTGCATCGGAATGTAAAACTGGTGACACAGGAAACGCTCAAAACATAGACAGTAGGAAGACTCAGTCTTCCTGTACTTAAGACGTCATTGTGTCTCTTATATTTAATTCCGATGCAATTTCTGTGTTTCATCGCCAATGGGAAGGTCTAAGGGACACAGTAAACCTGCAGAGGGGTATCGGAATGTAAAACTGGTGACACTGGAAACGCTCAAAACATAGACCGTAAGAAGACTCAGTTTTCTTGTACTTAAGTCGTCGCTGTGTCTCTTATACTTAATTCCGATGTAAGTTCTGTGTATCATCGTCAATGTGAAGGTCCAATGGATACAGTAAACCTGCAGAGTCGCATGGGAATGTAAAACTTGTGACACTGTAAACGCTCAAAACATAGACAGTAGGAAGACTCAATGTTCCTGTACTTAAGTCGGCATTGTGTCTCTTATATTTAATTCCGATGCAATTTCTGTGTTTCATCGTCAATGGCAAGATCCAAGGCATACAGTAAACATGCAGAGGTGCATCGGAATGTAAAACTAGTGACACAGGAAACGCTCAAAACATAGACAGTAGGAAGACTCAGCTTTCCTGTTCTTAAGTCGGCATTGTGTGTCTTATATTTAATTCCGATGCTATATCTGTGTTTCATCGTCGATGGGAAGGTCCAATGGATACAGTAAACCTGCAGATTCGCATGGGAATGTAAAACTGGTGACACAGGAAACGCTCAAAACATAGACAGTAGGAAGACTCAGTCTTCCTGTAAATCAGTCGGCATTGTGTCTCTTATATTTAATTCCGATGCCATTTCTGTGTTTCATCGCCAATGGGAAGGACCAAGGGATACAGTATACCTGCAGAGGTGCATCGGAATATAAATCTGGTGACACAGGAGACGCTCAAAACATAGACAGTAGGAAGACTCAGTCTTCCTGTACTTAAGTCGACATTGTGTCTCTTATATTTAATTCCGATGCAATTTCTGTGTTTCATCGTCACTGTGAATGTCCAAGGGATACAGTAAACCTGCATAGGTGCATCGGAATGTAAAACTGGTGACACAGGAAACGCTCAAAACATAGACAGTAGGAAGACTCAGTCTTCCTGTACTTCAGTCGGCATTGTGTCTCTTATAATTAATTCCGATGCCATTTCTGTGTTTCATCGCCAATAAGAAGGGCCAAGGGATACAGTAAACCTGCAGAGGTGCATCGGAATGTAAAACTGTTGACACAGGACACGCTCAAAACATAGACAGTAGGATGACTCAGTCTTCCTATACTTATGTCGGCATCGTGTCTCTTATATTTAATTCCGATGCAATTTCTGTGTTTCATCATCAATGGGAAGGTCCAATGGATACAGTAAACCTGCAGAGGTGGGTCGGAATGTAAAACTGGTGACACGGGAAACGCTCAAAACATAGACCTTAAGAAGACTCAGTTTTCTGGTACTTAAGTCGGCGTTGTGCCTCTTATATTTAATTCCGATGCAATATCTGTGTTTTTGCGTCAATGGGAAGGTCCAGGGTATACAGTAAACCTGCAGAGGTGCATTGGAATGTAAAACCGGTGACACAGGAAACGCTCAAATCATAGACCGTAAGAAGACTCAGTTTTCTTGTACTTAAGTCGGTTGTGTCTCTTATATTTAATTCCGATGCAATTTCTGTGTTTCATCGTCAATGGAAGCTCCAATGGATACAGTAAACCAGCAGAGGGGCATCGGAATGTAAAACTGGTGACACAGGAAACGCTCAAAACATAGACAATAGAAAGACACACTCTTCCTGTACTTAAGTCGACAATGTGTCTCTTATATTTAATTCCGATGCAATTTCTGTGTTTCATCGTCAATGGGAAAGTCGAAGGGAAACAGTATACCTGCAGAGGTGCATCGGAAATTAAAACTGGTGACACAGGAGACGCCCAAAACATAGACAGTAGGAAGACTCAGTCTTCCTGTACTTAAGTCGGCATTGTGTCTCTTATATTTAATTCCGATGCAATTTCTGTGTTTCATCGCCAATGGGAAGGTCCAAGGGACACAGTAAACCTGCAGAGGTGTATCGTAATGTAAAACTAATGACACTCGAAACGCTCAAAACATAGACCGTAAGAAGACTCAGTTTTCTTGTACTTAAGTCTTCGTTGTGTCTCTTACACTTAATTCCGATGTAAGTTCTGTGTTTCATCGTCAATGGGAAGGTCCAATGTATACAGTAAACCTGCAGAGTCGCATGGGAATGTAAAACTTGTGACACTGTAAACGCTCAAAACATAGACAGTAGGAAGACTCAATGTTCGTGTACTTAAGTCAGCATTGTGTCTCTTATATTTAATTCCGATGCAATTTCTGTGTTTCATCGTCAATGGGAAGATCCAAGGCATACAGTAAACCTGCAGAGGTGCATCGGAATGTAAAACTAGTGACACAGGAAACGCTCAAAACATAGACAGTAGGAAGACTCAGCCTTCCTGTTCTTGAGTCGGCATTGTGTCTCTTATATTTAATTCCGATGCTATTTCTGTGTTTCATCGTCAATGGGAAGGTCCAATGGATACAGTAAACCTGCAGAGTAGCATGGGAATGTAAAACTGGTGAAAAAGGAAACGCTCAAAACATAGACAGTAGGAAGACTCAGTCATCCTGTACTTCAGTCGGCATTGTGTATCTTATATTTAATTCCGATGCCATTTCTGTGTTTCATCGCCAATGGGAAAGTCCAAGGGATACAGTGAACCTGCAGAGGTGCATCGGAATGTAAAACTGTTGACACAGGACACCCTCAAAACATAGACAGTAGGAGGACTCAGTCTTCTTATACTTACGTCGGCATGGTGTCTCTTATATTTAATTCCGATGCAATTTCTGTGTTTCATCATCAATGGGAAGGTCAAATGGATACAGTAATCCTGCAGAGGTGGATCGGAATGTAAAACTGGTGACACAGGAAACCCTCAAAACATAGACCTTAAGAGGAATTAGTTTTCTGGTACTTAAGTCGGCGTTGTGTCTCTTATACTTAATTCCGAAGCAATTTTTGTGTTTTTTCGTCAATGGGAACGTCGAACGGAAACAGTATATCTGCAGAGGTGCATCGGAAAGTAAAACTGGTGACAAGGGAAACGCTCAAATCATAGACAGTAGGAAGACTCATTCTTTCTGTACTTAAGACGTCATTGAGTCTCTTATTTTTAATTCCGATGCAATTTCTGTGTTTCATCGCCAATGGGAAGATTCAAGGGACGCAGTAAACCTGCAGAGGTGCATCGGAATTTAAATCTGGTGACACTGGAAACGCTCAAAACATAGACCGTAAGAAGACTCAGTTTTCTTGAACTTAAGTCGTCGTTGTGTCTCTTACACTTAATTCCGATGTAAGTTCTGTGTTTCATCGTCAATGGGAAGGTCCAATGTATACAGTAAACCTGCAGAGTCGCATGGGAATGTAAAACTTGTGACACTGTAAACGCTCAAAACATAGACAGTAGGAAGACTCAATGTTCGTGTACTTAAGTCGGCATTGTGTCTCTTATATTTAATTCCGATGCAATTTCTGTGTTTCATCGTCAATGGGAAGATCCAAGGCATACAGTAAACCTGCAGAGGTGCATCGGAATGTAAAACTAGTGACACAGGAAACGCTCAAAACATAGACAGTAGGAAGACTCAGCCTTCCTGTTCTTGAGTCGGCATTGTGTCTCTTATATTTAATTCCGATGCTATTTCTGTGTTTCATCGTCAATGGGAACGTCCAATGGATACAGTAAACCTGCAGAGTCGCATGGGAATGTAAAACTGGTGACACAGGAAACGCTCAAAACATAGACAGTAGGAAGACTCAATCATCCTGTACTTCAGTCGGCATTGTGTATCTTACATTTAATTCCGATGCCATTTCTGTGTTTCATCGCCAATGGGAAGGTCCAAGGGATACAGTGAACCTGCAGAGGTGCATCGGAATGTAAAACTGTTGACACAGGACACGCTCAAAACATAGACAGTAGGAAGACTCAGTCTTCCTATACTTATGTCTGCATGGTGTCTCTTATATTTAATTCCGATGCAATTTCTGTGTTTCATCATCAATGGGAAGGTCAAATGGATACAGTAATCCTGCAGAGGTGGATCGGAATGTAAAACTGGTGACACAGGAAACGCTCAAAACATAGACCTTAAGAAGACTCAGTTTTCTGGTACTTAAGTCGGCGTTGTGTCTCTTATACTTAATTCCGATGCAATTTCTGTGTTTTTCGTCAATGGGAACGTCGAACGGAAACAGTATACCTGCAGAGGTGCATCGGAAAGTAAAACTGGTGACAAGGGAAACGCTCAAAACATAGACAGTAGGAAGACTCATTCTTTCTGTACTTAAGACGTCATTGAGTCTCTTATATTTAATTCCGATGCAATTTCTGTGTTTCATCGCCAATGGGAAGATTGAAGGAACGCAGTAAACCTGCAGAGGTGCATCGGAATTTGAAACTGGTGACACTGCAAACGCTCAAAACATGGACCGTAAGAAGACTCAGTTTTCTGGTACTTAAGTCGGCGTTGTGTCTCTTATTTTTAATTCCAATGCAATCTTTGTGTTTTTTCGTCAATGGGATGGTCCAAGGGATACAGTAAACCTGCAGAGGTGCATTGGAATGTAAAACTGGTGACACAGGAAACGCTCAAATCATAGACAATAGAAAGACACTCTTCCTGTACTTAAGCCGACATTGTGTAATTCCGATGCAGTTTCTGTGTTTCATCGTCAATGGGAAAGTCGAAGGGAAACAGTATACCTGCAGAGGTGCATCGGAATATAAATCTGGTGACACAGGAGACGCTCAAAACATAGACAGTAGGAAGACTCAGTCTTCCTATACTTAAGTCAGCATTGTGTCTCTTATATTTAATTCCGATGCAATATCTGTGTTTCATCTTCACTGTGAATGTCCAAGGGATACAGTAAACATGCAGAAGTGCATCGGAATGTAAAACTGGTGACACAGGAAACGCTCAAAACATAGACAGTAGGAAGACTCAGTCTTCCTGTCCCTAAGACGTCATTGTGTCTCTTATATTTAATTCCGATGCAATTTCTGTGTTTCGTCGTCAATGGGAAAGTCGAAGGGAAACAGTATACCTGCAGAGGTGCATCGGAATGAAAAACTGGTGACACAGGAGACGCTCAAAGCGTAGACAGTAGGAAGACTCAGTCTTCCTGTACTTAAGTTGGCATTGTGTCTCTTATATCTAATTCCGATGCAATTTCTGTGTTTCATCGTCAATGGGAAGGTCCAAGGGATACAGTAACCCTGCAGAGGTGCATCGGAATGTAAAACTGGTGACACAGGAAGCGCTCATAACATAGACCCTACGAAGACTCAGGTTATCTTGTACTTAAGTCATCATTGTGTCTTTTATATTTACTTACGATGTAATTTCTGTGTTTCAATGTCAATGGGAAGGTGCAAAGGATACAGTAAACCTGCAGAGGTGCATCGGAATGTAAAACTGGTGACACAGAAAACGCTCAAAACATAGACCGTAAGAAGACTCAGTTTTCTTGTACTTAAGTCGTCGCTGTGTCTCTTATACTTAATTCCGAAGTAAGTTCTGTGTATCATCGTCAATGTGAAGGTCCAATGGATACAGTAAACCTGCAGAGTCGCATGGGAATGTAAAACTTGTGACACTGTAAACGCTCAAAACATAGACAGTAGGAAGACTCAATGTTCCTGTACTTAAGTCGGCATTGTGTCTCTTATATTTAATTCCGATGCAATTTCTGTGTTTCATCGTCAATGGCAAGATCCAAGGCATACAGTAAACATGCAGAGGTGCATCGGAATGTAAAACTAGTGACACAGGAAACGCTCAAAACATAGACAGTAGGAAGACTCAGGTTTCCTGTTCTTAAGTCGGCATTGTGTGTCTTATATTTAATTCCGATGCTATTTCTGTGTTTCATCGTCAATGGGAAGGTCCAATGGATACAGTAAACCTGCAGATTCGCATGGGAATGTAAAACTGGTGACACAGGAAACGCCAAAACATAGACAGTAGGAAGACTCAGTCTTCCTGTAAATCAGTCGGCATTGTGTCTCTTATATTTAATTCCGATGCCATTTCTGTGTTTCATCGCCAATAGGAAGGTCCAAGGGATACAGTAAACCTGCAGAGGTTCATCGGAATGTAAAACTGTTGACACAGGACACGCTCAAAACATAGACAGTAGGAAGACTCAGTCTTCCTATACTTATGTCGGCATGGTGTCTCTTATATTTAATTCCGATGCAATTTCTGTGTTTCATCATCAATGGGAAGGTCCAATGGATACAGTAATACTGCAGAGGTGGATCGGAATGTAATACTGGTGACACGGGAAACGCTCAAAACATAGACCTTAAGAAGACACAGTTTTCTGGTACTTAAGTCGGCGTTGTGTCTCTTATATTTAATTCCGATGCAATTTTTGTGTTTTTTCGTCAATGGGAAGGTCCAAGTTATTCAGTAAACCTGCGGAGGTGCATTGGAATGTAAAACTGGTGACACAGGAGACGCTCAAATCATAGACCGTATGAAGACTCAGTTTTCTTGTACTTAAGACGGCGTTGTGTCTCTTATATTTAATTCCGATGCAATGTCTGTGTTTCATCGTCAATGGAAGGTCCAACGGATACAGTAAACCAGAAGAGGTGCATCGGAATGTAAAACTGGTGACACAGGAGAAGCTCAAAACATAGACAGTAGGAAGACTCAGTCATCCGGTACTTAAGTCGGCATTGTGTCACTTATATTTAATTCCGATGCAAATTCTGTGTTTCATCGTCACTATGAAGGTCCAAGGGATACAGTATACATGCAGAAGTGCATCGGAATGTAAAACTGGTGATACAGGAAACGCTCAAAACATAGACAGTAGGAAGACTCAGTCTTCCTGTACTTACGTCGGCATTGTGTCTCTTATATTTAATTCCGATGCAATTTCTGTGTTTCATCGCCATTAGGACGGTCCAAGGGACACAGTAAACCTGCTGAGGGGCATCGGAATGTAAAACTGGTGACACTGGAAACGCTCAAAACATAGACCGTAAGAAGACTCAGTTTTCTTGTGCTTACGTCGTCGTTGTATCTCTTCTATTTAACTCCGATGCAATTTCTTTGTTTCATCGCCAATGGGAAAGTCGAAGGGAAACAGTATACCTGCAGAGGTGCATTGGAATGTAAAACTGGTGACACAGGAGACGCTCAAAGCATAGAGAGTAGGAATACTCAGTCTTCCTGTACTTAAGTCGGCAATGTGTGTCTTATATTCACTTCCGATGCAATTTCTGTGTTTCATCGTCACTGTGAAGGTCCAAGAGATACAGTAAACATGCAGAGGTGCATTGGAATGTAAAACTGGTGACACAGGAAACGCTCAAAACATAGACAGTAGGAAGACTCAGTCTTCCTATACTTATGTCGGCATGGTGTCTCTTATATTTAATTCCGGTGCAATTTCTCTGTTTCATCATCAATGGGAAGGTCCAATGGATACAGTAAACCTGCAGAGGTGGATCGGAATCTAAAACTGGTGACACGGGAAACGCTCAAAACATAGACCTTAAGAAGACTCAGTTTTCTGGTACTTAAGTCGGGATTTTGTCTCTTATATTTAATTCCGATGCAATGTCTGTGTTTCATCGTCAACGGATGGGCCAACGGATACAGTAAACCAGCAGAGGTGCATTGGAATGTAAAACTGGTGACACAGGAAACGCTCAAAACATAGACAATAGAAAGACACACTCTTCCTGTACTTAAGACGACATTGTGTAATTCCGATGCAATTTCTGTGTTTCATCGTCAATGGGAAAGTCGAAGGGAAACAGTGTACCTGCAGAGGTGCATCGGAATATAAATCTGGTGACACAGGAGACGCTCAAAACATAGACAGTAGGAAGACTCAGTCTTCCTGTACTTAAGTCGACATTGTGTCTCTTATATTTAATTCCGATGCAATTTCTGTGTTTCATCGTCACTGTGAATGTCCAAGGGATACAGTAAACATGCAGAAGTGCATCGGAATGTAAAACTGGTGACACAGGAAACGCTCAAAACATAGACAGTAGGAAGACTCAGTCTTCCTGTACTTCAGTCGGCATTGTGTCTCTTATAATTAATTCCGATGCCATTTCTGTGTTTCATCGCCAATAAGAAGGGCCAAGGGATACAGTAAACCTGCAGAGGTGCATCGGAATGTAAAACTGTTGACACAGGACACGCTCAAAACATAGACAGTAGGAAGACTCAGTCTTCCTATACTTATGTCGGCATCGTGTCTCATATATTTAATTCCGATGCAATTTCTGTGTTTCATCATCAATGGGAAGGTCCAATGGATACAGTAAACCTGCAGAGGTGGGTCGGAATGTAAAACTGGTGACACGGGAAACGCTCAAACATAGACCTTAAGAAGACTCAGTTTTCTGGTACTTAAGTCGGCGTTGTGCCTCTTATATTTAATTCCGATGCAATATCTGTGTTTTTGCGTCAATGGGAAGGTCCAGGGTATACAGTAAACCTGCAGAGGTGCATTGGAATGTAAAACCGGTGACACAGGAAACGCTCAAATCATAGATCATAAGAAGACTCAGTTTTCTTGTACTTAAGTCGGTTGTGTCTCTTATATTTAATTCCGATGCAATTTCTGTGTTTCATCGTCAATGGAAGCTCCAATGGATACAGTAAACCAGCAGAGGGGCATCGGAATGTAAAACTGGTGACACAGGAAACGCTCAAAACATAGACAATAGAAAGACTCAATCTTCCTGTACTTAAGTCGACATTGTGTCTCTTATATTTAATTCCGATGCAATTTCTGTGTTTCATCGTCAATGGGAAAGTCGAAGGGAAACAGTATAACTGCAGAGGTGCATCGGAATTTAAAACTGGTGACACAGGAGACGCCCAAAACATAGACAGTAGGAAGACTCAGTCTTCCTGTACTTAAGACGGCATTGTGTCTCTTATATTTAATTCCGATGCAATTTCTGTGTTTCATCATCAATGGGAAGGTCAAATGGATACAGTAATCCTGCAGAGGTGGATCGGAATGTAAAACCGGTGACACAGGAAACGCTCAAATCATAGATCATAAGAAGACTCAGTTTTCTTGTACTTAAGTCGGTTGTGTCTCTTATATTTAATTCCGATGCAATTTCTGTGTTTCATCGTCAATGGAAGCTCCAATGGACACAGTAAACCTGCAGAGGTGTATCGGAATGTAAAACTAATGACACTGGAAACGCTCAAAACATAGACCGTAAGAAGACTCAGTTTTCTTGTACTTAAGTCGTCGTTGTGTCTCTTACACTTATTCCGATGTAAGTTCTGTGTTTCATCGTCAATGGGAAGGTCCAATGTATACAGTAAACCTGCAGAGTCGCATGGAAATGTAAAACTTGTGACACTGTAAACGCTCAAAACATAGACAGTAGGAAGACTCAATGTTCGTGTACTTAAGTCGGCATTGTGTCTCTTATATTTAATTCCGATGCAATTTCTGTGTTTCATCGTCAATGGGAAGATCCAAGGCATACAGTAAACCTGCCGAGGTGCATCGGAATGTAAAACTAGTGACACAGGAAACGCTCAAAACATAGACAGTAGGAAGACTCAGCCTTCCTGTTCTTGAGTCGGCATTGTGTCTCTTATATTTAATTCCGATGCTATTTCTGTGTTTCATCGTCAATGGGAAGGTCCAATGGATACAGTAAACCTGCAGAGTCGCATGGGAATGTAAAACTGGTGAAAAAGGAAACGCTCAAAACATAGACAGTAGGAAGACTCAGTCATCCTGTACTTCAGTCGGCATTGTGTATCTTATATTTAATTCCGATGCCATTTCTGTGTTTCATCGCCAATGGGAAGGTCCAAGGGATACAGTGAACCTGCAGAGGTGCATCGGAATGTAAAACTGTTGACACAGGACACGCTCAAAACATAGACAGTAGGAGGACTCAGTCTTCTTATACTTATGTCGGCATGGTGTCTCTTATATTTAATTCCGATGCAATTTCTGTATTTCATCATCAATGGGAAGGTCAAATGGATACAGTAATCCTGCAGAGGTGGATCGGAATGTAAAACTGGTGACACAGGAAACCCTCAAAACATAGACCTTAAGAAGAATTAGTTTTCTGGTACTTAAGTCGGCGTTGTGTCTCTTATACTTAATTCCGATGCAATTTTTGTGTTTTTTCGTCAATGGAAACGTCGAACGGAAACAGTATACCTGCAGAGGTGCATCGGAAAGTAAAACTGGTGACAAGGGAAACGCTCAAAACATAGACAGTAGGAAGACTCATACTTTCTGTACTTAAGACGTCATTGAGTCTCTTATATTTAATTCCGATGCAATTTCTGTGTTTCATCGCCAATGGGAAGATTCAAGGGACGCAGTAAACCTGCAGAGGTGCATCGGAATTTAAAACTGGTGACACTGCAAACGCTCAAAACATAGACCGTAAGAAGACTCAGTTTTCTGGTACTTAAGTCGGCGTTGTGTCTCTTATTTTTAATTCCAATGCAATTTTTGTGTTTTTTCGTCAATGGGAAGGTCCAAGTTATTCAGTAAACCTGCGGAGGTACATTGGAATGTAAAACTGGTGACACAGGAGACGCTCAAATCATAGACCGTATGAAGACTCAGTTTTCTTGTACTTAAGACGGCGTTGTGTCTCTTGTATTTAATTCCGATGCAATGTCTGTGTTTCATCGTCAATGGAAGGTCCAACGGATACAGTAAACCAGAAGAGGTGCACCGGAATGTAAAACTGGTGACACAGGAGACGCTCAAAACATAGACAGTAGGAAGACTCAGTCATCCGGTACTTAAGTCGGCATTGTGTCACTTATATTTAATTCCGATGCAAATTCTGTGTTTCATCGCCACTGTGAATGTCCAAGGGATACAGTAAACATGCAGAAGTGCATCGGAATGTAAAACTGGTGACACAGGAAACGCTCAAAACATAGACAGTAGGAAGACTCAGTCTTAATGTACTTAAGTCGGCATTGTGTCTCTTATATTTAATTCCGATGCAATTTCTGTGTTTCATCGCCATTGGGATGGTCCAAGGGACACAGTAAACCTGCTGAGGGGCATCGGAATGTAAAACTGGTGACACTGGAAACGCTCAAAACATAGACCGTAAGAAGACTCAGTTTTCTTGTGCTTACGTCGTCGTTGTGTCTCTTCTATTTAACTCCGATGCAATTTCTTTGTTTCATCGCCAATGGGAAAGTCGAAGGGAAACAGTATACCTGTAGAGGTGCATTGGAATGTAAAACTGGTGACACAGGAGACGCTCAAAGCATAGAGAGTAGGAAGACTCAGTCTTCGTGTACTTAAGTCGGCAATGTGTGTCTTATATTCAATTCCGATGCAATTTCTGTGTTTCATCTTCACTGTGAAGGTCCAAGAGATACAGTAAACATGCAGAGGTGCATTGGAATGTAAAACTGGTGACACAGGAAACGCTCAAAACATAGACAGTAGGAAGACTCAGTCTTCCTGTACTTAAGACGTCATTGTGTCTTTTATATTTAATTCCGATGCAATTTCTGTGTTTCATCGCCAATGGGAAGATCCAAGGGACGCAGTATACCTGCAGAGGTGCATCGGAATTTAAAACTGGTACACTGGAAACGCTCAAAACATAGACAGTAGGAAGACTCAGTCATCCTATACTTATGTCGGCATGGTGTCTCTTATATTTAATTCCGGTGCAATTTCTCTGTTTCATCATCAATGGGAAGGTCCAATGGATACAGTAAACCTGCAGAGGTGGATCGGAATCTAAAACTGGTGACACGGGAAACGCTCAAAACATAGACCTTAAGAAGACTCAGTTTTCTGGTACTTAAGTCGGCGTTGTGTCTCTTATATTTAATTCCGATGCAATGTCTGTGTTTCATCGTCAACGGATGGGCCAACGGATACAGTAAACCAGCAGAGGTGCATCGGAATGTAAAACTGGTGACACAGGAAACGCTCAAAACATAGACAATAGAAAGACACACTCTTCCTGTACTTAAGTCGACATTGTGTAATTCCGATGCAATTTCTGTGTTTCATCGTCAATGGGAAAGTCGAAGGGAAACAGTATACCTGCAGAGGTGCATCGGAATATAAATCTGGTGACACAGGAGACGCTCAAAACATAGACAGTAGGAAGACTCAGTCTTCCTGTACTTAAGTCGACATTGTGTCTCTTATATTTAATTCCGATGCAATTTCTGTGTTTCATCGTCACTGTGAATGTCCAAGGGATACAGTAAACATGCAGAAGTGCATCGGAATGTAAAACTGGTGACACAGGAAACGCTCAAAACATAGACAGTAGGAAGACTCAGTCTTCCTGTACTTCAGTCGGCATTGTGTCTCTTATAATTAATTCCGATGCCATTTCTGTGTTTCATCGCCAATAAGAAGGGCCAAGGGATACAGTAAACCTGCAGAGGTGCATCGGAATGTAAAACTGTTGACACAGGACACGCTCAAAACATAGACAGTAGGAAGACTCAGTCTTCCTATACTTATGTCGGCATCGTGTCTCTTATATTTAATTCCGATGCAATTTCTGTGTTTCATCATCAATGGGAAGGTCCAATGGATACAGTAAACCTGCAGAGGTGGGTCGGAATGTAAAACTGGTGACACGGGAAACGCTCAAAACATAGACCTTAAGAAGACTCAGTTTTCTGGTACTTAAGTCGGCGTTGTGCCTCTTATATTTAATTCCGATGCAATATCTGTGTTTTTGCGTCAATGGGAAGGTCCAGGGTATACAGTAAACCTGCAGAGGTGCATTGGAATGTAAAACCGGTGACACAGGAAACGCTCAAATCATAGACCGTAAGAAGACTCAGTTTTCTTGTACTTAAGTCGGTTGTGTCTCTTATATTTAATTCCGATGCAATTTCTGTGTTTCATCGTCAATGGAAGCTCCAATGGATACAGTAAACCAGCAGAGGGGCATCGGAATGTAAATCTGGTGACACAGGAAACGCTCAAAACATAGACAATAGAAAGACACACTCTTCCTGTACTTAAGTTGACATTGTGTCTCTTATATTTAATTCCGATGCAATTTCTGTGTTTCATCGTCAATGGGAAAGTCGAAGGGAAACAGTATAACTGCAGAGGTGCATCGGAATTTAAAACTGGTGTCACAGGAGACGCCCAAATCATAGACAGTAGAAAGACTCAGTCTTCCTGTACTTATGTCGGCATTGTGTCTCTTATATTTAATTCCGATGCAATTTCTGTGTTTCATCGCCAATGGGAAGGTCCAAGGGACACAGTAAACCTGCAGAGGTGTATCGGAATGTAAAACTAATGACACTGGAAACGCTCAAAACATAGACCGTAAGAAGACTCAGTTTTCTTGTACTTAAGTCGTCGTTGTGTCTCTTACACTTAATTCCGATGCTATTTCTGTGTTTCATCGTCAATGGGAAGGTCCAATGGATACGGTAAACCTGCAGAGTCGCATGGGAATGTAAAATTGGTGAAAAAGGAAACGCTCAAAACATAGACAGTAGGAAGACTCAGTCATCCTGTACTTCAGTCGGCATTGTGTATCTTATATTTAATTCCGATGCCATTTCTGTGTTTCATCGCCAATGGGAAGGTCCAAGGGATACAGTGAACCTGCAGAGGTGCATCGGAATGTAAAACTGTTGACACAGGACACGCTCAAAACATAGACAGTAGGAGGACTCAGTCTTCTTATACTTATGTCGGCATGGTGTCTCTTATATTTAATTCCGATGCAACTTCTGTGTTTCATCATCAATGGGAAGGTCAAATGGATACAGTAATCCTGCAGAGGTGGATCGGAATGTAAAACTGGTGACACAGGAAACCCTCAAAACATAGACCTTAAGAAGAATTAGTTTTCTGGTACTTAAGTCGGCGTTTTGTCTCTTATACTTAATTCCGATGCAATTTTTGTGTTTTTTCGTCAATGGGAACGTCGAACGGAAACAGTATACCTGCAGAGGTGCATCGGAAAGTAAAACTGGTGACAAGGGAAACGCTCAAAACATAGACAGTAGGAAGACTCATTCTTTCTGTACTTAAGACGTCATTGAGTCTCTTATATTTAATTCCGATGCAATTTCTGTGTTTCATCGCCAATGGGAAGATTCAAGGGACGCAGTAAACCTGCAGAGGTGCATCGGAATTTAAAACTGGTGACACTGCAAACGCTCAAAACATAGACCGTAAGAAGACTCAGTTTTCTGGTACTTAAGTCGGCGTTGTGTCTCTTATTTTTAATTCCAATGCAATTTTTGTGTTTTTTCGTCAATGGGAAGGTCCAAGTTATTCAGTAAACCTGCGGAGGTACATTGGAATGTAAAACTGGTGACACAGGAGACGCTCAAATCATAGACCGTATGAAGACTCAGTTTTCTTGTACTTAAGACGGCGTTGTGTCTCTTATATTTAATTCCGATGCAATGTCTGTGTTTCATCGTCAATGGAAGGTCCAACGGATACAGTAAACCAGAAGAGGTGCATCGGAATGTAAAACTGGTGACACAGGAGACGCTCAAATCATAGACAGTAGGAAGACTCAGTCATCCGGTACTTAAGTCGGCATTGTGTCACTTATATTTAATTCCGATGCAAATTCTGTGTTTCATCGTCACTGTGAACGTCCAAGGGATACAGTATACATGCAGAAGTGCATCGGAATGTAAAACTGGTGATACAGGAAACGCTCAAAACATAGACAGTAGGAAGACTCAGTCTTAATGTACTTAAGTCGGCATTGTGTCTCTTATATTTAATTCCGATGCAATTTCTGTGTTTCATCGCCATTGGGACGGTCCAAGGGACACAGTAAACCTGCTGAGGGGCATCGGAATGTAAAACTGGTGACACTGGAAACGCTCAAAACATAGACCGTAAGAAGACTCAGTTTTCTTGTGCTTACGTCGTCGTTGTGTCTCTTCTATTTAATTCCGATGCAATTTCTTTGTTTCATCGCCAATGGGAAAGTCGAAGGGAAACAGTATACCTGCAGAGGTGCATTGGAATGTAAAACTGGTGACACAGGAGACGCTCAAAGCATAGAGAGTTAGAAGACTCAGTCTTCCTGTACTTAAGTCGGCAATGTGTGTCTTATATTCAATTCCGATGCAATTTCTGTGTTTCATCTCACTGTGAAGGTCCAAGAATACAGTAAACATGCAGAGGTGCATTGGAATGTAAAACTGGTGACACAGGAAACGCTCAAAACATAGACAGTAGGAAGACTCAGTCTTCCTGTACTTAAGACGTCATTGTGTCTTTTATATTTAATTCCGATCCAATTTCTGTGTTTCATCGCCAATGGGAAGATCCAAGGGACGCAGTAAACCTGCAGAGGTGCATCGGAATTTAAAACTGGTACACTGGAAACGCTCAAAACATAGACAGTAGGAAGACTCAGTCTTCATATACTTATGTCGGCATGGTGTCTCTTATATTTGATTCCGGAGCAATTTCTGTGTTTCATCATCAATGGGAAGGTCCAATGGATACAGTAAACCTGCAGAGGTGGATCGGAATCTAAAACTGGTGACACGGGAAACGCTCAAAACATAGACCATAAGAAGACTCAGTTTTCTGGTACTTAAGTCGTCGTTGTGTCTCTTATATTTAATTCCGATGCAATTTCTGTGTTTCATCGTCAATGGGAAAGTCGAAGGGAAACAGTATACCTGCAGAGGTGCATCGGAATTTAAAACTGGTGACACAGGAGACGGCCAAAACATAGACAGTAGGAAGACTCAGTCTTGCTGTACTTAAGTCGGCATTGTGTCTCTTATATTTAATTACGATGCAATTTCTGTGTTTAATCGCCAATGGGAAGGTCCAAGGGACACAGTAAACCTGCAGAGGTGTATCGGAATGTAAAACTAATGACACTGGAAACGCTCAAAACATAGAACGTAAGAAGACTCAGTTTTCTTGTACTTAAGTCGGCATTGTGTCTCTTATATTTAATTCCGATGCAATTTCTGTGTTTCATCGTCAATGGGAAGATCCAAGGCATACAGTAAACCTGCAGAGGTGCATCGGAATGTAAAAATGGTGACACAGGAAGCGTTCAAATTATAGAGCGTAAGAAGACTCAGTTTTCTTGTACTTAAGTCGGCTTTGTGTCTCTTATATTTAATTCCGATGCAATTTCTGTTTTTCACCATCCCTGTGAAGATCCAAGGGATACGGTAAACCTGCAGAGGTGCATCAAAATGTAAAACTGATGACACAGGAAATGCTCAAAACGTAGACAGTAGGAAGACTCAGCCTTCCTGTTGTTAAGTCGGCATTGTGTCTCTTTTATTTAATTCCGATGCCATTTCTGTGTTTCATCGCCAATGGGAACGTCCAAGGGATACAGTAAACCTGCAGAGGTGCATCGGAATGTAAAACTGCTGACACAGGACACGCTCAAAACATAGACGGTAGGAAGACTCAGTCTTCCTATACTTATGTCGGCATGGTGCCTCTTATATTTAATTCCGATGCAATTTCTGTGTTTCATCATCAATGGGAGGGTCCAATGGATACAGTAAACCTGCAGAGGTGGATCGGAATGTAAAACTGGCGACACCGGAAACACTCAAAACATAGACCTTAAGAAGCTTCAGTTTTCTGGTACTTAAGTCGGCGTTGTGTCTCTTATATTTAATTCCGCTGCAATTTTTGTGTTTTTTCGTCAATGGCAAGGTCCAAGTTATACAGTAAACCTGTGGAGGTGCATTGGAATGTAAAACTGGTGACACAGGAAACGCTCAACTCATAGACAGTAGGAAGACTCAGTCATCCGGTACTTAAGTCGGCATTGTGTCTCTTATATTTAATTCCGCTGCAATTTCTGTGTTTCATTGTCACTGTGAAAGCCCAAGGGATACAGTAAACATGCAGAAGTGCATCGGAATGTAAAAATGGTGACACAGGAAACGCTCAAATCATAGACCGTAAGAAGACTCAGTTTTCTTGTACGTAAGTCGGCGTTGTGTCTCTTATATTTAATTCCGATGCAATATCTGTGTTTCATCGTCAATGGAAGGTCCAACGGATACAGTAAACCAGAAGAGGTGCATCGGAATGTAAAACTGGTGACACAGGAGACGCTCAAATATTAGACAGTAGGAAGTCTCAGTCATCCGGTACTTAAGTCGGCATTGTGTCTCTTATATTTAATTCCGATGCAATTTCTGTGTTTCATTGTCACTGTGAAGGCCCAAGGGATACAGTAAACATGCAGAAGTGCATCGGAATGTAAAACTGGTGATACAGGAAACGCTCAAAACATAGACAGTAGGAAGACTCAGTCTTCCTGTACTTAAGACGTCATTGTGGCTCTTATATTTAATTCCGATGCAATTTCTGTGTTTCATCGCCATTGGGAAGGTCCAAGGGACACAGTAAACCTGCTGAGGGGCATCGGAATGTAAAACTGGAGACACTGGAACCGCTCAAAACATAGACCGTAAGAAGACTCAGTTTTCTTGTACATAAGTCGTCGTTGTGCCTCTTCTATTTAATTCCGATGCAATTTCTGTGTTTCATCGTCAATGGGAAAGTCGAAGGGAAACAGTATACCTGCAGAGCTTCATCGGAATGTATAACTGGTGACACAGGTGACGCGCAAAGCATAGAGAGTAGGAAGACTCAGTCTTCCTGTACTTAAGTCGGCATTGTGTCTCTTATATTCAATTCCGATGCAATTTCTGTGCTTCATCGTCACTGTGAAGGTCCAAGAGATACAGTAAAAATGCAGAGGTGCATTGGAATGTAAAGCTCGTGACACAGGAGACGCTCAAAGCGTAGACAGTAGGAAGACTCAGTCTTCCTGTACTTATGTCGGCATTGTGTCTATTATATTTACTTACGATGTAATTTCTGTGTTTCAATGTCAATGGGAAGGTGCAAAGGATACAGTAAACCTGCAGAGGTGCATCGGAATGTAAAACTGGTGACACAGAAAACGCTCAAAACATAGACCTTAAGAAGACTCAGTTTTCTGGTACTTAAGTCGGCGTTGTGCCTCTTATATTTAATTCCGATGTAATTTCTGTGTTTTTGCGTCAATGGGAAGGTCCAGGGGACACAGTAAACCTGCAGAGGTGCATTGGAAAGTAAAACTGGTGACACAGGAAACGCTCAAATCATAGACCGTAAGAAGACTCAGTTTTCTTGTACTTAAGTCGGCGTTGTGTCTCTTATATTTAATTCCGATGCAATTTCTGTGCTTCATTGTCAATGGAAGCTCCAATGGATACAGTAAACGTGCAGAGGTGCATCGGAATGTAACACTGGTGACACAGGAAACGCTCAAAACATAGACAATAGAAAGACACACTCTTCCTGTACTTAAGTCGACATTGTGTCTCTTATATTTAATTCCGATGCAATTTCTGTGTTTCATCGTCAATGGGAAAGTCGAAGGGAAACAGTATACCTGCAGAGGTGCATCGGAATTTAAAACTGGTGACACAGGAGACACCCAAAACATAGACAGTAGGAAGACTCAGTCTTCCTGTACTTAAGTCGGCATTGTGTCTCTTATATTTAATTCCGATGCAATTTCTGTGTTTCATCGTCACTGTGAAGGTCCAAGGGATACAGTAAACATGCAGAGGTGCATCGGAAAGTAAAACTGGTGACACAGGAAACGCTCAAAACATAGGCAGTAGGAAGACTCAGTCTTCCTGTACTTAAGACGTCATTGTGTCTCTTATATTTAATTCCGATGCAATTTCTGTGTTTCATCGTCAATGGGAAGGTCCAATGGATACAGTAAACCTGCAGAGTCGCATGGGAATGTAAAACTTGTGACACTGTAAACGCTCAAAACATAGACAGTAGGAAGACTCAATGTTCCTGTACTTAAGTCGGCATAGTGTCTCTTATATTTAATTCCGATGCAATTTCTGTGTTTCATCGTCAATGGGAAGATCCAAGGCACACAGTAAACCTGCGAAGGTGCATCGGAATGTAAAACTGATGACACAGGAAAAGCTCAAAACATAGACAGTAGGAAGACTCAGCCTTCCTGTCCTTAAGTCGGCATTGTGTCTCTTATATTTAATTCCGATGCTATTTCTGTGTTTCATCGTCAATGGGAACGTCCAATGGATACAGTAAACCTGCAGAGGTGCATCGGAATGTAAAAATGGTGACACAGGAAGCGTTCAAATTATAGAGCGTAAGAAGACTCAGTTTTCTTGTACTTAAGTCGGCATTGTGTCTCTTATATTTAATTCCGATGCAATTTCTGTGTTTCACCATCACTGTGAAGATCCAAGGGATACGGTAAACCTGCAGAGGTGCATCAAAATGTAAAACTGATGACACAGGAAATGCTCAAAACGTAGACAGTAGGAAGACTCAGCCTTCCTGTTGTTAAGTCGGCATTGTGTCTCTTTTATTTAATTCCGATGCCATTTCTGTGTTTCATCGCCAATGGGAAGATTCAAGGGACGCAGTAAACCTGCAGAGGTGCATCGGAATTTAAAACTGGTGACACTGGAAACGCTCAAAACATAGACCGTAAGAAGACTCAGTTTTCTTGTACTTAAGACGGCGTTGTGTCTCTTACATTTAATTCCGATGCAATTTTTGTGTTTTTTCGTCAATGGGAAGGTCCAAGTGATACAGTAAACCTGCAGAGGTGCATTGGAATGTAAAACTGGTGACACAGGAAACGCTCAAATCATAGACCGTAAGAAGACTCAGTTTTCTTGTACTTAAGTCGGCGTTCTGTCTCTTATATTTAATTCCGATGCAATGTCTGTGTTTCATCGTCAATGGAACGTCCAACGGATACAGTAAACCAGCAGAGGTGCATCGGAATGTAAAACTGGTGACACAGGAAACGCTCAAAGCATAGACAATATAAAGACACACTCTTCCTGTACTTAAGTCGACATTGTGTAATTCCGATGCAATTTCTGTGTTTAATCGTCAATGGGAAAGTCGAAGGGAAACAGTATACCTGCAGAGGTGCATCGGAATATAAATCTGGTGCCACAAAAGACGCTCAAAACATAGACAGTAGGAAGACTCAGTCTTCCTGTACTTAAGTCGGCATTGTGTCTCTTATATTTAATTCCGATGCAATTTCTGTGTTTTATCGTCACTGTGAAGGTCCAAGGGATACAGTAAACATGCAGAAGTGCATCGGAATGTAAAACTGGTGATACAGGAAACGCTCAAAGCATAGACAGTAGAAAGACTCAGTCTTCCTGTACTTAAGACGTCATTGTGTCTCTTATATTTCATTCCGATGCAATTTCTGTCTTTCATCGCCAATGGGAAGGTCCAAGGGATACAGTAAACCTGCAGAGGTGCATCGGAATGTAAAACTGTTGACACAGGACACGCTCAAAACATAGACAGTAGGAAGACTCAGTCTTCCTATTCTTATGTCGGCATGGTGTCTCTTATATTTAATTCCGATGCAATTTCTGTGTTTCATCATCAATGGGAAAGTCGAAGGGAAACAGTATACCTGCAGAGGTGCATCGGAATTTAAAACTGGTGACACAGGAGACGCCCAAAACATAGACAGTAGGAAGACTCAGTCTTCCTGTACTTAAGTCGGCATTGTGTCTCTTATATTTAATTCCGATGCAATTTTTGTGTTTTTTCGTCAATGGGAAGGCCCAAGGCATAGAGTAAACCTGCAGAGGTGCATTGGAATGTAAAACTGGTGACACAGGAAACGCTCAAAGCATAGACAGTAGGAAGACTCAGTCTTCCTGTACATCAGTCGGCATTGTGTCTCTTATATTTAATTCCGATGCCATTTCTGTGTTTCATCGCCAATGGGAACGTCCAGGGGATACAGTAAACCTGCAGAGGTGCATCGGAATGTAAAACTGTTGACACAGGACACGCTCAAACATAGACAGTAGGAAGACTCAGTCTTCCTGTACTTATGTCGGCATGGTGTCTCTTATATTTAATTCTGATGCAATTTATGTGTTTCATCATCAATGGGAAGGTCCAATGGATACAGTAAACCTGCAGAGGTGGATCGGAATGTAAAACTGGTGACACGGGAAACACTCAAAACATAGACCTTAAGAAGACTCAGTTTTCTGGTACTTAAGTCGGCGTTGTGTCTCTTATATTTAATTCCGATGTAATTTCTGTGTTTTTGCGTCAATGGGAAGGTCCAGGGGACACAGTAAACCTGCAGAGGTGCATTGGAATGTAAAACTGGTGACACAGGAAACGCTCAAATCATAGACCGTAAGAAGACTCAGTTTTCTTGTACTTAAGTCGGCGTTCTGTCTCTTATATTTAATTCCGATGCAATGTCTGTGTTTCATCGTCAATGGAACGTCCAACGGATACAGTAAACCAGCAGAGGTGCATCGGAATGTAAAACTGGTGACACAGGAAACGCTCAAAGCATAGACAATATAAAGACACACTCTTCCTGTACTTAAGTCGACATTGTGTAATTCCGATGCAATTTCTGTGTTTAATCGTCAATGGGAAAGTCGAAGGGAAACAGTATACCTGCAGAGGTGCATCGGAATATAAATCTGGTGCCACAAAAGACGCTCAAAACATAGACAGTAGGAAGACTCAGTCTTCCTGTACTTAAGTCGGCATTGTGTCTCTTATATTTAATTCCGATGCAATTTCTGTGTTTCATCGTCACTGTGAATGTTCAAGGGATACAGTAAATATGAAGAAGTGCATCGGGATGTAAAACTGGTGACACAGGAAACGCTCAAAACATAGACAGAAGGATGACTCAGTCTTCCTGTACTTAAGACGTCATTGTGTCTCTTATATTTAATTCCGATGCAATTTCTGTGTTTCATCGCCATTGGGAAGGTCCAAGGGACACAGTAAACCTGCTGAGGGGCATCGGAATGTAAAACTGGTGACACTGGAAACGCTCAAAACATAGACCGTAAGAAGACTCAGTTTTCTTGTACTTAAGTCGTCGTTGTGTCTCTTCTATTTAATTCCGATGCTATTTCTGTGTTTCATCCTCAATGGGAAAGTCGAAGGGAAACAGTATATCTGCAGAGGTGCATCGGAATGTAAAACTGGTGACACAGGAAACGCTCAAAACATAGACAGTAGGAAGACTCAGTCTTCCTGTACTTAAGACGTCATTGTGTCTCTTATATTTAATTCCGATGCAATTTCTGTGTTTCATCGCCAATGGGAAGATTCAAGGGACGCAGTAAACCTGCAGAGGTGCATCGGAATTTAAATTTGGTGACACTGGAAACGCTCAAAACATAGACCGTAAGAAGACTAAGTTTTCTTGTACTAAAGACGGCGTTGTGTCTCTTACATTTAATTCCGATGCAATTTTTGTGTTTTTTCGTCAATGGGAAGGTCCAAGTGATACAGTAAACATGCAGAGGTGCATTGGAATGTAAAACTGGTGACACAGGAAACGCTCAAATCATAGACCGTAAGAAGACTCAGTTTTCTTGTACTTAAGTCGGCGTTCTGTCTCTTATATTTAATTCCGATGCAATGTCTGTGTTTCATCGTCAATGGAACGTCCAACGGATACAGTAAACCAGCAGAGGTGCATCGGAATGTAAAACTGGTGACACAGGAAACGCTCAAGGCATAGACAATATAAAGACACACTCTTCCTGTACTTAAGTCGACATTGTGTAATTCCGATGCAATTTCTGTGTTTAATCGTCAATGGGAAAGTCGAAGGGAAACAGTATACCTGCAGAGGTGCATCGGAATATAAATCTGGTGCCCCAAAAGACGCTCAAAACATAGACAGTAGGAAGACTCAGTCTTCCTGTACTTAAGTCGGCATTGTGTCTCTTATATTTAATTCCGATGCAATTTCTGCGTTTCATCGTCACTGTGAAGGTCCAAGGGATACAGTAAACATGCAGAAGTGCATCGGAATGTAAAACTGGTGATACAGGAAACGCTCAAAACATAGACAGTAGAAAGACTCAGTCTTCCTGTACTTAAGACGTCATTGTGTCTCTTATATTTAATTCCGATGCAATTTCTGTGTTTCATGGCCAATGGGAAGGTCGAAGGGATACAGTAAACCTGCAGAGGTGCATCGGAATGTAAAACTGTTGCACAGGACACGCTGAAAACATAGACAGTAGGAAGACTCAGTGTTCCTATTCTTATGTCGGCATGGTGTCTCTTATATTTAATTCCGATGCAATTTCTGTGTTTCATCGTCAATGGGAAAGTCGAAGGGAAACAGTATACCTGCAGAGGTGCATCGGAATTTAAAACTGGTGACACAGGAGACGCCCAAAACATAGACAGTAGGAAGACTCAGTCTTCCTGTACTTAAGTCGGCATTGTGTCTCTTATATTTAATTCCGATGCAATTTTTGTGTTTTTTCGTCAATGGGAAGGCCCAAGGCATACAGTAAACCTGCAGAGGTGCATTGGAATGTAAAACTGGTGACACAGGAAACGCTCAAAGCATAGACAATATAAAGACACACTCTTCCTGTACTTAAGTCGACATTATGTAATTCCGATGCAATTTCTGTATTTCATCGTCAATGGGAAAGTCGAAGGGAAACAGTATACCTGCAGAGGTGCATCGGAATATAAATCTGGTGACACAAAAGACGCTCGAAACATAGACAGTAGGAAGACTCAGTCTTCCTGTACTTAAGTCGGCATTGTGTCTCTTATATTTAATTCCGATGCAATTTCTGTGTTTCATCGTCACTGTGAATGTCCAAGGGATACAGTAAACATGCAGAAGTGCATCGGAATGTAAAACTGGTGACACAGGAAACGCTCAAAACATAGACAGTAGGAAGACTCAGTCTTCCTGTACTTAAGACGTCATTGTGTCTCTTATATTTAATTCCGATGCAATTTCTATGTTTCATCGCCATTGGGAAGGTCGAAGGGACACAGTAAACCTGCTGAGGGGCATCGGAATGTAAAACTGGTGACACTGGAAACACTCAAAACATAGACAGTAGGAAGACTCAGTCTTCCTGTACTTAAGTCGGCATTGTGTGTAATTTCTGTGTTTCAATGTCAATGGGAAGGTGCATGGGATACAGTCAACGTGCAGAGGTGCATCGGAATGTAAAACTGGTGACACAGAATACGCTCAAAACATAGACCTTAAGAAGACTCAGTTTTCTGGTACTTAACTCGGCGTTGTGCCTCTTATATTTAATTCCGATGCAATTTCTGTGTTTTTGCGTCAATGGGAAGGTCCAGGGGATACAGTAAACCTGCAGAGGTGCATTGGAATTTAAAACTGGTGACACAGGAAACGCTCAAATCATAGACCGTAAGAAGACTCAGTTTTCTTGTACTTAAGTCGGCATTGTGTCTGTTATATTTAATTCCGATGTAATTTCTGTGTTTCAGTGTCAATGGGAAGGTCCAACGGATACAGTAAACATGCAGAGGTGCATTGGAATGTAAAACTGGTGACACAGGAAACGCTCAAAACATAGACAGTAGGAAGACTCAGTCTTCCTGTACTTAAGACGTCATTGTGTCTCTTATATTTTATTCCGACGCAATTTCTATGTTTCATCGCCATTGGGAAGGTCCAAGGGACACAGTAAACCTGCTGAGGGGCATCGGAATGTAAAACTGGTGACACTGGAAACGCTCAAAACATAGACCGTACGAAGACTCAGTTTTCTTGTACTTAAGTCGGCGTTGTGCCTCTTATATTTAATTCCGATGCAATTTCTGTGTTTCATCGTCGCTGTGAAGGTCCAATGGATACAGTAAACCTGCAGAGGTGGATCGGAATGTAAAACTGGTGACACGGGAAACACTCAAAACATAGACCTTAAGAAGACTCAGTTTTCTGGTACTTAAGTCGGCGTTGTGTCTCTTATATTTAATTCCGATGCAATTTTTGTGTTTTTTTGTCAATGGGAAGGTCCAAGGGATACAGTAAACCTGCAGAGGTGCATTGGAATGTAAAACTGGTGACACAGGAGACGCTCAAAGCGTAGACATAAGGAAGACTCAGTCTTCCTGTACTTAAGTCGACATTGTGTCTCTTATATCTAATTCCGATGCAATTTCTGTATTTCATCGTCAATGGGAAAGTCGAAGCGAAACAGTATACCTGCAGAGGTGCATCGGAATTTAAAACTGGTGACACACGAAGCGCTCATAACATAGACCCTACGAAGACTGAGGTTATCTTGTACTTAAGTCGGCATTGTGTCTTTTATATTTAATTCCGATGCAATTTCTGTGTTTCATCGTCACTGTGAAGGTCCAGGGATACAGTAAACCTGCAGAGGTGCATCGGAATGTAAAACTGGTGACACCGGAAACGCTCAAAACATAGACAGTAGGAAGACTCAGTCTTCCTGTACTTATGTCGGCATTGTGTCTATTATATTTACTTACGATGTAATTTCTGTGTTTCAATGTCAATGGGAAGGTGCAAATGATACAGTAAACCTACAGAGGTGCATCGGAATGTAAAACTGGTGACACAATAAACGCTCAAAACATAGACCTTAAGAAGACTCAGTTTTCTGGTACTTAAGTCGGCGTTGTGCCTCTTATATTTAATTCCGATGTAATTTCTGTGTTTTTGCGTCAATGGGAAGATCCAGGGGACACAGTAAACCTGCAGAGGTGCATTGGAAAGTAAAACTGGTGACACAGGAATCGCTGAAATCATAGACCGTAAGAAGGCTCAGTTTTCTTGTACTTAAGTCGGCGTTGTGTCTCTTATATTTAATTCCGATGCAATTTCTGTGTTTCATCGTCAATGGAAGCTCCAATGGATACAGTAAACGTGCAGAGGTGCATCGGAATGTAAAACTGGTGACACAGGAAACGCTCAAAACATAGACAATAGAAAGACACACTCTTCCTGTACTTTAGTCGACATTGTGTCTCTTATATTTAATCCGATGCAATTTCTGTGTTTCATCGTCAATGGGAAAGTCGAAGCGAATCAGTATACCTGCAGAGGTGCATCGGAATTTAAAACTGGTGACACAGGAGACGCCCAAAACATAGACAGTAGGAAGACTCAGTCTTCCTGTACTTAAGTCGGCATTGTGTCTCTTATATTTAATTCCGATGCAATTTCTGTGTTTCATCGTCACTGTGAAGGTCCAAGGGATACAGTAAACATGCAGAGGTGCATCGGAAAGTAAAACTGGTGACACAGGAAACGCTCAAAACATAGGCAGTAGGAAGACTCAGTCATCCTGTACTTAAGACGTCATTGTGTCTCTTATATTTAATTCCGATGCAGTTTCTGTGTTTCATCGTCAATGGGAAGGTCCAATGGATACAGTAAACCTGCAGAGTCGCATGGGAATGTAAAACGTGTGACACTAAACGCTCAAAACATAGACAGTAGGAAGACTCAATGTTCCTGTACTTAAGTCGGCATAGTGTCTCTTATATTTAATTCCGATGCAATTTCTGTGTTTCATCGTCAATGGGAAGATCCAAGGCACACAGTAAACCTGCAGAGGTGCATCAAAATGTAAAACTGATGACACAGGAAATGCTAAAAACGTAGACAGTAGGAAGACTCAGTCTTCCTGTACTTAAGTCGGCATTGTGGCTCTTATATTTAATTCCGATGCAATTTCTGTGTTTCATCATCAATGGGAGGGCCAATGGATACAGTAAACCTGCAGAGGTGGATCGGAATGTAAAACTGGCGACACAGGAAACACTCAAAACATAGACCTTAAGAAGACTCAGTTTTCTGGTACTTAAGTCGGCGTTGTGTCCCTTATATTTAATTCCGCTGCAATTTTTGTGTTTTTTCGTCAATGGGAAGGTCCAAGTTATACAGTAAACTTGCGGAGGTGCATTGGAATGTAAAACTGGTGACACAGGTAACGCTCAAATCATAGACCGTAAGAAGACTCAGTTTTCTTGTACTTAAGTCGGCGTTGTGTCTCTTATATATAATTCCGATGCAATATCTGTGTTTCATCGGCAATGGAAAGTCCAACGGATACAGTAAACCAGAAGAGGTGCATCGGAATGTAAAACTGGTGACACAGGAGACGCTCAAATCATAGACAGTAGGAAGACTCAGTCATCCGATACTTAAGTCGGCATTGTGTCTCTTATATTTCATTCCGATGCAATTTCTGTGTTTCATTGTCACTGTGAATGTCCAAGGGATACAGTAAACATGCAGAAGAGCATCGGAATGTAAAACTGGTGATACAGGAAACGCTCAAAACATAGACAGTAGGAAGACTCAGTCTTCCTGTACTTAAGACGTCATTGTGGCTCTTATATTTAATTCCGATGCAATTTCTGTGTTTCATCGCCATTGGGAAGGTCCAAGGGACACAGTAAACCTGCTGAGGGGCATCGGAATGTAAAACTGGTGACACTGGAACCGCTCAAAACATAGACCGTAAGAAGACTCAGTTTTCTTGTACTTAAGTCGTCGTTGTGTCTCTTCTATTTAATTCCGATGCAATTTCTGTGTTTCATCGTCAATGGGAAAGTCGAAGGGAAACAGTATACCTGCAGAGGTGCATCGGAATGTATAACTGGTGACACAGGTGACGCTCAAAGCATAGAGAGTAGGAAGACTCAGTCTTCCTGTACTTAAGTCGGCATTGTGTCTCTTATATTCAATTCCGATGCAATTTCTGTGCTTCATCGTCACTGTGAAGGTCCAAGAGATACAGTAAAAATGCAGAGGTGCATTGGAATGTAAAACTGGTGACACAGGAAACGCTCAAAACATAGACAGTAGGAAGACTCAGTCTTCCTGTACTTAAGACGTCATTGTGTCTCTTATATTTAATTCCGATGCAATTTCTATGTTTCATGGCCATTGGGAAGGTCCAAGGGACACAGTAAACCTGCTGAGGGGCATCGGAATGTAAAACTGGTGACACTGGAAACGCTCAAAACATAGACCGTAAGAAGACTCAGTTTTCTTGTACTTAAGTCGGCGTTGTGTCTCTTATATTTAATTCCGATGCAATTTCTGTGTTTCATCGTCGCTGTGAAGGTCCAAGGGATACAGTAAACCTGCAGAAGTGCATCGGAATGTAAAACTGGTGACACAGGAAACGCTCAAAACATAGACAGTAGGAAGACTCAGTCTTCCTGTACTTCAGTCGGCATTGTGTCTCTTATATTTAATTCCGATGCCATTTCTGTGTTTCATCGCCAATGGGAAGGTCCAGGGGATACAGGAAACCGGCAGAGGTGCATCGGAATGTAAAACTGTTGACACAGGACACGCACAAACATAGACAGTAGGAAGACTCAGTCTTCCTATACTTATGTCGGCATGGTGTCTCTTATATTTAATTCTGATGCAATTTCTGTGTTTCATCATCAATGGGAAGGTCCAATGGATACAGTAAACCTGCAGAGGTGGATCGGAATTCAAAACTGGTGACACGGGAAACACTCAAAACATAGACCTTAAGAAGACTCAGTTTTCTGGTACTAAGTCGGCGTTGTGTCACTTATATTTAATTCCGATGCAACTTTTGTGTTGTTTCGTCAATGGGAAGGTCCAAGTGATACAGTAAACCTGCAGAGGTGCATTGGAATGTAAAACTGGTGACACAGGAAACGCTCAAATCATAGACCGTAAGAAGACTCAGTTTTCTTGTACTTAAGTCGGCGTTGTGTCTCTTATATTTAATTCCGATGCAATGTCTGTGTTTCATCGTCAATGGAACGTCCAACGGATACAGTAAACCAGCAGAGGTGCATCGGAATGTAAAACTGGTGACACAGGAAATGCTCAAAACGTAGACAGTAGGAAGACTCAGCCTTCCTGTCCTTAAGTCGGCATTGTGTCCCTTATATTTAATTTCGATGCAATTTCTGTGTTTCATCGTCGCTGTGAAGGTCCAATGGATACAGTAAACCTGCAGAGGTGCATCGGAATGTAACACTGATGACACAGGAAATGCTCAAAACGTAGACAGTAGGAAGACTCAGCCTTCCTGTCCTTAAGTCGGCATTGTGTCTCTTATATTTAATTCCGATGCAATTTCTGTGTTTCATCGTCGCTGTGAAGGTCCAATGGATACAGTAAACCTGCAGAGGTGGATCGGAATGTAAAACTGGTGACACGGGAAACACTCAAAACACAGACCTTAAGAAGACTCAGTTTTCTGGTACTTAAGTCGGCGTTGTGTCTCTTATATTTAATTCCGATGCAATTTTTGTGTTTTTTCGTCAATGGGAAGGTCCAAGGGATACAGTAAACCTGCAGAGGTGCATTGGAATGTAAACCTGGTGACACAGGAGACGCTCAAAGCGTAGACATAAGGAAGACTCAGTCTTCCTGTACTTAAGTCGGCATTGTGTCTATTATATTTACTTACGATGTAATTTCTGTGTTTCAATGTCAATGGGAAGGTGCAAATGATACAGTAAACCTGCAGAGGTGCATCGGAATGTAAAACTGGTGACACAGAAAACGCTCAAAACATAGACCTTAAGAAGACTCAGTTTTCTGATACTTAAGTCGGCGTTGTGCCTCTTATATTTAATTCCGATGTAATTTCTGTGTTTTTGCGTCAATGGGAAGGTCCAGGGGACACAGTAAACCTGCAGAGGTGCATTGGAAAGTAAAACTGGTGACACAGGAATCGCTCAAATCATAGACCGTAAGAAGGCTCAGTTTTCTTGTACTTAAGTCGGCGTTGTGTCTCTTATATTTAATTCCGATGCAATTTCTGTGTTTCATCGTCAATGGAAGCTCCAATGGATACAGTAAACGTGCAGAGGTGCATCGGAATGTAAAACTGGTGACACAGGAAACGCTCAAAACATAGACAATAGAAAGACACACTCTTCCTGTACTTAAGTCGACATTGTGTCTCTTATATTTAATCCGATGCAATTTCTGTGTTTCATCGTCAATGGGAAAGTCGAAGCGATACAGTATACCTGCAGAGGTGCATCGGAATTTAAAACTGGTGACACAGGAGACGCCCAAAACATAGACAGTAGGAAGACTCAGTCTTCCTGTACTTAAGTCGGCATTGTGTCCCTTATATTTAATTCCGATGCAATTTCTGTGTTTCATCGTCACTGTGAAGGTCCAAGGGATACAGTAAACATGCAGAGGTGCATCGGAAAGTAAAACTGGTGACACAGGAAACGCTCAAAACATAGGCAGTAGGAAGACTCAGTCATCCTGTACTTAAGACGTCATTGTGTCTCTTATATTTAATTCCGATGCAATTTCTGTGTTTCATCGTCAATGGGAAGGTCCAATGGATACAGTAAACCTGCAGAGCCGCATGGGAATGTAAAACTTGTGACACTAAACGCTCAAAACATAGACAGTAGGAAGACTCAATGTTCCTGTACTTAAGTCGGCATAGTGTCTCTTATATTTAATTCCGATGCAATTTCTGTGTTTCATCGTCAATGGGAAAATCCAAGGCACACAGTAAACCTGCAGAGGTGCATCGGAATGTAACACTGATGACACAGGAAATGCTCAAAACGTAGACAGTAGGAAGACTCAGTCTTCCTGTACTTAAGTCGGCATTGTGTCTCTTATATTTATTTCCGATGCCATTTCTGTGTTTCATCGCCAATGGGAACGTCCAAGGGATACAGTAAACCTGCAGAGGTGCATCGGAATGTAAAACTGTTGACACAGGACACGCTCAAAACATAGACGGTAGGAAGACTCAGTCTTCTTATACTTATGTCGGCATGGTGTCTCTTATATTTAATTCCGATGCAATTTCTGTGTTTCATCATCAATGGGAGGGCCAATGGATACAGTAAACCTGCAGAGGTGGATCGGAATGTAAAACTGGCGACACGGGAAACACTCAAAACATAGACCTTAAGAAGACTCAGTTTTCTGGTACTTAAGTCGGCGTTGTGTCCCTTATATTTAATTCCGCTGCAATTTTTGTGTTTTTTCGTCAATGGGAAGGTCCAAGTTATACAGTAAACTTGCGGAGGTGCATTGGAATGTAAAACTGGTGACACAGGTAACGCTCAAATCATAGACCGTAAGAGGACTCAGTTTTCTTGTACTTAAGTCGGCGTTGTGTCTCTTATATTTAATTCCGATGCAATATCTGTGTTTCATCGGCAATGGAAAGTCCAACGGATACAGTAAACCAGAAGAGGTGCATCGGAATGTAAAACTGGTGACACAGGAGACGCTCAAATCATAGACAGTAGGAAGACTCAGTCATCCGGTACTTAAGTCGGCATTGTGTCTCTTATATTTAATTCCGATGCAATTTCTGTGTTTCATTGTCACTGTGAATGTCCAAGGGATACAGTAAACATGCAGCAGAGCATCTGAATGTAAAACTGGTGATACAGGAAACGCTCAAAACATAGACAGTAGGAAGACTCAGTCTTCCAGTACTTAAGACGTCATTGTGGCTCTTATATTTAATTCCGATGCAATTTCTGTGTTTCATCGCCATTGGGAAGGTCCAAGGGACACAGTAAACCTGCTGAGGGGCATCGGAATGTAAAACTGGTGACACTGGAACCGCTCAAAACATAGACCGTAAGAAGACTCAGTTTTCTTGTACTTAAGTCGTCGTTGTGTCTCTTCTATTTAATTCCGATGCAATTTCTGTGTTTCATCGTCAATGGGAAAGTCGAAGTGAAACAGTATACCTGCAGAGGTGCATCGGAATGTGTAACTGGTGACACAGGTGACGCTCAAAGCATAGAGAGTAGGAAGACTCAGTCTTCCTGTACTTAAGTCGGCATTGTGTCTCTTATATTCAATTCCGATGCAATTTCTGTGCTTCATCGTCACTGTGAATATCCAAGAGATACAGTAAAAATGCAGAGGTGCATTGGAATGTAAAACTGGTGACACAGGAAACGCTCAAAACATAGACAGTAGGAAGACTCAGTCTTCCTGTTCTTAAGACGTCATTGTGTCTCTTATATTTAATTCCGATGCAATTTCTGTGTTTCATCGTCGCTGTGAAGGTCCAAGGGATACAGTAAACCTGCAGAGGTGCATCGGAATGTAAAACTGGTGACACAGGAAACGCTCAAAACATAGACAGTAGGAAGACTCAGTCTTATTTTACTTCAGTCGGCATTGTGTCTCTTATATTTAATTCCGATGCCATTTCTGTGTTTCATCGCCAATGGGAAGGTCCAGGGGATACAGGAAAACTGCAGAGGTGCATCGGAATGTAAAACTGTTGACACAGGACACGCACAAACATAGACAGTAGGAAGACTCAGTCTTCCTATACTTATGTCGGCATGGTGTCTCTTATATTTAATTCTGATGCAATTTCTGTGTTTCATCATCAATGGGAAGGTCCAATGGATACAGTAAACCTGCAGAGGTGGATCGGAATTCAAAACTGGTGACACGGGATACACTCAAAACATAGACCTTGAGAAGACTCAGTTTTCTGGTACTAAGTCGGCGTTGTGTCTCTTATATTTAATTCCGATGCAATTTTTGTGTTGTTTCGTCAATGGGAAGGTCCAAGTGATACAGTAAACCTGCAGAGGTGCATTGGAATGTACAACTGGTGACACAGGAAACGCTCAAATCATAGACCGTAAGAAGACTCAGTTTTCTTGTACTTAAGTCGGCGTTGTGTCTCTTATATTTCATTCCGATGCAATGTCTGTGTTTCATCGTCAATGGAACGTCCAACGGATACAGTAAACCAGCAGAGGTGCATCGGAATGTAAAACTGGTGACACAGGAAATGCTCAAAACGTAGACAGTAGGAAGACTCAGCCTTCCTGTCCTTAAGTCGGCATTGTGTCTCTTATATTTAATTTCGATGCAATTTCTGTGCTTCATCGTCGCTGTGAAGGTCCAATGGATACAGTAAAACTGCAGAGGTGCATCGGAATGTAACACTGATGACACAGGAAATGCTCAAAACGTAGACAGTAGGAAGACTCAGCCTTCCTGTCCTTAAGTCGGCATAGTGTCTCTTATATTTAATTCCGATGCAATTTCTGTGTTTCATCGTCAATGGGAAAATCCAAGGCACACAGTAAACCTGCAGAGGTGCATCGGAATGTAACACTGATGACACAGGAAATGCTCAAAACGTAGACAGTAGGAAGAGTCAGCCTTCCTGTTCTTAAGTCGGCATTGTGTCTTTTATATTTAATTCCGATGCAATTTCTGTGTTTCCCCATCACTGTGAAGATCCAAGGGATACAGTAAACCTGCAGAGGTGCATCAAAATGTAAAACTGATGACACAGGAAATGCTCAAAACGTAGACAGTAGGAAGACTCAGTCTTCCTGTACTTAAGTCGGCATTGTGTCTCTTATATTTAATTCCGATGCCATTTCTGTGTTTCATCGCCAATGGGAACGTCCAAGGGATACAGTAAACCTGCAGAGGTGCATCGGAATGTAAAACTGTTGACACAGGACACGCTCAAAACATAGACGGTAGGAAGACTCAGTCTTCTTATACTTATGTCGGCATGGTGTCTCTTATATTTAATTCCGATGCAATTTCTGTGTTTCATCATCAATGGGAGGGACAATGGATACAGTAAACCTCCAGAGGTGGATCGGAATGTAAAACTGGCGACACGGGAAACATTCAAAACATAGACCTTAAGAAGACTCAGTTTTCTGGTACTTAAGTCGGCGTTGTGTCCCTTATATTTAATTCCGCTGCAATTTTTGTGTTTTTTCGTCAATGGGAAGGTCCAAGTTATACAGTAAACTTGCGGAGGTGCATTGGAATGTAAAACTGGTGACACAGGTAACGCTCAAATCATAGACCGTAAGAAGACTCAGTTTTCTTGTACTTAAGTCGGCGTTGTGTCTCTTATATTTAATTCCGATGCAATATTTGTGTTTCATCGGCAATGGAAAGTCCAACGGATACAGTAAACCAGAAGAGGTGCATCGGAATGTAAAACTGGTGACACAGGAGACGCTCAAATCATAGACAGTAGGAAGACTCAGTCATCCGGTACTTAAGTCGGCATTGTGTCTCTTATATTTAATTCCGATGCAATTTCTGTGTTTCATTGTCACTGTGAATGTCCAAGGGATACAGTAAACATGCAGCAGAGCATCGGAATGTAAAACTGGTGATACAGGAAACGCTCAAAACATAGACAGTAGGAAGACTCAGTCTTCCTGTTCTTAAGACGTCATTGTGTCTCTTATATTTAATTCCGATGCAAATTCTATGTTTCATCGCCATTGGGAAGGTCCAAGGGACACAGTAAACCTGCTGAGGGGCATCGGAATGTAAAACTGGTGACACTGGAAACGCTCAAAACATAGACCGTAAGAAGACTCAGTTTTCTTGTACCTAAGTCGGCGTTGTGTCTCTTATATTTAATTCCGATGCAATTTCTGTGTTTCATCGTCGCTGTGAAGGTCCAAGGGATACAGTAAACCTGCAGAGGTGCATCGGAATGTAAAACTGGTGACACAGGAAACGCTCAAAACATAGACAGTAGGAAGACTCAGCCTTCCTGTACTTCAGTCGGCATTGTGTCTCTTATATTTAATTCCGATGCCATTTCTGTGTTTCATCGCCAATGGGAAGGTCCAGGGGATACAGGAAAACTGCAGA
This sequence comes from Schistocerca nitens, assembly GCF_023898315.1. NCBI lineage: Eukaryota > Metazoa > Arthropoda > Insecta > Orthoptera > Acrididae > Schistocerca > Schistocerca nitens. The sequence continues at coordinate 765,802,710 of NC_064619.1, forward strand.
GGTGCATCGGAATGTAAAGCTGTTGACACAGGACACGCACAAACATAGACAGTAGGAAGACTCAGTCTTCCTATACTTATGTCGGCATGGTGTCTCTTATATTTAATTCTGATGCAATTTCTGTGTTTCATCGTCAATCGAAGCTCCAAGTTAAACAGTAAACATGCAGAAGTGCATCGGAATGTAAAACTGGTGACACAGGAAACGCTCAATAGACAGTAGGAAGACTCAGTCTTCCTGTACTTAAGACGTCATTGTGTCTCTTATATTTAATTCCTATGCAATTTCTGTGTTTCATCGCCATCGGGAAGGTCCAAGGGACACAGTAAACCTGCTGAGGGGCATCGGAATGTAAAAGTGGTGACACTGGAAACGCTCAAAACATAGACCGTAAGAACACTCAGTTTTCTTGTACTCAAGTCGGCGTTGTGTCTCTTATATTTAATTCCGATGCAATGTCTGTGTTTCATCGTCAATGGAACGTCCAACGGATACAGTAAACCAGCAGAGGTGCATCGGAATGTAAAACTGGTGACACAGGAAACGCTCAAAGCATACACAATATAAAGACACACTCTTCCTGTACTTAAGTCGACATTGTGTAATTCCGATGCAATTTCTGTGTTTAATCGTCAATGGGAAAGTCGAAGGGAAAAGGTATACCTGCAGAGGTGCATTGGAATGTAAAACTGGTGACACAGGAGACGCTCAAAGCATAGAGAGTAGGAAGACTCAGTCTTCCTGTACTTAAGTCGGCAATGTGTGTCTTATATTTAATTCCGATGCAATTTCTGTGTTTCATCGTCACTGTGAATGTCCAAGGGATACAGTAAACATGCAGAAGTGCATCGGAATGTAAAACTGGTGACACAGGAAACGCTCAAAACATAGACAGTAGGAAGACTCAGTCTTCCTGTACTTAAGACGTCATTGTGTCTCTTATATTTAATTCCGATGCAATTTCTGTGTTTCATCGCCATTGGGAAGGTCCAAGGGACACAGTAAACCTGCTGAGGGGCATCGGAATGTAAAAGTGGTGACACTGGAAACGCTCAAAACATAGACCGTAAGAAGACTCAGTTTTCTTGTACTTAAGTCGGCGTTGTGTCTCTTATATTTAATTCCGATGCAATTTCTGTGTTTCATCGTCGCTGTGAAGGTCCAATGGATACAGTAAACCTGCAGAGGTGGATCGGAATGTAAAACTGGTGACACGGGAAACACTCAAAACATAGACCTTAAGAAGACTCAGTTTTCTGGTACTTAAGTCGGCGTTGTGTCTCTTATATTTAATTCCGCTGCAATTTCTGTGTTTCATCGTCAATGGAAGCTCCAATGGATACAGTAAACCTGCTGAGGAGCATCGGAATGTAAAACTGGTGACACTGGAAACGCTCAAAACATAGACCGTAGAAGACTCAGTTTTCTTGTACTTAAGTCGGCGTTGTGTCTCTTATATTTAATTCCGATGCAATTTCTGTGTTTTTGCGTCAATGGGAAGGTCCAGGGGATACAGTAAACCTGCAGAGGTGCATTGGTATTTAAATCTGGTGACACAGGAAACGCTCAAATCATAGACCGTAAGAAGACTCAGTTTTCTTATACTTAAGTCGGCGTTGTGTCTCTTATATTTAATTCCGCTGCAATTTCTGTGTTTCATCGTCAATGGAAGCTCCAATGGATACAGTAAACTTGCAGAGGTGCACCGGAATGTAAAACTGGTGACACAGGAAACGCTCAAAATATAGACGGTAGGAAGACTCAGTCTTCCTGTACTTAAGTCGACATTGTGTCTATTATATTTACTTACGATGTAATTTCTGTGTTTCAATGTCAATGGGAAGGTGCAAGGGATACAGTCAACGTGCAGAGGTGCATCGGAATGTAAAACTGGTGACACAGAAACCGCTCAAAACATAGACCTTAAGAAGACTCAGTTTTCTGGTACTTAACTCGGCGTTGTGCCTCTTATATTTAATTCCGATGCAATTTCTGTGTGTTTGCGTCAATGGGAAGGTCCAGGGGATACAGTAAACCTGCAGAGGTGCATTGGAATTTAAAACTGGTGACACAGGAAACGCTCAAATCATAGACCGTAAGAAGACTCAGTTTTCTTGTACTTAAGTCGGCGTTGTGTCTCTTATATTTAATTCCGCTGCAATTTCTGTGTTTCATCGTCAATGGAAGCTCCAATGGATACAGTAAACTTGCAGAGGTGCACCGGAATGTAAAACTGGTGACACAGGAAACGCTCAAAATATAGACGGTAGGAAGACTCAGTCTTCCTGTACTTAAGTCGGCATTGTGTCTGTTATATTTAATTCCGATGTAATTTCTGTGTTTCAATGCCAATGGGAAGGTCCAACGGATACAGTAAACATGCAGAGGTGCATTGGAATGTAAAACTGGTGGCACAGGAAACGCTCAAAACTTAGACAGTAGGAAGACTCAGTCTTCCTGTACTTAAGACGTCATTGTGTCTCTTATATTTTATTCCGATGCAATTTCTATGTTTCATCGCCATTGGGAAGGTCCAAGGGACACAGTAAACCTGCTGAGGGGCATCGGAATGTAAAACTGGTGACACTGGGAACGCTCAAAACGTAGACCGTACGAAGACTCAGTTTTCTTGTACTTAAGTCGGCGTTGTGTCTCTTATATTTAATTCCGATGCAATTTCTATGTTTCATCGTCGCTGTAAAGGTCCAATGGATACAGTAAACCTGCAGAGGTGGATCGGAATGTAAAACTGGTGACACGGGAAACACTCAAAACATAGACCTTAAGAAGACTCAGTTTTCTGGTACTTAAGTCGGCGTTGTGTCTCTTATATTTAATTCCGATGCAATTTTTGTGTTTTTTCGTCAATGGGAAGGTCCAAGGGATACAGTAAACCTGCAGAAGTGCATTGGAATGTAAAACTGGTGACACTGGAAACGCTCAAAACATAGACCGTAAGAAGACTCAGTTTTCTTGTACTTAAGTCGGCGTTGTGTCTCTTATATTTAATTCCGCTGCAATTTCTGTGTTTCATCGTCAATGGAAGCTCCAATGGATACAGTAAACCTGCTGAGGGGCATCGGAATGTAAAACTGGTGACACTGGAAACGCTCAAAACATAGACCGTAGAAGACTCAGTTTTCTTGTACTTAAGTCGCCGTTGTGTCTCTTATCTTTAATTCCGATGCAATTTCTGTGTTTTTGCGTCAATGGGAAGCACCAGGGGATACAGTAAACCTGCAGAGGTGCATTGGAATTTAAAACTGGTGACACAGGAAACGCTCAAATTATAGACCGTAAGAAGACTCAGTTTTCTTATACTTAAGTCGGCGTTGTGCCTCTTATATTTAATTCCGCTGCAATTTCTGTGTTTCATCGTCAATGGAAGCTCCAATGGATACAGTAAACTTGCAGAGGTGCACCGAAATGTAAAACTGGTGACACAGGAAACGCTCAAAATATAGACGGTAGGAAGACTCAGTCTTCCTGTACTTAAGTCGACATTGTGTCTGTTATATTTAATTCCGATGTAATTTCTGTGTTTCAATGTCAATGGGAAGGTCCAACGGATACAGTAAACCAGCAGAGGTGCATCGGAATGTAAAACTGGTGACACAGGAAACGCTCAAAACATAGACAATAGAAAGACACGTTCTCCCTGTACTTAAGCCGACATTGTGTAATTCCGATGCAATTTCTGTGTTTCATCGTCAATGGGAAAGTCGAAGGGAAACAGTATACCTGCAGAGGTGCATCGGAATGTAAATCTGGTGACACAAAAGACGCTCAAAACATAGACAGTAGGAAGACTCAGTCTTCCTGTACTTAAGTCGGCATTGTGTCTCTTATATTTAATTCCGATGCAATTTCTGTGTTTCATCGTCACTGTGAATGTCCAAGGGATACAGTAAACATGCAGAAGTGCATCGGAATGTAAAACTGGTGACACAGGAAACGCTCAAAACATAGACAGTAGGAAGACTCAGTCTTCCTGTACTTAAGACGTCATTGTGTCTCTTATATTTAATTCCGATGCAATTTCTGTGTTTTTGCGTCAATGGGAAGGTCCAGGGGATACAGTAAACCTGCAGAGGTGCATTGGAATTTAAAACTGGTGACACAGGAAACGCTCAAATCATAGACCATAAGAAGACTCAGTTTTCTTATACTTAAGTCGGCGTTGTGTCTCTTATATTTAATTCCGCTGCAATTTCTGTGTTTCATCGTCAATGGAAGCTCCAATGGATTCAGTAAACTTGCAGAGGTGCACCGGAATGTAAAACTGGTGACACAGGAAACGCTCAAAACATAGACAGTAGGAAGACTCAGTCTTCCTGTACTTAAGACGTCATTGTGTCTCTTATATTTAATTCCGATGCAATTTCTGTGTTTTTGCGTCCATGGGAAGGTCCAAGGGACACAGTAAACCTACTGAGGGGCATCGGAATGTAAAACTGGTGACACTGGAAACGCTCAAAACATAGACCGTAAGAAGACTCAGTTTTCTTGTACTTAAGTCGTCGTTGTGTCTCTTCTATTTAATTCCGATGCAATTTCTGTGTTTCATCATCAATGGAAAGGTCCAAGGTATACAGTAACCCTGCAGAGATGCATCGGAATGTAAAACTGGTGACACAAGAAGCGCTCATAACATAGACCCTAAGAAGACTCAGGTTTTCTTGTACTTAAGTCGGCATTGTGTCTTTTATATTTAATTCCGATGCAATTTCTGTGTTTCATCGTCACTGTGAAGGTCCAAGGGATACAGTAAACCTGCAGAGGTGCATCGGAATGTAAAACTGGTGACACCGGAAACGCTCAAAACATAGACAGTAGGAAGACTCAGTCTTCCTGTACTTATGTCGGCATTGTGTCTATTATATTTACTTACGATGTAATTTCTGTGTTTCAATGTCAATGGGAAGGTGCAAGGGATACAGTAAACCTGCAGGGGTGCATCGGAATGTAAAACTGGTGACACAGGAAGCGTTCAAATTATAGAGCGTAAGAAGTCTCAGTTTTCTTGTACTTAAGTCGGCATTGTGTCTCTTATATTTAATTCCGATGCAATTTCTGTGTTTCACCATCACTGTGAAGATCCAAGGGATACAGTAAACCTGCAGAGGAGCATCAAAATGTAAAACTGATGACACAGGAAATGCTCAAAACGTAGACAGTAGGAAGACTCAGCCTTCCTGTTCTTAAGTCGGCATTGTATCTCTTTTATTTAATTCCGATGCCATTTCTGTGTTTCATCGCCAATGGGAACGTCCAAGGGATACAGTAAACCTGCAGAGGTGCATCGGAATGTAAAACTGTTGACACAGGACACGCTCAAAACATAGACGGTAGGAAGACTCAGTCTTCCTATACTTATGTCGGCATGGTGTCTCTTATATTTAATTCCGATGCAATTTCTGTGTTTCATCATCAATGGGAGGGTCCAATGGATACAGTAAACCTGCAGAGGTGGATCGGAATGTAAAACTGGCGACACGGGAAACACTCAAAACATAGACCTTAAGAAGACTCAGTTTTCTGGTACTTAAGTCGGCGTTGTGTCTCTTATATTTAATTCCGCTGCAATTTTTGTGTTTTTTCGTCAATGGGAAGGTCCAAGGTATACAGTAAACCTGCGGAAGTGCATTGGAATGTAAAACTGGTGACACAGGAAACGCTCAAATCATAGACCGTAAGAAGACTCAGTTTTCTTGTACTTAAGTCGGCGTTGTGTCTCTTATATTTAATTCCGATGCAATATCTGTGTTTCATCGTCAATGGAAGGTCCAACGGATACAGTAAACCAGAAGAGGTGCATCGGAATGTAAAACTGGTGCCACAGGAGACGCTCAAAACATAGACAGTAGGAAGACTCAGTCATCCGGTACTTATGTCGGCATTGTGTCTCTTATATTTAATTCCGATGCAATTTCTGTGTTTCATCGTCACTGTGAAGGTCCAAGGGCTACAGTAAACATGCAGAAGTGCATCGGAATGTAAAACTGGTGATACAGGAAACGCTCAAAACATAGACAGTGGGAAGACTCAGTCTTCCTGTACTTAAGACGTCATTGTGTCTTTTCTATTTAATTCCGATGCAATTTCTGTGTTTCATCGCCATTGGGAAGGTCCAAGGGACACAGTAAACCTGCTGAGGGGCATCGGAATGTAAAACTGGTGACACAGGAAACGCTCAAAGCATAGACAATATAAAGACACACTCTTCCTGTACTTAAGTCAACATTGTGTAATTCCGATGCAATTTCTGTGTTTCATCGTCAATGGGAAAGTCGAAGGGAAACAGTATACCTGCAGAGGTGCATCGGAATTTAAAACTGGTGACACACGAGACGCCCAAAACATTGACAGTAGGAAGACTCAGTCTTCCTGTACTTAAGTCGGCATTGTGTCTCTTATATTTAATTCCGATGCCATTTCTGTGTTTCATCGCCAATGGGAAAGTCCAAGGGATACAGTAAACCTGCAGAGGTGGATCGGAATGTAAAACTGGTGACACGGGAGACGCTCAAAACATAGACCTTAAGAAGACTCAGTTTTCTGGTACTTAAGTCGGCGTTGTGTCTCTTACATTTAATTCCGATGCAATTTTTGTGTTATTTCGTCAATGGGAAGGTCGAAGGCATACAGTAAACCAGCAGAGGTGCATTGGAATGTAAAACTGGTGACACAGGAAACGCTCAAATCATAGACCGTAAGAAGACTCAGTTTTCTTGTACTTAAGACGGCGTTGTGTCTCTTATATTTAATTCCGCTGCAATGTCTGTGTTTCATCGTCAATGGAAGGTCCAACGGATACAGTAAACCAGCAGAGGTGCATCGGAATGTAAAACTGGTGACAGAGGAAACGCTCAAAGCATAGACAATATAAAGACACACTCTTCCTGTACTTAAGTCGACATTGTGTAATTCCGATGCAATTTCTGTGTTTCATCGTCAATGGGAAAGTCGAAGGGAGACATTATACCTGCAGAGGTGCATCGGAATATAAATCGGGTGACACAAAAGACGCTCGAAACATAGACAGTAGGAAGAATCAGTCTTCCTGTACTTAAGTCGGCATTGTGTCTCTTATATATAATTCCGATGCAATTTCTGTGTTTCATCGTCACTGTGAACATCCAAGGGATACAGTTAACATGCAGAAGTGCATCGGAATCTAAAACTGGTGACACAGGAAACGCTCAAAACATAGACAGTAGGAAGACTCTGTCTTCCTGTACTTAAGACGTCATTGTGTCTCTTATATTTAATTCCGATGCAATTTCTATGTTTCATCGCCATTGGGAAGGTCCAAGGGACACAGTAAACCTGCTGAGGGGCATCGGAATGTAAAACTGGTGACACAGGAAACGCTCAAAACATAGACAGTAGGAAGACTCAGTCTTTCAGTACTTCAGTCGGCATTGTGTCTCTTATATTTAATTCCGATGCCATTTCTGTGTTTCATCGCCAATGGGAAGGTCCAGGGGATACAGTAAACCTGCAGAGGTGCATCGGAATGTAAAACTGTTTACACAGGACTCGCTCAAACATAGACAGTAGGAAGACTCAGTCTTCCTATACTTATGTCGGCATGGTGTCTCTTATATTTAATTCTGATGCAATTTATGTGTTTCATCATTAATGGGAAGGTCCAATGGATACAGTAAACCTGCAGAGGTGGATCGGAATGTAAAACTGGTGACACGGGAAACACTCAAAACATAGACCTTAGGAAGACTCAGTTTTCTGGTACTTAAGTTGGCGTTGTGTCTCTTATATTTAATTCCGATGCAATGTCTGTGTTTCATCGTCAATGGAAGGTCCAACGGATACAGTAAACCAGCAGAGGTGCATCGGAATGTAAAACTGGTGACACAGGAAACGCTCAAAGCATAGACAATATAAAGACACACTCTTCCTGTACTTAAGTCGACATTGTGTAATTCCGATGCAATTTCTGTGTTTCATCGTCAATGGGAAAGTCGAAGGGAAACAGTATACCTGCAGAGGTGCATCGGAATATAAATCTGGTGACACAAAAGACGCTCAAAACATAGACAGTAGGAAGACTCAGTCTTCCTGTACTTAAGTCGGCATTGTGTCTCTTATATTTAATTCCGTTGCAATTTCTGTGTTTCATCGTCACTGTGAATGTCCAAGGGTACAGTAAACATGATGAAGTGCATCGGAATGTAAAATTGGTGACACAGGAAACGCTCAAAACATAGACAGTAGGAAGACTCAGTCTTCCTGTACTTAAGACGTCATTGTGTCTCTTATATTTAATTCCGATGCAATTTCTGTGTTTCATCGCCATTGGGAAGGTCCAAGGGACACAGTAAACCTGCTGAGGGGCATCGAAATGTAAAACTGGTGACACTGGAAACGCTCAAGACATAGACCGTAAGAAGACTCAGTTTTCTTGTACTTAAGTCGTCGTTGTGTCTCTTCTATTTAATTCTGATGCAATTTCTGTGTTACATCGTCAATGGGAAGCTCCAAGGGATACAGTAACCCTGCAGAGGTGCACCGCAATGTAAAACTGGTGACACAGGAAGCGCTCATAGCATAAAACCTACGAGGACTCAGGTTTTCTTGTATTTAAGTCGGCATTGTGTCTTTTATATTTAATTCCGATGCAATTTCTGTGTTTCATCGTCACTGTGAAGGTCCAAGGGATACAGTAAACCTGCAGAGGTACATCGGAATGTAAAACTGGTGACACCGGAAACGCTCAAAACATAGACAGTAGGAAGACTCAGTTTTCCTGTACTTATGTCGGCATTGTGTCTATTATATTTACTTACGATGTAATTTCTGTGTTTCAATGTCAATGGGAAGGTGCAAGGGATACAGTAAACCCGCAGAGGTGCATCGGAATGTAAAACTGGTGACACAGGAAGCGTTCAAATTATAGAGCGTAAGAAGTCTCAGTTTTCTTGTACTTAAGTCGGCATTGTGTCTCTTATATTTAATTCCGATGCAATTTCTGTGTTTCACCATCACTGTGAAGATCCAAGGGATACAGTAAACCTGCAGAGGAGCATCAAAATGTATAACTGATGACACAGGAAATGCTCAAAACGTAGACAGTAGGAAGACTCAGCCTTCCTGTTCTTAAGTCGGCATTGTGTCTCTTTTATTTAATTCCGATGCCATTTCTGTGTTTCATCGCCAATGGGAACGTCCAAGGGATACAGTAAACCTGCAGAGGTGCATCGGAATGTAAAACTGTTGACACAGGACACGCTCAAAACATAGACGGTAGGAAGACTCAGTCTTCCTATACTTATGTCGGCATGGTGTCTCTTATATTTAATTCCGATGCAATTTCTGTGTTTCATCATCAATGGGAGGGTCCAATGGATACAGTAAACCTGCAGAGGTGGATCGGAATGTAAAACTGGCGACACGGGAACCGCTCAAAACATAGACCGTAAGATGACTCAGTTTTCTTGTACTTAAGTCGTCGTTGTGTCTCTTCTATTTAATTCCGATGCAATTTCTGTGTTTCATCGTCAATGGGATAGTCGAAGGGAAACAGTATACCTGCAGAGGTGCATCGGAATGTATAACTGGTGACACAGGTGACGCTCAAAGCATAAAGAGTAGGAAGACTCAGTCTTCCTGTACTTAAGTCAACATTGTGTAATTCCGATGCAATTTCTGTGTTTCATCGTCAATGGGAAAGTCGAAGGGAGACATTATACCTGCAGAGGTGCATCGGAATATAAATCTGGTGACACAAAAGACGCTCGAAACATAGACAGTAGGAAGAATCAGTCTTCCTGTACTTAAGTCGGCATTGTGTCTCTTATATATAATTCCGATGCAATTTCTGTGTTTCATCATCACTGTGAATGTCCAAGGGATACAGTTAACATGCAGAAGTGCATCGGAATCTAAAACTGGTGACACAGGAAACGCTCAAAACATAGACAGTAGGAAGACTCTGTCTTCCTGTACTTAAGACGTCATTGTGTCTCTTATATTTAATTCCGATGCAATTTCTATGTTTCATCGCCATTGGGAAGGTCCAAGGGAAACAGTAAACCTGCTGAGGGGCATCGGAATGTAAAACTGGTGACACAGGAAACGCTCAAAACATAGACAGTAGGAAGACTCAGTCTTCCTGTACTTCAGTCGGCATTGTGTCTCTTATATTTAATTCCGATGCCATTTCTGTGTTTCATCGCTAATGGGATGGTCCAGGGGATACAGTAAACCTGCAGAGGTGCATCGGAATGTAAAACTGTTTACACAGGACACGCTCAAACATAGACAGTAGGAAGACTCAGTCTTCCTATACTTATGTCGGCATGGTGTCTCTTATATTTAATTCTGATGCAATTTATGTGTGTCATCATCAATGGGAAGGTCCAATGGATACAGTAAACCTGCAGAGGTGGATCGGAATGTAGAACTGGTGACACGGGAAACACTCAAAACATAGACCTTAGGAAGACTCAGTTTTCTGGTACTTAAGTTGGCGTTGTGTCTCTTATATTTAATTCCGATGCAATTTTTGTGTTTTTCCGTCAATGGGAAGGTCCAAGGGATACAGTAAACCTGCAGAGGTGCATTGGAATGTAAAACTGGTGACACAGGAAACGCTCAAATCATAGACCGTAAGAAGACTCAGTTTTCTTGTACTTAAGTCGGCGTTGTGTCTCTTATTATTAATTCCGATGCAATGTCTGTGTTTCATCGTCAATGGAAGGTCCAACGGATACAGTAAACCAGCAGAGGTGCATCGGAATGTAAAACTGGTGACACAGGAAACGCTCGAAGCATAGACAATATAAAGACACACTCTTCCTGTACTTAAGTCGACATTGTGTAATTCCGATGCAATTTCTGTGTTTCATCGTCAATGGGAAAGTCGAAGGGAAACAGTATACCTGCAGAGGTGCATCGGAATATAAATCTGGTGACACAAAAGACGCTCAAAACATAGACGGTAGGAAGACTCAGTCTTCCTATACTTATGTCGGCATGGTGTCTCTTATATTTAATTCCGTTGCAATTTCTGTGTTTCATCGTCACTGTGAATGTCCAAGGGTACAGGAAACATGCAGAAGTGCATCGGAATGTAAAACTGGTGACACAGGAAACGCTCAAAACATAGACAGTAGGAAGACTCAGTTTTCTGGTACTTAAGTCGTCGTTGTGTCTCTTCTATTTAATTCTGATGCAATTTCTGTGTTACATCGTCAATATGAAGGTCCAAGGGATACAGTAACCCTGCAGAGGTGCATCGGAATGTAAAACTGGTGACACAGGAAGCGCTCATAGCACAAAACCTACGAGGACTCAGGTTTTCTTGTATTTAAGTCGGCATTGTGTCTTTTATATTTAATTCCGATGCAATTTCTGTGTTTCATCGTCACTGTGAATGTCCAAGGGTACAGTAAACATGCAGAAGTGCATCGGAATGTAAAACTGGTGACACAGTAAACGCTCAAAACATAGACAGTAGGAAGACTCAGTCTTCCTGTACTTAAGACGTCATTGTGTCTCTTATATTTAATTCCGATGCAATTTCTGTGTTTCATCGCCATTGGGAAGGTCCAAGGGATACAGTAAACCTGCAGAGGTGCATTGGAATGTAAAACTGGTGACACAGGAAACGCTCAAATCATAGACCGTAAGAAGACACAGTTTTCTTGTACTTATGTGGGCATTGTGTCTATTATATTTACTTACGATGTAATTTCTGTGTTTCAATGACAATGGGAAGGTCCAGGGGATACAGTAAACCTGCAGATGTGCATTGGAATGTAAAACTGGTGACACAGCAAACGCTCAAGTCATAGACCGTAAGAAGACTCAGTTTTCTTGTACTTAAGTCGGCGTTGTGTCTCTTATATTTAATTCCGATGCAATTTCTGTGTTTCATCGTCAATGGAAGCTCCAATGGATACAGTAAACCAGCAGAGGTGCATCGGAATGAAAAAATGGTGACACAGGAACCGCTCAAAACATAGTCAATAGAAAGAAACACTCTTCCTGTACTTAAGTCGACATTGTGTCTCTTATATTTAATTCCGATGCAATCTCTGTGTTTCATCTTCAATGGGAAAGTCGAAGGGAAACACTATACCTGCAGAGGTGCATCGGAATTTAAAACTGGTGACACAGGAGACGCCCAAACATAGACAGTAGGAAGACTCAGTCTTCCTGTACTTAAGTCGGCATTGTGTCTCTTATATTTAATTCCGATGCAATTTCTGTGTTTCATCGTCACTGTGAAGGTCCAAGGGATACAGTAAACATGCAGAGGTGCATCGGAATGTAAAACTGGTGACACAGGAAACGCTCAAAATATAGACAGTAGGAAGACTCAGTCTTCCTGTACTTAAGACGTCATTGTGTCTCTTATATTTAATTCCGATGCAATTTCTGTGTTTCATCGCCAATGGGAAGGTCCATGGGACACAGTAAACCTGCAGAGGTGTATCGGAATGTAAAACTGGTGATACTGGAAACGCTCAAAACATAGACCGTAAGAAGACTCAGTTCTCTTGTACTTGAGTCGTCGTTGTGTCTCTTATACTTAATTCCGATGTAAGTTTTGTGTTTCATCGTCAATGGGAAGGACCAATGGATAGAGTAAACCTGCAGAGCCGCATGGGAATGTAAAACTTGTGACACTGTAAACGCTCAAAACATAGACAGTAGGAAGACTCAATGTTCCTGTACTTAAGTCGGCATTGTGTCTCTTATATTTAATTCCGATGCAATTTCTGTGTTTCATCGTCAATGGGAAGATCCAAGGCATACAGTAAACCTGCAGAAGTGCATCGGAATGTAAAACTAGTGACACAGGAAACGCTCAAAACATAGACAGTAGGAAGACTCAGCCTTCCTGTTCTTAAGTCGGCATTGTGTCTCTTATATTTAATTCCGATGCTATTTCTGTGTTTCATCGTCAATGGGAACGTCCAATGGATACAGTAAACCTGCAGAGGTGCATCGGAATGTAAAACTGGTGACGCAGGAAGCGTTCAAATCATAGAGCGTAAGAAGACTCAGTTTTCTTGTACTTAAGTCGGCATTGTGTCTCTTATATTTAATTCCGATGCAATTTCTGTGTTTCACCATCACTGTGAAGATCCAAGGGATACAGTAAACCTGCAGAAGTGCATCAAAATGTAAAACTGATGACACAGGAAATGCTCAAAACGTAGACAGTAGGAAGACTCAGCCTTCCTGTTCTTAAGTCGGCATTGTGTCTCTTATATTTAATTCCGATGCCATTTCTGTGTTTCAACGCCAATGGGAAGGTCCAAGGGATACAGTAAACCTGCAGAGTTGCATCGGAATGTAAAACTGTTGACACAGGACACGCTCAAAACATAGACAGTAGGAAGACTCAGTCTTCCTATACTTATGTCGGCATGGTGTCTCTTATATTTAATTCCGATGCAATTTCTGTGTTTCATCATCAATGGGAGCGTCCAATGGATACAGTAAACCTGCAGAGGTGGATCGGAATGTAAAACTGGTGACACGGGAAACGCTCAAAACATAGACCTTAAGAAGACTCAGTTTTCTGGTACTGAAGTCGGCGTTGTGTCTCTTATATTTAATTCCGATGCAATTTCTGTGTTTCGCCAACACTGTGAAGATCCAAGGGATACAGTAAACCTGCAGAGGTGCATCAAAATGTAAAACTGATAACACAGGAAATGCTCAAAACGTAGACAGTAGGAAGACTCAGCCTTCCTGTTCTTCAGTCGGCATTGTGTCTCTTATATTTAATTCCGATGCAATTTCTGTGTTTCATCGTCACTGTGAAGGTCCAAGGAATACAGTAAAAATGCAGAAGTGCATCGGAATGTAAAACTGGTGATACAGGAAACGCTCAAAACATAGACAGTAGGAAGACTCAGTCTTCCTGTACTTAAGACGTCATTGTGTCTCTTTTATTTAATTCCGATGCAATTTCTGTGTTTCATCGCCATTGGGAAGGTCCAAGGGACACAGTAAACCTGCGTAGGGGCATCGGAATGTAAAACTGGTGACACAGGAAACGCTCAAATCATAGACCGTAAGAAGACTCGGTTTTCTTGTACTTAAGTCGGCGTTGTGTCTCTTATATTTAATTCCGATGCAATGTCCGTGTTTCATCGTCAATGGAAGGTCCTACGGATACAGTAAACCAGCAGAGGTGCATCGGAATGTAAAACTGGTGACACAGGAAACGCTCAAAGCATAGACAATAGAAAGACACACTCTTCCTGTACTTATGTCGACATTGTGTAATTCCGATGCAATTTCTGTGTTTCATCGTCAATGGGAAAGTCGAAGGGAAATAGTATACCTGCAGAGGTGCATCGGAATATAAATCTGGTGACACAGGAGACGCTCAAATTATAGACAGTAGGAAGACTCAGTCTTCCTGTACTTAAGTCGGCATTGTGTCTCTTATATTCAATTCCGATGCAATTTCTGTGCTTCATCGCCACTGTGAAGGTCCAAGAGATACAGTAAAAATGCAGAGGTGCATTGGTATGTAAAACTGGTGACACAGGAAACGCTCAAAACATAGACAGTAGGAAGACTCAGTCTTCCTGTACTTAAGACGTCATTGTGTCTCTTATATTTATTTCCGATGCAATTTCTTTGTTTCATGGCCAATGGGAAGATTCAAGGGACGCAGTAAACCTGCAGAGGTGCATCGGAATTTAAAACTGGTGACACAGGAAACGCTCAAAACATAGACCGTTAGAAGACTCAGCTTTCTTGTACTTAAGTCGGCGTTCTATCTCTTATATTTAATTCCGATGCAATTTCTGTGTTTCATCGTCACTGTGAACGTCTAAGGGATACAGTAAACCTGCAGAAGTGCATCGGAATGTAAAACTGGTGATACAGGAAACGCTCAAAACATAGACAGTAGGAAGACTCAGTCTTCCTGTACTTAAGACGTCATTGTGTCTCTTATATTTAATTCCGATGCAATTTCTTTCATCGCCAATGGGAAGGTCCAAGGGATACAGTAAACCTGCAGAGGTGCATCGGAATGTAAAACTGTTGACACGGGACACGCTCAAAACATAGACAGTAGGAAGACTCAGTCTTCCTATTCTTATGTCGGCATGGTGTCTCTTATATTTAATTCCGATGCAATTTCTGTGTTTCATCGTCAATGGGAAAGTCGAAGGGAAACAGTATACCTGCAGAGGTGCATCGGAATGTAAAACTGGTGACACAGGAAACGCTCAAAGCATAGACAATATGAAGACACACTCTTCCTGTTCTTAAGTCGACATTGTGTAATTCCGATGCAATTTCTGTGTTTCATCGTCAATGGGAAAGTCGAAGGGAAACAGTATTCCTGCAGAGGTGGATCGGAATATAAATCTGGTGACACAAAAGACGCTCAAAACATAGACAGTAGGAAGACTCAGTCTTCCTGTACTTAAGTCGGCATTGTGTCTCTTATATTTAATTCCGATGCAATTTCTGTGTTTCATCGTCATTGTGAATGTCCAAGGGATACAGTAAACATGCAGAAGTGCATCGGAATGTAAAACTGGTGACACAGGAAACGCTCAAAACATAGACAGTAGGAAGACTCAGTCTTCCTGTACTTAAGACGTCATTGTGTCTCTTATATTTAATTCCGATGCAATTTCTGTGTTTCATCGCCATTTGGAAGGTCCAAGGGACACAGTAAACCTGCTGAGGGGCATCGGAATGTAAAACTGGTGACACTGGAAACGCTCAAAACATAGACCGTAAGAAGACTCAGTTTTCTTGTACTTAAGTCGTCGTTGTGTCTCTTCTATTTAATTCCGATGCAATATCTGTGTTTCATCGCCATTTGGAAGGTCCAAGGGACACAGTATACCTGCAGAGGTGCATCGGAATGTAAAACTGGTGACACAGGAAACGCTCAAAACATAGACAGTAGGAAGACTCAGTCTTCCTGTACTTATGTCGGAATTGAGTCTATTATATTTACTTACGATGTAACTTCTGTGTTTCAATGTCAATGGGAAGGTGCAAGGGATACAGTAAACCTGCAGAAGTGCATCGGAATGTAAAACTGGTGACTCAGAAAACGCTCAAAACATAGACCTTAAGAAGACTCAGTTTTCTGGTACTTAACTCGACGTTGTGCCTCTTATATTTAATTCCGATGCAATTTCTGTGTTTTTGCGTCAATGGGAAGGTCCAGGGGATACAGTAAACCTGCAGAGGTGCATTGGAATGTAAAACTGGTGACACAGGAAACGCTCAAATCATAGACCGTAAGAAGACTCAGTTTTCTTGTACTTAAGTCGGCGTTGTGTCTCTTATATTTAATTCCGATGCCATTTCTGTGTGTCATCGTCAATGGAAGCTCCAATGGATACAGTAAACTTGCAGAGGTGCATCGGAATGTAAAACTGGTGACACAGGAAACGCTCAAAACATAGACAATAGAAAGACACACTCTTCCTGTACTTAAGTCGACATTGTGTCTCTTATATTTAATTCCGATGCAATTTCTGTGTTTCATCGTCAATGTGAAAGTCGAAGGGAAACAGTATACCTGCAGATGTGCCTCGGAATTTAAAACTGATGACACAGGAGACGCCCAAAACATAGACAGTAGGAAGACTCAGTCTTCCTGTACTTAAGTCGGCATTGTGTCTCTTATATTTAATTCCGATGCAATTTCTGTGTTTCATCGTCACTGTGAAGGTCCAAAGGATACAGTAAACATGCAGAGGTGCATCGGAATGTAAAACTGGTGACACAGGAAACGCTCAAAACATAGAGAGTAGGAAGACTCAGTCTTCCTGTACTTAAGACGTCATTGTGTCTCTTATATTTAATTCTGATGCAATTTCTGTGCTACATCGTCAATGGGAAGGTCCAAGGGATACAGTAACTCTGCAGAGGTGCATCGGAATGTAAAACTGGTGACACAGGAAGCGCTCATAGCATAGACCCTATGAAGTTTCAGGTTTTCTTGTACTTAAGTCGGCATTGTGTCTTTTATATTTAATTCCGATGCAATTTCTGTGTTTCATCGTCACTGTGAAGGTCCAAGGGATACAGTAAACCTGCAGAGGTGCATCGGAATGTAAAACTGGTGACACAGGAAACGCTCAAAACATAGACAGTAGGAAGAGTCAGTCTTCCTGTACTTATGTCGGCATTGTGTCTATCATATTTACTTACGATGTAATTTCTGTGTTTCAATAATGGGAAGGTGCAAGGGATACAGTAAACCTGCAGAGGTGCATCGGAATGTAAAACTGGTGACACAGAAAACGCTCAAAACATAGACCTTAAGAAGACTCATTTTTCTGGTACTTAAGTCGGCGTTGTGCCTCTTATATTTAATTCCGATGCAATTTCTGTGTTTTTGCGTCAATGGGAAGGTCCAGGGGATACCGTAAACCTGCAGATGTGCATTGGAATGTAAAACTGGTGACACAGGAAACGCTCAAATCATAGACCGTAAGAAGACTCAGTTTTCTTGTACTTAAGTCGGCGTTGTGTCTCTTATATTTAATTCCGATGCAAGTTCTGTGTTTCATCGTCAATGGAAGCTCCAATGGATACAGTAAACCAGCAGAGGTGCATCGGAATGTAAAACTGGTGACACAGGAAACTCTCAAAACATAGTCAATAGAAAGACACACTCTTCCTGTACTTAAGTCGACATTGTGTCTCTTATATTTAATTCCGATGCAATTTCTGTGTTTCATCGTCAATGGGATAGTCGAAGGGAAACAGTATACCTGCAGAGGTGCATCGGAATTTAAAACTGGTGACACAGGAGACGCCCAAATCATAGACAGTAGGAAGACTCAGTCTTCCTGTACTTAAGTCGGCATTGTGACTCTTATATTTAATTCCGATGCCATTTCTGTGTTTCATCGCCAATGGGAAGGTCCAAGAGATACAGTAAACCTGCAGAGGTGCATCGGAATGTAAAACTGTTGACACAGGAGACGCACAAAACATAGACAGTAGGAAGACTCAGTCTTCCTATACTTATGTCGCCATGGTGTCTCTTATATTTAATTCCGATGCAATTTCTGTGTTTCATCATCAATGGGAGGGTCCAATGGATACAGTAAACCTGCAGAGGTGGATCGGAATGTAACACTGGTGACACGGAAAACGCTCAAAACATAGACCTTAAGAAGACTCAGTTCTCTGGTACTTAAGTCGGCGTTGTGTCTCTTATATTTAATTCCGATGCAATTTTTGTGTTTTTTCGTCAATGGGAAGGTCCAAGGTACACAGTAAACCTGCAGAGGTGCATCGGAATGTAAAACTGATGACACAGGAAATGCTCAAAACGTAGACAGTAGGAAGACTCAGCCTTCCTGTTCTTAAGTCGGCATTGTATCTCTTTTATTTAATTCCGATGCCATTTCTGTGTTTCATCGTCAATGGGAAAGTCGAAGGGAAACAGTATACCTGCAGAGGTGCATCGGAATGTAAAACTGGTGACACAGGAGACGCTCAAAGCATAGAGAGTAGGAAGACTCAGTCTTCCTGTACTTAAGTCGGCATTGTGTCTCTTATATTCAATTCCGATGCAATTTCTGTGTTTCATCGTCACTGTGAAGGTCCAAGAGATACAGTAAACATGCAGAGGTGCATTGGAATGTAAAACTGGTGACACAGGAAACGCTCAAAACATAGACAGTAGGAAGACTCAGTCTTCCTGTACTTAAGACGTCATTGTGTCTCTTATATTTAATTCCGATGCAATTTCTGTGTTTCATCGCCAATGGGAAGATTCAAGGGACGTAGTAAACCCGCAGAGGTGCATCGGAATTTAAAACTGGTGACACTGGAAACGCACAAAACATAGACCGTCAGAAGACTCAGTTTTCTTGTACTTAAGTCGGCGTTGTGTCTCTTATATTAAATTCCGATGCAATTTCTGTGTTTCATCGTCGCTGTGAAGGTCCAAGGGACACAGTAAACCTGCAGAGGCGCATCGGAATGTAAAACTGGTGACACAGGAAACGCTCAAAACATAGACTGTAGGAAGACTCAGTCTTCCTGTACTTCAGTCGGTATTGTGTCTCTTATATTTATTTCCGATGCCATTTCTGTGTTTCATCGCAAATGGGAAGGTCCAAGGGATACAGTAAACCTGCAGAGGTGCATCGGAACGTAAAACTGTTGACACAGGACACGCTCAAAACATAGACAGTAGGAAGACTCAGTCTTCCTATACTTATGTCGGAATGGTGTCTCTTATATTTAATTCCGATGCAATTTCTGTGTTTCATCATCAATGGGAAGGTCCAATGGATACAGTAAACCTGCAGAGGTGGATCGGAATGTAAAACTGGTGACACAGGAAACTCTCAAAACATGGATTTTAAGAAGACTCAGTTTTCTGGTACTTAAGTCGGCGTTGTGTCTCTTATATTAAATTCCGATGCAATTTCTGTGTTTCATCGTCGCTGTGAAGGTCCAAGGGACACAGTAAACCTGCAGAGGCGCATCGGAATGTAAAACTGGTGACACAGGAAACGCTCAAAACATAGACTGTAGGAAGACTCAGTCTTCCTGTACTTCAGTCGGCATTGTGTCTCTTATATTTAATTCCGATGCAATTTTTGTGTTTTTTCGTCAATGGGAAAGTCCAAGGGATACAGCAAACCTGCAGAGGTGTATTGGAATGTAAAACTGGTGACACAGGAAACGCTCAAATCATAGACAGTAAGAAGACTCAGTCTTCTTGTACTCAAGTCGGCGTTGTGTCTCTTATATTTAATTCCGATGCAATGTCTGTGTTTCATCGTCAATGGAAGGTCCAACGGATACAGTAAACCAGCAGAGGTGCATCGGAATGTCAAACTGGTGACACAGGAAACGCTCAAAACATAGACAATAGAAAGACACACTCTTCCTGTACTTATGTCGACATTGTGTAATTCCGATGCATTTTCTGTGTTTCATCGTCAATGGGAAAGTCGAAGGGAAATAGTATACCTGCAGAGGTGCATCGGAATATAAATCTGGTGACACAGGAGACGCTCAAATTATAGACAGTAGGAAGACTCAGTCTTCCTGTACTTAAGTCGGCATTGTGACTCTTATATGTAATTCCGATGCAATTTCTGTGTTTCATCGTCACTGTGAATGTTCAAGGGATACAGTAAACATGCAGAAGTGCATCGGAATGTAAAACTGGTGACACAGGAAACGCTCAAAACATAGACATTAGGAAGACTCAGTCTTCCTGTACTTAAGACGTCATTGTGTCTCTTATATTTAATTCAGATGCAATTTCAGTGTTTCATCGCCATTGGGAAGGTCCAAGGGACACAGTAAACGTGCGTAGGGGCATCGGAATGTAAAACTGGTGACACTGGAAACGCTCAAAACATAGACCGTAAGAAGACTCAGTTTTCTTGTACTTAAGTCGTCGTTGTGTCTCTTATACTTAATTCCGATGTAAGTTCTGTGTTTCATCGTCAATGGGAAGGTCCAATGGATAGAGTAAACCTGCAGAGTCACATGGGAATGTAAAACTTGTGACACTGTAAACGCTCAAAACATAGACAGTAGGAAGACTCAATGTTCCTGTACTTAAGTCGGCATGATGTCTCTTATATTTTATTCCGATGCAATTTCTGTGTTTCATCGTCAATGGGAAGATCCAAGGCATACAGTAAACCTGCAGAAGTGCATCGGAATGTAAAACTAGTGACACAGGAATCGCTCAAAACATAGACAGTAGGAAGACTCAGCCTTCCTCTTCTTATGTCGGCATTGTGTCTCTTATATTTAATTCCGATGCTATTTCTGTCTTTCATCGTCAATGGGAACGTCCAATGGATACAGTAAATCTGCAGAGGTGCATCGGAATGTAAAACTGGTGACACAGGAAGCGTTCAAATCATAGAGCGTAAGAAGACTCAGTTTTCTTGTACTTAAGTCGGCATTGTGTCTCTTATATTTCATACCGATGCAATTTCTGTGTTTCACCATCACTGTGAAGATCCAAGGGATACAGTAAACCTGCAGAGGTGCATCAAAATGTAAAACTGATGACACAGGAAATGCTCAAAACGTAGACAGTAGGAAGACTCAGCCTTCCTGTTCTTAAGTCGGCATTGTGTCTCTTATATTTAATTCCGACGTCATTTCTGTGTTTCATCAGCAATGGGAAGGTCCAAGGGATACAGTAAACATGCAGAAGTGCATCGTAATGTAAAACTGGTGACACAGGAAACGCTCAAGACATAGACAGTAGGAAGACTCAGTCTTCCTGTACTTAAGACGTCATTGTGTCTCTTATATTTAATTCCGATGCAATTTCTGTGTTTCATCGCCATTTGGAAGGTCCAAGGGACACAGTAAACCTGCTGAGGGGCATCGGAATGTAAAACTGGTGACACTGGAAACGCTCAAAACATAGACCGTAAGAAGACTCAGTTTTCTTGTACTTAAGTCGTCGTTGTGTCTCTTCTATTTAATTCCGATGCAATATCTGTGTTTCATCCTCAATGGGAAAGTCGAAGGGAAACAGTATACCTGCAGAGGTGCATCGGAGTGTAAAACTGGTGACACAGGAAACGCTAAAAACATAGACAGTAGGAAGACTCAGTCTTCCCGTACTCATGTCGGAATTGTGTCTATTATATTTACTTACGATGTAATTTCTGTGTTTCAATGTCAATGGGAAGGTGCAAGGGATGCAGTAAACCTGCAGAAGTGCATCGGAATGTAAAACTGGTGACACAGAAAACGCTCAAAACATAGACCTTAAGAAGACTCAGTTTTCTGGTACTTAACTCGACGTTGTGCCTCTTATATTTAATTCCGATGCAATTTCTCTGTTTTTGCGTCAATGGGAAGGTCCAGGGGATACAGTAAACCTGCATTGGTGCATTGGAATGTAAAACTGGTGACACAGGAAACGCTCAAATCATAGACCGTAAGAAGACTCAGTTTTCGTGTGCTTAAGTCGGCGTTGTGTCTCTTATATTTAATTCCGATGCCATTTCTGTGTTTCATCGTCAATGGAAGCTCCAATGGATACAGTAAACTTGCAGAGGTGCATTGGAATGTAAAACTGGTGACACAGGAAACGCTCAAAACATAGACAATAGAAAGACACACTCTTCCTGTACTTAAGTCGACATTGTGTCTCTTATATTTAATTCCGATGCAATTTCTGTGTTTCATCGTCAATGGGAAAGTCGAAGGGAAACAGTATACCTGCAGAGGTGCATCGGAATTTAAAACTGGTGACACAGGAGACGCCCAAAACATAGACAGTAGGAAGACTCAGTCTTCCTGTACTTAAGTCGGCATTGTGTCTCTTATACTTAATTCCGATGCAATTTCTGTGTTTCATCGTCAATGTGAAGGTCCAAAGGATACAGTAAACATGCAGAGGTGCATCGGAATGTAAAACTGGTGACACAGGAAACGCTCAAAACATAGACAGTAGGAAGTCTCAGTCTTCCTGTACTTAAGACGTCATTGTGTCTCTTATATTTAATTCTGATGCAATTTCTGTGTTACATCGTCAATTGGAAGGTCCAAGGGATACAGTAACTCTGCAGAGGTGCATCGGAATGTAAAACTGGTGACACAGAAGCGCTCATAGCATAGACCCTATGAAGACTCAGGTTTTCTTGTACCTAAGTCGGTATTGTGTCTTTTATATTTAATTCCTATGCAATTTCTGTGTTTCATCGTCACTGTGAAGGTCCAAGGGATACAGTAAACCTGCAGAGGTGCATTGGAATGTAAAACTGGTGACACAGGAAACGCTCAAATCATAGACCGTAAGAAGACTCAGTTTTCTTGTACTTAAGTCGGCGTTGTGTCTCTTATATTTAATTCCGATGCAATTTCTGTGTTTCATCGTCAATGGAAGCTTCAATGGATACAGTAAACCAGCAGAGGTGCATCGGAATGTAAAACTGGTGACACAGGAAACGCTCAAAACATAGTCAATAGAAAGACACACTCTTCCTGTACTTAAGTCGACATTGTGTCTCTTATATTTAATTCCGATGCAATTTCTGTGTTTCATCGTGAGTGGGAAAGTCGAAGGGAAACAGTATACCTGCAGAGGTGCATCGGAATTTAAAACTGGTAACACAGGAGACGCCCAAATCATAGACAGTAGGAAGACTCAGTCTTCCTGTCCTTAAGACGTTATTGTGTCTCTTATATTTAATTCCGATGCAATTTCTGTGTTTCATCGCCAATGGGAAGGTCCAAGGGACACAGTAAACCTGCAGAGGTGTATCGGAATGTAAAACTGGTGATACTGGAAACGCTCAAAACATAGACCGTAAGAAGACTCAGTTCTCTTGTACTTAAGTCGTCGTTGTGTCTCTTATACTTAATTCCGATGTAAGTTCTGTGTTTCATCGTCAATGGGAAGGTCCAATGGATAGAGTAAACCTGCAGAGTCGCATGGGAATGTAAAACTTATGACACTGTAAGCACTCAAAACATAGACAGTAGGAAGAGTCAATGTTCCTGTACTTAAGTCGGCATTGTGTCTCTTATATTTAATTCCGATGCAATTTCTGTATTTCATCGTCAATGGGGAGATCCAAGGCATACAGTAAACCTGCAGAAGTGCATCGGAATGTAAAACTAGTGACACAGGAAACGCTCAAAACATAGACAGTAGGAAGACTCAGCCTTCCTCTTCTTAAGTCGGCATTGTGTCTCTTATATTTAATACCGATGCTATTTCTGTGTTTCATCGTCAATGGGAACGTCCAATGGATACAGTAAACCTGCAGTGGTGCATCGGAATGTAAAACTGGTGACACAGGACACGATCAAAACATAGACAGTTGGAAGACTCAGTCTTCCGATACTTATGTCGGCATGGTGTCTCTTTTATTAAATTCCGATGCAAATTCTGTGTATCATCATCAATGGGAGGGTCCAATGGATACAGTAAACCTGCAGAGGTGGATCGGAATGTAACACTGCTGACACGGAAAACGCTCAAAACATAGACCTTAAGAAGACTCAGTTTTCTGGTACTTAAGTCGGCGTTGTGTCTCTTATATTTAATTCCGATGCTATTTTTGTGTTTTTTCGTCAATGGGAAGGTCCAAGTTATACAGTAAACCTGCGGAGGTGCATTGGAATGTAAAACTAATGACACAGGAAACGCTCAAATCATAGACCGTAAGAAGACTCAGTTTTCTTGTACTTAAGTGTTCGTTGTGCCTCTTCTATTTAATTCCGATGCAATATCTGTGTTTCATCGTCAATGGGAAAGTCGAAGGGAAACAGTATACCTGCAGAGGTGCATCGGAATGTAAAACTGGTGACACAGGAGACGCTCAAAGCATAGAGAGTAGGAAGACTCAGTCATCCTGTACTTAAGTCGGCATTGTGTCTCTTATATTCAATTCCGATGCAATTTCTGTGTTTCATCGTCACTGTGAAGGTCCAAGAGATACAGTAAACATGCAGAGGTGCATTGGAATGTAAAACTGGTGACACAGGAAACGCTCAATACATAGACAGTAGGAAGACTCAGTCTTCCTGTACTTAAGACGTCATTGTGTCTCTTATATTTAATTCCGATGCAATTTCTGTGTTTCATCGCCAATGGGAAGATTCAAGGGACGTAGTAAACCTGCAGAGGTGCATCGGAATTCAAAACTGGTGACACTGGAAACGCTCAAAACATAGACCGTCAGAAGACTCAGTTTTCTTGTACTTAAGTCGGCGTTGTGTCTCTTATATTAAATTCCGATGCAATTTCTGTGTTTCATCGTCGCTGTGAAGGTCCAAGGGACACAGTAAACCTGCAGAGGCGCATCGGAATGTAAAACTGGTGACACAGGAAACGCTCAAAACATAGACTGTAGGAAGACTCAGTCTTCCTGTACTTCAGTCGGCATTGTGTCTCTTATATTTAATTCCGATGCCACTTCAGTGTTTCATCGCCAATGGGAGGTCCAAGGGATACAGTAAACCTGCAGAGGTGCATCGGAATGTAAAACTGTTGACACAGGACACGCTCAAAACATAGACAGTAGGAAGACTCAGTCTTAATATACTTATGTCGGAATGGTGTCTCTTATATTTAATTCCGATGCAATTTCTGTGTTTCATCATCAATGGGAAGGTCCAATGCATACAGTAAACCTGCAGAGGTGGTTCGGAATGTAAAACTGGTGACACAGGAAACGCTCAAAACATAGACATTAGGAAGACTCAGTCTTCCTGTACTTAAGACGTCATTGTGTCTCTTATATTTAATTCAGATGCAATTTCAGTGTTTCATCGCAATTGGGAAGGTCCAAGGGACACAGTAAACGTGCGTAGGGGCATCGGAATGTAAAACTGGTGACACTGGAAACGCTCAAAACATAGACCGTAAGAAGACTCAGTTTTCTTGGACTTAAGTCGTCGTTGTGTCTCTTATACTTAATTCCGATGTAAGTTCTGTGTTTCATCGTCAATGGGAAGGTCCAATGGATAGAGTAAACCTGCAGAGTCGCATGGGAATGTAAAACTTGTGACACTGTAAACGCTCAAAACATAGACAGTAGAAAGACTCAATGTTCCTGTACTTAAGTCGGCATTATGTCTCTTATATTTTATTCCGATGCAATTTCTGTGTTTCATCGTCAATGGGAAGATCCAAGGCATACAGTAAACCTGCAGAAGTGCATCGGAATGTAAAACTAGTGACACAGGAATCGCTCAAAACATAGACAGTAGGAAGACTCAGCCTTCCTCTTCTTATGTCGGCATTGTGTCTCTTATATTTAATTCCGATGCTATTTCTGTCTTTCATCGTCAATGGGAACGTCCAATGGATACAGTAAACCTGCAGAGGTGCATCGGAATGTAAAACTGGTGACACAGGAAGCGTTCAAATCATAGAGCGTAAGAAAACTCAGTTTTCTTGTACTTAAGTCGGCATTGTGTCTCTTATATTTCATACAGATGCAATTTCTGTGTTTCACCATCATTGTGAAGATCCAAGGGATACAGTAAACCTGCAGAGGTGCATCAAAATGTAAAACTGATGACACAGGAAATGCTCAAAACGTAGACAGTAGGAAGACTCAGCCTTCCTGTTCTTAAGTCGGCATTGTGTCTCTTATATTTAATTCCGATGCAATTTCTGTGTTTCATCGCCATTTGGAAGGTCCAAGGGACACAGTAAACCTGCTGATGGGCATCGGAATGTAAAACTGGTGACACTGGAAACGCTCAAAACATAGACCGTAAGAAGACTCAGTTTTCTTGTACTTAGGTCGTCGTTGTGTCTCTTCTATTTAATTCCGATGCAATATCTGTGTTTCATCCTCAATGGGAAAGTCGAAGGGAAACAGTATACCTGCAGAGGTGCATCGGAATGTAAAACTGGTGACACAGGAAACGCTAAAAACATAGACAGTAGGAAGACTCAGTCTTCCTGTACTCATGTCGGAATTGTGTCTATTATATTTACTTACGATGTTCTGTGTTTCAATGTCAATGGGAAGGTGCAAGGGATGCAGTAAACCTGCAGAAGTGCATCGGAATGTAAAACTGGTGACACAGAAAACGCTCAAAACATAGACCCTAAGAAGACTCAGTTTTCTGGTACTTAACTTGACGTTGTGCCTCTTATATTTAATTCAGATGCAATTTCTGTGTTTTTGCGTCAATGGGAAGGTCCAGGCTATACAGTAATCCTGCATTGGTGCATAGGAATGTAAAACTGGTGACACAGGAAACGCTCAAATCATAGACCGAAAGAAGACTCAGTTTTCGTGTACTTAAGTCGGCGTTGTGTCTCTTATATTTAATTCCGATGCCGTATCTGTGTTTCATCGTCAATGGAAGCTCCAATGGATACAGTAAACTTGCAGAGGTGCATCGGAATGTAAAACTGGTGACACAGGAAACGCTCAAAACATAGACAATAGAAAGACACACTCTTCCTGTACTTAAGTCGACATTGTGTCTCTTATATTTAATTCCGATGCAATTTCTGTGTTTCATCGTCAATGGGAAAGTCGAAGGGAAACAGTATACCTGCAGAGGTGCATCGGAATTTAAAACTGGTGACACAGGAGACGCCCAAAACATAGACAGTAGGAAGACTCAGTCTTCCTGTACTTAAGTCGGCATTGTGTCTCTTATATTTAATTCCGATGCAATTTCTGTGTTTCATCGTCACTGTGAAGGTCCAAAGGATACAGTAAACATGCGGAGGTGCATCGGAATGTAAAACTGGTGACACAGGAAACGCTCAAAACATAGACAGTAGGAAGACTCAGTCTTCCTGTACTTAAGACGTCATTGTGTCTCTTATATTCAATTCTGATGAAATTTCTGTGTTACATCGTCAATGGGAAGGTCCAAGGGATACAGTAAACCTGCAGAGGTGCATCGGAATGTAAAACTGGTGACACAGGAAACGCTCAAAACATAGACAGTAGGAAGACCCAGTCTTCCTGTACTTATGTCGGCATTGTGTCTACTATATTTACTTACGATGTAATTTCTGTGTTTCAATAATGGGAAGGTGCAAGGGATACAGTAAACCTGCAGTGGTGCATCGGAATGTAAAACTGGTGACACAGAAAACGCTCAAAACATAGACCTTAAGAAGACTCATTTTTCTGGTACTTAAGTCGGCGTTGTGCCTCTTATATTTAATTCCGATGCAATTGCTGTGTTTTTGCGTCAATGGGAAGGTCCAGGGGATACAGTAAACCTGCAGAGGTGCATTGGAATGTAAAACTGGTGACACAGGAAACGCTCAAATCATAGACCGTAAGAAGACTCAGTTTTCTTGTACTTAAGTCGGCGTTGTGTCTCTTATATTTAATTCCGATGCAAGTTCTGTGTTTCATCGCCAATGGGAAGGTCCAAGGGACACAGTAAACCTGCAGAGGTGTATCGGAATGTAAAACTGGTGATACTGGAAACGCTCAAAACATAGACCGTAAGAAGACTCAGTTCTCTTGTACTTAAGTCGTCGTTGTGTCTCTTATACTTAATTCCGATGTAAGTTCTGTGTTTCATCGTCAATGGGAAGGTCCAATGGATAGAGTAGACCTGCAGAGTCGCATGGGAATGTAAAACTTGTGACACTGTAAACGCTCAAAACATAGACAGTAGGAAGAGTCAATGTTCCTGTACTTAAGTCGGCATTGTGTCTCTTATATTTAATTCCGATGCAATTTCTGTATTTCATCGTCAATGGGGAGATCCAAGGCATACAGTAAACCTGCAGAAGTGCATCGGAATGTAAAACTAGTGACACAGGAAACGCTCAAAACATAGACAGTAGGAAGACTCAGCCTTCCTCTTCTTAAGTCGGCATTGTGTCTCTTATATTTAATACCGATGCTATTTCTGTGTTTCATCGTCAATGGGAACGTCCAATGGATACAGTAAACCTGCAGAGGTGCATCGGAATGTAAAACTGGTGACACAGGACACGCTCAAAACATAGACAGTAGGAAGACTCAGTCTTCCTATACTTATGTCGGCATGGTGTCTCTTTTATTTAATTCCGATGCAATTTCTGTGTTTCATCATCAATGGGAGGGTCCAATGGTTACAGTAAACCTGCAGAGGTGGATCGGAATGTAACACTGCTGACACGGAAAACGCTCAAAACATAGACCTTAAGAAGACTCAGTTTTCTGGTACTTAAGTCGGCGTTGTGTCCCTTATATTTAATTCCGATGCAATTTTTGTGTTTTTTCGTCAATGGGAAGGTCCAAGTTATACAGTAAACCTGCGGAGGTGCATTGGAATGTAAAACTAATGACACAGGAAACGCTCAAATCATAAACCGTAAGAAGACTCAGTTTTCTTGTACTTAAGTGTTCGTTGTGCCTCTTCTATTTAATTCCGAAGCAATTTCTGTGTTTCATCGTCAATGGGAAAGTCGAAGGGAAACAGTATACCTGCAGAGGTGCATCGGAATGTAAAACTGGTGACACAGGAGACGCTCAAAGCATAGAGAGTAGGAAGACTCAGTCTTCCTGTACTTAAGTCGGCATTGTGTCTCTTATATTCAATTCCGATGCAATTTCTGTGTTTCATCGTCACTGTGAAGGTCCCAGAGATACAGTAAACATGCAGAGGTGCATTGGAATGTAAAACTGGTGACACAGGAAACGCTCAAAACATAGACAGTAGGAAGACTCAGTCTTCCTGTACTTAAGACGTCATTGTGTCTCTTATATTTAATTCCGATACAATTTCTGTGTTTCATCGCCAATGGGAAGATTCAAGGGACGTAGTAAACCTGCAGAGGTGCATCGGAATTTAAAACTGGTGACACTGGAAACGCTCAAAACATAGACCGTCAGAAGACTCAGTTTTCTTGTACTTAAGTCGGCGTTGTGTCTCTTATATTAAATTCCGATGCAATTTCTGTGTTTCATCGTCGCTGTGAAGGTCCAAGGGACACAGTAAACCTGCAGAGGCGCATCGGAATGTAAAACTGGTGACACAGGAAACGCTCAAAACATAGACTGTAGGAAGACTCAGTCTTCCTGTACTTCAGTCGGCATTGTGTCTCTTATATTTAATTCCGATGCCATTTCAGTGTTTCATCGCCAATGGGAAGGTCCAAGGGATACAGTAAACCTGCAGAGGTGCATCGGAATGTAAAACTGTTGACACAGGACACGCTCAAAACATAGACAGTAGGAAGACTCAGTCTTCCTATACTTATGTCGGAATGGTGTCTCTTATATTTAATTCCGATTCAATTTCTGTGTTTCATCATCAATGGGAAGGTCCAATGGATACAGGAAACCTGCAGAGGTGGATCGGAATGTAAAACTGGTGACACGGGAAACGCTCAAAACATGGATTTTAAGAAGACTCAGTTTTCTGGTACTTAAGTCGGCGTTGTGTCTCTTATATTAAATTCCGATGCAATTTCTGTGTTTCATCGTCGCTGTGAATGTCCAAGGGACACAGTAAACCTGCAGAGGCGCATCGGAATGTAAAACTGGTGACACTGGAAACGCTCAAAGCATAGACTGAAGGAGACTCAGTCTTCCTGTACTTCAGTCGGCATTGTGTCTCTTATATTTAATTCCGATGCAATTTCTGTGTTTCATCGTCACTGTGAAGGTCCAAGGGATACAGTAAACCTGCAGAGGTGCATCGGAATGTAAAACTGGTGACACAGGAAACGCTCAAAACATAGACAGTAGGAAGACTCAGTCTTCCTGTACTTATGTCGGCATTGTGTCTATTATATATACTTACGATGTAATTTCTGTGTTTCAATAATGGGAAGGTGCAAGGGATACAGTAAACCTGCAGAGGTGCATCGGAATGTAAAACTGGTGACACAGAAAACGCTCAAAACATAGACCTTAAGAAGACTCAGTTTTCTTGTACTTAAGTCGGCGTTGTGTCTCTTATATTTAATTCCGATGCAATATCTGTGTTTCATCCTCAATGGGAAAGTCGAAGGGAAACAGTATGCCTGCAGAGGTGCATCGGAATGTAAAACTGGTGACACAGGAAACGCTCAAAACATTGACAGTAGGAAGACTCAGTCTTCCTGTACTTATGTCGGAATTGTGTCTATTATATTTACTTACGATGTAGTTTCTGTGTTTCAATGTCAATGGGAAGGTGCAAGGGATACAGTAAACCTGCAGAAGTGCATCGGAATGTAAAACTGGTGACACAGAAAACGCTCAAAACATAGACCTTAAGAAGACTCAGTTTTCTGGTACTTAACTCGACGTTGTGCCTCTTATATTTAATTCCGATGCAATTTCTGTGTTTTTGCGTCAATGGGAAGGTCCAGGGGATACAGTAAACCTGCAGAGGTGCATTGGAATGTAAAACTGGTGACACAGGAAACGCTCAAATCATAGACCGTAAGAAGACTCAGTTTTCTTGTACATAAGTCGGCGTTGTGTTTCTTATATTTAATTCCGATGCCATTTCTGTGTTTCATCGTCAATAGAAGCTCCAATGGATACAGTAAACTTGCAGAGGTGCATCGGAATGTAAAACTGGTGACACAGGAAACGCTCAAAACATAGACAATAGAAAGACACACTCTTCCTCTACTTAAGTCGACATTGTGTCTCTTATATTTAATTCCGATGCAATTTCTGTGTTTCATCGTCAATGGGAAAGTCGAAGGGAAACAGTATACCTGCAGAGGTGCATCGGAATTGAAAACTGGTGACACAGGAGACGCCCAAAACATAGACAGTAGGAAGACTCAGTCTTCCTGTACTTAAGTCGGCATTGTGTCTCTTATATTTAATTCCGATGCAATTTCTGTGTTTCATCGTCACTGTGAAGGTCCAAAGGATACAGTAAACATGCAGAGGTGCATCGGAATGTAAGACTGGTGACACAGGAAACGCTCAAAACATAGACAGTAGGATGACTCAGTCTTCCTGTACTTAAGACGTCATTGTGTCTCTTATATTTTATTCTGATGCAATTTCTGTGTTACATCGTCAATGGGAAGGTCCAAGGGATACAGTAACTCTGCAGAGGTGCATCGGAATGTAAAACTGGTGACACAGGAAGCGCTCATAGCATAGACCCTATGAAGACTCAGGTTTTCTTGTACTTAAGTCGGCATTGTGTCTTTTATATTTAATTCCGATGCAATTTCTGTGTTTCATCGTCACTGTGAAGGTCCTAGGGATACAGTAAACCTGCTGAGGTGCATCGGAATGTAAAACTGGTGACACAGGAAACGCTCAAAACATAGACAGTAGGAAGGCTCAGTCTTCCTGTACTTATGTCGGCATTGTGTCTATTATATTTACTTACGATGTAATTTCTGTGTTTCAATAATGGGAAGGTGCAAGGGATACAGTAAACCTACAGAGGTGCATCGGAATGTAAAACTGGTGACACAGAAAACGCTCAAAACATAGACCTTAAGAAGACTCAGTTTTCTTGTACTTAAGTCGGCGTTGTGTCTCTTATATTTAATTCCGATGCAATTTCTGTGTTTCATCGTCAATGGAAGCTCCAATGGATACAGTAAACCAGCAGAGGTGCATCGGAATGTAAAACTGGTGACACAGGAAACGCTCAAAACATAGTCAATAGAAAGACACACTCTTCCTGTACTTAAGTCGACATTGTGTCTCTTATATTTAATTCCGATGCAATTTCTGTGTTTCATCGTCAATGGGAAAGTCGAAGGGAAACAGTATACCTGCAGAGGTGCATCGGAATTTAAAACTGGTGACACAGGAGACGCCCAAATCATAGACAGTAGGAAGACTCAGTCTTCCTGTACTTAAGTTGGCATTGTGACTCTTATATTTAATTCCGATGCAATTTCTGTGTTTCATAGTCACTGTGAAGGTCCAAGGGATACAGTAAACATGCAGAGGTGCATCGGAATGTAAAACTGGTGACACAGGAAACGCTCAAAACATAGACAGTAGGAAGACTCAGTCTTCCTGTCCTTAAGACGTTATTGTGTCTCTTATATTTAATTCCGATGCAATTTCTGTGTTTCATCGCCAATGGGAAGGTCCAAGGGACACAGTAAACTTGCAGAGGTGTATCGGAATGTAAAACTGGTGATACTGGAAACGCTGAAAACATAGACCGTAAGAAGACTCAGTTCTCTTGTACTTAAGTCGTCGTTGTGTCTCTTATACTTAATTCCGATGCAATTTTTGTGTTTTTTCGTCAATGGGAAGGTCCAAGTTATACAGTAAACCTGCGGAGGTGCATTGGAATGTAAAACTAATGACACAGGAAACGCTCAAATCATAGACCGTAAGAAGACTCAGTTTTCTTGTACTTAAGTGTTCGTTGTGCCTCTTCTATTTAATTCCGATGCAATTTCTGTGTTTCATCGTCAATGGGAAAGTCGAAGGGAAACAGTATACCTGCAGAGGTGCATCGGAATGTAAAACTGGTGACACAGGAGACGCTCAAAGCATAGAGAGTAGGAAGACTCAGTCTTCCTGTACTTAAGTCGGCATTGTGCCTCTTATATTCAATTCCGATGCAATTTCTGTGTTTCATCGTCACTGTGAAGGTCCAAGAGATACAGTAAACATGCAGAGGTGCATTGGAATGTAAAACTGGTGACACAGGAAACGCTCAAAACATAGACAGTAGGAAGACTCAGTCTTCCTGTACTTATGTCGACATTGTGTAATTCCGATGTATTTTCTGTGTTTCATCGTCAATGGGAAAGTCGAAGGGAAATAGTATACCTGCAGAGGTGCATCGGAATATAAATCTGGTGACACAGGAGACGCTCAAATTATAGACAGTAGGAAGACTCAGTCTTCCTGTACTTAAGTCGGCATTGTGACTCTTATATTTAATTCCGACGCAATTTCTGTGTTTCATCGTCACTGTGAAGGTCCAAGGGATACAGTAAACCTGCAGAGGTGCATCGGAATGTAAAACTGGTGACACAGGAAACGCTCAAAACATAGACAGTAGGAAGACTCAGTCTTCCTGTACTTATGTCGGCATTGTGTCTATTATATTTACTTACGATGTAATTTCTGTGTTTCAATAATGGGAAGGTGCAAGGGATACAGTAAACCTGCAGAGGTGCATCGGAATGTAAAACTGGTGACACAGAAAACGCTCAAAACATAGACCTTAAGAAGACTCAGTTTTCTTGTACTTAAGTCGGCGTTGTGTCTCTTATATTTAATTCCGATGCAATTTCTGTGTTTCATCGCCAATGGGAAGATTCAAGGGACGTAGTAAACCTGCAGAGGTGCATCGGAATTTAAAACTGGTGACACTGGAAACGCTCAAAACATAGACCGTCAGAAGACTCAGTTTTCTTGTACTTAAGTCGGCGTTGTGTCTCTTATATTAAATTTCGATGCAATTTCTGTGTTTGATCTTCGCTGTGAAGGTCCAAGGGACACAGTAAACCTGCAGAGGCGCATCGGAATGTAAAACTGGTGACACAGGAAACGCTCAAAACAAAGACTGTAGGAAGACTCAGTCTTCCTGTACTTCAGTCGGCATTGTGTCTCTTACATTTAATTCCGATGCCATTTCTGTGTTTCATCGCCAATGGGAAGGTCCAAGGGATACAGTAAACCTGCAGAGGTGCAACGGAATGTAAAACTGTTGACACAGGACACGCTCAAAACATAGACAGTAGGAAGACTCAGTCTTCCTATACTTATGTCGGAATGGTGTCTCTTATATTTAATTCCGATGCAATTTCTGTGTTTCATCATCAATGGGAAGGTCCAATGGATACAGTAAACCTGCAGAGGTGGATCGGAATGTAAAACTGGTGACACGGGAAACGCTCAAAACATGGATTTTAAGAAGACTCAGTTTTCTGGTACTTAAGTCGGCGTTGTGTCTCTTATATTAAATTCCGATGCAATTTCTGTGTTTCATCGTCGCTGTGAAGGTCCAAGGGACACAGTAAACCTGCAGAGGCGCATCGGAATGTAAAACTGGTGACACAGGAAACGCTCAAAACATAGACTGTAGGAAGACTCAGTCTTCCTGTACTTCAGTCGGCATTGTGTCTCTTATATTTAATTCCGATGCAATTTTTGTGTTTTTTCGGCAATGGGAATGTCCAAGGGATACAGTAAACCTGCAGAGGTGCATTGGAATGTAAAACTGGTGACACAGGAAACGCTCAAATCATAGACCGTAAGAAGACTCAGTCTTCTTGTACTTAAGTCGGCGTTGTGTCTCTTATATTTAATTCCGATGCAATGTCTGTGTTTCATCGTCAATGGAAGGTCCAACGGATACAGTAAACCAGCAGAGGTGCATCGGAAAGTCAAACTGGTGACACAGGAAACGCTCAAAACATAGACAATAGAAAGACACACTCTTCCTGTACTTATGTCGACATTGTGTAATTCCGATGTATTTTCTGTGTTTCATCGTCAATGGGAAAGTCGAAGGGAAATAGTATACCTGCAGAGGTGCATCGGAATATAAATCTGGTGACACAGGAGACGCTCAAATTATAGACAGTAGGAAGACTCAGTCTTCCTGTACTTAAGTCGGCATTGTGACTCTTATATTTAATTCCGATGCAATTTCTGTGTTTCATCGTCACTGTGAATGTTCAAGGGATACAGTAAACATGCAGAAGTGCATCGGAATGTAAAACTGGTGACACAGGAAACGCTCAAAACATAGACATTAGGAAGACTCAGTCTTCCTGTACTTAAGACGTCATTGTGTCTCTTATATTTAATTCAGATGCAATTTCAGTGTTTCATCGCCATTGGGAAGGTCCAAGGGACACAGTAAACGTGCGTAGGGGCATCGGAATGTAAAACTGGTGACACTGGAAACGCTCAAAACATAGACCGTAAGAAGACTCAGTTTTCTTGTACTTAAGTCGTCGTTGTGTCTCTTATACTTAATTCCGATGTACGTTCTGTGTTTCTTCGTCAATGGGAAGGTCCAATGGATAGAGTAAACCTGCAGAGTCGCAGGGGAATGTAAAACTTGTGACACTGTAAACGCTCAAAACATAGACAGTAGGAAGACTCAATGTTGCTGTACTTAAGTCCGCATTGTGTCTCTTATATTTTATTCCGATGCAATTTCTGTGTTTCATCGTCAATGGGAAGATCCAAGGCATACAGTAAACCTGAAGAAGTGCATCGGAATGTAAAACTAGTGACACAGGAATCGCTCAAAGCATAGACAGTAGGAAGACTCAGCCTTCCTCTTCTTATGTCGGCATTGTGTCTCTTATATTTAATTCCGATGCTATTTCTGTCTTTCATCGTCAATGGGAATGTCCAATGGATACAGTAAACCTGCAGAGGTGCATCGGAATGTAAAACTGGTGAGACAGGAAGCGTTCAACTCATAGAGCGTAAGAAGACTCTGTTTTCTTGTACTTAAGTCGGCATTGTGTCTCTTATATTTCATACCGATGCAATTTCTGTGTTTCACCATCACTGTGAAGATCCAAGGGATACAGTAAACCTGCAGAGGTGCATCAAAATATAAAACTGATGACACAGGATATGCTCAAAACGTAGACAGTAGGAAGACTCAGCCTTCCTGTTCTTAAGTCGGCATTGTGTCTCTTATATTTAATTCCGACGCCATTTCTGTGTTTCATCACCAATGGGAAGGTCCAAGGGATACAGTAAACATGCAGAAGTGCATCGTAATGTAAAACTGGTGACACAGGAAACGCTCAAAACATGGACAGTAGGAAGACTCAGTCTTCCTGTACTTAAGACGTCATTGTGTCTCTTATATTTAATTCTGCTGCAATTTCTGTGTTTCATCGCCATTTGGAAGGTCCAAGGGACACAGTAAACTTGCTGAGGAGCATCGAAATGTAAAACTGGTGACACTGGAAACGCTCAAAACATAGACCGTAAGAAGACTCAGTTTTCTTGTACTTAAGTCGTCGTTGTGTCTCTTCTGTTTAATTCCGATGCAATATCTGTGTTTCATCCTCAATATGAAAGTCGAAGGGAAACAGTATACCTGCAGAGGTGCATCGGAATGTAAAACTGGTGACACAGGAAACGCTCAAAACATTGACAGTAGGAAGACTCAGTCTTGCTGTACTTATGTCGGAATTGTGTCTATTATATTTACTTACGATGTAATTTCTGTGTTTCAATGTCAATGGGAAGGTGCAAGGGATACAGTAAACCTGCAGAAGTGCATCGGAATGTAAAACTGGTGACACAGAAAACGCTCAAAACATAGACCATAAGAAGACTCAGTTTTCTGGTACTTAACTCGACGTTGTGCCTCTTATATTTAATTCCGATGCAATTTCTGTGTTTTGCGTCAATGGGAAGGTCCAGGGGATACAGTAAACCTGCAGAGGTGCATTGGAATGTAAAACTGGTGACACAGGAAACGCTCAAATCATAGACCGTAAGAAGACTCAGTTTTCTTGTACTTAAGTCGGCGTTGTGTCTCTTATATTTAATTCCGATGCCATTTCTGTGTTTCATCGTCAATGGAAGCTCCAATGGATACAGTAAACTTGCAGAGGTGCTTCGGAATGTAAAACTGGTGACACAGGAAACGCTCAAAACATAGACAATAGAAAGACACACTCTTCCTGTACTTAAGTCGACATTGTGTCTCTTATATTTAATTCCGATGCAATTACTGTGTTTCATCGTCAATGGGAAAGTCGAAGGGAAACAGTATACCTGCAGAGGTGCATCGGAATTTAAAACTGGTGACACAGGAGACGCATAAAACATAGACAGTAGGAAGACTCAGTCTTCCTGTACTTAAGTCGGCATTGTGTCTCTTATATTTAATTCCGATGCAATTTCTGTGTTTCATCGTCACTGTGAAGGTCCAAAGGATACAGTAAACATGCAGAGGTGCATCGGAATGTAAAACTGGTGACACAGGAAACGCTCAAAACATAGACAGTAGGAAGACTCAGTCTTCCTGTACTTAAGACGTCATTGTGTCTCTTATATTTAATTCTGATGCAATTTCTGTGTTACATCGTCAATGGGAAGGTCCAAGGGATACAGTAAACCTGCAGAGGTGCATCGGAATGTAAAACTGGTGACACAGGAAACGCTCAAAACACAGACAGTAGGAAGACTCAGTCTTCCTGTACTTATGTCGGCATTGTGTCTATTATATTTACTTACGATGTAATTTCTGTGTTTCAATAATGGGAAGGTGCAAGGGATACAGTACACCTGCAGAGGTGCATCGGAATGTAAAACTGGTGACACAGAAAACGCTCAAAACATAGACCTTAAGAAGACTCATTTTTCTGGTACTTAAGTCGGCGTTGTGCCTATTATATTTAATTCCGATGCAATTTCTGTGTTTTTGCGTCAATGGGAAGGTCCAGGGGATACAGTAAACCTGCAGAGGTGCATTGGAATGTAAAACTGGTGACACAGGAAACGCTCAAATCATAGACCGTAAGAAGACTCAGTTTTCTTGTACTTAAGTCGGCGTTGTGTCTCTTATATTTAATTCCGATGCAATTTCTGTGTTTCATCGTCAATGGAAGCTCCAATGGATACAGTAAACCAGCAGAGGTGCATCGGAATGTAAAACTGGTGACACAGGAAACGCTCAAAACATAGTCAATAGAAAGACACCCTCTTCCTGTACTTAAGTCGACATTGTGTCTCTTATATTTAATTCCGATGCAATTTCTGTGTTTCATCGTCAATGGGAAAGTCGAAGGGAAACAGTATACCTGCAGAGGTGCATCGGAATTTAAAACTGGTGACACAGGAGACGCCCAAATCATAGACAGTAGGAAGACTCAGTCTTCCTGTACTTAAGTCGGCATTGTGACTCTTATATTTAATTCCGATGCAATTTCTGTGTTTCATCGTCACTGTGAAGGTCCAAGGGATACAGTAAACATGCAGAGGTGCATCGGAATGTAAAACTGGTGACACAGGAAACGCTCAAAACATAGACAGTAGGAAGACTCAGTCTTCCTGTCCTTAAGACGTTATTGTGTCTCTTATATTTAATTCCGATGCAATTTCTGTGTTTCATCGCCAATGGGAAGGTCCAAGGGACACAGTAAACCTGCAGAGGTGTATCGGAATGTAAAACTGGTGATACTGGAAACGCTCAAAACATAGACCGTAAGAAGACTCAGTTCTCTTGTACTTAAGTCGTCGTTGTGTCTCTTATACTTAATTCCGATGTAAGTTCTGTGTTTCATCGTCAATGGGAAGGTCAAATGGATAGAGTAAACCTGCAGAGTCGCATGGGAATGTAAAACTTGTGACACAGGAAACGCTCAAAACATAGACAGTAGGAAGACTCAGCCTTCCTCTTCTTAAGTCGGCATTGTGTCTCTTATATTTAATACCGATGCTATTTCTGTGTTTCATCGACAATGGTAACGTCCAATGGATACAGTAAACCTGCAGAGGTGCATCGGAATGTAAAACTGGTGACACAGGACACGCTCAAAACATAGACCGTCAGAAGACTCAGTTTTCTTGTACTTAAGTCGGCGTTGTGTTTCTTATATTAAATTCCGATGCAATTTCTGTGTTTCATCGTCGCTGTGAAGGTCCAAGGGACACAGTGAACCTGCAGAGGCGCATCGGAATGTAAAACTGGAGACACAGGAAACGCTCAAAACAAAGACTGTAGGAAGACTCAGTCTTCCTGTACTTCAGTCGGCATTGGGTCTCTTATATTTAATTCCGATGCCATTTCTGTGTTTCATCGCCAATGGGAAGGTCCAAGGGATACAGTAAACCTGCAAATGTAAAACTGTTGACACAGGACACGCTCAAAACATAGACAGTAGGAAGACTCAGTCTTCCTATACTTATGTCGGAATGTTGTCTCTTATATTTAATTCCGATGCAATTTCTGTGTTTCATCATCAATGGGAATGTCCAAGGGATACAGTAAACCTGCAGAGGTGCATTGGAATGTAAAACTGGTGACACACGAAACGCTCAAATCATAGACCGTAAGAAGACTCAGTCTTCTTGTACTTAAGTCGGCGTTGTGTCTCTTATATTTAATTCCGATGCAATGTCTGTGTTTCATCGTCAATGGAAGGTCCAACGGATACAGTAAACCAGCAGAGGTGCATCGGAATGTCAAACTGGTGACACAGGAAACGCTCAAAACATAGACAATAGAAAGATACATTCTTCCTGTACTTATGTCGACATTGTGTAATTCCGATGCATTTTCTGTGTTTCATCGTCAATGGGAAAGTCGAAGGGAAATAGTATACCTGCAGAGGTGCATCGGAATATAAAACTGGTGACACAGGAGACGCTCAAATTATAGACAGTAGGAAGACTCAGTCTTCCTGTACTTAAGTCGGCATTGTGACTCTTATATTTAATTCCGATGCAATTTCTGTGTTTCATCGTCACTGTGAATGTTCAAGGGATACAGTAAACATGCAGAAGTGCATCGGAATGTAAAACTGGAAACGCTCAAAACATAGACATTAGGAAGACTCAGTCTACCTGTACTTAAGACGTCATTGTGTCTCTTATATTTAATTCAGATGCAATTTCAGTGTTTCATCGCCATTGGGAAGGTCCAAGGGACACGGTAAACGTGCGTAGGGGCATCGGAATGTAAAACTGGTGACACTGGAAACGCTCAAAACATAGACCGTAAGAAGACTCAGTTTTCTTGTACTTAAGTCGTCGTTGTGTCTCTTATACTTAATTCCGATGTAAGTTCTGTGGTTCATCGTCAATGGGAAGGTCCAATGGATAGGGTAAACCTGCAGAGTCGCATGGGAATGTAAAACTGGTGACACTGGAAACGCTCAAAACTTAGACCGTAAGAAGACTCAGTTTTCTTGTACTTAAGTCGTCGTTGTGTCTCTTCTATTTAATTCCGATGCAATATCTGTGTTTCATCCTCAATGGGAAAGTCGAAGGGAAACAGTATACCTGCAGAGGTGCATCGGAATGTAAAACTGGTGACACTGTAAACGCTCAAAACATAGACAGTAGGAAGACTCAATGTTCCTGTACTTAAGTCGGCATTGTGTCTCTTATATTTTATTCCGATGCAATTTCTGTGTTTCATCGTCAATGGGAAGATCCAAGGCATACAGTAAACCTGCAGAAGTGCATCGGAATGTAAAACTAGTGACACAGGAATCGCTCAAAACATAGACAGTAGGAAGACTCAGCCTTCCTCTTCTTATGTCGGCATTGTGTCTCTTATATTTAATTCCGATGCTATTACTGTCTTCCATCGTCAATGGGAACGTCCAATGGATACAGTAAACCTGCAGAGGTGCATCGGAATGTAAAACTGCTGACACAGGAAGCGTTCAAATCATAGAGCGTAAGAAGACTCAGTTTTCTTGTACTTAAGTCGGCATTGTGTCTCTTATATTTCATACCGATGCAATTTCTGTGTTTCACCATCACTGTGAAGATCGAAGGGATACAGTAAACCTGCAGAGGTGCATCTAATTGTAAATCTGATGACACAGGAAATGCTCAAAACGTAGACAGTAGGAAGACTCAGCCTTCCTGTTCTTAAGTCGGCATTGTGTCTCTTATATTTAATTCCGACGCCATTTCTGTGTTTCATCACCAATGGGAAGGTCCAAGGGACACAGTAAACCTGCTGAGGGGCATTGGAATGTAAAACTGGTGACACTGGAAACGCTCAAAACATAGACCGTAAGAAGACTCAGTTTTCTTGTACTTAAGTCGTCGTTGTGTCTCTTCTATTTAATTCCGATGCAATATCTGTGTTTCATCGCCATTTGGAAGGTCCAAGGGACACAGTAAACCTGCTGAGGGGCATTGGAATGTAAAACTGGTGACACTGGAAACGCTCAAAACATAGACCGTAAGAAGACTCAGTTTTCTTGTACTTAAGTCGTCGTTGTGTCTCTTCTATTTAATTCCGATGCAATATCTGTGTTTCATCCTCAATGGGAAAGTCGAAGGGAAACAGTATACCTGCAGAGGTGCATCGGAATGTAAAACTGGTGACACAGGAAACGCTCAAAACATAGACAGTAGGAAGACTCAGTCTTCCTGTACTTATGTCGGCATTGTGTCTATTATATTTACTTACGATGTAATTTCTGTGTTTCAATAACAATGGGAAGGTGCAAGGGATACAGTAAACCTGCAGAAGTGCATCGGAATGTAAAACTGGTGACACAGAAAACGCTCAAAACATAGACCTTAAGAAGACTCAGTTTTCTGGTACTTAACTCGGCGTTGTGCCTCTTATATTTAATTCCGATGCAATTTCTGTGTTTTTGCGTCAATGGGAAGGTCCAGGTGATACAGTAAACCTACAGAGGTGCATTTGAATGTAAAACTGGTGACACAGGAAACGCTCAAACCATAGACCGTAAGAAGACTCAGTTTTCTTGTACTTAAGTCGGCGTTGTGTCTCTTATATTTAATTCCGATGCCATTTCTGTGTTTCATCGTCAATGGAAGCTCCAATGGATACAGTAAACTTGCAGAGGTGCATCGGAATGTAAAACTGGTGACACAGGAAACGCTCAAAACATAGACAATAGATAGACACACTCTTCCAGTACTTAAGTCGACATTGTGTCTCTTATATTTAATTCCGATGCAATTTCTGTGTTTCATCGTCAATGGGAAAGTCGAAGGGAAACAGTATACCTGCAGAGGTGCATCGGAATTTAAAACTGGTGACACAGGAGACGCCCAAAACATAGACAGTAGGAAGACTCAGTCTTCCTGTACTTAAGTCGGCATTGTGTCTCTTATATTTAATTCCGATGCAATTTCTGTGTTTCATCGTCACTGTGAAGGTCCAAAGGATACAGTAAATATGCAGAGGTGCATCGGAATGTAAAACTGGTGACACAGGAAACGCTCAAAACATAGACAGTAGGAAGACTCAGACTTCCTGTACTTAACACGTCATTGTGTCTCTTATATTTAATTCTGATGCAATTTCTGTGTTAAATCGTCAATGGGAAGGTCCAAGGGATACAGTAAACCTGCAGAGGTGCGTCAGAATGTAAAACTGGTGACACTGGAAACGCTCAAAACATAGACCGTAAGAAGACTCAGTTTTCTTGTACTTAAGTCGGCGTTGTGTCTCTTATACTTAATTCCGATGTAAGTTCTGTGGTTCATCGTCAATGGGAAGGTCCAATGGATAGAGTAAACCTGCAGAGTCGCATGGGAATGTAAAACTGGTGACACTGGAAACGCTCAAAACATAGACCGTAAGAAGACTCAGTTTTCTTGTACTTAAGTCGTCGTTGTGTCTCTTCTATTTAATTCCGATGCAATATCTGTGTATCATCCTCAATGGGAAAGTCGAAGGGAAACAGTATACCTGCAGAGGTGCATCGGAATGTAAAACTGGTGACACTGTAAACGCTCAAAACATAGACAGTAGGAAGACTCAATGTTCCTGTACTTAAGTCGGCATTGTGTCTCTTATATTTTATTCCGATGCAATTTCTGTGTTTCATCGTCAATGGGAAGATCCAAGGCATACAGTAAACCTGCAGAAGTGCATCGGAATGTAAAACTAGTGACACAGGAATCGCTCAAAACATAGACAGTAGGAAGACTCAGTCTTCCTGTACTTAAGACGTCATTGTGTATCTTATATTTAATTCCGATGCAATTTCTGTGTTTCATCGCCATTTGGAAGTTCCAAGGGACACAGTAAACCTGCTGAGGGGCATTGGAATGTAAAACTGGTGACACTGGAAACGCTCAAAACATAGACCGTAAGAAGACTCAGTTTTCTTGTACTTAAGTCGTCGTTGTGTCTCTTCTATTTAATTCCGATGCAATATCTGTGTTTCATCCTCAATGGGAAAGTCGAAGGGAAACAGTATACCTGCAGAGGTGCATCGGAATGTAAAACTGGTGACACAGGAAACGGTCAAAACATAGACAGTAGGAAGACTCAGTCTTCCTGTACTTATGTCGGCATTGTGTCTATTATATTTACTTACGATGTAATTTCTGTGTTTCAATAACAATGGGAAGGTGCAAGGGATACAGTAAACCTGCAGAAGTGCATCGGAATGTAAAACTGGTGACACAGAAAACGCTCAAAACATAGACCTTAAGAAGACTCAGTTTTCTGGTACTTAACTCGGCGTTGTGCATCTTATATTTAATTCCGATGCAATTTCTGAGTTTTTGCGTCAATGGGAAGGTCCAGGTGATACAGTAAACCTACAGAGGTGCATTTGAATGTAAAACTGGTGACACAGGAAACGCTCAAATCATAGACCGTAAGAAGACTCAGTTTTCTTGTACTTAAGTCGGCGTTGTGTCTCTTATATTTAATTCCGATGCCATTTCTGTGTTTCATCGTCAATGGAAACTCCAATGGATACAGTAAACTTGCAGAGGTGCATCGGAATGTAAAACTGGTGACACAGGAAACGCTCAAAACATAGACAATAGATAGACACACTCTTCCAGTACTTAAGTCGACATTGTGTCTCTTATATTTAATTCCGATGCAATTTCTGTGTTTCATCGTCAATGGGAAAGTCGAAGGGAAACAGTATACCTGCAGAGGTGCATCGGAATTTAAAACTGGTGACACAGGAGACGCCCAAAACATAGACAGTAGGAAGACTCAGTCTTCCTGTACTTAAGTCGGCATTGTGTCTCTTATATTAAATTCCGATGCAATTTCTGTGTTTCATCGTCACTGTGAAGGTCCACAGGATACAGTAAACATGCAGAGGTGCATCGGAATGTAAAACTGGTGATACAGGAAACGCTCAAAACATAGACAGTAGGAAGACTCAGACTTCCTGTACTTAACACGTCATTGTGTCTCTTATATTTAATTCTGATGCAATTTCTGTGTTAAATCGTCAATGGGAAGGTCCAAGGGATACAGTAACTCTGCAGAGGTGCATCGGAATGTAAAACTGGTGACACAGGAAGCGCTCATAACATAGACCCTATGAAGACTCAGGTTTTCTTGTACTTAAGTCGGCATTGTGTCTTTTATATTTAATTCCGATGCAATTTCTGTGTTTCATCGTCACTGTGAAGGTCCAAGGGATACAGTAAACCTGCAGAGGTGCATCGGAATGTAAAACTGGTGACACAGGAAACGCTCAAAACATAGACAGTAGGAAGACTCAGTCTTCCTGTACTTACGTCGTCGTTGTGTCTCTTATACTTAATTCCGATGTAAGTTCTGTGTTTCATCGTCAATGGGAAGGTCCAATGGATAGAGTAAAGCTGCAGAGTCGC
The DNA here is from genome assembly GCF_023898315.1 of Schistocerca nitens. Taxonomy (NCBI): domain Eukaryota; kingdom Metazoa; phylum Arthropoda; class Insecta; order Orthoptera; family Acrididae; genus Schistocerca; species Schistocerca nitens. The sequence continues at coordinate 765,847,379 of NC_064619.1, forward strand.
ATGGGACTGTAAAAATTTGTGACTCTGTAAACGCTCAAAACATAGACAGTAAGAAGAGTCAATGTTCCTGTACTTAAGTCGGCATTGTGTCTCTTATATTTAATTCCGATGCAATTTCTGTGTTTCATCGTCAATGGGGAGATCCAAGGCATACAGTAAACATGCAGAAGTGCATCGGAATGTAAAACTAGTGACACAGGACACGCTCAAACATAGACAGTAGGAAGACTCAGTCTTCCTATACTTATGTCGGCATGGTGTCTCTTATATTTAATTCCGATGCAATTTCTTTGTTTCATCATCAATGGGAGGGTCCAATGGATACAGTAAACCTGCAGAGGTGGATCGGAATGTAACACTGGTGACACGGAAAACGCTCAAAACATAGAACTTAAGAAGACTCAGTTTTCTGGTACTTAAGTCGGCGTTGTGTCTCTTATATTTAATTCCGATGCAATTTTTGTGTTTTTTCGTCAATGGGAAGGTCCAAGTTATACAGTAAACCAGCGGAGGTGCATTGGAATGTAAAACTGGTGACACAGGAAACGCTCAAATCATAGACCGTAAGAAGACTCAGTTTTCTTGTACTTAAGTGGTCGTTGTGCCTCTTCTATTTAATTCCGATGCAATTTCTGTGTTTCATCGTCAATGGGAAAGTCGAAGGGAAACAGTATACCTGCAGAGGTGCATCGGAATGTAAAACTGGTGACACAGGAGACGCTCAAAGCATAGAGAGTAGGAAGACTCAGTCTTCCTGTACTTAAGTCGGCATTGTGTCTCTTATATTCAATTCCGATGCAATTTCTGTGTTTCATCGTCACTGGGAAGGTCCAAGAGATACAGTAAACATGCAGAGGTGCATTGGAATGTAAAACTGGTGACACAGGAAACGCTCAAAACATAGACAGTAGGAAGACTCAGTCTTCCTGTACTTAAGACGTCATTGTGTCTCTTATATTTAATTCCGATGCAATTTCTGTGTTTCATCGCCAATGGGAAGATTCAAGGGACGTAGTAAACCTGCAGAGGTGCATCGGAATTTAAAACTGGTGACACTCGAAACGCTCAAAACATAGACCGTAAGAAGACTCAGTTTTCTTGTACTTAAGTCGGCGTTGTGTCTCTTATATTAAATTCCGATGCAATTTCTGTGTTTCATCGTCGCTGTGAAGGTCCAAGGGATACAGTAAACCTGCAGAGGCGCATCGGAATGTAAAACTGGTGACACAGGAAACGGTCAAAACATAGACAGTAGGAAGACTCAGTCTTCCTGTACTTCAGTCGGCATTGTGTCTCTTATATTTAATTCCGATGCCATTTCTGTGTTTCATCGCCAATGGGAAGGTCCAACGGATACAGTAAACCTGCAGAGGTGCATCGGAATGTAAAACTGTTGACACAGGACACGCTCAAAACATAGACAGTAGGAAGACTCAGTCTTCCTATACTTATGTCGGAATGGTGTCTCTTATATTTAATTCCGATGCAATTTCTGTGTTTCATCATCAATGGGAAGGTCCAAGGGATACAGTAAACCTGCAGAGGTGCATTGGAATGTAAAACTGGTGACACTGGAAACGCTCAAATCATAGACCGTAAGAAGACTCAGTCTTCTTGTACTTAAGTCGGCGTTGTGTCTCTTATATTTAATTCCGATGCAATGTCTGTGTTTCATCGTCAATGGAAGGTCCAACGGATACAGTAAACCAGCAGAGGTGCATCGGAATGTCAAACTGGTGACACAGGAAACGCTCAAAACATAGACAATAGAAAGGCACACTCTTCCTGTACTTATGTCCACATTGTGTAATTCCGATGCATTTTCTGTGTTTCATCGTCAATGGGAAAGTCGAAGGGAAATAGTATACCTGCAGAGGTGCATCGGAATATAAGTCTGGTGACACAGGAGACGCTCAAATTATAGACAGTAGGAAGACTCAGTCTTCCTGTACTTAAGTCGGCATTGTGACTCTCATATTTAATTCCGATGCAATTTCTGTGTTTCATCGTCACTGTGAATGTTCAAGGGATAACGTAAACATGCAGAAGTGCATCGGAATGTAATACTGGTGACACAGGAAACGCTCGAAACATAGACAGTAGGAAGACTCAGTCTTCCTGTACTTAAGACGTCATTGTGTCTCTTATATTTAATTCAGATGAAATTTCTGTGTTTCATCGTCAATGGGAAGGTCCAATGGATAGTGTAAACCTGCAGAGTCCAATGGGAATGTAAAACTTGTGACACTGTAAACGCTCAAAACATGGACAATAGGAAGACCCAATGTTCCTGTACTTAAGTCGGCATTGTGTCTCTTATATTTAATTCCGATGCAATTTCTGTGTTTCATCGTCAATGGGAAGATCCAAGGCATACAGTAAACCTGCAGAAGTGCATCGGAATGTAAAACTAGTGACACAGGAATCGCTCAAAACATAGACAGTAGGAAGACTCAGCCTTCCTCTTCTTAAGTCAGCATTGTGTATCTTATATTTAATTCCGATGCTATTTCTGTCTTTCATCGTCAATGGGAACGTCCAATGGATACAGTAAACCTGCAGAGGTGCATCGGAATGTAAAACTGGTGACACAGGAAGCGTTCAAATCATAGAGCGTAAGAAGACTCAGTTTTCTTGTACTTAAGTCGGCATTGTGTCTCTTATATTTAATACCGATGCAATTTCTGTGTTTCACCATCACTGTGAAGATCCAAGGGATACAGTAAACCTGCAGAGGTGCATCGGAATGTAAAACTGGTGACACATGAAACGCTCAAAACATAGACATTAGGAAGACTCAGTCTTCCTGTACTTAAGACGTCATTGTGTCTCTTATATTTAATTCTGATGCAATTTCTGTGTTACATCGACAATAGGATGGTCCAAGGGATACAGTAACCCTGCAGAGGTGCATCGGAATGTAAAACTAGTGACACAGAAAACGCTCAAAACATAGACCTTTAGAAGACTCAGTTTTCTGGTACTTAAGTCAGCGTTGTGTCTCTTATATTTAATTCCGATGCAATTTCTGTGTTTTTGCGTCAATGGGAAGGTCCAGGGGATACAGTAAACCTGCAGAGGTGCATCGGAATGTAAAACTGGTGACACAGAAAACGCTCAAAACATAGACCTTCAGAAGATTCAGTTTTCTGGTACTTAAGTCGGCGTTGTGCCTCTTATATTTAATTTCGATGCAATTTCTGTGTTTTTGCGTCAATGGGAAGGTCCAGGGGATACAGTAAACCTGCAGAGGTGCATTGGAATGTAAAACTGGTGACACAGGAAACGCTCAAATCATAGACCGTAAGAAGACTCAGTTTTCTTGTACTTAAGACGGCGTTGTGTCTCTTATATTTAATTCCGATGCAATTTCTGTGTTTCATCGTCAATGGAAGCTCCAATGGATACAGTAAACCAGCAGAGGTGCTTCGGAATATAAAACTGGTGACACAGGAAACGCTCAAAACATAGACAATAGAAAGACACACTCTTCCTGTACTTAAGTCGACATTGTGTCTCTTATATTTAATTCCGATGCAATTTCTGTGTTTCATCGTCAATGGGAAAGTCGAAGGGAAACAGTATACCTGCAGAGGTGCATCGGAATTTAAAACAAGTGACACAGGAGACGCCCAAAACATAGACAGTAGGAAGACTCAGTGTTCCTGTACTGAAGTCGGCATTGTGTCACTTATATTTAATTCCGATGCAATTTCTGTGTTTCATCGTCACTGTGAAGGTCCAAGGGACACAGTAAACCTGCAGAGGTGTATCGGAATGTAACACTGGTGATACTGGAAACGCTCAAAACATAGACCGTAAGAAGACTCAGTTTTCTTGTACTTAAGTCGTCGTTGTGTCTCTTATACTTAATTCCGATGTAAGTTTTGTGTTTCATCGTCAATGGGAAGGTCCAATGGATAGAGTAAACCTGCAGAGTCGCATGGGAATGTAAAACTTGTGACACTGTAAACGCTCAAAACATAGACAGTAGGAAGACTCAATGTTCCTGCATTTAAGTCGGCATTGTGTCTCTTATATTTAATTCCGATGCAATTTCTGTGTTTCATCGTCAATGGGAAGATCCAAGGCATACAGTAAACCTGCAGAGGCGCATCGGAATGTAAAACTAGTGACACAGGACACGCTCAAAATATAGACAGTAGGAAGACTCAGCCTTCATGTTCTTAAGTCGGCATTGTGTCTCTTATATTTAATTCCGATGCTATTTCTGTGTTTCATCGTCAATGAGAACGTCCAATGGATACAGTAAACCTGCAGAGGTGCATCGGAAAGTAAAACTGGTGACACAGAATGCGTTCAAATCATAGAGCGTAAGAAGACTCAGTTTTCTTGTACTTAAGTCGGCATTGTGTCTCTTATATTTAATTTCGATGCAATTTCTGTGTTTCATCATCAATGGGAGGGTCCAATGGATACAGTAAATCTGCAGATGTGGATCGGAATGTAACACTGGTGACACGGAAAACGCTCAAAACATACCTTAAGAAGACTCAGTTTTCTGGTACTTAACTCGGCGTTGTGCCTCTTATATTTAATTCCGATGCAATTTCTGTGTTTCATCGTCAATGGGAAGATCCAAGGCATACAGTAAACCTGCAGAGGCGCATCGGAATGTAAAACTAGTGACACAGGACACGCTCAAAATATAGACAGTAGGAAGACTCAGCCTTCATGTTCTTAAGTCGGCGTTGTGTCTCTTATATTTAATGCCGATGCAATTTTTGTGTTTTTTCGTCAATGGGAAGGTCCAAGTTATACAGTAAACCTGCGGAGGTGCATTGGAATGTAAAACTGGTGACACAGGAAACGCTCAAATCATAGACCGTAAGAAGACTCAGTTTTCTTGTACTTAAGTGGTCGTTGTGCCTCTTCTATCTATTTCCGATGCAATTTCTGTGTTTCATCGCCAATGGAAATATTCAAGGGACGCAGTAAACCTGCAGAGGTGCATCGGAATTTAAAACTGGTGACACAGAAAACGCTCAAAACATAGACCTTAAGAAGACTCAGTTTTCTAGTACTTAACTCGGCGTTGTGCCTCTTATATTTAATTCCGATGCAATTTCTGTGTTTCATCGCCATTTGGAAGGTCCAAGGGACACAGTAAACCTGCTGAGGGGCATCGAAATGTAAAACTGGTGACACTGGAAACGCTCAAAACATAGACCGTAAGAAGACTCAGTTTTCTTGTACTTAAGTCGTCGTTGTGTCTCTTCTATTTAATTCCGATGCAATATCTGTTTTTCATCCTCAATGGGAAAGTCGAAGGGAAACAGTATACCTGCAGAGGTGCATCGGAATGTAAAACTGGTGACACAGGAAACGCTCAAAACATAGACAGTAGGAAGACTCAGACTTCCTGTACTTAAGACGTCATTGTGTCTCTTATATTTAATTCTGATGCAATTTCTGTGTTACATCGTCAATGGGAAGGTCCAAGGGATACAGTAACTCTGCAGAGGTGCATCGGAATGTAAAACTGGTGACACAGGAAGCACTCATAGCATAGACCCTTTGAAGACTCAGGTTTTCTTGTACTTAAGTCGGCATTGTGTCTTTTATATTTAATTCCGATGCAATTTCTGTGTTTCATCGTCACTGTGAAGGTCCAAGGGATACAGTAAACCTGCAGAGGTGCATCGGAATGTAAAACTGGTGACACAGGAAACGCTCAAAACATAGACAGTAGGAAGACTCAGCCTTCCTGTACTTATGTCGGCATTGTGTCTATTATATTTACTTACGATGTAATTTCTGTGTTTCAATAATGGGATGGTGCAAGGGATACAGTAAACCTGCAGAGGTGCATCGGAATGTAAAACTGGTGACACAGAAAACGCTCAAAACATAGACCTTAAGAAGACTCATTTTTCTGGTACTTAAGTCGGCGTTGTGCCTCTTATATTTAATTCCGATGCAATTTCTGTGTTTTTGCGTCAATGGGAAGGTCCAGGGGATACAGTAAACCTGCAGAGGTGTATCGGAATGTAAAACTGGTGACACAGGAAACGCTCAAATCATAGACCGTAAGAAGACTCAGTGTTCTTGTACTTAAGTCGGCGTTGTGTCTTTTATATTTAATTCCGATGCAATTTCTGTGTTTCATCGTCAATGGAAGCTCCAATGGATACAGTAAACCAGCAGAGGTGCATCGGAATGTAAAACTGGTGACACAGGAAACGCTCAAAACATAGTCAATAGAAAGACACACTCTTCCTGTACTTAAGTCGACATTGTGTCTCTTATATTTAATTCCGATGCAATTTCTGTGTTTCATCGTCAATGGGAAATTCGAAGGGAAACAGTATACCTGCAGAGGTGCATTGGAATTTAAAACTGGTGACAGAGGAAACGCTCAAAACATAGACAGTAGGAAGACTCAGTCTTCCTGTCCTTAAGACGTTATTGTGTCTCTTATATTTAATTCCGATGCAATTTCTGTGTTTCATCGCCAATGGGAAGGTCCAAGGGACACAGTAAACCTGCAGAGGTGTATCGGAATGTAAAACTGGTGATACTGGAAACGCTCAAAACATAGACCGTAAGAAGACTCAGTTCTCTTGTACTTAAGTCGTCGTTGTGTCTCTTATACTTAATTCCGATGTAAGTTCTGTGTTTCATCGTCAATGGGAAGGTCCAATGGATAGAGTAAAGCTGCAGAGTCGCATGGGACTGTAAAAATTTGTGACACTGTAAACGCTCAAAACATAGACAGTAGGAAGAGTCAATGTTCCTGTACTTAAGTCGGCATTGTGTCTCTTATATTTGATTCCGATGCAATTTTTGTGTTTCATCGTCAATGGGGAGATCCAAGGCATACAGTAAACCTGCAGAAGTGCATCGGAATGTATAACTAGTGACACAGGAAACGCTCAAAACATAGACAGTAGGAAGACTCAGCATTCCTCTTCTTAAGTCGGCATTGTGTCTCTTATATTTAATTCCGATGCTATTTCTGTGTTTCATCGTCAATAAGAACGTCCAATGGATGCAGTAAACCTGCAGAGGTGCATCGGAATGTAAAACTGGTGACACAGGAAGCGTTCAAATCATAGAGCGTAAGAAGACTCAGTTTTCTTGTACTTAAGTCGGCATTGTGTCTCTTATATTTAATTCCGATGCAATTTCTGTGTTTCACCATCACTGTGAAGATCCAAGGGATACAGTAAACCTGCAGAGGTGCATCAAAATGTAAAACTGATGACACAGGAAATCCTCAAAACGTAGACAGTAGGAAGACTCAGCCTTCCTGTTCTTAAGTCGGCATTGTGTCTCTTATATTTAATTCCGATGCCATTTCTGTGTTTCATCGCCAATGGGAAGGTCCAAGGGATACAGTAAACCTGCAGAGGTGCATCGGAATGTAAAGCTGGTGACACAGGAAACGCTCAAAACATAGACATTAGGAAGACTCAGTCTTCCTGTACTTAAGACGTCATTGTGTCTCTTATATTTAATTCTGAAGCAATTTCTGTGTTACATCGTCAATGGGAAGGTCCAAGGGATACAGTAACCCTGCAGAGGTGCATCGGAATGTAAAACTAGTGACACAGAAAACGCTCAAAACATAGACCTTCAGAAGACTCAGTTTTCTGGTACTTAAGTCAGCGTTGTGCCTCTTATATTTAATTTCGATGCAATTTCTGTGTTTTTGCGTCAATGGGAAGGTCCAGGGGATACAGTAAATCTGCAGAGGTGCATCGGAATGTAAAACTGGTGACACAGAAAACGCTCAAAACATAGACCTTCAGAAGACTCAGTTTTCTGGTACTTAAGTCAGCGTTGTGCCTCTTATATTTAATTTCGATGCAATTTCTGTGTTTTTGCGTCAATGGGAAGTTCCAGGGGATACAGTAAACCTGCAGAGGTGCATTGGAATGTAAAACTGGTGACACAGGAAACACTCAAATCATAGACCGTAAGAAGACTCAGTTTTCTTGTACTTAAGACGGCGTTGTGTCTCTTATATTTAATTCCGATGCAATTTCTGTGTTTCATCGTCAATGGAAGCTCCAATGGATACAGTAAACCAGCAGAGGTGCTTCGGAATATAAAACTGGTGACACAGGAAACGCTCAAAACATAGACAATAGAAAGACACACTCTTCCTGTACTTAAGTCGACATTGTGTCTCTTATATTTAATTCCGATGCAATTTCTGTGTTTCATCGTCACTGTGAAGGTCCAAGGGACACAGTAAACCTGCAGAGGTGTATCGGAATGTAACACTGGTGATACTGGAAACGCTCAAAACATAGACCGTAAGAAGACTCAGTTTTCTTGTACTTAAGTCGTCGTTGTGTCTCTTATACTTAATTCCGATGTAAGTTCTGTGTTTCATCGTCAATGGGAAGGTCCAATGGATAGAGTAAACCTGTAGAGTCGCATGGGAATGTAAAACTTGTGACACTGTAAACGCTCAAAACATAGACAGTAGGAAGACTCAATGTTCCTGTACTTAAGTCGGCATTGTGTCTCTTATATTTAATTCCGATGCAATTTCTGTGTTTCATCGTCAATGGGAAGATCCAAGGCATACAGTAAACCTGCAGAGGTGCATCGGAATGTAAAACTAGTGACACAGGACACGCTCAAAATACAGACAGTAGGAAGACTCAGCCTTCATGTTCTTAAGTCGGCATTGTGTCTCTTATATTTAATTCCGATGCTATCTCTGTGTTTCATCGTCAATGGGAACGTCCAATGGATACAGTAAACCTGCAGAGGTGCATCGGAATGTAAAACTGGTGACACAGGAAGCGTTCAAATTATAGAGCGTAAGAAGACTCAGTTTTCTTGTACTTAAGTCGGCATTGTGTCTCTTATATTAAATTTCGATGCAATTTCTGTGTTTCATCATCAGTGGGAGGGTCCAATGGATACAGTAAATCTGCAGATGTGGATCGGAATGTAACACTGGTGACACGGAAAACGCTCAAAACATAGACCTTAAGAAGACTCAGTTTTCTGGTACTTAAGTCGGCGTTGTGTCTCTTATATTTAATCCCGATGCAATTTTTGTGTTTTTTCGTCAATGGGAATGTCCAAGTTATACAGTAAACCTGCGGAGGTGCATTGGAATGTAAAACTGGTGACACAGGAAACGCTCAAATCATAGACCGTAAGAAGACTCAGTTTTCTTGTACTTAAGTGGTCGTTGTGCCTCTTCTATTTAATTCCGATGCAATTTCTGAGTTTCATCGTCAATGGGAAAGTCGAAGGGAAACAGTATACCTGCAGAGGTGCATCGGAATGTAAAACTGGTGACACAGGAAACGCTCAAAACATAGACAGTAGGAAGACTCAGTCTTCCTGTACTTATGTCGGCATTGTGTCTATTATATTTACTTACGATGTAATTTCTGTGTTTCAATAACAATGGGAGGGTGCAAGGGGTACAGTAAACCTGCAGAAGTGCATCGGAATGTAAAACTGGTGACACAGAAAACGCTCAAAACATAGACCTTAAGAAGACTCAGTTTTCTGGTACTTAACTCGGCGTTGTGCCTCTTATATTTAATTCCGATGCAATTTCTGTGTTTTTGCGCCAATGGGAAGGTCCAGGGGATACAGTAAACCTGCAGAGGTGCATTGGAATGTAAAACTGGTGACACAGGAAACGCTCAAATCATAGACCGTAAGAAGACTCAGTTTTCTTGTACTTAAGTCGGCGTTGTGTCTCTTATATTTAATTCCGATGCCATTTCTGTGTTTCATCGTCAATGGAAGCTCCAATGGATACAGTAAACTTGCAGAGGTGCATCGGAATGTAAAACTGGTGACACAGGAAACGCTCAAAACATAGACAATAGAAAGACACACTCTTCCTATACTTAAGTCGACATTGTGTCTCTTATATTTAATTCCGATGCAATTTCTGTGTTTCATCCTCAATGGGAAAGTCGAAAGGGAAACAGTATACCTGCAGAGGTGCATCGGAATTTAAAACTGGTGACACAGGAGACGCCCAAAACATAGACAGTAGGAAGACTCAGTCTTCCTGTACTTAAGTCGGCATTGTGTCTCTTATATTTAATTCCGATGCAATTTCTGTGTTTCATCGTCACTGTGAAGGTCCAAAGGATACAGTAAACATGCAGAGGTGCATCGGAATGTTAAACTGGTGACACAGGAAACGCTCAAAACATAGACAGTAGGAAGACTCAGTCTTCCTGTACTTAAGACGTCATTGTGTCTCTTATATTTAATTCTGATGCAATTTCTGTGTTACATCGTCAATGGGAAGGTCCAAGGGATACAGTAACTCTGCAGAGGTGCATCGGAATGTAAAACTGGTGACACAGGAAGCGCTCATAGCATAGACCCTTTGAAGACTCAGGTTTTCTTGTACTTAAGTCGGCATTGTGTCTTTTATATTTAATTCCGATGCAATTTCTGTGTTTCATCGTCACTGTGAAGGTCCAAGGGATACAGTAAACCTGCAGAGGTGCATCGGAATGTAAAACTGGTGACACAGGAAACGCTCAAAACATAGACAGTAGGAAGACTCAGTCTTCCTGTACTTATGTCGGCATTGTGTCTATTATATTTACTTACGATGTAATTTCTGTGTTTCAATAATGGGATGGTGCAAGAGATACAGTAAACCTGCAGAGGTGCATCGGAATGTAAAACTGGTGACACAGAAAACGCTCAAAACATAGACCTTAAGAAGACTCATTTTTCTGGTACTTAAGTCGGCGTTGTGCCTCTTATATTTAATTCCGATGCAATTTCTGTGTTTTTGCGTCAATGGGAAGGTCCAGGGGATACAGTAAACCTGCAGAGGTGCATTGCAATGTAAAACTGGTGACACAGGAAACGCTCAAATCATAGACCGTAACAAGACTCAGTTTTCTTGTACTTAAGTCGGCGTTGTGTCTCTTATATTTAATTCCGATGCAATATCTATGTTTCATCGTCAATGGAAGCTCCAATGGATACAGTAAACCAGCAGAGGTGCATCGGAATGTAAAACTGGTGACACAGGAAACGCTCAAAACATAGTCAATAGAAAGACACACTCTTCCTGTACTTAGGTCGCCATTGTGTCTCTTATATTTAATTCCGATGCAATTTCTGTGTTTCATCGTCAATGGGAAAGTCGAAGGGAAACAGTATACCTGCAGAGGTGCATCGGAATTTAAAACTGGTGACAGAGGAAACGCTAAAACATAGACAGTAGGAAGACTCAGTCTTCCTGTCCTTAAGACGTTATTGTGTCTCTTATATTTAATTCCGATGCAATTTCTGTGTTTCATCGATAATGGGAAGGGCCAAGGGACACAGTAAACCTGCAGAGGTGTATCGGAATGTAAAACTGGTGATACTGGAAACGCTCAAAACATAGACCGTAAGAAGACTCAGTTCTCTTGTACTTAAGTCGTCGTTGTGTCTCTTACACTTAATTCCGATGTAAGTTCTGTGTTTCATCGTCAATGGGAAGGTCCAATGGATAGAGTAAAGCTGCAGAGTCGCATGGGACTGTAAAAATTTGTGACACTGTAAACGCTCAAAACATAGACAGTAGGAAGAGTCAATGTTCCTGTACTTAAGTCGGCATTGTGTCTCTTATATTTAATTCCGATGCAATTTCTGTGTTTCATCGTCAATGGGGAGATCCAAGGCATACAGTAAACCTGCAGAAGTGCATCGGAATGTAAAACTAGTGACACAGGAAACGCTCAAAACATAGAGAGCAGGAAGACTCAGCCTTCCTCTTCTTAAGTCGGCATTGTGTCTCTTATATTTAATTCCGATGCTATTTCTGTGTTTCATCGTCAATAAGAACGTCCAATGGATACAGTAAATCTGCAGAGGTGCATCGGAATGTAAAACTGGTGACACAGGAAGCGTTCAAATCATATAGCGTAAGAAGACTCAGTTTTCTTGTACTTAAGTCGGCATTGTGTCTCTTATATTTAATTCCGATGCAATTTCTGTGTTTCACCATCACTGTGAAGATCCAAGGGATACAGTAAACCTGCAGAGGTGCATCAAAATGTAAAACTGATGACACAGGAAATGCTCAAAACGTAGACAGTAGGAAGACTCAGCCTTCCTGTTCTTAAGTCGGCATTGTGTCCCTTATATTTAATTCCGATGCCATTTCTGTGTTTCATCGCCAATGGGAAGGTCCAAGGGATACAGTAAACCTGCAGAGGTGCATCGGAATGTAAAACTGTTGACACAGGAAACGCTCAAAACATAGACAGTAGGAAGACTCAGTCTTCCTGTACTTAAGACGTCATTGTGTCTCTTATATTTAATTCCGATGCAATTTCTGTGTTTCTTCGCCAATGGGAAGATTCAAGGGACGTAGTAAACCTGCAGAGGTGCATCGGAATTTAAAACTGGTGACACTGGAAACGCTGAAAACATAGACCGTAAGAAGACTCAGTTTTCTTGTACTTAAGTCGGCGTTGTGTCTCTTATATTAAATTCCGATGCAATTTCTGTGTTTCATCGTCGCTGTGAAGGTCCAAGGGATACAGTAAACCTGCAGAGGCGCATCGGAATGTAAAACTGGTGACACAGGAAATGCTCAAAACATAGACAGTAGGAAGACTCAGTCTTCCTGTACTTCAGTCGGCATTGTGTCTCTTATATTTAATTCCGATGCCATTTCTGTGTTTCATCGCCAATGGGAAGGTCCAAGGGTTACAGTAAACCTGCAGAGGTGCATCGGAATGTAAAACTGTTGACACAGGACACGCTCAAAACATAGACAGTAGGAAGACTCAGTCTTCCTATACTTATGTCGGAATGGTGTCTCTTATATTTAATTCCGATGCAAATTCTGTGTTTCATCATCAATGGGAAGGTCCAATGGATACAGTAAACCTGCAGAGGTGGATCGGAATGTAAAACTGGTGACACGGGAAACGCTCAAAACATGGATTTTAAGAAGACTCAGTTTTCTGGTACTTAAGTCGGCGTTGTGTCTCTTATATTTAATTCCGATGCAATTTTTGTGTTTTTTCGTCAATGGGAAGGTCCAAGGGATACAGTAAACCTGCAGAGGTGCATTGGAATGTAAAACTGGTGACACAGGAAACGCTCAAATCATAGACCGTAAGAAGACTCAGTCTTCTTGTACTTAAGTCGGCGTTGTGTCTCTTATATTTAATTCCGATGCAATGTCTGTGTTTCATCGTCAATGGAAGGTCCAACGGATACAGTAAACCAGCAGAGGTGCATCGGAATGTCAAACTGGTGACACAGGAAACAGTCAAAACATAGACAATAGAAAGACACACTTTTCCTGTACTTATGTCGACATTGTGTAATTCCGATGCATTTTCTGTGATTCATCGTCAATGGGAAAGTCGAAGGGAAATAGTATACCTGCAGAGGTGCATCGGAATATAAATCTGGTGACACAGGAGACGCTCAAATTATAGACAGTAGGAAGACTCAGTCTTCCTGTACTTAAGTCGGCATTGTGACTCTTATATTTAATTCCGATGCAATTTCTGTGTTTCATCGTCACTGTGAATGTTCAAGGGATACAGTAAACATGCAGAAGTGCATCGGAATGTAATACTGGTGACACAGGAAACGCTCAAAACATAGACCGTAAGAAGACTCAGTTTTCTTGTAGTTAAGTCGTCGTTGTGTCTCTTATACTTAATTCCGATGTAAGTTCTGTGTTTCATCGTCAATGGGAAGGTCCAATGGATAGAGTAAACCTGCAGAGTCGCATGGGAATGTAAAACTTGTGACACTGTAAACGCTCAAAACACAGACAGTAGGAAGACTCAATGTTCCTGTACTTAAGTCGGCATTGTGTCTCTTATATTTAATTCCGATGCAATTTCTGTGTTTCATCGTCAATGGGAAGATCCAAGGCATACAGTAAACCTGCAGAAGTGCATCGGAATGTAAAACTAGTGACACAGTAATCGCTCAAAACATAGACAGTAGGAAGACCCAGCCTTCCTCTTCTTAAGTCGGCATTGTGTCTCTTATATTTCATACCGATGCAATTTCTGTGTTTCACCATCACTGTGAAGATCCAAGGGATACAGTAAACCTGCAGAGGTGCATCAAAATGTAAAACTGATGACACAGGAAATGCTCAAAACGTAGACAGTAGGAAGACTCAGCCTTCCTGTTCTAAAGTCGGCATTGTGTCTCTTATATTTAATTCCGACGCCATTTCTGTGTTTCATCACCAATGGGAAGGTCCAAGGGATACAGTAAACCTGCAGAGGTGCATCGGAATGTAAAACTAGTGACACAGGAAACGCTCAAAACATAGACAGTAGGAAGACTCAGTCTTCCTATTCTTATGTCGGCATGGTGTCTCTTATATTTAATTCCGATGCAATTTCTGTGTTTCATCATCAATGGGAGGGTCCAATGGATACAGTAAACCTGCAGAGGTGGATCGGAATGTAACACTGGTGACACGGGAAACGCTCAAAACATAGACCTTAAGAAGACTCAGTTTTCTGGTACTTAAGTCAGCGTTGTGTCTCTTATATTTAATTCCGATGCAATTTCTGTGTTTCATCGTCAATGGAAGCTCCAATGGATACAGTAAACCTGCAGAGGTGCATCGGAATGTAAAACTGGTGACACAGGAAGCGTTCAAATCATAGAGCCTAAGAAGACTCAGTTTTCTTGTACTTAAGTCGGCATTGTGTCTCTTATATTTAATACCGATGCAATTTCTGTGTTTCACCATCACTGTGAAGATCCAAGGGATACAGTAAACCTGCCGAGGTGCATCGGAATGTAAAACTGGTGACACAGGAAACGCTCAAAACATAGACAGTAGGAAGACTCAGTCTTCCTGTACTTCAGACGTCATTGTGTCTCTTATATTTAATTCTGATGCAATTTCTGTGTTACATCGTCAATGGGAAGGTCCAAGGGATACAGTAACCCTGCAGAGGTGCATCGGAATGTAAAACTAGTGACACAGAAAACGCTCAAAACATAGACCTTAAGAAGACTCAGTTTTCTTGTACTTAAGTCGTCGTTGTGTCTCTTATACTTAATTCCGATGTAAGTTCTGTGTTTCATCGTCAATGGGAAGGTCCAATGGATAGAGTAAACCTGCAGAGTCGCATGGGAATGTAAAACTTGTGACACTGTAAACGCTCAAAACATAGACAGTAGGAAGACTCAATGTTCCTGTACTTAAGTCGGCATTGTGTCTCTTATATTTAATTCCGATGCAATCTCTGTGTTTCATCGTCAATGGGAAGATCCAAGGCATACAGTAAACCTGCAGAAGTGCATCGGAATGTAAAACTAGTGACACAGGAATCGCTCAAAACATAGACAGTAGGAAGACTCAGCCTTCCTCTTCTTATGTCGGCATTGTGTATCTTATATTTAATTCCGATGCTATTTCTGTCTTTCATCGTCAATGGGAACGTCCAATGGATACAGTAAACCTGCAGAGGTGCATCGGAATGTAAAACTGGTGACACGGGATGCGTTCAAATCATAGAGCGTAAGAAGACTCAGTTTTCTTGTACGTAAGTTGGCATTGTGTCTCTTATATTTCATACCGATGCAATTTCTGTGTTTCACCATCACTGTGAAGATCCAAGGGATACAGTAAACCTGCAGAGGTGCATCAAAATGTAAAACTGATGACACAGGAAATGCTCAAAACGTAGACAGTAGGAAGACTCAGCCTTCCTGTTCTTAAGTCGGCATTGTGTCTCTTATATTTAATTCCGACGCCATTTCTGTGTTTCATCACCAATGGGAAGGTCCAAGGGATACAGTAAACCTGCAGAGGTGCATCGGAATGTAAAACTAGTGACACAGGAAACGCTCAAAACATAGACAGTAGGAAGACTCAGTCTTCCTATTCTTATGTCGGCATGGTGTCTCTTATATTTAATTCCGATGCAATTTCTGTGTTTCATCATCAATGGGAGGGTCCAATGGATACAGTAAGCCTGCAGAGGTGGATCGGAATGTAACACTGGTGACACGGGAAACGCTCAAAACATAGACCTTAAGAAGACTCAGTTTTCTGGTACTTAAGTCAGCGTTGTGTCTCTTATATGTAATTCCGATGCAATTTCTGTGTTTCATCGTCAATGGAAGCTCCAATGGATACAGTAAACCTGCAGAGGTGCATCGGAATGTAAAACTGGTGACACAGGAAGCGTTCAAATCATAGAGCCTAAGAAGACTCAGTTTTCTTGTACTTAACTCGGCATTGTGTCTCTTATATTTTATACCGATGCAATTTCTGTGTTTCACCATCACTGTGAAGATCCAAGGGATACAGTAAACCTGCAGAGGTGCATCGGAATGTAAAACTGGTGACACAGGAAACGCTCAAAACATAGACAGTAGGAAGACTCAGTCTTCCTGTACTTAAGACGTCATTGTGTCTCTTATATTTAATTCTGATGCAATTTCTGTGTTACATCGTCAATGGGAAGGTCCAAGGGATACAGTAACCCTGCAGAGGTTCATCGGAATGTAAAACTAGTGACACTGCAAACGCTCAAAACATAGACAGTAGGAAGACTCAATGTTCCTGTACTTAAGTCGGCATTGTGTCTCTTATATTTAATTCCGATGCAATCTCTGTGTTTCATCGTCAATGGGAAGATCCAAGGCATACAGTAAACCTGCAGAAGTGCATCGGAATGTAAAACTAGTGACACAGGAATCGCTCAAAACATAGACAGTAGGAAGACTCAGCCTTCCTTTTCTTATGTCGGCATTGTGTATCTTATATTTAATTCCGATGCTATTTCTGTCTTTCATCGTCAATGGGAACGTCCAATGGATACAGTAAACCTGCAGAGGTGCATCGGAATGTAAAACTGGTGACACGGGATGCGTTCAAATCATAGAGCGTAAGAAGACTCAGTTTTCTTGTACTTAAGTCGGCATTGTGTCTCTTATATTTCATACCGATGCAATTTCTGTGTTTCACCATCACTGTGAAGATCCAAGGGATACAGTAAACCTGCAGAGGTGCATCAAAATGTAAAACTGATGACACAGGAAATGCTCAAAACGTAGACAGTAGGAAGACCCAGCCTTCCTGTTCTTAAGTCGGCATTGTGTCTCTTATATTTAATTCCGACGCCATTTCTGTGTTTCATCACCAATGGGAAGGTCCAAGGGATACAGTAAACCTGCAGAGTCGCATGGGAATGTAAAACTTGTGACACTGTAAACGCTCAAAACATAGACAGTAGGAAGACTCAATGTTCCTGTACTTAAGTCGGCATTGTGTCTCTTATATCTAATTCCGATGCAATAACTGTGTTTCATCGTCAATGGGAAGATCCAAGGCATACAGTAAACCTGCAGAGGTGCATCGGAATGTAAATCTAGTGACACAGGACACGCTCAAAATATAGACAGTAGGAAGACTCAGCCTTCATGTTCTTAAGTCGGCATTGTGTCTCTTATATTTAATTCCGATGCTATTTCTGTGTTTCATCGTCAATGGGAACGTCCAATGGATACAGTAAACCTGCAGAGGTGCATCGGAATGTAAAACTGGTGACACAGGAAGCGTTCAAATCATAGAGCGTAAGAAGACTCAGTTTTCTTGTACTTAAGTCGGCATTGTGTCTCTTATATTTAATTCCGATTCAATTTCTGTGTTTCTCCATCACTGTGAAGATCCAAGGGATACAGTAAACCTGTAGAGGTGCATCAAATTGTAAAACTGATGACACAGGAAATGCTCAAAACGTATACAGTAGGAAGACTCAGCCTTCCTGTTCTTAAGTCGGCATTGTGTCTCTTATATTTAATTCCGATGCCATTTCTGTGTTTCATCGCCAATGGGAAGGTCCAAGGGACACAGTATACCTGCAGAGGTGCATCGGAATGAAAAACTGTTGACACAGGACACGCTCAAAACATAGACAGTAGGAAGACTCAGTCTTCCTATACTTATGTCGCCATGGTGTCTCTTATATTTAATTCCGATGCAATTTCTGTGTTTCATCATCAATGGGAGGGTCCAATGGATACAGTAAATCTGCAGATGTGGATCGGAATGTAACACTGGTGACACGGAAAACGCTCAAAACATAGACCTTAAGAAGACTCAGTTTTCTGGTACTTAAGTCGGCGTTGTGTCTCTTATATTTAATGCCGATGCAATTTTTGTGTTTTTTCGTCAATGGGAAGGTCCAAGTTATACAGTAAATCTGCGGAGGTGCATTGGAATGTAAAACTGGTGACACAGGAAACGCTCAAATCATAGACCGTAAGAAGACTCAGTTTTCTTGTACTTAAGTGGTCGTTGTGCCTCTTCTATTTAATTCCGATTGCAATTTCTGTGTTTCACCGTCAATGGGAAAGTCGAAGGGAAACAGTATACCTGCAGAGGAGCATCGGAATGTAAAACTGGTGACACAGGAGACGCTCAAAGCATAGAGAGTAGGAAGACTCAGTCTTCCTGTACTTAAGTCGGCATAGTGTCTCTTATATTCAATTCCGAAGCAATTTCTGTGTTTCATCGTCACTGTGAAGGTCCAAGAGATACAGTAAACATGCAGAGGTGCATTGGAATGTAAAACTGGTGACACAGGAAACGCTCAAAACATAGACAGTAGGAAGACTCAGTCTTCCTGTACTTAAGACGACATTGTGTCTCTTATATTTAATTCCGATGCAATTTCTGTGTTTCATCGCCAATGGAAATATTCAAGGGACGCAGTAAACCTGCAGAGGTGCATCGGAATTTAAAACTGGTGACACTGGATACGCTCAAAACATAGACCGTAAGAAGACTCAGTTTTCTTGTACTTAAGTCGGCGTTGTGTCTCTTATATTAAATTCCGATGCAATTTCTGTGTTTCATCGTCGCTGTGAAGGTCCAAGGGATACAGTAAACCTGCAGAGGCGCATCGGAATGTAAAACTGGTGACACAGGAAACGCTCAAAACATAGACAGTAGAAAGACTCAGTCTTCCTGTACTTCAGTCGGCATTGTGTCTCTTATATTTAATTCCGATGCCATTTCTGTGTTTTATCGCCAATGGGAAGGTCCAGGGGATACAGTAAACCTGCAGAGGTGCATCGGAATGTAAAACTGTTGACACAGGAGACGCTCAAAACATAGACAGTAGGAAGACTCAGTCTTCCTATACTTATGTCGGAATGGTGTCTTTTATATTTAATTCCGATGCAATTTCTGTGATTCATCATCAATGGGAAGGTCCAATGGATACAGTAAACCTGCAGAGGTGGATCGGAATGTAAAACTGGTGACACGGGAAACGCTCAAAACATAGATTTTAAGAAGACTCAGTTTTCTGGTACTTAAGTCGGCGTTGTGTCTCTTATATTTAATTCCGATGCAATTTCTGTGTTTCATCGTCAATGGAAGCTCCAATGGATACAGTAAACCAGCAGAGGTGCTTCGGAATATAAAACTGGTGACACAGGAAACGCTCAAAACATAGACAATAGAAAGACACACTCTTCCTGTACTTAAGTCGACATTGTGTCTCTTATATTTAATTCCGATGCAATTTCTGTGTTTCATCGTCACTGTGAAGGTCCAAGGGACACAGTAAACCTGCAGAGGTGTATCGGAATGTAACACTGGTGATACTGGAAACGCTCAAAACATAGACCGTAAGAAGACTCAGTTTTCTTGTACTTAAGTCGTCGTTGTGTCTCTTATACTTAATTCCGATGTAAGTTCTGTGTTTCATCGTCAATGGGAAGGTCCAATGGATAGAGTAAACCTGTAGAGTCGCATGGGAATGTAAAACTTGTGACACTGTAAACGCTCAAAACATAGACAGTAGGAAGACTCAATGTTCCTGTACTTAAGTCGGCATTGTGTCTCTTATATTTAATTCCGATGCAATTTCTGTGTTTCATCGTCAATGGGAAGATCCAAGGCATACAGTAAACCTGCAGAGGTGCATCGGAATGTAAAACTAGTGACACAGGACACGCTCAAAATACAGACAGTAGGAAGACTCAGCCTTCATGTTCTTAAGTCGGCATTGTGTCTCTTATATTTAATTCCGATGCTATCTCTGTGTTTCATCGTCAATGGGAACGTCCAATGGATACAGTAAACCTGCAGAGGTGCATCGGAATGTAAAACTGGTGACACAGGAAGCGTTCAAATTATAGAGCGTAAGAAGACTCAGTTTTCTTGTACTTAAGTCGGCATTGTGTCTCTTATATTAAATTTCGATGCAATTTCTGTGTTTCATCATCAGTGGGAGGGTCCAATGGATACAGTAAATCTGCAGATGTGGATCGGAATGTAACACTGGTGACACGGAAAACGCTCAAAACATAGACCTTAAGAAGACTCAGTTTTCTGGTACTTAAGTCGGCGTTGTGTCTCTTATATTTAATCCCGATGCAATTTTTGTGTTTTTTCGTCAATGGGAATGTCCAAGTTATACAGTAAACCTGCGGAGGTGCATTGGAATGTAAAACTGGTGACACAGGAAACGCTCAAATCATAGACCGTAAGAAGACTCAGTTTTCTTGTACTTAAGTGGTCGTTGTGCCTCTTATATTTAATTCCGATGCAATTTCTGAGTTTCATCGTCAATGGGAAAGTCGAAGGGAAACAGTATACCTGCAGAGGTGCATCGGAATGTAAAACTGGTGACACAGGAAACGCTCAAAACATAGACAGTAGGAAGACTCAGTCTTCCTGTACTTATGTCGGCATTGTGTCTATTATATTTACTTACGATGTAATTTCTGTGTTTCAATAACAATGGGAGGGTGCAAGGGGTACAGTAAACCTGCAGAAGTGCATCGGAATGTAAAACTGGTGACACAGAAAACGCTCAAAACATAGACCTTAAGAAGACTCAGTTTTCTGGTACTTAACTCGGCGTTGTGCCTCTTATATTTAATTCCGATGCAATTTCTGTGTTTTTGCGCCAATGGGAAGGTCCAGGGGATACAGTAAACCTGCAGAGGTGCATTGGAATGTAAAACTGGTGACACAGGAAACGCTCAAATCATAGACCGTAAGAAGACTCAGTTTTCTTGTACTTAAGTCGGCGTTGTGTCTCTTATATTTAATTCCGATGCCATTTCTGTGTTTCATCGTCAATGGAAGCTCCAATGGATACAGTAAACTTGCAGAGGTGCATCGGAATGTAAAACTGGTGACACAGGAAACGCTCAAAACATAGACAATAGAAAGACACACTCTTCCTATACTTAAGTCGACATTGTGTCTCTTATATTTAATTCCGATGCAATTTCTGTGTTTCATCCTCAATGGGAAAGTCGAAAGGGAAACAGTATACCTGCAGAGGTGCATCGGAATTTAAAACTGGTGACACAGGAGACGCCCAAAACATAGACAGTAGGAAGACTCAGTCTTCCTGTACTTAAGTCGGCATTGTGTCTCTTATATTTAATTCCGATGCAATTTCTGTGTTTCATCGTCACTGTGAAGGTCCAAAGGATACAGTAAACATGCAGAGGTGCATCGGAATGTTAAACTGGTGACACAGGAAACGCTCAAAACATAGACAGTAGGAAGACTCAGTCTTCCTGTACTTAAGACGTCATTGTGTCTCTTATATTTAATTCTGATGCAATTTCTGTGTTACATCGTCAATGGGAAGGTCCAAGGGATACAGTAACTCTGCAGAGGTGCATCGGAATGTAAAACTGGTGACACAGGAAGCGCTCATAGCATAGACCCTTTGAAGACTCAGGTTTTCTTGTACTTAAGTCGGCATTGTGTCTTTTATATTTAATTCCGATGCAATTTCTGTGTTTCATCGTCACTGTGAAGGTCCAAGGGATACAGTAAACCTGCAGAGGTGCATCGGAATGTAAAACTGGTGACACAGGAAACGCTCAAAACATAGACAGTAGGAAGACTCAGTCTTCCTGTACTTATGTCGGCATTGTGTCTATTATATTTACTTACGATGTAATTTCTGTGTTTCAATAATGGGATGGTGCAAGAGATACAGTAAACCTGCAGAGGTGCATCGGAATGTAAAACTGGTGACACAGAAAACGCTCAAAACATAGACCTTAAGAAGACTCATTTTTCTGGTACTTAAGTCGGCGTTGTGCCTCTTATATTTAATTCCGATGCAATTTCTGTGTTTTTGCGTCAATGGGAAGGTCCAGGGGATATAGTAAACCTGCAGAGGTGCATTGCAATGTAAAACTGGTGACACAGGAAACGCTCAAATCATAGACCGTAACAAGACTCAGTTTTCTTGTACTTAAGTCGGCGTTGTGTCTCTTATATTTAATTCCGATGCAATATCTGTGTTTCATCGTCAATGGAAGCTCCAATGGATACAGTAAACCAGCAGAGGTGCATCGGAATGTAAAACTGGTGACACAGGAAACGCTCAAAACATAGTCAATAGAAAGACACACTCTTCCTGTACTTAGGTCGACATTGTGTCTCTTATATTTAATTCCGATGCAATTTCTGTGTTTCATCGTCAATGGGAAAGTCGAAGGGAAACAGTATACCTGCAGAGGTGCATCGGAATTTAAAACTGGTGACAGAGGAAACGCTAAAACATAGACAGTAGGAAGACTCAGTCTTCCTGTCCTTAAGACGTTATTGTGTCTCTTATATTTAATTCCGATGCAATTTCTGTGTTTCATCGATAATGGGAAGGGCCAAGGGACACAGTAAACCTGCAGAGGTGTATCGGAATGTAAAACTGGTGATACTGGAAACGCTCAAAACATAGACCGTAAGAAGACTCAGTTCTCTTGTACTTAAGTCGTCGTTGTGTCTCTTACACTTAATTCCGATGTAAGTTCTGTGTTTCATCGTCAATGGGAAGGTCCAATGGATAGAGTAAAGCTGCAGAGTCGCATGGGACTGTAAAAATTTGTGACACTGTAAACGCTCAAAACATAGACAGTAGGAAGAGTCAATGTTCCTGTACTTAAGTCGGCATTGTGTCTCTTATATTTAATTCCGATGCAATTTCTGTGTTTCATCGTCAATGGGGAGATCCAAGGCATACAGTAAACCTGCAGAAGTGCATCGGAATGTAAAACTAGTGACACAGGAAACGCTCAAAACATAGAGAGCAGGAAGACTCAGCCTTCCTCTTCTTAAGTCGGCATTGTGTCTCTTATATTTAATTCCGATGCTATTTCTGTGTTTCATCGTCAATAAGAACGTCCAATGGATACAGTAAATCTGCAGAGGTGCATCGGAATGTAAAACTGGTGACACAGGAAGCGTTCAAATCATATAGCGTAAGAAGACTCAGTTTTCTTGTACTTAAGTCGGCATTGTGTCTCTTATATTTAATTCCGATGCAATTTCTGTGTTTCACCATCACTGTGAAGATCCAAGGGATACAGTAAACCTGCAGAGGTGCATCAAAATGTAAAACTGATGACACAGGAAATGCTCAAAACGTAGACAGTAGGAAGACTCAGCCTTCCTGTTCTTAAGTCGGCATTGTGTCCCTTATATTTAATACCGATGCCATTTCTGTGTTTCATCGCCAATGGGAAGGTCCAAGGGATACAGTAAACCTGCAGAGGTGCATCGGAATGTAAAACTGTTGACACAGGACACGCTCAAAACATAGACAGTAGGAAGACTCAGTCTTCCTATACTTATGTCGGCATGGTGTCTCTTATATTTAATTCCGATGCAATTTCTGTGTTTCATCATCAATGGGAGGGTCCAATGAATACAGTAAACCTGCAGAGGTGGATCGGAATGTAACACTGGTGACACGGAAAACGCTCAAAACATAGACCTTAAGAAGACTCAGTTTTCTGGTACTTAAGTCGGCGTTGTGTCTCTTATATTTAATTCCGATGCAATTTTTGTGTTTTTTCGTCAATGGGAAGGTCCAAGTTATACAGTAAACCTGCGGAGGTGCATTGGAATGTAAAACTGGTGACACAGGAAACGCTCAAATCATATACCGTAAGAAGACTCAGTGTTCGTGTACTTAAGTGGTCGTTGTGCCTCTTCTATTTAATTCCGATGCAATTTCTGTGTTTCATCGTCAATGGGAAAGTCGAAGGGAAACAGTATACCTGCAGAGGTGCATCGGAATGTAAAACTGGTGACACAGGAGACGCTCAAAGCATAGAGAGTAGGAAGACTCAGTCTTCCTGTACTTAAGTCGGCATTGTGTCTCTTATATTCAATTCCGATGCAATTTCTGTGTTTCATCGTCACTGTGAAGGTCCAAGAGATACAGTAAACATGCAGAGGTGCATTGGAATGTAAAACTGGTGACACAGGAAACGCTCAAAACATAGACAGTAGGAAGACTCAGTCTTCCTGTACTTAAGACGTCATTGTGTCTCTTATATTTAATTCCGATGCAATTTCTGTGTTTCTTCGCCAATGGGAAGATTCAAGGGACGTAGTAAACCTGCAGAGGTGCATCGGAATTTAAAACTGGTGACACTGGAAACGCTGAAAACATAGACCGTAAGAAGACTCAGTTTTCTTGTACTTAAGTCGGCGTTGTGTCTCTTATATTAAATTCCGATGCAATTTCTGTGTTTCATCGTCGCTGTGAAGGTCCAAGGGATACAGTAAACCTGCAGAGGCGCATCGGAATGTAAAACTGGTGACACAGGAAACGCTCAAAACATAGACAGTAGGAAGACTCAGTCTTCCTGTACTTCAGTCGGCATTGTGTCTCTTATATTTAATTCCGATGCCATTTCTGTGTTTCATCGCCAATGGGAAGGTCCAAGGGATACAGTAAACCTGCAGAGGTGCATCGGAATGTAAAACTGTTGACACAGGACACGCTCAAAACATAGACAGTAGGAAGACTCAGTCTTCCTATACTTATGTCGGAATGGTGTCTCTTATATTTAATTCCGATGCAAATTCTGTGTTTCATCATCAATGGGAAGGTCCAATGGATACAGTAAACCTGCAGAGGTGGATCGGAATGTAAAACTGGTGACACGGGAAACGCTCAAAACATGGATTTTAAGAAGACTCAGTTTTCTGGTACTTAAGTCGGCGTTGTGTCTCTTATATTTAATTCCGATGCAATTTTTGTGTTTTTTCGTCAATGGGAAGGTCCAAGGGATACAGTAAACCTGCAGAGGTGCATTGGAATGTAAAACTGGTGACACAGGAAACGCTCAAATCATAGACCGTAAGAAGACTCAGTCTTCTTGTACTTAAGTCGGCGTTGTGTCTCTTATATTTAATTCCGATGCAATGTCTGTGTTTCATCGTCAATGGAAGGTCCAACGGATACAGTAAACCAGCAGAGGTGCATCGGAATGTCAAACTGGTGACACAGGAAACAGTCAAAACATAGACAATAGAAAGACACACTTTTCCTGTACTTATGTCGACATTGTGTAATTCCGATGCATTTTCTGTGATTCATCGTCAATGGGAAAGTCGAAGGGAAATAGTATACCTGCAGAGGTGCATCGGAATATAAATCTGGTGACACAGGAGACGCTCAAATTATAGACAGTAGGAAGACTCAGTCTTCCTGTACTTAAGTCGGCATTGTGACTCTTATATTTAATTCCGATGCAATTTCTGTGTTTCATCGTCACTGTGAATGTTCAAGGGATACAGTAAACATGCAGAAGTGCATCGGAATGTAATACTGGTGACACAGGAAACGCTCAAAACATAGACCGTAAGAAGACTCAGTTTTCTTGTAGTTAAGTCGTCGTTGTGTCTCTTATACTTAATTCCGATGTAAGTTCTGTGTTTCATCGTCAATGGGAAGGTCCAATGGATAGAGTAAACCTGCAGAGTCGCATGGGAATGTAAAACTTGTGACACTGTAAACGCTCAAAACACAGACAGTAGGAAGACTCAATGTTCCTGTACTTAAGTCGGCATTGTGTCTCTTATATTTAATTCCGATGCAATTTCTGTGTTTCATCGTCAATGGGAAGATCCAAGGCATACAGTAAACCTGCAGAAGTGCATCGGAATGTAAAACTAGTGACACAGTAATCGCTCAAAACATAGACAGTAGGAAGACTCAGCCTTCCTCTTCTTAAGTCGGCATTGTGTCTCTTATATTTCATACCGATGCAATTTCTGTGTTTCACCATCACTGTGAAGATCCAAGGGATACAGTAAACCTGCAGAGGTGCATCAAAATGTAAAACTGATGACACAGGAAATGCTCAAAACGTAGACAGTAGGAAGACTCAGCCTTCCTGTTCTAAAGTCGGCATTGTGTCTCTTATATTTAATTCCGACGCCATTTCTGTGTTTCATCACCAATGGGAAGGTCCAAGGGATACAGTAAACCTGCAGAGGTGCATCGGAATGTAAAACTAGTGACACAGGAAACGCTCAAAACATAGACAGTAGGAAGACTCAGTCTTCCTATTCTTAGTCGGCATGGTGTCTCTTATATTTAATTCCGATGCAATTTCTGTGTTTCATCATCAATGGGAGGGTCCAATGGATACAGTAAACCTGCAGAGGTGGATCGGAATGTAACACTGGTGACACGGGAAACGCTCAAAACATAGACCTTAAGAAGACTCAGTTTTCTGGTACTTAAGTCAGCGTTGTGTCTCTTATATTTAATTCCGATGCAATTTCTGTGTTTCATCGTCAATGGAAGCTCCAATGGATACAGTAAACCTGCAGAGGTGCATCGGAATGTAAAACTGGTGACACAGGAAGCGTTCAAATCATAGAGCCTAAGAAGACTCAGTTTTCTTGTACTTAAGTCGGCATTGTGTCTCTTATATTTAATACCGATGCAATTTCTGTGTTTCACCATCACTGTGAAGATCCAAGGGATACAGTAAACCTGCCGAGGTGCATCGGAATGTAAAACTGGTGACACAGGAAACGCTCAAAACATAGACAGTAGGAAGACTCAGTCTTCCTGTACTTCAGACGTCATTGTGTCTCTTATATTTAATTCTGATGCAATTTCTGTGTTACATCGTCAATGGGAAGGTCCAAGGGATACAGTAACCCTGCAGAGGTGCATCGGAATGTAAAACTAGTGACACAGAAAACGCTCAAAACATAGACCTTAAGAAGACTCAGTTTTCTTGTACTTAAGTCGTCGTTGTGTCTCTTATACTTAATTCCGATGTAAGTTCTGTGTTTCATCGTCAATGGGAAGGTCCAATGGATAGAGTAAACCTGCAGAGTCGCATGGGAATGTAAAACTTGTGACACTGTAAACGCTCAAAACATAGACAGTAGGAAGACTCAATGTTCCTGTACTTAAGTCGGCATTGTGTCTCTTATATTTAATTCCGATGCAATCTCTGTGTTTCATCGTCAATGGGAAGATCCAAGGCATACAGTAAACCTGCAGAAGTGCATCGGAATGTAAAACTAGTGACACAGGAATCGCTCAAAACATAGACAGTAGGAAGACTCAGCCTTCCTCTTCTTATGTCGGCATTGTGTATCTTATATTTAATTCCGATGCTATTTCTGTCTTTCATCGTCAATGGGAACGTCCAATGGATACAGTAAACCTGCAGAGGTGCATCGGAATGTAAAACTGGTGACACGGGATGCGTTCAAATCATAGAGCGTAAGAAGACTCAGTTTTCTTGTACGTAAGTTGGCATTGTGTCTCTTATATTTCATACCGATGCAATTTCTGTGTTTCACCATCACTGTGAAGATCCAAGGGATACAGTAAACCTGCAGAGGTGCATCAAAATGTAAAACTGATGACACAGGAAATGCTCAAAACGTAGACAGTAGGAAGACTCAGCCTTCCTGTTCTTAAGTCGGCATTGTGTCTCTTATATTTAATTCCGACGCCATTTCTGTGTTTCATCACCAATGGGAAGGTCCAAGGGATACAGTAAACCTGCAGAGGTGCATCGGAATGTAAAACTAGTGACACAGGAAACGCTCAAAACATAGACAGTAGGAAGACTCAGTCTTCCTATTCTTATGTCGGCATGGTGTCTCTTATATTTAATTCCGATGCAATTTCTGTGTTTCATCATCAATGGGAGGGTCCAATGGATACAGTAAACCTGCAGAGGTGGATCGGAATGTAACACTGGTGACACGGGAAACGCTCAAAACATAGACCTTAAGAAGACTCAGTTTTCTGGTACTTAAGTCAGCGTTGTGTCTCTTATATGTAATTCCGATGCAATTTCTGTGTTTCATCGTCAATGGAAGCTCCAATGGATACAGTAAACCTGCAGAGGTGCATCGGAATGTAAAACTGGTGACACAGGAAGCGTTCAAATCATAGAGCCTAAGAAGACTCAGTTTTCTTGTACTTAACTCGGCATTGTGTCTCTTATATTTTATACCGATGCAATTTCTGTGTTTCACCATCACTGTGAAGATCCAAGGGATACAGTAAACCTGCAGAGGTGCATCGGAATGTAAAACTGGTGACACAGGAAACGCTCAAAACATAGACAGTAGGAAGACTCAGTCTTCCTGTACTTAAGACGTCATTGTGTCTCTTATATTTAATTCTGATGCAATTTCTGTGTTACATCGTCAATGGGAAGGTCCAAGGGATACAGTAACCCTGCAGAGGTGCATCGGAATGTAAAACTAGTGACACTGTAAACGCTCAAAACATAGACAGTAGGAAGACTCAATGTTCCTGTACTTAAGTCGGCATTGTGTCTCTTATATTTAATTCCGATGCAATCTCTGTGTTTCATCGTCAATGGGAAGATCCAAGGCATACAGTAAACCTGCAGAAGTGCATCGGAATGTAAAACTAGTGACACAGGAATCGCTCAAAACATAGACAGTAGGAAGACTCAGCCTTCCTTTTCTTATGTCGGCATTGTGTATCTTATATTTAATTCCGATGCTATTTCTGTCTTTCATCGTCAATGGGAACGTCCAATGGATACAGTAAACCTGCAGAGGTGCATCGGAATGTAAAACTGGTGACACGGGATGCGTTCAAATCATAGAGCGTAAGAAGACTCAGTTTTCTTGTACTTAAGTCGGCATTGTGTCTCTTATATTTCATACCGATGCAATTTCTGTGTTTCACCATCACTGTGAAGATCCAAGGGATACAGTAAACCTGCAGAGGTGCATCAAAATGTAAAACTGATGACACAGGAAATGCTCAAAACGTAGACAGTAGGAAGACTCAGCCTTCCTGTTCTTAAGTCGGCATTGTGTCTCTTATATTTAATTCCGACGCCATTTCTGTGTTTCATCACCAATGGGAAGGTCCAAGGGATACAGTAAACCTGCAGAGTCGCATGGGAATGTAAAACTTGTGACACTGTAAACGCTCAAAACATAGACAGTAGGAAGACTCAATGTTCCTGTACTTAAGTCGGCATTGTGTCTCTTATATCTAATTCCGATGCAATAACTGTGTTTCATCGTCAATGGGAAGATCCAAGGCATACAGTAAACCTGCAGAGGTGCATCGGAATGTAAATCTAGTGACACAGGACACGCTCAAAATATAGACAGTAGGAAGACTCAGCCTTCATGTTCTTAAGTCGGCATTGTGTCTCTTATATTTAATTCCGATGCTATTTCTGTGTTTCATCGTCAATGGGAACGTCCAATGGATACAGTAAACCTGCAGAGGTGCATCGGAATGTAAAACTGGTGACACAGGAAGCGTTCAAATCATAGAGCGTAAGAAGACTCAGTTTTCTTGTACTTAAGTCGGCATTGTGTCTCTTATATTTAATTCCGATTCAATTTCTGTGTTTCTCCATCACTGTGAAGATCCAAGGGATACAGTAAACCTGTAGAGGTGCATCAAATTGTAAAACTGATGACACAGGAAATGCTCAAAACGTATACAGTAGGAAGACTCAGCCTTCCTGTTCTTAAGTCGGCATTGTGTCTCTTATATTTAATTCCGATGCCATTTCTGTGTTTCATCGCCAATGGGAAGGTCCAAGGGACACAGTATACCTGCAGAGGTGCATCGGAATGAAAAACTGTTGACACAGGACACGCTCAAAACATAGACAGTAGGAAGACTCAGTCTTCCTATACTTATGTCGCCATGGTGTCTCTTATATTTAATTCCGATGCAATTTCTGTGTTTCATCATCAATGGGAGGGTCCAATGGATACAGTAAATCTGCAGATGTGGATCGGAATGTAACACTGGTGACACGGAAAACGCTCAAAACATAGACCTTAAGAAGACTCAGTTTTCTGGTACTTAAGTCGGCGTTGTGTCTCTTATATTTAATGCCGATGCAATTTTTGTGTTTTTTCGTCAATGGGAAGGTCCAAGTTATACAGTAAATCTGCGGAGGTGCATTGGAATGTAAAACTGGTGACACAGGAAACGCTCAAATCATAGACCGTAAGAAGACTCAGTTTTCTTGTACTTAAGTGGTCGTTGTGCCTCTTCTATTTAATTCCGATTGCAATTTCTGTGTTTCACCGTCAATGGGAAAGTCGAAGGGAAACAGTATACCTGCAGAGGAGCATCGGAATGTAAAACTGGTGACACAGGAGACGCTCAAAGCATAGAGAGTAGGAAGACTCAGTCTTCCTGTACTTAAGTCGGCATAGTGTCTCTTATATTCAATTCCGAAGCAATTTCTGTGTTTCATCGTCACTGTGAAGGTCCAAGAGATACAGTAAACATGCAGAGGTGCATTGGAATGTAAAACTGGTGACACAGGAAACGCTCAAAACATAGACAGTAGGAAGACTCAGTCTTCCTGTACTTAAGACGACATTGTGTCTCTTATATTTAATTCCGATGCAATTTCTGTGTTTCATCGCCAATGGAAATATTCAAGGGACGCAGTAAACCTGCAGAGGTGCATCGGAATTTAAAACTGGTGACACTGGATACGCTCAAAACATAGACCGTAAGAAGACTCAGTTTTCTTGTACTTAAGTCGGCGTTGTGTCTCTTATATTAAATTCCGATGCAATTTCTGTGTTTCATCGTCGCTGTGAAGGTCCAAGGGATACAGTAAACCTGCAGAGGCGCATCGGAATGTAAAACTGGTGACACAGGAAACGCTCAAAACATAGACAGTAGAAAGACTCAGTCTTCCTGTACTTCAGTCGGCATTGTGTCTCTTATATTTAATTCCGATGCCATTTCTGTGTTTTATCGCCAATGGGAAGGTCCAGGGGATACAGTAAACCTGCAGAGGTGCATCGGAATGTAAAACTGTTGACACAGGAGACGCTCAAAACATAGACAGTAGGAAGACTCAGTCTTCCTATACTTATGTCGGAATGGTGTCTTTTATATTTAATTCCGATGCAATTTCTGTGATTCATCATCAATGGGAAGGTCCAATGGATACAGTAAACCTGCAGAGGTGGATCGGAATGTAAAACTGGTGACACGGGAAACGCTCAAAACATAGATTTTAAGAAGACTCAGTTTTCTGGTACTTAAGTCGGCGTTGTGTCTCTTATATTTAATTCCGATGCAATTTTTGTGTTTTTTCGTCAATGGGAAGGTCCAAGGGATACAGTAAACCTGCAGAGGTGCATTGGAATGTAAAACTGGTGACACAGGAAACGCTCAAATCATAGACCGTAAGAAGACTCAGTTTTCTTGTACTTAAGTCGGCGTTGTGTCTCTTATATTTAATTCCGATGCAATGTCTGTGTTTCATCGTCAATGGAAGGTCCAACGGATACAGTAAACCTGCAGAGGTGCATCGGAATGTCAAACTGGTGACACAGGAAACGCTCAAAACATAGACAATAGAAAGACACACTCTTCCTGTACTTATGTCGACATTGTGTAATTCCGATGCATTTTCTGTGTTTCATCGTCAATGGGAAAGTCGAAGGGAAATAGTATACCTGCAGAGGTGCATCGGAATATAAATCTGGTGACACAGGAGACGCTCAAGTTATAGACAGTAGGAAGACTCAGTCTTCCTGTACTTAAGTCGGCATTGTGACTCTTATATTTAATTCCGATGCAATTTCTGTGTTTCATCGTCACTGTGAATGTTCCAGGGATACAGTAAACATGCAGAAGTGCATCGGAATGCAAAACTGGTGACACAGGAAACGCTCAAAACATAGACAGTAGGAAGACTCAGTCTTCCTGTACTTAAGACGTCATTGTGTCTCTTATATTTAATTCAGATGCAATTTCAGTGTTTCATCGCCATTGGGAAGGTCCAAGGGACACAGTAAACCTGCGTAGGGGTATCTGAATGTAAAACTGGTGACACTGGAAACGCTCAAAACATAGACCGTAAGAAGACTCAGTTTTCTTGTACTTAAGTCGTCGTTGTGTCTCTTATACTTAATTCCGATGTAAGTTCTGTCTTTCATCGTCAATGGGAAGGTCCAATGGATAGAGTAAACCTGCAGAGTCGCATGGGAATGTAAAACTTGTGACACTGTAAACGCTCAAAACATAGACAGTAGGAAGACTCAATGTTCCTGTACTTAAGTCGGCATTGTGTCTCTTATATTTAATTCCGATGCGATTTCTGTGTTTCATCGTCAATGGGAAAGTCGAAGGGAAACAGTATACCTGCAGAGGTGCATCGGAATTTAAAACTGGTGACACAGGAGACGCCCAAAACATAGACAGTAGGAAGACTCAGTCTTCCTGTACTTAAGTCGGCATTGTGTCTCTTATATTTAATTCCGATGCAATTTCTGTGTTTCATCGTCACTGTGAAGGTCCAAGGGATACAGTAAACATGCAGAGGTGCATCGGAATGTAAAACTGGTGACACAGGAAACGCTCAAAACATAGACAGTAGGAAGACTCAATCTTCCTGTTCTTAAGACGTCATTGTGTCTCTTATATTTAATTCTGATGCAATTTCTGTGTTACATCGTCAATGGGAAGGTCCAAGGGATACAGTAACCCTGCAGAGGTGCATCGGAATGTAAAACTGGTGACACAGGAAGCGCTCATAGCATAGACCCTACGAAGACTCAGGTTTTCTTGTACTTAAGTCGGCATTGTGTCTTTTATATTTAATTCCGATGCAATTTCTGTGTTTCATCGTTACTGTGAAGGGGCAAGGGATACAGTAAACCTGCAGAGGTGCATCAGAATGTAAAGCTGGTGACACAGGAAACGCTCAAAACATAGACAGTAGGAAGACACACTCTCCCTGTACTTAAGTCGACATTGTGTCTCTTATATTTAATTCCGATGCTATTTCTGTGTTTCATCGTCAATGGAAGCTCCAATAGATACAGTAAACCAGCAGAGGTGCATCGGAATGTAAAACTGGTGACACAGAAAACGCTCAAAACATGGACCTTAAGAAGACTCAGTTTTCTGGTACTTAAGTCGGCGTTGTACCTCTTATATTTAATTCCGATGCAATTTCTGTATCTTTGCGTCAATGGGAAGGTCCAGGGGATACAGTAAACCTGCAGAGGTGCATCGGAATGTAAAACTGGTGACACAGAAAACGCTCAAAACATAGACCTTAAGAAGACTCAGTTTTCTGGTACTTAAGTCGGCGTTGTGCCTCTTATATTTAATTCCGATGCAATTTCTATGTTTTTGCGTCAATGGGAAGGTCCAGGGGATACAGTAAACCTGCAGAGGTGCATTGGAATGTAAAACTGGTGACACAGGAAACGCTCAAATCATAGACCGTAAGAAGAATCAGTTTTCTTGTACTTAAGTCGTCGTTGTGCCTCTTCTATTTAATTCCGATGCAATTTCTGTGTTTCATCGTCAATGGGAAAGTCGAAGGGAAACAGTATACCTGCAGAGGTGCATCGGAATGTAAAACTGGTGACACAGGAGACGCTCAAAGCATAGAGAGTAGGAAGACACAGTCTTCCTGTACTTAAGTCGGCATTGTGTCTCTTATATTCAATTCCGATGCAATTTCTGTGTTTCATCGTCACTGTGAAGGTCCAAGAGATACAGTAAACATGCAGAGGTGCATCGGAATGTAAAACTGTTGACACAGGACACGCTCAAAACATAGACAGTAGGAAGACTCAGTCTCCCTATACTTATGTCGGCATGGTGTCTCTTATATTTAATTCCGACGCAATTTCTGTGTTTCATCATGAATGGGAAGGTCCAATGGATACAGTAAACCTGCAGAGGTGCATTGGAATGTAAAACTGGTGACACAGGAAACGCTCAAATCATAGACCGTAAGAAGACTCAGTTTTCTTGTACTTAAGTCGGCGTTGTGTCTCTTATATTTAATTCCGATGCAATGTCTGTGTTTCATCGTCAATGGAAGGTCCAACGGATACAGTAAACCAGCAGAGGTGCATCGGAATGTAAAACTGGTGACAAAGGAAACGCTCAAAACATAGACAATAGGAAGACACACTCTTCCTGTACTTATGTCGACATTGTGTAATTCCGATGCCATTTCTGTGTTTTATCGTCAATGGGAAAGTCGAAGGGAAATAGTATACCTGCAGAGGTGCATCGGAATATAAATCTGGTGACACAGGAGACGCTCAGAACATAGACAGCAGGAAGACTCAGTCTTCCTGTACTTAATACGTCATTGTGTCTCTTATATTTAATTCCGATGCAATTTCTGTGTTTCATCGCCATTGGGAAGGTGCAAGGGACACAGTAAACCTGCGTAGGGGCATCGGAATGTAAAACTGGTGACACTGGAAACGCTCAAAACATAGTCCGTAAGAAGACTCAGTTTTCTTGTACTTAAGTCGTCGTTGTGTCTCTTCTATTTAATTCCGATGCAATTTCTGTGTTTCATCGTCAATGGGAAGGTCCAAGGGATACAGTAACCCTGCAGAGGTGCATCGGAATGTAAAACTGGTGACACAGGAAACGCTCAAAACATAGACAGTAGGAAGACACACTCTCCCTGTACTGAAGTCGACATTGTGTCTCTTATATTTAATTCCGATGCTATTTCTGTGTTTCATCGTCAATGGAAGCTCCAATAGATACAGTAAACCAGCAGAGGTGCATCTGAATGTAAAACTGGTGACACAGAAAACGCTCAAAACATAGACCTTAAGAAGACTCAGTTTTCTGGTACTTAAGTCGGCGTTGTACCTCTTATATTTAATTCCGATGCAATTTCTGTATCTTTGCGTCAATGGGAAGGTCCAAAGGATACAGTAAACCTGCAGAGGTGCATCGGAATGTAAAACTGGTGACACAGAAAACGCTCAAAACATAGACCTTAAGAAGACTCAGTTTTCTGGTACTTAAGTCGGCGTTGTGCCTCTTATATTTAATTCCGATGCAATTTCTATGTTTTTGCGTCAATATGAAGGTCCAGGGGATACAGTAAACCTGCAGAGGTGCATTGAAATGTAAAACTGGTGACACAGGAAACGCTCAAATCATAGACCGTAAGAAGAATCAGTTTTCTTGTACTTAAGTCGTCGTTGTGCCTCTTCTATTTAATTCCGATGCAATTTCTGTGTTTCATCGTCAATGGGAAAGTCGAAGGGAAACAGTATACCTGCAGAGGTGCATCGGAATGTAAAACAGGTGACACAGGAGACGCTCAAAGCATAGAGAGTAGGAAGACTCAGTCTTCCTGTACTTAAGTCGACATTGTGTCTCTTATATTCAATTCCGATGCAATTTCTGTGTTTCATCGTCACTGTGAAGGTCCAAGAGATACAGTAAACATGCAGAGGTGCATCGGAATGTAAAACTGTTGACACAGGACACGCTCAAAACATAGACAGTAGGAAGACTCAGTCTCCCTATACTTATGTCGGCATGGTGTCTCTTATATTTAATTCCGACGCAATTTCTGTGTTTCATCATGAATGGGAAGGTCCAATGGATACAGTAAACCTGCAGAGGTGCATTGGAATGTAAAACTGGTGACACAGGAAACGCTCAAATCATAGACCGTAAGAAGACTCAGTTTTCTTGTACTTAAGTCGGCGTTGTGTCTCTTATATTTAATTCCGATGCAATGTCTGTGTTTCATCGTCAATGGAAGGTCCTACGGATACAGTAAACCAGCAGAGGTGCATCGGAATGTAAAACTGGTGACAAAGGAAACGCTCAAAACATAGACAATAGAAAGACACACTCTTCCTGTACTTATGTCGACATTGTGTAATTCCGATGCCATTTCTGTGTTTTATCGTCAATGGGAAAGTCGAAGGGAAATAGTATACCTGCAGAGGTGCATCGGAATATAATTCTGGTGACACAGGAGACGCTCAAAAAATAGACAGTAGGAAGACTCAGTCTTCCTGTACTTATGTCGGCATTGTGTCTATTATATTTACTTACGATGTAATTTCTGTGTTTCAATGTCAATGGGAAGGTGCAAGCGATACAGTAAACCTGCAGAGGTGTATTGGAATGTAAAACTGGTGACACAGGAAACGCTCAAATCATAGACCGTAAGAAGACTCAGTTTTCTTGTACTTAAGTCGTCGTTGTGTCTCTTATACTTAATTCCGATGTACCTTCTGTGTTTCATCGTCAATGGGAAGGTCCAAGGGATACAGTGAACCTGCAGAAATGCATTGGAATGTAAAACTGGTGACAAAGGAAACGCTCAAATCATACACCGTAAGATGACACAGTTTTCTTTTACTTAAGTCGGCGTTGTGTCTCTTATATATAATTCCGATGCAATTTCTGTGTTTCATCGTCAAAGGGAAGGTCCAATGGATACAGTAACCCCCACAGAGGTGCATCGGAATGTAAAACTGGTGACACAGGAAACGCACAAAACATAGAAAATAGAAAGACACACCCTTCCTGTACTTATGTCGACATTGTGTGTCTTATATTTAATTCCGAAGTAATTTCTGTGTTTCATCGTCAATGGGAACGTCGAAGGGAAACAGTATACCTGCAGAGGTGCATCGGAATATAAAACTGGTGACAAAGGAAACGCTCAAATCATACACCGTAAGATGACACAGTTTTCTTTTACTTAAGTCGGCCTTGTGTCTCTTATATTTAATTCCGATGCAATATCTGTGTTTCATCGTCAATGGGAAGGTCCAAGGGCTACAGTAACCCCCACAGAGGTGCATCGGAATGTAAAACTGGTGACACAGGAAACGCTCAAAACATAGACAGTAGGAAGACTCAGTCTTCCTGTACTTCAGTCGGCATTGTGTCTCTTATATTTAATTCCGATGCCATTCCTGTGTTTCATCGCAAATGGGATGGTCCAAGGGATACAGTAAACCTGCAGAGGTGCATCGGAATGTAAAGCTGGTGATACAGGACACGCTTAAATCATAGACATTAGGAAGGCTCAGTCTTCCTTTTCTTAAGTCGGCGTTGTGTCTCTTATATTTAATTCCGATGCAATTTCTGTGTTTTATCGTCAATGGGAAGGGCCAATGGATACAGAAAACCTGCAGAGGTGCTTCGGAATGTAAAACTGGTGACACAGAAAACGCTCAAAACATAGACCGTAAGAAGACTCAGTTTTCTTGTACTTAAGTCGGCGTTGTGTCTCTTATATTTATTTCCGATGCAATTTCTGTGCGTCATCGTCAATGGGAAGGTCCAAAGGATACAGTAGACCTGCAGAGGTGCATCGGAATGTAATACTGGTGACACAGGAAAGGCTCAAAACATAGACAGTAGGAAGACTCAGTCTTCCTTTACTTAAGTCAGCATGGTGTCTCTTATATTTAATTCCGATGCAATTTCTGTGTTTCATCGTCAATGGAAGATCCAAGGGATACAGTAAACCTGCAGAGGTGCATCAAAATGTAAAACTGATGACACAGGAAATGCTCAAAACGTAGACAGTAGGAAGACTCAGTCTTCCTGTACCGAAGTCGGCATTGTTTCTCTTATATTTAATTCCCATGCAATTTCTATGTTTCATCGACACTGGGAAGGTCCAAGGGATACAGTAACCCTGCAGAGGTGCATCGGAATGTAAGACTGGTGACACAGGAAGCGCTCATAACATAGACCCTAAGATGACTCAGTTTTCGTGTACTTAAGTCGGCATTGTGTCTTTTATATTTAATTCCGATGCAGTTTCTGTGTTTCATCGTCACTGTGAAGGTCCAAGGGATACAGTAAACCTACAGAGGTGCATCGGAATGTAAAACTGGGGACACAGGAAACACTCAAAACATAGACAGTAGGAAGACTCAGTCTTCCTGTACTTCAGTCGGCATTGTGTCTCTTATATTTAATTCCGATGCCATTTCTGTGTTTCATCGCCAATGGGAAGGTCCAAGGGATACAGTAAACCTGCAGAGGTGCATCGGAATGTAAAACTGTTGACACAGGACACGCTCAAAGCATAGACAGTAGGAAGACTCAGTCTTCCTATACTTATGTCGGCATGGTGTCTCTTATACAGTCCTGGAAATGGAAAAAAGAACACATTGACACCGGTGTGTTAGACCCACCATACTTGCTCCGGACACTGCGAGAGGGCTGTACAAGCAATGATCACACGCACGGCACAGCGGACACACCAGGAACCGCGGTGTTGGCCGTCGAATGGCGCTATCTGCGCAGCATTTGTGCACCGCCGCCGTCAGTGTCAGCCAGTTTGCCGTGGCATACGGAGCTCCATCGCAGTCTTTAACACTGGTAGCATGCCGCGACAGCGTGGACGTGAACCGTATGTGCAGTTGACAGACTTTGAGCGAGGGCGTATAGTGGGCATGCGGGAGGCTGGGTGGACGTACCGCCGAATTGCTCAACACGTGGGGCGTGAGGTCTCCACAGTACATCGATGTTGTCGCCAGTGGTCGGCGGAAGGTGCACGTGCCCGTCGACCTGGGACCGGACCGCAGCGACGCACGGATGCACGCCAAGACCGTAGGATCCTACGCAGTGCCGTAGGGGACCGCACCGCCACTTCCCAGCAAATTAGGGACACTGTTGCTCCTGGGGTATCGGCGAGGACCATTCGCAACCGTCTCCATGAAGCTGGGCTACGGTCCCGCACACCGTTAGGCCGTCTTCCGCTCACGCCCCAACATCGTGCAGCCCGCCTCCAGTGGTGTCGCGACAGGCGTGAATGGAGGGACGAATGGAGACGTGTCGTCTTCAGCGATGAGAGTCGCTTCTGCCTTGGTGCCAATGATGGTCGTATGCGTGTTTAGCGCCGTGCAGGTGAGCGCCACAATCAGGACTGCATACGACCGAGGCACACAGGGCCAACACCCGGCATCATGGTGTGGGGAGCGATCTCCTACACTGGACGTACACCACTGGTGATCGTCGAGGGGACACTGAATACTGCACGGTACATCCAAACCGTCATCGAACCCATCGTTCTACCATTCCTAGACCGGCCAGGGAACTTGATGTTCCAACAGGACAATGCACGTCCGCACGTATCCCGTGCCACCCAACGTGCTCTAGAAGGTGTAAGTCAACTACCCTGGCCAGCAAGATCTCCGGATCTGTCCCCCATTGAGCATGTTTGGGACTGGATGAAGCGTCGTCTCACGCGGTCTGCACATCCAGCACGAACGCTGGTCCAACTGAGGCGCCAGGTGGAAATGGCATGGCAAGCCGTTCCACAGGACTACATCCAGCATCTCTACGATCGTCTCCATGGGAGAATAGCAGCCTGCATTGCTGCGAAAGGTGGATATACACTGTACTAGTGCCGACATTGTGCATGCTCTGTTGCCTGTGTCTATGTGCCTGTGGTTCTGTCAGTGTGATCATGTGATGTATCTGACCCCAGGAATGTGTCAATAAAGTTTCCCCTTCCTGGGACAATGAATTCACGGTGTTCTTATTTCAATTTCCAAGAGTGTATTTAATTCCGATGCAATTTCTGTGTTTCATCATCAATGGGAAGGTCCAATGGATACAGTAAACCTGCAGAGGTGGATCGGAATGTAAAACTGGTGACACGGGAAACGCTCAAAACGTAGACCTTAAGAAGACTCAGTTTTCTGGTACTTAAGTTGGCGTTGTGTCTCTTATATTTAATTCCGATGCAATTTTTGTGTTTATTCGTCAATGGGAAGGTCCAAGTTATACAGTAAACCTGCGGAGGTGCATTGGAATGTAAAACTGGTGACACAGGAAACGCTCAAATCATAGACCGTAAGAAGACTCTGTTTTCTTGTACTTAAGTCGTCGTTGTGTCTCTTGTATTTAATTCCGATGCAATGTCTGTGTTTCATCGTCAATGGAAGGTCCAACGGATACAGTAAACCAGCAGAGGTGCATCGGAATGTCAAACTGGTGACACAGGAAACGCTCAAAGCATAGACAATAGAAAGACACACTCTTCCTGTACTTATGTCGACATTGTGTAATTCCGATGCATTTTCTGTGTTTCATCGTCAATGGGAATGTCGAAGGGATATAGTATACCTGCAGAGGTGCATCGGAATATAAATCTGGTGACACAGGAGACGCTCAAATTATAGACAGTAGGAAGACTCAGTCTTCCTGTACTTAAGTCGGCATTGTGACTCTTATATTTAATTCCGATGCAATTTCTGTGTTTCATCGTCACTGTGAATGTTCAAGGGATACAGTAAACATGCAGAAGTGCATCGGAATGTAAAACTGGTGACACAGGAAACGCTCAAAACATAGACAGTAGGAAGACTCAGTCTTCCTGTACATAAGACGTCATTGTGTCTCTTATATTTAATTCAGATGCAATTTCAGTGTTTCATCGCCATTGGGAAGGTCCAAGGGACACAGTAAACCTGCGTAGGGGCATCGGAATGTAAAACTGGTGACACTGGAAACGCTCAAAACATAGACCGTAAGAAGGCTCAGTTTTCTTGTACTTAAGTCATCGTTGTGTCTCTTATACTTAATTCCGATGTAAGTTCTGTGTTTCATCGTCAATGGGAAGGTCCAATGGATAGAGTAAACCTGCAGAGTCGCATGGGAATGTAAAACTTGTGACACTGTAAACGCTCAAAACATAGAGAGTAGGAAGACTCAATGTTCCTGTACTTAAGTCGGCATTGTGTCTCTTATATTTAATTCCGATGCGATTTCTGTGTTTCATCGTCAATGGGAAGGTCCAAGGGATACAGTAACCCTGCAGAGGTGCATCGGAATGTAAAACTGGTGACACATGAAGCGCTCATAGCATAGACCCTACGAAGACTCAGGTTTTCTTGTACTTAAGTCGGCATTGTGTCTTTTATATTTAATTCCGATGCAATTTCTGTGTTTCATCGTTACTGTGAAGGTCCAAGGGATCCAGTAAACCTGCAGAGGTGCATCGGAATGTAAAGCTGGTGACACAGGAAACGCTCAAAACATAGACAGTAGGAAGACACACTCTCCCTGTACTTAAGTCGACATTGTGTCTCTTATATTTAATTCCGATGCAATGTCTGTGTTTCATCGTCAATGGAAGCTCCAATAGATACAGTAAACCAGCAGAGGTGCATCGGAATGTAAAACTGGTGACACAGAAAACGCTCAAAACATAGACCTTAAGAAGACTCAGTTTTCTGGTACTTAAGTCGGCGTGGTGCCTCTTATATTTAATTCCGATGCAATTTCTATGTTTTTGCGTCAGTGGGAAGGTCCAGGGGATACAGTAAACCTGCAGAGGTGCATTGGAATGTAAAACTGGTGACACAGGAAACGCTCAAATCATAGACCGTAGGAAGACTCAGTCTTCCTTTACTTAAGTCAGCATGGTGTCTCTTATATTTAATTCCGATGCAATTTCTGTGTTTCATCGTCAATGGAAGATCCAAGGGATACAGTAAACCTGCAGAGGTGCATCAAAATGTAAAACTGATGACACAGGAAATGCTCAAAACGTAGACAGTAGGAAGACTCAGTCTTCCTGTACCGAAGTCGGCATTGTTTCTCTTATATTTAATTCCCATGCAATTTCTATGTTTCATCGACACTGGGAAGGTCCAAGGGATACAGTAACCCTGCAGAGGTGCATCGGAATGTAAAACTGGTGACACAGGAAACACTCAAAACATAGAGAGTACGAAGACTCAGTCTTCCTGTACTTCAGTCGGCATTGTGTCTCTTATATTTAATTCCGATGCCATTTCTGTGTTTCATCGCCAATGGGAAGGTCCAAGGGATACAGTAAACCTACAGAGGTGCATCGGAATGTAAAACTGTTGACACAGGACACGCTCAAAGCATAGACAGTAGGAAGACTCAGTCTTCCTATACTTATGTCGGCATGGTGTCTCTTATACAGTCCTGGAAATGGAAAAAAGAACACATTGACACCGGTGTGTTAGACCCACCATACTTGCTCCGGACACTGCGAGAGGGCTGTACAAGCAATGATCACACGCACGGCACAGCGGACACACCAGGAACCGCGGTGTTGGCCGTCGAATGGCGCTATCTGCGCAGCATTTGTGCACCGCCGCCGTCAGTGTCAGCCAGTTTGCCGTGGCATACGGAGCTCCATCGCAGTCTTTAACACTGGTAGCATGCCGCGACAGCGTGGACGTGAACCGTATGTGCAGTTGACAGACTTTGAGCGAGGGCGTATAGTGGGCATGCGGGAGGCTGGGTGGACGTACCGCCGAATTGCTCAACACGTGGGGCGTGAGGTCTCCACAGTACATCGATGTTGTCGCCAGTGGTCGGCGGAAGGTGCACGTGCCCGTCGACCTGGGACCGGACCGCAGCGACGCACGGATGCACGCCAAGACCGTAGGATCCTACGCAGTGCCGTAGGGGACCGCACCGCCACTTCCCAGCAAATTAGGGACACTGTTGCTCCTGGGGTATCGGCGAGGACCATTCGCAACCGTCTCCATGAAGCTGGGCTACGGTCCCGCACACCGTTAGGCCGTCTTCCGCTCACGCCCCAACATCGTGCAGCCCGCCTCCAGTGGTGTCGCGACAGGCGTGAATGGAGGGACGAATGGAGACGTGTCGTCTTCAGCGATGAGAGTCGCTTCTGCCTTGGTGCCAATGATGGTCGTATGCGTGTTAGCGCCGTGCAGGTGAGCGCCACAATCAGGACTGCATACGACCGAGGCACACAGGGCCAACACCCGGCATCATGGTGTGGGGAGCGATCTCCTACACTGGCCGTACACCACTGGTGATCGTCGAGGGGACACTGAATACTGCACGGTACATCCAAACCGTCATCGAACCCATCGTTCTACCATTCCTAGACCGGCCAGGGAACTTGCTGTTCCAACAGGACAATGCACGTCCGCATGTATCCCGTGCCACCCAACGTGCTCTAGAAGGTGTAAGTCAACTACCTTGGCCAGCAAGATCTCCGGATCTGTCCCCCATTGAGCATGTTTGGGACTGGATGAAGCGTCGTCTCACGCGGTCTGCACATCCAGCACGAACGCTGGTCCAACTGAGGCGCCAGGTGGAAATGGCATGGCAAGCCGTTCCACAGGACTACATCCAGCATCTCTACGATCGTCTCCATGGGAGAATAGCAGCCTGCATTGCTGCGAAAGGTGGATATACACTGTACTAGTGCCGACATTGTGCATGCTCTGTTGCCTGTGTCTATGTGCCTGTGGTTCTGTCAGTGTGATCATGTGATGTATCTGACCCCAGGAATGTGTCAATAAAGTTTCCCCTTCCTGGGACAATGAATTCACGGTGTTCTTATTTCAATTTCCAAGAGTGTATTTAATTCCGATGCAATTTCTGTGTTTCATCATCAATGGGAAGGTCCAATGGATACAGTAAACCTGCAGAGGTGGATCGGAATGTAAAACTGGTGACACGGGAAACGCTCAAAACGTAGACCTTAAGAAGACTCAGTTTTCTGGTACTTAAGTTGGCGTTGTGTCTCTTATATTTAATTCCGATGCAATTTTTGTGTTTTTTCGTCAATGGGAAGGTCCAAGTTATACAGTAAACCTGCGGAGGTGCATTGGAATGTAAAACTGGTGACACAGGAAACGCTCAAATCATAGACCGTAAGAAGACTCTGTTTTCTTGTACTTAAGTCGGCGTTGTGTCTCTTGTATTTAATTCCGATGCAATTTCTGTGTTTCATCGTCAATGGAAGGTCCAACGGATACAGTAAACCAGCAGAGGTGCATCGGAATGTCAAACTGGTGACACAGGAAACGCTCAAAACATAGACAATAGAAAGACACACTCTTCCTGTACTTATGTCGACATTGTGTAATTCCGATGCATTTTCTGTGTTTCATCGTCAATGGGAAAGTCGAAGGGAAATAGTATACCTGCAGAGGTGCATCGGAATATAAATCTGGTGACACAGGAGACGCTCAAATTATAGACAGTAGGAAGACTCAGTCTTCCTGTACTTAAGTCGGCATTGTGACTCGTATACTTAATTCCGATGTAAGTTCTGTGTTTCATCGTCAATGGGAGGGTCCAATGGATAGAGTAAACCTGCAGAGTCGCATGGGAATGTAAAACTTGTGACACTGTAAACGCTCAAAACATAGAGAGTAGGAAGACTCAATGTTCCTGTACTTAAGTCGGCATTGTGTCTCTT
This sequence comes from Schistocerca nitens, assembly GCF_023898315.1. Lineage (NCBI taxonomy): Eukaryota > Metazoa > Arthropoda > Insecta > Orthoptera > Acrididae > Schistocerca > Schistocerca nitens. The sequence continues at coordinate 765,891,659 of NC_064619.1, forward strand.
ATATTTAATTCCGAAGCGATTTCTGTGTTTCATCGTCAATGGGAAAGTCGAAGGGAAACAGTATACCTGCAGAGGTGCATCGGAATTTAAAACTGGTGACACAGGAGACGCCCAAAACATAGACAGTAGGAAGACTCAGTCTTCCTGTACTTAAGTCGGCATTGTGTCTCTTATATTTAATTCCGATGCAATTTCTGTGTTTCATCGTCACTGTGAAGGTCCAAGGGATACAGTAAACATGCAGAGGTGCATCGGAATGTAAAACTGGTGACACAGGAATCGCTCAAAACATAGACAGTAGGAAGACTCAGTCTTCCTGTACTTAAGACGTCATTGTGTCTCTTATATTTAATTCTGATGCAATTTCTGTGTTACATCGTCAATGGGAAGGTCCAAGGGATACAGTAACCCTGCAGAGGTGCATCGGAATGTAAAACTGGTGACACAGGAAGCGCTCATAGCATAGACCCTACGAAGACTCAGGTTTTCTTGTACTTAAGTCGGCATTGTGTCTTTTATATTTAATTCCGATGCATTTTCTGTGTTTCATCGTTACTGTGAAGGTCCAAGGGATACAGTAAACCTGCAGAGGTGCATCGGAATGTAAAGCTGGTGACACAGGAAACGCTCAAAACATAGACAGTAGGAAGACACACTCTCCCTGTACTTAAGTCGACATTGTGTCTATTATATTTAATTCCGATGCAATTTCTGTGTTTCATCGTCAATGGAAGGTCCAATAGATACAGTAAACCAGCAGAGGTGCATCGGAATGTAAAACTGGTGACACATAAAACGCTCAAAACATAGACCTTAAGAAGACTCAGTTTTCTGGTACTTAAGTCGGCGTTGTACCTCTTATATTTAATTCCGATGCAATTTCTGTATCTTTGCGTCAATGGGAAGGTCCAGGGGATACAGTAAACCTGCAGAGGTGCCTCGGAATGTAAAACTGGTGACACAGAAACCGCTCAAAGCATAGACCTTAAGAAGACTCAGTTTTCTGGTACTTAAGTCGGCGTTGTGCCTCTTATATTTAATTCCGATGCAATTTCTATGTTTTTGCGTCAGTGGGAAGGTCCAGGGGATACAGTAAACCTGCAGAGGTGCATTGGAATGTAAAACTGGTGACTCAGGAAACGCTCAAATCATAGACCGTAGGAAGACTCAGTCTTCCTTTACTTAAGTCAGCATGGTGTCTCTTATATTTAATTCCGATGCAATTTCTGTATTTCATCGTCAATGGAAGATCCAAGGGATACAGTAAACCTGCAGAGGTGCATCAAAATGTAAAACTGATGACACAGGAAATGCTCAAAACGTAGACAGTACGAAGACTCAGTCTTCCTGTACCGAAGTCGGCATTGTTTCTCTTATATTTAATTCCCATGCAATTTCTATGTTTCATCGACAATGGGAAGGTCCAAGGGATACAGTAACCCTGCAGAGGTGCATCGGAATGTAAGACTGGTGACACAGGAAGCGCTCATAACATAGACCCTAAGATGACTCAGTTTTCGTGTACTTAAGTCGGCATTGTGTCTTTTATATTTAATTCCGATGCAATTTCTGTGTTTCATCGTCACTGTGAAGGTCCAAGGGATACAGTAAACCTACAGAGGTGCATCGGAATGTAAAACTGGTGACACAGGAAACACTCAAAACATAGACAGTAGGAAGACTCAGTCTTCCTGTACTTCAGTCGGCATTGTGTCTCTTATATTTAATTCCGATGCCATTTCTGTGTTTCATCGCCAATGGGAAGGTCCAAGGGATACAGTAAACCTACAGAGGTGCATCGGAATGTAAAACTGTTGACACAGGACACGCTCAAAGCATAGACAGTAGGAAGACTCAGTCTTCCTATACTTATGTCGGCATGGTGTCTCTTATACAGTCCTGGAAATGGAAAAAAGAACACATTGACACCGGTGTGTTAGACCCACCATACTTGCTCCGGACACTGCGAGAGGGCTGTACAAGCAATGATCACACGCACGGCACAGCGGACACACCAGGAACCGCGGTGTGGGCCGTCGAATGGCGCTATCTGCGCAGCATTTGTGCACCGCCGCCCTCAGTGTCAGCCAGTTTGCCGTGGCATACGGAGCTCCATCGCAGTCTTTAACACTGGTAGCATGCCGCGACAGCGTGGACGTGAACCGTATGTGCAGTTGACAGACTTTGAGCGAGGGCGTATAGTGGGCATGCGGGAGGCTGGGTGGACGTACCGCCGAATTGCTCAACACGTGGGGCGTGAGGTCTCCACAGTACATCGATGTTGTCGCCAGTGGTCGGCGGAAGGTGCACGTGCCCGTCGACCTGGGACCGGACCGCAGCGACGCACGGATGCACGCCAAGGCCGTAGGATCCTACGCAGTGCCGTAGGGGACCGCACCGCCACTTCCCAGCAAATTAGGGACACTGTTGCTCCTGGGGTATCGGCGAGGACCATTCGCAACCGTCTCCATGAAGCTGGGCTACGGTCCCGCACACTGTTAGGCCGTCTTCCGCTCACGCCCCAACATCGTGCAGCCCGCCTCCAGTGGTGTCGCGACAGGCGTGAATGGAGGGACGAATGGAGACGTGTCGTCTTCAGCGATGAGAGTCGCTTCTGCCTTGGTGCCAATGATGGTCGTATGCGTGTTTAGCGCCGTGCAGGTGAGCGCCACAATCAGGACTGCATACGACCGAGGCACACAGGGCCAACACCCGGCATCATGGTGTGGGGAGCGATCTCCTACACTGGCCGTACACCACTGGTGATCGTCGAGGGGACACTGAATACTGCACGGTACATCCAAACCGTCATCGAACCCATCGTTCTACCATTCCTAGACCGGCCAGGGAACTTGCTGTTCCAACAGGACAATGCACGTCCGCATGTATCCCGTGCCACCCAACGTGCTCTAGAGGGTGTAAGTCAAATACCCTGGCCAGCAAGATCTCCGGATCTGTCCCCCATTGAGCATGTTTGGGACTGGATGAAGCGTCGTCTCATGCGGTCTGCACATCCAGCACGAACGCTGGTCCAACTGAGGCGCCAGGTGGAAATGGCATGGCAAGCCGTTCCACAGGACTACATCCAGCATCTCTACGATCGTCTCCATTGGAGAATAGCAGCCTGCATTGCTGCGAAAGGTGGATATACACTGTACTAGTGCCGACATTGTGCATGCTCTGTTGCCTGTGTCTATGTGCCTGTGGTTCTGTCAGTGTGATCATGTGATGTATCTGACCCCAGGAATGTGTCAATAAAGTTTCCCCTTCCTGGGACAATGAATTCACGGTGTTCTTATTTCAATTTCCAAGAGTGTATTTAATTCCGATGCAATTTCTGTGTTTCATCATCAATGGGAAGGTCCAATGGATACAGTAAACCTGCAGAGGTGGATCGGAATGTAAAACTGGTGACACGGGAAACGCTCAAAACGTAGACCTTAAGAAGACTCAGTTTTCTGGTACTTAAGTTGGCGTTGTGTCTCTTATATTTAATTCCGATGCAATTTTTGTGTTTTTTCGTCAATGGGAAGGTCCAAGTTATACAGTAAACCCGCGGAGGTGCATTGGAATGTAAAACTGGTGACACAGGAAACGCTCAAATCATAGACCGTAAGAAGACTCTGTTTTCTTGTACTTAAGTCGGCGTTGTGTCTCTTGTATTTAATTCCGATGCAATGTCTGTGTTTCATCGTCAATGGAAGGTCCAATGGATACAGTAAACCAGCAGAGGTGCATCGGAATGTCAAACTGGTGACACAGGAAACGCTCAAAACATAGACAATAGAAAGACACACTCTTCCTGTACTTATGTCGACATTGTGTAATTCCGATGCATTTTCTGTGTTTCATCGTCAATGGGAAAGTCGAAGGGAAATAGTATACCTGCAGAGGTGCATCGGAATATAAATCTGGTGACACAGGAGACGCTCAAATTATAGACAGTAGGAAGACTCAGTCTTCCTGTACTTAAGTCGGCATTGTGACTCTTATATTTAATTCCGATGCAATTTCTGTGTTTCATCGTCACTGTGAATGTTCAAGGGATACAGTAAACATGCAGAAGTGCATCGGAATGTAAAACTGGTGACACAGGAAACGCTCAAAACATAGACAGTAGGAAGACTCAGTCTTCCTGTACTTAAGACGTCATTGTGTCTCTTATATTTAATTCAGATGCAATTTCAGTGTTTCATCGCCATTGGGAAGGTCCAAGGGACACAGTAAACCTGCGTAGGGTCATCGGAATGTAAAACTGGTGACACTGGAAACGCTCAAAACATAGACCGTAAGAAGACTCAGTTTTCTTGTACTTAAGTCGTCGTTGTGTCTCTTATACTTAATTCCGATGTAAGTTCTGTGTTTCATCGTCAATGGGAAGGTCCAATGGATAGAGTAAACCTCCAGAGTCGCATGGGAATGTAAAACTTGTGACACTGTAAACGCTCAAAACATAGACAGTAGGAAGACTCAATGTTCCTGTACTTAAGTCGGCATTGTGTCTCTTATATTTAATTCCGATGCAATTTCTGTGTTTCATTGTCAATGGAGGCCCCAATGGATACAGTAAACCAGCAAAGGTGCATCGGAATGTAAAACTGGTGACACAGGAAACGCTCAAAACATAGACAATAGAAAGACACACTCTTCCTGTACTTAAGTCGACTTTGTGTCTCTTACATTTAATTCCGATGCAATGTCTGTGTTTCATCGTCAATGGAAGGTCCAACGGATACAGTAAACCAGCAGAGGTGCATCGGAATGTATAACTGGTGACACAGGAGACGCTCAAAACATAGACAGTAGGAAGACTCATTCATCCGGTACTTAAGTCGGCATTGTGTCTCTTATATTTAATTCCGATGCATTTTCTGGGTTTCATCGCCATTGGGAAGGTCCAAGGGACACAGTAAACCTGCTGAGGGGTATCGGAATGTAAACTGGTGACACTGGAAACGCTCAAAACATAGACCGTAAGAAGAATCAGTTTTCTTGTACTTAAGTCGTCGTTGTGCCTCTTCTATTTAATTCCGATGCAATTTCTGTGTTTCATCGTCAATGGGAAAGTCGATGGGAAATAGTATACCTGCAGAGGTGCATCGGAATATAAATCTGGTGACACAGGAGACGCTCAAAGCATAGACAGTAGGAAGACTCAGTCTTCCTGTACTTAAGACGTCATTGTGTCTCTTATATTTAATTCCGATGCAATTTCTGTGTTTCATCGCCATTGGGAAGGTCCAAGGGACACAGTAAACCTGCGTAGGGGCATCGGAATGTAAAACTGGTGACACTGGAAACGCTCAAAACATAGTCCGTAAGAAGACTCAGTTTTCTTGTACTTAAGTCTTCGTTGTGTCTCTTCTATTTAATTCCGATGCAATTTCTGTGTTTCATCGTCAATGGGAAAGTCGAAGGGAAACAGTATACCTGCAGAGGTGCATCGGAATGTAAAACTGGTGACACAGGAGACGCTCAAAGCATAGACAGTAGGAAGACTCAGTCTTCCTGTACTTAAGTCGGAATTGTGTCTCTTATATTTAATTCCGATGCAATTTCTGTGTTTCATCGTCAATGGGAAGGTCCAAGGGATACAGTAACCCTGCAGAGGTGCATCGGAATGTAAAACTGGTGACACAGGAAACGCTCAAAAAATAGACAGTAGGAAGACTCAGTCTTCCTGAACTTATGTCGGCATTGTGTCTATAATATTTACTTACGATGTAATTTCTCTGTTTCAATGTCAATGGGAAGGTGCAAGCGATACAGTAAACCTGCAGAGGTGCATCGGAATGTAAGACTGGTGACACAGGAAACGCTCAAATCATAGACCGTAAGAAGACTCAGTTTTCTTGTATTTAAGTCGTCGTTGTGTCTCTTATACTTAATTCCGATGTAAGTTCTGTGTTTCATCGTCAATGGGAAGGTCCAATGGATACAGTAAACCTGCAGAGTCGCGTGGGAATGTAAAACTTGTGACACTGTAAACGCTCAAAACATAGACAGTAGGAAGACTCAATGTTCCTGTACTTAAGTCGGCATTGTGTCTCTTATATTTAATTCCGATGCAATTTCTGTGTTTTCATCGTCAATCTGAAGATCCAAGGCATACAGTAAACCTGCAGAGGTGCATCAGAATGTAAAACTAGTGACACAGGAAACGCTCAAAACATAGACAGTAGGAAGACTAAGCCTTCCTGTTCTTAAGTCGGCATTGTGTCTCTTATATTTAATTCCGATGCTATTTCTGTGTTTCATCGTCAATGGGAACGTCCAATGGATACAGTAAACCTGCAGAGGTGCATCGGAATGTAAATCTGGTGACACAGGAAGCGTTCAAATCATAGAGCGTAAGAAGTCTCAGTTTTCTTGTACTTAAGTCGGCATTGTGTCTCTTTTATTTAATTCCGATGCAATTTCTGTGTTTCACCATCACTGTGAAGATCCAAGGCATACAGTAAACCTGCAGAGGTGCATCAAAATGTAAAACTGATGACACAGGAAATGCTCAAAACGTAGACAGTAGGAAGACTCAGTCTTACTGTACGGAAGTCGGCATTGTGTCTCTTATATTTAATTCCGAATGAATTTCTGTGTTTCATCGTCAATGGGAAGGTCCAAGGGATACAGTGAACCTGCAGAAATGCATTGGAATGTAAAACTGGTGACAAAGGAAACGCTCAAATCATACACCGTAAGATGACTCAGTTTTCTTTTACTTAAGTCGGCGTTGTGTCTCTTATATATAATTCCGATGCAATTTCTGTGTTTCATCGTCAAAGGGAAGGTCCAATGGATACAGTAAACCTGCAGAGGAGCATCGCAATGTAAAACTGGTGACACAGGAAACGCACAAAACATAGAAAATAGAAAGACACACTCTTCCTGTACTTAAGACGACATTGTGTGTCTTATATTTCATTCCGAAGTAATTTCTGTGTTTCATCGTCAATGGGAACGTCGAAGGGACACCGTAAACCTGCAGAGGTGCATCGGAATGTAAAACTGGTGACACAGGAAACGCTCAAAACATAGACAGTAGGAAGGCTCAGTCTTCCTGTACTTCATTCATCATTGTGTCTCTTATATTTAATTCCGATGCAATTTCTGTGTTTCATCGTCACCGTGAAGGTCCAAGGGATACAGTAAACGTGCAGAGGTGCATCGGAATGTAAAACTGGTGACACAGGAAACGCTCAAAACATAGACAGTAGGAAGACTCAGTCTTCCTGTACTTCAGTCGGCATTGTGTCTCTTATATTTAATTCCGATGCCATTCCTGTGTTTCATCGCAAATGGGAAGGTCCAAGGGATACAGTAAACCTGCAGAGGTGCATCGGAATGTAAAGCTGGTGATACAGGACACGCTTAAATCATAGACATTAGGAAGGCTCAGTCTTCCTTTACTTAAGTCGGCGTTGTGTCTCTTATATTTAATTCCGATGCAATTTCTGTGTTTTATCGTCAATGGGAAGGGCCAATGGATACAGAAAACCTGCAGAGGTGCTTCGGAATGTAAAACTGGTGACACAGAAAACGCTCAAAACATAGACCGTAAGAAGACTCAGTTTTCTTGTACTTAAGTCGGCGTTGTGTCTCTTATATTTATTTCCGATGCAATTTCTGTTTGTCATCGTCAATGGGAAGGTCCAATGGATACAGTAAACCTGCAGAGGTGCATCGGAATGTAATACTGGTGACACAGGAAAGGCTCAAACATAGACAGTAGGAAGACTCAGTCTTCCTTTTCTTAAGTCAGCATGGTGTCTCTTATATTTAATTCCGATGCAATTTCTGTGTTTCATCGTCAATGGAAGATCCAAGGGATACAGTAAACCTGCAGAGGTGCATCAAAATGTAAAACTGATGACACAGGAAATGCTCAAAACTTAGACAGTAGGAAGACTCAGTCTTCCTGTACCGAATTCGGCATTGTTTCTCTTATATTTAATTCCCATGCAATTTCTATGTTTCATCGACAATGGGAAGGTCCAAGGGATACAGTAACCCTGCAGAGGTGCATCGGAATGTAAGACTGGTGACACAGGAAGCGCTCATAACATAGACCCTAAGATGACTCAGTTTTCGTGTACTTAAGACGTCATTGTGTCTCTTATATTTAATTCCGATGCAATTTCTGTGTTTCATCGTCGCTGTGAAGGTCCAAGGGATACAGTAAACCTGCAGAGGTGCATCGGAATGTAAAACTGGTGACACAGGAAACGCTCAAAACATAGACAGTAGGAAGACTCAGTCTTCCTGTACTTCAGTCGGCATTGTGTCTCTTATATTGAATTCCGATGTCATTTCTGTGTTTCATCATCAATGGGAAGGTCCAATGGATACAGTAAACCTGCAGAGATGGATCGCAATGTAAAACTGGTGACACGGGAAACACTCAAAACATAGACCTTAAGAAGACTCAGTTTTCTGGTACTTAAGTCGGCGTTGTGTCTCTTATATTTAATTCCGATGCAATTTTTGTGTTTTTTCGTCAATGGGAAGGTCCAAGGGATACAGTAAACCTGCAGAGGTGCATTGGAATGTAAAACTGGTGACACAGGAAACGCTCAAATCATAGACCGTAAGAAGACTCAGTTTTCTTGTACTTAAGGAGGCGTTGTGTCTCTTATATTTAATTCCGATGCCATGTCTGTGTTTCATCGTCAATGGAAGGTCCAACGGATACAGTAAACCAGCAGAGGTGCATCGGAATGTAAAACTGGTGACACAGGAAACGCTCAAAATTTAGACAATAGAAAGACACACTCTTCCTGTACTTAAGTCGACATTGTGTAATTCCGATGCAATTTCTGTGTTTCATCGTCAATGGGAAAGTCGAAAGGAAACAGTATACCTGCAGAGGTGCATCGTAATATAAATCTGGTGACACAGGAGACGCTCAAAACATAGACAGTAGGAAGACTCAGTCTTCCTGTACTTAAGTCGGCATTGTGTCTCTTATATTTAATTCCGATGCAATTTCTGTGTTTCATCGTCACTGTGAAGGTCCAAGGGATACAGTAAACATGCAGAAGTGCATCGGAATGTAAAACTGTTGATACAGGAAGCGCTCAAAACATAGACAGTAGGAAGACTCAGTCTTCCTCTACTTAAGACGTCACTGTGTCTCTTACATTTAATTCCGATGCAATTTCTGTGTTTCATCGCCATTGGGAAGGTCCAGGGGACACGGTAAACCTGCTGAGGGGCATCGTAATGTAAAACTTGTGACACTGGAAAGGCTCAAAACATAGACCGTAAGAAGACTCGGTTTTCTTGTACTTATGTCGGCGTTGTGTCTCTTATATTTAATTCCGATGCAATTTCTGTGTTTGATCGTCAATGGGAAGGTCCATTGGATACAGTAAACGTGCAGAGGTGCATCGGAATGTAATACTGGTGACACAGGAAAGGCACAAACATAGACAGTAGGAAGACTCAATCTTCCTTTACTTAAGTCGGCATGGTGTCTCTTATATTTAATTCCGATGCAATTTCTGATTTTCATCGTCAATGGAAGGTCCAATGGATACAGTAAACCTGCAGAGGTGCGTCGGAATGTAAAACTGGTGACACAGGAAACCGTCAAAACATAGACAATAGAAAGACACACTCTTCCTGTACTTAAGTCGACATTGTGTCTCTTCCATTTAATTCCGATGCAATTTCTGTGTTTCATCGTCAATGGGAAAGTCGAAGGCAAACAGTATACCTGCAGAGGTGACATCGGAATGAAAAACTGCTGACACAGGAGACGCTCAAAGCAGAGAGAGTAGGAAGACTCAGTCTTCCTCTACTTAAGGTGGCATTGTGTCTCCTATATTTAATTCCGATGCAAATAGTGTGTTTCATCGTCACTGTGAAGGTCCAAGAGATACAGTAAACATGCAGAGGTGCATTGGAATGTATAACTGGTGACACAGGAAACGCTCAAAACATAGACAGTGGGAAGACTCAGTCTTCCTGTACTTAGGACGTCATTGTGTCTCTCATATTTAATTCCGATGCAATTTCTGTGTTTCATCGCCAGTGGGAAGATCCAAGGGACGCAGTAAACCTGCAGAGGTGCATCTGAATTTAAAACTGGTGACACTGGAAACGCTCAAAACATAGACCGCAAGAAGACTCAGTTTTCTTGTACTTAAGTCTGCGTTGTGTCTCTTATATTTAATTCCGATGTAATTCCTGTGTTTCATCGTCAATGGGAAGGTCCAATGGATACAGTAAATCTGCAGAGGTGCATTGGAATGTATAACTGGTGACACAGGAAACGCTCAAAACATAGACAGTAGGAAGACTCAGTCTTCCTGTACTGAAGTCGGCATTGAGTCTCTTATATTTAATTTGATGCAATTTCTGACTTTCATCGTTACTGTGAAGGTCCAAGGGATACAGTAAACCTGCAGAGGTACATCGGAATGTAAAACTGGTGACACAGGAAACGCTCAAAACATAGACAGTAGGAAGACTCAATGTTCCTGTATTTAAGTCGGCATTGTGCCTCTTATATTTAATTCCGATGGTATTTCTGTGTTTTTTCGTCAATGGGAAGGTCCAATGGATACAGTAAACCTGCAGAAGTGGATCGGAATGTAAAACTGGTGACACAGGAAACGCTCAAAACATAGACAGTAGGAAGACTCAGTCTTCCTGTACTTAAGTCGGCATTGTGTCTCTTATATTTAATTCCGATGCATTTTCTGTGTATCAATGTCAATGGGAAGGTGCTAGGGATACAGTAAACCAGCAGAGGTGCATCGGAATGTAAAACTGGTGACACAGGAAACGCTCAAAACCTAGACAATAGAAAGACTCAGACTTTCTGTACTTAAGTCGGCATTGTGTCACTATTATTTAATTCCGATGCAATTTCTGTGTTTCATCGTCAATGGGAAGGTCCAAGGGATACAGTAACCCGGCAGAGGTGCATCGGAATGTAAAACTGGTGACACAGGAAGCGCTCATAACATAGACCCTACGAAGACTCAGATTTTCTTGTACTTAAGTCGGCATTGTGTACTTAAGTCGGCATTGTGTCTTTTTATATTTAATTCCGATGCAATCTATGTGTTTCATCGTCACTGTGAAGGTCCAAGGGATACAGTAAACGTGCAGAGGTGCATCGGAATGTAAAACTGGTGACACCGGAACCGCTCAAAACATAGACAGTAGGAAGACTCAGTCTTCCTGTACTTATGTCATCATTGTGTCTATTATATTTAATAACGATGTAATTTCTGTGTTTCAATGTCAATGGGAAGGTGCAAGGGATGCAGTAAACCTGCAGAGGTGCACCGGAATGTAAAACTGGTGATACAGGACACGTTCAAGTCATAGACAGTAGGAAGACTAAGTCTTCCTTTACTTATGTCGGCATGGTGTCTCTTATATTTATTCCGATGCAATTTCTGTGTTTCATCGTCAATGGGAAGGGCCAATGGATACAGTAAACCTGCAGAGGTGCATCGGAATGTAAAACTGGTGACACAGAAAACGCTCAAAACATAGACCGTAAGAAGACTCAGTTTTCTTGTACTTATGCCGGCGTTGTGTCTCTTATATTTAATTCCGATGTTATTTCTGTGTTTCATCGTCAATGGAAGGTCCATTGGATACAGTAAACCTGCAGAGGTGCATCGGAATGTAAAACTCGTGACACAGGAAACGCTCAAAACATAGACAATAGAAAGACACACTCTTCCTGTACTTAAGTCGGCATTGTGTCTCTTATATTTAATTCCGAAGCAATTTCTGTGTTTCATCGTCACTGTGAAGGTCAAAGAGATACAGTAAACATGCAGAGGTGCATCGGAATTTTAAACTGGTGACACTGGAAACGCTCAAAACATAGACCGTAAGAAGACTCCGTTTTCTTGTACTTATGTCGGCGTTGTGTCTCTTATATTTAATTCCGATGCAATTTCTGTGTTTCATCGTCAATGGGAAGGTCCATTGGATACAGTAAACCTTCAGAGGTGCATCGGAATGTAATACTGGTGACACAGGAAAGGCACAAACATAGACAGTAGGAAGACTCAATCTTCCTTTACTTATGTCGGCATGGTGTCTCCTATATTTTTTTTCCGATGCAATTTCTGTATTTCATCGTCAACGGAAGGTCCAATGGATACAGTAAACCTGCAGAGGTGCATCGGAATGTAAAACTGGTGACACAGGAAACGCTCAAAACATAGACAATAGAAAGACACACTCTTCCTGTTCTTAAGTCGGCATTGTGTCTCTTATATTTCATTCTGATGCAATTTCTGTGTACCATCGCCATTGGGAAGGTCCAGGGGACACAGTAAACCTGCTGAGGGGCATCGTAATGTAAAACTGGTGACACTGGAAACGCTCAAAGCATAGACCGTAAGAAGACTCAGTTTTCTTGTACTTAAGTCGTCGTTGTGTCTCTTCTATTTAATTCCGATGCAATTTCTGTGTTTCATCGTCAATGGGAAAGTCGAAGGCAAACAGTTTACCTGCAGAAGTGCATCGGAATGTAAAACTGGTGACACAGGAGACGCTCAAAGCATAGACAGTAGGAAGACTCAGTCTTCCTGTACTTAAGTCGGCATTGTGTCTCTTATATTTACTTCCGATGCAATTTCTATGTTTCATCGTCACTGTGAAGGTCCAAGAGATACAGTAAACTTACAGAGGTGCAATGGAATGTAAAACTGGTGACACAGGAAACGCTCAAAACGTAGACAGTAGGAAGACTCAATGTTCATGTACTTAAGTCGGCATTGTGTCTCTTATATTTAATTCCGATGCAATTTCGGTGTTTCATCGTCAATGCGAAAATCCAAGGGATTCAGTAAACCTGCAGAGGTGCATCGGAATGTAAAACTGGTGACACAGGAAGCGGTCAAAACATAGACCCTAAGAAGACTCATTTTTCTTGTACTGAAGTCGGCATTGTGTCTCTTATATTTAATTCCGATGCCATTTCTGTGTTTCATCGCCAATGGGAAGGTCCAAGGGATACAGCAAACCTGCAGAGGTGCATCGGAATGTAAAACTGGTGATACAGGACACGTTCAAGTCACAGACAGTAGGAAGACTCAGTCTTCCTTTACTTATGTCGGCGTGGTGTCTCTTATATTTAATTCCGATACTATCTCTGTGTTTCATCGTCAATGGGAAGGGCCACTGGATACAGTAAACCTGCAGAGGTGCATCGGAATGTAAAACTGGTGACACAGAAGACGCTCAAAACATAGACCGTAAGAAGACTCAGTTTTCTTGTACTTATGTCGGCGTTGTGTCTCTTATATTTAATTCCGATGCAATTTCTGTGTTTCATCGTCACTGTGAAGGTCCAAGAGATACAGTAAACATACAGAGGTGCATTGGAATGTAAAACTGGTGACACAGGAAACGCTCAAAACGTAGACAGTAGGAAGACTCAATGTTCCTGTACTTAAGTCGGCATTGTGTCTCTTATATTTAATTCCGATGCAATTTCTGTGTTTCATCGTCAATGCGAAGATCCAAGGGATTCAGTAAACCTGCAGAGGTGCATCGGAATGTAAAACAGGTGACACAGGAAACCGTCAAAACATAGACAGTAGAAAGACACACTCTTCCTGTACTTAAGTCGACATTGTGTCTCTTCTATTTAATTCCGATGCAATTTCTGTGTTTCATCGTCAATGGGAAAGTCGAAGGGAACAGTATACCTGCAGAGGTGCATCGGAATGTAAAACTGGTGACACAGGAGACGCTCAAAGCATTGACAGTAGGTAGACTCAGTCTTCCTCTGCTTAAGTCGGCATTGTGTCTCTTATATTTTATTCCGATGCAATTTCTGTGTTTCATCGCCAATGGGAAGATCCAAGGGACGCAGTAAACCTGCAGAGGTGCATCGGAATTTAAAACTGGTGACACTGGAAACGCTCAAAACATAGACCGTAAGAAGACTCAGTTTTCTTGTACTTATGTCTGCGTTGTGTCTCTTATATTTAATTCCGATTCAATTTCAGTGTTTCATCGTCAATGGGAAGGTCCATTGGATACAGTAAACCTGCAGAGGTGCATCGGAATGTAATACTGGTGACACAGGAAAGGCACAAACATAGACAGTAGGAAGACTCAATCTTCCTTTACTTAAGTCGGCATGGTGTCTCTTATATTTAATTCCGATGCAATTTCTGTGTTTCATCGTCAATGGAAGGTCCATTGGATACAGTAAACCTGCAGAGGTGCATCGGAATGTAAAACTGGTGACACAGGAAACGCTCAAAACATAGACAATAGAAAGACACACTCTTCCTGTACTTAAGTCGACATTGTGTCCTTTCTATTTAATTACGATGCAATTTCTGTGTTTCATCGTCAATGGGAAAGAGGTGCATCGGAATGTAAAACTGGTGCCACAGGAGACGCTCAAAGCATAGACAGTAGGAAGACTCAGTCTTCCTGTACTTAAGTCGGCATTGTGTCTCTTATATTTAATTCCGAAGCAATTTCTGTGTTTTATCGTCACTGTGAAGGTCCAAGAGATACAGTAAACATGCAGAGGTGCATTGGAATGTAAAACTGGTGACACAGGAAACGCTCAAAACATAGATAATAGAAAGACACATACTTCCTGTACTTAAGTCGGCATTGTGTCTCTTATATTTAATTCCGATGCAATTTCAATGTTTCATCGTCAATGGGAAGGTCCAAGGGATACAGTAAACCTGCAGAGGTGCATCGGAATGTAAAACTGGTGACACAGGAAGCGGTCAAAACATAGACCCTAAGAAGACTCATGTTTCTTGTACTGAAGTCGGCATTGTGTCTCTTATATTTAATTTGATGCAATTTCTGACTTTCATCGTTACTGTGAAGGTCCAAGGGATACAGTAAACCTGCAGAGGTGCATCGGAATGTAAAACTGATGACACAGGAAACGCTCAAAACATAGACAGTAGGACCACTCAGTCTTCCTGTACCTAAGTCGGCATTGTGTCTCTTATATTTAATTCCGATGCTATTTCTGTGTTTTTTCGTCAATGGGAAGGTCCAATGGATACAGAAAACTTGCAGGGGTGGATCGGAATGTAAAACTGGTGACAAAGGAAACGCTAAAAACATAGACAGTAGGAAGACTCAGTCTTCCTGTACTTATGTCTACATTGTGTCTCTTATATTTAATTCCGATGCATTTTCTGTGTTTCATCGACAATGGGAAGGTCCAATGGATACAGTAAACCTGCAGAGGTGCATCGGAATGTAAAACTGGTGACACAGGAATCGCTCAAACATTGACAGTAGGAAGACTCAGTCTTCCTATACTTAAGTCGGCATTGTGTCTCTTATATTTAATTCCGATGCAATTTCGATGTTTCTTCGTCAATGGGAAGGTCCAAGGGATACAGTAAACCTGCAGAGGTGCACCGGAATGTAAAACTGGTGACACAGGAAACGCTCAAAATATAGACGGTAGGAAGACTCAGTCTTTCTGTACTTAAGTCGGCATTGTGTCTGTTATATTTAATCCCGATGTAATTTCTGTGTTTCAATGTCAATGGGAAGGTGCAAGGGATACAGTAAACCTGCAGAGGTGCATCGGAATGTAAAACTGGTGACACAGGAAACGCTCAAAACATAGACAATAGAAAGACTCACTCTTCCTGTACTTAAGTCGACATTGTGTAATTCCGATGCAATTTCTGTGTTTCATCGTCAATGGGAAAGTCGAAGGGAAACAGTATACCTGCAGAGGTGCATCGGAATATAAATCTGGTGACACAGGAGACGCTCAAAACATAGACAGTAGGAAGACTCAGTCTTCCTGTACTTAAGTCGGCATTGTGTCTCTTATATTTCATTCTGATGCAATTTCTGTGTACCATCGCCATTGGGAAGGTCCAGGGGACACAGTAAACCTGCTGAGGGGCATCGTAATGTAAAACTGGTGACACTGGAAACGCTCAAAACATAGACCGTAAGAAGACTCAGTTTTCTTGTACTTTAGTCGTCGTTGTGTCTCTTCTATTTAATTCCGATGCAATTTCTGTGTTTCATCGTCAATGGGAAAGTCGAAGGCAAACAGTTTACCTGCAGAAGTGCATCGGAATGTAAAACTGGTGACACAGGAGACGCTCAAAGCATTGACAGTAGGAAGACTCAGTCTTCCTGTACTTAAGTCGGCATTGTGTCTCTTATATTTACTTCCGATGCAATTTCTGTGCTTCATCGTCACTGTGAAGGTCCAAGAGATACAGTAAACTTACAGAGGTGCAATGGAATGTAAAACTGGTGACACAGGAAACGCTCAAAACGTAGACAGTAGGAAGGCTCAATGTTCATGTACTTAAGTCGGCATTGTGTCTCTTATATTTAATTCCGATGCAATTTCTGTGTTTCATCGTCAATGCGAAAATCCAAGGGATTCAGTAAACCTGCAGAGGTGCATCGGAATGTAAAACTGGTGACACAGGAAGCGGTCAAAACATAGACCCTAAGAAGACTCATTTTTCTTGTACTGAAGTCGGCATTGTGTCTCTTATATTTAATTCCGATGCCATTTCTGTGTTTCATCGCCAATGGGAAGGTCCAAGGGATACAGCAAACCTGCAGAGGTGCATCGGAATGTAAAACTGGTGATACAGGACACGTTCAAGTCACAGACAGTAGGAAGACTCAGTCTTCCTTTACTTATGTCGGCGTGGTGTCTCTTATATTTAATTCCGATACAATTTCTGTGTTTCATCGTCAATGGGAAGGGCCGCTGGATACAGTAAACCTGCAGAGGTGCATCGGAATGTAAAACTGGTGACACAGAAGACGCTCAAAACATAGACCGTAAGAAGACTCAGTTTTCTTGTACTTATGTCGGCGTTGTGTCTCTTATATTTAATTCCGATGCAATATCTGTGTTTCATCGTCACTGTGAAGGTCCAAGAGATACAGTAAACATACAGAGGTGCATTGGAATGTAAAACTGGTGACACAGGAAACGCTCACAACGTAGACAGTAGGAAGACTCAATGTTCCTGTACTTAAGTCGGCATTGTGTCTCTTATATTTAATTCCGATGCAATTTCTGTGTTTCATCGTCAATGCGAAGATCCAAGGGATTCAGTAAACCTGCAGAGGTGCATCGGAATGTAAAACAGGTGACACAGGAAACCGTCAAAACATAGACAGTAGAAAGACACACTCTTCCTGTACTTAAGTCGACATTGTGTCTCTTCTATTTAATTCCGATGCAATTTCTGTGTTTCATCGTCAATGGGAAAGTCGAAGGGAACAGTATACCTGCAGAGGTGCATCGGAATGTAAAACTGGTGACACAGGAGACGCTCAAAGCATGGACAGTAGGAAGACTCAGTCTTCCTCTGCTTAAGTCGGCATTGTGTCTCTTATATTTAATTCCGATGCAATTTCTGTGTTTCATCGCCAATGGGAAGATCCAAGGGACGCAGTAAACCTGCAGAGGTGCATCGGAATTTAAAACTGGTGACACTGGAAACGCTCAAAACATAGACCGTAAGAAGACTCAGTTTTCTTGTACTTATGTCTGCGTTGTGTCTCTTATATTTAATTCCGATTCAATTTCAGTGTTTCATCGTCAATGGGAAGGTCCATTGGATACAGTAAACCTGCAGAGGTGCATCGGAATGTAATACTGGTGACACAGGAAAGGCACAAACATAGACAGTAGGAAGACTCAATCTTCCTTTACTTAAGTCGGCATGGTGTCTCTTATATTTAATTCCGATGCAATTTCTGTGTTTCATCGTCAATGGAAGGTCCATTGGATACAGTAAACCTGCAGAGGTGCATCGGAATGTAAAACTGGTGACACAGGAAACGCTCAAAACATAGACAATAGAAAGACACACTCTTCCTGTACTTAAGTCGACATTGTGTCCCTTCTATTTAATTACGATGCAATTTCTGTGTTTCATCGTCAATGGGAAAGAGGTGCATCGGAATGTAAAACTGGTGCCACAGGAGACGCTCAAAGCATAGACAGTAGGAAGACTCAGTCTTCCTGTACTTAAGTCGGCATTGTGTCTCTTATATTTAATTCCGAAGCAATTTCTGTGTTTTATCGTCACTGTGAAGGTCCAAGAGATACAGTAAACATGCAGAGGCGCATTGGAATGTAAAACTGGTGACACAGGAAACGCTCAAAACATAGACCATAGAAAGACACACACTTCCTGTACTTAAGTCGGTATTGTGTCTCTTATATTTAATTCCGATGCAATTTCAATGTTTCATCGTCAATGGGAAGGTCCAAGGGATTCAGTAAACCTGCAGAGGTGCATCGGAATGTAAAACTGGTGACACAGGAAGCGGTCAAAACATAGACCCTAAGAAGACTCATGTTTCTTGTACTGAAGTCGGCATTGTGTCTCTTATATTTAATTTGATGCAATTTCTGACTTTCATCGTTACTGTGAAGGTCCAAGGGATACAGTAAACCTGCAGAGGTGCATCGGAATGTAAAACTGATGACACAGGAAACGCTCAAAACATAGACAGTAGGACGACTCAGTCTTCCTGTACCTAAGTCGGCATTGTGTCTCTTATATTTAATTCCGATGCTATTTCTGTGTTTTTTCGTCAATGGGAAGGTCCAATGGATACAGAAAACTTGCAGGGGTGGATCGGAATGTAAAACTGGTGACAAAGGAAACGCTAAAAACATAGACAGTAGGAAGACTCAGTCTTCCTGTACTTATGTCTACATTGTGTCTCCTATATTTAATTCCGATGCATTTTCTGTGTTTCATCGACAATGGGAAGGTCCAATGGATACAGTAAACCTGCAGAGGTGCATCGGAATGTAAAACTGGTGACACAGAAATCGCTCAAACATTGACAGTAGGAAGACTCAGTCTTCCTATACTTAAGTCGGCATTGTGTCTCTTATATTTAATTCCGATGCAATTTCAATGTTTCTTCGTCAATGGGAAGGTCCAAGGGATACAGTAAACCTGCAGAGGTGCACCGGAATGTAAAACTGGTGACACAGGAAACGCTCAAAACATAGACAATAGAAAGACACACACTTCCTGTACTTAAGTCGGCATTGTGTCTCTTATATTTAATTCCGAAGCAATTTCTGTGTTTCATCGTCAATGCGAAGATCCAAGGGATACAGTAAACCTGCAGAGGTGCATCAGAATGTAAAACTGGTGACACAGGAAGCGGTCAAAACATAGACCCTAAGAAGACTCATTTTTCTTGTACTGAAGTCGGCATTTTGTCTCTTATATTTAATTTGATGCAATTTCTGACTTTCATCGTTAGTGTGAAGGTCCAAGGGATACAGTAAACCCGCAGAGGTGCATCGGAATGTAAAACTGATGACACAGGAAACGCTCAAAACATAGACAGTAGGAAGACTCAGTCTTTCTGTACCTAAGTCGGCATTGTGTCTCTTATATTTAATTCCGATGCTATTTCTGTGTTTTTTCGTCAATGGGAAGGTCCAATGGATCCAGAAAACCTGCAGAGGTGGATCGGAATGTAAAACTGGTGACACAGGAAACGCTCAAAACATAGACAGTAGGAAGACTCATCCTTCCTGTACTTAAGTCTACATTGTGTCTCTTATACTTAATTCCGATGCATTTTCTGTGTTTCATCAACAATGGGAAGGTCCAATGGATACAGTAAACCTGCAGAGGTGCATCGGAATGTATAACTGGTGACACAGGAAACGCTCAAACATTGGCAGTAGGAAGACTCAGTCTTCCTATACTTAAGTCGGCATTGTGTCTCTTATATTTAATTCCGATGCAATTTCAATGTTTCTTCGTCAATGGGAAGGTCCAAGGGATACAGTAAAGCTGCAGAGGTGCACCGGAATGTAAAACTGGTGACACAGGAAACGCTCAAAATGTAGACGGTAGGAAGACTCAGTCTTCCTGTACTTAAGTCGGCATTGTGTCTGTTATATTTAATTCCGATGTAATTTCTGTGTTTCAATGTCAATGGGAAGGTGCAAGGGATACAGTAAACCTGCAGAGGTGCATCGGAATGTAAAACTGGTGACACAGGAAACGCTCAAAACATAGACAATAGAAAGACACACACTTCCTGTACTTAAGTCGGCATTGTGTCTCTTATATTTAATTCCGATGCAATTTCAATGTTTCATCGTCAATGGGAAGGTCCAAGGGATACAGTAAACCTGCAGAGGTGCATCGGAATGTAAAACTGGTGACACAGGAAACGCTCAAAACATAGACAGTAGGAAGACTCAGTCTTCCTGTACTTAAGTCTGCATTGTGTCTGTTATATTTAATTCCGATGTAATTTCTGTGTCTCAATGTCAATGGGAAGGTCCAATGGATACAGTAAACCTGCAGAGGTGCATAGGAATGTAAAACTGGTGACGCAGAAACGCTCAAACATAGACAGTAGGAAGACTCAATGTACCTGTACTTAAGTCGGCATTGTGTCTCTTATATTTAATTCCGAAGCAATTTCTGTGTTTCATCGTCAATGCGAAGATCCAAGGGATACAGTAAACCTGCAGAGGTGCATCAGAATGTAAAACTGGTGACACAGGAAGCGGTCAAAACATAGACCCTAAGAAGACTCATTTTTCTTGTACTGAAGTCGGCATTTTGTCTCTTATATTTAATTTGATGCAATTTCTGACTTTCATCGTTAGTGTGAAGGTCCAAGGGATACAGTAAACCCGCAGAGGTGCATCGGAATGTAAAACTGATGACACAGGAAACGCTCATAACATAGACAGTAGGAAGACTCAGTCTTTCTGTACCTAAGTCGGCATTGTGTCTCTTATATTTAATTCCGATGCTATTTCTGTGTTTTTTCGTCAATGGGAAGGTCTAATGGATCCAGAAAACCTGCAGAGGTGGATCGGAATGTAAAACTGGTGACACAGTTAACGCTCAAAACATTGACAGTAGGAAGACTCAGTCTTCCTGTACTTAAGTCTACATTGTGTCCCTTATACTTAATTCCGATGCATTTTCTGTGTTTCATCAACAATGGGATGGTCCAATGGATACAGTAAACCTGCAGAGGTGCATCGGAATGTATAACTGGTGACACAGGAAACGCTGAAACATTGGCAGTAGGAAGACTCAGTCTTCCTATACTTAAGTCGGCATTGTGTCTCTTATATTTAATTCCGATGCAATTTCAATGTTTCTTCGTGAATGGGAAGGTCCAAGGGATACAGTAAACCTGCAGAGGTGCACCGGAATGTAAAACTGGTGACACAGGAAACGCTCAAAATGTAGACGGTAGGAAGACTCAGTCTTCCTGTACTTAAGTCGGCATTGTGTCTGTTATATTTAATTCCGGTGTAATTTCTGTGTTTCAATGTCAATGGGAAGGTGCAAGGGATACAGTAAACCTGCAGAGGTGCATCGGAATGTAAAACTGGTGACACAGGAAGCGGTCAAAGCATAGACCCTAAGAAGACTCATTTTTCTTGTACTGAAGTCGGCATTGTGTCTCTTATATTTCATTTGATGCAATTTCTGACTTTCATCGTTACTGTGAAGGTCCAAGGGATACAGTAAACCTGCAGAGGTGCATCGGAATGTAAAACTGGTGACACAGGAAACGCTCAAAACCTAGACAGTAGGAAGACTCAGTCTTCCTGTACCTAAGTCGGCATTGTGTCTCTTATATTTAATTCCGATGCAATTTCTGTGTTTCATCGTCAATGGGAAGGTCCAAGGTACACAGTAAACCTGCAGAGGTGCATCGGAATGTAAAACTGGTGACACAGGAAACGCTCAAATCATAGACCGTAAGAAGACTCAGTTTACTTGTACTTAAGTCGGCGTTGTGTCTCTTATATTTAATTCCGATGCAATTTTTGTGTTTCTACGTCAACGGAAGATCCAATGGATACAGTAAACCAGCAGAGGTGTATCGGAATGTAAAACTGGTGACACTGGAAACGCTCAAATCACACACCGTAAGATGACTCAGTTTTCTTTTACTTAAGTCGGCGTTGTGTCTCTTATATTTAATTCCGATGCAATTTCTGTGCTTCATCGTCAATGGGAAGGTCCAATGGATACAGTAAACCTGCAGAAATGCATGGCAATATAAAACTGGTGACACATGAAACGCACAAAACATAGACAATAGAAAGACACACTCTTCCTGTACTTAAGTCGACATTGTGTCTCTTATATTTAATTCCGATGCAATTTCTGTGTTTCATCGTCACTGTGAAGGTCCAAGGGATACAGTAAACCTGCAGGGGTGCATCGGAATGTAAAACTAGTGACACAGGAAACGCTCAAATCATAGACAGTAGGAAGACTCAGCCTTCCTGTTCTGAAGTCGGCATTGTGTCTCTTATATTTAATTCCGATGCTATTTCTGTGTTTCATCATCAATGGGAAGGTCCAATGGATACAGTATACCTGTAGAGGTGCATCGGAATGTAAAGCTGGTGACACAGGAAGAGCTCAAATTATAGACCGTAAGAAGACTCAGTTTTCTTGTACTTAAGTCGGCATTGTGTCTCTTATATTTAATTCCGATGCAATTTCTGTGTTTCACCGTCACTGTGAAGATCCAAGAGATACAGTAAACCAGCAGAGGTACATCAAAAGTGTAAAACTGATGACACAGGAAATGCTGAAAACGTAGACAGTAGGAAGACTCAGTCTTCCTGTACCTAAGTCGGCATTGTGTCTCTTATATTTAATTCCGATGCAATTTCTGTGTTTCATCGTCAATGGGAAGGTCCAAGGTACACAGTAAACCTGCAGAGGTGCATCGGAATGTAAAACTGGTGACACAGGAAACGCTCAAAACATAGACAGTAGGAAGACTCAGTCTTCCTGTACTTAAGTCGGCATTGTGTCTCTTATATTTAATTCCGCTGGTATTTCAGTGTTTGATCGTCAATGGGAAGGTCCAATGGATACAGTATACCTGCAGAGGTGAATCGGAATGTAAAACTGGTGACACAGGAAACGTTCAAATCACACACCGTAAGATGAATCAGTTTTCTTTTACTTAAGTCGGCGTTGTGTCTCTTATATTTAATTCCGATGCAATTTCTGTGTTTCATCGTCAATGGGAAGGTCCAATGGATACAGTAAACCTGCAGAGGTGCATCGCAATATAAAACTGGTGACATAGGAAACGCACAAAACATAGACAATGGAAAGACACACTCTTCCTGTACTTAAGTCGACATTGTGTCTCTTATATTTAATTCCGATGCAATTTCTGCGATTCATCGTCAATGGGAATGGCGAACGGAAACAGTATACCTGCAGAGGTGCATCGGAATGTAAAACGGGTGACACAGGAAACGCTCAAAACATAGACAGCAGGAAGACTCAGTCTTCCTGTACTTAAGTCGGCATTGTGTCTCTTATATTTAATTCCGATGCAATTTCTGTGTTTCATCGTCACTGTGAAGGTCCAAGGGATACAGTAAACGTGCAGAGGTGCATCGGAATGTAAAACTGGTGACACAGAAAACGCTCAAAACATAGACCGTAAGAAGACTCAGTTTTCTTGTACTTAAGTCGGCGTTGTGTCTCTTATATTTAATTCCGATGCAATTTCTGTGTTTCATCGTCAATGGGAAGGTCCAATGGATACAGTAAACCTGCAGAGGTGCATCGGAATGTAATACTGGTGACACAGCAAAGGCTATAAACATAGACAGTACGAAGACTCAGTCTTCCTTTACTTAAGTCGGCATGGTGTCTCTTATATTTAATTCCGATGCAATTTCTGTGTTTCATCGTCAATGGAAGGTCCAATGGATACAGTAAACCAGCAGAGGAGCAGCGGAATGTAAAACTGGTAACACAGAAAACGCTCAAAACATAGACCTTAAGAAGACTCAGTTTTCTGGTACTTAAGTCGGCGTTGTGTCTCTTATATTTAATTCGGATGCAATTTCTGTGTTTATTCGTCAATGGGAAGGTCCTAGGGATACAGTAAACCTGCAGAGGTGCATTGGAATGTAAAACTGGTGACACAGGAAACGCTCAAATCATAGACCGTAAGAAGACTCAGTTTTCTTGTACTTAAGTCGGCGTTGTGTCTCTTATATTTAATTCCGATGCAATTTCTGTGTTTCATCGTCAATGGGAAAGTCGAGGGGAAACAGTATACCTGCAGAGGTGCATCGGAATGTAAAACTGGTGACAGGAAACGCTCAAACATTGACAGTAGGAAGACTCAGTCTTCCTATACTTAAGTCGGCATTGTGTCTCTTATATTTAATTCCGATGCAATTTCTGTGTTTCAATGTCAATGGGAAGGTGCAAGGGATACAGTAAACCTGCAGAGGTGCATCGGAATGTAAAACTGGTGACACAGGAAACGCTCAAAACATAGACAATAGAAAGACACACATTTCCTGTACTTAAGTCGGCATTGTGTCTCTTATATTTAATTCCGATGCAATTTCAATGTTTCATCGTCAATGGGAAGGTCCAAGGGATACAGTAAACCTGCAGAGGTGCATCGGAATGTAAAACTGGTGACACAGGAAACGCTCAAAACATAGACAGTAGGAAGACCCAATGTTCCTGTACTTAAGTCGGCAATGTGTCTCTTATATTTAATTCCGATGCAATTTCTGTGTTTCATCGTCAATATGAAGATCCAAGGGATACAGTAAACCTGCAGAGGTGCATCGGAATGTAAAACTGGTGACACAGGAAGCGGTCAAAGCATAGACCCTAAAAAGACTCCTTTTTCTTGTACTGAAGTCGGCATTGTGTCTCTTATATTTCATTTGATGCAATTTCTGACTTTCATCGTTACTGTGAAGGTCCAAGGGATACAGTAAACCTGCAGAGGTGCATCGGAGTGTAAAACTGGTGACACAGGAAACGCTCAAAACCTAGACAGTAGGAAGACTCAGTCTTCCTGTACCTAAGTCGGCATTGTGTCTCTTATATTTAATTCCGATGCACTTTCTGTGTTTCATCGTCAATGGGAAGGTCCAAGGTACACAGTAAACCAGCAGAGGTGCATCGGAATGTAAAACTGGTGACACAGGAAACGCTCAAATAATAGACCGTAAGAAGACTCAGTTTACTTGTACTTATGTCGGCGTTGTGTCTCTTATATTTAATTCCGATGCAATTTCTGTGTTTCATCGTCAATGGAAGATCCAATGGATACAGTTAACCAGCAGAGGTGTATCGGAATGTAAACTGGTGACACTGGAAACGCTCAAATCACACACCGTAAGATGACTCAGTTTCCTTTTACTTAAGTCGGCGTTGTGTCTCTTATATTTAATTCCGATGCAATTTCTGTGTTTCATCGTCAATGGGAAGGTCCAATGGATACAGTAAACCTGCAGAGGTGCATCGCAATATAAAACTGGTGACACATGAAACGCACAAAACATAGACAATAGAAAGACACACTCTTCCTGTACTTAAGTCGACATTGTGTCTCTTATATTTAATTCCGATGCAATTTCTGTGTTTCATCGTCACTGTGAAGGTCCAAGGGATACAGTAAACCTGCAGAGGTGCATCGGAATGTAAAACTGGAACACAGGAAACGCTCAAACATTGACAGTAGGAAGACTCAGTCTTCCTATACTTAAGTCGGCATTGTGTCTCTTATATTTAATTCCGATGCAATTTCTGTGTTTCATCGTCAATGGGAAGGTCCAAGGTACACAGTAAACCTGCAGAGGTGCATCGGAATGTAAAACTGGTGACACAGGAAACTCTCAAAACATAGACAGTAGGAAGACTCAGTCCTCCTGTACTTAAGTCGGCATTGTGTCTCTTATATTTAATTCCGATGGTATTTAAGTGTTTGATCGTCAATGGGAAGGTCCAATGGTTACAGTATGCCTGCAGAGGTGAATCGGAATGTAAAACTGGTGACACAGGAAACGCTCAAACCACACACCGTAAGATGACTGAGTTTTCTTTTACTTAAGTCGGCGTTGTGTCTCTTATATTCAATTCCGCTGCAATTTCTGTGTTTCATCGTCAATGGGAAAGTCGAGGGGAGACAGTATACCTGCAGAGGTGCATCGGAATGTAAAACTGGAACACAGGAAACGCTCAAACATTGACAGTAGGAAGACTCAGTCTTCCTATACTTAAGTCGGCATTGTGTCTCTTATATTTAATTCCGATGCAATTTCAATGTTTCTTCGTCAATGGGAAGGTCCAAGGGATACAGTAAACCTGCAGGGGTGCACCGGAATGTAAAACTGGTGACACAGGAAACGCTCAAATTATAGACGGTAGGAAGACTCAGTCTTCTTGTACTTAAGTCGGCATTGTGTCTGTTATATTTAATTCCGATGTAATTTCTGTGTTTCAATGTCAATGGGAAGGTGCAAGGGATACAGTAAACCTGCAGAGGTGCATCGGAATGTAAAACTGGTGACACAGGAAACGCTCAAAACATAGACAATAGAAAGACACACACTTCCTGTACTTAAGTCGGCATTGTGTCTCTTATATTTAATTCCGATGCAATTTCAATGTTTCATCGTCAATGGGAAGGTCCAAGGGATACAGTAAACCTGCAGAGGTGCATCGGAATGTAAAACTGGTGACACAGGAAACGCTCAAAACATAGACAGTAGGAAGACCCAATGTTCCTGTACTTAAGTCGGCATTGTGTCTGTTATATTTAATTCCGATGCAATTTCTGTGTTTCATCGTCAATGGGAAGGTCCAAGGTACACAGTAAACCTGCAGAGGTGCATCGGAATGTAAAACTCGTGACACAGGAAACGCTCAAATCATAGACCGTAAGAAGACTCAGTTTACTTGTACTTTAGTCGGCGTTGTGTCTCTTATATTTAATTCCGATGCAATTTCTGTGTTTCATCGTCAATGGAAGCTCCAATTGATACAGTAAACCAGCAGAGGTGTATCGGAATGTAAAACTGGTGACACTGGAAACGCTCAAACATAGACCGTAAGAAAACTCAGTTTTCTCGTACTTAGGTCGTCGTTGTGTCTCTTATACTTAATTCCGATGTATTTTCTGTGTTTCATCGTCAATGGGAAGGTCCAATGGATACAGTATACCTGCAGAGGTGAATCGGAATGTAAAACTGGTGACACAGGAAACGCTCAAATCACACACCGTAAGATGACTCAGTTTTCTTTTACTTAAGTCGGCGTTGTGTCTCTTATATTTAATTCCGATGCAATTTCTGTGTTTCATCGTCAATGGGAAGGTCCAATGGATACAGTAAACCTGCAGAGGTGCATCGCAATATAAAACTGGTGACACATGAAACGCACAAAACATAGACAATAGAAAGACACACTCTTCCTGTACTTAAGTCGACATTGTGTCTCTTATATTTAATTCCGATGCAATTTCTGTGTTTCATCGTCTCTGTGAAGGTCCAAGGGATACAGTAAACCTGCAGAGGTGCATCGGAATGTAAAACTAGTGACACAGGAAACGCTCAAATCATAGACAGTAGGAAGACTCAGCCGTCCTGTTCTTAGGTCGGCATTGTGTCTCTTATATTTAATTCCGATGCTATTTCTGTGTTTCATCATCAATGGGATGGTCCAATGGATACAGTATACCTGCAGAGGTGCATCGGAATGTAAAACTGGTGACACAGGAAGAGCTCAAATTATATACCGTAAGAAGACTCAGTTTTCTTGTACTTAAGTCGGCATTGTGTCTCTTATAGTTAATTCCGATGCAATTTCTGTGTTTCACCGTCACTGTGAAGATCCAAGAGATACAGTAAACCTGCAGAGGTGCATCAAAAGTGTGAAACTGATGACACAGGAAATGCTCAAAACGTAGACAGTAGGAAGACTCAGTCTTCCTGTACCTAAGTCGGCATTGTGTCTCTTATATTTAATTCCGATGCAATTTCTGTGTTTCATCGTCAATGGGAAGGTCCAAGGTACACAGTAAACCTGCAGAGGTGCATCGCAATATCAAACTGGTGACACAGGAAACGCACAAAACATAGACAATAGAAAGACACACTCTTCCTGTACTTAAGTCGACATTGTGTCTCTTATATTTAATTCCGATGCAATTACTGCGTTTCATCGTCAATGGGAAGGTCGAAGGGAAACAGTATACCTGCAGAGGTGCATCGGAATGTAAAACTGGTGACACAGGAAACGCTCAAAACATAGACAGTAGGAAGACTCAGTCTTCCTGTACTTAAGTCTGCATTGTGTCTCTTATATTTAATTCCGATGCTATTTTGTGTTTGATCGTCAATGGGAAGGTCCAATGGATACAGTATACCTGCAGAGGTGAATCGGAATGTAAAACTGGTGACACAGGAAACGCTCAAATCACACACCGTAAGATGACTCAGTTTTCCTTTACTTAAGTCGGCGTTGTGTCTCTTATATTTAATTCCGATGCAATTTCTGTGTTTCATCGTCAATGGGAACGTCCAATGGATACAGTAAACCTGCAGAGGTGCATCGCAATATAAAACTGGTGACACAGGAAACGCACAAAACATAGACAATAGAAAGACACACTCTTCCTGTACTTAAGTCGACATTGTGTCTCTTATATTTAATTCCGATGCAATTTCTGTGTTTCATCGTCAATGTGAAGGTCGAAGGGAAACAGTATATCTGCAGAGGTGCATCGGAATGTAAAATTGGTGACAAGGGAAACACTCAAACATAGACAGTAGGAAGACTCAGTCTTTCTGTACTTAAGTCTGCATTGTGTCTATTATTTAATTCCCATGCAATATCTGTGTTTCATCGTCAATAGGAAGGTCCAAGGGATACAGTAAACCTGCAGAGGTGCATCGGAATGTAAAACTGGTGACACAGGAAGCGCTCAGAACATAGACACTAAGAAGACTCAGTTTTCTTGTACTTAAGTCGGCATTGTGTCTCTTATATTTAATTCCGATGCAATTTCTGTGTTTCATCGTCACTGTGAAGGTCCAAGGTACACAGTTAACCTGCAGAGATGCATCGGAATATAAAACTGGTGACACAGGAAACGCTCAAAACATAGACAGTAGGAAGACTCAGTCTTCCTGTACTTAATTCATCATTGTGACTCATATATTTAATTCCGATGCAATTTCTGTGTTTCATCGTCACTGTGAAGGTCCAAGGGAATACAGTAAACGTGCAGAGGTGCATCGGAATGTGAAACTGGTGACACAGAAAACGCTCAAAACATAGACCGTAAGAAGACTCAGTTTTCTTGTACTTTAGTCGGCGTTGTGTCTCTTATATTTCATTCCGATGCAATTTCTGTGTTTCATCGTCAATGGGAAGGTCCAATGGATACAGTAAACCTGCAGAGGTGCATCGGAATGTAATACTGGTGACACAGCAAAGGCTTAAAACATAGACAGTAGGAAGACTCAGTCTTCCTTTACTTAAGTCGGCATTGTGTCTCTTATATTTAATTCCGATGCAATTTCTGTGTTTCATCGTCAATGGAAGGTCCAATGGATACAGTAAACCAGCAGAGGAGCAGCGGAATGTAAAACTGGTGACACAGAAAACGCTCAAAACATAGACCTTAAGAAGACTCAGTTTTCTGGTACTTAAGTCGGCGTTGTGTCTCTTATATTTAATTCGGATGCAATATCTGTGTTTATTCGTCAATGGGAAGGTCCAAGGAATACAGTAAACCTGCAGAGGTGCATTGGAATGTAAAACTGGTGACACAGGAAACGCTCAAATCATAGACCGTAAGAAGACTCAGTTTCCTTGTACTTAAGTCGGCGTTGTGTCTCTTATATTTAATTCCGCTGCATTTTCTGTGTTTCATCGTCAATGGGAAAGTCGAGGGGAAACAGTATATCTGCAGAGGTGCATCGGAATGTAAAACTGGTGACATAGGATACGCTCAAACATTGACAGTAGGAAGACTCAGTCTTCCTATACTTAAGTCGGCATTGTGTCTCTTATATTTAATTCCGATGCAATTTCAATGTTTCTTCGTCAATGGGAAGGTCCAAGGGATACAGTAAACCTGCAGAGGTGCACCGGAATGTAAAACTGGTGACACAGGAAACGCCAAAATATAGACGGTAGGAAGACTCAGTCTTCCTGTACTTAAGTCGGCATTGTGTCTGTTATATTTAATTCCGATGTAATTTCTGTGTTTCAATGTCAATGGGAAGGTGCAAGGGATACAGTAAACCTGCAGAAGTGCATCGGAATGTAAAACTGGTGACACAGGAAACGGTCAAAACATAGACAATAGAAAGACACAGACTTCCTGTACTTAAGTCGGCAATGTGTCTCTTATATTTAATTCCGATGCAATTTCAATGTTTCATCGTCAATGGGAAGGTCCAAGGGATACAGTAAACCTGCAGAGGTGCATCGGAATGTAAATCTGGTGACACAGGAAATGCTCAAAACATAGACAGTAGGAAGACCCAATGTTCCTGTACTTAAGTCGGCAATGTGTCTCTTATATTTAATTCCGATGAAATTTCTGTGTTTCATCGTCAATGTGAAGATCCAAGGGATACAGTAAACCTGCAGAGGTGCATCGGAATGTAAAACTGGTGACACAGGAAGCGGTCAAAGCATAGACCCTAAGAAGACTCATTTTCCTTGTACTGAAGTCGGCATTGTGTCTCTTATACTTCATTTGATGCAATTTCTGACTTTCATCGTTTCTGTGAATGTCCAAGGGATACAGTAAACCTGCAGAGGTGCATCGCAATGTAAAACTGGTGACACAGGAAACGCTCAAAACCAAGACAGTAGGAAGACTCAGTCTTCCTGTACCTAAGTCCGCATTGTGTCTCTTATATTTAATTCCGATGCAATTTCTGTGTTTCATCGTCAATGGGAAGGTCCAAGGTACACAGTAAACCTGCAGAGGTGCATCGGAATGTAAAACTGGTGACACAGGAAACGCTCAAATCATAGACCGTAAGAAGACTCAGTTTACTTGTACTTAAGTCGGCGTTGTGTCTCTCATATTTAATTCCGATGCAATTTCTGTGTTTCATCGTCAATGGAAGCTCCAATGGATACAGTAAACCAGCAGAGGTGTATCGGAATGTAAAACTGGTGACACTGGAAACGCTCAAACATAGACCGTAAGAAGACTCAGTTTTCTCGTACTTAAGTAGTCGTTGTGTCTCTTATACTTAATTCCGATGTAATTTCTGTGTTTCATCGTCAATGGGAAGGTCCAATGGATACAGTAGACCTGCAGAGGTGAATCGGAATGTAAAACTGGTGTCACAGGAAACGCTCAAATCACACACCGTAAGAAGACTCAGTTTTCTTTTACTTAAGTCGGCGTTGTGTCTCTTATATTTTATTCCGATGCAATTTCTGTGTTTCTTCGTCAATGGGAAGGTCCAAGGTACACAGTAAACCTGCAGAGGTGCATCGGAATGTAAAACTGGTGACACAGGAAACGCTCAAAACATAGACAGTAGGAAGACTCAGTCTTCCTGTACTTAAGTCGGCATTGTGTCTCTTATATTTAATTCCGATGCTATTTCTGTGTTTGATCGTCAATGGGAAGGTCCAATGGATACAGTAGACCTGCAGAGGTGAATCGGAATGTAAAACTGGTGTCACAGGAAACGCTCAAATCACACACCGTAAGAAGACTCAGTTTTCTTTTACTTAAGTCGGCGTTGTGTCTCTTATATTTTATTCCGATGCAATTTCTGTGTTTCTTCGTCAATGGGAAGGTCCAATGGATACAGTAAACCTGCAGAGGTGCATCGCAATATAAAACTGGTGACACAGGAAACGCACAAAACATAGACAACAGAAAGACACACTCTTCCTGTACTTAAGTCGACATTGTGTCTCTTATATTTAATTCCGATGCAATTACTGCGTTTCATCGTCAATGGGAAGGTCGAAGGGAAACAGTATACCTGCAGAGGTGCATCGGAATGTAAAACTGGTGACACAGGAAACGCTCAAAACATAGACAGTAGGAAGACTCAGTCTTCCTGTACTTAAGTCGGCATTGTGTCTCTTATATTTAATTCCGATGCTATTTGTGTGTTTGATCGTCAATGGGAAGGTCCAATGGATACAGTATACCTGCAGAGGTGAATCGGAATGTAAAACTGGTGACACAGGAAACGCTCAAATCACACACCGTAAGATGACTCAGTTTTCTTTTACTTAAGTCGGCGTTGTGTCTCTTATATTTAATTCCGATGCAATTTCTGTGTTTCATCGCCAATGGGAAGGTCCAATGGATACAGTAAACCTGCAGAGGTGCATCGCGATATAAAACTGGTGACACAGGAAACGCACAAAACATAGACAATAGAAAGACATACTCTTCCTGTACTTAAGTCGACATTGTGTCTCTTATATTTAATTCCGATGCAATTTCTGTGTTTCATCGTCAATGGGAAGGTCGAAGGGAAACAGTATACCTGCAGAGGTGCATCGGAATGTAAAATTGGTGACAAGGGAAACGCTCAAACATATACAGTAGGAAGACTCAGTCTTTCTGTACTTAAGTCTGCATTGTGTTTATTATTTAATTCCGATGCAATATCTGTGTTTCATCGTCAATAGGAAGGTCCAAGGGATACAGTAAACCTGCAGAGGTGCATCGGAATGTAAAACTGGTGACACAGGAAGCGCTCAGAACATAGACACTAAGAAGACTCAGTTTTCTTGTACTTAAGTCGGCATTGTGTCTCTTATATTTAATTCCGATGCAATTTCTGTGTTTCACCGTCACTGTGAAGATCCAAGAGATACAGTAAACCTGCAGAGGTGCATCAAAAGTGTAAAACTGATGACACAGGAAATGCTCAAAACGTAGACAGTAGGAAGTTTCAGTCTTCCTGTACCTAAATCGTCATTGTGTCTCTTATATTTAATTCCGATGCAACTTCTGTGTTTCATCGTCACTGTGAAGGTCCAAGGTACACAGTTAACCTGAAGAGGTGCATCGGAATGTAAAACTGGTGACACAGGAAGAACTCAAATTATAGACCGTAAGAAGACTCAGTTTTCTTGTACTTAAGTCGGCATTGTGTCTCTTATATTTAATTCCGATGCAATTTCTGTGTTTTACCGTCACTGTGAAGATCCAAGAGGTACAGTAAACCTGCAGAGGTGCATCAAAAGTATAAAACTGATGACACAGGAAATGCTCAAATCGTAGACAGTAGGAAGTTTCAGTCTTCCTGTACCTAAGTCGGCATTGTGTCTCTTATATTTAATTCCGATGCAATTTCTGTGTTTCATCGTCAATGGGAAGGTCCAAGGTACACTGTAAACCTGCAGAGGTGCATCGGAATGTAAAACTGGTGACACAGGAAACGCTCAAAACATAGACAGTAGGAAGACTCAGTCTTCCTGTACTTAAGTCGGCATTGTGTCTCTTATATTTAATACCGATGCTATTTCTGTGTTTGATCGTCAATGGGAAGGTTCAATGGGTACAGTATACCTGCAGAGGTGAATCGGAATGTAAAATTGGTGACAAGGGAAACGCTCAAACATATACAGTAGGAAGACTCAGTCTTTCTGTACTTAAGTCTGCATTGTGTCTATTATTTAATTCCGATGCAATATCTGTGTTTCATCGTCAATAGGAAGGTCCAAGGGATACAGTAAACCTGCAGAGGTGCATCGGAATGTAAAACTGGTGACACAGGAAGCGCTCAGAACATAGACACTAAGAAGACTCAGTTTTCTTGTACTTCAGTCGGCATTGTGTCTCTTATATTTAATTCCGATGCAATTTCTGTGTTTCATCGTCACTGTGAAGGTCCAAGGTACACAGTTAACCTGCAGAGGTGCATCGGAATGTAAAACTGGTGACACAGGAAACGCTCAAAACATAGACAGTAGGAAGACTCAGTCTTCCTGTAATTAATTCATCATTGTGACTCATATATTTAATTCCGATGCAATTTCTGTGTTTCATCGTCACTGTGAAGGTCCAAGGGATACAGTAAACGTGCAGAGGTGCATCGGAATGTAAAACTGGTGACACAGAAAACGCTCAAAACATAGACCGTAAGAAGACTCAGTCTTCCTGTACTTAAGTCGGCATTGTGTCTGTTATATTTAATTCCGATGTAATTTCTGTGTTTCAATGTCAATGCGGAGGTGCAAGGGATACAGTAAACCTGCAGAGGTGCATCGGAATGTAAAACTGGTGACACAGGAAATGGTCAAAACATAGACAATAGAAAGACACACTCTTCCTGTACTTAAGTCGACATTGTGTCTCTTAGATTTAATTCTGATGCAATTTCTGTGTTTCATCGTCAATGGAAGCTCCAATGGATACAGTAAACCAGCAGAGGTGTATCGGAATGTAAAACTGGTGACACTGGAAACGCTCAAACTTAGACTGTAAGAAGACTCAGTTTTCTCGTACTTAAGTAGTCGTTGTGTCTCTTATACTTAATTCCGATGTAATTTCTGTGTTTCATCGTCAATGGGAAGGTCCAATGGATACAGTATACCTGCAGAGGTGAATCGGAATGTGAAACTGGTGACACAGGAAACGCTCAAATCACACACCGTAAGATGACTCAGTTTTCTTTTACTTAAGTCGGCGTTGTGTCTCTTATATTTAATTCCGATGCTATTTCTGTGTTTCATCGTCAATGGGAAGGTCCAATGGATACAGTAAACCTGCAGAGGTGCATCGCAATATAAAACTGGTGACACATGAAACGCACAAAACATAGACGATTGAAAGACACACTCTTCCTGTACTTAAGTCGACATTGTGTATCTTATATTTAATTCTGATGCAATTTCTGTGTTTCATCGTCACTGTGAAGGTCCAAGGGATACAGTAAACCTGCAGAGGTGCATCGGAATGTAAAACTAGTGACACAGGAAACGCTCAAATCATAGACAGTAGTAAGACACAGCCTTCCTGTTCTTAAGTCGGCATTGTGTCTCTTATATTTAATTCCGATGCTATTTCTGTGTTTCATCATCAATGGGAAGGTCCAATGGATACAGTATACCTGCAGAGGTGCATCGGAATGTAAAACTGGTGACACAGGAAGAGCTCAAATTATAGACCGTAAGGAGACTCAGTTTTCTTGTACTTAAGTCGGCATTGTGTCTCTTATATTTAATTCCGATGCAATTTCTGTGTTTCACCGTCACTGTGAAGATCCAAGAGATACAGTAAACCTGCAGAGGTGCATCAAAAGTGTAAAACTGATGACACAGGAAATGCTCAAAACGTAGACAGTAGGAAGACTCAGTCTTCCTGTACCTAAGTCGGCATTGTGTCTCTTATATTTAATTCCGATTTGCAATTTCTGTGTTTCATCGTCAATGGGAAGGTGCAAGGTACACAGTAAACCTGCAGAGGTGCATCGGAATGTAAAACTGGTGACACAGGAAACGCTCAAAACATAGACAGTAGGAAGACTCAGTCTTCCTGTACTTAAGTCGGCATTGTGTCTCTTATCATCGTCAATGGGAAGGTCGAAGGGAAACAGTATACCTGCAGAGGTGCATCGGAATGTAAAATTGGTGACAAGGGAAACGCTCAAACATATACAGTAGGAAGACTCAGTCTTTCTGTACTTAGGTCTGCATTGTGTCTATTATTTAATTCCGATGCAATATCTGTGTTTCATCGTCAATAGGAAGGTCCAAGGGATACAGTAAACCTGCAGAGGTGCATCGGAATGTAAAACTGGTGACACAGGAAGCGCTCAGAACATAGACACTAAGAAGACTCAGTTTTCTTGTACTAAAGTCGGCATTGTGTCTCTTATATTTAATTCCGATGCAATTTCTGTGTTTCATCGTCACTGTGAAGGTCCAAGGTACACAGTAAACCTGCAGAGGTGCATCGGAATGTAAAACTGGTGACACAGGAAACGCTCAAAACATAGACAGTAGGAAGACTCAGTCTTCCTGTAATTAATTCATCATTGTGACTCATATATTTAATTCCGATGCAATTTCTGTGTTTCATCGTCACTGTGAAGGTCCAAGGGATACAGTAAACGTGCAGAGGTGCATCGGAATGTAAAACTGGTGACACAGAAAGCGCTCAAAACATAGACCGTAAGAAGACTCAGTTTTCTTGTACTTTAGTCGGCGTTGTGTCTCTTATATTTAATTCCGATACAATTTCTTTGTTTCATCGTCAATGGGAAGGTCCAATGGATACAGCAAACCTGCAGAGGTGCATCGGAATGTAATACTGGTGACACAGCAAAGGCTCAAAACATAGACAGTAGGAACACTCAGTCTTCCTTTACTTAAGACGGCATGGTGTCTCTTATATTTAATTCCGATGCAACTTCTGTGTTTCATCGTCAATGGAAGGTCCAGTGGATACAGTAAACCAGCAGAGGAGCAGCGGAATGTAAAACTGGTGACACAGGAAACGCTCAAAACGTAGACAATAGAAAGACACACTCTTCTTGTACTTAAGTGGACATTGTGTCTATTCTATTTAATTCCGATGCAATTACTGTGTTTCATCGACAATGGGAAGGTCCAATTGATACATTAACCCTGCAGAGGTGCATCGGAATGTATAACTGGTGACACAGGAAGCGCTCATAACATGGACAGTAGGAAGACTCAGTCTTCCTATACTTAAGTCGGCATTGTGTTTGTTATATTTAATTCCCATGTAATTTCTGTGTTTCAATGTCAATGGGAAGGTGCAAGGGATACAGTAAACCTGCAGAGGTGCATCGGAATGTAAAACTGGTGACACAGGAAACGCTCAAAACATGGACAGTAGGAAGACTCAGTCTTCCTTTACTTAAGTCGGCATTGTGTCTCTTATA
The DNA here is from genome assembly GCF_023898315.1 of Schistocerca nitens. NCBI lineage: Eukaryota > Metazoa > Arthropoda > Insecta > Orthoptera > Acrididae > Schistocerca > Schistocerca nitens. The sequence continues at coordinate 765,928,371 of NC_064619.1, forward strand.
TTTAATTCCGATGCAATTACTGCGTTTCATCGTCAATGGGAAGGTCGAAGGGAAACAGTATACCTGCAGAGGTGCATCGGAATGTAAAACTGGTGACACAGGAAACGCTCAAAACATAGACAGTAGGAAGACTCAGTCTTCCTGTACTTAAGTCTGCATTGTGTCTCTTATATTTAATTCCGATGCTATTTTGTGTTTGATCGTCAATGGGAAGGTCCAATGGATACAGTATACCTGCAGAGGTGAATCGGAATGTAAAACTGGTGACACAGGAAACGCTCAAATCACACACCGTAAGATGACTCAGTTTTCCTTTACTTAAGTCGGCGTTGTGTCTCTTATATTTAATTCCGATGCAATTTCTGTGTTTCATCGTCAATGGGAACGTCCAATGGATACAGTAAACCTGCAGAGGTGCATCGCAATATAAAACTGGTGACACAGGAAACGCACAAAACATAGACAATAGAAAGACACACTCTTCCTGTACTTAAGTCGACATTGTGTCTCTTATATTTAATTCCGATGCAATTTCTGTGTTTCATCGTCAATGTGAAGGTCGAAGGGAAACAGTATATCTGCAGAGGTGCATCGGAATGTAAAATTGGTGACAAGGGAAACACTCAAACATAGACAGTAGGAAGACTCAGTCTTTCTGTACTTAAGTCTGCATTGTGTCTATTATTTAATTCCCATGCAATATCTGTGTTTCATCGTCAATAGGAAGGTCCAAGGGATACAGTAAACCTGCAGAGGTGCATCGGAATGTAAAACTGGTGACACACGAAGCGCTCAGAACATAGACACTAAGAAGACTCAGTTTTCTTGTACTTAAGTCGGCAATGTGTCTCTTATATTTAATTCCGATGCAATTTCTGTGTTTCATCGTCACTGTGAAGGTCCAAGGTACACAGTTAACCTGCAGAGATGCATCGGAATATAAAACTGGTGACACAGGAAACGCTCAAAACATAGACAGTAGGAAGACTCAGTCTTCCTGTACTTAATTCATCATTGTGACTCATATATTTAATTCCGATGCAATTTCTGTGTTTCATCGTCACTGTGAAGGTCCAAGGGAATACAGTAAACGTGCAGAGGTGCATCGGAATGTGAAACTGGTGACACAGAAAACGCTCAAAAAATAGACCGTAAGAAGACTCAGTTTTCTTGTACTTTAGTCGGCGTTGTGTCTCTTATATTTCATTCCGATGCAATTTCTGTGTTTCATCGTCAATGGGAAGGTCCAATGGATACAGTAAACCTGCAGAGGTGCATCGGAATGTAATACTGGTGACACAGCAAAGGCTTAAAACATAGACAGTAGGAAGACTCAGTCTTCCTTTACTTAAGTCGGCATTGTGTCTCTTATATTTAATTCCGATGCAATTTCTGTGTTTCATCGTCAATGGAAGGTCCAATGGATACAGTAAACCAGCAGAGGAGCAGCGGAATGTAAAACTGGTGACACAGAAAACGCTCAAAACATAGACCTTAAGAAGACTCAGTTTTCTGGTACTTAAGTCGGCGTTGTGTCTCTTATATTTAATTCGGATGCAATTTCTGTGTTTATTCGTCAATGGGAAGGTCCAAGGAATACAGTAAACCTGCAGAGGTGCATTGGAATGTAAAACTGGTGACACAGGAAACGCTCAAATCATAGACCGTAAGAAGACTCAGTTTCCTTGTACTTAAGTCGGCGTTGTGTCTCTTATATTTAATTCCGCTGCATTTTCTGTGTTTCATCGTCAATGGGAAAGTCGAGGGGAAACAGTATATCTGCAGAGGTGCATCGGAATGTAAAACTGGTGACATAGGATACGCTCAAACATTGACAGTAGGAAGACTCAGTCTTCCTATACTTAAGTCGGCATTGTGTCTCTTATATTTAATTCCGATGCAATTTCAATGTTTCTTCGTCAATGGGAAGGTCCAAGGGATACAGTAAACCTGCAGAGGTGCACCGGAATGTAAAACTGGTGACACAGGAAACGCCAAAATATAGACGGTAGGAAGACTCAGTCTTCCTGTACTTAAGTCGGCATTGTGTCTGTTATATTTAATTCCGATGTAATTTCTGTGTTTCAATGTCAATGGGAAGGTGCAAGGGATACAGTAAACCTGCAGAAGTGCATCGGAATGTAAAACTGGTGACACAGGAAACGGTCAAAACATAGACAATAGAAAGACACAGACTTCCTGTACTTAAGTCGGCAATGTGTCTCTTATATTTAATTCCGATGCAATTTCAATGTTTCATCGTCAATGGGAAGGTCCAAGGGATACAGTAAACCTGCAGAGGTGCATCGGAATGTAAATCTGGTGACACAGGAAATGCTCAAAACATAGACAGTAGGAAGACCCAATGTTCCTGTACTTAAGTCGGCAATGTGTCTCTTATATTTAATTCCGATGAAATTTCTGTGTTTCATCGTCAATGTGAAGATCCAAGGGATACAGTAAACCTGCAGAGGTGCATCGGAATGTAAAACTGGTGACACAGGAAGCGGTCAAAGCATAGACCCTAAGAAGACTCATTTTCCTTGTACTGAAGTCGGCATTGTGTCTCTTATACTTCATTTGATGCAATTTCTGACTTTCATCGTTTCTGTGAATGTCCAAGGGATACAGTAAACCTGCAGAGGTGCATCGCAATGTAAAACTGGTGACACAGGAAACGCTCAAAACCAAGACAGTAGGAAGACTCAGTCTTCCTGTACCTAAGTCCGCATTGTGTCTCTTATATTTAATTCCGATGCAATTTCTGTGTTTCATCGTCAATGGGAAGGTCCAAGGTACACAGTAAACCTGCAGAGGTGCATCGGAATGTAAAACTGGTGACACAGGAAACGCTCAAATCATAGACCGTAAGAAGACTCAGTTTACTTGTACTTAAGTCGGCGTTGTGTCTCTCATATTTAATTCCGATGCAATTTCTGTGTTTCATCGTCAATGGAAGCTCCAATGGATACAGTAAACCAGCAGAGGTGTATCGGAATGTAAAACTGGTGACACTGGAAACGCTCAAACATAGACCGTAAGAAGACTCAGTTTTCTCGTACTTAAGTAGTCGTTGTGTCTCTTATACTTAATTCCGATGTAATTTCTGTGTTTCATCGTCAATGGGAAGGTCCAATGGATACAGTATACCTGCAGAGGTGAATCGGAATGTAAAACTGGTGACACAGGAAACGCTCAAATCACACACCGTAAGATGACTCAGTTTTCTTTTACTTAAGTCGGCGTTGTGTCTCTTATATTTAATTCCGATGCAATTTCTGTGTTTCATCGTCAATGGGAAGGTCCAATGGATACAGTAAAACTGCAGAGGTGCATCGCAATATAAAACTGGTGACACATGAAACGCACAAAACATAGACAATAGAAAGACACACTCTTCCTGTACTTAAGTCGACATTGTGTCTCTTATATTTAATTCCGATGCAATTTCCGTGTTTCATCGTCACTGTGAAGGTCCAAGGGATACAGTAAACCTGCAGAGGTGCATCGGAATGTAAACCTAGTGACACAGGAAACGCTCAAATCATAGACAGTAGTAAGACTCAGCCTTCCTGTTCTTAAGTCGGCATTGTGTCTCTTATATTTAATTCCGATGCAATTTCTGTGTTTCACCGTCACTGTGAAAATCCAAGAGATACAGTAAACCTGCAGAGGTGGATCAAAAGTGTAAAACTGATGACACAGGAAATGCTCAAAACGTAGACAGTAGGATGACTCAGTCTTCCTGTACCTAAGTCGGCATTGTGTCTCTTATATTTAATTCCGATGCAATTTCTGTGTTTCATCGTCAATGGGAAGGTCCAAGGTACACAGTAAACCTGCAGAGGTGCATCGGAATGTAAAACTGGTGACACAGGAAACGCTCAAAACATAGACAGTAGGAAGACTCAGTCTTCCTGTACTTAAGTCGGCATTGTGTCTCTTATATTTAATTCCGATGCTATTTCTGTGTTTGATCGTCAATGGGAAGGTCCAATGGATACAGTAGACCTGCAGAGGTGAATCGGAATGTAAAACTGGTGACACAGGAAACGCTCAAATCACACACCGTAAGAAGACTCAGTTTTCTTTTACTTAAGTCGGCGTTGTGTCTCTTATATTTTATTCCGATGCAATTTCTGTGTTTCTTCGTCAATGGGAAGGTCCAATGGATACAGTAAACCTGCAGAGGTGCATCGCAATATAAAACTGGTGACACAGGAAACGCACAAAACATAGACAACAGAAAGACACACTCTTCCTGTACTTAAGTCGACATTGTGTCTCTTATATTTAATTCCGATGCAATTACTGCGTTTCATCGTCAATGGGAAGGTCGAAGGGAAACAGTATACCTGCAGAGGTGCATCGGAATGTAAAACTGGTGACACAGGAAACGCTCAAAACATAGACAGTAGGAAGACTCAGTCTTCCTGTACTTAAGTCGGCATTGTGTCTCTTATATTTAATTCCGATGCTATTTGTGTGTTTGATCGTCAATGGGAAGGTCCAATGGATACAGTATACCTGCAGAGGTGAATCGGAATGTAAAACTGGTGACACAGGAAACGCTCAAATCACACACCGTAAGATGACTCAGTTTTCTTTTACTTAAGTCGGCGTTGTGTCTCTTATATTTAATTCCGATGCAATTTCTGTGTTTCATCGCCAATGGGAAGGTCCAATGGATACAGTAAACCTGCAGAGGTGCATCGCGATATAAAACTGGTGACACAGGAAACGCACAAAACATAGACAATAGAAAGACATACTCTTCCTGTACTTAAGTCGACATTGTGTCTCTTATATTTAATTCCGATGCAATTTCTGTGTTTCATCGTCAATGGGAAGGTCGAAGGGAAACAGTATACCTGCAGAGGTGCATCGGAATGTAAAATTGGTGACAAGGGAAACGCTCAAACATATACAGTAGGAAGACTCAGTCTTTCTGTACTTAAGTCTGCATTGTGTTTATTATTTAATTCCGATGCAATATCTGTGTTTCATCGTCAATAGGAAGGTCCAAGGGATACAGTAAACCTGCAGAGGTGCATCGGAATGTAAAACTGGTGACACAGGAAGCGCTCAGAACATAGACACTAAGAAGACTCAGTTTTCTTGTACTTAAGTCGGCATTGTGTCTCTTATATTTAATTCCGATGCAATTTCTGTGTTTCACCGTCACTGTGAAGATCCAAGAGATACAGTAAACCTGCAGAGGTGCATCAAAAGTGTAAAACTGATGACACAGGAAATGCTCAAAACGTAGACAGTAGGAAGTTTCAGTCTTCCTGTACCTAAATCGTCATTGTGTCTCTTATATTTAATTCCGATGCAACTTCTGTGTTTCATCGTCACTGTGAAGGTCCAAGGTACACAGTTAACCTGAAGAGGTGCATCGGAATGTAAAACTGGTGACACAGGAAGAACTCAAATTATAGACCGTAAGAAGACTCAGTTTTCTTGTACTTAAGTCGGCATTGTGTCTCTTATATTTAATTCCGATGCAATTTCTGTGTTTTACCGTCACTGTGAAGATCCAAGAGATACAGTAAACCTGCAGAGGTGCATCAAAAGTATAAAACTGATGACACAGGAAATGCTCAAATCGTAGACAGTAGGAAGTTTCAGTCTTCCTGTACCTAAGTCGGCATTGTGTCTCTTATATTTAATTCCGATGCAATTTCTGTGTTTCATCGTCAATGGGAAGGTCCAAGGTACACTGTAAACCTGCAGAGGTGCATCGGAATGTAAAACTGGTGACACAGGAAACGCTCAAAACATAGACAGTAGGAAGACTCAGTCTTCCTGTACTTAAGTCGGCATTGTGTCTCTTATATTTAATACCGATGCTATTTCTGTGTTTGATCGTCAATGGGAAGGTTCAATGGGTACAGTATACCTGCAGAGGTGAATCGGAATGTAAAATTGGTGACAAGGGAAACGCTCAAACATATACAGTAGGAAGACTCAGTCTTTCTGTACTTAAGTCTGCATTGTGTCTATTATTTAATTCCGATGCAATATCTGTGTTTCATCGTCAATAGGAAGGTCCAAGGGATACAGTAAACCTGCAGAGGTGCATCGGAATGTAAAACTGGTGACACAGAAAACGCTCAAAACATAGACCGTAAGAAGACTCAGTCTTCCTGTACTTAAGTCGGCATTGTGTCTGTTATATTTAATTCCGATGTAATTTCTGTGTTTCAATGTCAATGCGGAGGTGCAAGGGATACAGTAAACCTGCAGAGGTGCATCGGAATGTAAAACTGGTGACACAGGAAATGGTCAAAACATAGACAATAGAAAGACACACTCTTCCTGTACTTAAGTCGACATTGTGTCTCTTAGATTTAATTCTGATGCAATTTCTGTGTTTCATCGTCAATGGAAGCTCCAATGGATACAGTAAACCAGCAGAGGTGTATCGGAATGTAAAACTGGTGACACTGGAAACGCTCAAACTTAGACTGTAAGAAGACTCAGTTTTCTCGTACTTAAGTAGTCGTTGTGTCTCTTATACTTAATTCCGATGTAATTTCTGTGTTTCATCGTCAATGGGAAGGTCCAATGGATACAGTATACCTGCAGAGGTGAATCGGAATGTGAAACTGGTGACACAGGAAACGCTCAAATCACACACCGTAAGATGACTCAGTTTTCTTTTACTTAAGTCGGCGTTGTGTCTCTTATATTTAATTCCGATGCTATTTCTGTGTTTCATCGTCAATGGGAAGGTCCAATGGATACAGTAAACCTGCAGAGGTGCATCGCAATATAAAACTGGTGACACATGAAACGCACAAAACATAGACGATTGAAAGACACACTCTTCCTGTACTTAAGTCGACATTGTGTATCTTATATTTAATTCTGATGCAATTTCTGTGTTTCATCGTCACTGTGAAGGTCCAAGGGATACAGTAAACCTGCAGAGGTGCATCGGAATGTAAAACTAGTGACACAGGAAACGCTCAAATCATAGACAGTAGTAAGACTCAGCCTTCCTGTTCTTAAGTCGGCATTGTGTCTCTTATATTTAATTCCGATGCTATTTCTGTGTTTCATCATCAATGGGAAGGTCCAATGGATACAGTATACCTGCAGAGGTGCATCGGAATGTAAAACTGGTGACACAGGAAGAGCTCAAATTATAGACCGTAAGGAGACTCAGTTTTCTTGTACTTAAGTCGGCATTGTGTCTCTTATATTTAATTCCGATGCAATTTCTGTGTTTCACCGTCACTGTGAAGATCCAAGAGATACAGTAAACCTGCAGAGGTGCATCAAAAGTGTAAAACTGATGACACAGGAAATGCTCAAAACGTAGACAGTAGGAAGACTCAGTCTTCCTGTACCTAAGTCGGCATTGTGTCTCTTATATTTAATTCCGATTTGCAATTTCTGTGTTTCATCGTCAATGGGAAGGTGCAAGGTACACAGTAAACCTGCAGAGGTGCATCGGAATGTAAAACTGGTGACACAGGAAACGCTCAAAACATAGACAGTAGGAAGACTCAGTCTTCCTGTACTTAAGTCGGCATTGTGTCTCTTATCATCGTCAATGGGAAGGTCGAAGGGAAACAGTATACCTGCAGAGGTGCATCGGAATGTAAAATTGGTGACAAGGGAAACGCTCAAACATATACAGTAGGAAGACTCAGTCTTTCTGTACTTAGGTCTGCATTGTGTCTATTATTTAATTCCGATGCAATATCTGTGTTTCATCGTCAATAGGAAGGTCCAAGGGATACAGTAAACCTGCAGAGGTGCATCGGAATGTAAAACTGGTGACACAGGAAGCGCTCAGAACATAGACACTAAGAAGACTCAGTTTTCTTGTACTAAAGTCGGCATTGTGTCTCTTATATTTAATTCCGATGCAATTTCTGTGTTTCATCGTCACTGTGAAGGTCCAAGGTACACAGTTAACCTGCAGAGGTGCATCGGAATGTAAAACTGGTGACACAGGAAACGCTCAAAACATAGACAGTAGGAAGACTCAGTCTTCCTGTAATTAATTCATCATTGTGACTCATATATTTAATTCCGATGCAATTTCTGTGTTTCATCGTCACTGTGAAGGTCCAAGGGATACAGTAAACGTGCAGAGGTGCATCGGAATGTAAAACTGGTGACACAGAAAGCGCTCAAAACATAGACCGTAAGAAGACTCAGTTTTCTTGTACTTTAGTCGGCGTTGTGTCTCTTATATTTAATTCCGATACAATTTCTTTGTTTCATCGTCAATGGGAAGGTCCAATGGATACAGCAAACCTGCAGAGGTGCATCGGAATGTAATACTGGTGACACAGCAAAGGCTCAAAACATAGACAGTAGGAACACTCAGTCTTCCTTTACTTAAGTCGGCATGGTGTCTCTTATATTTAATTCCGATGCAACTTCTGTGTTTCATCGTCAATGGAAGGTCCAGTGGATACAGTAAACCAGCAGAGGAGCAGCGGAATGTAAAACTGGTGACACAGGAAACGCTCAAAACGTAGACAATAGAAAGACACACTCTTCTTGTACTTAAGTCGACATTGTGTCTATTCTATTTAATTCCGATGCAATTACTGTGTTTCATCGACAATGGGAAGGTCCAATTGATACATTAACCCTGCAGAGGTGCATCGGAATGTATAACTGGTGACACAGGAAGCGCTCATAACATGGACAGTAGGAAGACTCAGTCTTCCTATACTTAAGTCGGCATTGTGTTTGTTATATTTAATTCCCATGTAATTTCTGTGTTTCAATGTCAATGGGAAGGTGCAAGGGATACAGTAAACCTGCAGAGGTGCATCGGAATGTAAAACTGGTGACACAGGAAACGCTCAAAACATGGACAGTAGGAAGACTCAGTCTTCCTATACTTAAGTCGGCATTGTGTCTCTTATATTTAATTCCCATGTAATTTCTGTGTTTCAATGTCAATGGGAAGGTGCAAGGGATACAGTAAACCTGCAGAGGTGCATCGGAATGTAAAACTGGTGACACAGAAAACGCTCAAAACACAGACCTTAAGAAGACTCATTTTTCTGGTACTTAAGTCGGCGTTGTGTCTCTTATATTTAATTCGGATGCAATTTCTGTGTTTATTCGTCAATGGGAAGGTCCAAGGGATACAGTAAACCTGCAGAGGTGCATTGGAATGTAAAACTGGTGACACAGGAAACGCTCAAATCATAGACCGTAAGAAGACTCAGTTTTCTTGTACTTAAGTCGGCGTTGTGTCTCTTATATTTAATTCCCATGCAATTTCTGAGTTTCATCGTCAATGGGAAAGTCGAGGGGAAACAGTATACCTGCAGAGGTGCATCGGAATGTAAAACTGGTGACATAGGAGACGCTCAAAACATAGACAGTAGGAAGACTCAGTCTTCCTGTACTTAAGTCGGCATTGTGTCTCTTATATTTAATTCCGATGCAATTTCTGTGTTTCACCGTCACTGTGAAGATCCAAGAGATACAGTAAACCTGCAGAGGTGCATCAAAAGTGTATAACTGATGACACAGGAAATGCTCAAAACGTAGACAGTAGGAAGACTCAGTCTTCCTGTACCTAAGTCGGCATTGTGTCTCTTATATTTAATTCCGATGCAATTTCTGTGTTTCATCGTCAATGGGAAGGTCGAAGGGAAACAGTATACCTGCAGAGGTGCATCGGAATGTAAAACTGGTGACACAGGAAACGCTCAAAACATAGACAGTAGGAAGACTCAGTCTTCCTGCACTTAAGTCATCATTGGGGCTCGTATATTTAATTCTGATGCAATTTCTGTGTTTCATCGTCACTGTGAAGGTTCAATGGATACAGTAAACTTGCAGAGGTGCATCGGAATGTAAAACTGTTGACACAGGAAACGCTCAAAACATAGACAGTAGGAAGACTCAGTCTTCCTGTATTTCAGTCGGCATTGTGTCTCTTATATTTAAATCCGATGCCATTTCTGTGTTTCATCGCCAAGGGGAAGGTCCAAGGGATACAGTAAACCTGCAGAGGTGCATCGGAATGTAAAACTGGTGATACAGGACACGCACAAGTTATAAACAGAAGGAAGACTCAGTCTACCATTACTTAAGTCGGCATGGTGGTTCTTATATTTAATTCCGATGCAATTTCTGTGTTTCATCGTCAATGGGAAGGGCCAATGGATACAGTAAACCAGCAGAGGAGCAGCGGAATGTAAAACTGGTGACACAGGAAACGCTCAAAACGTAGACAGTAGGAAGACTCAGTCTTCCTATACTTAAGTCGGCATTGTGTTTGTTATATTTAATTCCCATGTAATTTCTGTGTATCAATGTCAATGGGAAGGTGCAAGGGATACAGTAAACCTGCAGAGGTGCATCGGAATGTAAAACTCGTGACACAGAAAACGCTCAAAACACAGACCTTAAGAAGACTCAGTTTTCTGGTACTTAAGTCGGCGTTGTGTCTCTTATATTTAATTCGGATGCAATTTCTATGTTTATTCGTCAATGGGAAGGTCCAAGGGATACAGTAAACCTGCAGAGGTGCATTGGAATGTAAAACTGGTGACACAGGAAACGCTCAAATCATAGACCGTAAGAAGACTCAGTTTTCTTGTACTTAAGTCGGCGTTGTGTCTCTTATATTTAATTCCCATGCAATTTCTGTGTTTCATCGTCAATGGGAAAGTCGAGGGGAAACAGTATACCTGCAGAGGTGCATCGGAATGTAAAACTGGTGACATAGGAGACGCTCAAATCATAGACAGTAGGAAGACTCAGTCTTCCTGTACTTAAGTCGGCATTGTGTCTCTTATATTTAATTCCGATGCAATTTCTGTGTTTCACCGTCACTGTGAAGATCCAAGAGATACAGTAAACCTGCAGAGGTGCATCAAAAGTGTAAAACTGATGACACAGGAAATGCTCAAAACGCAGACAGTCGGAAGACTCAGTCTTCCTGTACCTAAGTCGGCATTGTGTCTCTTATATTTAATTCCGATGCAATTTCTGTGTTTCATCGTCAATGGGAAGGCCCAAGGTACACAGTAAACCTGCAGAGGTGCATCGGAATGTAAAACTGGTGACACAGGAAACGCTCAAAACATAGACAGTAGGAAGACTCAGTCTTCCTGTACTTAAGTCGGCATTGTGTCTCTTATATTTAATTCCGATGCTATTTCTGTGTTTGATCGTCAATGGGAAGGTCCAATGGATACAGTATACCTGCAGAGGTGAATCGGAATGTAAAACTGGTGACACAGGAAACGCTCAAATCACACACTGTAAGATGACTCAGTTTTCTTTTACTTAAGTCGGCGTTGTGTCTCTTAATTTAATTCCGATACAATTTCTTTGTTTCATCGTCAATGGGAAGGTCCAATGGATACAGCAAACCTGCAGAGGTGCATCGGAATGTAATACTGGTGACACAGCAAAGGCTCAAAACATAGACAGTAGGAACACTCAGTCTTCCTTTACTTAAGTCGGCATGGTGTCTCTTATATTTAATTCCGATGCAACTTCTGTGTTTCATCGTCAATGGAAGGTCCAGTGGATACAGTAAACCAGCAGAGGAGCAGCGGAATGTAAAACTGGTGACACAGGAAACGCTCAAAACGTAGACAATAGAAAGACACACTCTTCTTGTACTTAAGTCGACATTGTGTCTATTCTATTTAATTCCGATGCAATTACTGTGTTTCATCGTCGATGGGAAGGTCCAATTGATACGTTAACCCTGCAGAGGTGCATCGGAACGTATAACTGGTGACACAGGAAGCGCTCATAACATAGACCCTAAGAGACTCACGTTTTCTTGTACTTAAGTCGGATTGTTTCTTTTATATTTAATTCCGATGCAATTTCTGTGTTTCATCGTCACTGTGAAGGTCCAAGGGATACCGTAAACCTGAAGAGGTGCATCGGAATGTAAAACTGGTGACACAGGAAACGCTCAAAACATAGACAGTAGGAAGACTCAGTCTTCCTATACTTAAGTCGGCATTGTGTTTGTTATATTTAATTCCCATGTAATTTCTGTGTATCAATGTCAATGGGAAGGTGCAAGGGATACAGTAAACCTGCAGAGGTGCATCGGAATGTAAAACTCGTGACACAGAAAACGCTCAAAACAAAGACCTTAAGAAGACTCAGTTTTCTGGTACTTAAGTCGGCGTTGTGTCTCTTATATTTAATTCGGATGCAATTTCTGTGTTTATTCGTCAATGGGAAGGTCCAAGGGATACAGTAAACCTGCAGAGGTGCATTGGAATGTAAAACTGGTGACACAGGAAACGCTCAAATCATAGACCGTAAGAAGACTCAGTTTTCTTGTACTTAAGTCGGCGTTGTGTCTCTTATATTTAATTCCCATGCAATTTCTGTGTTTCATCGTCAATGGGAAAGTCGAGGGGAAACAGTATACCTGCAGAGGTGCATCGGAATGTAAAACTGGTGACATAGGAGACGCTCAAATCATAGACAGTAGGAAGACTCAGTCTTCCTGTACTTAAGTCGGCATTGTGTCTCTTATATTTAATTCCGATGCAATTTCTGTGTTTCACCGTCACTGTGAAGATCCAAGAGATACAGTAAACCTGCAGAGGTGCATCAAAAGTGTAAAACTGATGACACAGGAAATGCTCAAAACGCAGACAGTCGGAAGACTCAGTCTTCCTGTACCTAAGTCGGCATTGTGTCTCTTATATTTAATTCCGATGCAATTTCTGTGTTTCATCGTCAATGGGAAGGTCCAAGGTACACAGTAAACCTGCAGAGGTGCATCGGAATGTAAAACTGGTGACACAGGAAACGCTCGAAAACATAGACAGTAGGAAGACTCAGTCTTCCTGTACTTAAGTCGGCATTGTGTCTCTTATATTTAATTCCGATGCTATTTCTGTGTTTGATCGTCAATGGGAAGGTCCAATGGATACAGTATACCTGCAGAGGTGAATCGGAATGTAAAACTGGTGACACAGGAAACGCTCAAATCACACACTGTAAGATGACTCAGTTTTCTTTTACTTAAGTCGGCGTTGTGTCTCTTATATTTAATTCCGATGCAATTTCTGTGTTTCATCGTCAATGGGAAGGTCCAATGGATACAGTAAACCTGCAGAGGTGCATCGCAATATAAAACTGGTGACACAGGAAACGCACAAATCATAGACAATAGAAAGACACACTCTTCCTGTACTTAAGACGTCATTGTGCCTCTTATATTTAATACCGGTGCAATTTCTGTGATTCATCGCCCATGAGAAGGTCGAATGGATACAGTAAACCTGCAGAGGTGCATCGGAATGTAAAACTGGTGACACAGGAAGCGGTCAAAGCATAGACCCTAAGAAGACTCAGTTTTCTTGTACTGAAGTCGGCATTGTGTCCCTTATATTTAATTTGATGCACTTTCTGTGTTTCGTCGTCACTGTGAAGGTCCAAGGGATACAGTAAACCTGCAGAGGTGCATCGGAATGTAAAACTGGTGACACAGAAAACGCTCAAAACATAGACCGAAAGAAGACTCAGTTTTCTTCTACTTAAGTCGGCATTGTGTCTTTTATATTTAATTCCGATGCATTTTCTGTGTTTCATCGACAATGGGAAGGTCCAAGGGATACAGTAAACCTGCAGAGGTGCATCAGAATGTAAAACTGGTGACACAGGAAGCGGTCAAAACATAGACCCTAAGAAGACTCATTTTTCTTGTACTGAAGTCGGCATTGTGTCTCTTATATTTAATTTGATGCAATTTCTGACTTTCATCGTTACTGTGAAGGTCCAAGGGATACAGTAAACCTGCAGAGGTGCATCAGAATGTAAAACTGGTGACACAGGAAACGCTCAAAACATAGACAGTAGGAAGACTCATTCTTCCTGTACTTAAGTCTACATTGTGTCTCTTATTTTTAATCCCGATGCATTTTCTGTGTTTCATCGACAATGGGAAGGTCCAATGGATACAGTAAAACTGCAGAGGTGCATCGGAATGTAAAACTGGTGACACAGGAAACGCTCAAACATTGACAGTAGAAAAACTCAGTCTTCCTATACTTAAGTCGGCATTGTGTCTCTTATATTTAATTCCCATGCAATTTCAATGTTTCTTCGTCAATGGGAAGGTCCAAGGGATACAGTAAACCTGCAGAGGTGCATCGGAATGTAAAACTGGTGACACAGGAAACGCTCAAATCCTAGACAGTAGGAAGACTCAGTCTACCTGTACCTAAGTCGGCATTGTGTCTCTTATATTTAATTCCGATGCAATTTCTGTGTTTCATCGTCAATGGGAAGGTCCAAGGTACACAGTAAACCTGCAGAGGTGCATCGGAATGTAAAACTGGTGACACAGGAAACGCTCAAATCATAGACCGTTAGAAGACTCAGTTTACTTGTAAATAAGTCGGCGTTGTGTCTCTTATATTCAATTCCGATGCAATTTCTGTGTTTCATCGTCAATGGATGCTCCAATGGATACAGTAAACCTGCAGAGGTGCATCGCAATATAAAACTGGTGACACAGGAAACGCACAAATCATAGACAATAGAAAGACACACTCTTCCTGTACTTAAGACGTCATTGTGCCTCTTATATTTAATACCGGTGCAATTTCTGTGATTCATCGCCCATGAGAAGGTCGAATGGATACAGTAAACCTGCAGAGGTGCATCGGAATGTAAAACTGGTGACACAGGAAGCGGTCAAAGCATAGACCCTAAGAAGACTCAGTTTTCTTGTACTGAAGTCGGCATTGTGTCCCTTATATTTAATTTGATGCACTTTCTGTGTTTCGTCGTCACTGTGAAGGTCCAAGGGATACAGTAAACCTGCAGAGGTGCATCGGAATGTAAAACTGGTGACACAGAAAACGCTCAAAACATAGACCGAAAGAAGACTCAGTTTTCTTCTACTTAAGTCGGCATTGTGTCTTTTATATTTAATTCCGATGCATTTTCTGTGTTTCATCGACAATGGGAAGGTCCATGGGATACAGTAAACCTGCAGAGGTGCATCAGAATGTAAAACTGGTGACACAGGAAGCGGTCAAAACATAGACCCTAAGAAGACTCATTTTTCTTGTACTGAAGTCGGCATTGTGTCTCTTATATTTAATTTGATGCAATTTCTGACTTTCATCGTTACTGTGAAGGTCCAAGGGATACAGTAAACCTGCAGAGGTGCATCAGAATGTAAAACTGGTGACACAGGAAACGCTCAAAACATAGACAGTAGGAAGACTCATTCTTCCTGTACTTAAGTCTACATTGTGTCTCTTATTTTTAATCCCGATGCATTTTCTGTGTTTCATCGACAATGGGAAGGTCCAATGGATACAGTAAACCTGCAGAGGTGCATCGGAATGTAAAACTGGTGACACAGGAAACGCTCAAACATTGACAGTAGAAAAACTCAGTCTTCCTATACTTAAGTCGGCATTGTGTCTCTTATATTTAATTCCCATGCAATTTCAATGTTTCTTCGTCAATGGGAAGGTCCAAGGGATACAGTAAACCTGCAGAGGTGCATCGGAATGTAAAACTGGTGACACAGGAAACGCTCAAATCCTAGACAGTATGAAGACTCAGTCTACCTGTACCTAAGTCGGCATTGTGTCTCTTATATTTAATTCCGATGCAATTTCTGTGTTTTATCGTCAATGGGAAGGTCCAAGGTACACAGTAAACCTGCAGAGGTGCATCGGAATGTAAAACTAATGACACAGGAAACGCTCAAATCATAGACCGTTAGAAGACTCAGTTTACTTGTAAATAAGTCGGCGTTGTGTCTCTTATATTTAATTCCGATGCAATTTCTGTGTTTCATCGTCAATGGATGCTCCAATGGATACAGTAAACCAGCAGAGGTGTATCGGAATGTAAAACTGGTGACACTGGAAACGCTCAAACATAGACCGTAAGAAGACTCAGTTTTCTCGTACTTAAGTCGTCGTTGTGTGTCTTATACTTAATTCCGATGTAATATCTGTGTTTCATCGTCAATGGGAAGGTCCAATGGATACACTATACCTGCAGAGGTGAATCGGAATGTAAAACTGGTGACACAGGAAACGCTCAAATCACACACCGTAAGATGACTCAGTTTTCTTTTACTTAAGTCGGCGTTGTGTGTCTTATATTTAATTAGGATGCACTTTCTGTGTTTCATCGTCAATGGGAAGGTCCTATGGATACAGTAAACCTGCAGAGGTGAATCGCAATATAAAACTGGTGACACATGAAACGCACAAAACATAGACAATAGAAAGACACACTCTTCCTGTACCTAAGTCGACATTGTGTCTCTTATATTTAATTCCGATGCAGTTTCTGTGTTTCGTCGTCACTGTGAAGGTCCAAGGGATACAGTAAACCAGCAGAGGTGCATCGGAATGTAAAACTAGTGACACAGGAAACGCTCAAAACATAGACAGTAGGAAGACTCAGCCTTCCTGCTCTTAAGTCGGCATTGTGTCTCTTATATTTAATTCCGATGCTATTTCTGTGTTTCATCATCAATGGGAAGTTCCAATGGATACAGTATACCTGCAGAGGTGCATCGGAATGTAAAACTGGTGACACAGGAAGAGCTCAAATTACAGACCGTAAGAAGACTCAGTTTTCTTGTACTTAAGTCGGCATTGTGTCTCTTATATTTAATTCTGATGCAGTTTCTTTGTTTCACCGTCACTGTGAAGATCCAAGAGATACAGTAAACCTGCAGAGGTGCATCAAAAGTGTAAAACTAATGACACAGGAAATGCTCAAAACGTAGACAGTAGGAAGACTCAGTCTTCCTGTACCTAAGTCGGCATTGTGTCTCTTATATTTAATTCCGATGCAATTTCTGTGTTTCATCGTCAATGGGAAGGTCCAAGGTACACAGTAAACCTGCAGAGGTGCATCGGAATGTAAAACTGGTGACACAGGAAACGCTCAAAGCATAGACAGTAGGAAGACTCAGTCTTCCTGTACTTAAGTCGGCATTGTGTCTCTTATATTTAATTCCGATGCTATTTCCGTGTTTGATCGTCAATGGGAAGGTCCAATGGATACAGTATACCTGCAGAGGTGAATCGGAATGTAAAACTGGTGACACAGGAAACGCTCAAATCACACACCGTAAGATGACTCAGTTTTCTTTTACTTAAGACGGCGTTGTGTCTCTTATATTTAATTCCGATGCAATTTCTGTGTTTCATCGTCAATGGGAAGGTCCAATGGATACAGTAAACCTGCAGAGGTGCATCGCAATATAAAACTGGTGACACAGGAAACGCACAAAACATAGACAATAGAAAGACACACTCTTCCTGTACTTAAGTCGACATTGTGTCTCTTATATTTAATTCCGATGCAATTTCTGCGTTCTATCGTCAATGGGAAGGTCGAAGGGAAACAGTATACCTGCAGAGGTGCATCGGAATGTAAAACTGGTGACATAGGAGACGCTCAAAACATAGACAGTAGGAAGACTCAGTCTTCCTGTACTTAAGTCGGCATTGTGTCTCTTAAATTTAATTCCGATGCAATTTCTGTGTTTCATCGTGACTGTGAAGGTCCAAGGGATACAGTAAACATGCATAGGTGCATCGGAATTTTAAACTGGTGACACAGGAAACGCTCAAAACGTAGACAATAGAAAGACACACTCTTCTTGTACTTAAGTCGACATTGTGTCTATTCTATTTAATTCCGAGGCAATTACTGTGTTTCATCGTCAATGGGAAGGTCCAATTGATACAGTAACCCTGCGGATGTGCATCGGAATGTATAATTGGTGACACAGGAAGCGCTCATAACATAGACCCTAAGAAGACTCACGTTTTCTTGTACTTAAGTCGGCATTGTTTCTTTTATATTTAATTCCGATGCAATTTCTGTGTTTCATCGTCACTGTGAAGGTCCAAGGGATACCGTAAACCTGAAGAGGTGCATCGGAATGTAAAACCGGTGACACAGGAAACGCTCAAAACATAGACAGTAGGAAGACTCAGTCTTCCTATACTTAAGTCGGCATTGTGTTTGTTATATTTAATTCCCATGTAATTTCTGTGTTTCAATGTCAATGGGAAGGTGCAAGGGATACAGTAAACCTGCAGAGGTGCATCTGAATGTAAAACTGGTGACACAGAAAACGCTCAAAACATAGACCTTAAGAAGACTCAGTTTTCTGGTACTTAAGTCGGCGTTGTGTCTCTTATATTTAATTCGGATGCTATTTCTGTGTTTATTCGTCAATGGGAAGGTCCAAAGGATACAGTAAACCTGCAGAGGTGCATTGGAATGTAAAACTGGTGACACAGGAAACGCTCAAATCATAGACCGTAAGAAGACTCAGTTTTCTTGTACTTAAGTCGGCGTTGTGTCTCTTATATTTAATTCCCATGCAATATCTGTGTTTCATCGACAATGGGAAAGTCGAGGGGAAACAGTATACCTGCAGAGGTGCATCGGAATGTAAAACTGGTGACATAGGAGACGCTCAAAACATAGACAGTAGGAAGAGTCAGTCTTCGTGTACTTAAGTCGGCATTGTGTCTCATAAATTTAATTCCGATGCAATTTCTGTGTTTCATCGTGACTGTGAAGGTCCAAGGGATACAGTAAACATGCATAGGTGCATCGGAATTTAAAACTGGTGACACAGGAAATGCTCAAAACATAGACAGTAGGAAGACTCAGTCTTCCTGTACTTAAGACGTCATTGTGCCTCTTATATTTAATTCCGGTGCAATTTCTGTGTTTCATCGCCCATGAGAAGGTCAAATGGATACAGTAAACCTGCAGAGGTGCATCGGAATGTAAAACTGGTGACACAGGAAGCGGTCAAAGCATAGACCCTAAGAAGACTCAGTTTTCTTGTACTGAAGTCTGCATTGTGTCCCTTATATTTAATTTGATGCACTTTCTGTGTTTCGTCGTCACTGTGAAGGTCCAAGGGATACAGTAAACCTGCAGGGGTGCATCGTAATGTAAAACTGGTGACACAGAAAACGCTCAAAAACATAGACCGAAAGAAGACTCAGTTTTCTTCTACTTAAGTTGGCATTGTGTCTTTTATATTTAATTCCGATGCATTTTCTGTGTTTCATCGACAATGGGAAGGTCCAAGGGATACAGTAAACCTGCAGAGGTGCATCGGAATGTAAAACTGGTGACACAGGAAGCGGTCAAAACATAGACCCTAAGAAGACTCATTTTTCTTGTACTGAAGTCGGCATTGTGTCTCTTATATTTAATTTGATGCAATTTCTGACTTTCATCGTTACTGTGAAGGTCCAAGGGATACAGTTAACCTGCAGAGGTGCATCGGAATGTAAAACTGGTGACACAGGAAACGCTCAAAACATAGACAGTAGGAAGACTCAGTCTTCCTGTACTTAAGTCTACATTGTGTCTCTTATATTTAATCCCGATGCATTTTCTGTGTTTCATCGACAATGGGAAGGTCCAAGGGATCCAGTAAACCTGCAGAGGTGCATCAGAATGTAAAACTGGTGACACAGGAAGCGGTCAAAACATAGACCCTAAGAAGACTCATTTTTCTTGTACTGAAGTCGGCATTGTGTCTCTTATATTTAATTTGATGCAATTTCTGACTTTCATCGTTACTGTGAAGGTCCAAGGGATACAGTTAACCTGCAGGGGTGCATCGGAATGTAAAACTGGTGACACAGGAAACGCTAAAAACATAGACAATAGAAAGACACACACTTCCTGTACTTAAGTCGGCATTGTGTCTCTTATATTTAATTCCGATGCAATTTCAATGTTTCATCGTCAATGGGAAGGTCCAAGGGATACAGTAAACCTGCAGAGGTGCATCGGAATGTAAAACTGGTGACACAGGAACCGCTCAAAACATAGACAGTACGAAGACCCAATGTTCCTGTACTTATGTCGGCAATGTGTCTCTTAAATTTAATTCCGATGCAATTTCTGTGTTTCATCGTCAATGTGAAGATCCAAGGGATACAGTAAACCTGCAGAGGTGCATCGGAATGTAAAACTGGTGACACAGGAAACGCTCAAAACCTAGACAGTAGGAAGACTCAGTCTTCCTGTAACTAAGTCGGCATTGTGTCTCTTATATTTAATTCCGATGCAATTTCTGTGTTTCATCGTCAATGGGAAGGTCCAAGGTACACAGTAAACCTGCAGAGGTGCATCGGAATGTAAAACTGGTGACACAGGAAACGCTCAAATCATAGACCGTAAGAAGACTCAGTTTACTTGTACTTACGTCGGCGTTGTGTCTCTTATATTTAATTCCGATGCAATTTCTGTGTTTCATCGTCAATGGAAGCTCCAATGGATACAGTAAACCAGCAGAGGTGTATCGGAATGTAAAACTGGTGACACTGGAAACGCTCAAACATAGACCGTAAGAAGACTCAGTTTTCTCGTACTTAAGTCGTCGTTGTGTCTCTTATACTTAATTCCGATGCAATTTCTGTGTTTCATCGTCAATGGGAAGGTCCAATGGATACAGTAAACCTGCAGAGGTGAATCGCAATATAAAACTGGTGACACATGAAACGCACAAAACATAGACAATAGAAAGACACACTCTTCCTGTACCTAAGTCGACATTGTGTCTCTTATATTTAATTCCGATGCAATTTCTGTGTTTCGTCGTCACTGTGAAGGTCCAAGGGATACAGTAAACCAGCAGAGGTGCATCGGAATGTAAAACTAGTGACACAGGAAACGCTCAAATCATAGAGAGTAGGAAGACTCAGCCTTCCTGCTCTTAAGTCGGCATTGTGTCTCTTATATTTAATTCCGATGCTATTTCTGTGTTTCATCATCAATGGGAAGGTCCAATGGATACAGTATACCTAAAGAGGTGAATCGGAATGTAAAACTGGAGACACAGGAAGAGCTCAAATTATAGACCGTAAGAAGACTCAGTTTTCTTGTACTTAAGTCGGCATTGTGTCTCTTATATTTAATTCCGATGCAGTTTCTGTGTTTCACCGTCACTGTGAAGATCCAAGAGATACAGTAAACCTGCAGAGGTGCATCAAAAGTGTAAAACTAATGACACAGGAAATGCTCAAAACGTAGACAGTAGGAAGACTCAGTCTTCCTGTACCTAAGTCGGCATTGTGTCTCTTATATTTAATTCCGATGCAATTTCTGTGTTTCATCGTCAATGGGAAGGTCCAAGGTACACAGTAAACCTGCAGAGGTGCATCGGAATGTAAAACTGGTGACACAGGAAACGCTCAAAACATAGACAGTAGGAAGACTCAGTCTTCCTGTACTTCAGTCGGCATTGTGTCTCTTATATTTAATTCCGATGCTATTTCTGTGTTTGATCGTCAATGGGAAGGTCGAATGGATACAGTATACCTGCAGAGGTGAATCGGAATGTAAAACTGGTGACACAGGAAACGCTCAAATCACACACCGTAAGATGACTCAGTTTTCTTTTACTTAAGTCGGCGTTGTGTCTCTTATATTTAATTCCGATGCAATTTCTGTGTTTCATCGTCAATGGGAAGGTCCAATGGATACAGTAAACCTGCAGAGGTGCATCGCAATATAAAATTGGTGACACAGGAAACGCACAAAACATAGACAATAGAAAGACACACTCTTCCTGTACTTAAGTCGACATTGTGTCTCTTATATTTAATGCCGATGCAATTTCTGCGTTTTCTCGTCAATGGGAAGGTCGAAGGGAAACAGTATACCTGCAGAGGTGCATCGGAATGTAAAACTGGTGATATAGGAGACGCTCAAAACATAGACAGTAGGAAGACTCAGTCTTCCTGTACTTAAGTCGGCATTGTGTCTCTAAAATTTAATTCCGATGCAATTTCTGTGTTTCATCGTGACTGTGAAGGTCCAAGGGATACAGTAAACATGCATAGGTGCATCGGAATTTTAAACTGGTGACACAGGAAATGCTCAAAACATAGACGGTAGGAAGACTCAGTCTTCCTGTACTTAAGACGTCATTGTGCCTCTTATATTTAATTCCGGTGCAATTTCTGTGTTTCATCGCCAATGAGAAGGTCCAATGGATACAGTAAACCAGCAGAGGAGCAGCGGAATGTAAAACTGGTGACACAGGAAACGCTCAAAACGTAGACAATAGAAAGACACACTCTTCTTGTACTTCAGTCGACATTGTGTCTATTCTATTTAATTCCGATGCAATTATTGTGTTTCATCGTCAATGGGAAGGTCCAAGGGATACAGTAACCCTGCAGAGGTGCATCGGAATGTATAACTGGGGACACAGGAAGCGCTCATAACATAGGCCCTAAGAAGACTCACGTTTTCTTGTACTTAAGTCGGCATTGTTTCTTTTATATTTAATTCCGATGCAATTTCTGTGTTTCATCGTCACTGTGAAGGTCCAAGGGATACCGTAAACCTGAAGAGGTGCTTCGGAATGTAAAATTGGTGACATAGGAAACGCTCAAAACATAGACAGTAGGAAGACTCAGTCTTCCTATAGTTAAGTCGGCATTGTGTTTGTTATATTTAATTCCCATGTAATTTCTGTGTTTCAATGTCAATGGGAAGGTGCAAGGGATACAGTAAACCTGCAGAGGTGCATCGGAATGTAAAACTGATGAGACAGAAAACGCTCAAAACATAGACCTTAAGAAGACTCAGTTTTCTGGTACTTAAGTCGGCGTTGTGTCTCTTATATTTAATTCGGATGCAATTTCTGTGTTTATTCGTCAATGGGAAGGTCCAAGGGATACAGTAAACCTGCAGAGGTGCATTGGAATGTAAAACTGGTGACACAGGAAACGCTCAAATCATAGACCGTAAGAAGACTCAGTTTTCTTGTACTTAAGTCGGCGTTGTGTCTCTTATATTTAATTCCGATGCAATTTCTGTGTTTCATCGTCAATGGGAAAGTCGAGGGGAAACTGTATACCTGCAGAGGTGCATCGGAATGTAAAACTGGTGACATTGGAGACGCTCAAAACATAGACAGTAGGAAGACTCAGTCTTCCTGTACTTAAGTCGGCATTGTGTCTCTTAAATTTAATTCCGACGCAATTTCTGTGTTTCATCGTGACTGTGAAGGTCCAAGGGATACAGTAAACATGCATAGGTGCGTCGGAATTTAAAACTGGTGACACAGGAAATGCTCAAAACATAGACAGTAGGAAGACTCAGTCTTCCTGTATTTCAGTCGGCATTGTGTCTCTTATATTTAAATCCGATGCCATTTCTGTGTTTCATCGCCAAGGCGAAGGTCCAAGGGATACAGTAAACCTGCAGAGGTGCATCGGAATGTAAAACTGGTGATACAGGACACGCTCAAGTCATAGACAGTAGGAAGACTCAGTCTTCCTTTACTTAAGTCGGCATGGTGGTTCTTATATTTAATTCCGATGCAATTTCTGTGTTTCATCGTCAATGGGAAGGGCCAATGGATACAGTAAACCTGCAGAGGTGCATCGGAATGTAAAACTGGTGACACAGAAAACGCTCAAAACATAGACCGAAAGAAGACTCAGTTTTCTTGTACTTAAGTCGGCATTGTGTCTTTTATATTTAATTCCGATGCAATTTCTGTGTTTCATCGTCACTGTGAATGTCCAAGGGATCCAGTAAACCTGCAGAGGTGCATCGGAATGTAAAACTGGTGACACAGGAAACGCTCAAAACATAGACAGTAGGAAGACTCAGTCTTCCTATACTTATGTCGGCATTGTGTCTGTTATATTTAATTACGATGTAATTTCTGTGTTTCAATGTCAATGGGAAGGTGCAAGGGATACAGTAAACCTGCAGAGGTGCATCGGAATGTAAAACTGGTGACACAGAAAACGCTCACAACATAGACCGAAAGAAGACTCAGTTTTCTGGTACTTAAGTCGGCGTTGTGCCTCTTATATTTAATTCCGATGCAATTTCTGTGTTTTTTCGTCAATAGGAAGGTCCAGGGGATACAGTAAACCTGCAGAGGTGCATTGGAATGTAAAACTGGTGACACAGGAAACGCTCAAATCATAGACCGTAAGAAGACTCAGTTTTCTCGTACTTAAGTCGGCGTTGTGTCTCTTATATTTAATTCCGATGCAATTACTGTGTTTCATCGTCAATGGGAAGGTCCAATGGATACAGTAAACCTGCAGATGTGCATCGCAATGTAAAACTGGTGACACAGGAAATGCACAAAACATAGACAATAGAAAGACACACTCTTCCTGTACTTAGGTGGACATTGTGTCTCTTATATTTAATTCCGATGCAATTTCTTTGTTTCATCGTCAATGGGAAGGTCGAAGGGAAACAGTATACCGGCAGAGGTGCATCGGAATATAACACTGGTGACAAGGGAAATGCTCAAAACATAGACAGTAGGAAGACTCAGTCTTCCTGTACTTCAGTCGGCATTGTGTCTCTTATATTTAATTCCGATGATATTTCTGCGTTCCATCGCAAATGGGAAGGTCCAAGGGATACAGTAAACCTACAGAGGTGCATCGGAATATAAAGCAGGTGATACAGGACACGCTCAAATCATAGACATTAGGAAGGCTCAGTCTTCCTTTACTTAAGTCGACATTGCGTCTCTTCTATTTAATTCCGATGCAATTACTGTGTTTCATCGTCAATGGGAAGGTCCAAGGGACACAGTAACCCTGTAGAGGTGCATCGGAATGTAAAACTGGTGACACAGGAAGCGCTCATAACATAGACCCTAAGAAGACTCTGGTTTTCTTGTACTTAAGTCGGCATTGTGTCTTTTATATTTAATTCCGATGCAATTTCTGTGTTTCATCGTCACTGTGAAGGTCCAAGGGATACAGTAAACCTGAAGAGGTGCATCGGAATGTAAAACTGGTGACACAGGAAACGCTCAAAACATAGAGAGGAGGAAGACTCAGTCTTCCTATACTTAAGTCGGCATTGTGTTTGTTATATTTAATTCCGATGCAATTTCTGTCTTTCAATGTCCATGGGAAGGTGCAAGGGATACAGTAAACTTGCAGAGGTGCATCGGAATGTAAAACTGGTGACACAGTAAACGCTCAAAACATAGACCTTAGGAAGACTCAGTTTTCTGGTACTTAAGTCGGCGTTGTGTCTCTTATATTTGATTCCAATGCAATTTCTATGTTTCATCGTCAATGGAAGGTCAAATGGATACAGTAAACCAGCAGAGGTGCATCGGAATGTAAAACTGGTGACACAGGAAACGCTCAAAACATAGACAATAGAAAGACACACTCTTCCTGTACTAAAGACGACATTGTGTCTCTAATATTTAAATCCGACGAAATTTCTGTGTTTCATCGTCAATGGGAAAGTCGAAGGGAAACAGTATACCTGCAGAGGTGCATCGGAATGTAAAACTGGTGACACAGGAAACGCTCAAAACATAGACACTATGAAGACTCAGTCTTCCTGTACTTAAGTCGTCATTGTGTCTCTTATATTTAATTCCGATGTAATTTCTATGTTTCACCGTCACTGTGAAGGTCCAAGGGATACAGTAAACATGCAGAGGTGCATCGGAATGTAAAACTGGTGACACAGGAAACGCTCAAACCATAGACAGTAGGAAGACTCAGTCTCCCTGTACTTAAGACGTCATTGTGTCTCTTATATTTAATTCCGATGCAATTTCTGTGTTTCATCGCCAATGGGAAGGACCAAGGGACACAGTAAACCTGCAGAGGTGCACCAAAATGTAAAACTGATGACACAGGAAATGCTCAAAACGTAGAAAGTAGGAAGACTCGGTCTTCCTTTACCTAAGTCAGCATTGTGTCTCTTATATTTAATTCCGATGGAATTTCTGTATTTCATCGTCAATGGGAAGGCCCAAGGGATACAGTGAACCTGCAGAAGTGCATTGGAATGTAAAACTGGTGACAAAGCAAACGCTCAAATCATACACCGCAAGATGACTCAGTTTTCTTGTACTTAAGTCGGCGTTGTGTCTCTTATATTTAATTCCGATGCAATTTCTGTGTTTCATCGTCAATGGGAAGGTCGAAGGGATACAGTAAACGTGCAGTGGTGCATCGTAATGTAAATCTGGTGACACAGGAAACGCTCAAAACATAGACAGTAGGAAGACTGAGTCTTCCTCTACTTCAAGCGGCATTGTGTCTCTTATATTTAATTCCGATGCCATTTCTGTGTTTCATCGCCAATGGGAAGGTCCAAGGCATACAGTAAACCTGCAGAGGTGCATCGGAATGTAAAACTGGTGATACAGGACACGCTCAAATCATAGACAGTAGGAAGACTTAGTCTTCCTTTACTTAAGTCGGCATGGTGTCTCTTTAATTCCGATGCAATTTCTGTGTTTCATCGTCAATGGGAAGGGCCAATGGATACAGTAAACCTGCAGAGGTGCATCGTAATGTAAAACTGGTGACACAGAAAATGCTCAAAACATAGACCGTACGAAGACTCATTTTTCTTGTACTTAAGTCGGCGTTGTGTCTCTTATATTTAATTCCGATGCAATTTCTGTGTTACATCGTCAATGGGAACGTCCAATGGATACAGTAAACCTGCAGAGGAGCTTCGGAATGTAATGCTGGTGACAGAGGAAAGGCTCAAAACATAGACAGTAGGAAGACTCAGTCTTCCTGTACTTAAGTCGGCATTGTGTCTCTTACATTTAATTCCGATGCAATTTCTGTGTTTCATCGTCACTGTGAAGGTCCAAGGGATACAGTAAACGTGCAGAGGTGCATCGTAATGTAAAACTGGTGACACAGGAAACGCTCAAATCATAGACAGTAGGAAGACTCAGTCTTCCTGTACTTCAGTCGGCATTGTGTCTCTTATATTTAATTCCGATGCAATTTCTGTGTTTCATCGCCAATGGGAAGGTCCAAGGGATACAGTAAACCTGCAGAGGTGCATCGGAATGTAAAACTGGTGATACAGGACACGCTCAAATCATAGACAGTTGGAAGACTCAGTCTTCCTTTACTTAAGTCGGCATGGTGTCTCTTAGATTTAATTCCGAAGCAATTTCTGTGTTTCATCGTCAATGGGAAGGGCCAATGGATACAGTAAACCTGCAGAGGTGCATCGGAATGTAAAACTGGTGACACAGAAAATGCTCAAAACATAGACCGTAAGAAGACTCAGTTTTCTTGTACTTAAGTCGGCGTTGTGTCACTTATATTTAATTCCGATGGAATTTCTGTGTTTCATCGCCAATGGGAAGGTCCAATAGAGACAGTAAACCTGCAGAGGTGCATCAGAATTTAAAACTGGTGACACTGGAAACGCTCAAAACATAGACCGTAAGAAGTCTCAGTTTTCTTGTACTTAAGTCGGCATTGTGTCTCTTATATTTAATTCCGATGCAATTTCTGTGTTTCATCGTCAATGCGAAGATTCAAGGGATACAGTAAACCTGCAAAGGTGCATCGGAATGTAAAACTGGTGACACAGGAAACGCTCAAAACATTGAGAGTAGGAAGACTCAGTCTTCCTGTACTTCAGTCATCATTGTGTCTCTTATATTTAATTCCGATGCAATTTCTGTGTTTCATCGTCACTGTGAAGGTCCAAGGGATACAGTAAACCTACAGAGGTGCATCGGAATGTCAAATTGGTGACACAGGAAACGCACAAAACATAGACAGTAGGAAGACTCAGTCTTCCAGTACTTCAGTCGGCATTGTGTCTCTTATAATTAATTCCGATGCGAGTTATGTGTTTCATCGCCAATGGGAAGGTCCAAGGATGTAGTAAGCCTGCAGAGGTGCATCGGAATGTAAAACTGGTAACACAGGAAGCGGTCAAAGCATAGACCCAAAGAAGACTCAGTTTTCTTGTACTGATGTCGGCATTGTGTCCCTTATATTTAATTTGATGCAATTTCTGTTTTTCACCGTCACTGTGAAGGTCCAAGGGATACAGTAAACCTGCAGAGGTGCATCAAAATGTAAAACTGATGACACAGGAAACGCTCAAATCATAGAGAGTAGGAAGACTCAGTCCCGCCGTACCTAAGTCGGCATTGTGTCTCTTATATTTAATTCCGATGCAATTTCTGTGTTTCGTCGTAAATGGGAAGGTCCAAGGGATACAGTAAAGCTGCAGAGGTGCATCGGAATGTAAAACTGGTGACACAGGATACGCTCAAATCATAGACAGTAGGAAGACTCAGTCTTCCTGTACTTAAGTCATCATTGTGTCTCTTATATTTAATTCCGATGCAATTTCTGTGTTTCATCGTCACTGTGAAGGTCCAAGGGATACAGAAAACGTGCAGAGGTGCATCGTAATGTAAAACTGGTGACACAGGAAACGCTCAAAACATAGACAGTAGGAAGACTCAGTCTTCCTGTACTTCAGTCGGCATTGTGTCTCTTATATTTAATTCCGATGCAATTTCTGTGTTTTATCGCCAATGGGAAGGTCCAAGGGATACAGTAAACCTGCAGAGGTGCCTCGGAATGTAAAACTGGTGATACAGCACACACTCAAATCATAGACAGTAGGAAGACTCAGTCTTCCTTTACTTAAGTCGGCATGGTGTCTCTTATATTTAATTCCGATGCAATTTCTGTGTTTCATCGTCAATGGGAAGGGCCAATGGATACAGTAAACATGCACAGGTGCATCGGAATGTAAAACTGGTGACACAGAAAATGCTCAAAATATAGACCGTAAGAAGACTCAGTTTTCTTGTACTTAAGTCGGCGTTGTGTCTCTTATATTTAATTCCAATGTAATTCCTGTGTTACATCGTCAATGGGAAGGTCCAATGGATACAGTAAACCAGCAGAGGTGCATCGGAATGCAAAACGTGTGACGCAGGAAACGCTCAAAACATAGACAGTAGGAAGACTCAATGTTCCTGTACTTAAGTCGGCATTGTGTCTCTTATATTTAATTCCGATGCATTTTCTGTGTTTCATCGTCAATGCGAAGATCCAAGGGATACAGTAAACCTGCAAAGGTGCATCGGAATGTAAAACTGGTGACACAGGAAGCGCTCATAACATACACCCTAAGAAGACTGAGTTTTCTTGTACTTATGTCGGCATTGTGTCTTTTATATTTAATTCCGATGCAATTCCTGTGTTTCATCGTCATTGTGAAGGTCCGAGGGATACATTAAACCTGCTGAGGTGCATCGGAATGTAAAACTGGTGACACAGGAAACGCTCAAAACATAGAGAGTAGGAAGACTCAGTCTTCCTGTACTTCAGTTATCATTGTGTCTCTTATTTTTAATTCCGATGCTATTTCTGTGTTTCATCGTCACTGTGAAGGTCCAAGGGTTACAGTAAACCTGCAGAGGTGCATCGGAATGTAAAACTGGTGACACAGGAAACGCACAAAACATAGACAGTAGGAAGACTCAGTCTTCCTGTACTTCAGTCGGCATTGTGTCTCTTACATTTAATTCCGATGCGAGTTATGTGTTTCATCGCCAATGGGAAGGTCCAAGGATATAGTAAACCTGCAGAGGTGCATCGGAATGTAAAACTGGTGACACAGGAAACGCACAAAATATAGGCAATAGAAAGACACACTCTTCTTGTACTTAAGTCGACAATGTGTCTCTTATATTTAATTCCGATGCAATATCTGTGTTTCATCGTCACTGTGAAAGCCCAACGGATACAGTAAACCTGCAGAGGTTCATCGGAATGTGAAACTGGAGACACAGGAAACGCTCAAAACATAGACAGTAGGAAGACTCAGCCTTCCTGTTCTTAAGTCAGCATTGTGTCTCTTATATTTAATTCCGATGCTGTTTCTGTGTTTCATCGTTACTGAGAAGGTCCAAGGGATACAGTAAACCTGCAGAGGTGCATTGGAATGTAAAACTGGTGACACAGGAAACGCTCAAAACATAGACAGTAGGAAGACTCAGTCTTTCTGTACTTAAGTAATCATTGTGTCTCTTATATTTAATTCCAATGCAATTTCTGTGTTTCATCGTCAATGGGAAGGTCCAAGGGTGACAGTATGCCTGCTGAGGTGCATCGGAATGTAAAACTGGTGACACAGGAAGCGCTCAAAACATAGACAGTAGGAAGACTCAGTCTTCCTGTACTTCAGTCGGCATTGTGTCTCTTATATTTAATTCCGATGCCATTTCTGTGTTTCATCGTCAATGGGAAGGTCCAAAGGATACAGTGAACCTCCAGAGGTGTCTTGGAATGTAAAACTGGTGACAAAGGAAACGCTCAAATCATACACCGTAAGATGACTCAGTTTTCTTGTACTTAAGTCGGCGTTGTATCTCTTATATTTAATTCCGATTCAATTTCTGTGATTCATCGTCAATGGGAAGGTCCAATGGATACAGTAAACCTGCAGAGGTGCATCGGAATGTAAAACTGGTGACACAGGAAACGCACAAAATATAGGCAATAGAAAGACACACTCTTCTTGTACTTAAGTCGACATTGTGTCTCTTATATTTAATTCCGATGCAATGCCTGTGTTTCATCGTCACTGTGAAGGTCCAATGGATACCGAAAACCTGCAGAGGTGCATCGGAATGTAAAACTGGTGTCACAGGAAACGCTCAAAGCATAGACAGTAGGAAGACTCAGTTTTCTTGTACTTAAGTCGGCGTTGTGTCTCTTATATTTAATTCCGATGCAATTTCTGCGTTACATCGTCAATGGGAACGTCCAAGGGATACAGTAAACCTGCAGAGGTGCATCGGAAGGTAATACTGGTGACAGAGGAAAGGCTCAAACATAGACAGTAGGAAGACTCAGTCATCCTTTACTTAAGTCGGCATGGTGTGTCTTATATTTAATTCCGATGCAATTACTGTGTTTCATCGTCAATGTAAGGTCCAAGTGATACAGTAAACCTGCAGAGGTGCATCGGAATGTGAAACTGGTGACACAGGAAACGCTCACAACATAGACAATAGAAAGAAACACTCTTCCTGTACTTAAGACGACATTGTGTCTTTTCTATTTAATACCGATGCAATTTCTGTGTTTCATCGTCAATGGGAAAGTCGAAAGGAAGCAGTGTACCTGCAGAGGTGCATCGGAATGTAAAACTGGTGACACAGGAGACGCTCAAAGCATAGACAGTAGGAAGACTCAGTCTTCCTGTACTTAAGTCGGCATTGTGTCTCTTATATTTAATTCCGATGCAATTTCTGTTTTTCATCGTCACTGAGAAGGTCCAAGAGATACAGTAAACATGCAGAGGTGCATCGGAATGTAAAACTGGTGACACAGGAAACGCTCAAAACATAGACAGTAGGAAGACTTAGTCTTCCTGTACTTATGACGTCATTGTGTCTCTTATATTTAATTCCGATGCAATTTCTGTGTTTCATCGCCAATGGGAAGGTCCAAGGGAGACAGTAAACCTGCAGAGGTGCATCAGAATTTAAAACTGGTGACACTGGAAACGCTCAAAACATAGACCGTAAGAAGTCTCAGTTTTCTTGTACTTAAGTCGGCATTGTGTCTCTTATATTTAATTCCGATGCAATTTCTGTGTTTCATCGTCAATGCGAAGATTCAAGGGATACAGTAAACCTGCAAAGGTGCATCGGAATGTAAAACTGGTGACACAGGAAAAGCTCAAATCATAGACAGTAAGAAGACTCAGCCTTCCTGTTCTTAAGTCGGCATTGTGTCTCTTATATTTAATTCCGATGCAATTTCTGTGTTTCATCGTCACTGTGAAGGTCCAAGGGATACAGAAAACGTGCAGAAGTGCATCGTAATGTAAAACTGGTGACACAGGAAACACTCAAAACATAGACAGTAGGAAGACTCAGTCTTCCTGTACTTCAGTCGGCATTGTGTCTCTTATATTTAATTTCGATGCAATTTCTGTGTTTTATCGCCAATGGGAAGGTCCAAGGGATACAGTAAACCTGCAGAGGTGCCTCGGAATGTAAAACTGGTGATACAGCACACGCTCAAATCATAGACAGTAGGAAGACTCAGTCTTCCTTTACTTAAGTCGGCATGGTGTCTCTTATATTTAATTCCGAAGCAATTTCTGTGTTTCATCGTCAATGGGAAGGGCCAATGGATACAGTAAACCTGCAGAGGTGCATCGGAATGTAAAACTGGTGACACAGAAAATGCTCAAAACATAGACCGTAAGAAGACTCAGTTTTCTTGTACTTAAGTCGGCGTTGTGTCTCTTATATTTAATTCCGATGCAATTTCTGTGTTTCATCGCCAATGGGAAGGTCCAAGGGAGACAGTAAACATGCAGAGGTTCATCAGAATTTAAAACTGGTGACACTGGAAACGCTCAAAACATAGACCGTAAGAAGAGTCAGTTTTGTTGTACTTAAGTCGGCGTTGTGACTCTTATATTTAATTCCAATGTAATTCCTGTGTTACATCGTCAATGGGAAGGTCCAATGGATACAGTAAACCTGCAGAGGTGCATCGGAATGCAAAACGTGTGACGCAGGAAACGCTCAAAACATAGACAGTAGGAAGACTCAATGTTCCTGTACTTAAGTCGGCATTGTGTCTCTTATATTTATTTCCGATGCATTTTCTGTGTTTCATCGTCAATGCGAAGATCCAATGGATACAGTAAACCTGCAAGGGTGCATCGGAATGTAAAACTGGTGACACAGGAAATGATCAAAACATAGACAGTAAGAAGACTCAGCCTTCCTGTCCTTAAGTCGGCATTGTGTTTCTTATATTTAATTCCGATGCTATTTCTGTGTTTCATCTTCAATGGGAAGGTCCAATGGATACAGTAAACCTGCAGAGGTGCATCGGAATGTAAAATTGGGGACGCAGGAAACGCTCAAATCATAGACCGTAGGAAGACTCTATCTTCCTGTACTTAAGTCGGCATTGTGTCTCTTATATTTAATTCCGATGCAATTTCTGTGTTTCATCGTCAATGGGAAGATCCAAGGGATACAGTAAACCTGCAGCAGTGCATCGTAATGTAAAACTGGTGACACAGGAAATGCTCAAATCATAGACAGTAGGAAGACTCATCCTTCCTGTACTTAAGTCGGCATTGTGTCTCTTATATTTAATTCCGATGCTATTTCTGTGTTTCATCGTCAATGGGAAGGTCCAATGGATGCAGTAAACCTGCAGAGGTGCATCGGAATGCAAAACGTGTGACGCAGTAAACCTGCAGACGTGGATCGGAATGTAAAACTGGTGACACAGGAAACGCTCAAAACATAGACAATAGGAAGACACAATCATTCTGTAATTAAGTCGGCATTGTGTCTCTTATATTTAATTCCGATGCAATTTCTGTGTTTCATCGTCAATGGGAAGGTCCAAGGGATACAGTAACCCTGCAGAGGTGCATCGGAATGTAAAACTGGTGACACAGGAAGCGCTCATAACATACACCCTAAGAAGACTGAGTTTTCTTGTACTTATGTCGGCATTGTGTCTTTTATATTTAATTCCGATGCAATTTCTGTGTTTCATCGTCATTGTGAAGGTCCGAGGGATACATTAAACCTGCTGAGGTGCATCGGAATGTAAAACTGGTGACACAGGAAACGCTCAAAACATAGAGAGTAGGAAGACTCAGTCTTCCTGTACTTCAGTCATCATTGTGTCTCTTATTTTTAATTCCGATGCAATTTCTGTGTTTCATCGTCACTGTGAAGGTCCAAGGGTTACAGTAAACCTGCAGAGGTGGATCGGTGTAAAACTGGTGACACAGGAAACGCACAAAACATAGACAGTAGGAAGACTCAGTCTTCCTGTACTTCAGTCGGCATTGTGTCTCTTACATTTAATTCCGATGCGAGTTATGTGTTTCATCGCCAATGGGAAGGTCCAAGGATATAGTAAACATGCAGAGGTGCATCGGAATGTAAAACTGGTGACACAGGACGGGCTCAAAACATAGACAGTAGGAAGAGACAGTCTTTCTGTACTTAAGTCGGCATTGTGTCTCTTATATTTAATTTCGATGCAATTTCTGTGTTTCATCGTCAATGGGAAGGTCCAATGGATACAGTAAACCTGCAGAGGTGCATCGGAATGTAAAACTGGTGACACAGGAAACGCTAAAAGCATAGACCGTGAGAAGACTCAGTTTCCTTGTACTTATGTCGGCGTTTTGTCTCTTATATTTAATTCCGACGCAATTTCTGAGCTTCATCGTCAATGGGGAAGTCCTAGGAACACAGTAAACCTCCAGAGGTGCATCAGAATGTAAAACAGGTGACGCAGGAAACTCTCAAAACATAGGCAGTAGGAAGACTCAATCTTCCTGTACTTAAGTCGGCATTGTGTCTCCTCTATTTAATTCCGATGCAATTTCTGTGTTTCATCGTCAATGGGAAGATCCAAGGGATACAGTAAACCAGCAGAGGTGCATCGGAATGTAAAACTGGTGACACAGGAAATGCTCAAAACATAGACAGTAGGAATACTCAGTCGTCCTGTACTTAAGTCGGCATTGTGTCTCTTATATATAAATCCGATGCAATTTCTGTGTTTCGTCGTCAATGGGAAGGTCCAAGGGATACATTAAACTTGCAGAGGTGCATAGGAATGTAAAATTGGTGACACAGGAAGCGGTCAAAACTTAGGCCCTAAGAAGACTCAGTTTTCTTGTACTGAAGTCGGCATTGTATCTCTTATATTTAATTTGATGCAATTTCTGTGTTTCATCGTTACTGAGAAGGTCCAAGGGATACAGTAAACCTGCAGAGGTGCATTGGAATGTAAAACTGGTGACACAGGAAACGCTCAAAACATAGACAGTAGGAAGACTCAGTCTTCCTGTACTTAAGTCGGCATTGTGTCTCTTATATTTAATTTCGATGCAATTTCTGTGTTTCATCGTCAATGTTAAGGTCCAATGGATACACTAAACCTGCAGAGGTGCATCGGAATGTAAAACTGGTGACACAGGAAACACTAAAAACATAGACCGTGAGAAGACTCCGTTTAGTTGTACTTATGTCGGCGTTGTGTCCCTTATATTTAATTCCGATGCAATTTCTGAGCTTCATCGTCAATGGGAAGGTCCTAGGAACACAGTAAACCTCCAGAGGTGCATCGGAATGTGAAACTGGTGACACGGGGAACGCTCAAAACATAGACCTTAAGAAGACTCAGTTTTCCTGTACTTAAGTCGGCATTGTGTCTCTTCTATTTAATTCCGATGCAATTTCTGTGTTTCATCGTCAATGGGAAGATCCAAGGGATATAGTAAACCAGCAGAGGTGCATCGGAATGTAAAACTGGTGACACAGGAAACGCTCAAAACATAGAAAGTAGGAAGACTCAGTCTTTCTGTACTTAAGTAGGCATTGTGTCTCTTATATTTAATTCCAATGCAATTTCTGTGTTTCATCGTCAATGGGAAGGTCCAAGGGATACAGTATGCCTGCTGAGGTGCATCGGAATGTAAAACCGGTGACACAGGAAGCGCTCATAACATAGACCCTAAGAAGACTCAGTTTTCTTGTACTTAAGTCGTCATTGTGTCTCTTATATTTAATTCCGATGCAATTTCTGTGTTTCATCGTCACTGTGAAGATCCAAGGGATACAGTAAACCTGCAGAGGTGCATAGGAATGTAAAATTGGTGACACAGGAAGCAGTCAAAACTTAGGCCCTAAGAAGACTCAGTTTTCTTTTTCTGAAGTCGGCATTGTATCTCTTATATTTTATTTGATGCAATTTCTGTGTTTCATCGTCACTGAGAAGGTCCAAGGGATACAGTAAACCTGCAGAGGTGCATTGGAATTTAAAACTGGTGACACAGGAAACGCTCAAAACATAGACAGTAGGAAGACTGAGTCTTTCTGTACTTAAGTAGGCATTGTGTCTCTTATATTTAATTCCAATGCAATTTTTGTGTTTCATCGTCAATGGGAAGGTCCAAGGGATACAGTATGCCTGCTGAGGTGCATCGGAATGTAAAACTGGTGACACATGAAGCGCTCATAACATAGACCCTAAGAAGACTCAGTTTTCTTGTACTTAAGTCGTCATTGTGTCTCTTATATTTAATTCCGATGCAATTACTGTGTTTCATCGTCACTGTGAAGATCCAAGGGATACAGTAAACCTGCAGAGGTGCATCAAAATGTAAAACTGATGACACAGGAAATGCTCAAAACGTAGACAGAAGGAAGACTCAGTCTTCCTGTACCTAAGTCGGCATTGTGTCTCTTATATTTAATTCCGATGGAATTTCTGTGTTTCATCGTCAATGGGAAGGTCCAAGGGATACAATGAACCTGCAGAAGTGCATTGGAATGTAAAACTGGTGACAAAGGAGACGCTCAAATCATACACCGTAAGATGACTCAGTTTTCTTGTACTTAAGTCGGCGTTGTGTCTCTTATATTTAATTCCGATGCAATTTCTGTGTTTCATCGTCACTGTGAAGGACCAAGGGATACAGCAAACCTGCAGAGGTGCATCGGAATGAAAAACTGATGACACAGGAAACGCTCAAAACATACACAGTAGGAAGACTCAGTCTTCCTGTACTTAAGTCACCATTGTGTCTCTTATATTTAATTCCGATGCAATTTCTGTGTTTCATCGTCACTGTGAATGTCCAAGGGATACAGTAAACCTTCAGAGGTGCATCGGAATGTAAAACTGGCGACACAGGAAACGCTTAAAGCATAGACAGTAGGAAGACTCAGTCCTCCTGTACTTCAGTCGGCATTGTGTCTCTTATATTTAATTCCGAAGCAATTTCTGTGTTTCTTCGTCAATGGGAAGGGCCAATGGATACAGTAAACCTACAGAGGTGCATCGGAATGTAAACCTGGTGACACAGAAAATGCTCAAAACATAGACCGTAAGAAGACTCAGTTTTCTTGTACTTAAGTCGGCGTTGTGTCTCTTATATTTAATTCCAATGCAATTTCTGCGTTCCATCGTCAATGGCAACGTCCAAGGGATACAGTAAACCTGCAGAGGTGCATCGGAAGGTAATACTGGTGACAGAGGAAAGGCCCAAACATAGACAGTAGAAGATTCAGTCATCCTTTACTTAAGTCGGCATGGTGTCTCTTATATTTAATTCCGATGCAATTTCTGTGTTTCATCGTCAATGTAAGGTCCAATGGATACAGTGAACCTGCAGAGGTGCATCGGAATGTGAAACTGGTGACACAGGAAACGCTCACAACATAGACAATAGAAGGAAACACTCTTCCTGTACTTAAGACGACATTGTGTCTTTTCTATTTAATACCGATGCAATTTCTGTGTTTCATCGTCAATGGGAAAGTCGAAAGGAAACAGTGTACCTGCAGAGGTGCATCGGAATGTAATACTGGTGACACAGGAGACGCTCAAAGCATAGACAGTAGGAAGACTCAGTCTTCCTGTACGTAAGTCGGCATTGTGTCTCTTATATTTAATTCCGATGCAATTTCTGTGTTTCATCGTCACTGTGAAGGTCCAAGAGATACAGTAAACATCAGAGGTGCATCGGAATTTAAAACTGGTGACACAGGAAACGCTCAAAACATAGACAGTAGGAAGACTTAGTCTTCCTGTACTTATGACGTCATTGTGTCTCTTATATTTAATTCCGATGCAATTTCTGTGTTTCATCGCCAATGGGAAGGTCCAAGGGAGACAGTAAACCTGCAGAGGTGCATCAGAATTTAAACTGGTGACACTGGAAACGCTCAAAACATAGACCATAAGAAGACTCAGTTTTCTTGTACTTAAGTCGGCATTGTGACTCTTCTATTTAATTCCGATGCAATTTCTGTGTTTCATCGTCAATGCGAAGATTCAAGGGAAACAGTAAACCTGCAAAGGTGCATCGGAATGTAAAACTGGTGACACAGGAAAAGCTCAAAACGTAGACAGTAAGAAGACTCAGCCTTCCTGTTCTTATGTCGGCATTGTGTCTCTTATATTTAATTCCGATGCAATTTCTGTGTTTCATCGTCAATGCGAAGATTCAAGGGATACAGTAAACCTGCAAAGGTGCATCGGAATGTAAAACTGGTGACACAGGAAAAGCTCAAAACATAGACAATAAGAAGACTCAGCCTTCCTGTTCTTAAGTCGGCATTGTTGTCTCTTATATTTAATTCCGATGCAATTTCTGTGTTTCATCGTCACTGTGAAGGTCTGAGGGATACATTAAACCTGCAGAGGTGCATCGGAATGTAAAACTGGTGACACAGGAAACGCTCAAAACATTGAGAGTAGGAAGACTCAGTCTTCCTGTACTTCAGTCATCATTGTGTCTCTTATATTTAATTCCGATGCAATTTCTGTGTTTCATCGTCACTGTGAAGGTCCAAGGGTTACAGTAAACCTGCAGAGGTGCATCGGAATGTAAAACTGGTGACACAGGAAACGCACAAAACATAGACAGTAGGAAGACTCAGTCTTCCTGTACTTCAGTCGGCATTGTGTCTCTTACATTTAATTCCGATGCGAGTTATGTGTTTCATCGCCAATGGGAAGGTCCAAGGATATAGTAAACCTGCAGAGGTGCATCGGAATGTAAAACTGGTGACACAGGAAACGCACAAAATATAGGCAATAGAAAGACACACTCTTCTTGTACTTAAGTCGACAATGTGTCTCTTATATTTAATTCCGATGCAATATCTGTGTTTCATCGTCACTGTGAAAGCCCAACGGATACAGTAAACCTGCAGAGGTTCATCGGAATGTGAAACTGGAGACACAGGAAACGCTCAAAACATAGACAGTAGGAAGACTCAGTCTTCCTGTACTTCAGTCGGCATTGTGTCTCTTATATTTAATTCCGATGCCATTTCTGTGTTTCATCGTCAATGGGAAGGTCCAATGGATACAGTAAACCTGCAGAGGTGCATCGGAATGTAAAACTGGTGACACAGGAAACGCACAAAATATAGGCAATAGAAAGACACACTCTTCTTGTACTTAAGTCGACATTGTGTCTCTTATATTTAATTCCGATGCAATGCCTGTGTTTCATCGTCACTGTGAAGGTCCAATGGATACCGAAAACCTGCAGAGGTGCATCGGAATGTAAAACTGGTGTCACAGGAAACGCTCAAAGCATAGACAGTAGGAAGACTCAGTTTTCTTGTACTTAAGTAATCATTGTGTCTCTTATATTTAATTCCAATGCAATTTCTGTGTTTCATCGTCAATGGGAAGGTCCAAGGGTGACAGTATGCCTGCTGAGGTGCATCGGAATGTAAAACTGGTGACACAGGAAGCGCTCAAAACATAGACAGTAGGAAGACTCAGTCTTCCTGTACTTCAGTCGGCATTGTGTCTCTTATATTTAATTCCGATGCCATTTCTGTGTTTCATCGTCAATGGGAAGGTCCAAAGGATACAGTGAACCTCCAGAGGTGTCTTGGAATGTAAAACTGGTGACAAAGGAAACGCTCAAATCATACACCGTAAGATGACTCAGTTTTCTTGTACTTAAGTCGGCGTTGTATCTCTTATATTTAATTCCGATTCAATTTCTGTGATTCATCGTCAATGGGAAGGTCCAATGGATACAGTAAACCTGCAGAGGTGCATCGGAATGTAAAACTGGTGACACAGGAAACGCACAAAATATAGGCAATAGAAAGACACACTCTTCTTGTACTTAAGTCGACATTGTGTCTCTTATATTTAATTCCGATGCAATGCCTGTGTTTCATCGTCACTGTGAAGGTCCAATGGATACCGAAAACCTGCAGAGGTGCATCGGAATGTAAAACTGGTGTCACAGGAAACGCTCAAAGCATAGACAGTAGGAAGACTCAGTTTTCTTGTACTTAAGTCGGCGTTGTGTCTCTTATATTTAATTCCGATGCAATTTCTGCGTTACATCGTCAATGGGAACGTCCAAGGGATACAGTAAACCTGCAGAGGTGCATCGGAAGGTAATACTGGTGACAGAGGAAAGGCTCAAACATAG
The DNA here is from genome assembly GCF_023898315.1 of Schistocerca nitens. NCBI lineage: Eukaryota > Metazoa > Arthropoda > Insecta > Orthoptera > Acrididae > Schistocerca > Schistocerca nitens. The sequence goes on from NC_064619.1 coordinate 765,968,193, forward strand.
ACAGTAGGAAGACTCAGTCATCCTTTACTTAAGTCGGCATGGTGTGTCTTATATTTAATTCCGATGCAATTACTGTGTTTCATCGTCAATGTAAGGTCCAAGTGATACAGTAAACCTGCAGAGGTGCATCGGAATGTGAAACTGGTGACACAGGAAACGCTCACAACATAGACAATAGAAAGAAACACTCTTCCTGTACTTAAGACGACATTGTGTCTTTTCTATTTAATACCGATGCAATTTCTGTGTTTCATCGTCAATGGGAAAGTCGAAAGGAAGCAGTGTACCTGCAGAGGTGCATCGGAATGTAAAACTGGTGACACAGGAGACGCACAAAGCATAGACAGTAGGAAGACTCAGTCTTCCTGTACTTAAGTCGGCATTGTGTCTCTTATATTTAATTCCGATGCAATTTCTGTTTTTCATCGTCACTGAGAAGGTCCAAGAGATACAGTAAACATGCAGAGGTGCATCGGAATGTAAAACTGGTGACACAGGAAACGCTCAAAACATAGACAGTAGGAAGACTTAGTCTTCCTGTACTTATGACGTCATTGTGTCTCTTATATTTAATTCCGATGCAATTTCTGTGTTTCATCGCCAATGGGAAGGTCCAAGGGAGACAGTAAACCTGCAGAGGTGCATCAGAATTTAAAACTGGTGACACTGGAAACGCTCAAAACATAGACCGTAAGAAGTCTCAGTTTTCTTGTACTTAAGTCGGCATTGTGTCTCTTATATTTAATTCCGATGCAATTTCTGTGTTTCATCGTCAATGCGAAGATTCAAGGGATACAGTAAACCTGCAAAGGTGCATCGGAATGTAAAACTGGTGACACAGGAAAAGCTCAAAACATAGACAGTAAGAAGACTCAGCCTTCCTGTTCTTAAGTCGGCATTGTGTCTCTTATATTTAATTCCGATGCAATTTCTGTGTTTCATCGTCACTGTGAAGGTCCAAGGGATACAGAAAACGTGCAGAAGTGCATCGTAATGTAAAACTGGTGACACAGGAAACACTCAAAACATAGACAGTAGGAAGACTCAGTCTTCCTGTACTTCAGTCGGCATTGTGTCTCTTATATTTAATTTCGATGCAATTTCTGTGTTTTATCGCCAATGGGAAGGTCCAAGGGATACAGTAAACCTGCAGAGGTGCCTCGGAATGTAAAACTGGTGATACAGCACACGCTCAAATCATAGACAGTAGGAAGACTCAGTCTTCCTTTACTTAAGTCGGCATGGTGTCTCTTATATTTAATTCCGAAGCAATTTCTGTGTTTCATCGTCAATGGGAAGGGCCAATGGATACAGTAAACCTGCAGAGGTGCATCGGAATGTAAAACTGGTGACACAGAAAATGCTCAAAACATAGACCGTAAGAAGACTCAGTTTTCTTGTACTTAAGTCGGCGTTGTGTCTCTTATATTTAATTCCGATGCAATTTCTGTGTTTCATCGCCAATGGGAAGGTCCAAGGGAGACAGTAAACATGCAGAGGTGCATCAGAATTTAAAACTGGTGACACTGGAAACGCTCAAAACATAGACCGTAAGAAGAGTCAGTTTTGTTGTACTTAAGTCGGCGTTGTGACTCTTATATTTAATTCCAATGTAATTCCTGTGTTACATCGTCAATGGGAAGGTCCAATGGATACAGTAAACCTGCAGAGGTGCATCGGAATGCAAAACGTGTGACGCAGGAAACGCTCAAAACATAGACAGTAGGAAGACTCAATGTTCCTGTACTTAAGTCGGCATTGTGTCTCTTATATTTATTTCCGATGCATTTTCTGTGTTTCATCGTCAATGCGAAGATCCAATGGATACAGTAAACCTGCAAGGGTGCATCGGAATGTAAAACTGGTGACACAGGAAATGATCAAAACATAGACAGTAAGAAGACTCAGCCTTCCTGTCCTTAAGTCGGCATTGTGTTTCTTATATTTAATTCCGATGCTATTTCTGTGTTTCATCTTCAATGGGAAGGTCCAATGGATACAGTAAACCTGCAGAGGTGCATCGGAATGTAAAATTGGGGACGCAGGAAACGCTCAAATCATAGACCGTAGGAAGACTCTATCTTCCTGTACTTAAGTCGGCATTGTGTCTCTTATATTTAATTCCGATGCAATTTCTGTGTTTCATCGTCAATGGGAAGATCCAAGGGATACAGTAAACCTGCAGCAGTGCATCGTAATGTAAAACTGGTGACACAGGAAATGCTCAAATCATAGACAGTAGGAAGACTCATCCTTCCTGTACTTAAGTCGGCATTGTGTCTCTTATATTTAATTCCGATGCTATTTCTGTGTTTCATCGTCAATGGGAAGGTCCAATGGATGCAGTAAACCTGCAGAGGTGCATCGGAATGCAAAACGTGTGACGCAGTAAACCTGCAGACGTGGATCGGAATGTAAAACTGGTGACACAGGAAACGCTCAAAACATAGACAATAGGAAGACACAATCATTCTGTAATTAAGTCGGCATTGTGTCTCTTATATTTAATTCCGATGCAATTTCTGTGTTTCATCGTCAATGGGAAGGTCCAAGGGATACAGTAACCCTGCAGAGGTGCATCGGAATGTAAAACTGGTGACACAGGAAGCGCTCATAACATACACCCTAAGAAGACTGAGTTTTCTTGTACTTATGTCGGCATTGTGTCTTTTATATTTAATTCCGATGCAATTTCTGTGTTTCATCGTCATTGTGAAGGTCCGAGGGATACATTAAACCTGCTGAGGTGCATCGGAATGTAAAACTGGTGACACAGGAAACGCTCAAAACATAGAGAGTAGGAAGACTCAGTCTTCCTGTACTTCAGTCATCATTGTGTCTCTTATTTTTAATTCCGATGCAATTTCTGTGTTTCATCGTCACTGTGAAGGTCCAAGGGTTACAGTAAACCTGCAGAGGTGGATCGGTGTAAAACTGGTGACACAGGAAACGCACAAAACATAGACAGTAGGAAGACTCAGTCTTCCTGTACTTCAGTCGGCATTGTGTCTCTTACATTTAATTCCGATGCGAGTTATGTGTTTCATCGCCAATGGGAAGGTCCAAGGATATAGTAAACATGCAGAGGTGCATCGGAATGTAAAACTGGTGACACAGGACGGGCTCAAAACATAGACAGTAGGAAGAGACAGTCTTTCTGTACTTAAGTCGGCATTGTGTCTCTTATATTTAATTTCGATGCAATTTCTGTGTTTCATCGTCAATGGGAAGGTCCAATGGATACAGTAAACCTGCAGAGGTGCATCGGAATGTAAAACTGGTGACACAGGAAACGCTAAAAGCATAGACCGTGAGAAGACTCAGTTTCCTTGTACTTATGTCGGCGTTTTGTCTCTTATATTTAATTCCGACGCAATTTCTGAGCTTCATCGTCAATGGGGAAGTCCTAGGAACACAGTAAACCTCCAGAGGTGCATCAGAATGTAAAACAGGTGACGCAGGAAACTCTCAAAACATAGGCAGTAGGAAGACTCAATCTTCCTGTACTTAAGTCGGCATTGTGTCTCCTCTATTTAATTCCGATGCAATTTCTGTGTTTCATCGTCAATGGGAAGATCCAAGGGATACAGTAAACCAGCAGAGGTGCATCGGAATGTAAAACTGGTGACACAGGAAATGCTCAAAACATAGACAGTAGGAATACTCAGTCGTCCTGTACTTAAGTCGGCATTGTGTCTCTTATATATAAATCCGATGCAATTTCTGTGTTTCGTCGTCAATGGGAAGGTCCAAGGGATACATTAAACTTGCAGAGGTGCATAGGAATGTAAAATTGGTGACACAGGAAGCGGTCAAAACTTAGGCCCTAAGAAGACTCAGTTTTCTTGTACTGAAGTCGGCATTGTATCTCTTATATTTAATTTGATGCAATTTCTGTGTTTCATCGTTACTGAGAAGGTCCAAGGGATACAGTAAACCTGCAGAGGTGCATTGGAATGTAAAACTGGTGACACAGGAAACGCTCAAAACATAGACAGTAGGAAGACTCAGTCTTCCTGTACTTAAGTCGGCATTGTGTCTCTTATATTTAATTTCGATGCAATTTCTGTGTTTCATCGTCAATGTTAAGGTCCAATGGATACACTAAACCTGCAGAGGTGCATCGGAATGTAAAACTGGTGACACAGGAAACACTAAAAACATAGACCGTGAGAAGACTCCGTTTAGTTGTACTTATGTCGGCGTTGTGTCCCTTATATTTAATTCCGATGCAATTTCTGAGCTTCATCGTCAATGGGAAGGTCCTAGGAACACAGTAAACCTCCAGAGGTGCATCGGAATGTGAAACTGGTGACACGGGGAACGCTCAAAACATAGACCTTAAGAAGACTCAGTTTTCCTGTACTTAAGTCGGCATTGTGTCTCTTCTATTTAATTCCGATGCAATTTCTGTGTTTCATCGTCAATGGGAAGATCCAAGGGATATAGTAAACCAGCAGAGGTGCATCGGAATGTAAAACTGGTGACACAGGAAACGCTCAAAACATAGAAAGTAGGAAGACTCAGTCTTTCTGTACTTAAGTAGGCATTGTGTCTCTTATATTTAATTCCAATGCAATTTCTGTGTTTCATCGTCAATGGGAAGGTCCAAGGGATACAGTATGCCTGCTGAGGTGCATCGGAATGTAAAACCGGTGACACAGGAAGCGCTCATAACATAGACCCTAAGAAGACTCAGTTTTCTTGTACTTAAGTCGTCATTGTGTCTCTTATATTTAATTCCGATGCAATTTCTGTGTTTCATCGTCACTGTGAAGATCCAAGGGATACAGTAAACCTGCAGAGGTGCATAGGAATGTAAAATTGGTGACACAGGAAGCAGTCAAAACTTAGGCCCTAAGAAGACTCAGTTTTCTTTTTCTGAAGTCGGCATTGTATCTCTTATATTTTATTTGATGCAATTTCTGTGTTTCATCGTCACTGAGAAGGTCCAAGGGATACAGTAAACCTGCAGAGGTGCATTGGAATTTAAAACTGGTGACACAGGAAACGCTCAAAACATAGACAGTAGGAAGACTGAGTCTTTCTGTACTTAAGTAGGCATTGTGTCTCTTATATTTAATTCCAATGCAATTTTTGTGTTTCATCGTCAATGGGAAGGTCCAAGGGATACAGTATGCCTGCTGAGGTGCATCGGAATGTAAAACTGGTGACACATGAAGCGCTCATAACATAGACCCTAAGAAGACTCAGTTTTCTTGTACTTAAGTCGTCATTGTGTCTCTTATATTTAATTCCGATGCAATTACTGTGTTTCATCGTCACTGTGAAGATCCAAGGGATACAGTAAACCTGCAGAGGTGCATCAAAATGTAAAACTGATGACACAGGAAATGCTCAAAACGTAGACAGAAGGAAGACTCAGTCTTCCTGTACCTAAGTCGGCATTGTGTCTCTTATATTTAATTCCAATGGAATTTCTGTGTTTCATCGTCAATGGGAAGGTCCAAGGGATACAATGAACCTGCAGAAGTGCATTGGAATGTAAAACTGGTGACAAAGGAGACGCTCAAATCATACACCGTAAGATGACTCAGTTTTCTTGTACTTAAGTCGGCGTTGTGTCTCTTATATTTAATTCCGATGCAATTTCTGTGTTTCATCGTCACTGTGAAGGACCAAGGGATACAGCAAACCTGCAGAGGTGCATCGGAATGAAAAACTGATGACACAGGAAACGCTCAAAACATACACAGTAGGAAGACTCAGTCTTCCTGTACTTAAGTCACCATTGTGTCTCTTATATTTAATTCCGATGCAATTTCTGTGTTTCATCGTCACTGTGAATGTCCAAGGGATACAGTAAACCTTCAGAGGTGCATCGGAATGTAAAACTGGCGACACAGGAAACGCTTAAAGCATAGACAGTAGGAAGACTCAGTCCTCCTGTACTTCAGTCGGCATTGTGTCTCTTATATTTAATTCCGAAGCAATTTCTGTGTTTCTTCGTCAATGGGAAGGGCCAATGGATACAGTAAACCTACAGAGGTGCATCGGAATGTAAACCTGGTGACACAGAAAATGCTCAAAACATAGACCGTAAGAAGACTCAGTTTTCTTGTACTTAAGTCGGCGTTGTGTCTCTTATATTTAATTCCAATGCAATTTCTGCGTTCCATCGTCAATGGCAACGTCCAAGGGATACAGTAAACCTGCAGAGGTGCATCGGAAGGTAATACTGGTGACAGAGGAAAGGCCCAAACATAGACAGTAGAAGATTCAGTCATCCTTTACTTAAGTCGGCATGGTGTCTCTTATATTTAATTCCGATGCAATTTCTGTGTTTCATCGTCAATGTAAGGTCCAATGGATACAGTGAACCTGCAGAGGTGCATCGGAATGTGAAACTGGTGACACAGGAAACGCTCACAACATAGACAATAGAAGGAAACACTCTTCCTGTACTTAAGACGACATTGTGTCTTTTCTATTTAATACCGATGCAATTTCTGTGTTTCATCGTCAATGGGAAAGTCGAAAGGAAACAGTGTACCTGCAGAGGTGCATCGGAATGTAATACTGGTGACACAGGAGACGCTCAAAGCATAGACAGTAGGAAGACTCAGTCTTCCTGTACGTAAGTCGGCATTGTGTCTCTTATATTTAATTCCGATGCAATTTCTGTGTTTCATCGTCACTGTGAAGGTCCAAGAGATACAGTAAACATCAGAGGTGCATCGGAATTTAAAACTGGTGACACAGGAAACGCTCAAAACATAGACAGTAGGAAGACTTAGTCTTCCTGTACTTATGACGTCATTGTGTCTCTTATATTTAATTCCGATGCAATTTCTGTGTTTCATCGCCAATGGGAAGGTCCAAGGGAGACAGTAAACCTGCAGAGGTGCATCAGAATTTAAACTGGTGACACTGGAAACGCTCAAAACATAGACCATAAGAAGACTCAGTTTTCTTGTACTTAAGTCGGCATTGTGACTCTTCTATTTAATTCCGATGCAATTTCTGTGTTTCATCGTCAATGCGAAGATTCAAGGGAAACAGTAAACCTGCAAAGGTGCATCGGAATGTAAAACTGGTGACACAGGAAAAGCTCAAAACGTAGACAGTAAGAAGACTCAGCCTTCCTGTTCTTATGTCGGCATTGTGTCTCTTATATTTAATTCCGATGCAATTTCTGTGTTTCATCGTCAATGCGAAGATTCAAGGGATACAGTAAACCTGCAAAGGTGCATCGGAATGTAAAACTGGTGACACAGGAAAAGCTCAAAACATAGACAATAAGAAGACTCAGCCTTCCTGTTCTTAAGTCGGCATTGTTGTCTCTTATATTTAATTCCGATGCAATTTCTGTGTTTCATCGTCACTGTGAAGGTCTGAGGGATACATTAAACCTGCAGAGGTGCATCGGAATGTAAAACTGGTGACACAGGAAACGCTCAAAACATTGAGAGTAGGAAGACTCAGTCTTCCTGTACTTCAGTCATCATTGTGTCTCTTATATTTAATTCCGATGCAATTTCTGTGTTTCATCGTCACTGTGAAGGTCCAAGGGATACAGTAAACCTACAGAGGTGCATCGGAATGTCAAATTGGTGACACAGGAAACGCACAAAACATAGACAGTAGGAAGACTCAGTCTTCCAGTACTTCAGTCGGCATTGTGTCTCTTATAACTAATTCCGATGCGAGTTATGTGTTTCATCGCCAATGGGAAGGTCCAAGGATGTAGTAAGCCTGCAGAGGTGCATCGGAATGTAAAACTGGTAACACAGGAAGCGGTCAAAGCATAGACCCAAAGAAGACTCAGTTTTCTTGTACTGATGTCGGCATTGTGTCCCTTATATTTAATTTGATGCAATTTCTGTTTTTCACCGTCACTGTGAAGGTCCAAGGGATACAGTAAACCTGCAGAGGTGCATCAAAATGTAAAACTGATGACACAGGAAACGCTCAAAACATAGAGAGTAGGAAGACTCAGTCCCGCCGTACCTAAGTCGGCATTGTGTCTCTTATATTTAATTCCGATGCAATTTCTGTGTTTCGTCGTAAATGGGAAGGTCCAAGGGATACAGTAAAGCTGCAGAGGTGCATCGGAATGTAAAACTGGTGACACAGGATACGCTCAAATCATAGACAGTAGGAAGACTCAGTTTTCCTGTACTTAAGTCATCATTGTGTCTCTTATATTTAATTCCGATGCAATTTCTGTGTTTCATCGTCACTGTGAAGGTCCAAGGGATACAGAAAACGTGCAGAGGTGCATCGTAATGTAAAACTGGTGACACAGGAAACGCTCAAAACATAGACAGTAGGAAGACTCAGTCTTCCTGTACTTAAGTCGGCATTGTGTCTCTTATATTTAATTCCGATGCAATTTCTGTGTTTTATCGCCAATGGGAAGGTCCAAGGGATACAGTAAACCTGCAGAGGTGCCTCGGAATGTAAAACTGGTGATACAGCACACACTCAAATCATAGACAGTAGAAAGACTCAGTCTTCCTTTACTTAAGTCGGCATGGTGTCTCTTATATTTAATTCCGATGCAATTTCTGTGTTTCATCGTCAATGGGAAGGGCCAATGGATACAGTAAACATGCACAGGTGCATCGGAATGTAAAACTGGTGACACAGAAAATGCTCAAAACATAGACCGTAAGAAGACTCAGTTTTCTTGTACTTAAGTCGGCGTTGTGTCTCTTATATTTAATTCCGATGCAATTTCTGTGTTTCATCGCCAATGGGAAGGTCCAAGGGAGACAGTAAACCTGCAGAGGTGCATGAGAATTTAAAACTGGTGACACTGGAAACGCTCAAAACATAGACCGTAAGAAGAGTCAGTTTTGTTGTACTTAAGTCGGCGTTGTGTCTCTTATATTTAATTCCAATGTAATTCCTGTGTTACATCGTCAATGGGAAGGTCCAATGGATACAGTAAACCAGCAGAGGTGCATCGGAATGCAAAACGTGTGACGCAGAAAACGCTCAAAACATAGACAGTAGGAAGACTCAATGTTCCTGTACTTAAGTCGGCATTGTGTCTCTTATATTTAATTCCGATGCATTTTCTGTGTTTCATCGTCAATGCGAAGATCCAAGGGATACAGTAAACCTGCAAAGGTGCATCGGAATGTAAAACTGGTGACACAGGAAAAGCTCAAAACATAGACAGTAAGAAGACTCAGCCTTCCTGTTCTTCAGTCGGCATTGTGTTTCTTATATTTAATTCCGATGCTATTTCTGTGTTTCATCTTCAATGGGAAGGTCCAATGGATACAGTAAACCTGCAGAGGTGCATCGGAATGTAAAATTGGTGACGCAGGATACGCTCAAATTATAGACCGTAGGAAGACTCTATCTTCCCTTACTTAAGTCGGCATTGTGTCTCTTATATTTAATTCCGATGCAATTTCTGTGTTTCATCGTCAATGGGAAGATCCAAGGGATACAGTAAACCTGCAGCAGTGCATCGTAATGTAAAACTGGTGACACAGGAAATGCTCAAATCATAGACAGTAGGAAGACTCATCCTTCCTGTACTTAAGTCGGCATTGTGTCTCTTATATTTAATTCCGATGCTATTTCTGTGTTTCATCGTCAATGGGAAGGTCCAATGGATGCAGTAAACCTGCAGAGGTGCATCGGAATGCAAAACGTGTGACGCAGTAAACCTGCAGACGTGGATCGGAATGTAAAACTGGTGACACTGGAAACGCTCAAAACATAGACAATAGGAAGACACAATCATTCTGTACTTAAGTCGGCATTGTGTCTCTTATATTTAATTCCGATGCAATTTCTGTGTTTCATCGTCAATGGGAAGGTCCAAGGGATACAGTAACCCTGCAGAGGTGCATCGGAATGTAAAACTGGTGACACAGGAAGCGCTCATAACATACACCCTAAGAAGACTGAGTTTTCTTGTACTTATGTCGGCATTGTGTCTTTTATATTTAATTCCGATGCAATTTCTGTGTTTCATCGGCATTGTGAAGGTCCGAGGGATACATTAAACCTGCTGAGGTGCATCGGAATGTAAAACTGGTGACACAGGAAACGCTCAAAACATAGAGAGTAGGAAGACTCAGTCTTCCTGTACTTCAGTCATCATTGTGTCTCTTATTTTTAATTCCGATGCAATTTCTGTGTTTCATCGTCACTGTGAAGGTCCAAGGGTTACAGTAAACCTGCAGAGGTGCATCGGAATGTAAAACTGGTGACACAGGAAACGCACAAAACATACACAGTAGGAAGACTCAGTCTTCCTGTACTTCAGTCGGCATTGTGTCTCTTACATTTAATTCCGATGCGAGTTATGTGTTTCATCGCCAATGGGAAGGTCCAAGGATATAGTAAACCTGCAGAGGTGCATCGGAATGTAAAACTGGTGACACAGGAAACGCACAAAATATAGGCAATAGAAAGACACACTTTTCTTGTACTTGAGTCGACATTGTGTCTCTTATATTTAATTCCGATGCAATATCTGTGTTTCATCGTCACTGTGAAAGTCCAACGGATACAGTAAACCTGCAGAGGTTCATCGGAATGTGAAACTGGTGACACAGGAAACGCTCAAAACATAGACAGTAGGAAGACTCAGCCTTCCTGTTCTTAAGTCAGCATTGTGTCTCTTATATTTAATTCCGATGCTGTTTCTGTGTTTCATCGTTACTGAGAAGGTCCAAGGGATACAGTAAACCTGCAGAGGTGCATTGGAATGTAAAACTGGTGACACAGGAAACGCTCAAAACATAGACAGTAGGAAGACTCAGTCTTTCTGTACTTAAGTAATCATTGTGTCTCTTATATTTAATTCCAATGCAATTTCTGTGTTTCATCGTCAATGGGAAGGTCCAAGGGTGACAGTATGCCTGCTGAGGTGCATCGGAATGTAAAACTGGTGACACAGGAAGCGCTCGTAACATAGACCCTAAGAAGACTCAGTTTTCTTGTACTTAAGTCGGCATTGTGTCTCTTATATTTAATTCCGATGCAATTTCTGTGTTTCATCGTCACTGTGAATGTCCAAGGGATACAGTAAACCTTCAGAGGTGCATCGGAATGTGAAACTGGTGACACAGGAAACGCTCAAAACATAGACAGTAGGAAGACTCAGTCTTCCTGTACTTCAGTCGGCATTGTGTCTCTTATATTTAATTCCGATGCCATTTCTGTGTTTCATCGTCAATGGGAAGGTCCAAAGGATACAGTGAACCTCCAGAGGTGTCCTGGAATGTAAAACTGGTGACAAAGGAAACGCTCAAATCATACACCGTAAGATGACTCAGTTTTCTTGTACTTAAGTCGGCGTTGTATCTCTTATATTTAATTCCGATGCAATTTCTGTGATTCATCGTCAATGGGAAGGTCCAATGGATACAGTAAACTTGCAGAGGTGCATCGGAATGTAAAACTGGTGACACAGGAAACGCACAAAATATAGGCAATAGAAAGACACACTCTTCTTGTACTTAAGTCGACATTGTGTCTCTTATATTTAATTCCGATGCAATGTCTGTGTTTCATCGTCACTGTGAAGGTCCAATGGATACCGAAAACCTGCAGAGGTGCATCGGAATGTAAAACTGGTGACACAGGAATCGCTCAAAGCATAGACAGTAGGAAGACTCAGTTTTCTTGTACTTAAGTCGGCGTTGTGTCTCTTATATTTAATTCCGATGCAATTTCTGCGTTACATCGTCAATGGGAACGTCCAAGGGATACAGTAAACCTGCAGAGGTGCATCGGAAGGTAATACTGGTGACAGAGGAAAGGCTCAAACATAGACAGTAGGAAGACTCAGTCATCCTTCACTTAAGTCGGCATGGTGTGTCTTATATTTAATTCCGATGCAATTACTGTGTTTCATCGTCAATGTAAGGTCCAAGTGATACAGCAAACCTGCAGAGGTGCATCGGAATGTGAAACTGGTGACACAGGAAACGCTCACAACATAGACAATAGAAAGAAACACTCTTCCTGTACTTAAGACGACATTGTGTCTTTTCTATTTAATACCGATGCAATTTCTGTGTTTCATCGTCAATGGGAAAGTCGAAAGGAAACAGTGTACCTGCAGAGGTGCATCGGAATGTAAAACTGGTGACACAGGAGACGCTCAAAGCATAGACAGTAGGAAGACTCAGTCTTCCTGTACTTAAGTCGGCATTGTGTCTCTTATATTTAATTCCGATGCAATTTCTGTTTTTCATCGTCACTGAGAAGGTCCAAGAGATACAGTAAACATGCAGAGGTGCATCGGAATGTAAAACTGGTGACACAGGAAACGCTCAAAACATTGAGAGTAGGAAGACTCAGTCTTCCTGTACTTCAGTCATCATTGTGTCTCTTATATTTAATTCCGATGCAATTTCTGTGTTTCATCGTCACTGTGAAGGTCCAAGGGATACAGTAAACCTACAGAGGTGCATCGGAATGTCAAATTGGTGACACAGGAAAGCACAAAACATAGACAGTAGGAAGACTCAGTCTTCCAGTACTTCAGTCGGCATTGTGTCTCTTATAACTAATTCCGATGCGAGTTATGTGTTTCATCGCCAATGGGAAGGTCCAAGGATGTAGTAAGCCTGCAGAGGTGCATCGGAATGTAAAACTGGTAACACAGGAAGCGGTCAAAGCATAGACCCAAAGAAGACTCAGTTTTCTTGTACTGATGTCGGCATTGTGTCCCTTATATTTAATTTGATGCAATTTCTGTTTTTCACCGTCACTGTGAAGGTCCAAGGGATACAGTAAACCTGCAGAGGTGCATCAAAATGTAAAACTGATGACACAGGAAACGCTCAAAACATAGAGAGTAGGAAGACTCAGTCCCGCCGTACCTAAGTCGGCATTGTGTCTCTTATATTTAATTCCGATGCAATTTCTGTGTTTCGTCGTAAATGGGAAGGTCCAAGGGATACAGTAAAGCTGCAGAGGTGCATCGGAATGTAAAACTGGTGACACAGGATACGCTCAAATCATAGACAGTAGGAAGACTCAGTCTTCCTGTACTTAAGTCATCATTGTGTCTCTTATATTTAATTCCGATGCAATTTCTGTGTTTCATCGTCACTGTGAAGGTCCAAGGGATACAGAAAACGTGCAGAGGTGCATCGTAATGTAAAACTGGTGACACAGGAAACGCTCAAAACATAGACAGTAGGAAGACTCAGTCTTCCTGTACTTCAGTCGGCATTGTGTCTCTTATATTTAATTCCGATGCAATTTCTGTGTTTTATCGCCAATGGGAAGGTCCAAGGGATACAGTAAACCTGCAGAGGTGCCTCGGAATGTAAAACTGGTGATACAGCACACACTCAAATCATAGACAGTAGGAAGACTCAGTCTTCCTTTACTTAAGTCGGCATGGTGTCTCTTATATTTAATTCCGATGCAATTTCTGTGTTTCATCGTTAATGGGAAGGGCCAATGGATACAGTAAACATGCACAGGTGCATCGGAATGTAAAACTGGTGACACAGAAAATGCTCAAAACATAGACCGTAAGAAGACTCAGTTTTCTTGTACTTAAGTCGGCGTTGTGTCTCTTATATTTAATTCCGATGCAATTTCTGTGTTCTTCGCCAATGGGAAGGTCCAAGGGAGACAGTAAACCTGCAGAGGTGCATGAGAATTTAAAACTGGTGACACTGGAAACGCTCAAAACATAGACCGTAAGAAGAGTCAGTTTTGTTGTACTTAAGTCGGCGTTGTGTCTCTTATATTTAATTCCAATGTAATTCCTGTGTTACATCGTCAATGGGAAGGTCCAATGGATACAGTAAACCAGCAGAGGTGCATCGGAATGCAAAACGTGTGACGCAGGAAACGCTCAAACATAGACAGTAGGAAGACTCAATGTTCCTGTACTTAAGTCGGCATTGTGTCTCTTATATTTAATTCCGATGCATTTTCTGTGTTTCATCGTCAATGCGAAGATCCAAGGGATACAGTAAACCTGCAAAGGTGCATCGGAATGTAAAACTGGTGACACAGGAAAAGCTCAAAACATAGACAGTAAGAAGACTCAGCCTTCCTGTTCTTCAGTCGGCTTTGTGTTTCTTATATTTAATTCCGATGCTATTTCTGTGTTTCATCTTCAATGGGAAGGTCCAATGGATACAGTAAACCTGCAGAGGTGCATCGGAATGTAAAATTGGTGACGCAGGATACGCTCAAATCATAGACCGTAGGAAGACTCTATCTTCCTGTACTTAAGTCGGCATTGTGTCTCTTATATTTAATTCCGATGCAATTTCTGTGTTTCATCGTCAATGGGAAGATCCAAGGGATACAGTAAACCTGCAGCAGTGCATCGTAATGTAAAACTGGTGACACAGGAAATGCTCAAATCATAGACAGTAGGAAGACTCATCCTTCCTGTACTTAAGTCGGCATTGTGTCTCTTATATTTAATTCCGATGCTATTTCTGTGTTTCATCGTCAATGGGAAGGTCCAATGGATGCAGTAAACCTGCAGAGGTGCATCGGAATGCAAAACGTGTGACGCAGTAAACCTGCAGACGTGGATCGGAATGTAAAACTGGTGACACTGGAAACGCTCAAAACATAGACAATAGGAAGACACAATCATTCTGTACTTAAGTCGGCATTGTGTCTCTTATATTTAATTCCGATGCAATTTCTGTGTTTCATCGTCAATGGGAAGGTCCAAGGGATACAGTAACCCTGCAGAGGTGCATCGGAATGTAAAACTGGTGACACAGGAAGCGCTCATAACATACACCCTAAGAAGACTGAGTTTTCTTGTACTTATGTCGGCATTGTGTCTTTTATATTTAATTCCGATGCAATTTCTGTGTTTCATCGTCATTGTGAAGGTCCGAGGGATACATTAAACCTGCTGAGGTGCATCGGAATGTAAAACTGGTGACACAGGAAACGCTCAAAACATAGAGAGTAGGAAGACTCAGTCTTCCTGTACTTCACTCATCATTGTGTCTCTTATTTTTAATTCCGATGCAATTTCTGTGTTTCATCGTCACTGTGAAGGTCCAAGGGTTACAGTAAACCTGCAGAGGTGCATCGGAATGTAAAACTGGTGACACAGGAAACGCACAAAACATAGACAGTAGGAAGACTCAGTCTTCCTGTACTTCAGTCGGCATTGTGTCTCTTACATTTAATTCCGATGCGAGTTATGTGTTTCATCGCCAATGGGAAGGTCCAAGGATATAGTAAACCTGCAGAGGTGCATCGGAATGTAAAACTGGTGACACAGGAAACGCACAAAATATAGGCAATAGAAAGACACACTTTTCTTGTACTTGAGTCGACATTGTGTCTCTTATATTTAATTCCGATGCAATATCTGTGTTTCATCGTCACTGTGAAAGTCCAACGGATACAGTAAACCTGCAGAGGTTCATCGGAATGTGAAACTGGTGACACAGGAAACGCTCAAAACATAGACAGTAGGAAGACTCAGCCTTCCTGTTCTTAAGTCAGCATTGTGTCTCTTATATTTAATTCCGATGCTGTTTCTGTGTTTCATCGTTACTGAGAAGGTCCAAGGGATACAGTAAACCTGCAGAGGTGCATTGGAATGTAAAACTGGTGACACAGGAAACGCTCAAAACATAGACAGTGTCTCTTATATTTAATTCCAATGCAATTTCTGTGTTTCATCGTCAATGGGAAGGTCCAAGGGTGACAGTATGCCTGCTGAGGTGCATCGGAATGTAAAACTGGTGACACAGGAAGCGCTCGTAACATAGACCCTAAGAAGACTCAGTTTTCTTGTACTTAAGTCGGCATTGTGTCTCTTATATTTAATTCCGATGCAATTTCTGTGTTTCATCGTCACTGTGAATGTCCAAGGGATACAGTAAACCTTCAGAGGTGCATCGGAATGTGAAACTGGTGACACAGGAAACGCTCAAAACATAGACAGTAGGAAGACTCAGTCTTCCTGTACTTCAGTCGGCATTGTGTCTCTTATATTTAATTCCGATGCCATTTCTGTGTTTCATCGTCAATGGGAAGGTCCAAAGGATACAGTGAACCTCCAGAGGTGTCTTGGAATGTAAAACTGGTGACAAAGGAAACGCTCAAATCATACACCGTAAGATGACTCAGTTTTCTTGTACTTAAGTCGGCGTTGTATCTCTTATATTTAATTCCGATGCAATTTCTGTGATTCATCGTCAATGGGAAGGTCCAATGGATACAGTAAACCTGCAGAGGTGCATCGGAATGTAAAACTGGTGACACAGGAAACGCACAAAATATAGGCAATAGAAAGACACACTCTTCTTGTACTTAAGTCGACATTGTGTCTCTTATATTTAATTCCGATGCAATGTCTGTGTTTCATCGTCACTGTGAAGGTCCAATGGATACCGAAAACCTGCAGAGGTGCATCGGAATGTAAAACTGGTGACACAGGAATCGCTCAAAGCATAGACAGTAGGAAGACTCAGTTTTCTTGTACTTAAGTCGGCGTTGTGTCTCTTATATTTAATTCCGATGCAATTTCTGCGTTACATCGTCAATGGGAACGTCCAAGGGATACAGTAAACCTGCAGAGGTGCATCGGAAGGTAATACTGGTGACAGAGGAAAGGCTCAAACATAGACAGTAGGAAGACTCAGTCATCCTTTACTTAAGTCGGCATGGTGTGTCTTATATTTAATTCCGATGCAATTACTGTGTTTCATCGTCAATGTAAGGTCCAAGTGATACAGCAAACCTGCAGAGGTGCATCGGAATGTGAAACTGGTGACACAGGAAACGCTCACAACATAGACAATAGAAAGAAACACTCTTCCTGTACTTAAGACGACATTGTGTCTTTTCTATTTAATACCGATGCAATTTCTGTGTTTCATCGTCAATGGGAAAGTCGAAAGGAAACAGTGTACCTGCAGAGGTGGATCGGAATGTAAAACTGGTGACACAGGAGACGCTCAAATCATAGACAGTAGGAAGACTCAGTCTTCCTGTACTTAAGTCGGCATTGTGTCTCTTATATTTAATTCCGATGCAATTTCTGTTTTTCATCGTCACTGAGAAAGTCCAAGAGATACAGTAAACATGCAGAGGTGCATCGGAATGTAAAACTGGTGACACAGGAAACGCTCAAAACATAGACAGTAGGAAGACTTAGTCTTCCTGTACTTATGACGTCATTGTGTCTCTTATATTTAATTCCGATGCAATTTCTGTGTTTCATCGCCAATGGGAAGGTCCAAGGGAGACAGTAAACCTGCAGAGGTGCATCAGAATTTAAAACTGGTGACACTGGAAACGCTCAAAACATAGACCGTAAGAAGTCTCAGTTTTCTTGTACTTAAGTCGGCATTGTGTCTCTTATATTTAATTCCGATGCAATTTCTGTGTTTCATCGTCAATGCGAAGATTCAAGGGATACAGTAAACCTGCAAAGGTGCATCGGAATGTAAAACTGGTGACACAGGAAAAGCTCAAAACATAGACAGTAAGAAGACTCAGCCTTCCTGTTCTTAAGTCGGCATTGTGTCTCTTATATTTAATTCCGATGCAATTTCTGTGTTTCATCGTCACTGTGAAGGTCCAAGGGATACAGAAAACGTGCAGAAGTGCATCGTAATGTAAAACTGGTGACACAGGAAACACTCAAAACATAGACAGTAGGAAGACTCAGTCTTCCTGTACTTCAGTCGGCATTGTGTCTCTTATATTTCATTCCGATGCAATTTCTGTGTTTTATCGCCAATGGGAAGGTCCAAGGGATACAGTAAACCTGCAGAGGTGCCTCGGAATGTAAAACTGGTGATACAGCACACGCTCAAATCATAGACAGTAGGAAGACTCAGTCTTCCTTTACTTAAGTCGGCATGGTGTCTCTTATATTTAATTCCGAAGCAATTTCTGTGTTTCATCGTCAATGGGAAGGGCCAATGGATACAGTAAACCTGCAGAGGTGCATCGGAATGTAAAACTGGTGACACAGAAAATGCTCAAAACATAGACCGTAAGAAGACTCAGTTTTCTTGTACTTAAGTCGGCGTTGTGTCTCTTATATTTAATTCCGATGCAATTTCTGTGTTTCATCGCCAATGGGAAGGTCCAAGGGAGACAGTAAACATGCAGAGGTGCATCAGAATTTAAAACTGGTGACACTGGAAACGCTCAAAACATAGACCGTAAGATGAGTCAGTTTTGTTGTACTTAAGTCGGCGTTGTGACTCTTATATTTAATTCCAATGTAATTCCTGTGTTACATCGTCAATGGGAAGGTCCAATGGATACAGTATATCTGCAGAGGTGCATCGGAATGCAAAACGTGTGACGCAGGAAACGCTCAAAACATAGACAGTAGGAAGACTCAATGTTCCTGTACTTAAGTCGGCATTGTGTCTCTTATATTTAATTCCGATGCATTTTCTGTGTTTCATCGTCAATGCGAAGATCCAAGGGATACAGTAAACCTGCAAAGGTGCATCGGAATGTAAAACTGGTGACACAGGAAAAGCTCAAAACATAGACAGTAAGAAGACTCAGCCTTCCTGTTCTTAAGTCGGCATTGTGTTTCTTATATTTAATTCCGATGCTATTTCTGTGTTTCATCTTCAATGGGAAGGTCCAATGGATACAGTAAACCTGCAGAGGTGCATCGGAATGTAAAATTGGTGACGCAGGAAACGCTCAAATCATAGACCGTAGGAAGACTCTATCTTCCTGTACTTAAGTCGGCATTGTGTCTCTTATATTTAATTCCGATGCAATTTCTGTGTTTCATCGTCAATGGGAAGATCCAAGGGATACAGTAAACCTGCAGCAGTGCATCGTAATGTAAAACTGGTGACACAGGAAATGCTCAAATCATAGACAGTAGGAAGACTCATCCTTCCTGTACTTAAGTCGGCATTGTGTCTCTTATATTTAATTCCGATGCTATTTCTGTGTTTCATCGTCAATGGGAAGGTCCAATGGATGCAGTAAACCTGCAGAGGTGCATCGGAATGCAAAACGTGTGACGCAGTAAACCTGCAGACGTGGATCGGAATGTAAAACTGGTGACACAGGAAACGCTCAAAACATAGACAATAGGAAGACACAATCATTCTGTAATTAAGTCGGCATTGTGTCTCTTATATTTAATTCCGATGCAATTTCTGTGTTTCATCGTCAATGGGAAGGTCCAAGGGATACAGTAACACTGCAGAGGTGCATCGGAATGTAAAACTGGTGACACAGGAAGCGCTCATAACATACACCCTAAGAAGACTGAGTTTTCTTGTACTTATGTCGGCATTGTGTCTTTTATATTTAATTCCGATGCAATTTCTGTGTTTCATCGTCATTGTGAAGGTCCGAGGGATACATTAAACCTGCTGAGGTGCATCGGAATGTAAAACTGGTGACACAGGAAACGCTCAAAACATAGAGAGTAGGAAGACAAAGTCTTCCTGTACTTCAGTCATCATTGTGTCTCTTATTTTTAATTCCGATGCAATTTCTGTGTTTCATCGTCACTGTGAAGGTCCAAGGGTTACAGTAAACCTGCAGAGGTGCATCGGAATGTAAAACTGCTGACACAGGAAACGCACAAAACATAGACAGTAGGAAGACTCAGTCTTCCTGTACTTCAGTCAGCATTGTGTCTCTTACATTTAATTCCGATGCGAGTTATGTGATTCATCGCCAATGGGAAGGTCCAAGGATATAGTAAACATGCAGAGGTGCATCGGAATGTAAAACTGGTGACACAGGACACGCTCAAAACATAGACAGTAGGAAGAGACAGTCTTTCTGTACTTAAGTCGGCATTGTGTCTCTTATATTTAATTTCGATGCAATTTCTGTGTTTCATCGTCAATGGGAAGGTCCAATGGATACAGTAAACCTGCAGAGGTGCATCGGAATGTAAAACTGGTGACACAGGAAACGCTAAAAGCATAGACCGTGAGAAGACTCAGTTTCCTTGTACTTATGTCGGCGTTTTGTCTCTTATATTTAATTCCGACGCAATTTCTGAGCTTCATCGTCAATGAGGAAGTCCTAGGAACACAGTAAACCTCCAGAGGTGCATCAGAATGTAAAACAGGTGACGCAGGAAACGCTCAAAACATAGGCAGTAGGAAGACTCAATCTTCCTGTACTTAAGTCGGCATTGTGTCTCTTCTATTTAATTCCGATGCAATTTCTGTGTTTCATCGTCAATGGGAAGATCCAAGGGATACAGTAAACCAGCAGAGGTGCATCGGAATGTAAAACTGGTGACACAGGAAATGCTCAAAACATAGACAGTAGGAATACTCAGTCGTCCTGTACTTAAGTCGGCATTGTGTCTCTTATATATAAATCCGATGCAATTTCTGTGTTTCGTCGTCAATGGGAAGGTCCAAGGGATACAGTAAACTTGCAGAGGTGCATATTAATGTAAAATTGGTGACACAGGAAGCGGTCAAAACTTAGGCCCTAAGAAGACTCAGTTTTCTTGTACTGAAGTCGGCATTGTATCTCTTATATTTAATTTGATGCAATTTCTGTGTTTCATCGTTACTGAGAAGGTCCAAGGGATACAGTAAACCTGCAGAGGTGCATTGGAATGTAAAACTGGTGACACAGGAAACGCTCAAAACATAGACAGTAGGAAGACTCAGTCTTCCTGTACTTAAGACGGCATTGTGTCTCTTATATTTAATTTCGATGCAATTTCTGTGTTTCATCGTCAATGTTAAGGTCCAATGGATACACTAAACCTGCAGAGGTGCATCGGAATGTAAAACTGGTGACACAGGAAACACTAAAAACATAGACCGTGAGAAGACTCCGTTTCCTTGTACTTATGTCGGCGTTGTGTCCCTTATATTTAATTCCGATGCAATTTCTGAGCTTCATCGTCAATGGGAAGGTCCTAGGAACACAGTAAACCTCCAGAGGTGCATCGGAATGTGAAACTGGTGACACGGGGAACGCTCAAAACATAGACCTTAAGAAGACTCAGTTTTCCTGTACTTAAGTCGGCATTGTGTCTCTTCTATTTAATTCCGATGCAATTTCTGTGTTTCATCGTCAATGGGAAGATCCAAGGGATATAGTAAACCAGCAGAGGTGCATCGGAATGTAAAACTGGTGACACAGGAAACGCTCAAAACATAGAAAGTGGGAAGACTCAGTCTTTCTGTACTTAAGTAGGCATTGTGTCTCTTATATTTAATTCCAATGCAATTTCTGTGTTTCATCGTCAATGGGAAGGTCCAAGGGATATAGTATGCCTGCTGAGGTGCATCGGAATGTAAAACCGGTGACACAGGAAGCGCTCATAACATAGACCCTAAGAAGACTCAGTTTTCTTGTACTTAAGTCGTCATTGTGTCTCTTATATTTAATTCCGATGCAATTTCTGTGTTTCATCGTCACTGTGAAGATCCAAGGGATACAGTAAACCTGCAGAGGTGCATAGGAATGTAAAATTGGTGACACAGGAAGCAGTCAAAACTTAGGCCCTAAGAAGACTCAGTTTTCTAGTTCTGAAGTCGGCATTGTATCTCTTATATTTTATTTGATGCAATTTCTGTGTTTCATCGTCACTGAGAAGGTCCAAGGGATACAGTAAACCTGCAGAAGTGCATTGGAATTTAAAACTGGTGACACAGGAAACGCTCAAAACATAGACAGTAGGAAGACTGAGTCTTTCTGTACTTAAGTAGGCATTGTGTCTCTTATATTTAATTCCAATGCAATTTTTGTGTTTCATCGTCAAT
The DNA here is from genome assembly GCF_023898315.1 of Schistocerca nitens. Taxonomy (NCBI): domain Eukaryota; kingdom Metazoa; phylum Arthropoda; class Insecta; order Orthoptera; family Acrididae; genus Schistocerca; species Schistocerca nitens. The sequence goes on from NC_064619.1 coordinate 765,989,891, forward strand.
GGGAAGGTCCAAGGGATACAGTATGCCTGCTGAGGTGCATCGGAACGTAAAACTGGTGACACATGAAGCGCTCATAACATAGACCCTAAGAAGACTCAGTTTTCTTGTACTTAAGTCGTCATTGTGTCTCTTATATTTAATTCCGATGCAATTACTGTGTTTCATCGTCACTGTGAAGATCCAAGGGATACAGTAAACCTGCAGAGGTGCATCAAAATGTAAAACTGATGACACAGGAAATGCTCAAAACGTAGACAGAAGGAAGACTCAGTCTTCCTGTACCTAAGTCGGCATTGTGTCTCTTATATTTAATTCCGATGGAATTTCTGTGTTTCATCGTCAATGGGAAGGTCCAAGGGATACAATGAACCTGCAGAAGTGCATTGGAATGTAAAACTGGTGACAAAGGAGACGCTCAAATCATACACCGTAAGATGACTGAGTTTTCTTGTACTTAAGTCGGCGTTGTGTCTCTTATATTTAATTCCGATGCAATTTCTGTGTTTCATCGTCACTGTGAAGGACCAAGGGATACAGCAAACCTGCAGAGGTGCATCGGAATGAAAAACTGATGACACAGGAAACGCTCAAAACATAGACAGTAGGAAGACTAAGTCTTCCTGTACTTAAGTCACCATTGTGTCTCTTATATTTAATTCCGATGCAATTTCTGTGTTTCATCGTCACTGTGAATGTCCAAGGGATACAGTAAACCTTCAGAGGTGCATCGGAATGTAAAACTGGCGACACAGGAAACGCTCAAAACATAGACAGTAGGAAGACTCAGTCCTCCTGTACTTCAGTCGGCATTGTGTCTCTTATATTTATTTCCGAAGAAATTTCTGTGTTTCATCGTCAATGGGAAGGGCCAATGGATACAGTAAACCTGCAGAGGTGCATCGGAAGGTAATACTGGTGACAGAGGAAAGGCCCAAACATAGACAGTAGAAGACTCAGTCATCCTTTACTTAAGTCGGCATGGTGTCTCTTATATTTAATTCCGATGCAGTTTCTGTGTTTCATCGTCAATGTAAGGTCCAATGGATACAGTAAACCTGCAGAGGTGCATCGGAATGTGAAACTGGTGACACAGGAAACGCTCACAACATAGACAATAGAAGGAAACACTCTTCCTGTACTTAAGACAACATTGTGTCTTTTCTATTTAATACCGATGCAATTTCTGTGTTTCATCGTCAATGGGAAAGTCGAAAGGAAACAGTGTACCTGCAGAGGTGCATCGGAATGTAAAACTGGTGACACAGGAGACGCTCAAAGCATAGACAGTAGGAAGACTCAGTCTTCCTGTACTTAAGTCGGCATTGTGTCTCTTATATTTAATTCCGATGCAATTTCTGTGTTTCATCGTCCCTGTGAAGGTCCAAGAGATACAGTAAACATGCAGAGGTGCATCGGAATGTAAAACTGGTGACACAGGAAACGCTCAAAACATAGACAGTAGGAAGACTTAGTCTTCCTGTACTTATGACGTCATTGTGTCTCTTATATTTAATTCCGATGCAATTTCTGTGTTTCATCGCCAATGGGAAGGTCCAAGGGAGACAGTAAACCTGCAGAGGTGCATCAGAATTTAAACTGGTGACACTGGAAACGCTCAAAACATAGACCATAAGAAGACTCAGTTTTCTTGTACTTAAGTCGGCATTGTGACTCTTCTATTTAATTCCGATGCAATTTCTGTGTTTCATCGTCAATGCGAAGATTCAAGGGAAACAGTAAACCTGCAAAGGTGCATCGGAATGTAAAACTGGTGACACAGGAAAAGCTCAAAACGTAGACAGTAAGAAGACTCAGCCTTCCTGTTCTTATGTCGGCATTGTGTCTCTTATATTTAATTCCGATGCTATTTCTGTGTTTCATCGTCAATAGGAAGGTCCATTGGATACAGTAACCCTGCAGAGGTGCATCGGAATGTAAAACTGGTGACACAGGAAGCGCTCATAACACACACCCTAAGAAGACTGAGTTTTCTTGTACTTAAGTCGGCATTATGTCTTTTATATTTAATTCCGATGCAATTTCTGTGTTTCATCGTCACTGTGAAGGTCCGAGGGATACATTAAACCTGCAGAGGTGCATCAGAATGTAAAACTGGTGACACAGGAAACGCTCAAAACATAGAGAGTAGGAAGACTCAATCTTCCTGTACTTCAGTCATCATTGTGTCTCTTATATTTAATTCCTATGAAATTTCTGTGTTTCATCGTCACTGTGAAGGTCCAAGGGATACAGTAAACATGCAGAGGTGCATCGGAATGTAAAACTGGTGACACAGGAAACGCACAAAACATAGACAGTAGGAAGACTCAGACTTCCTGTACTTCAGTCGGCATTGTGTCTCTTATATTTAATTCCGATGCATTTTCTGTGTTTCATCGTCAATGCGAAGATCCAAGGGATACAGTAAACCTGCAAAGGTGCATCGGAATGTAAAACTGGTGACACAGGAAAAGCTCAAAACATAGACAGTAAGAAGACTCAGCCTTCCTGTTCTTAAGTCGGCATTGTGTTTCTTATATTTAATTCCGATGCTATTTCTGTGTTTCATCTTCAATGGGAAGGTCCAATGGATACAGTAAACCTGCAGAGGTGCATCGGAATGTAAAATTGGTGACGCAGGAAACGCTCAAATCATAGACCGTAGGAAGACTCTATCTTCCTGTACTTAAGTCGGCATTGTGTCTCTTATATTTAATTCCGATGCAATTTCTGTGTTTCATCGTCAATGGGAAGATCCAAGGGATACAGTAAACCTGCAGCAGTGCATCGTAATGTAAAACTGGTGACACAGGAAATGCTCAAATCATAGACAGTAGGAAGACTCATCCTTCCTGTACTTAAGTCGGCATTGTGTCTCTTAAATTTAATTCCGATGCTATTTCTGTGTTTCATCGTCAATGGGAAGGTCCAATGGATGCAGTAAACCTGCAGAGGTGCATCGGAATGCAAAACGTGTGACGCAGTAAACCTGCAGACGTGGATCGGAATGTAAAACTGGTGACACAGGAAACGCTCAAAACATAGACAATAGGAAGACACAATCATTCTGTAATTAAGTCGGCATTGTGTCTCTTATATTTAATTCCGATGCAATTTCTGTGTTTCATCGTCAATGGGAAGGTCCAAGGGATACAGTAACCCTGCAGAGGTGCATCGGAATGTAAAACTGGTGACACAGGAAGCGCTCATAACATACACCCTAAGAAGACTGAGTTTTCTTGTACTTATGTCGGCATTGTGTCTTTTATATTTAATTCCGATGCAATTTCTGTGTTTCATCGTCATTGTGAAGGTCCGAGGGATACATTAAACCTGCTGAGGTGCATCGGAATGTAAAACTGGTGACACAGGAAACGCTCAAAACATAGAGAGTAGGAAGACAAAGTCTTCCTGTACTTCAGTCATCATTGTGTCTCTTATTTTTAGTTCCGATGCAATTTCTGTGTTTCATCGTCACTGTGAAGGTCCAAGGGTTACAGTAAACCTGCAGAGGTGCATCGGAATGTAAAACTGCTGACACAGGAAACGCACAAAACATAGACAGTAGGAAGACTCAGTCTTCCTGTACTTCAGTCAGCATTGTGTCTCTTACATTTAATTCCGATGCGAGTTATGTGATTCATCGCCAATGGGAAGGTCCAAGGATATAGTAAACATGCAGAGGTGCATCGGAATGTAAAACTGGTGACACAGGACACGCTCAAAACATAGACAGTAGGAAGTGACAGTCTTTCTGTACTTAAGTCGGCATTGTGTCTCTTATATTTAATTTCGATGCAATTTCTGTGTTTCATCGTCAATGGGAAGGTCCAATGGATATAGTAAACCTGCAGAGGTGCATCGGAATGTAAAACTGGTGACACAGGAAACGCTAAAAGCATAGACCGTGAGAAGACTCAGTTTCCTTGTACTTATGTCGGCGTTTTGTCTCTTATATTTAATTCCGACGCAATTTCTGAGCTTCATCGTCAATGGGGAAGTCCTAGGAACACAGTAAAACTCCAGAGGTGCATCAGAATGTAAAACAGGTGACGCAGGAAACGCTCAAAACATAGGCAGTAGGAAGACTCAATCTTCCTGTACTTAAGTCGGCATTGTGTCTCTTCTATTTAATTCCGATGCAATTTCTGTGTTTCATCGTCTATGGGAAGATCCAAGGGATACAGTAAACCAGCAGAGGTGCATCGGAATGTAAAACTGGTGACACAGGAAATGCTCAAAACATAGACAGTAGGAATACTCAGTCGTCCTGTACTTAAGTCGGCATTGTGTCTCTTATATATAAATCCGATGCAATTTCTGTGTTTCGTCGTCAATGGGAAGGTCCAAGGTATACAGTAAACTTGCAGAGGTGCATATTAATGTAAAATTGGTGACACAGGAAGCGGTCAAAACTTAGGCCCTAAGAAGACTCAGTTTTCTTGTACTGAAGTCGGCATTGTATCTCTTATATTTAATTTGATGCAATTTCTGTGTTTCATCGTTACTGAGAAGGTCCAAGGGATACAGTAAACCTGCAGAGGTGCATTGGAATGTAAAACTGGTGACACAGGAAACGCTCAAAACATAGACAGTAGGAAGACTCAGTCTTCCTGTACTTAAGACGGCATTGTGTCTCTTATATTTAATTTCGATGCAATTTCTGTGTTTCATCGTCAATGTTAAGGTCCAATGGATACACTAAACCTGCAGAGGTGCATCGGAATGTAAAACTGGTGACACAGGAAACACTAAAAACATAGACCGTGAGAAGACTCCGTTTCCTTGTACTTATGTCGGCGTTGTGTCCCTTATATTTAATTCCGATGCAATTTCTGAGCTTCATCGTCAATGGGAAGGTCCTAGGAACACAGTAAACCTCCAGAGGTGCATCGGAATGTGAAACTGGTGACACGGGGAACGCTCAAAACATAGACCTTAAGAAGACTCAGTTTTCCTGTACTTAAGTCGGCATTGTGTCTCTTCTATTTAATTCCGATGCAATTTCTGTGTTTCATCGTCAATGGGAAGATCCAAGGGATATAGTAAACCAGCAGAGGTGCATCGGAATGTAAAACTGGTGACACAGGAAACGCTCAAAACATAGAAAGTAGGAAGACTCAGTCTTTCTGTACTTAAGTAGGCATTGTGTCTCTTATATTTAATTCCAATGCAATTTCTGTGTTTCATCGTCAATGGGAAGGTCCAAGGGATATAGTATGCCTGCTGAGGTGCATCGGAATGTAAAACCGGTGACACAGGAAGCGCTCATAACATAGACCCTAAGAAGACTCAGTTTTCTTGTACTTAAGTCGTCATTGTGTCTCTTATATTTAATTCCGATGCAATTTCTGTGTTTCATCGTCACTGTGAAGATCCAAGGGATACAGTAAACCTGCAGAGGTGCATAGGAATGTAAAATTGGTGACACAGGAAGCAGTCAAAACTTAGGCCCTAAGAAGACTCAGTTTTCTAGTTCTGAAGTCGGCATTGTATCTCTTATATTTTATTTGATGCAATTTCTGTGTTTCATCGTCACTGAGAAGGTCCAAGGGATACAGTAAACCTGCAGAAGTGCATTGGAATTTAAAACTGGTGACACAGGAAACGCTCAAAACATAGACAGTAGGAAGACTGAGTCTTTCTGTACTTAAGTAGGCATTGTGTCTCTTATATTTAATTCCAATGCAATTTTTGTGTTTCATCGTCAATGGGAAGGTCCAAGGGATACAGTATGCCTGCTGAGGTGCATCGGAACGTAAAACTGGTGACACATGAAGCGCTCATAACATAGACCCTAAGAAGACTCAGTTTTCTTGTACTTAAGTCGTCATTGTGTCTCTTATATTTAATTCCGATGCAATTACTGTGTTTCATCGTCACTGTGAAGATCCAAGGGATACAGTAAACCTGCAGAGGTGCATCAAAATGTAAAACTGATGACACAGGAAATGCTCAAAACGTAGACAGAAGGAAGACTCAGTCTTCCTGTACCTAAGTCGGCATTGTGTCTCTTATATTTAATTCCGATGGAATTTCTGTGTTTCATCGTCAATGGGAAGGTCCAAGGGATACAATGAACCTGCAGAAGTGCATTGGAATGTAAAACTGGTGACAAAGGAGACGCTCAAATCATACACCGTAAGATGACTGAGTTTTCTTGTACTTAAGTCGGCGTTGTGTCTCTTATATTTAATTCCGATGCAATTTCTGTGTTTCATCGTCACTGTGAAGGACCAAGGGATACAGCAAACCTGCAGAGGTGCATCGGAATGAAAAACTGATGACACAGGAAACGCTCAAAACATAGACAGTAGGAAGACTAAGTCTTCCTGTACTTAAGTCACCATTGTGTCTCTTATATTTAATTCCGATGCAATTTCTGTGTTTCATCGTCACTGTGAATGTCCAAGGGATACAGTAAACCTTCAGAGGTGCATCGGAATGTAAAACTGGCGACACAGGAAACGCTCAAAACATAGACAGTAGGAAGACTCAGTCCTCCTGTACTTCAGTCGGCATTGTGTCTCTTATATTTAATTCCGAAGAAATTTCTGTGTTTCATCGTCAATGGGAAGGGCCAATGGATACAGTAAACCTGCAGAGGTGCATCGGAAGGTAATACTGGTGACAGAGGAAAGGCCCAAACATAGACAGTAGAAGACTCAGTCATCCTTTACTTAAGTCGGCATGGTGTCTCTTATATTTAATTCCGATGCAGTTTCTGTGTTTCATCGTCAATGTAAGGTCCAATGGATACAGTAAACCTGCAGAGGTGCATCGGAATGTGAAACTGGTGACACAGGAAACGCTCACAACATAGACAATAGAAGGAAACACTCTTCCTGTACTTAAGACAACATTGTGTCTTTTCTATTTAATACCGATGCAATTTCTGTGTTTCATCGTCAATGGGAAAGTCGAAAGGAAACAGTGTACCTGCAGAGGTGCATCGGAATGTAAAACTGGTGACACAGGAGACGCTCAAAGCATAGACAGTAGGAAGACTCAGTCTTCCTGTACTTAAGTCGGCATTGTGTCTCTTATATTTAATTCCGATGCAATTTCTGTGTTTCATCGTCCCTGTGAAGGTCCAAGAGATACAGTAAACATGCAGAGGTGCATCGGAATGTAAAACTGGTGACACAGGAAACGCTCAAAACATAGACAGTAGGAAGACTTAGTCTTCCTGTACTTATGACGTCATTGTGTCTCTTATATTTAATTCCGATGCAATTTCTGTGTTTCATCGCCAATGGGAAGGTCCAAGGGAGACAGTAAACCTGCAGAGGTGCATCAGAATTTAAACTGGTGACACTGGAAACGCTCAAAACATAGACCATAAGAAGACTCAGTTTTCTTGTACTTAAGTCGGCATTGTGACTCTTCTATTTAATTCCGATGCAATTTCTGTGTTTCATCGTCAATGCGAAGATTCAAGGGAAACAGTAAACCTGCAAAGGTGCATCGGAATGTAAAACTGGTGACACAGGAAAAGCTCAAAACGTAGACAGTAAGAAGACTCAGCCTTCCTGTTCTTATGTCGGCATTGTGTCTCTTATATTTAATTCCGATGCTATTTCTGTGTTTCATCGTCAATGGGAAGGTCCATTGGATACAGTAACCCTGCAGAGGTGCATCGGAATGTAAAACTGGTGACACAGGAAGCGCTCATAACACACACCCTAAGAAGACTGAGTTTTCTTGTACTTAAGTCGGCATTATGTCTTTTATATTTAATTCCGATGCAATTTCTGTGTTTCATCGTCACTGTGAAGGTCCGAGGGATACATTAAACCTGCAGAGGTGCATCGGAATGTAAAACTGGTGACACAGGAAACGCTCAAAACATAGAGAGTAGGAAGACTCAATCTTCCTGTACTTCAGTCATCATTGTGTCTCTTATATTTAATTCCTATGAAATTTCTGTGTTTCATCGTCACTGTGAAGGTCCAAGGGATACAGTAAACCTGCAGAGGTGCATCGGAATGTAAAACTGGTGACACAGGAAACGCACAAAACATAGACAGTAGGAAGACTCAGTCTTCCTGAACTTCAGTCGGCATTGTGTCTCTTATATTTAATTCCGATGCGAGTTATGTGTTTCATCGCCAATGGGAAGGTCCAAGGATACAGTAAACGTGCAGAGGTGCATCGGAACGTAAAACTGGTGACACAGGACACGCTCAAAACATAGACAGTAGGAAGACTCAGTCTTCCTGTACTTAAGTAGGCATTGTGTCTCTTATATTTAATTTCGCTGCAATTTCTGTGTTTCATCGTCAATGTTAAGGTCCAATGGATACAGTAAACCTGCAGAGGTGCATCGGAATGTAAAACTGGTGACACAGGAAACACTAAAAACATAGACCGTGAGAAGACTCCGTTTCCTTGTACTTATGTCGGCGTTGTGTCCCTTATATTTAATTCCGATGCAATTTCTGAGCTTCATCGTCAATGGGAAGGTCCTAGGAACACAGTAAACCTCCAGAGGTGCATCGGAATGTGAAACTGGTGACACGGGGAACGCTCAAAACATAGACCTTAAGAAGACTCAGTTTTCCTGTACTTAAGTCGGCATTGTGTCTCTTCTATTTAATTCCGATGCTATATCTGTGTTTCATCGTCAATGGGAGGATCCAAGGTATATAGTAAACCAGCAGAGGTTCATCGGAATGTAAAACTGGTGACACAGGAAACGATCAAAACATAGAAAGTAGGAAGACTCAGTCTTTCTGTACTTAAGTAGGCATTGTGTCTCTTATATTTAATTCAAATGCAATTTCTGTGTTTCATCGTCAATGGGAAGGTCCAAGGGATACAGTATGCCTGCTGAGGTGCATCGGAATGTAAAACCGGTGACACAGGAAGCGCTCATAACATAGACCCTAAGAAGACTCAGTTTTCTTGTACTTAAGTCGTCATTGTGTCTCTTATATTTAATTCCGATGCAATTTCTGTGTTTCATCGTCACTGTGAAGATCCAAGAGATACAGTAAACCTGCAGAGGTGCATCAAAATGTAAAACTGATGACACAGGAAATGCTCAAAACGTAGACAGAAGGAAGACTCAGTCTACCTGTACCTAAGTCGGCATTGTGTCTCTTATATTTAATTCCGCTGGAATTTCTGTGTTTCATCGTCAATGGGAAGGTCCAAGGGATACAGTGAACCTGCAGAAGTGCATTGGAATGTAAAACTGGTGACAAAGGAGACGCTCAAATCATACACCGTAAGATGACTCAGTTTTCTTGTACTTAAGACAGCGTTGTGTCTCTTATATTTAATTCCGATGCAATTTCTGTGTTTCATCGTCACTGTGAAGGACCAAGGGATACAGCAAACCTGCAGAGGTGCATAGGAATGAAAAACTGATGACACAGGAAACGCTCAAAACATAGACAGTGGGAAGACTCAGTCTTCCTGTACTTAAGTCACCATTGTGTCTCTTATATTTAATTCCGATGCAATTTCTGTGTTTCATCGTCACTGTGAATGTCCAAGGGATACAGTTAACCTTCAGAGGTGCATCGGGATGTAAAACTGGCGACACAGGAAACGCTCAAAACATAGACAGTAGGAAGACTCAGTCCTCCTGTACTTCGGTCGGCATTGTGTCTCTTATATTTAATTCCGATGCCATTTCTGTGTTTCATCGCCAATGGGAAGGTCCAAGGGATACAGTAAACCTGCAGAGGTGCATCGGAATGTGAAACTGGTGACCCAGGACACGCTCAAAGATAGACAGTAGGAAGACTCAGTCTCCCTATACTTAAGTCGGCATGGTGTCTCTTATATTTAATTCCGATGCCATTTCTGTGTTTCATCGTCAATGGGAAGGTCCTATGGATACAGTAAACCTGCAGAGGTGCATCGGAATGTTAAACTGGTGACACAGGAAACCCTCAAATCATAGACCGTAAGAAGACTTAGTTTTCTTGTACTTAAGTCGGTGATGTGTCTCTTATATTTATTTCCGATGCAATTTCTGAGCTTCATCGTCAATGGGATGGTCCAAGTACACAGTAAACCTGCAGATGTGCATCGGAATGTAAAACTGGTGACACGGGAAATGCTCAAAACATAGACCTTAAGAAGACTCAGTTTTCTGGTACTTAAGTTGGCGTTGTGTCTCTTATATTTAATTCCGATGCAACGTCTGTGTTTTTTCGTCAATGGGATGGCCCAAGGGATACAGTAAACCTGCAGACGTGCATTGGAATGTAAAAATGGTGACACAGGAAACGCTCAAATCATGGACCGTAAGAAGACTCAGTTTTCTTGCACTTAAGTCGGCATTGTGTCTCTTATATTTAATTCCGTTGCAATTACTGTGTTTCATCGTCAATGGAAGGTCCAATGGATACAGTAAACCAGCAGAGGTGCATCGGAATGTGAAAATGGTGACACAGGAAACGCTCAAAACATAGACAATGGAAAGACACACTCTTCCTGTACTTAAGACGTCATTGTGTCTCTTATATTTAATTCCGATGCAATTTCTGTGTTTCATCGCCAATGGGAAGGTCCAAGGGACACAGTAAACCTGCAGGGCTGCATCAAAATGTAAAACTGGTGACACTGGAAACGCTCAAAACATAGACCGTAAGAAGACTCAGTTTTCTTGTACTTAAGTCGGCGTTGTGTCTCTTATATTTAATTCCGATGCTATTTCTGTGTTTCATCGTCAATGGGAAGATCCAAGGGATACAGTAAACCTGCAGAGGTGCATCGGAATGTAAAACTGGTGACACAGGAAACGCTCAAAACATAGACAGTAGGAAGACTCAGTCCTCCTGTACCTAAGTCGGCATTGTGTCTCTTATATTTAATTCCGATGCAATTTCTGTGTTTCATCGTCAATGTGAAGATCCAAGTAATACAGTAAACCTGCAGAGGTGCATCAAAATCTAAAACACATGACACAGGAAATCCTCAAATCGTAGACAGAAGGATGACTCAGTTTCCTGTACCTAAGTCGGCATTGTGTCTCTTATATTTAATTCCGATGGAATTTCTGTGTTTCGTCGTCAATGGGAAGGTCCAAGGGATACAGTAACCCAACAGAGGTGCATCGGAATGTAGAACTGGTGATACAGGAAACGCTCAAATCGTAGACAGTAGGAAGACTCAGTCTTCCTGTACTTAAGTCATCATTGTGTCTCTTATATTTAATTCCGATGCAATTTCTGTGTTTCATCGTCACTGTGAAGGTGCAAGGAATACAGTAAACGTGCAGAGGTGCATCGTAATGTAAAACTGGTGACACAGGAAACGCTCAAAACATAGACAGTAGGAGGACTCAGTCTTCCTGTACTTCAATCGGCATTGTGTCTCTTATATTTAATTCCGATGCAATTTCTGTGTATCATCGCCAATGGGAAGGTCCAAGAGATACAGTAAACCTGCAGAGGTGCATCGGAATGTAAAACTGGTGACACAGAAAATGCTCAAAACATAGACCGTAATAAGACTCAGTTTTCTTGTACTTAAGTCGGCGTTGTGTCTCTTATATTTAATTCCGATGCAATTTCTGTGTTTCATCGTCACTGTGAATGTCCAAGGGATACAGTAAACCTTCAGAGGTGCATCGGAATGTAAAACTGGCGACACAGGAAACGCTCAAAACATAGACAGTAGGAAGACTCAGTCCTCCTGAACTTCGGTCGGCATTGTGTCTCTTATATTTAATTCCGATGCCATTTCTGTGTTTCATCGCCAATGGGAAGGTCCAAGGGATACAGTAAACCTGCAGAGGTGCATCGGAATGTGAAACTGGTGACCCAGGACACGCTCAAAAGATAGACAGTAGGAAGACTCAGTCTCCCTATACTTAAGTCGGCATGGTGTCTCTTATATTTAATTCCGATGCCATTTCTGTGTTTCATCGTCAATGGGAAGGTCCTATGGATACAGTAAACCTGCAGAGGTGCATCGGAATGTTAAACTGGTGACACAGGAAACGCTCAAATCATAGACCGTAAGAAGACTTAGTTTTCTTGTACTTAAGTCGGTGATGTGTCTCTTATATTTATTTCCGATGCAATTTCTGAGCTTCATCGTCAATGGGATGGTCCAAGGGACACAGTAAACCTGCAGATGTGCATCGGAATGTAAAACTGGTGACACGGGAAATGCTCAAAACATAGACCTTAAGAAGACTCAGTTTTCTGGTACTTAAGTTGGCGTTGTGTCTCTTATATTTAATTCCGATGCAACGTCTGTGTTTTTTCGTCAATGGGATGGCCCAAGGGATACAGTAAACCTGCAGACGTGCATTGGAATGTAAAAATGGTGACACAGGAAACGCTCAAATCATGGACCGTAAGAAGACTCAGTTTTCTTGCACTTAAGTCGGCATTGTGTCTCTTATATTTAATTCCGTTGCAATTACTGTGTTTCATCGTCAATGGAAGGTCCAATGGATACAGTAAACCAGCAGAGGTGCATCGGAATGTGAAAATGGTGACACAGGAAACGCTCAAAACATAGACAATGGAAAGACACACTCTTCCTGTACTTAAGACGTCATTGTGTCTCTTATATTTAATTCCGATGCAATTTCTGTGTTTCATCGCCAATGGGAAGGTCCAAGGGACACAGTAAACCTGCAGGGCTGCATCAAAATGTAAAACTGGTGACACTGGAAACGCTCAAAACATAGACCGTAAGAAGACTCAGTTTTCTTGTACTTAAGTCGGCGTTGTGTCTCTTATATTTAATTCCGATGCTATTTCTGTGTTTCATCGTCAATGGGAAGATCCAAGGGATACAGTAAACCTGCAGAGGTGCATCGGAATGTAAAACTGGTGACACAGGAAACGCTCAAAACATAGACAGTAGGAAGACTCAGTCCTCCTGTACCTAAGTCGGCATTGTGTCTCTTATATTTAATTCCGATGCAATTTCTGTGTTTCATCGTCAATGTGAAGGTCCAAAGGATACAGTGAACCTGCAGAGGTGCATCGGAATGTAAAACTGGTGACACAGGAAGCGCTCAAATCATAGACCGTAAGAAGACTCAGTTTTCTTGTACTAAGTCGTCATTGTGTCTCTTATATTTAATTCCGATGCAATTTCTGTGTTTCATCGTCACTGTGAAGATCCAAGGTATACAGTAAACCTGCAGAGGTGCATCAAAATCTAAAACACATGACACAGGAAATCCTCAAATCGTAGACAGAAGGAAGACTCAGTTTCCTGTACCTAAGTCGGCATTGTGTCTCTTATATTTAATTCCGATGGAATTTCTGTGTTTCGTCGTCAATGGGAAGGTCCAAGGGATACAGTAACCCAACAGAGGTGCATCGGAATGTAGAACTGGTGATACAGGAAACGCTCAAATCGTAGACAGTAGGAAGACTCAGTCTTCCTGTACTTAAGTCATCATTGTGTCTCTTATATTTAATTCCGATGCAATTTCTGTGTTTCATCGTCACTGTGAAGGTGCAAGGAATACAGTAAACGTGCAGAGGTGCATCGTAATGTAAAACTGGTGACACAGGAAACGCTCAAAACATAGACAGTAGGAGGACTCAGTCTTCCTGTACTTCAATCGGCATTGTGTCTCTTATATTTAATTCCGATGCAATTTCTGTGTTTCATCGCCAATGGGAAGGTCCAAGAGATACAGTAAACCTGCAGAGGTGCATCGGAATGTAAAACTGGTGACACAGAAAATGCTCAAAACATAGACCGTAATAAGACTCAGTTTTCTTGTACTTAAGTCGGCGTTGTGTCTCTTATATTTAATTCCGATGCAATTTCTGTGTTTCATCGTCACTGTGAATGTCCAAGGGATACAGTAAACCTTCAGAGGTGCATCGGAATGTAAAACTGGCGACACAGGAAACGCTCAAAACATAGACAGTAGGAAGAGTCAGTCCTCCTGTACTTCAGTCGGCATTGTGTCTCTTATATTTAATTCCGAAGAAATTTCTGTGTTTCATCGCCAATGGGAAGGGCCAATGGATACAGTAAACCTACAGAGGTGCATCGGAATGTAAACCTGGTGACACAGAAAATGCTCAAAACATAGACCGTAAGAAGACTCAGTTTTCTTGTACTTAAGTCGGCGTTGTGTCTCTTATATTTAATTCCAATGCAATTTCTGTGTTTCATCGTCAATGGGAAGATCCAAGGGATATAGTAAACCAGCAGAGGTGCATCGGAATGTAAAACTGGTGACACAGGAAACGCTCAAAACATAGAAAGTAGGAAGACTCAGTCTTTCTGTACTTAAGTAGGCATTGTGTCTCTTATATTTAATTCCAATGCAATTTCTGTGTTTCATCGTCAATGGCAACGTCCAAGGGATACAGTAAACCTGCAGAGGTGCATCGGAATGTAAAACTGGTGACACAGGAAACGCTCAAAACATAGACAGTAGGAAGACTTAGTCTTCCTGTACTTATGACGTCATTGTGTCTCTTATATTTAATTCCGATGCAATTTCTGTGTTTCATCGCCAATGGGAAGGTCCAAGGGAGACAGTAAACCTGCAGAGGTGCATCAGAATTTAAACTGGTGACACTGGAAACGCTCAAAACATAGACCATAAGAAGACTCAGTTTTCTTGTACTTAAGTCGGCATTGTGACTCTTCTATTTAATTCCGATGCAATTTCTGTGTTTCATCGTCAATGCGAAGATTCAAGGGAAACAGTAAACCTGCAAAGGTGCATCGGAATGTAAAACTGGTGACACAGGAAAAGCTCAAAACGTAGACAGTAAGAAGACTAAGCCTTCCTGTTCTTATGTCGGCATTGTGTCTCTTATATTTAATTCCGATGCTATTTCTGTGTTTCATCGTCAATGGGAAGGTCCATTGGATACAGTAACCCTGCAGAGGTGCATCGGAATGTAAAACTGGTGACACAGGAAGCGCTCATAACACACACCCTAAGAAGACTGAGTTTTCTTGTACTTAAGTCGGCATTATGTCTTTTATATTTAATTCCGATGCAATTTCTGTGTTTCATCGTCACTGTGAAGGTCCGAGGGATACATTAAACCTGCAGAGGTGCATCGGAATGTAAAACTGGTGACACAGGAAACGCTCAAAACATAGAGAGTAGGAAGACTCAATCTTCCTGAACTTCAGTCATCATTGTGTCTCTTATATTTAATTCCTATGAAATTTCTGTGTTTCATCGTCACTGTGAAGGTCCAAGGGATACAGTAAACCTGCAGAGGTGCATCGGAATGTAAAACTGGTGACACAGGAAACGCACAAAACATAGACAGTAGGAAGACTCAGTCTTCCTGTACTTCAGTCGGCATTGTGTCTCTTATATTTAATTCCGATGCGAGTTATGTGTTTCATCGCCAATGGGAAGGTCCAAGGATACAGTAAACGTGCAGAGGGGCATCGGAACGTAAAACTGGTGACACAGGACACGCTCAAAACATAGACAGTAGGAAGACTCAGTCTTCCTGTACTTAAGTAGGCATTGTGTCTCTTATATTTAATTTCGCTGCAATTTCTGTGTTTCATCGTCAATGTTAAGGTCCAATGGATACAGTAAACCTGCAGAGGTGCATCGGAATGTAAAACTGGTGACACAGGAAACACTAAAAACATAGACCGTGAGAAGACTCCGTTTCCTTGTACTTATGTCGGCGTTGTGTCCCTTATATTTAATTCCGATGCAATTTCTGAGCTTCATCGTCAATGGGAAGGTCCTAGGAACACAGTAAACCTCCAGAGGTGCATCGGAATGTGAAACTGGTGACACGGGGAACGCTCAAACCATAGACCTTAAGAAGACTCAGTTTTCCTGTACTTAAGTCGGCATTGTGTCTCTTCTATTTAATTCCGATGCTATATCTGTGTTTCATCGTCAATGGGAGGATCCAAGGGATATAGTAAACCAGCAGAGGTTCATCGGAATGTAAAACTGGTGACACAGGAAACGATCAAAACATAGAAAGTAGGAAGACTCAGTCTTTCTGTACTTAAGTAGGCATTGTGTCTCTTATATTTAATTCAAATGCAATTTCTGTGTTTCATCGTCAATGGGAAGGTCCAAGGGATACAGTATGCCTGCTGAGGTGCATCGGAATGTAAAACCGGTGACACAGGAAGCGCTCATAACATAGACCCTAAGAAGACTCAGTTTTCTTGTACTTAAGTCGTCATTGTGTCTCTTATATTTAATTCCGATGCAATTTCTGTGTTTCATCGTCACTGTGAAGATCCAAGAGATACAGTAAACCTGCAGAGGTGCATCAAAATGTAAAACTGATGACACAGGAAATGCTCAAAACGTAGACAGAAGGAAGACTCAGTCTACCTGTACCTAAGTCGGCATTGTGTCTCTTATATTTAATTCCGCTGGAATTTCTGTGTTTCATCGTCAATGGGAAGGTCCAAGGGATACAGTGAACCTGCAGAAGTGCATTGGAATGTAAAACTGGTGACAAAGGAGACGCTCAAATCATACACCGTAACATGACTCAGTTTTCTTGTACTTAAGACGGCGTTGTGTCTCTTATATTTAATTCCGATGCAATTTCTGTGTTTCATCGTCACTGTGAAGGACCAAGGGATACAGCAAACCTGCAGAGGTGCATAGGAATGAAAAACTGATGACACAGGAAACGCTCAAAACATAGACAGTGGGAAGACTCAGTCTCCCTATACTTAAGTCGGCATGGTGTCTCTTATATTTAATTCCGATGCCATTTCTGTGTTTCATCGTCAATGGGAAGGTCCTATGGATACAGTAAACCTGCAGATGTGCATCGGAATGTTAAACTGGTGACACAGGAAACGCTCAAATCATAGACCGTAAGAAGACTTAGTTTTCTTGTACTTAAGTCGGTGATGTGTCTCTTATATTTATTTCCGATGCAATTTCTGAGCTTCATCGTCAATGGGATGGTCCAAGGGACACAGTAAACCTGCAGATGTGCATCGGAATGTAAAACTGGTGACACGGGAAATGCTCAAAACATAGACCTTAAGAAGACTCAGTTTTCTGGTACTTAAGTTGGCGTTGTGTCTCTTATATTTAATTCCGATGCAACGTCTGTGTTTTTTCGTCAATGGGATGGCCCAAGGGATACAGTAAACCTGCAGACGTGCATTGGAATGTAAAAATGGTGACACAGGAAACGCTCAAATCATGGACCGTAAGAAGACTCAGTTTTCTTGCACTTAAGTCGGCATTGTGTCTCTTATATTTAATTCCGTTGCAATTACTGTGTTTCATCGTCAATGGAAGGTCCAATGGATACAGTAAACCAGCAGAGGTGCATCGGAATGTGAAAATGGTGACACAGGAAACGCTCAAAATATAGACAATGGAAAGACACACTCTTCCTGTACTTAAGACGTCATTGTGTCTCTTATATTTAATTCCGATGCAATTTCTGTGTTTCATCGCCAATGGGAAGGTCCAAGGGACACAGTAAACCTGCAGGGCTGCATCAAAATGTAAAACTGGTGACACTGGAAACGCTCAAAACATAGACCGTAAGAAGACTCAGTTTTCTTGTACTTAAGTCGGCGTTGTGTCTCTTATATTTAATTCCGATGCTATTTCTGTGTTTCATCGTCAATGGGAAGATCCAAGGGATACAGTAAACCTGCAGAGGTGCATCGGAATGTAAAACTGGTGACACAGGAAACGCTCAAAACATAGACAGTAGGAAGACTCAGTCCTCCTGTACCTAAGTCGGCATTGTGTCTCTTATATTTAGTTCCGATGCAATTTCTGTGTTTCATCGTCAATGTGAAGGTCCAAAGGATACAGTGAACCTGCAGAGGTGCATCGGAATGTAAAACTGGTGACACAGGAAGCGCTCAAATCATAGACCGTAAGAAGACTCAGTTTTCTTCTACTAAGTCGTCATTGTGTCTCTTATATTTAATTCCGATGCAATTTCTGTGTTTCATCGTCACTGTGAAGATCCAAGGTATACAGTAAACCTGCAGAGGTGCATCAAAATCTAAAACACATGACACAGGAAATCCTCAAATCGTAGACAGAAGGAAGACTCAGTTTCCTGTACCTAAGTCGGCATTGTGTCTCTTATATTTAATTCCGATGGAATTTCTGTGTTTCGTCGTCAATGGGAAGGTCCAAGGGATACAGTAACCCAACAGAGGTGCATCGGAATGTAGAACTGGTGATACAGGAAACGCTCAAATCGTAGACAGTAGGAAGACTCAGTCTTCCTGTACTTAAGTCATCATTGTGTCTCTTATATTTAATTCCGATGCAATTTCTGTGTTTCATCGTCACTGTGAAGGTGCAAGGAATACAGTAAACGTGCAGAGGTGCATCGTAATGAAAAACTGGTGACACAGGAAACACTCAAAACATAGACAGTAGGAGGACTCAGTCTTCCTGTACTTAAATCGGCATTGTGTCTCTTATATTTAATTCCGATGCAATTTCTGTGTTTCATCGCCAATGGGAAGGTCCAAGAGATACAGTAAACCTGCAGAGGTGCATCGGAATGTAAAACTGGTGATACAGGACACGCTCAGTTCATAGACAGTAGGAAGACTCAGTCTTCCTTTACTTAAGTCGGCATGGTGTCTCTTATATTTAATTCCGAAGCAATTTCTGTGTTTCATCGTCAATGGGAAGGGCCAATGGATACAGTAAACCTGCAGAGGTGCATCGGAATGTAAAACTGGTGACACAGAAAATGCTCAAAACATAGACCGTAATAAGACTCAGTTTTCTTGTACTTAAGTCGGCGTTGTGTCTCTTATATTTAATTCCGATGCAATTTCTGTGTTTCATCGTCAATGGAAGCTCCAATGGATACAGTAAACCAGCAGAGGTGCATCGGAATGTAAAACTGGTGACACAGGAAACGCTCAAAACATAGACAATAGAATGACACACTCTTCCTGTACTTAAGACGACATTGTGTCTCTTCTATTTAATACCGATGCAATTTCTGTGTTTCATAGTCAATGGGAAAGTCGAAAGGAAACAGTGTACCTGCAGAGGTGCATCGGAATGTAAAACTGGTGACACAGGAGACGCACAAAGCATAGACAGTAGGAAGACTCAGTCTTCCTGTACTTAAGTCGGCATTGTGTCTCTTATATTTAATTACGATGCAATTTCTGTGATTCATCGTCACTGTGAAGGTCCAAGGGATAATGTAAACATGCAGAGGTGCATCGGAATGTAAAACTGGTGACACAGGAAACGCTCAAAACATAGACTGTAGGAAGACTTAGTCTTGCTGTACTTATGACGTCATTGTGTCTCTTATATTTAATTCCGATGCAATTTCTGTGTTTCATCGCCAATGGGACGGTCCAAGATAGACAGTAAACCTGCAGAGGTGCATCAGAATTTAAAACTGGTGACACTGGAAACGCTCAAAACATAGACCGTAAGAAGACTCAGTTTTCTTGTACTTAAGTCGGCGTTGTGTCTCTTATATTTAATTCCAATGTAATTCCTGTGTTTCATCGTCAATGGGAATGTCCAATGGATACAGTAAACCTGCAGAGGTGCATCGGAATGTAAAACGTGTGACGCAGGAAACGCTCAAAACATAGACAGTAGGAAGACTCAATGTTCCTGTACTTACGTCGGCATTGTGTCTCTTATATTTAATTCCGATGCAATTTCTGTGTTTCAACGTCAATGCGAAGATCCAAGGGATACAGTAAACCTGCAAAGGTGCATCGGAATGTAAAACTGGTGACACAGGAAACGCTCAAAACATAGACAGTAGGAAGACTCAGCATTCCAGTTCTTAAGTCGGCATTGTGTCTCTTATATTTAATTCCGATGCTATTTCTGTGTTTCATCTTCAATGGGAATGTCTAATGGATACAGTAAACCTGCAGAGATGCATCGGAATGCAAAATTGGTGACGCAGGAAACGCTCAAATCATAGACCGTAGGAAGACTCTATCTTCCTGTACTTAAGTCGGCATTGTATCTCTTATATTTAATTCCGATGCAATTTCTGTGTTTCATCGTCAATGGGAAGATACAAGGGATACAGTAAACCTGCAGCGGTGCATCGGAATGTAAAACTGGTGACACAGGAAATGCTCAAAACATAGACAGTAGGAAGACTCAGTCTTCCTGTACTTCAGTCATCATTGTGTCTCTTATATTTGATTCCGATGCAATTTCTGTGTTTCACCGTCACTGTGAAGGTCCAAGGGATACAGTAAACCTGCAGAGGTGCATCGGAATGTAAAACTGGTGACACAGGAAACGCACAAAACATACACAGTAGGCAGACTCAGTCTTCCTGTACTTAAGTCGGCATTGTGTCTCTTATATTTAATTCCGATGCGAGTTCTGTGTCTCATCGCCAATGGGAAGGCCCAAGGATACAGCAAACCTGCAGAGGTGCATCGGAATGTAAAACTGGTGACACAGGAAACGCTCAAATCATAGACAATGGAAAGACACACTCTTCCTGTACTTAAGACGACATTGTGTCTCTTCTATTTAATACCGAAGCAATTTCTGTGTTTCATCGTCAATCGGAAAGTCGAAAGGAAACAGTGTACCTGCAGAGGTGCACCGGAATGTAAAACTGGTGACACAGGAGACGCTCAAAGCATAGACAGTAGGAAGACTCAGTCTTCCTGTACTTAAGTCGCATTGTGTCTCTTATATTTAATTCCGATGCAATTTCTGTGTTTCATCGTCACTGTGAAGGTCCAAGGGATACAGTAAACATGCAGAGGTGCATCGGAATGTAAAACTGGTGACACAGGAAACGCTCAAATCATAGACAGTAGGAAGACTAAGTCTTGCTGTACTTATGACGCCATTGTGTCTCTTATATTTAATTCCGATGCAATTTCTGTGTTTCATCGCCAATGGGAAGGTCCAAGGGAGACAGTAAACCTGCAGAGGTGCATCAGAATTTAAAACTGGTGACACTGGAAACGCTCAAAACATAGACCGTAAGAAGACTCAGTTTTCTTGTACTTACGTCGGCGTTGTGTCTCTTATATTTAATTCCAATGTAATTCCTGTGTTTCATCGTCAATGGGAAGGTCCAATGGATACAGTAAACCTGCAGAGGTGCATCGGAATGTAAAACGTGTGACGCAGGAAACGCTCAAAACATAGACAGTAGGAAGACTCAATGTTCCTGTACTCACGTCGGCATTGTGTCTCTTATATTTAATTCCGATGCAATTTCTGTGTTTCATCGTCAATGCGAAGATCCAAAGGATACAGTAAACCGGCAAAAGTGCATCGGAATGTAAAACTGGTGACACAGGAAACGCTCAAAACATAGACAGTAGGGAGACTCAGCCCTCCTGTTCTTAAGTCGGCATTGTGTATCTTATATTTAATTCCGATGCAATTTCTGTGTTTCATCGTCAATGGGAAGATCCAAGGGATACAGTAAACCTGCAGCGGTGCATCGGAATGTAAAACTGGTGACACAGGAAACGCACAAAACATACACAGTAGGAAGACTCAGTCTTCCTGTACTTAAGTCGGCATTTTGTCTCTTATATTTAATTCCGATGCGAGTTCTGTGTTTCATCGCCAATGGGAAGGCCCAAGGATACAGTAAACCTGCAGAGGTGCATCGGAATGTAAAACTGGTGACACAGGACACGCTCAAAACATAGACAGTAGGAAGACTCAGCCTTCCTGTTTTTAAGTCAGCATTGTGTCTCTTATATTTAATTCCGATGCTATTTCTGTGTTTCATCGTCAAGGGGAAGGTCCAAGGGATACAGTAAACGTGCAGAGGTGCATCGTAATGTAAAACTGGTGACAGAGGAAACGCTAAAAACATAGACCGTGAGAAGACTCAGTTTCCTTGTACTTATGTCGGCGTTGTGTCTCTTATATTTAATTCCGTTGCAATTTCTGAGCTTCATCGTCAATGGGAAGGTCCTACGAACACAGTAATCCTGCAGAGGTGCATCGGAATGTAAAACTGGTGACACGGGAAACGGTCAAAACATAGACCTTAAGAAGACTCCGTTTTCTTGTACTTAAGTCGGCATTGTGTCTCTTATATTTAATTCCGATGCAATATCTGTGTTTCATCGTCACTGTGAAAGTCCAAGGGATACAGTAAACCTGCAGAGGTTCATAGGAATGTGAAACTGGTGACACAGGAAACGCTCAAAGCATAGACAGTAGTAAGACTCAGCCTTCCTGTTCTTAAGTCAGCATTGTGTCTCTTATATTTAATTCCGATGCTATTTCTGTGTTTCATCGTCAATGGGAAGGTCCATTGGATACAGTAAACCTGCAGATGTGCATCGGAATGTAAAACTGGTGACACAGGAAATGCTCAAAACATAGACAGTAGGAATACTCAGTCTTCCTGTACTTAAGTCGGCATTGTGTCTCTTATATTTAAATCCGATGCAATTTCTGTGTTTCGTCGTCAATGGGAAGGTCCAAGGGATACAGTAAACCTGCAGAGGTGCATAGGAATGTAAAATTGGTGACACAGGAAGCGGTCAAAACTTAGGCCATAAGAAGACTCAGTTTTCTTGTACTGAAGTCGGCATTGTATCTTTTATATTTAATTTGATGCAATTCCTGTGTTTCATCGTCACTGTGAAGGTCCAAGGGATACAGTAAACCTGCGGAGGTGCATCGGAATGTAAAACCGATGACACAAGAAACGCTCAAATCATAGACAGTAGGAAGACTCAGTCTTCCTGTACTTCAGTCGGCATTGTGTCTCTTATATTTAATTCCGATGCCATTTCTGAGTTTCACGCCAATGGGAAGGTCCAAGGAATACAGTAAACCTGCAGAGGTGCATCGGAATGTGAAACTGGTGACCCAGGACACGCTCAAAACATAGACAGTAGGAAGACTCCGTCTCCCTATACTTAAGTCGGCATGGTGTCACTTATATTTAATTCCTATGCAATTTCTGTGTTTCATCGTCAATGGGAAGGTCCAATGGATACAGTAAACCGGCAGAGGTGCATCGGAATATAAAACTGGTGACACAGGAAACGCTCAAAACATAGACACTTGAAAGACACACTCTTCCTGTACTTAAGAAGTCATTGTGTCTCTTATATTTAATTCCGATGCAATTTCTGTGTTTCATCGTCAATGGGAAAGTCCAAGGGATACAGTAAAGCTGCAGACGTGCATGGGAATGTTAAACTAGTGACACAGGAAGTGCTCAAATCATAGACCGTAAGAAGACTTAGAATTCTTGTACTTAAGTCGGCGTTGTATCTCTTATATTTAATTCCGATGCAATTTCTGTGTTTCATCGTCAATGGGAAGGTCCAATGGATACAGTAAACCTGCATAGGTGCATCGGAATGTAAAACTGGTGACACAGGAAACGCACAAAATATAGACAATAGAAAGACACACTCTTCCTGTACTTAAGTCGACATTGTGTCTCTTATATTTAATTCCGATGCAATGTCTGTGTTTCAACGTCACTGTGAAGGTCCAATGGATACAGAAAACCTGCAGAGGTGCATCGGAATGTAAAACTGGTGACACAGGAAACGCTCAAAGCATAGACAGTAGGAAGACTCAGTCTTCCTGTAATATGTCGGCAGCTTTGTGTCTCTTATATTTAATTCCGATGCAATTTCTGTGTTTCATCGTCATTGTGAAGGTCCAAGGGATACAGTAAACATGCAGAGGTGCATCGGAATGTAAAACTGGTGACACAGGAAACGCTCAAAACGTAGACATTAGGAGGACTTAGTCTTCCTGTACTTATGACGTCATTGTGTCTCTTATATTTAATTCCGATGCAATTTCTGTCTTTCATCGCCAATGGGAAGGTCCAAGGGAGACAGTAAACCTGCAGAGGTGCATCAGAATTTAAAACTGGTGACACTCAAAACGCTCAAAACATAGACCGTAAGAAGACTCAGTTTTCTTGTACTTATATCGGCGTTGTGTCTCTTATATTTAATTCCAATGTAATTCCTGTGTTTCATCGTCAATGGGAAGGTCCAATGGATACAGTAAACCTGCAGAGGTGCATCGGAATGTAAAACGTGTGACGCAGGAAACGCTCAAAACATAGACAGTAGGAAGACTCAATGTTCCTGTACTTACGTCGGCATTGTGTCTCTTATATTTTATTCAGATGCAATTTCTGTGTTTCATCGTCAATGCGAAGATCCAAGGGATACAGTAAACCTGCAAAGGTGCATCGGAATGTAAAACTGGTGACACAGGAAACGCTCAAAACATAGACAGTAGGAAGACTCAGCCTTCCTGTTCTTAAGTTGGCATTGTGTCTCTTATATTATTTCCGATGCTATTTCTGTGTTTCATCTTCAATGGGAATGTCCAATGGATACAGTAAACCTGCAGAGGTGCATCGGAATGTAAAATTGGTGACGCAGGAAATGCTCAAATCATAGACCGTAGGAAGACTCTATCTTCCTGCACTTAAGTCGGCCTTTTGTCTCTTATATTTAATTCCGATGCAATTTCTGTGTTTCATCGTCAATGGGAAGATCCATGGGATACAGTAAACCTGGAGCGGTGCATTGGAATGTAAAACTGTTTACACAGGAAATGCTCAAAACATAGACAGTAGGAAGACTCATCCTTCCTCTACTTAAGTCATCATTGTGTCTCTTATATATAATCCGATGCAATTTATGTGTTTCATCGTCAATGGGAAGGTCCAAGGGATACAGTAACCCTGCAGAGGTGCATCGGAATGTAAAACTGGTGACACAGGAAGCGCTCATCACATACACCCTAAGAAGACTGAGTTTTCCTGTACTTAAGTCGGCATTGTGTCTCTTATATTTAATTCCGTTGCAATTTCTGAGCTTCATCGTCAATGGGAAGGTCAAAGGGAAACAGTATACCTGCAGAGGTGCATCGGAATGTAAAACAGGTGACACAGGGAACGCTCAAAACATAGACAGTAGGAAGACTCAATGTTTCTGTACTTAGGTCGGCATTGTGTCTCTTATATTTAGATCCGATGCAATTTCTGTGTTTCATCGTCAATGGGAAAATCCAAGGGATACAGTAAACCTGCAGAGGTGCATCGGAATGTAAAACTGGTGAAACAGGAAACGCTCAAAACATAGACAGTAGGAAGACTCAGCCTTCCTGTATTTAAAAAATGCTTCAAATGGCTCTGAGCACTATGGGACTCAACATCTTAGGTCATAAGTCCCCTAGAACTTAGAACTACTTAAACCTAACTAACCTAAGGACATCACACACACCCATGCCCGAGGCGGGATTCGAACCCGCGACCGTTGCAGTCCCGAGGCTCCGGACTGCAGCGCCAGAACCGCTAGACCACCGCGGCCGGCTCCTGTATTTAAGTCGGCATTGTGTCTCTTATATTTAATTCCGATGCTATTTCTGTGTTTCATCGTCAATGGGAAGGTCCAATGGATACAGTAAACCTGCAGAGGTGCATCGGAATGTAAAATTGGTGACGCACGGAAACGCTCAAAACATAGGCAGTAGGAAGACTCAATCTTCCAGTACTTAAGTCGGCATTGTGTCTCTTCTATTTAATTCCGATGAAATTTCTGTGTTTCATCGTCAATGGGAAGATCCAAGGGACACAGTAAACCTGCAGAGGTGCATCGGAATGTAAAACTGGTGACACAGGAAATGCTCAAAACATAGACAGTAGGAAGACTCAATCTTCCTGTCCTTAAGTCGGCATTGTGTCTCTTCTATTTAATTCCGATTCAATTTCTGTGTTTCATCGTCAATGGGAAGGTCCAATGGATACAGTAAACCTGCAGAGGTGCATCGGAATGTAAAACTGGTGACACAGGAAACGCTCAAAACATAGACAATAGAAAGACACACTCTTCCTGTACTTAGGACGTCATTGTGTCTATTATTTTTAATTCCGATGCAATTTCTGTGTTTCACCGCCAATGGGAAGGTCCAAGGGACACAGTAAACCTGCAGGGGTGCATCAAAATGTAAAACTGGTGACACTGGATACTCTTAAAACATAGACAGTAAGAAGACTAGGTTTTCTTGTACTTAAGTCGGCGTTGTGTCTCTTATATTTAATTCCGATGCTATTTCTGTGTTTCATCGTCAATGGGAAGATCCAAGGGATACAGTAAACCTGCAGAGGTGCATCGGAATGTAAAACTGGTGACACAGGAAACGCTCAAAACATAGACAGTAGGAAGACTCAGCCTTCCTGTTCTTAAGTCGGCATTGTGTCTCTTATATTTAATTCCGATGCTATTTCTGTGTTTCATCGTCAATGGGAAGGTCCAAGGGATACAGTAAAGCTGCACAGGTGCATCGGAATGTAAAACTGGTGACACAGGAAGTGCTCAAATCATAGACCGTAAGAAGACTTAGTTTTCTTGTACTTAAGTCGTCATTGTGTCTCCTATATTTAATTCCGATGCAATTTCTGTGTTTCATCGTCACAGTGAAGATCCAAGGGATACAGTAAACCTGTAGAGGTGCATCAAAATGTAAATCTGATGACACAGGAAATGCTCGAAACGTAGACAGTAGGAAGACTCAGTCTTCCTGTACCTAAGTCGGCATTGTGGCTCCTATTTTTAATTCCTATGCAATTTCTGTGTTTCATCGTCAATGGGAAGGTCGAAGGGAAACAGTATACCTGCAGAGGTGCATCGGAATGTAAAACCGGTGACACAGGAAGCGCTCATAACATAGACCCTAAGAAGACTCAGTTTTCTTGTACTTAAGTCGGCATTGTGTCTTTTATATTTAATTCCGATGCAATTTCTGTGTTTCATCGTCACTGTGAAGGTCCAAGGGATACAGTATACCTGCAGAGGTGCATCGGAATGTAAAACTGGTGACACAGGAAGCGCTCATAACATAGACCCTTAGAAAACTCAGTTTTCTTGTACTTAAGTCGGCATTGTGTCTTTTATATTTAATTCCGATGCAATTTCTGTGTTTCATCGTCACTGTGAAGGTCCAAGGGATACAGGAAACCTGCAGAGGTGCATCGGAATGTAAAACTGGTGATACAGGACTCGCTCAAATCATAGACAGTAGGAAGACTCAGTCTTCCTTTACTTAAGTCGGCATGGTGTCTCTTATATTTTATTCCGATGCAATTTCTGAGCTTCATCGTCAATGGGAAGGTCAAAGGGAAACAGTATACCTGCAGAGGTGCATCGGAATGTAAAACAGGTGACACAGGAAACGCTCAAAACATAGACAGTAGGAAGACTCAATGTTTGTGTACTTAGGTCGGCATTGTGTCTCTTATATTTAGATCCGATGCAATTTCTGTGTTTCATCGTCAATGGGAAAATCCAAGGGATACAGTAAACCTGCAGAGGTGCATCGGAATGTAAAACTGGTGAAACAGGAAACGCTCAAAACATAGACAGTAGGAAGACTCAGCCTTCCTGTATTTAAAAAATGCTTCAAATGGCTCTGAGCACTATGGGACTCAACATCTTAGGTCATAAGTCCCCTAGAACTTAGAACTACTTAAACCTAACTAACCTAAGGACATCACACACACCCATGCCCGAGGCGGGATTCGAACCCGCGACCGTTGCAGTCCCGAGGCTCCGGACTGCAGCGCCAGAACCGCTAGACCACCGCGGCCGGCTCCTGTATTTAAGTCGGCATTGTGTCTCTTATATTTAATTCCGATGCTATTTCTGTGTTTCATCGTCAATGGGAAGGTCCAATGGATACAGTAAACCTGCAGAGGTGCATCGGAATGTAAAATTGGTGTCGCACGGAAACGCTCAAGACATAGGCAGTAGGAAGACTCAATCTTCCAGTACTTAAGTCGGCATTGTGTCTCATCTATTTAATTCCGATGAAATTTCTGTGTTTCATCGTCAATGGGAAGATCCAAGGGATACAGTAAACCTGCAGAGGTGCATCGGAATGTAAAACTGGTGACACAGGAAATGCTCAAAACATAGACAGTAGGAAGACTCAGCCTTCCTGTTCTTAAGTCTGCATTATGTCTCTTGTATTTAATTCCGATGCTATCTGTGTTTCATCGTCAATGGGAAGGTCCATTGGATACAGTAAACCTGCAGAGGTGCATCGGAATGTAAAATTGGTGACGCAGGAAACGCTCAAATCATAGGCAGTAGGAAGACTCAATCTTCCTGTACTTAAGTCGGCATTGTGTCTCTTATTTTTAATTCCGATGCAATTTCTGTGTTTCATCGTCAATGGGAAGGTCGAAGGGAAACAGTATACCTGCAGAGGTGCATCGGAATGTAAAACTGGTGACACAGTAAGCGCTCATAACATAGACCCTAAGAAGACTCAGTTTTCTTGTACTTAAGTCGGCATTGTGTCTTTTACATTTAATTCCGATGCAATTTCTGTGTTTCATCGTCACTGTGAAGGTCCAAGGGATACAGTATGCCTGCAGAGGTGCATCGAAATGTAAAACTGGTGACACAGGAAGCGCTCATAACATAGACCCTTAGAAAACTCAGTTTTCTTGTACTTAAGTCGCCATTGTGTCTTTTAATTTCGATGCAATTTCTGTGTTTCATCGTCACTGTGAAGGTCCAAGGGATACAGGAAACCTGCAGAGGTGCATCGGAATGTAAAACTGGTGATACAGGACTCGCTCAAATCATAGACAGTAGGAAGACTCAGTCTTCCTTTACTTAAGTCGGCATGGTGTCTCTTATATTTAATTCCGATGCAATTTCTGAGCTTCATCGCCAATGGAAAGGTCGAAGGGAAACAGTACACCTGCAGAGGTGCATCGGAATGTAAAACTGGTGACACAGGAAACGCTCAAAACATAGGCAGTAGGAAGACTCAGTCTTTCTGTACTTAAGTCGGCATTGTGTCTCTTATATTTAATTCCGATGCAATTTCTGTGTTTCATCGTCAATGGGAAGGTCCAAGGGATATAGTATGCCTGCAGAGGTGCATCGGAATGTAAAACTGGTGACACAGGAAGCGCTCATAACATACACCCTAAGAAGACTCAGTTTTCTTGTACTTAAGTCGGCATTGTGTCTTTTATATTTAATTCCGATGCAATTTCTGTGTTTCATCGTCACTGTGAGGGTCCAAGGGATACAGTAAACCTGCAGAGGTGCATCGGAATGTAAAACTGGTGATACAGGACACGCTCAAATCATAGAAAGTAGGAAACTCAGTCTTCCCTTACTTAAGTCGGCATGGTGTCTCTCATATTTAATTCCGATGCAATTTCTGAGCTTCATCGTCAATGGGAAGGTCGAAGGGAAACAGTATACCTGCAGAGGTGCATCGGAATGTAAAACTGGTGACAAGGGAAACGCTCAAAACATAGACAGTAGGATGACTCAGTCTTCCTGTACTTAAGTTGGCATTGTGTCTCTTATATTTATTTCCTATGCAATTTCTGAGCTTCATCGTCAATGGGATGGTCCTAGGAACACAGTAAACCTGCAGAGGTGCATCGGAATGTAAAACTGGTGACACTGGAAACGCTCAAAACATAGACCGTAAAAAGACTCAGTTTTCTTGTACTTAAGTCGGCGTTGTGTATCTTATATTTAATTCCGATGCTATTTCTGTGTTCCTCCTTCAATGGGAATGTCCAATGGATACAGTAAACCTGCAGAGGTGCATCGGAATGTAAAATTGGTGTCGCAGGAAATACTCAAATCATAGACCGTAGGAAGACTCTATCTTCCTTTACTTAAGTCGGCATTGTGTCTCTTATATTTAATTCCGATCCAATTTCTGTGTTTCATCGTCAATGGGAAGATCCAAGGGATACAGTAAACCTGCAGCGTTGCATCGGAATGTAAAACTGGTGACACAGGAAATGCTCAAAACATAGACAGTAGAAAGACTCATCCTTCCTGTACTTAAGTCGGCATTGTGTCTCTTATATTTAATTCCGATGCTATTTCTGTGTTTCATCGTCAATGGGAAGATACAATGGATACAGTAAACCTGCAGAGGTGGATCGGAATGTAAAACTGGTGACACAGGAAACGCTCAAAACATAGACAGTAGGAAAACTCAGACTTCCTGTACTTCAGTCAGCATTGTGTCTCTTATATGTAATTCCGATGCAATTTCTGTGTTTCATCGTCAATGGGAAGGTGCAAGGGATACAGTATGCCTGCCGAGGTGCATCGGAATGTAAAACTGGTGACACAGGAAGCGCTCATAACATACACCCTAAGAAGACTGAGTTTTCCTGTACTTAAGTCGGCATTGTGTTTCTTATATTTAATTTCGATGCCATTTCTGTGTTTCATCATCAATGGGAAGGTCCAATGGATACAGTAAACCTTCAGAGGTGCATCGGAATGTAAAACTGGTGACACAGGAAACGCTAAAAACATAGACCGTGAGAAGACTCAGTTTCCTTGTACTTATGTCGGCGTTGTGTCTCTTATATTTAATTCCGTTGCAATTTCTGAGCTTCATCGTCAATGGGAAGGTCGTAGGAACACAGTAAACCTGCAGAGGTGCATCGGAATGTAAAACTGGTGACAAGGGAAACGGTCAAAACATAGACCTTAAGAAGACTCCGTTTTTTTGTACTTTAGTCGGCATTGTGTCTCTTATACTTAATTCCGATGCTATTTCTGTGTTTCATCGTCAATGTGAAGATCCAATGGATACAGTAAACCTGCAGAGGTGGATCGGAATGTAAAACTGGTGACACAGGAAACGCTCAAAACATAGACAGTAGGAAAACTCAGACTTCCTGTACTTCAGTCATCATTGTGTCTCTTATATGTAATTCCGATGCAATTTCTGTGTTTCATCGTCAATGGGAAGGTGCAAGGGATACAGTATGCCTGCAGAGGTGCATCGGAATGTAAAACTGGTGACACAGGAAGCGCTCATAACATACACCCTAAGAAGACTGAGTTTTCCTGTACTTAAGTCGGCATTGTGTTTCTTATATTTAATTTCGATGCCATTTCTGTGTTTCATCGTCAATGGGAAGGTCCAATGGATACAGTAAACCTGCAGAGGTTCATAGGATTGTGAAACTGGTGACACAGGAAACGCTCAAAACATAGGCAGTAGGAAGACTCAGACTTCCTGTTCTTAAGTCAGCATTGTGTCTCTTATATTTAACTCCGATGCTATTTCTGTGTTTCATCGTCAATGGGAAGGTCCATTGGATACAGTAAACCTGCAGAGGTGCATCGGAATGTAAAATTGGTGACGCAGGAAACGCTCAAAACATAGGCAGTAGGAAGACTCAATCTTCCGGTACTTAAGTCGGCATTGTGTCTCTTCTATTTAATTCCGATGCAATTTCTGTGTTTCATCGTCAATGGGAAGATCCAAGGGATACAGGAAACCAGCAGAGGTGCATCGGATTGTAAAACTGGTTACACAGGAAATGCTCAAAGCATAGACAGTAGCAATACTCAGTCTTCCTGTACTTAAGTCGGCATTGTGTCTCTTATATTTAAATCCGATGCAATTTCTGTGTTTCGTCGTCAATGGGAAGGTCCAAGGGATACAGTAAACCTGCAGAGGTGCATAGGAATGTAAAATTGGTGACACAGGAAGCGGTCAAAACTTAGGCCCTAAGAAGACTCAGTTTTCTTGTACTGAAGTCGGCATTGTATCTTTTATATTTAATTTGATGCAATTTCTGTGTTTCATCGTCACTGTGAAGGTCCAAGGGAAACAGTAAACCTGCAGAGGTGCATCGGAATGTAAAACTGATGACACAGGAAACGCTCAAAACATAGACAGTAGGAAGACTCAGTCTTCCTGTACTTAAGTCACCATTGTGTCTCTTATATTTAATTCCGATGCAATTTCTGTGTTTCATCGTCACTGTGAATGTCCAAGGGATACAGTAAACCTTCAGAGGTGCATCGGAATGTAAAACTGGTGACACAGGAAACGCTCAAATCATAGACAGTAGGAAGACTCAGTCTTCCTGAACTTCAGTCGGCATTGTGTCGCTTGTATTTAATTCCGATGCCATTTCTGAGTTTCATCGCCAATGGGAAGGTCCAAGAGATACAGTAAACCTGCAGAGGTGCATCGGAATGTAAAACTGGTGACCCAGGACACGCCCAAGACATAGAGAGTAGGAAGACTCAGTCACCCTATACTTATGTCGGCATGGTGTCTCTTATATTTAATTCCGATGCAATTTCTGTGTTTCATCGTCAATGGGAAGGTCCAATGGATACAGTAAACCTGCAGAGGTGCATAGGAATGTAAAACTGGTGACACAGGAAACGCTCAAAACATAGACAATAGAAAGACACACTCTTCCTGTACTTAAGACGTCATTGTGTCTATTATATTTAATTCCGATGCAATTTCTGTGTTTCATCGCCAATGGGAAGGTCCAAGGGACACAGTAAACCTGCAGGGGTGCATCAAAATGTAAAACTGGTGACACTGGAAACGCTCAAAACATAGACCGTAAGAAGACTCAATTTTCTTGTACTTAAGTCGGCGTTGTGTCTCTTATATTTAATTCCGATGCTATTTCTGTGTTTCATCGTCAATGGGAAGATCCAAGGAATACAGTAAACCTGCAGATCTGCATCGGAATGTAAAACTTGTGGCACAGGAAACGCTCAAAACATAGACAGTAGGAAGACTCAGCCTTCCTGTTCTTAAGTCGGCATTGTGTCTCTTATATTTAATTCCGATGCTATTTCTGTGTTTCATTGTCAATGGGAAGGTCCAAGGGATACAGTAATGCTGCAGAGGTGCATCGGAATGTAAAACTGGTGACACAGGAAGTGCTCAAATCATAGAC
The DNA here is from genome assembly GCF_023898315.1 of Schistocerca nitens. Classification (NCBI taxonomy): domain Eukaryota; kingdom Metazoa; phylum Arthropoda; class Insecta; order Orthoptera; family Acrididae; genus Schistocerca; species Schistocerca nitens. The sequence goes on from NC_064619.1 coordinate 766,022,566, forward strand.
CGTAAGAAGCCTTAGTTTTCTTGTACTTAAGTCGGCATTGTGTCTCCTATATTTAATTCCGATGCAATTTCTGTGTTTCATCGTCAATGGGAAGATCCAAGGAATACAGTAAACCTGCAGATCTGCATCGGAATGTAAAACTGGTGGCACAGGAAACGCTCAAAACATAGACAGTAGGAAGACTCAGCCTTCCTGTTCTTAAGTCGGCATTGTGTCTCTTATATTTAATTCCGATGCAATTTCTGTGTTTCATCGTCAATGGGAAGGTCCAATTGATACAGTAAACCTGCAGAGGTGCATAGGAATGTAAAATTGGTGACACAGGAAGCGGTCAAAGCTTAGGCCCTAAGAAGACTCAGTTTTCCTGTACTGAAGTCGGCATTGTATCTTTTATATTTAATTTGATGCAATTTCTGTGTTTCATCGTCACTGTGAAGGTCCAATAGATACAGTAAACCTGCAGAGGTGCATCGGAATGTAAAACTGATGACACAGGAAACGCTCAAAACATAGACAGTAGGAAGATTCAGTCTTCCTGTACTTAAGTCACCATTGTGTCTCTTATATTTAATTCCGATGCAATTTCTGTGTTTCATCGTCACTGTGAATGTCCAAAGGATACAGTAAACCTTCAGAGGTGCATCGGAATGTAAAACTGGTGACACAGGAAACGCTCAAAACATAGACAGTAGGAAGACTCAGTCTTCCTGTACTTCAGTCGGCATTGTGTCTCTTATATTTAATTCCGATGCCATTTCTGAGTTTCATCGCCAATGGGAAGGTCCAAGGGAAACAGTAAACCTGCAGAGGTGCATCGGAATGTAAAACTGGTGACCCAGGACACGCCCAAAACATAGACAGTAGGAAGATTCACTCTCCCTATACATAAGTCGGCATGGTGTCTCTTATATTTAATTCCGATGCAATTTCTGTCTTTCATCGTCAATGGGAAGGTCCAATGGATACAGTAAACCTGCAGAGGTGCATCGGAATGTAAAACTGGTGACACAGGAAACGCTCAAACATAGACAATAGAAAGACACACTCTTCCTGTACTTAAGACGCCATTGTGTCTCTTATATTTAATTCCGATGCAATTTCTGTGTTTCATCGCCAATGGGAAGGTCCAAGGGACACAGTAAACCTGCAGGGGTGCATCAAAATGTAAAACTGGTGACACTGGAAACGCTCAAAACATAGACCGTAAGAAGACTCAATTTTCTTGTACTTAAGTCGGCGTTGTGTCTCTTATATTTAATTCCGATGCTATTTCTGTGTTTCATCGTCAATGGGAAGATCCAAGGGATACAGTAAACCTGCAGATCTGCATCGGAATGTAAAACTGGTGACACAGGAAACGCTCAAAACATAGACAGTAGGAAGACTCAGCCTTCCTGTTCTTAAGTCGGCATTGTGTCTCTTATATTTAATTCCGATGCTATTTCTGTGTTTCATTGTCAATGGGAAGGTCCAAGGGATACAGTAAACCTTTAGAGGTGCATCGGAATGTAAAACTGGTGACACAGGAAACGCTCAAAACATAGACAGTAGGAAGACTCAGTCTTTCTGTACTTAAGTCGGCATTGTGTCTTTTATATTTAATTCCGATGCAATTTCTGTGTTTCATCGTCACTGTGAATGTCCAAGGGATACAGTAAACCTTCAGAGGTGCATCGGAATGTAAAACTGGTGACACAGGAAACGCTCAAAACATAGACAGTAGGAGGACTCAGTCTTCCTGTACTTCAGTCGGCATTGTGTCTCTTATATTTAATTCCGATGCCATTTCTGAGTTTCATCACCAATGGGAAGGTCCAAGAGATACAGTAAACCTGCAGAGGTGCATCGGAATGTAAAACTGGTGACACAGGAAGTGCTCAAATCTTAGACCGTAAGAAGACTTAGTTTTCTTGTACTTAAGTCGGCATTGTGTCTCCTATATTTAATTCCGATGCAATTTCTGTGTTTCATCGTCACTGTGAAGATCCAAGGGATACAGTAAACCTGTTGAGGTGCATCAAAATGTAAATCTGATGACACAGGAAATGCTCAAAACGTAGACAGTAGGAAGACTCAGTCTTCCTGTACCTAAGTCGGCATTGTGTCTCTTATATTTAATTCCGATGCAATTTCTGTGTTTCATCGTCAACGGGAAGGTCCAAGGGACAGAGTAAACCTTCAGAGGTGCATCGGAATGTAAAACTGGTGACACTGGAAACGCTCAAAACATAGACCGTAAGAAGACTCAATTTTCTTGTACTTAAGTCGGCGTTGTGTCTCTTATATTTAATTCCGATGCTATTTCTGTGTTTCATCGTCAATGGGAAGATCCAAGGGATACAGTAAACCTGCAGATCTGCATCGGAATGTAAAACTGGTGACACAGGAAACGCTCAAAACATAGACAGTAGGAAGACTCAGTCATCCTGTACCTAAGTCGGCATTGTGTCTCTTATACTTAATTCCGATGTAATTTCTGTGTTTCGTCGTCAACGGGAAAGTCCAAGGGATACAGTAAACCTGCAAAGGTGCATTGGAATGTAAAACTGGTGACACAGGAAACGCTCAAAACATAGACAGTAGGAAGACTCAGTCTTTCTGTACTTAAGTCGGCATTGTGTCTTTTATATTTAATTCCGATGCAATTTCTGTGTTTCATCGTCACTGTGAATGTCCAAGGGATACAGTAAACCTTCAGAGGTGCATCGGAATGTAAAACTGGTGACACAGGAAACGCTCAAAACATAGACAGTAGGAGGACTCAGTCTTCCTGTGCTTCAGTCGGCATTGTGTCTCTTATATTTAATTCCGATGCCATTTCTGAGTTTCATCACCAATGGGAAGGTCCAAGAGATACAGTAAACCTGCAGAGGTGCATCGGAATGTAAAACTGGTGACCCAGGACACGCCCAAAACGTAGACAGTAGGAAGACTCAGTCTCCCTATACTTAAGTCGGCATGGTGTCTCTTATATTTAATTCCGATGCAATTTCTGTGTTTCATCGTCAATGGGAAGGTCCAATGGATACAGTAAACCTGCAGAGGTGCATAGGAATGTAAAATTGGTGACACAGGAACCGGTAAAAAGCTTAGGCCCTAAGAAGACTCAGTTTTCTTGTACTGAAGTCGGCATTGTATCTTTTATATTTAATTTGATGCAATTTCTGTGTTTCATCGTCACTGTGAAGGTCCAAGGGATACAGTAAACCTGCAGAGGTGCATCGGAATGTAAAACTGGTGACCCAGGACACGCCCAAAACATAGACAGTAGGAAGATTCAGTCTCCCTATACTTAAGTCGGCATGGTGTCTCTTATATTTGATTCCGATGCAATTTCTGTCTTTCATCGTCAATGGGAAGGTCCAATGGATACAGTAAACCTGCAGAGGTGCATCGGAATGTAAAACTGGTGACACAGGAAACGCTCAAAACATAGACAATAGAAAGACACACTCTTCCTGTACTTAAGACGTCATTGTGTCTCTTATATTTAATTCCGATGCAATTTCTGTGTTTCATCGCCAATGGGAAGGTCCAAGGGATTCAGTAAACCTGCAGGGGTGCATCAAAATGTAAAACTGGTGACACTGGAAACGCTCAAAACATAGACCGTAAGAAGACTCGATTTTCTTGTACTTAAGTCGGCGTTGTGTCTTTTATATTTAATTCCGATGCTATTTCTGTGTTTCATCGTCAATGGGAAGATCCAAGGGATACAGTAAACCTGCAGATCTGAATCGGAATGTATAACTGGTGACACAGGAAACGCTCAAAACATAGACAGTAGGAAGACTCAGCCTTCCTGTTCTTAAGTCGGCATTGTGTCTCTTATATTTAATTCCGATGCTATTTCTGTGTTTCATTGTCAATGGGAAGGTCCAAGGGATACAGTAAAGCTGCAGAGGTGCATCGGAATGTACAACTGGTGACACAGGAAGTGCTCAAATCTTAGACCGTAAGAAGACTTAGTTTTCTTGTACTTAAGTCGGCATTGTGTCTCCTATATTTAATTCCGATGCAATTTCTGTGTTTCATCGTCACTGTGAAGATCCAAGGGATACAGTAAACCTGTTGAGGTGCATCAAAATGTAAATCTGATGACACAGGAAATGCTCAAAACGTAGACAGTAGGAAGACTCAGTCTTCCTGTACCTAAGTCGGCATTGTGTCTCTTATATTTAATTCCGATGCAATTTCTGTGTTTCATCGTCAACGGGAAGGTCCAAGGGATACAGTGAACCTGCAGAGGTGTCTTGGAATGTAAAACTGGTGACAAAGGAAACGCTCAAATCATACACCGTAAGATGACTCATTTTTCTTGTACTTAAGTCGGCGTTGTATCTCTTATATTTAATTCCGATGCAATTTCTGTGTTTCATCGTCAATGGGAAGGTCCAATGGATACAGTAAACCTGCAGAGGTGCATCGGAATGTAAAACTGGTGACACAGGAAACGCACAAAATATAGACAATAGAAAGACAGACTCTTCCTGTTCTTAGTCGACATTGTGTCTCTTATATTTAATTCCGATGCAATGTCTGTGTTTCATCGTCACTGTGAAGGTCCAATGGACACAGAAAGCCTGCAGAGGTGCATCGGAATGTAAAACTGGTGACACAGGAAACGCTCAAAACATAGACAGTAGGAAGGCTCAGTCTTCCTGTAATATGTCGGCAGCATTGTGTCTCTTATATTTAATTCCGATGCAATTTCTGTGTTTCATCGTCAATGGGAAGGTCCAATGGATACAGTAAACCTGCAGAGGTGCATAGGAATGTAAAATTGGTGACACAGGAACCGGTAAAAAGCTTAGGCCCTAAGAAGACTCAGTTTTCTTGTACTGAAGTCGGCATTGTATCTTTTATATTTAATTTGATGCAATTTCTGTGTTTCATCGTCACTGTGAAGGTCCAAGGGATACAGTAAACCTGCAGAGGTGCATCGGAATGTAAAACTGGTGACCCAGGACACGCCCAAAACATAGACAGTAGGAAGATTCAGTCTCCCTATACTTAAGTCGGCATGGTGTCTCTTATATTTGATTCCGATGCAATTTCTGTCTTTCATCGTCAATGGGAAGGTCCAATGGATACAGTAAACCTGCAGAGGTGCATCGGAATGTAAAACTGGTGACACAGGAAACGCTCAAAACATAGACAATAGAAAGACACACTCTTCCTGTACTTAAGACGTCATTGTGTCTCTTATATTTAATTCCGATGCAATTTCTGTGTTTCATCGCCAATGGGAAGGTCCAAGGGATTCAGTAAACCTGCAGGGGTGCATCAAAATGTAAAACTGGTGACACTGGAAACGCTCAAGACATAGACCGTAAGAAGACTCGATTTTCTTGTACTTAAGTCGGCGTTGTGTCTTTTATATTTAATTCCGATGCTATTTCTGTGTTTCATCGTCAATGGGAAGATCCAAGGGATACAGTAAACCTGCAGATCTGCATCGGAATGTATAACTGGTGACACAGGAAACGCTCAAAACATAGACAGTAGGAAGACTCAGCCTTCCTGTTCTTAAGTCGGCATTGTGTCTCTTATATTTAATTCCGATGCTATTTCTGTGTTTCATTGTCAATGGGAAGGTCCAAGGGATACAGTAAAGCTGCAGAGGTGCATCGGAATGTACAACTGGTGACACAGGAAGTGCTCAAATCTTAGACCGTAAGAAGACTTAGTTTTCTTGTACTTAAGTCGGCATTGTGTCTCCTATATTTAATTCCGATGCAATTTCTGTGTTTCATCGTCACTGTGAAGATCCAAGGGATACAGTAAACCTGTTGAGGTGCATCAAAATGTAAATCTGATGACACAGGAAATGCTCAAAACGTAGACAGTAGGAAGACTCAGTCTTCCTGTACCTAAGTCGGCATTGTGTCTCTTATATTTAATTCCGATGCAATTTCTGTGTTTCATCGTCAACGGGAAGGTCCAAGGGATACAGTGAACCTGCAGAGGTGTCTTGGAATGTAAAACTGGTGACAAAGGAAACGCTCAAATCATACACCGTAAGATGACTCATTTTTCTTGTACTTAAGTCGGCGTTGTATCTCTTATATTTAATTCCGATGCAATTTCTGTGTTTCATCGTCAATGGGAAGGTCCAATGGATACAGTAAACCTGCAGAGGTGCATCGGAATGTAAAACTGGTGACACAGGAAACGCACAAAATATAGACAATAGAAAGACAGACTCTTCCTGTTCTTAGTCGACATTGTGTCTCTTATATTTAATTCCGATGCAATGTCTGTGTTTCATCGTCACTGTGAAGGTCCAATGGACACAGAAAGCCTGCAGAGGTGCATCGGAATGTAAAACTGGTGACACAGGAAACGCTCAAAACATAGACAGTAGGAAGGCTCAGTCTTCCTGTAATATGTCGGCAGCATTGTGTCTCTTATATTTAATTCCGATGCAATTTCTGTGTTTCATCGTCACTGTGAAAGTCCAAGGGATACAGTAAACCTGCAGAGGTTTATCGGAATGTGAAACTGGTGACCCAGGAAACGCTCAAAACATAGACAGTAGGAAGATTCAATGTTTCTGTACTTAAGTCGGCATTGTGTCTCTTATATTTAGATCCGATGCAACTTCTGTGTTTCATTGTCTTGGGAAGATCTAAGGGATACAGTAAACCTGCTGAGGCGCATAGCAATGTAAAACTGGTGACACAGGAAACGCTCAAAACATAGACAGTAGGAAGACTCAGCCTTCCTGTTCTTAAGTCGTTATTGTGTCTCTTATATATAATTCCGATGCAATTTCTGTGTTTCATCGTCAATGGGAAGGTCCAAGGGATACAGTATGCCTGCAGAGGTGCATCGGAATGTAAAACTGGTGACACAGGAAGCGCTCATAACATAGACCCTTAGAAAACTCAGTTTTCTTGTACTTAAGTCGGCATTGTGACTTTTATATTTAATTCCGATGCTATTTCTGTGTTTCATCGTCACTGTGAAGGTCCAAGGGATACAGGAAACCTGCAGAGGTGCATAGGAATGTAAAACTGGTGATACAGGACTCGCTCAAATTATAGACAGTAGGAAGACTCAGTCTTCCTTTACTTAAGTCGGCATGGTGTCTCTCATATTTAATTCCGATGCAATTTCTAAGCTTCATCGTCAATGGGAAGGTCGAAGGGAAACAGTATACCTGCAGAGGTGCATCGGAATGTAAAACTGGTGACAAGGGAACGCTCAATACATAGACAGTAGGGAGACTCAGTCTTCCTGTACTTAAGTCGGCATTCTGTCTCTTATACTTATTTCCGATGCAATTTCTGAGCTTCATCGTCAATGGGAAGGTCCTAGGAACACAGTAAACCTGCAGAGGTGCATCGGAATGTAAAACTGGTGACACGGGAAACGCTCAAAACATAAACCTTAAGAAGACTCAGTTTTCTTGTACTTAAGTCGGCATTGTGTCTCTTATATTTAATTCTGATGCAATATCTGTGTTTCATCGTCACTGTGAAAGTCCAAGGGATACAGTAAACCTGCAGAGGTTCATCGGAATGTGAAACTGGTGACACAGGAAATGCTCAAAACATAGACAGTAGGAAGACTCAGCCTTCCTGTTCTTAAGTCGGCATTGTGTCTCTTACATTTAATTCCGATGCTATTTCTGTGTTTCATCGTCAATGGGAAGGTCCGATGTATACAGTATAACTGCAGAGGTGCATCGGAATGTAAAACTGGCGACACAGGAAACGATCAAAACGTAGACAGTAGGAATACTCAGTCTTCCTGTACTTAAGTCGGCATTGTGTCTCTTATATTTAAATCCGATGCCATTTCTGTGTTTCGTCGTCAATGGGAAGGTCCAAGGGATACAGTAAACCTGCAGAGGTGCATCGGAATATAAAACTGGTGACACAGGAAGCGGTCAAATCATAGGCAGTAAGAAGACTCAGTTTTCTTGTACTGAAGTCGGCATTGCGTCTCTTATATTTAATTTGATGCAATTTCTGTGTTTCATCGTCACTGTGAAGGTCCAAGGGATAGAGTAAACCTGCAGAGGTGCATCAAAATGTAAAACTGATGACACAGGGAACGCTCATAACATAGACAGTAGGAAGACTCAGTCTTCCTGTACCTAAGTCGGCATTGTGTCTCTTATACTTAATTCCGATGCAATTTCTGTGTTTCGTCGTCAACGGGAAAGTCCAAGGGATACAGTAAACCTGCAAAGGTGCATTGGAATGTAAAACTGGTGACACTGGAAACGCTCAAAACATAGATAGTAGGAAGACTCAGTCTTTCTGTACTTAAGTCGGCATTGTGTCTCGTATATTTAATTCCGATGCAATTTCTTTGTTTCATCGTCAATGGGAAGGTCCAAGGGATACAGTATGCCTGCAGAGGTGCATCGGAATGTAAAACTGGTGACACAGGAAGCGCTCATAACATAGACCCTAAGAAGACTCAGTTTTCTTGTACTTAAGTCGGCATTGTGTTTTTATATTTAATTCTGATGCAATTTCTGTGTTTCATCGTCACTGTGAAGGTCCAAGGGATAGTGTAAACCTGCAGAGGTGCATCGGAATGTAAAACTGGTGATACAGGACACGCTCAAATCATAGACAGTAGGAAGACTCAGTCTTCCTTTACTTAAGTCGGCATGGTGTCTCTTATATTTAATTCCGATGCAATTTCTGAGCTTCATCGTCAATGGGAAGGTCGAAGGGAAACAGTATACCTGCAGAGGTGCATCGGAATGTAAAACTGGTGACACGGGAAACGCTCAAAACATAGACCTTAAGAAGACTCAGTTTTGTTGTACTTAAGTCGGCATTGTGTCTCTTATATTTAATTCCGATGCTATTTCTGTGTTTCATCGTCACTGTGAAAGTCCAAGGGATACAGTAAAACTGCAGAGGTGCATGGGAATGTAAAGCTGGTGACAAAGGAAACGATCAAAATATAGACAGTAGGAAGACTCAGCCTTCCTGTTCTTAAGTCGGCATTGTGTCTCGTATATTTAATTCCGATGCAATTTCTTTGTTTCATCGTCAATGGGAAGGTCCAAGGGATACAGTATGCCTGCAGAGGTGCATCGGAATGTAAAACTGGTGATACAGGACACGCTCAAAACATAGACAGTAGGAAGACTCAGTCTTTCTGTACCTAAGTCGGCATTGTGTCTCTTATATTTAGTTCCGATGCAACTTCTGTGTTACATTGTCAATGGGAAGATCCAAGGGATACAGTAAACCTGCAGAGGCGCATCGGAATGTGAAACTGGTGACACAGGAAACGCTCAAAACATAGACAGTAGGAAGACTCAGCCTTCCTGTCCTTAAGTCGTTATTGTGTCTCTTATATTTAATTCCGATGCTATTTCTGTGTTTCATCGTCAATGGGAAGGTCCAATGGATACCGTAAAACTGCAGAGGTGCATCGGAATGTAAAACTGGTGACACAGGAAACGATCAAAACATAGACAGTAGGAATACTCAGTCTTCCTATACTTATGTCGGCATTGTGTCTCTTATATTTAAATCCGATGCAATTTCTGTGTTTCGTCGTCAATGGGAAGGTCCAAGGGATACAGTAAACCTGCAGAGGTGCATCGGAATATAAAACTGGTGACACAGGAAGCGGTCAAATCATAGGGCCTGAGAAGACTCAGTTTTCTTGTACTGAAGTCGGCATTGTGTCCCTTATATTTAATTTGATGCAATTTCTGTGTTTCATCGTCACTGTGAAGGTCCAAGGGATACAGTAAACCTGCAGAGGTGCATAAAAATGTAAAACTGATGACACAGGGAACGCTCATAACACAGACAGTAGGAAGACTCAGTCTTCCTGTACCTTAGTCGGCATTGTGTCTCTTATATTTAATTACGATGCAATTTCTGTGTTTCATCGTCAATGGGAAGGTCCAAGGGATACACTATGCCTGCAGAGGTGCATCGGAATGTAAAACTGGTGACACAGGAAGCGCTCATATCATAGACCCTAAAAAGACTCAGTTTTCTTGTACTTAAGTCGGCATTGTGTCTTTTATACTTAAATCCGATGCAATTTCTGTGTTTCATCGTCACTGTGAAGGTCCTAGGGATACAGTAAACCTGCAGAGGTGCATCGGAGTGTAAAACTGGTGACACAGGAAACGCTCAAAACATAGACAGTAGGAAGACTCAGTCTTCCTGTACTTAAGTCATCATTGTGTCTCTTATATTTAATTCCGATGCAATTTCTGTGTTTCATCGTCACTGTGAAGGTTCAAGGGATACAGTAAACGTGCAGAGGTGCATCGGAATGTAAAACTGGTGACACAGGAAACGCTCAAAACATAGACAGTAGAAAGACTCAGTCTTCCTGTACTTCAGTCTGCATTGTGTCTCTTGTATTTAATTACGATGCCATTTCTGTGTTTCATCGCCAATGGGAAGGTCCAAGGGATACAGTAAATCTGCAGAGGTGCATCGGAATGTAAAACTGGTGACACGGGAAACGCTCAAAACATAGACTGAAGAAGACTCAGTTTTCTTGTAGTTAAGTCGGCATTGTGTCCCTTATATTTAATTTGATGCAATTTCTGTGTTTCATCGTCACTGTGAAGGTCCAAGGGATACAGTAAACCTGCAGAGGTGCATCAAAATGTAAAACTGATGACACAGGGAACGCTCATAACATAGACAGTAGGAAAACTCAATCTTCCTGTACCTAAGTCGGCATTGTGTCTCTTATATTTAATTCCGATGCAATTTCTGTGTTTCATCGTCAATGGGAAGGTCCAAGGGATACAGTATGCCTGCAGAGGTGCATCGGAATGTAAAACTGGTGACACAGGAAGCGCTCATAACATAGACCCTAAGAAGACTCAGTTTTCTTCTACTTAAGTCGGCATTGTGCCTTTTATATTTAATTCCGATGCAATTTCTGTGTTTCATCGTCACTGTGAAGGTCCAAGGGATACAGTAAACCTGCAGAGGTGCATCGGAATGTAAAACTAGTGATACAGGACACGCACAAATCATAGACAGTAGGAACACTCAGTTTTCCTTTACTTAAGTCGGCATGGTGTCTCTTATATTTAATTCCGATGCAATTTCTGAGCTTCATCGTCAATGGGAAGGTCGAAGGGACACAGTATACCTGCAGAGGTGCATCGGAATGTAAAACTGGTGACAGGGGAAACGCTCAAAACATAGACAATAGGAAGACTCAGTCTTCCTGCACATAAGTCGGGATTTCTCTCTTATATTTATTTCCGATGCAATTTCTGAGCTTCATCGTCAATGGGAAGGTCCTAGGAACACAGTAAACCTGCAGAGGTGCATCGGAATGTAAAACTGGTGACACGGGAGACGCTCAAAACATAGACCTTAAGAAGACTCAGTTTTCTTGTACTTAAGTCGGCATTGTGTGTCTTATATTTAATTCCGATGCTATTTCTGTGTTTCATCGTCACTGTGAAAGTCCAAGGGATACAGTAAAACTGCAGAGGTGCATGGGAATGTAAAGCTGGTGACAAAGGAAACGATCAAAACGTAGACAGTAGGAATACACAGTCTTCCTGTACTTAAGTCGGCATTGTGTCTCTTATATTTAAATCCGATGCCATTTCTGTTTTTCGTCGTCAATGGGAAGGTCCAAGGGATACAGTAAACCTGCAGAGATGCATCGGAATGTAAAACTGGTGACACAGGAAATGCTCAAAACATAGACAGTAGGAAGACTCAGCCTTTCTGTTCTTAAGTCGGCATTGTGTCTCTTATATTTAATTCGATGCTATTTCTGTGTTTCATCGTCAATGGGTAGGTCCAATGGATACAGTAAAACTGCTGAGGTGCATCGGAATGTAAAACTGGTGACACAGGAAACGATCAAAACGTAGACAGTAGGAATACTTTGTCTTCCTGTACTTAAGTCGGCATTGTGTCTCTTATATTAAATTCCGATGCCATTTCTGTGTTTCGTCGTCAATGGGAAGGTCCAAGGGATACAGTAAACCTGCAGAGGTGCATCGGAATATAAAACTGGTGACACAGGAAGCGGTCAAATCATAGGCCCTAAGAACACTCAGTTTTCTTGTACTGAAGTCGGCATTGTGTCTCTTATATTTAATTTGATGCAATTTCTGTGTTTCATCGTCACTGTGAAGGTCCAAGGGATACAGTAAACCTGCAGAGGTGCATCAAAATGTAAAACTGATGACACAGGGAACGCTCATAACATAGACAGTAGGAAAACTCAATCTTCCTGTACCTAAGTCGGCATTGTGTCTCTTATATTTAATTCCGATGCAATTTCTGTGTTTCATCGTCAATGGGAAGGTCCAGGGGATACAGTATGCCTGCAGAGGTGCATCGGAATGTAAAACTGGTGACACAGCAAGCGCTCATAACATAGACCCTAAGAAGACTCAGTTTTCATGTACTTAAGTCGGCATTGTGTCTTTTATATTTAATTCCGATGCCATTTCTGTGTTTCGTCGTCAATGGGAAGGTCTAAGGGATACAGTAAACCTGCAGAGGTTCATCGGAATGTGAAACTGGTGACCCAGGAAACGCTCAAAACATACACAGTAGGAAGACTCAATGTTTCTGTAATTAAGTCGGCATTGTGTCTCTTATATTTAGTTCCGATGCAACTTCTGTGTTTCATCGTCAATGGGAAGATCCAAGGGATACAGTAAACCTGCAGAGGTGCATCGGAATGTAAAACTGGTGACACAGGAAACGCTCAAAACATAGACAGTAGGAAGACTCAGCCTTCCTGTTCTTAAGTCGATATTGTGTCTCTTATATTTCATTCCGATGCTATTTCTGTGTTTCATCGTCAATGGGAAGGTCCAATGGATACAGTAAAACTGCAGAGGTAGCCGGCCGAAGTGGCCGTGCGGTTAAAGGCGCTGCAGTCTGGAACCGCAAGACCGCTACGGTCGCAGGTTCGAATCCTGCCTCGGGCATGGATGTTTGTGATGTCCTTAGGTTAGTTAGGTTTAACTAGTTCTAAGTTCTAGGGGACTAATGACCTCAGCAGTTGAGTCCCATAGTGCTCAGAGCCATTTGAACCATTTTTGAAACTGCAGAGGTGCATCGGAATGTAAAACTGGTGACAAGGGAAACACTCAAAACATAGACAGTAGGAAGACACAGTCTTTCTACACTTAAGTCGGCATTGTGTCTCTTACATTTAATTCCTATGAAATTTCAATGTTTCATCGCCAATGGGAAGGTCCAAGGGATACAGTAACCCTATAGAGGTGCATCGGAATGTAAAACTGGTGACACAGGAAGCGCTCATAACATAGACCCTAAGAAGACTCAGTTTTCTTGTACTTAAGTCGGCATTGTGTCTTTTATATTTAATTCCGATGCAACTTCTGTGTTTCATCGTCACTGTGAAGGTACAAGGGATACAGGAAACCTGCAGAGGTGCATCGGAATGTAAAACTGGTGATACAGGACTCGCTAAAATCATAGACAGTAAGAAGACTCAGTCTTCCTTCACTTAAGTCGGCATGGTGTCTCTTATATTTAATTCCGATGCAATTTCTGAGCTTCATCGTCAATGGGAAGGTCGAAGGGAAACAGTATACCTGCAGAGGTGCATCGGAATGTAAAACTGGTGACAAGGGAAACGCTCAAAACATAGACAGTATGGAGACTCAGTCTTCCTGTACTTAAGTCGGCATTGTGTCTCTTATACTTATTTCCGATGCTATTTCTGAGCTTCATCGTCAATGGGAAGTTCCTAGGAACACAGTAAACCTGCAGAGGTGCATCGGAATGTAAAACTGGTGAAACAGGAATCGCTCAAAACATAGACAGTAGGAAGACTCAGCCTTCCTGTATTTAAGTCGGCATTGTGTCTCTTATATTTAATTCCGATGGAATTTCTGTGTTTCATCGTCAATGGGAAGATCCAAGGGATACAGTAAACCTGCAGAGGTGCATCGTAATGTAAAACTGGTGACACAGGAAATGCTTAAAACGTAGACAGTAGGAAGACTCAGCCTTCCTGTTCTTAAGTCGGCATTGTGTCTCTTATATTTAATTCCGATGCTATTTCAGTGCTTCATCGTCAATGGGAAAGTCCAATGGATACCGAAAACTGCAGAGGTGCATCGGAATGTAAAACTGGTGACACAGGAAACGATCAAAACGTAGACAGTAGGAATACTCAGTCTTCCTGTACTTAAGTCGGCATTGTGTCTCTTATATTTAAATCCGATGCCATTTCTGTGTTTCGTCGTCAATGGGAATGTCCAAGGGATACAGTAAACCTGCAGAGGTGCATCGGAATATAAAACTGGTGACTCAGGAAGCGGTCAAATCATAGGCCCTAAGAAGACTCAGTTTTCTTGTACTGAAGTCGGCATTGTGGCTCTTATATTTAATTTGATGCAATTTCTGTGTTTCATCGTCACTGTGAAGGTCCAAGGGATACAGTAAACCGGCAGAGGTGCATCGGAATGTAAAACTGGTGATACAGGACACGCTCAAATCATAGACAGTAGGAAGAGTCAGTGTTCCTTTACTTAAGTCGGCATAGTGTCTCTTATATTTAATTCCGATGCAATTTCTGAGCTTCATCGTCAATGGGAAGGTTGAAGGGAAACAGTATTCCTGCAGAGGTGCATCGGAATGTAAAACTGGTGACAAGGGAAACGCTCAAAACATAGACAGTAGGGAGAATCAGTCTTCCTGTACTTAAGTCGGCATTGTGTCTCTTATACTTATTTCCGATTCAATTTCTGAGCTTCATCGTCAATGGGAAGGTCCTAGGAACACAGTAAACCTGCAGAGGTGCATCGGAATGTAAAACTGGTGACACGGGAAACGCTCAAAACATAGACCTTAAGAAGACTCAGTTTTCTTGTACTTAAGTCGGCATTGTGTCTGTTATATTTAATTCTGATGCAATATCTGTGTTTCATCGTCACTGTGAAAGTCCAAGGGATACAGTAAACCTGCAGAGGTTCATCGGAAAGTGAAACTGGTGACACAGGAAACGCTCAAAACATAGACAGTAGGAAGACTCAATGTTTCTGTACTTAAGTCGGCATTGTGTCTCTGATATTTAGTTCCGATTCAATTTCTGTGTTTCATCGTCAATGGGAAGAACCAAGGATACAGTAAACCTGCAGAGGTGCATCGGAATGTAAAACTGGTGACACAGGAAACGATCAAAACGTAGACAGTAGGAATACTCAGTCTTCCTGTACTTAAGTCGGCATTGTGTCTCCTCTATTTAATTCCGATGGAATTTCTGTGTTTCATCGTCAATGGGAAGATCCAAGGGATACAGTATACCTGCAGAGGTGCATCGGAATGTAAAACTGGTGACTCAGGAAATGCTCAAAACATAGACAGTAGTAAGACTCAGCCTTCCTGTTCTTAAGTCGGCATTGTGTCTCTTATATTTAATTCCGATGCTATTTCTGTGTTTCATCGTCACTGTGAAAGTCCAAGGGATACAGTAAAACTGCAGAGGTGCATCGGAATTTAAAGCTGGTGACAAAGGAAACGATCAAAACGTAGACAGTAGGAATACTCAGTCTTCCTGTACTGAAGTCGGCATTGTGTCTCTTATATTTAAATCCGATGCCATTTCTGTGTTTCGTCGTCAATGGGAAGGTCCAAGGGATACAGTAAACCTGCAGAGGTGCATCGGAATATAAAACTGGTGACACAGGAAGCGGTCAAATCATAGGCCCTAAGAAGACTCAGTTTTCTTGTACTGAAGTCGGCATTGTGTCTCTTATATTTAATTTGATGCAATTTCTGTGTTTCATCGTCACTGTGAAGGTCCAAGGGATACAGTAAACCTGCAGATGTGCATCAAAAAATAAAACTGATGACACAGGGAACGCTCATAACACAGACAGTAGGAAGACTCAGTCTACCTGTACCTAAGTTGGCATTGTGTCTCTTATATTTAATTCCGATGCAATTTCTGTGTTTCATCGTCAATGGGAAGGTCCAAGGGATACAGTATGCCTGCAGAGGTGCATCGGAATGTAAAACTGGTTACACAGGAAGCGCTCATAACATAGACCCTAAGAAGACTCAGTTTTCTTGTACTTAAGTCGGCATTGTGTCTTTTATATTTAAATCCGATGCAATTTCTGTGTTTCATCGTCACTGTGAAGCTCCAAGGGATACAGTAAACCTGCAGAGGTGCATCGGAATGTAAAACTGGTGACACAGGAAACGCTCAAAACATAGACAGTAGGAAGACTCAGTCTTCCTGTACTTATGTCATCATTGTGTCTCTTATATTTAATTCCGATGCAATTTCTGTGTTTCATCGTCACTGTGAAGGTTCAAGGGATACAGTAAACGTTCAGAGGTGCATCGGAATGTAAAACTGGTGACACAGGAAACGCTCAAAACATAGACAGTAGGAAGACTCAGTCTTCCTGTACTTCTGTCAGCATTGTGTCTCTTATATTTAATTCCGATGCCATTTCTGAGTTTCATCGCCAATGGGAAGGTCCAAGGGATACAGTAAACCTGCAGACGTGCATCGGAATGTAAAACTAGTGATACAGGACACGCTCAAATCGTAGACAGTAGGAAGACTTAGTCTTCCTTTACTTAAGTCGGCATGGTGTCTCTTATATTTAATTCCAATGCAATTTCTGAGCTTCATCGTCAATGGGAAGGTCGAAGGGAAACAGTACACCTGCAGAGGTGCATCGGAATGTAAAACTGGTGACAGGGGAAACGCTCAAAACATAGACCTTAAGAAGACTCAGTTTTCTTGTACTTAAGTCGGGATTGTGTCTCTTATATTTATTTCCGATGCAACTTCTGTGTTTCACCGTCAATGGGAAGATCCAAGGGATACAGTAAACCTGCAGAGGTGCATCGGAATCTAAAACTGGTGACACAGGAAACGCTCAAAACATAGACAGTAGGAAGACTCAGCCTTCCTGTTCTTAAGTCGTTATTGTGTCTCTTATATTTAATTCCGATTCTATTTCTGTGTTTCATCGTCAATGGGAAGGCCCAATGGATACAGTAAAACTGCAGAGGTGCATCGGAATTTAAACTGGTGACACAGGAAACGATCAAAACATAGACAGTAGGAAGACTCAGTCTTCCTTTACTTAAGTGATCATTGTGTCTTTTATATTTAATTCCGATGCAATTTCTGTGTTTCATCGTCACTGTGAAGGTTCAAGGGATACAGTAAACGTGCAGAGGTGCATCGGAATGTAAAACTGGTGACAGAGGAAACGCTCAAAACATAGACAGTAGGAAGACTCAGTCTTCCTGTACTTCAGTCTGCATTGTGTCTCTTATATTTAATTCCGATGCCATTTCTGTGTTTCATCGTCAATGGGAAGGTCCAATGGATACAGTAAAACTGCAGAGGTGCATCGGAATGTAAAACTGGTGACACAGGAAACGGCCAAAACATAGACAGTAGGAATACTTAGTCTTCCTGTACTTAATCGGCATTGTGTCTCTTATATTTAAATCCGATGCAATTTCTGTGTTTCGTCGTCAATGGGAAGGTCCAAGGGATACAGTAAACCTGCAGAGGTGCATCGGAATGTAAAACTGGTGATACAGGACACGCTCAAATCATAGACAGTAGGAAGACTCAGTCTTCCTTTACTTAAGTCGGCATGGTGTCTCTTATATTTAATTCCGATGCAATTTCTCAGCTTCATCGTCAATGGGAAGGTCGAAGGTAAACAGTATACCTGCAGAGGTGCATCGGAATGTAAAACTGGTGACACGGGAAACGCTCAAAACATAGACTTTAAGAAGACTCAGTTTTCGTGTACTTAAATCGGCATTGTGTCTCTTATATTTAATTCTGATGCTATATCTGTGTTTCATCGTCACTGTGAAAGTCCAAGGGATACAGTAAACCTGCAGAAGTTCATCGGAATGTGAAACTTGTGACACAGGAAACGCTCAAAACATAGACAGTAGGAAGACTCAACGTTTCTGTACTTAAGTCGGCATTGTGTCTCTTATATTTAGTTCCGATGCAATTTCTGTGTTTCATCGTCAATGGGAAGATCCAAGGGATACAGTAAAACTGCAGAAGTGTATCGGAATATAAAACTGGTGACACAGGAAGCGGTCAAATCATAGGCCCTAAGAAGACTCAGTTTTCTTGTACTGAACTCGGCATTGGGTCTCTTATATTTAATTTGATGCAATTTCCGTGTTTCGTCGTCACTGTGAAGGCCAAGGGATACAGTATGCCTGCAGAGGTGCATCGGAATGTAAAACTGGTGACACAGGAAGCGCTCATAACATAGACCCTAAGAAGACTCAGTTCTCTTGTACTTAAATCGGCATTGTGTCTTTTATATTTAATTCCGATGCAATTTCTGTGTTTCATCGTCACTGCGAGGGTCCAAGGGATACAGTAAACCTGCAGAGGTGCATCGGAATGTAAAACTGGTGACACAGGAAACACTCGAAACATAGACGTTAGGAAGACTCAGTCTTCCTGTACTTAAGTCATCATTGTGTCTCTTATATTTAATTCCGATGCAATTTCTGTGTTTCATCGTCAATGGGAAGATCCAAGGGATACAGTAAACCTGCAAAGGTGCATTGGAATGTAAAACTGGTGACACTGGAAACGATCAAAACATAGACAGTAGGAAGATCCAGTCTTTCTGTACTTAAGTCGGATTGTGTCTCTTATATTTAATTCCGATGCAATTTCTGTGTTTCATCGTCAATGGGAAGGTCCAAGGGATACAGTATGTCTGCAGAGGTGCATCGGAATGTAAAACTGGTGACACAGGAAGCGCTCATAACAAAGACCCTAAGAAGACTCAGTTTTCTTGTACTTAAGTCGGCATTGTGTCTTTTATATTTAATTCCGATGCAATTTCTGTGTTTCATCGTCACTGTGAAGGTCCAAGGGCTACAGTAAACCGGCAGAGGTGCATCGGAATGTGAAACTGGTGATACAGGACACGCTCAAATCATAGACAGTAGGAAGACTCAGTCTTCCTTTACTTATGTCGGCATGGTGTCTCTTATATTTAATTCCGATGCAATTTCTGAGCTTCATCGTCAATGGGAAGGTCCTAGGAACACAGTAAACCTGCAGAGTTGCATCGGAATGTAAAACTGGTGACACGGGAAACGCTCAAAACATAGACCTTAAGAAGACTCAGTTCTCTTGTACTTAAGTCGGCGTTGTGTCTCTTATATTTAATTCCGATGCAATATCTGTGTTTCATCGTCACTGTGAAAGTCCAAGGGATACAGTATACCTGCAGAGGCTCATCGGAATGTGAAACTGGTGACCCAGGAAACGCTCAAAACATAGACAGTAGGAAGACTCAATGTTTCTGTACTTAAGTCGGCATTGTGTCTCTTATATTTAGTTCCGATGCAATTTCTGTGTTTCGTCGTCAATGGGAAGATGCAAGGGATACAGTAAACCTGCAGAGGTGCATCGGAATGTAAAACTGGTGACACAGGAAACGCTCAAAACATAGACAGTAGGAAGACTCAGCCTTCCTGTTCTTAAGTCGTTATTGTGTCTCTTATATTTAATTCCGATGCTATTTCTGTGTTTCATCGTCAATGGGAAGGTCCAATGGATACAGTAAACCTGAAGAGGTGCATCGGAATGTAAAATTGGTGACGCAGGAAACGCTCAAAGCATAGGCAGTAGGAAGACTCAATCTACCAGTACTTAAGTCGGCATTGTGTCTCTTCTATTTAATTCCGATGGAATTTCTGTGTTTCATCGTCAATGGGAAGATCCAAGGGATACAGTTAACCTGCAGCGGTGCATCGGAATGTAAAACTGGTGACACAGGAAATGCTCAAAACATAGACAGTAGGAAGAGTCAGCCTTCCTGTTCTTAAGTCGGCATTGTGTCTCTTATATTTAATTTCGATGCTATTTCTGTGTTTCATCGTCAATGGGAAGGTCCAATGGATACAGTAAAACTGCAGAGGTGCATCGGAATGTAAAACTGGTGACACAGGAAACGGCCAAAACATAGACAGTAGGAATACTTAGTCTTCCTGTACTTAAGTCGGCATTGTGTCTCTTATATTTAAATCCGATGCATTTTCTGTGTTTCGTCGTCAATGGGAAGGTCCAAGGGATACAGTAAACCTGCAGAGGTGCATTGGAATATAAAACTGGTGACACAGGAAGCGGTCAAATCATAGGCCCTAAGAAGACTCAGTTTTCTTGTACTGAAGTCGGCATTGTGTCTCTTATATTTAATTTGATGCAATTTCTGTGTTTCATCGTCACTGTGAAGGTCCAAGGGATACAGTAAACCTGCAGAGGTGCATCAAAATGTAAAACTGATGACACAGGGAACGCTCATAACATAGACAGTAGGAAGACTCAGTCTTCCTGTACCTAAGTCGGCATTGTGTCTCTTATATTTAATTCCGATGCAATTTCTGTGTTTCATCGTCAATGGGAAGGTCCAAGGGATACAGTATGCCTGCAGAGGTGCATCGGAATGTAAAACTGGTGACACAGGAAGTGCTCATATCATAGACCCTAAGAAGACTCAGTTTTCTTGTACTTAAGTCGGCATTGTGTCTTTTTTATTTAATTCCGATGCTATTTCTGCGTTTCATCGTCACTGTGAAGGTCCAAGGGATACAGTAAACCTGCAGAGGTGCATCGGAATGTAAAACTGGTGACATAGGAAACGCTCAAAACATAGACAGTAGGAAGACTCAGTCTTCCTGTACTTAAGTCATCATTGTGTCTCTTATATTTAATTCCGATGCAATTTCTGTGTTTCATCGTCACTGTGAAGGTTCAAGGGATACAGTAAACGTGCAGAGGTGCATCGGAATGTAAAACTGGTGACACAGGGAACGCTCTAAACATAGACAGTAGGAAGACTCAGTCTTCCTGTACTTCAGTCGGCATTGTGTCTCTTATACTTAATTCCGATGCCATTTCTATGTTTCATCGCCAATAGGAAGGTCCAAGGGATACAGTAAACCTGCAGAGATGCATCGAAATATAAAACCGGTGACACAGGAAGCGGTCAAATCATAGGCCCTAAGAAGACTCAGTATTCTTGTACTGAAGTCGGCATTGTGGCTCTTATATTTAATTTGATGCAATTTCTGTGTTTCATCGTCACTGTGAAGGTCCAAGGGATACAGTAAACCTGCAGAGGTGCATCAAAATGTAAAACTCATGACACAGGGAACGCTCGTAACATAGACAGTAGGAAAACTCAGTCTTCCTGTTCCTAAGTCGTCATTGTGTCTCTTATATTTAATTCCGATGCAATTTCTGTGTTTCGTCGTCAACGGGAAAGTCCAAGCGATACAGTAAACCTGCAAAGGTGCATTGGAATGTAAAACTGGTGACACAGGAAACGCTCAAAACATAGACCCTAAGAACACTCTGTTTTCTTGTACTTAAGTCGGCATTGTGTCTTTTATATTTAATTCCGATGCAATTTGTGTGTTTCATCGTCACTGTGAAGGTCGAAGGGATACAGTAAACCTGCAGAGGTGCATCGGAATGTAAAACTGGTGACACAGGGCACGCTCAAATCATAGACAGTAGGAAGACTCAGTCTTCCTTTACTTAAGTCCGCATGGTTTCTCTTATATTTAATTCCGATGCAATTTCTGAGCTTCATCGTCAATGGGAAGGACGGAGGGAAACAGGATACCTGCAGAGGTGGATCGGAATGTAAAACTGGTGACAAGGGAACGCTCAACACATAGACAGTAGGAAGAATCAGTCTTCCTGTACTTAAGTTGGCATTGTGTCTCTTATATTTAATTCCGATGCAATATCTGTGTTTCATCGTCACTGTGAAAGTCCAAGGGATACAGTAACCCTGCAGTGGTTCATCAGAATGTGAAACTGGTGACACAGGAAACGCTCAAAACATAGAGAGTAGGAAGACTCCATGTTTTTGTACTTAAGTCGTTATTGTGTCTCTTATATTTAGTTCCGATGCAATTTCTGTGTTTCATCGTCACTGTGAAGGTCCAAGGGATACAGTAAACCTGCAGAGGTGCATCAAAATGTAAAACTGATGACACAGGGAACGCTCATAACATAGACAGTAGGAAGACTCAGTCTTCCTGTATCTAAGTCGGCATTGTGTCTCTTATATTT
This sequence comes from Schistocerca nitens, assembly GCF_023898315.1. Taxonomy (NCBI): domain Eukaryota; kingdom Metazoa; phylum Arthropoda; class Insecta; order Orthoptera; family Acrididae; genus Schistocerca; species Schistocerca nitens. The sequence goes on from NC_064619.1 coordinate 766,044,658, forward strand.
AATTCCGATTCAATTTCTGTGTTTCATCGTCAATGGGAAGGTCCAAGGGATACAGTATGATTGCAGAGGTGCATCGGAATGTAAAACTGGTGACACAGGAAGCGCTCATAACATAGACCCTAAGAAGACTCAGTTTTCTTGTACTTAAGTCGGCATTGTGTCTTTTATATTTAATTCCGATGTAATTTCTGTGTTTCATCGTCGCTGTGAAGGTCCAAGGGATACAGTAAACCTGCAGAGGTGCATCGGAATGTAAAACTGGTGATACAGGACATGCTCAAATCATAGAATGTAGGAAGACTCAGTCTTCCTTTACTTATGTCGGCATGGTGTCTCTTATATTTATTTCCGATGCAATAACTGAGCTTCATCGTCAATGGGAAGGTCCTAGGAGCACAGTAAACTTGCAGAGGTGCATCGGAATGTAAAACTGGTGACACAGGAAATGCTCAAAACATAGACGGTAGGAAGACTCAGCCTTCCTGTTCTTAAGTCGGCATTGTGTCTCTTATATTTAATTTCGATGCTATTTCTGTGTTTCATCGCCAATGGGAAGGTCCAATGGATACAGTAAAACTGCAGAGGTGCATCGGAATGTAAAACTGGTGACACAGGAAACGGCCAAAACATAGACAGTAGGAATACTCAGTCTTCCTGTACTTAATTCGGCATTGTGTCTCTTATATTTATATCCGATGCAATTTCTGTGTTTCGTCGTCAATGGGAAGGTCCAAGGGATACAGTAAACCTGCAGAGGTGCATCGGAATATAAAACTGGTGACACAGGAAGCGGTCAAATCATAGGCCCTAAGAAGACTCAGTTTTCTTGTACTGAAGTCGGCAATGTGTCTTTTATATTTAATTTGATGCAATTTCTGAGTTTCATCGTCAATGGGAAGGTCCAAGGGATACAGTATGCCTGCAGAGGTGCATCGCAATGAAAAACTGGTGACACAGGAAGCGCTCATAACATAGACCCTAAGAAGACTCAGTTTTCTTGTACTTAAGTCGGCATTGTGTCTTTTTTATTTAATTCCGATGCTATTTCTGTGTTTCATCGTCAATGTGAAGGTCCAAGGGATACAGTACACCTGCAGATGTGCATCGGAATGTAAAACTGGTGACATAGGAAACGCTCAAAACATAGACAGTAGGAAGACTCAGTCTTCCTGTACTTAAGTCATCATTGTGTCTCTTATATTTAATTCCGATGCAATTTCTGTGTTTCATCGTCACTGTGAAGGTTCAAGGGTTACAGTAAACGTGCAGAAGTGCATCGGAATGTAAAACTGGTGACACAGGGAACGCTCAAAGCATAGACAGTAGGAAGACTCAGTCTTCCTGTACTTCAGTCGGCATTGTGTCTCTTATATTTAATTCCGATGCAATTTCTGTGTTTCATCGTCAATGGGAAGGTCCAAGGGATACAGTATGCCTGCAGAGGTGCATCGGAATGTAAAACTGGTGACACAGGAAGTGCTCATATCATAGACCCTAAGAAGACTCAGTTTTCTTGTACTTAAGTCGGCATTGTGTCTTTTTTATTTAATTCCGATGCTATTTCTGCGTTTCATCGTCACTGTGAAGGTCCAAGGGATACAGTAAACCTGCAGAGGTGCATCGGAATGTAAAACTGGTGACATAGGAAACGCTCAAAACATAGACAGTAGGAAGACTCAGTCTTCCTGTACTTAAGTCATCATTGTGTCTCTTATATTTAATTCCGATGCAATTTCTGTGTTTCATCGTCACTGTGAAGGTTCAAGGGATACAGTAAACGTGCAGAGGTGCATCGGAATGTAAAACTGGTGACACAGGGAACGCTCTAAACATAGACAGTAGGAAGACTCAGTCTTCCTGTACTTCAGTCGGCATTGTGTCTCTTATACTTAATTCCGATGCCATTTCTATGTTTCATCGCCAATAGGAAGGTCCAAGGGATACAGTAAACCTGCAGAGATGCATCGAAATATAAAACCGGTGACACAGGAAGCGGTCAAATCATAGGCCCTAAGAAGACTCAGTATTCTTGTACTGAAGTCGGCATTGTGGCTCTTATATTTAATTTGATGCAATTTCTGTGTTTCATCGTCACTGTGAAGGTCCAAGGGATACAGTAAACCTGCAGAGGTGCATCAAAATGTAAAACTCATGACACAGGGAACGCTCGTAACATAGACAGTAGGAAAACTCAGTCTTCCTGTTCCTAAGTCGTCATTGTGTCTCTTATATTTAATTCCGATGCAATTTCTGTGTTTCGTCGTCAACGGGAAACTCCAAGCGATACAGTAAACCTGCAAAGGTGCATTGGAATGTAAAACTGGTGACACAGGAAACGCTCAAAACATAGACCCTAAGAACACTCTGTTTTCTTGTACTTAAGTCGGCATTGTGTCTTTTATATTTAATTCCGATGCAATTTGTGTGTTTCATCGTCACTGTGAAGGTCGAAGGGATACAGTAAACCTGCAGAGGTGCATCGGAATGTAAAACTGGTGACACAGGGCACGCTCAAATCATAGACAGTAGGAAGACTCAGTCTTCCTTTACTTAAGTCCGCATGGTTTCTCTTATATTTAATTCCGATGCAATTTCTGAGCTTCATCGTCAATGGGAAGGACGGAGGGAAACAGGATACCTGCAGAGGTGGATCGGAATGTAAAACTGGTGACAAGGGAACGCTCAACACATAGACAGTAGGAAGAATCAGTCTTCCTGTACTTAGGTCGGCATTGTGTCTCTTATATTTAATTCCGATGCAATATCTGTGTTTCATCGTCACTGTGAAAGTCCAAGGGATAGAGTAACCCTGCAGTGGTTCATCAGAATGTGAAACTGGTGACACAGGAAGCGCTCAAAACATAGAGAGTAGGAAGACTCCATGTTTTTGTACTTAAGTCGTTATTGTGTCTCTTATATTTAGTTCCGATGCAATTTCTGTGTTTCATCGTCAATGTGAAGGTCCAAGGGATACAGTAAACCTGCAGAGGTGCATCAAAATGTAAAACTGATGACACAGGGAACGCTCATAACATAGACAGTAGGAAGACTCAGTCTTCCTGTATCTAAGTCGGCATTGTGTCTCTTATATTTAATTCCGATGCAATTTCTGTGTTTCATCGTCAATGGGAAGGTCCAAGGGATACAGTATGATTGCAGTGGTGCATCGGAATGTAAAACTGGTGACACAGGAAGCGCTCATAACATAGACCCTAAGAAGACTCAGTTTTCTTGTACTTAAGTCGGCATTGTGTCTTTTATATTTAATTCCGATGTAATTTCTGTGTTTCATCGTCGCTGTGAAGGTCCAAGGGATACAGTAAACCTGCAGAGGTGCATCGGAATGTAAAACTGGTGATACAGGACATGCTCAAATCATAGAATGTAGGAAGACTCAGTCTTCCTTTACTTATGTCGGCATGGTGTCTCTTATATTTATTTCCGATGCAATAACTGAGCTTCATCGTCAATGGGAAGGTCCTAGGAGCACAGTAAACTTGCAGAGGTGCATCGGAATGTAAAACTGGTGACACAGGAAATGCTCAAAACATAGACGGTAGGAAGACTCAGCCTTCCTGTTCTTAAGTCGGCATTGTGTCTCTTATATTTAATTTCGATGCTATTTCTGTGTTTCATCGCCAATGGGAAGGTCCAATGGATACAGTAAAACTGCAGAGGTGCATCGGAATGTAAAACTGGTGACACAGGAAACGGCCAAAATATAGACAGTAGGAATACTCAGTCTTCCTGTACTTAAGTCGGCATTGTGTCTCTTATATTTATATCCGATGCAATTTCTGTGTTTCGTCGTCAATGGGAAGGTCCAAGGGATACAGTAAACCTGCAGAGGTGCATCGGAATATAAAACTGGTGACACAGGAAGCGGTCAAATCATAGGCCCTAAGAAGACTCAGTTTTCTTGTACTGAAGTTGGCATTGTGTCTCTTATATTTAATTTGATGCAATTTCTGAGTTTCATCGTCAATGGGAAGGTCCAAGGGATACAGTATGCCTGCAGAAGTGCATCGGAATGTAAAACTGGTGACACAGGAAGCGCTCATAACATAGACCCTAAGAAGACTCAGTTTTCTTGTACTTAAGTCGGCATTGTGTCTTTTTTATTTAATTCCGATGCTATTTCTGTGTTTCATCGTCAATGTGAAGGTCCAAGGGATACAGTACACCTGCAGATGTGCATCGGAATGTAAAACTGGTGACATAGGAAACGCTCAAAACATAGACAGTAGGAAGACTCAGTCTTCCTGTACTTAAGTCATCATTGTGTCTCTTATATTTAATTCCGATGCAATTTCTGTGTTTCATCGTCACTGTGAAGGTTCAAGGGTTACAGTAAACGTGCAGAAGTGCATCGGAATGTAAAACTGGTGACACAGGGAACGCTCAAAGCATAGACAGTAGGAAGACTCAGTCTTCCTGTACTTCAGTCGGCATTGTGTCTCTTATATTTAATTCCGATGCCATTTCTGTGTTTCATCACCAATAGGAAGGTCCAAGGGATACAGTAAACCTGCAGAGGTGCATAGGAATATAAAACTGGTGACACAGGAAGCGGTCAAATCATAGGCCCTAAGAAGACTCAGTATTCTTGTACTGAAGTCGGCATTGTGTCTCTTATATTTAATTTGATGCAATTTCTGTGATTCATCGTCACTGTGAAGGTCCAAGGGATACAGTAAACCTGCAGAGGTGCATCAAAATGTAAAACTGATGACACAGGGAACGCTCGTAACATAGACAGTAGGAAAACTCAGTCTTCCTGTACCTAAGTCGTCATTGTGTCTCTTATATTTAATTCCGATGCAATTTCTGTGTTTCGTCGTCAACGGGAAAGTCCAAGGGATACAGTAAACCTGCAAAGGTGCATTGGAATGTAAAACTGGTGACACAGGAAACGCTCAAAATATAGACAGTAGGAAGTCTCAGTCTTTCTGTACTTAAGTCGGCATTGTGTCTCTTCTATTTAATTCCGATTCAATATGTCTGTTTCATCGTCAATGGGAAGGTCCAAGGGATACAGTATGCCTGCAGAGGTGCATCGGAATGTAAAACTGGTGACACAGGAAGCGCTCATAACATAGACCCTAAGAAGACTCAGTTTTCTTGTACTTAAGTCGGCATTGTGTCTTTTATATTTAATTCCGATGCACTTTCTGTGTTTCATCGTCACTGTGAAGGTCCAAGGGATACAGTAAACCTGCAGAGGTGCATCGGAATGTAAAACTGGTGATACAGGGCACGCTCAAATCATAGACAGTAGGAAGACTCATTCTTCCTTTACTTAAGTCCGCATGGTCTCTCTCATATTTAATTCCGAAGCAATTTCGGAGCTTCATCGTCAATGGGAAGGACGAAGGGAAACAGTATACCTGCAGAAGTGGATCGGAATGTAAAACTGGTGACAAGGGAACGCTCAACACATAGACAGTAGGAAGAATCAGTCTTCCTGTACTTAAGTCGGCATTGTGTCTCTTACATTTATTTCCGATGCAATATCTGAGCTTCATCGTCAATGGGAAGGTCCTAGGGACACAGTAAGCCTGCAGAAGTGCATCGGCATGTAAAACTGGTGACACGGGAAACACTCAAAACGTAGCCCTTAAGAAGACTCAGTTTTCTTGTACTTAAGTCGGCATTGTGTCTCTTATATTTAATTACGATGCAATATCTGTGTTTCATCGTCACTGTGAAAGTCCAAGGGATACAGTAAGCCTGCAGTGGTTCCTCAGAATGTGAAACTGGTGACACAGGAAACGCTCAAAACATAGACAGTAGGAAGACTCCATGTTTTTGTAGTTAAGTCGGCATTGTGTCTCTTATATTTAGTTCCGATGCAATTTCTGTGTTTCATCGTCACTGTGAAGGTCCAAGGGATACAGTAAACCTGCAGAGGTGCATCAAAATGTAAAACTGATGACACAGGGAACGCTCATAACATAGACAGTAGGAAGACTCAGTCTTCCTGTATCTAAGTCGGCATTGTGTCGCTTATATTTAATTCCGATGCAATTTCTGTGTTTCATCGTCAATGGGAAGGTCCAAGGGATACAGTATGCCTGCAGAGGTGCATCGGAATGTAAAACTGGTGACACAGGAAGCGCTCATAACATAGACCCTAAGAAGACTCAGTTTTCTTGTACTTAAGTCGGCATTGTGTCTTTTATATTTAATTCCGATGTAATTTCTGTGTTTCATCGTCACTGTGAAGGTCCAAGGGATACAGTAAACCTGCAGAGGTGCATCGGAATGTAAAACTGGTGATACAGGACACGCTCAAATCATAGACAGTAGGAAGACTCAGTCTTCCTTTACTTATGTCGGCATGGTGTCTCTTATATTTAATTCCGATGCAATTTCTGAGCTTCATCGTCAATGGGAATGTCTAAGGGAAACAGTATACCTGCAGAGGTGCATCGGAATGTAAAACTGGTGACAAGGGAAACGCTCAAAACATAGACAGTAGGAAGACTCAGTCTTCCTGTACTTAAGTCGGCATTGTGTCTCTTATATTTATTTCCGATGCAATATCTGAGCTTCATCGTCAATGGGAAGGTCCTAGGAGCACAGTAAACCTGCAGAGTTGCATCGGAATGTGAAACTGGTGTCACGGGAAACGCTCAAAACATAGGCCTTAAGAAGACTCAGTTTTCTTGTACTTAAGTCGGCATTGTGTCTCTTATATTTAATTCCGATGCAATATCTGTGTTTCATCGTCACTGAGAAAGACCAAGGGATACAGTAAACCTGCATAGGTTCATCGGAATGTGAAACTGGTGACCCAGGAAACGCTCAAACATAGACAGTAGGAAGACTCAATGTTTCTGTACTTAAGTCGGCATTGTGTCTCTTATATTTAGTTCCGATGCCATTTCTGTGTTTCATCACCAATAGGAAGGTCCAAGGGATACAGTAAACCTGCAGAGGTGCATAGGAATATAAAACTGGTGACACAGGAAGCGGTCAAATCATAGGCCCTAAGAAGACTCAGTATTCTTGTACTGAAGTCGGCATTGTGTCTCTTATATTTAATTTGATGCAATTTCTGTGATTCATCGTCACTGTGAAGGTCCAAGGGATACAGTAAACCTGCAGAGGTGCATCAAAATGTAAAACTGATGACACAGGGAACGCTCATAACATAGACAGTAGGAAGACTCAGTCTTCCTGTACCTAAGTCGGCATTGTGTCTCTTATATTTAATTCCGATGTAAATTCTGTGTTTCATCGTCAATGGGAAGGTCCAAGGGATACAGTATGCCTGCAGAGGTGCATAGGAATGTAAAACTGGTGACACAGGAAGCGCTCATAACATAGACCATAAGAAGACTCAGTTTTCTTGTACTTAAGTCGGCATTGTGTCTTTTTTATTTAATTCCGATGCTATTTCTGTGTTTCATCGTCAATGTGAAGGTCCAAGGGATACAGTACACCTGCAGATGTGCATCGGAATGTAAAACTGGTGACATAGGAAACGCTCAAAACATAGACAGTAGGAAGACTCAGTCTTCCTGTACTTAAGTCATCATTGTGTCTCTTATATTTAATTCCGATGCAATTTCTGTGTTTCATCGTCACTGTGAAGGTTCAAGGGATACAGTAAACGTGCAGAGGTGCATCGGAATGTAAAACTGGTGACACAGGGAACGCTCAAAGCATAGACAGTAGGAAGACTCAGTCTTCCTGTACTTCAGTCGGCATTGTGTCTCTTATATTTAATTCCGATGCCATTTCTGTGTTTCATCGTCAATGGGAAGGTCCAAGGGATACAGTATGATTGCAGAGGTGCATCGGAATGTAAAACTGGTGACACAGGAAGCGCTCATAACATAGACCCTAAGAAGACTCAGTTTTCTTGTACTTAAGTCGGCATTGTGTCTTTTATATTTAATTCCGATGTAATTTCTGTGTTTCATCGTCGCTGTGAAGGTCCAAGGGATACAGTAAACCTGCAGAGGTGCATCGGAATGTAAAACTGGTGATACAGGACATGCTCAAATCATAGAATGTAGGAAGACTCAGTCTTCCTTTACTTATGTCGGCATGGTGTCTCTTATATTTATTTCCGATGCAATAACTGAGCTTCATCGTCAATGGGAAGGTCCTAGGAGCACAGTAAACTTGCAGAGGTGCATCGGAATGTAAAACTGGTGACACAGGAAATGCTCAAAACATAGACAGTAGGAAGACTCAGCCTTCCTGTTCTTAAGTCGGCATTGTGTCTCTTATATTTAATTTCGATGCTATTTCTGTGTTTCATCGTCAATGGGAAGGTCCAATGGATACAGTAAAACTGCAGAGGTGCATCGGAATGTAAAACTGGTGACACAGGAAACGGCCAAAACATAGACAGTAGGAATACTCAGTCTTCCTGTACTTAAGTCGGCATTGTGTCTCTTATATTTATATCCGATGTAATTTCTGTGTTTCGTCGTCAATGGGAAGGTCCAAGGGATACAGTAAACCTGCAGAGGTGCATCGGAATATAAAACTGGTGACACAGGAAGCGGTCAAATCATAGGCCCTAAGAAGACTCAGTTTTCTTGTACTGAAGTCGGCATTGTGTCTCTTATATTTAATTTGATGCAATTTCTGTGTTTCATCGTCACTGTGAAGGTCCAAGGGATACAGTAAACCTGCAGAGCTGCATCAAAATGTAAAACTGATGACACAGGGAACGCTCATAACATAGACAGTAGGAAGACTCAGTCTTCCTGTACCTAAGTCGGCATTGTGTCTCTTATATTTAATTCCGATGTAATTTCTGTGTTTCATCGTCAACGGGAAGGTCCAAGGGATACAGTATGCCTGCAGAGGTGCATCGGAATGTAAAACTGGTGACACAGGGAACGCTCAAAGCATAGACAGTAGGAAGACTCAGTCTTCCTGTACTTCAGTCGGCATTGTGTCTCTTATATTTAATTCCGATGTCATTTCTGTGTTTCATCGCCAATAGGAAGGTCCAAGGGATACAGTAAACCTGCAGTGGTGCATCGGAATATAAAACTGGTGACACAGGAAGCGGTCAAATCATAGGCCCTAAGAAGACTCAGTATTCTTGTACTGAAGTCGGCATTGTGTCTTTTATATTTAATTCCGATGCAATTTCTGTGTTTCATCGTCACTGTGAAGGTCCAAGGGATACAGTAAACCTGCAGAGGTGCATCGGAATGTAAAACTGGTGATACAGGGCACGCTCAAATCATAGTCAGTAGGAAGACTCAGTCTTCCTTTACTTAAGTCCGCATGGTCTCTCTTATATTTAATTCCGAAGCAATTTCGGAGCTTCATCGTCAATGGGAAGGACGAAGGGAAACAGTATACCTGCAGAAGTGGATCGGAATGTAAAACTGGTGACAAGGGAACGCTCAACACATAGACAGTAATAAGAATCAGTCTTCCTGTACTTAAGTCGGCATTGTGTCTCTTACATTTATTTCCGATGCAATAACTGAGCTTCATCGTCAATGGGAAGGTCCTAGGGACACAGTAAGCCTGCAGAAGTGCATCGGAATGTAAAACTGGTGACACGGGAAACGCTCAAAACGTAGCCCTTAGGAAGACTCAGTTTTCTTGTACTTAAGTCGGCATTGTGTCCCTTATATTTAATTCCGATGCAATATCTGTGTTTCATCGTCACTGTGAAAGTCCAAGGGATACAGTAAACCTGCAGTGGTTCATCAGAATGTGAAACTGGTGACACAGGAAACGCTCAAAACATAGACAGTAGGAAGACTCCATGTTTTTGTAGTTAAGTCGGCATTGTGTCTCTTATATTTAGTTCCGATGCAATTTCTGTGTTTCATCGTCACTGTGGAGGTCCAAGGGATACAGTAAACCTGCAGAGGTGCATCAAAATGTAAAACTGATGACACAGGGAACGCTCATAACATAGACAGTAGGAAGACTCAGTCTTCCTGTATCTAAGTCGGCATTGTGTCTCTTATATTTAATTCCGATGCAATTTCTGTGTTTCATAGTCAGTGGGAAGGTCCAAGGGATACAGTATGCCTGCAGAGGTGCATCGGAATGTAAAACTGGTGACACAGGAAGCGCTCATAACATAGACCCTAAGAAGACTCAGTTTTCTTGTACTTAAGTCGGCATTGTGTCTTTTTTATTTAATTCCGATGCGATTTCTTTGTTTCATCGTCAATGTGAAGGTCCAAGGGATACAGTACACCTGCAGATGTGCATCGGAATGTAAAACTGGTGACATACGAAACGCTCAAAACATAGACAGTAGGAAGACTCAGTCTTCCTGTACTTAAGTCATCATTGTGTCTCTTATATTTAATTCCGATGCAATTTCTGTGTTTCATCGTCACTGTGAAGGTTCAAGGGTTACAGTAAACGTGCAGAGGTGCATCGGAATGTAAAACTGGTGACACAGGGAACGCTCAAATCATAGACAGTAGGAAGACTCAGTCTTCCTGTACTTCAGACGGCATTGTGTCTCTTATATTTCATTCCGATGCCATTTCTGTGTTTCATCACCAATAGGAAGGTCCAAGGGATACAGTAAACCTGCAGAGGTGCATAGGAATATAAAACTGGTGACACAGGAAGAGGTCAAATCATAGGCCCTAAGAAGACTCAGTATTCTTGTACTGAAGTCGGCATTGTGTCTCTTATATTTAATTTGATGCAATTTCTGTGATTCATCGTCACTGAGAAGGTCCAAGGGATACAGTAAACCTGCAGAGGTGCATCAAAATGTAAAACTGATGACACAGGGAACGCTCGTAACATAGACAGTAGGAAAACTCAGTCTTCCTGTACCTAAGTCGTCATTGTGTCTCTTATATTTAATTCCGATGCAATTTCTGTGTTTCGTCGTCAACGGGAAAGTCCAAGGGATACAGTAAACCTGCAAAGGTGCATTGGAATGTAAAACTGGTGACACAGGAAACGCTCAAAATATAGACAGTAGGAAGTCTCAGTCTTTCTGTACTTAAGTCGGCATTGTGTCTCTTCTATTTAATTCCGATGCAATTTCTGTGTTTCATCGTCAATGGGAAGATCCAAGGGATACAGTAAACCTGCAGAGGTGCATCGGAATATAAAACTGGTGACAGAGGAAGCGCTCATAACATAGACCCTAAGAAGACTCAGTTTTCTTGTACTTAAGTCGGCATTGTGTCTTTTATATTTAATTCCGATGTAATTTCTGTGTTTCATCGTCACTGTGAAGGTCCAAGGGAGACAGTAAACGTGCAGAGGTGCATCGGAATGTAAAACTGGTGATACAGGACACGCTCAAATCATAGACAGTAGGAAGGCTCAGTCTTCCTTTACTTATGTCGGCATGGTGTCTCTTATATTTAATTCCGATGCAATTTCTGAGCTTCATCGTCAATGGGAAGGTCGAAGGGAAACAGTATACCTGCAGAGGTGCATCGGAATGTAAAACTGGTTACAAGGGAAACGCTGAAAACATAGACAGTAGGAAGACTCAGTCTTCCTGTACTTAAGTCGGCATTGTGTCTCTTATATTTATTTCCTATGCAATATCTGAGCTTCATCGTCAATGGGAAGGTCCTAGGAGCACAGTAAACCTGCAGAGTTGCATCGGAATGTAAAACTGGTGACACGGGAAGCGCTCAAAACATAGACCTTCAGAAGACTCAGTTTTCTTGTACTTAAGTCGGCATTGTGTCTCTTATATTTAATTCCGATGCAATATCTGTGTTTCATCGTCACTGTGAAAGTCCAAGGGATACAGTAAACCTGCAGAGGTTCATCGGAATGTGAAACTGGTGACCCAGGAAACGCTCAAACATAGACAGTAGGAAGACTCAATGTTTCTGTACTTAAGTCGGCATTGTGTCTCTTATATTTAGTTCCGATGCAACTTCTGTGTTTCATCGTCAATGGGAAGATCCAAGGGATACAGTAAACCTGCAGAGGTGCATCGGAATGTAAAACTGGTGACACAGGAAACGCTCAAAACATAGACAGTAGGAAGACTCAGCCTTCCTGTTCTTAAGTCGTTAATGTGTCTCTTATATTTAATTCCGATGCTATTCCTGTGTTTCATCGTCAATGGGAAGGTCCAATGGCTACAGTAAACCTGCAGAGGTGCATCGGAATGTAAAATTGGTGACGCAGGAAACGCTCTAAACATAGACAGTAGGAAGACTCAGTCTTCTTGTACTTCAGTCTGTATTGTGTCTCTTATATTTAATTCCGATGCCATTTCTGTGTTTCATCGCCAATGGGATGGTCCAAGGGATACAGTAAACCTGCAGGGGTGCATCGGAATGTAAAACTGGTGATACAGGACACGCTCAAATCATAGACAGTAGGAAGACTCAGTCTTCCTTTACTTAAGTCGGCATGGTGTCTCTTATATTTAATTCCGATGCAATTTCTGAGCTACATCGTCAATGGGAAGGTCGAAGGTAAACAGTATACCTGCAGAGGTGCATTGGAATGTAAAACTGGTGACAAGGGAAACGCTCAAAACATAGACAGAAGGGAGACTCAGTCTTCCTGTGCTTAAGTCGGCATTGTGTCTCTTATACTTATTTCCGATGCCATTTCTGAGCTTCATCGTCAATGGGAAGGTCCTAGGAACACAGTAAACCTGCAGAGGTGCATCGGAATGTAAATCTGGTGACACGGGAAACGCTCAAAACATAGACCTTAAGAAGACTCAGTTTTCGTGTACTTAAGTGGGCATTGTGTCTCTTATATTTAATTCTGATGCAATATCTGTGTTTCATCGTCACTGTGAAAGTCCAAGGGATACAGTAAACCTGCAGAGGTTCATCGGAATGTGAATCTGGTGACACAGGAAACGCTCAAAACATAGACAGTAGGAAGACTCAATGTTTCTGTACTTAAGTCGGCATTGTGTCTCTTATATTTAGTTCCGATGCAATTTCTGTGTTTCATCGTCAATGGGAAGATCCAAGGGATACAGTAAACCTGCAGAGGTGCATCGGAATATAAAACTGGTGACAGAGGAAGCGGTCAAATCATAGGCCCTAAGAACACTCAGTTTTCTTGTACTGAATTCGGCATTGGGTCTCTTATACTCAATTTGATGCAATTTCTGTGTTTCATCGTCACTGTGAAGGCCAAGGGATACAGTATGCCTGCAGAGGTGCATCGGAATGTAAAACTGGTGACACAGAAAGCGCTCATAACATAGACCCTAAGAAGACTCAGTTTTCTTGTACTTAAGTCGGCATTGTGTCTTTTATATTTAATTCCGATGCAATTTCTCTGTTTCATCGTCACTGTGAAGGTCCAAGGGATACAGTAAACCTGCAGAGGTGCATCGGAATGTAAAACTGGTGACACAGGAAACACTAAAAACATAGACAGTAGGAAGAGTCAGTCTTCCTGTACTTAAGTCATCATTGTGTCTCTTATATTTAATTCCGATGCAATTTCTGTGAATCATCGTCAATGGGAAGATCCAAGGGATACAGTAAACCTGCAGAGGTGCATCAAAATGAAAAACTGATGACACAGGGAACGCTCATAACATAGACAGTAGGAAACCTCAGTCTTCCTGTACCTAAGTCGGCATTGTGTCTCTTATATTTAATTCCGATGCAATTTCTGTGTTTCGTCGTCAACGGGAAAGTCCAAGGGATACAGTAAACCTGCAAAGGTGCATTGGAATGTAAAACTGGTGACACAGGAAACGCTCAAAACATAGACAGTAGGAAGACTCAGTCTTTCTGTACTTAAGTCGGCATGGTGTCTCTTATATTTAATTCCGATGCAATTTCTGAGCTTCATAGTCAATGGGATGGTCGAAGGGAAACAGTATACCAGCAGAGGTGCATCGGAATGTGAAACTGGTGACAAGGGAAACGCTCAAAACATAGACAGTAGGAAGATTCAGTCTTCCTGTACTTAAGTCGGCATTGTGTCTCTTATATTTATTTCCGATGCAATATCTGAGCTTCATCGTCAATGGGGAGGTCCTAGGAACACAGTAAACCTGCAGAGTTGCATCGGAATGTAAAACTGGTGACACGGGAAACGCTCAATACATAGACCTTAAGAAGACTCAGTTTTCTTGTACTTAAGTCGGCATTGTGTCTCTTATATTTAATTCCGATGCAATTTCTGTGTTTCATCGTCACAGTGAAAGTCCAAGGGATACAGTAAACCTGCAGAGGTTCATCGGAATGTGAAACTGGTGACCCAGGAAACGCTCGAAACATAGACAGTAGGAAGACTTAATGTTTCTGTACTTAAGTCGGCATTGTGTCTCTTCTATTTAATTCTGATGGAATTTCTGTGTTTCATCGTCAATGGGAAGATCAAAGGGATACATTAAACCTGCAGAGGTGCATCGGAATGTAAAACTGGTGACACAGGAAATGCTCAAAACATAGACAGTAGGAAGACTCAGCCTTCCTGTTCTTAAGTCGGCATTGTGTCTCTTATATTTAATTTCGATGCAATTTCTGTGTTTCATCGTCAATGGGAAGGTCCAATGGATACAGTAAAACTGCAGAGGTGCATCGGAATGTAAAACCGGTGACACAGGAAACGATCAAAACATAGACAGTAGGAATACTCAGTCTTCCTGTACTTAAGTCGGCATTGTGTCTCTTATATTTAAATCCGATGCAATTTCTGTGTTTCGTCGTCAATGGGAAGGTCCAAGGGATACAGTAAACTTGCAGAGGTGCATCGGAATATAAAACTGGTGACACAGGAAGCGGTCAAATCATAGGCAATAAGAAGACTAAGTTTTCTTGTACTGTAGTCGGCATTGTGTCTCTTATATTTAATTTGATGCAATTTCTGTGTTTCATCGTCACTGTGAAGGTCCAAGGGATACAGTAAACCTGCAGAGGTGCATCGGAATGTAAAACAGGTGACATAGGAAACGCTCAAAACATAGACAGTAGGAAGACTCAGTCTTCCTGTACTTAAGTCATCATTGTGTCTCCTATATTTAATTCCGATGCAATTTCTGTGTTTCATCGTCTTGTGAAGGTCCAAGGGATACAGTAAACGTGCAGAGGTGCATCGGAATGTAAAACTGGTGACACAGGAAACCCTCAAAACATAGACAGTAGGAAGACTGAGCCTTCCTGTTCTTGTGTCGGCATTGTGTCTCTTATATTTAATTCCGATGCAATTTCTGTGTTTCATCGTCAATGGGAAGGTCCAATGGATACAGTAAACCTGCAGAGGTGCATCAAAATGTAAAACTGATGACACAGGGAACGCTCATAACATAGACAGTAGGAAACCTCAGTCTTCCTGTACCTAAGTCGGCATTGTGTCTCTTATATTTAATTCCGATGCAATTTCTGTGTTTCGTCGTCAACGGGAAAGTCCAAGGGATACAGTAAACCTGCAAAGGTGCATTGGAATGTAAAACTGGTGACACAGGAAACGCTCAAAACATAGACAGTAGGAAGACTCAGTCACTCTGTACTTAAGTCGGCATTGTGTCTCTTATATTTAATTCCGATGCAATTTCTGAGCTTCATAGTCAATGGGATGGTCGAAGGGAAGCAGTATACCTGCAGAGGTGCATCGGAATGTGAAACTGGTGACAAGGGAAACGCTCAAAACATAGACAGTAGGAAGATTCAGTCTTCCTGTTCTTAAGTCGGCATTGTGTCTCTTATATTTAATTCCGATCCTATTTCTGTGTTTCATCGTCATTGGGAAAATCCAAGGGATACAGTAAACCTGCAGGGGTGCATCGGAATGTAAAACTGGTGATACAGGACACGCTCAAATCATAGACAGTAGGAAGACTCAGTCTTCCTTTACTTAAGTCGGCATGGTGTCTCTTATATTTAATTCCGATGCAATTTCTGAGCTACATCGTCAATGGGAAGGTCGAAGGTAAACAGTATACCTGCAGAGGTGCATTGGAATGTAAAACTGGTGACAAGGGAAACGCTCAAAACATAGACAGAAGGGAGACTCAGTCTTCCTGTGCTTAAGACGGCATTGTGTCTCTTATACTTATTTCCGATGCCATTTCTGAGCTTCATCGTCAATGGGAAGGTCCTAGGAACACAGTAAACCTGCAGAGGTGCATCGGAATGTAAATCTGGTGACACGGGAAACGCTCAAAACATAGACCTTAAGAAGACTCAGTTTTCGTGTACTTAAGTGGGCATTGTGTCTCTTATATTTAATTCTGATGCAATATCTGTGTTTCATCGTCACTGTGAAAGTCCAAGGGATACAGTAAACCTGCAGAGGTTCATCGGAATGTGAATCTGGTGACACAGGAAACGCTCAAAACATAGACAGTAGGAAGACTCAATGTTTCTGTACTTAAGTCGGCATTGTGTCCTTTATATTTAGTTCCGATGCAGTTTCTGTGTTTCATCGTCAATGGGAAGATCCAAGGGATACAGTAAACCTGCAGAGGTGCATCGGAATATAAAACTGGTGACACAGGAAGCGGTCAAATCATAGGCCCTAAGAACACTCAGTTTTCTTGTACTGAAGTCGGCATTGGGTCTCTTACACTTAATTTGATGCAATTTCTGTGTTTCATCGTCACTGTGAAGGCCAAGGGATACAGTATGCCTGCAGAGGTGCATCGGAATGTAAAACTGGTGACACAGAAAGCGCTCATAACATAGACCCTAAGAAGACTCAGTTTTCTTGTACTTAAGTCGGCATTGTGTCTTTTATATTTAATTCCGATGCAATTTCTCTGTTTCATCGTCACTGTGAAGGTCCAAGGGATACAGTAAACCTGCAGAGGTGCATCGGAATGTAAAACTGGTGACACAGGAAACACTAAAAACATAGACAGTAGGAAGAGTCAGTCTTCCTGTACTTAAGTCATCATTGTGTCTCTTATATTTAATTCCGATGCAATTTCTGTGAATCATCGTCAATGGGAAGATCCAAGGGATACAGTAAACCTGCAGAGGTGCATCAAAATGTAATACTGATGACACAGGGAACGCTCATAACATAGGCAGTAGGAAACCTCAGTCTTCCTGTACCTAAGTCGGCATTGTGTCTCTTATATTTAATTCCGATGCAATTTCTGTGTTTCGTCGTCAACGGGAAAGTCCAAGGGATACAGTAAACCTGCAAAGGTGCATTGGAATGTAAAACTGGTGACACAGGAAACGCTCAAAACATAGACAGTAGGAAGACTCAGTCTTTCTGTACTTAAGTCGGCATTGTGTCTCTTATATTTAATTCCGATGCAATTTCGGTGTTTCATCGTCACTGTGAAGGTCCAAGGGCTACAGTAAACCTGCAGAGGTGCATCGGAATGTAAAACTGGTGATACAGGACACGCTCAAATCATAGACAGTAGGAAGACTCAGTCTTCCTTTACTTATGTCGGCATGGTGTCTCTTATATTTAATTCCGATGCAATTTCTGAGCTTCATAGTCAATGGGATGGTTGAAGGGAAACAGTATACCAGCAGAGGTGCATCGGAATGTGAAACTGGTGACAAGGGAAACGCTCAAAACATAGACAGTAGGAAGATTCAGTCTTCCTGTACTTAAGTCTGCATTGTGTCTCTTATATTTATTTCCGATGCAATATCTGAGCTTCATCGTCAATGGGGAGGTCCTAGGAACACAGTAAACCTGCAGAGTTGCATCGGAATGTAAAACTGGTGACACGGGAAACGCTCAAAACATAGACCTTAAGAAGACTCAGTTTTCTTGTACTTAAGTCGGCATTGTGTCTCTTACATTTAATTCCGATGCAATTTCGGTGTTTCATCGTCACAGTGAAAGTCCAAGGGATACAGTAAACCTGCAGAGGTTCATCTGAATGTGAAACTGGTGACCCAGGAAACGCTCAAAACATAGACAGTAGGAAGACTCAGCCTTCCTGTTCTTAAGTCGGCATTGTGTCTCTTATATTTAATTTCGATGCTATTTCTGTGTTTCATCGTCAATGGGAAGGTCCAATGGATACAGTAAAACTGCAGAGGTGCATCGGAATGTAAAACCGGTGACACAGGAAACGATCAAAACATAGACAGTAGGAATACTCAGTCTTCCTGTACTTAAGTCGGCATTGTGTCTCTTATATTTAAATCCGATGCAATTTCTGTGTTTCGTCGTCAATGGGAAGGTCCAAGGGATACAGTAAACTTGCAGAGGTGCATCGGAATATAAAACTGGTGACACAGGAAGCGGTCAAATCATAGGCAATAAGAAGACTAAGTTTTCTTGTACTGTAGTCGGCATTGTGTCTCTTATATTTAATTTGATGCAATTTCTGTGTTTCATCGTCACTGTGAAGGTCCAAGGGATACAGTAAACCTGCAGAGGTGCATCGGAATGTAAAACAGGTGACATAGGAAAGGCTCAAAACATAGACAGTAGGAAGACTCAGTCTTCCTGTACTTAAGTCATCATTGTGTCTCCTATATTTAATTCCGATGCAATTTCTGTGTTTCATCGTCTTGTGAAGGTCCAAGGGATACAGTAAACCTGCAGAGGTGCATCGGAATGTAAAACTGGTGTCACAGGAAACCCTCAAAACATAGACAGTAGGAAGACTGAGCCTTCCTGTTCTTATGTCGGCATTGTGTCTCTTATATATAATTCCGATGCTATTTCTGTGTTTCATCGTCAATGGGAAGGTCCAATGGATATAGTAAAACTGCAGAGGTGCATCGGAATGTAAAACCGGTGACACAGGAAACGATCAAAACATAGACAGTAGGAATACTCAGTCTTCCTGTACTTAAGTCGGCATTGTGTCTCTTATATTTAAATCCGATGCAATTTCTGTGTTTCGTCGTCAATGGGAAGGTCCAAGGGATACAGTGAACCTGCAGAGGTGCATCGGAATATAAAACTGGTGACACAGGAAGCGGTCAAATCATAGGCAATAAGAAGACTAAGTTTTCTTGTACTGTAGTCGGCATTGTGTCTCTTATATTTAATTTGATGCAATTTCTGTGTTTCATCATCACTGTGAAGGTCCAAGGGATACAGTAAACCTGCAGAGGTGCATCGGAATGTAAAACAGGTGACATAGGAAACGCTCAAAACATAGACAGTAGGAAGACTCAGTCTTCCTGTACTTAAGTCATCATTGTGTCTCCTATATTTAATTCCGATGCAATTTCTGTGTTTCATCGTCTTGTGAAGGTCCAAGGGATACAGTAAACGTGCAGAGGTGCATCGGAATGTAAAACTGGTGACACAGGAAACCCTCAAAACATAGACAGTAAGAAGGCTGAGCCTTCCTGATCTTATGTCGGCATTGTGTCTCTTATATTTAATTCCGATGCTATTTCTGTGTTTCATCGTCAATGGGAAAGTCCAATGGATACAGTAAACCTGCAGAGGTGCATCAAAATGTAAAACTGATGACACAGGGAACGCTCATAACATAGACAGTAGGAAACCTCAGTCTTCCTGTACCTAAGTCGGCATTGTGTCTCTTATATTTAATTCCGATGCTATTTCTGTGTTTCGTCGTCAACGGGAAAGTCCAAGGGATACAGTAAACCCGCAAAGGTGCATTGGAATGTAAAACTGGTGACACAGGAAACGCTCAAAACATAGACAGTAGGAAGACTCAGTCACTCTGTACTTAAGTCGGCATTGTGTCTCTTATATTTAATTCCGATGCAATTTCTGAGCTTCATAGTCAATGGGATGGTCGAAGGGAAACAGTATACCTGCAGAGGTGCATCGGAATGTGAAACTGGTGACAAGGGAAACGCTCAAAACATAGACAGTAGGAAGATTCAGTCTTCCTGTACTTAAGTCGGCATTGTGTCTCTTATATTTATTTCCGATGCAATATCTGAGCTTCATCGTCAATGGGAAGGTCCTAGGAACACAGTAAACCTGCAGAGTTGCATCGGAATGTAAAACTGGTGACACGGGAAACGCTCAAAACATAGACCTTAAGAAGACTCAGTTTTCTTGTACTTAAGTCCGCATTGTGTCTCTTATATTTAATTCCGATGCATTTTCTGTGTTTCATCGTCACTGTGAAAGTCCAAGGGATACAGTAAACCTGCAGAGGTTCATCGGAATGTGAAAATGGTGACCCAGGAATCGCTCAAAACATAGACAGTAGGAAGACTCAATGTTTCTGTACTTAAGTCGGCATTGTGTCTCTTATATTTAGATCCAATGCAATTTCTGTGTTTCATCGTCAATGGGAAGATGCGAGGGATACAGTAAACCTGCAGAGGTGCATCGGAATGTAAAACAGGTGACACAGGAAACGCTCAAAACATAGACAGTAAGAAGACTGAGCCTTCCTGATCTTATGTCGGCATTGTGTCTCTTATATTTAATTCCGATGCTATTTCTGTGTTTCATCGTCAATGGGAAAGTCCAATGGATACAGTAAACCTGCAGAGGTGCATCAAAATGTAAAACTGATGACACAGGGAACGCTCATAACATAGACAGTAGGAAACCTCAGTCTTCCTGTACCTAAGTCGGCATTGTGTCTCTTATATTTAATTCCGATGCAATTTCTGTGTTTCGTCGTCAACGGGAAAGTCCAAGGGATACAGTAAACCTGCAGAGGTGCATCGGAATGTAAAACTGGTGACATAGGAAACGAATAAATCATAGACAGTAGGAATACTCAGTCTTCCTCTACTTAAGTCGGCATTGTGTCTCTTATATTTAAATCCGATGCAAATTCTGTGTTTCGTCGTCAAT
Source organism: Schistocerca nitens (assembly GCF_023898315.1). Classification (NCBI taxonomy): domain Eukaryota; kingdom Metazoa; phylum Arthropoda; class Insecta; order Orthoptera; family Acrididae; genus Schistocerca; species Schistocerca nitens. The sequence goes on from NC_064619.1 coordinate 766,065,310, forward strand.
GAGAAGGTCCAAGGGATACAGTAAACCTGCAGAGGTGCATCGGAATATAAAACTGGTGACACAGGAAGCGGTCAAATCATAGGCCCTAAGAAGACTCAGTATTCTTGTACTGAAGTCGGCATTGTGTCTCTTCTATTTAATTTGATGCAATTTCTGTGTTTCATCGTCACTGTGAAGGTCCAAGGGATACAGTAAACCTGCAGAGGTGCATCAAAATGTAAACCTGATGACACAGGGAACGCTCGTAACATAGACAGTAGGAAAACTCAATCTTCCTGTACCTAAGTCGGCATTGTGTCTCTCATATTTAATTCCGATGCAATTTCTGTGTTTCGTCGTCAACGGGAAAGTCCAAGGGATACAGTAAACCTGCAAAATTGCTTTGGAATGTAAAACTGGTGACACAGGAAACGATCAAAAGATAGACAGTAGGAACACTCAGTCTTCCTGTACTTAAGTCGGCATTGTGTCTCTTATATTTAATTCCGATGCTATTTCTGTGTTTCATCGTCAATGGGAAGGTCCAATGTATACAGTAAACCTGCAGAGGTGCATCGGAATGTAAAACTGGTGATACAGGACACGCTCAAATCATAGACAGTACGAAGACTCAGTCTTCCTTTACTTAAGTCGGCATGGTGTCTCTTATTTTTAATTCCGATGCAATTTCTGTGTTTCATCGTCACTGTGAAGGTCCAAGGGATACAGTAAACCTGCAGAGGTGCATCGGAATGTAAAACTGATGACACAGGAAACGCTCAAAATATAGACAGTAGGAAGACTCAGTCTTCCTGTACTTAAGTCACCATTGTGTCTCTTATATTTAACTCCGATGCAATTTCTGTGTTTCATCGGCACTGTGAAGGTCCAAGGGATACAGTAAACCTTCAGAGGTGCATCGGAATGTAAAACTGGTGACACAGGAAACGCTCAAAACATAGACAGTAGGAAGACTCAGTCTTCCTGTACTTCAGTCGGCATTGTGTTTCTTATATTTTATTCCGATGCCATTTCTGTGTTTCATCGCCAATGGGAAGGTCCAAGGGATACAGTAAACCTGCAGAGGTGCATCGGAATGTAAATCTGATGACACAGGAAACGATCAAAACATAGACAGTAGGAAGACTCAGTCTTCCTGTAATATGTCGGCCGCATTGTGTCTCTTATATTTAATTCCGATGCAATTTCTGTGTTTCATCGTCAATGGGAAGGTCGAAGGGAAACAGTATACCTGCAGAGGTACATTGGAATGTAAAACTGGTGACAAAGGAAATCCTCAAAACATAGACAGTAGGAAGACTCAGTCTTTCTGTACTTAAGTTGGCATTGTGTCTCTTATATTTATTTCCGATGCAATTTCTGAGCTTCATCGTCAATGGGAAGGTCCTAGGAACACAGTAAACCTGCAGAGGTGCATCGGATGTAAAACTGGTGACACAGGAAACGCTCAAAACATAGACAGTAGGAAGACTCAGCCTTCGTGTTCTTAAGTTGGCATTGTGTCTCTTATATTTCATTCCGATGCTATTTCTGTGTTTCATCGTTAATGGGAAGGTCCAAGGGATACAGTAAACCTGCAAAGGTGCATCGAAATGGAAAATTGGTGACGCAGGAAACGCTCAAAACAAAGGCAGTAGGAAGACTCAATCTTCCAGTACTTAAGTCGGCAATGTGTCTCTTATATTTAAATCCGATGCAATTTCTGAGCTTCGTCGTCAATGGGAAGGTCCAAGGGATACAGTAAACCTGCAGAGGTGCATCAAAATGTAAAACTGATGACACAGGGAACGCTCAAAACATAGACAGTAGGAAGACTCAGTCTTCCTGTACCTAAGTCGGCATTGTATCTCTTATATTTAATTCCGATGCAATTTCTGTGTTTCATCGTCACTGTGAAGGTCCAAGGGATACAGTAAACCTTCAGAGGTGCATCGGAATGTTAAACTGGTGATACAGGACACGCTCAAATCATAGACAGTAGGAAGACTCAGTCTTCCTTTACTTAAGTCGGCATGGTGTCTCTTATATTTAATTCCGATGTAATTTCTGAGCTTCATCGTCAATGGGAATGTCGAAGGGAAACAGTATACCTGCAGAGGTGCATCGGAATGTAAAACTGGTGACACGGGAAACGCTCAAAGCATAGACCTTAAAAAGACTCAGTTTTCTTGTACTTAAGTCGGCATTGTGTCTCTTATATTTAATTCCGATGCAATATCGGTGTTTCATCGTCACTGTGAAAGTCCAAGGGATACAGTAAACCTGCAGTGGTTCATCGGAATGGGAAACTGGTGACCCAGGAAACGCTCAAAACATAGACAGTTGGAAGACTCAATGTTTCTGTACTTAAGTTTGCATTGTGTCCCTTATATTTAGTTCCGATGCAGTTTCTGTGTTTCATCATCAATGGGAAGATCCAAGGGATAGAGTAAACCTGCAGAGGTGCATCGGAATGTAAAACTGGTGACACAGGAAACGCTTAAAACATAGACAGTAGTAAGACTCAGCCTTCCTGTACTGAAGTCGTTATTGTGTCTCTTATATTTAATTCCGATGCTATTTCTGTGTTTCATCGTCAATGGGAAGGTCCAATGGATACAGTAAACCTGCAGAGGTGCGTCGGAATGTAAAATTGGTGACGCAGGAAACGCTCAAAACATAGGCAGTAGGAAGACTCAATCTTCCAGTACTTAAGTCGGCATTGTGTCCCTTCTATTTAATTCCGATGGAATTTCTGTGTTTCATCGTCAATGGGAAGATCCAAGGGATACATTAAACCTGCAGAGGTACATCGAAATGTAAAATTGGTGACACAGGAAATGCTCAAAACATAGACAGTAGGAAGACTCAGCCTTCCTGTTCTTAAGTCGGCATTGTGTCTCTTATTTTTAATTCCGATGCTATTTCTGTGTTTCATCGTCAATGGGAAGGTCCAATGGATACAGTAATACTGCAGAGGTGCATCGGAATGTAAAACTGGTGACACAGGAAACGATCAAAACATAGACAGTAGGAATACTCAGTCTTCCTGTACTTAAATCGGCATTGTCTCTCTTATATTTAAATCCGATGCAATTTCTGTGTTTCGTCGTCAATGGGAAGGTCCAAGGGATACAGTAAACCTGCAGAGGTGCATCGGAATATAAAACTGGTGACACAGGAAGCGTTCAAATCATAGGCAATAAGAAGACTCAGTTTTCTTGTACTGAAGTCGGCATTGTGTCTCTTATATTTAATTTGATGCAATTTCTGTGTTTCATCGTCACTGTGAAGGTCCAAGGGATACAGTAAACCTGCAGAGGTGCATCGGAATGTAAAACTGGTGACATAGGAAACGCTCAAAACATAGACAGTAGGAAGACTCAGTCTTCCTGTACTTCAGTCGGCATTGTGTCTCTTATATTTAATTCCGATGCCATTTCTGTGTTTCATCGCCAATAGGAAGGTCCAAGGGATACAGTAAACCTGCAGAGGTGCATCGGAATATAAAACTGGTGAAACAGGAAGCGGTCAAATCATAGGCCCTAAGAAGACTCAGTATTCTGAAGATGGCGGGCAGTTGTCTCGCTGAAATATTGTGCGGTTTTTACAATATTATCCGGCGTAAATCCCGGGAACCTATCAAGCAGATGCAGCGCCGGGAAAGCCTCAAACAGCACAAGACTCAGTATTCTTGTACTGAAGTCGGCATTGTGTCTCTTCTATTTAATTTGATGCAATTTCTGTGTTTCATCGTCACTGTGAAGGTCCAAGGGATACAGTAAACCTGCAGAGGTGCATCGGAATGTAAAACTGGTGACACAGGAAGCCCTCAAAACATAGACAGTAGGAAGACTAAGCCTTCCTGTTCTTATGTCGGCATTGTGTCTCTTATATTTAATTCCGTTGCTATTTCTGTGTTTCATCGTCAATGGGAAGGTCCAATGGATACAGTTAACCTGCAGAAGTGCATCGGAATGTAAAATTGGTGACTCAGGAAACGCTCAAAACAGAGGCAGTAGGAAGACTCAATCTTCCAGTACTTAAGTCGGCATTGTGTCTCTTCTATTTAATTCCGATGCAATTTCTGTGTTTCATCGTCAATGGGAAGATCCAAGAGATACAGTAAAACTGCAGAGGTGCATCGGAATGTAAAACTGGTGACACAGGAAACGATCAAAACATAGACAGTAGGAATACTCAGTCTTCCTGAACTTAAGTCGGCATTGTGTCTCTTATATTTAAATCCGATGCAATTTCTGTGTTTCGTCGTCAATGAGAAGGTCCAAGGGATTCAGTAAACCTGCAGAGGTGCATCGGAATATAAACCTGGTGACACAGGAAGCGGTCAAATCATAGGCCCTAAGAAGACTCAGTTTTCTTGTACTGAAGTCGGCATTGTGTCTCATATTTAATTTGATGCAATTTCTGTGTTTCATCGTCACTGTGAAGGTCCAAGGGATACACTAAACCTGCAGAGGTGCATCAAAATGTAAAACTGATGACACAGGGAACGCTCATAACATAGACATTAGGAAGACTCAGTCTTCCTGTACCTAAGTCGGCATTGTGTCTCTTATATTTAATTCCGATGCAATTTCTGTGTTTCATCGTCAATGGGAAGGTCCAAGGGATACAGTATGCCTGCAGAGGTGCATCGGAATGTAAAACTGGTGACACAGGAAGCGCTCAAAACATAGACAGTAGGAAGACTCAGCCTTCCTGTTCTTAAGTCGGCATTGTGTCTCTTATATTTAAATCCGATGCAATTTCTGAGCTTCGTCGTCAATGGGAAGGTCCACGGGATACAGTAAACCTGCAGAGGTGCATCAAAATGTAAAACTGATGACACAGGAAACGCTCAAAACATAGACAGTAGGAAGACTCAGCCTTCCTGTTCTTAAGTCGGCATTGTGTCTCTTATATTTCATTCCGATGCTATTTCTGTGTTTCATCGTTAATGGGAAATTCCAAGGGATACAGTAAACCGGCAAAGGTGCATCGAAATGGAAAATTGATGACGCAGGAAACGCTCAAAACATAGGCAGTAGGAAGACTCAATCTTCCAGTACTTAAGTCGGCAATGTGTGTCTTATATTTAAATCCGATGCAATTTCTGAGCTTCGTCGTCAATGGGAAGGTCCAAGGGATACAGTAAACCTGCAGAGGTGCATCGGAATGTAAAACAGGTGACACATTAAGCTGTCAAAACATAGGCCCTAAGAAGACTCAGTTTTCTTGTACTGAAGTCGGCATTGTGTCTCTTATATTTAATTTGATGCAATTTCTGTGTTTCATCGTCACTGTGAAGGTCCAATGGATACAGTAAACCTGCAGAGGTGCATCGGAATGTAAAATTGGTGACGCAGGAATCGCTCAAAACATAGGCAGTAGGAAGACTCAATCTTCCAGTACTTAAGTCGGCACTGTGTCCCTTCTATTTAATTCCGATGGAATTTCTGTGTTTCATCGCCAATGGGAAGATCCAAGGGATACAGTAAACCTGCAGAGGTACATCGAAATGTAAAACTGGTGACACAGGAAATGCTCAAAACATAGACATTAGGAAGACTCAGCCTTCCTGTTCTTAAGTCGGCATTGTGTCTCTTATATTTAATTCCGATGCTATTTCTGTGTTTCATCGTCAATGGGAAGGTCCAATGGATACAGTAATACTGCAGAGGTGCATCGGAATGTAAAACTGGTGACACAGGAAACGATCAAAACATAGACAGTAGGAATACTCAGTCTTCCTGTACTTAAATCGGCATTGTGTCTCTTATATTTAAATCCGATGCAATTTCTGTGTTTCGTCGTCAATGGGAAGGTCCAAGGGATACAGTAAACCTGCAGAGGTGCATCGGAATATAAAACTGGTGACACAGGAAGCGGTCAAATCATAGGCAATAAGAAGACGCAGTTTTCTTGTACTGAAGTCGGCATTGTGTCTCTTATATTTAATTTGATGCAATTTCTGTGTTTCATCGTCACTGTGAAGGTCCAAGGGATACAGTAAAAATGCAGTGGTTCATCGGAATGTGAAACTGGTGACACAGGACACGCTCAAAACATAGACAGTAGGAAGACTCCATGTTTTTGTACTTAAGTCGGCATTGTGTCTCTTATATTTAGTTCCGATGCAATTTCTATGTTTCATCGTCAATGGGATGGTCCAATGGATACAGTAAACCTGCAGAGGTGCATCGGAATGTAAAATTGGTGACTCAGGAAACGCTCAAAACATAGGCAGTAGGAAGACTCAATCTTCCAGTACTTAAGTCGGCATTGTGTTTCTTCTATTTAATTCCGATGCAATTTCTGTGTTTCATCGACAATGGGAAGATCCAAGGGATACAGTAAACATGCACACGTGCATCGGAATGTAAGACTGGTGACACAGGAAATGTTCAAAAAATAGACAGTAGGAAGTCTCAGCCTTCCTGTTCTTATGTCGGCATTGTGTCTCTTATATTTAATTCCGATGCTATTTCTGTGTTTCATCGTCAATGGGATGGTCCAATGGATACAGTAAACCTGCAGAGGTGCATCGGAATGTAAAATTGGTGACTCAGGAAACGCTCAAAACATAGGCAGTAGGAAGACTCAATCTTCCAGTACTTAAGTCGGCATTGTGTTTCTTCTATTTAATTCCGATGCAATTTCTGTGTTTCATCGACAATGGGAAGATCCAAGGGATACAGTAAACATGCACACGTGCATCGGAATGTAAGACTGGTGACACAGGAAATGCTCAAAAAATAGACAGTAGGAAGTCTCAGCCTTCCTGTTCTTATGTCGGCATTGTGTCTCTTATATTTAATTCCGATGCTATTTCTGTGTTTCATCGTCAATGGGAAGGTCCAGTGGATACAGTAAAACTGCAGGGGTGCATCGGAATGTAAAACTGGTGACACAGGAAACGATCAAAAGATAGACAGTAGGAATACTCAGTCTTCCTGTACTTAAGTCGGCATTGTGTCTCTTATATTTAATTCCGATGCTATTTCTGTGTTTCATCGTCAATGGGAAGGTCCAATGTATACAGTAAACCTGCAGAGGTGCATCGGAATGTAAAACTGGTGATACAGGACACGCTCAAATCATAGACAGTACCAAGACTCAGTCTCCCTTTACTTAAGTCGGCATGGTGTCTCTTATTTTTAATTCCGATGCAATTTCTGTGTTTCATCGTCACTGTGAAGGTCCAAGGGATACAGTATGCCTGCAGAGGTGCATCGGAATGTAAAACTGATGACACAGGAAACACTCAAACCATAGACAGTAGGAAGACTCAGTCTTCCTGTACTTAAGTCACCATTGTGTCTCTTATATTTAATTCCGATGCAATTTCTGTGTTTCATCGTCACTGTGAAGGTCCAAGGGATACAGTAAACCTTCAGAGGTGCATCGGAATGTAAAACTGGTGACACAGGAAACGCTCAAAACATAGACAGTAGGAAGACTCAGTCTTCCTGTACTTCAGTCGGCATTGTGTTTCTTATATTTAATTCCGATGCCATTTCTGTGTTTCATCGCCAATGGGAAGGTCCAAGGGATACAGTAAACCTGCAGAGGTGCATCGGAATGTAAATCTGATGACACAGGAAACGCTCAAAACATAGACAGTAGGAAGACTCAGTCTTCCTGTAATATGTCGGCCGCATTGTGTCTCTTATATTTAATTCCGATGCAATTTCTGTGTTTCATCGTCAATGGGAAGGTCGAAGGGAAACAGTATACCTGCAGAGGTACATTGGAATGTAAAACTGGTGACGAAGGAAATCCTCAAAACATAGACAGTAGGAAGACTCAGTCTTCCTGTACTTACGTCGGCATTGTGTCTCTTATATTTATTTCCGATGCAATTTCTGAGCTTCATCGTCAATGGGAAGGTCCTAGGAACACAGTAAACCTGCAGAGGTGCATCGGATGTAAAACTGGTGACACAGGAAACGCTCAAAACATAGACAGTAGGAAGACTCAGCCTTCCTGTTCTTAAGTCGGCATTGTGTCTCTTATATTTCATTCCGATGCTATTTCTGTGTTTCATCGTTAATGGGAAGGTCCAAGGGATACAGTAAACCTGCAAAGGTGCATCGAAATGGAAAATTGGTGACGCAGGAAACGCTCAAAACATAGGCAGTAGGAAGACTCAATCTTCCAGTACTTAAGTCGGCAATGTGTCTCTTATATTTAAATCCGATGCAATTTCTGAGCTTCGTCGTCAATGGGAAGGTCCAAGGGATACAGTAAACCTGCAGAGGTGCATCGGAATGTAAAACAGGTGACACATTAAGCGGTCAAAACATTGGCCCTAAGAAGACTCAGTTTTCTTGTACTGAAGTCGGCATTGTGTCTCTTATATTTAATTTGATGCAATTTCTGTGTTTCATCGTCACTGTGAAGGTCCAATGGATACAGTAAACCTGCAGAGGTGCATCGGAATGTAAAACTGATGACACAGGAAACGCTCAAATCATAGACAGTAGGAAGACACAGTCTTCCTGTACTTAGGTCACCATTGTGTCTCTTATATTTAATTCCGATGCAATTTCTGTGTTTCATCGTCACTGTGAAGGTCCAAGGGATACAGTAAACCTTCAGAGTTGCATCGGAATGTAAAACTGGTGACACGGGAAACGCTCAAAGCATAGACCTTAAGAAGACCCAGTTTTCTTGTACTTAAGTCGGCATTGTGTCTCTTATATTTAATTCCGATGCAATATCGGTGTTTCATCGTCACTGTGAAAGTCCAAGGGATACAGTAAACCTGCAGTGGTTCATCGGAATGTGAAACTGGTGACCCAGGAAACGCTCAAAACATAGACAGTTGGAAGACTCAATGTTTCTGTACTTAAGTTTGCATTGTGTCCCTTATATTTAGTTCCGATGCAGTTTCTGTGTTTCATCATCAATGGGAAGATCCAAGGGATGGAGTAAACCTGCAGAGGTGCGTCGGAATGTAAAATTGGTGACGCAGGAAACGCTCAAAACATAGGCAGTAGGAAGACTCAATCTTCCAGTACTTAAGTCGGCATTGTGTCTCTTATATTTAAATCCGATGCAATTTCTGTGTTTCGTCGTCAATGAGAATGTCCGAGGGATACAGTAAACCTGCAGAGGTGCATCGGAATGTAAAACTGGTGACACAGGAAACACTCAAAACGTAGACAGTAGGAAGACTCAGTCTTCCTGTACTTAAGTCATCATTGTGTCTCTTATATTTAATTCCGATGCCATTTCTGTGTTTCATCGCCAATAGGAAGGTCCAAGGGATACAGTAAACCTGCAGAGGTGCATCGGAATATAAAACTGGTGACAAAGGAAGCGGTCAAATCATATGCCCTAAGAAGACTCAGTTTTCTTGTACTGAAGTCGGCATTGTGTCTCTTATATTTAATTTGATGCAATTTCTGTGTTTCATCGTCACTGTGAAGGTCCAAGGGATACAGTAAACCTGCAGAGGTGCATCAAAATGTAAAACTGATGACACAGGGAACGCTCGTAACATAGACAGTAGGAAAACTCAATCTTCCTGTACCTAAGTCGGCATTGTGTCTTTTATATTTAATTCCGATGCAATTTCTGTGTTTCATCGTCACTGTGAAGGTCCAAGCGATACAGTAAACCTGCAGAGGTGCATCGGAATGTAAAACTGGTGACACAGGAAACGATCAAAACATAGGCAGTAGGAAGACTCAATCTTCCAGTACTTAAGTCGGCATTGTGTCTCTTCTATTTAATTCCGATGCAATTTCTGTGTTTCATCGTCAATGGGAAGATCCAAGGGATACAGTAAACCTGCAGAGGTGCATCGGAATGTAAGACTGGTGACACAGGAAATGCTCAAAACATAGACAGTAGGAAGTCTCAGCCTTTCTGTTCTTATGTCGGCATTGTGTCTGTTATATTTAATTCCGATGCTATTTCTGTGTTTCATCGTCAATGGGAAGGTCCAATGGATACAGTAAAACTGCAGGGGTGCATCGGAATGTAAAACTGGTGACACAGGAAACGATCAAAAGATAGACAGTAGGAACACTCTGTCTTCCTGTACTTAAGTCGGCATTGTGTCTCTTATATTTAATTCCGATGCTATTTCTGTGTTTCATCGTCAATGGGAAGGTCCAATGTATACAGTAAACCTGCAGAGGTGCATCGGAATGTAAAACTGGTGATACAGGACACGCTCAAATCATAGACAGTACGAAGACTCAGTCTTCCTTTACTTAAGTCGGCATGGTGTCTCTTATTTTTAATTCCGATGCAATTTCTGTGTTTCATCGTCACTGTGAAGGTCCAAGGGATACAGTAAACCTGCAGAGGTGCATCGGAATGTAAAACTGATGACACAGGAAACGCTCAAAACATAGACAGTAGGAAGACTCAGTCTTCCTGTACTTAAGTCACCATTGTGTCTCTTATATTTAATTCCGATGCAATTTCTGTGTTTCATCGTCACTGTGAAGGTCCAAGGGATACAGTAAACCTTCAGAGGTGCATCGGAATGTAAAACTGGTGACACAGGAAACGCTCAAAACATAGACAGTAGGAAGACTCAGTCTTCGTGTACTTCAGTCGGCATTGTGTTTCTTATATTTAATTCCGATGCCATTTCTGTGTTTCATCGCCAATGGGAAGGTCCAAGGGATACAGTAAACCTGCAGAGGTGCATCGGAATGTAAATCTGATGACACAGGAAACGCTCAAATCATAGACAGTAGGAAGACTCAGTCTTCCTGTAATATGTCGGCCGCATTGTGTCTCTTATATTTAATTCCGATGCAATTTCTGTGTTTCATCGTCAATGGGTAGGTCGATGGGAAACAGTATACCTGCAGAGGTACATTGGAATGTAAAACTGGTGACAAAGGAAATCCTCAAAACATAGACAGTAGGAAGACTCAGTCTTTCTGTACTTAAGTCGGCATTGTGTCTCTTATATTTATTTCCGATGCAATTTCTGAGCTTCATCGTCAATGGGAAGGTCCTAGGAACACAGTAAACCTGCAGAGGTGCATCGGATGTAAAACTGGTGACACAGGAAACGCTCAAAACATAGACAGTAGGAAGACTCAGCCTTCGTGTTCTTAAGTCGGCATTGTGTCTCTTATATTTCATTCCGATGCTATTTCTGTGTTTCATCGTTAATGGGAAGGTGCAAGGGATACAGTAAACCTGCAAAGGTGCATCGAAATGGAAAATTGGTGACGCAGGAAACGCTCAAAACATAGGCAGTAGGAAGACTCAATCTTCCAGTACTTAAGTCGGCAATGTGTCTCTTATATTTAAATCCGATGCAATTTCTGAGCTTCGTCGTCAATGGGAAGGTCCACGGGATACAGTAAACCTGAAGAGGTGCATCAAAATGTAAAACTGATGACACAGGGAACGCTCAAAACATAGACAGTAGGAAGACTCAGTCTTCCTGTACCTAAGTCGGCATTGTATCTCTTATATTTAATTCCGATGCAATTTCTGTGTTTCATCGTCACTGTGAAGGTCCAAGGGATACAGTAAACCTTCAGAGGTGCATCGGAATGTTAAACTGGTGATACAGGACACGCTCAAATCATAGACAGTAGGAAGACTCAGTCTTCCTTTACTTAAGTCGGCATGGTGTCTCTTATATTTAATTCCGATGAAATTTCTGAGCTTCATCGTCAATGGGAATGTCGAAGGGAAACAGTATACCTGCAGAGGTGCATCGGAATGTAAAACTGGTGACACGGGAAACGCTCAAAGCATAGACCTTAAGAAGACCCAGTTTTCTTGTACTTAAGTCGGCATTGTGTCTCTTATATTTAATTCCGATGCAATATCGGTGTTTCATCGTCACTGTGAAAGTCCAAGGGATACAGTAAACCTGCAGTGGTTCATCGGAATGTGAAACTGGTGACCCAGGAAACGCTCAAAACATAGACAGTTGGAAGACTCAATGTTTCTGTACTTAAGTTTGCATTGTGTCCCTTATATTTAGTTCCGATGCAGTTTCTGTGTTTCATCATCAATGGGAAGATCCAAGGGATGGAGTAAACCTGCAGAGGTGCGTCGGAATGTAAAATTGGTGACGCAGGAAACGCTCAAAACATAGGCAGTAGGAAGACTCAATCTTCCAGTACTTAAGTCGGCATTGTGTCCCTTCTATTTAATTCCGATGGAATTTCTGTGTTTCATCGTCAATGGGAAGATCCAAGGGATACATTAAACCTGCAGAGGTACATCGAAATGTAAAACTGGTGACACAGGAAATGCTCAAAACATAGACAGTAGGAAGACTCAGCCTTCCTGTTCTTAAGTCGGCATTGTGTCTCTTATTTTTAATTCCGATGCTATTTCTGTGTTTCATCGTCAATGGGAAGGTCCAATGGATACAGTAATACTGCAGAGGTGCATCGGAATGTAAAACTGGTGACACAGGAAACGATCAAAACATAGACAGTAGGAATACTCAGTCTTCCTGTACTTAAATCGGCATTGTGTCTCTTATATTTAAATCCGATGCAATTTCTGTGTTTCGTCGTCAATGGGAAGGTCCAAGGGATACAGTAAACCTGCAGAGGTGCATCGGAATATAAAACTGGTGACACAGGAAGCGGTCAAATCATAGGCAATAAGAAGACTCAGTTTTCTTGTACTGAAGTCGGCATTGTGTCTCTTATATTTAATTTGATGCAATTTCTGTGTTTCATCGTCACTGTGAAGGTCCAAGGGATACAGTAAACCTGCAGTGGTTCATCGGAATGTGAAACTGGTGACACAGGAAACGCTCAAAACATTGACAGTAGGAAGACTCCATGTTTTTGTACTTAAGTCGGCATTGTGTCTCTTATATTTAGTTCCGATGCAATTTCTGTGTTTCATCGTCAATGGGAAGATCCAAGGGATACAGTAAACCTGCAGAGGTGCATCGGAATGTAAAACTGGCGGCACAGGAAACCCTCAAAACATAGACAGTAGGAAGACTGAGCCTTCCTGTTCTAATGTCGGAATTGTGTCTCTTATATTTAATTCCGATGCTATTTCTGTGTTTCATCGTCAATGGGATGGTCCAATGGATACAGTAAACCTGCAGAGGTGCATCGGAATGTAAAATTGGTGACTCAGGAAACGCTCAAAACATAGGCAGTAGGAAGACTCAATCTTCCAGTACTTAAGTCGGCATTGTGTTTCTTCTATTTAATTCCGATGCAATTTCTGTGTTTCATCGTCAATGGGAAGATCCAAGGGATACAGTAAACATGCAGAGGTGCATCGGAATGTAAGACTGGTGACACAGGAAATGCTCAAAACATAGACAGTAGGAAGTCTCAGCCTTCCTGTTCTTATGTCGGCATTGTGTCTCTTATATTTAATTCCGATGCTATTTCTGTGTTTCATCGTCAATGGGAAGGTCCAATGGATACAGTAAAACTGCAGGGGTGCATCGGAATGTAAAACTGGTGACACAGGAAACGATCAAAAGATAGACAGTAGGAATACTCAGACTTCCTGTACTTAAGTCGGCATTGTGTCTCTTATATTTAATTCCGATGCTATTTCTGTGTTTCATCGTCAATGGGAAGGTCCAATGTATACAGTAAACCTGCAAAGGTGCATCGAAATGGAAAATTGGTGACGCAGGAAACGCTCAAAACATAGGCAGTAGGAAGACTCAATCTTCCAGTACTTAAGTCGGCAATGTGTCTCTTATATTTAAATCCGATGCAATTTCTGAGCTTCGTCGTCAATGGGAAGGTCCACGGGATACAGTAAACCTGCAGAGGTGCATCAAAATGTAAAACTGATGACACAGGGAACGCTCAAAACATAGACAGTAGGAAGACTCAGTCTTCCTGTACCTAAGTCGGCATTGTATCTCTTATATTTAATTCCGATGCAATTTCTGTGTTTCATCGTCACTGTGAAGGTCCAAGGGATACAGTAAACCTTCAGAGGTGCATCGGAATGTTAAACTGGTGATACAGGACACGCTCAAATCATAGACAGTAGGAAGACTCAGTCTTCCTTTACTTAAGTCGGCATGGTGTCTCTTATATTTAATTCCGATGAAATTTCTGAGCTTCATCGTCAATGGGAATGTCGAAGGGAAACAGTATACCTGCAGAGGTGCATCGGAATGTAAAACTGGTGACACGGGAAACGCTCAAAGCATAGACCTTAAGAAGACCCAGTTTTCTTGTACTTAAGTCGGCATTGTGTCTCTTATATTTAATTTGATGCAATTTCTGTGTTTCATCGTCACTGTGAAGGTCCAATGGATACAGTAAACCTGCAGAGGTGCATCGGAATGTAAAATTGGTGACGCAGGAATCGCTCAAAACATAGGCAGTAGGAAGACTCAATCATCCAGTACTTAAGTCGGCACTGTGTCCCTTCTATTTAATTCCGATGGAATTTCTGTGTTTCATCGTCAATGGGAAGATCCAAGGGATACAGTAAACCTGCAGAGGTACATCGAAATGTAAAACTGGTGACACAGGAAATGCTCAAAACATAGACATTAGGAAGACTCAGCCTTCCTGTTCTTAAGTCTGCATTGTGTCTCTTATATTTAATTCCGATGCTATTTCTGTGTTTCATCGTCAATGGGAAGGTCCAATGGATACAGTAATACTGCAGAGGTGCATCGGAATGTAAAACTGGTGACACAGGAAACGATCAAAACATAGACAGTAGGAATACTCAGTCTTCCTGTACTTAAATCGGCATTGTGTCTCTTATATTTAAATCCGATGCAATTTCTGTGTTTCGTCGTCAATGGGAAGGTCCAAGGGATACAGTAAACCTGCAGAGGTGCATCGGAATATAAAACTGGTGACACAGGAAGCGGTCAAATCATAGGCAATAAGAAGACTCAGTTTTCTTGTACTGAAGTCGGCATTGTGTCTCTTATATTTAATTTGATGCAATTTCTGTGTTTCATCGTCACTGTGAAGGTCCAAGGGATACAGTAAACCTGCAGTGGTTCATCGGAATGTGAAACTGGTGACACAGGACACGCTCAAAACATAGACAGTAGGAAGACTCCATGTTTTTGTACTTAAGTCGGCATTGTGTCTCTTATATTTAGTTCCGATGCAATTTCTATGTTTCATCGTCAATGGGAAGATCCAAGGGATCCAGTAAACCTGCAGAGGTGCATCGGAATGTAAAACTGGCGACACAGGAAACCCTCAAAACATAGACAGTAGGAAGACTGAGCCTTCCTGTTCTTATGTCGGAATTGTGTCTCTTATATTTAATTCCGATGCTATTTCTGTGTTTCATCGTCAATGGGATGGTCCAATGGATACAGTAAACCTGCAGAGGTGCATCGGAATGTAAAATTGGTGACTCAGGAAACGCTCAAAACATAGGCAGTAGGAAGACTCAATCTTCCAGTACTTAAGTCGGCAATGTGTTTCTTCTATTTAATTCCGATGCAATTTCTGTGTTTCATCGACAATGGGAAGATCCAAGGGATACAGTAAACATACACACGTGCATCGGAATGTAAGACTGGTGACACAGGAAATGCTCAAAAAATAGACAGTAGGAAGTCTCAGCCTTCCTGTTCTTATGTCGGCATTGTGTCTCTTATATTTAATTCCGATGCTATTTCTGTGTTTCATCGTCAATGGGAAGGTCCAGTGGATACAGTAAAACTGCAGGGGTGCATCGGAATGTAAAACTGGTGACACAGGAAACGATCAAAAGATAGACAGTAGGAATACTCAGTCTTCCTGTACATAAGTCGGCATTGTGTCTCTTATATTTAATTCCGATGCTATTTCTGTGTTTCATCGTCAATGGGAAGGTCCAATGTATACAGTAAACCTGCAGAGGTGCATCGGAATGTAAAACTGGTGATACAGGACACGCTCAAATCATAGACAGTACGAAGACTCAGTCTCCCTTTAATTAAGTCGGCATGGTGTCTCTAATTTTTAATTCCGATGCAATTTCTGTGTTTCATCGTCACTGTGAAGGTCCAAGGGATACAGTAAACCTGCAGAGGTGCATCGGAATGTAAAACTGATGACACAGGAAACGCTCAAACCATAGACAGTAGGAAGACTCAGTCTTCCTGTACTTAAGTCGGCATTGTGTCTCTTATATTTAATTCCGATGCAATTTCTGTGTTTCATCGTCACTGTGAAGGTCCAAGGGATACAGTAAACCTTCAGAGGTGCATCGGAATGTAAAACTGGTGACACAGGAAACGCTCAAAACATAGACAGTAGGAAGACTCAGTCTTCCTGTACTTCAGTCGGCATTGTGTTTCTTATATTTAATTCCGATGCCATTTCTGTGTTTCATCGCCAATGGGAAGGTCCAAGGGATACAGTAAACCTGCAGAGGTGCATCGGAATGTAAATCTGATGACACAGGAAACGCTCAAAACATAGACAGTAGGAAGACTCAGTCTTCCTGTAATATGTCGGCCGCATTGTGTCTCTTATATTTAATTCCGATGCAATTTCTGTGTTTCATCGTCAATGGGAAGGTCGAAGGGAAACAGTATACCTGCAGAGGTACATTGGAATGTAAAACTGGTGACGAAGGAAATCCTCAAAACATAGACAGTAGGAAGACTCAGTCTTCCTGTACTTACGTCGGCATTGTGCCTCTTATATTTATTTCCGATGCAATTTCTGAGCTTCATCGTCAATGGGAAGGTCCTAGGAACACAGTAAACCTGCAGAGGTGCATCGGATGTAAAACTGGTGACACAGGAAACGCTCAAAACATAGACAGTAGGAAGACTCAGCCTTCCTGTTCTTAAGTCGGCATTGTGTCTCTTATATTTCATTCCGATGCTATTTCTGTGTTTCATCGTTAATGGGAAGGTCCAAGGGATACAGTAAACCTGCAAAGGTGCATCGAAATGGAAAATTGGTGACGCAGGAAACGCTCAAAACATAGGCAGTAGGAAGACTCAATCTTCCAGTACTTAAGTCGGCAATGTGTCTCTTATATTTAAATCCGATGCAATTTCTGAGCTTCGTCGTCAATGGGAAGGTCCAAGGGATACAGTAAACCTGCAGAGGTGCATCGGAATGTAAAACAGGTGACACATTAAGCGGTCAAAACATTGGCCCTAAGAAGACTCAGTTTTCTTGTACTGAAGTCGGCATTGTGTCTCTTATATTTAATTTGATGCAATTTCTGTGTTTCATAGTCACTGTGAAGGTCCAATGGATACAGTAAACCTGCAGAGGTGCATCTGAATGTAAAACTGATGACACAGGAAACGCTCAAATAATAGACAGTAGGAAGACACAGTCTTCCTGTACTTAGGTCACCATTGTGTCTCTTATATTTAATTCCGATGCAATTTCTGTGTTTCATCGTCACTGTGAAGGTCCAAGGGATACAGTAAACCTTCAGAGTTGCATCGGAATGTAAAACTGGTGACACAGGAAACGCTCAAAACATAGACAGTAGCAAGACTCAGTCTTCCTGTACTTCAGTCGGCATTGTGTTTCTTATATTTAATTCCGATGCCATTTCTGTGTTTCATCGTCAATGGGAAGGTCCAATGGATACAGTAAACCTGCAGAGGTGCGTCGGAATGTAAAATTGGTGACGCAGGAAACGCTCAAATCATAGGCAGTAGGAAGACTCAATCTTCCAGTACTTAAGTCGGCATTGTGTCCCTTCTATTTAATTCCGATGGAATTTCTGTGTTTCATCGTCAATGGGAAGATCCAAGGAATACAGTAAACCTGCAGAGGTACATCGAAATGTAAAACTGGTGACACAGGAAATGCTCAAAACATAGACAGTAGGAAGACTCAGCCTTCCTGTTCGTAAGTCGGCATTGTGTCTCTTATTTTTAATTCCGATGCTATTTCTGTGTTTCATCGTCAATGGGAAGGTCCAATGGATACAGTAATACTGCAGAGGTGCATCGGAATGTAAAACTGGCGACACAGGAAACCCTCAAAACATAGACAGTAGGAAGACTGAGCCTTCCTGTTCTTATGTCGGAATTGTGTCTCTTATATTTAATTCCGATGCTATTTCTGTGTTTCATCGTCAATGGGATGGTCCAATGGATACAGTAAACCTGCAGAGGTGCATCGGAATGTAAAATTGGTGACTCAGGAAACGCTCAAAACATAGGCAGTAGGAAGACTCAATCTTCCAGTACTTAAGTCGGCATTGTGTTTCTTCTATTTAATTCCGACGCAATTTCTGTGTTTCATCGTCAATGGGAAGATCCAAAGGATACAGTAAACATGCAGAGGTGCATCGGAATGTAAGACTGGTGACACAGGAAATGCTCAAAACATAGACAGTAGGAAGTCTCAGCCTTCCTGTTCTTATGTCGGCATTGTGTCTCTTATATTTAATTCCGATGCTATTTCTGTGTTTCATCGTCAATGGGAAGGTCCAATGGATACAGTAAAACTGCAGGGGTGCATCGGAATGTAAAACTGGTGACACAGGAAACGATCAAAAGATAGACAGTAGGAATACTCAGTCTTCCTGTACTTAAGTCGGCATTGTGTCTCTTATATTTAATTCCGATGCTATTTCTGTGTTTCATCGTCAATGGGAAGGTCCAATGTATACAGTAAACCTGCAGAGGTGCATCGGAATGTAAAACTGGTGATACAGGACACGCTCAAATCATAGACAGTACGAAGACTCAGTCTTCCTTTACTTAAGTCGGCATGGTGTCTCTTATTTTTAATTCCAATGCGATTTCTGTGTTTCATCGTCACTTTGAAGGTCCAAGGGATACAGTATGCCTGCAGAGGTGCATCGGAATGTAAAACTGATGACACAGGAAACGCTCAAACCATAGACAGTAGGAAGACTCAGTCTTCCTGTACTTAAGTCACCATTGTGTCTCTTATATTTAATTCCGATGCAATTTCTGTGTTTCATCGTCACTGTGAAGGTCCAAGGGATACAGTAAACCTTCAGAGGTGCATCGGAATGTAAAACTGGTGACACAGGAAACGCTCAAAACATAGACAGTAGGAAGACTCAGTCTTCCTGTACTTCAGTCGGCATTGTGTTTCTTATATTTATTTCCGATGCCATTTCTGTGTTTCATCGCCAATGGGAAGGTCCAAGGGATACAGTAAACCTGCAGAGGTGCATCGGAATGTAAATCTGATGACACAGGAAACGCTCAAAACATAGACAGTAGCAAGACTCAGTCTTCCTGTAATATGTCGGCCGCATTATGTCTCTTATATTTTATTCCGATGCAATTTCTGTGTTTCATCGTCAATGGGAAGGTCGGAGGGAAACAGTATACCTGCAGAGGTACATTGGAATGTAAAACTGGTGACGAAGGAAATCCTCAAAACATAGACAGTAGGAAGACTCAGTCTTCCTGTACTTAAGTCGGCATTGTGTCTCTTATATTTATTTCCGATGCAATTTCTGAGCTTCATCGTCAATGGGAAGGTCCTAGGAACACAGTAAACCTGCAGAGGTGCATCGGATGTAAAACTGGTGACACAGGAAACGCTCAAAACATAGACAGTAGGAAGACTCAGCCTTCCTGTTCTTAAGTCGGCATTGTGTCTCTTATATTTCATTCCGATGCTATTTCTGTGTTTCATCGTTAATGGGAAGGTACAAGGGATACAGTAAACCTGCAAAGGTGCATCGAAATGGAAAATTGGTGACGCAGGAAACGCTCAAAACATAGGCAGTAGGAAGACTCAATCTTCCAGTACTTAAGTCGGCAATGTGTCTCTTATATTTAAATCCGATGCAATTTCTCAGCTTCGTCGTCAATGGGATGGTCCAAGGGATACAGTAAACCTGCAGAGGTGCATCGGAATGTAAAACAGGTGACACATTAAGCGGTCAAAACATAGGCCCTAAGAAGACTCAGTTTTCTTGTACTGAAGTCGGCATTGTGTCTCTTATATTTAATTTGATGCAATTTCTGTGTTTCATCGTCACTGTGAAGGTCCAATGGATACAGTAAACCTGCAGAGGTGCATCGGAATGTAAAATTGGTGACGCAGGAATCGCTCAAAACATAGGCAGTAGGAAGACTCAATCTTCCCGTACTTAAGTCGGCATTGTGTCCCTTCTATTTAATTCCGATGGAATTTCTGTGTTTCATCGTCAATGGGAAGATCCAAGGGATACAGTAAACCTGCAGAGGTACATCGAAATGTAAAACTGGTGACACAGGAAATGCTCAAAACATAGACAGTAGGAAGACTCAGCATTCCTGTTCTTAAGTCGGCATTGTGTCTCTTATATTTAATTCCGATGCTATTTCTGTGTTTCATCGTCAATGGGAAGGTCCAATGGATACAGTAATACTGCAGAGGTGCATCGGAATGTAAAACTGGTGACACAGGAAACGATCAAAACATAGACAGTAGGAATACTCAGTCTTCCTGTACTTAAATCGGCATTGTGTCTCTTATATTTAAATCCGATGCAATTTCTGTGTTTCGTCGTCAATGGGAAGGTCCAAGGGATACAGTAAACCTGCAGAGGTGCATCGGAATATAAAACTGGTGACACAGGAAGCGGTCAAATCATAGGCAATAAGAAGACTCAGTTTTCTTGTACTGAAGTCGGTATTGTGTCTCTTATATTTAATTTGATTCAATTTCTGTGTTTCATCGTCACTGTGAAGGTCCAAGGGATACAGTAAACCTGCAGTGGTTCATCCTAATGTGAAACTGGTGACACAGGAAACGCTCAAAACATAGACAGTAGGAAGACTCCATGTTTTTGTACTTAAGTCGGAATTGTGTCTCTTATATTTAGTTCCGATGCAATTTCTGTGCTTCATCGTCAATGGGAAGATCCAAGGGGTACAGTAAACCTGCAGAGGTGCATCGGAATGGAAAACTGGTGATACAGGACACGCTCAAATCATAGACAGTACGAAGACTCAGTCTTCCTTTACTTAAGTCGGCATGGTGTCTTTTATTTTTAATTCCGACGCAATTTCTGTGTTTCATCGTCACTGTGAAGGTCCAAGGGATACAGTATGCCTGCAGAGGTGCATCGGAATGAAAAACTGATGACACAGGAAACGCTCAAACCATAGACAGTAGGAAGACTCAGTCTTCCTGTACTTCAGTCACCATTGTGTCTCTTATATTTAATTCCGATGCAATTTCTGTGTTTCATCGTCACTTGAAAGTCCAAGGGATACAGTAAACCTTCATAGGTGCATCGGAATGTAAAACTGGTGACACAGGAAATGCTCAAAACATAGACAGTAGGAAGACTCAGTCTTCCTGTACTTCAGTCGGCATTGTGTTTCTTATATTTAATTCCGATGCCATTTCTGTGTTTCATCGCCAATGGGAATGTACAAGGGATACAGTAAACCTGCAGAGGTGCATCGGAATGTAAATCTGATGACACAGGAAACGCTCAAAACATAGACGGTAGGAAGACTCTGTCTTCCTGTAATATGTCGGCCGCATTGTGTCTCTTATATTTAATTCCGATGCAATTTCTGTGTTTCATCGTCAATGGGAAGGTCGAAGGGAAATAGTATACCTGCAGAGGTACATTGGAATGTAAAACAGGTGACAAAGGAAATCCTCAAAACATAGACAGTAGGAAGACTCAGCCTTCCTGTTCTTAAGTCGGCATTGTGTCTCTTATATTTAATTCCGATGCTATTTCTGTGTTTCATCGTCAATGGGAAGGTCCAATGGATACAGTTATACTGCAGAGGTGCATCGGAATGTAAAACTGGTGACACAGGAAACGATCAAAACATAGACAGTAGGAATACACAGTCTTCCTGTACTTAAATCGGCATTGTGTCTCTTATATTTAATTCCGATGCAATTTCTGTGTTTCGTCGTCAACGGGAAAGTCCAAGGGATACAGTAAACCTGCAAAATTGCTTTGGAATGTAAAACTGGTGACACAGGAAATGCTCAAAACATAGACAGTAGGAAGACTCAGTCTTCCTTTACTTAAGTCCGCATGGTGTCTCTTATATTTAATTCCGATGCAATTTCTGAGCTTCATCGTCAATGGGAAGGTCGAAGGGAAACAGTATACCTGCAGAGGTTGATCGGAATGTAAAACTGGTGACAAGGGAACGCTCAACACATAGACAGTAGGAAGAATCAGTCTTCCTGTACTTAAGTCGGCATTGTGTCTCTTATATTTATTTCCGATGCAATTTCTGAGCTTCATCGTCAATGGGAAGGTCCTAGGAACACAGTAAGCCTGCAGAAGTGCATCGGAATGTAAAACTGTTGACACGGGAAACGCTCAAATCGTAGACCTTAAGAAGACTCAGTTTTCTTGTACTTAAGTCGGCATTGTGTCTCTTGTATTTAATTCCGATGCAATATCTGTGTTTCATCGTCACTGTGAAAGTCCAAGGGATACAGTAAACCTGCAGTGGTTCATCGGAATGTGAAACTGGTGACACAGGAAACGCTCAAAACATAGACAGTAGGAAGACTCCATGTTTTTGTACTTAAGTCGGCATTGTGTCTCTTATATTTAGTTCCGATGCAATTTCTGTGTTTCATCGTCAATGGGAAGATCCAAGGGATACAGTAAACCTGCAGAGGTGCATCGGAATGTAAAACTGGCGACACGGGAAACCCTCAAAACATAGACAGTAGGAAGACTGAGCCTTCCTGTTCTTATGTCGGAATTGAGTCTCTTATATTTAATTCCGATGCTATTTCTGTGTTTCATCGTCAATGGGAAGGTCCAATGGATACAGTAAACCTTCAGAGGTGCATCGGAATGTAAAATTGGTGACTCAGGAAATGCTCAAAACATAGGCAGTAGGAAGACTCAATCTTCCAGTACTTAAGTCGGCATTGTGTCTCCTCTATTTAATTCCGATGCAATTTCTGTGTTTCATCGTCAATGGGAAGATCCAAGGGATACAGTAAACCTGCAGAGGTGCATCGGAATGTAAGACTGGTGACACAGGAAATGCTCAAAACATAGACAGTAGGAAGTCTCAGCCTTCCTGTTCTTATGTCGGCATTGTGTCTCTTATATTTAATTCCGATGCTATTTCTGTGTTTCATCGTCAATGGGAAGGTCCAATGGATACAGTAAAACTGCAGGGGTGCATCGGAATGTAAAACTGGTGACACAGGAAACGATCAAAAGATAGACAGTAGGAATACTCAGTCTTCCTGTACTTAAGTCGGCATTGTGTCTCTTATATTTAATTCCGATGCTATTTCTGTGTTTCATCGTCAATGGGAAGGTCCAATGTATACAGTAAACCTGCAGAGGTGCATCGGAATGTAAAACTGGTGATACAGGACACGCTCAAATCATAGACAGTACGAAGACTCAGTCTTCCTTTACTTAAGTCGGCATGGTGTCTCTTAAGTTTAATTCCGATGCAATTTCTGTGTTTCATCGTCACTGTGAAGGTCCAAGGGATACAGTAAACCTGCAGAGGTGCATCGGAATGTAAAACTGATGACACAGGAATCGCTCAAATCATAGACAGTAGGAAGACTCAGTCTTCCTGTACTTAAGTCACCATTGTGTCTCTTATATTTAATTCCGATGCAATTTCTGTGTTTCATCGTCACTGTGAAGGTCCAAGGGATACAGAAAACCTTCAGAGGTGCATCGGAATGTAAAACTGGTGACACAGGAAACGCTCAAAACATAGACAGTAGGAAGACTCAGTCTTCCTGTACTTCAGTCGGCATTGTGTTTCTTATATTTAATTCCGATGCCATTTCTGTGTTTCATCGCCAATGGGAAGGTCCAAGGGATACAGTAAACCTGCAGAGGTGCATCGGAATGTAAATCTGATGACACAGGAAACGCTCAAAACATAGACAGTAGGAAGACTCAGTCTTCCTGTAATATGTCGGCCGCATTGTGTCTCTTATATTTAATTCCGATGCAATTTCTGTGTTTCATCGTCAATGGGAAGGTCGAAGGGAAACAGTATACCTGCAGAGGTACATTGGAATGTAAAACTGGTGACAACGGAAATCCTCAAAACATAGACAGTAGGAAGACTCAGCCTTCGTGTTCTTAAGTCGGCATTGTGTCTCTTATATTTCATTCCGATGCTATTTCTGTGTTTCATCGTTAATGGGAAGGTCCAAGGGATACAGTAAACCTGCAAAGGTGCATCGAAATGGAAAATTGGTGAGGCAGGAAACGCTCAAAACATAGGCAGTAGGAAGACTCAATCTTCCAGTACTTAAGTCGGCAATGTGTCTCTTATATTTAAATCCGATGCAATTTCTCAGCTTCGTCGTCAATGGGAAGGTCCAAGGGATACAGTAAACCTGCAGAGGTGCATCGGAATGTAAAACAGGTGACACATTAAGCGGTCAAAACATAGGCCCTAAAAAGACTCAGTTTTCTTGTACTGAAGTCGGCATTGTGTCTCTTATATTTAATTTGATGCAATTTCTGTGTTTCATCGTCACTGTGAAGGTCCAAGGGATACAGTAAACCTGCAGAGGTGAATCAAAATGTAAAACTGAAGACACAGGGAACGCTCAAAACATAGACAGTAGGAAGACTCAGTCTTCCTGTACCTAAGTCGGCATTGTATCTCTTATATTTAATTCCGATGCAATTTCTGTGTTTCATCGTCACTGTGAAGGTCCAAGGGATACAGTAAACCTTCAGAGGTGCATCGGAGTGTTAAACTGGTGATACAGTACACGCTCAAATCATAGACAGTAGGAAGACTCAGTCTTCCTTTACTTAAGTCGGCATGGTGTCTCTTATATTTAATTCCGATAAAATTTCTGAGCTTCATCGTCAATGGGAATGTCGAAGGGAAACAGTATACCTGCAGAGGTTCATCGGAATGTAAAACTGGTGACACGGGAAACGCTCAAAGCATAGACCTTAAGAAGACTCAGTTTTCTTGTACTTAAGTCGGCATTGTGTCTCTTATATTTAATTCCGATGCAATATCTGTGTTTCATCGTCACTGTGAAAGTCCAAGGGATACAGTAAACCTGCAGAGGTTCATCGGAATGTGAAACTGGTGACCCAGGAAACGCTCAAAACATAGACAGTTGGAAGACTCAATGTTTCTGTACTTAAGTCGGCATTGTGTCCCTTATATTTAGTTCCGATGCAGTTTCTGTGTTTCATCATCAATGGGAATATCCAAGGGATAGAGTAAACCTGCAGAGGTGCATCGGAATGTAAAACAGGTGACACATTAAGCGGTCAAAACATAGGCCCTAAAAAGACTCAGTTTTCTTGTACTGAAGTCGGCATTGTGTCTCTTATATTTAATTTGATGCAATTTCTGTGTTTCATCGTCACTGTGAAGGTCCAAGGGATACAGTAAACCTGCAGAGGTGAATCAAAATGTAAAACTGAAGACACAGGGAACGCTCAAAACATAGACAGTAGGAAGACTCAGTCTTCCTGTACCTAAGTCGGCATTGTATCTCTTATATTTAATTCCGATGCTATTTCTGTGTTTCATCGTCAATGGGAAGGTCCAATGGATACAGTATACCTGCAGAGGTGCATCGGAATGTAAAATTGGTGACGCAGGAAACGCTCAAAACATAGGCAGTAGGAAGACTCAGCCTTCCTGTTCTTAAGTCGGCATTGTGTCCTTTCTATTTAATTCCGATGGAATTTCTGTGTTTCATCGTCAATGGGAAGATCCAAGGGATACAGTAAACCTGCAGAGGTACATCGAAATGTAAAACTGGTGACACAGGAAATGCTCAAAACATAGACAGTAGGAAGACTCAGCCTTCCTGTTCTTAAGTCGGCATTGTGTCTCTTATATTTAATTCCGATGCTATTTCTGTGTTTCATCGTCAATGGGAAGGTCCAAGGGATACAGTAAACCTGCAGAGGTGCATCGGAATATAAAACTGGTGACACAGGAAGCGGTCAAATCATAGGCAATAAGAAGACTCAGTTTTCTTGTACTGAAGTCGGCATTGTGTCTCTTATATTTAATTTGATGCAATTTCTGTGTTTCATCGTCACTGTGAAGGTCCAAGGGATACAGTAAACCTGCAGTGGTTCATCGGAATGTGAAACTGGTGACACAGGAAACGCTCAAAACATAGACAGTAGGAAGACTCCATGTTTTTGTACTTAAGTCGGCATTGTATCTCTTATATTTAGTTCCGATGCAATTTCTGTGTTTCATCGTCAATGGGAAGATCCAAGGGGTACAGTAAACATGCAGAGGTGCATCGGAATGTAAAACTGGCGACACAGGAAACCCTCAAAACATAGACAGTAGGAAGACAGCCTTCCTGTTCTTATGTCGGAATTGTGCCTCTTATATTTAATTCCGATGCTATTTCTGTGTTTCATCGTCAATGGGAAGGTCCAATGGATACAGTAAACCTGCAGGGGTGCATCGGAATGTAAAACTGGTGACACAGGAAACGATCAAAAGATAGACAGTAGGAATACTCAGTCTTCCTGTACTTAAGTCGGCATTGTGTCTCTTATATTTAATTCCGATGCTATTTCTGTGTTTCATCGTCAATGGGAAGGTCCAATGTATACAGTAAACCTGCAGAGGTGCATCGGAATGTAAAACTGGTGATACAGGACACGCTCAAATCATAGACAGTACGAAGACTCAGTCTTCCTTTACATAAGTCGGCATGGTGTCTCTTATTTTTAATTCCGATGCAATTTCTGTCTTTCATCGTCACTGTGAAGGTCCAAGGGATACAGTATGCCTGCAGAGGTGCATCGGAATGTAAAACTGATGACACAGGAAACGCTCAAACCATAGACAGTAGGAAGACTCAGACTTCCTGTACTTAAGTCACCATTGTGTCTCTTATATTTAATTCCGATGCAATTTCTGTGTTTCATCGTCACTGTGAAGGTCCAAGGGATACAGTAAACCTTCAGAGGTGCATCGGAATGTAAAACTGGTGACACAGGAAAGGCTCAAAACATAGACAGTAGGAAGACTCAGTCTTCCTGTACTTAAGTCGGCATTGTGTTTCTTATATTTAATTCCGATGCCATTTCTGTGTTTCATCGCCAATGGGAAGGTCCAAGGGATACAGTAAACCTGCAGAGGTGCATCGGAATGTAAATCTGATGACACAGGAAACGCTCAAAACATAGACAGTAGGAAGACTCAGTCTTCCTGTAATATGTCGGCCGCATTGTGTCTCTTATATTTAATTCCGATGCAATTTCTGTGTTTCATCGTCAATGGGAAGGTCGAAGGGAAACAGTATACCTGCAGAGGTACATTGGAATGTAAAACTGGTGACAAAGGAAATAGTAAAAACATAGACAGTAGGAAAACTCAGTCTTCCTGTACTTAAGTCGGCATTGTGTCTCTTATATTTATTTCCGATGCAATTTCTGAGCTTCATCGTCAATGGGAAGGTCCTAGGAACACAGTAAACCTGCAGAGGTGCATCGGATGTAAAACTGGTGACACAGGAAACGCTTAAAACATAGACAGTAGGAAGACTCAGCCTCCCTGTTCTTAAGTCGGCATTGTGTCTCTTATATTTCATTCCGATGCTATTTCTGTGTTTCATCGTTAATGGGAAGGTCCAAGGGATACAGTAAACCTGCAAAGGTGCATCGAAATGGAAAATTGGTGACGCAGGAAACGCTCAAAACATAGGCAGTAGGAAGACTCAATCTTCCAGTACTTAAGTCGGCAATGTGTCTCTTATATTTAAATCCGATGCAATTTCTGAGCTTCGTCGTCAATGGGAAGGTCCAAGGGATACAGTAAACCTGCAGAGGTGCATCGGAATGTAAAACAGGTGACACATTAAGCGGTCAAAACATAGGCCCTAAGAAGACTCAGTTTTCTTGTACTGAAGTCGGCATTGTGTCTCTTATATTTATTTGATGCAATTTCTGTGTTTCATCGTCACTGTGAAGGTCCAATGGATACAGTAAACCTGCAGAGGTGCATCGGAATGTAAAATTGGTGACGCAGGAAACGCTCAAAACATAGGCAGTAGGAAGACTCAATCTTCCAGTACTTAAGTCGGCATTGTGTCCCTTCTATTTAATTCCGATGGAATTTCTGTGTTTCATCGTCAATGGGAAGATCCAAGGGATACAGTAAACTTGCAGAGGTACATCGAAATGTAAAACTGGTGACACAGGAAATGCAAAAACATAGACAGTAGGAAGACTCAGCCTTCCTGTTCTTAAGTCGGCATTGTGTCTCTTATATTTAATTCCGATGCTATTTCTGTGTTTCATCGTCAATGGGAAGGTCCAATGGAAACAGTAATACTGCAGAGGTGCATCGGAATGTAAAACTGGTGACACAGGAAACGATCAAAACATAGACAGTAGGAATACTCAGACTTCCTGTACTTAAATCGGCATTGTGTCTCTTATATTTAAATCCGATGCAATTTCTGAGTTTCGTCGTCAATGGGAAGGTCCAAGGGATACAGTAAACGTGCAGAGGTGCATCGGAATGTAAAACTGGTGACACAGGAAACGCTCAAAACATAGACAGTAGGAAGACTCAGTCTTCCTGTACTTCAGTCGGCATTGTGTCTCTTATATTTAATTCCGATGCCATTTCTGTGTTTCATCGCCAATGGGAAGGTCCAAGGGATACAGTAAACCTGCAGAGTTGCATCGGAATGTAAAACTGGTGATACAGGACACGCTCAAATCATAGACAGTAGGAAGACTCAGTCTTCCTTTACTTAAGTCGGCATAATGTCTCTTATATTTAATTCCGATGCAATTTCTGAGCTTCATCGTCAAAGGGAAGGTCGAAGGGAAACAGTATACTTGCAGAGGTGTATCGGAATGTATAACTGGTGACAAGGGAAACGCTCAAAACATAGACAGTAGGGAGACTCAGTCTTCCTGTACTTATGTCGGCATTCTGTCTCTTATACTTATTTCCGATGCAATTTCTGAGCTTCATCGTCAATGGGAAGGACCTAGGAACACAGTAAACTTTCAGAGGTGCATCGGAATGTACAACTGGTGACACGGGAAACGCTCAAAACATAGATCTTAAGAAGACTCAGTTTTCGTGTACTTAAGTCGGCATTGTGTCTCTTATATTTAATTCTGATGCAATATCTGTGTTTCATCGTCAATGTGAAAGTCCAAGGGAACAGTAAACCTGCAGAGGTTCATCGGAATGTGACACTGGTGACACAGTAAACGCTCAAAACATAGACAGTAGGAAGACTCAATGTTTCTGTACTTATGTCGGCATTGTGTCTCTTATATTTAGTTCCGATGCAATTTCTGTGTTTCATCGTCAATGGAAAGATCCAAGGAGTACAGTAAACCTGCAGAGGTACATCGGAATGTAAAACTGGTGACACAGGAAACGCTCAAAGCATAGACAGTAGGAAGACTCAGCCTTCGTGTTCTTAAGTCGGCATTGTGTCTCTTATATTTCATTCCGATGCTATTTCTGTGTTTCATCGTTAATGGGAAGGTCCAAGGGATACAGTAAACCTGCAAAGGTGCATCGAAATGGAAAATTGGTGACGCAGGAAACGCTCAAAACATAGGCAGTAGGAAGACTCAATCTTCCAGTACTTAAGTCGGCAATGTGTCTCTTATATTTAAATCCGATGCAATTTCTGAGCTTCGTCGTCAATGGGAAGGTCCAAGGGATACAGTAAACCTGCAGAGGTGCATCGGAATGTAAAACAGGTGACACATTAAGCGGTCAAAACATAGGCCCTAAAAAGACTCAGTTTTCTTGTACTGAAGTCGGCATTGTGTCTCTTATATTTAATTTGATGCAATTTCTGTGTTTCATCGTCACTGTGAAGGTCCAAGGGATACAGTAAACCTGCAGAGGTTCATCGGAATGTGAAACTGGTGACCCAGGAAACGCTCAAAACATAGACAGTTGGAAGACTCAATGTTTCTGTACTTAAGTCGGCATTGTGTCCCTTATATTTAGTTCCGATGCAGTTTCTGTGTTTCATCATCAATGGGAAGATCCAAGGGATAGAGTAAACCAGCAGAGGTGCATCGGAATGTAAAACTGGTGACACAGGAAACGCTCAAAACATAGACAGTAGTAAGACTCAGCCTTCCTGTACTGAAGTCGTTATTGTGTCTCTTATATTTAATTCCGATGCTATTTCTGTGTTTCATCGTCAATGGGAAGGTCCAATGGATACAGTAAACCTGCAGAGGTGCATCGGAATGTAAAATTGGTGACGCAGGAAACGCTCAAAACATAGGCAGTAGGAAGACTCAATCTTCCAGTACTTAAGTCGGCATTGTGTCCCTTCTATTTAATTCCGATGGAATTTCTGTGTTTCATCGTCAATGGGAAGATCCAAGGGATACAGTAAACCTGCAGAGGTACATCGAAATGTAAAACTGGTGACACAGGAAATGCTCAAAACATAGACAGTAGGAAGACTCAGCCTTCCTGTTCTTAAGTCGGCATTGTGTCTCTTATATTTAATTCCGATGCTATTTCTGTGTTTCATCGTCAATGGGAAGGTCCAAGGGATACAGTAAACCTGCAGAGGTGCATCGGAATATAAAACTGGTGACACAGGAAGCGGTCAAATCATAGGCAATAAGAAGACTCAGTTTTCTTGTACTGAAGTCGGCATTGTGTCTCTTATATTTAATTTGATGCAATTTCTGTGTTTCATCGTCACTGTGAAGGTCCAAGGGATACAGTAAACCTGCAGTGGTTCATCGGAATGTGAAACTGGTGACACAGGAAACGCTCAAAACATAGACAGTAGGAAGACTCCATTTTTTTGTACTTAAGTCGGCATTGTGTCTCTTATATTTAGTTCCGATGCAATTTCTGTGTTTCATCGTCAATGGGAAGATCCAAGGGATACAGTAAACCTGCAGAGGTGCATCGGAATGTAAAACTGGCGACACAGGAAACCCTCAAAACATAGACAGTAGGAAGACTGAGCCTTCCTGTTCTTATGTCGGAATTGTGTCTCTTATATTTAATTCCGATGCTATTTCTGTGTTTCATCGTCAATGGGAAGGTCCAATGGATACAGTAAACCTGCAGGGGTGCATCGGAATGTAAAACTGGTGACACAGGAAACGATCAAAAGATAGACAGTAGGAATACTCAGTCTTCCTGTACTTAAGTCGGCATTGTGTCTATTATATTTAATTCCGATGCTATTTCTGTGTTTCATCGTCAATGGGAAGGTCCAATGTATACAGTAAACCTGCAGAGGTACATCGGAATGTAAAACTGGTGATACAGGACACGCTCAAATCATAGACAGTACGAAGACTCAGTCTTCCTTTACTTAAGTCGGCATGGTGTCTCTTATTTTTAATTCCGATGCAATTTCTGTGTTTCATCGTCACTGTGAAGGTCCAAGGGATACAGTATGCCTGCAGAGGTGCGTCGGAATGTAAAACTGATGACACAGGAAACGCTCAAACCATAGACAGTAGGAAGACTCAGTCTTCCTGTACTTAAGTCACCATTGTGTCTCTTATATTTAATTCCGATGCAATTTCTGTGTTTCATCGTCACTGTGAAGGTCCAAGGGATACAGTAAACCTTCAGAGGTGCATCGGAATGTAAAACTGGTGACACAGGAAACGCTCGAAACATAGACAGTAGGAAGACTCAGTCTTCCTGTACTTCAGTCGGCATTGTGTTTTTTATATTTAATTCCGATGCCATTTCTGTGTTTCATCGCCAATGGGAAGGTCCAAGGGATACAGTAAACCTGCAGAGGTGCATCGGAATGTAAATCTAATGACACAGGAAACGCTGAAAACATAGACAGTAGGAAGACTCAGTCTTCCTGTAATATGTCGGCCGCATTGTGTCTCTTATATTTAATTCCGATGCAATTTCTGTGTTTCATCGTCAATGGGAAGGTCGAAGGGAAACAGTATACCTGCAGAGGTACATTGGAATGTAAAACTGGTGTCAAAGGAAATAGTAAAAACATAGACAGTAGGAAAACTCAGTCTTCCTGTACTTAAGTCGACATTGTGTCTCTTATATTTATTTCCGATGCAATTTCTGAGCTTCATCGTCAATGGGAAGGTCCTAGGAACACAGTAAACCTGCAGAGGTGCATCGGATGTAAAACTGGTGACACAGGAAACGCTCAAAACATAGACAGTAGGAAGACTCAGCCTCCCTGTTCTTAAGTCGGCATTGTGTCTCTTAAATGTCATTCCGATGCTATTTCTGTGTTTCATCGTTAATGGGAAGGTCCAAGGGATACAGTAAACCTGCAAAGGTGCATCGAAATGGAAAATTGGTGACGCAGGAAACGCTCAAATCATAGGCAGTAGGAAGACTCAATCTTCCAGTACTTAAGTCGGCAATGTGTCTCTTATATTTAAATCCGATGCAATTTCTGAGCTTCGTCGTCAATGGGAAGGTCCAAGGGATACAGTAAACCTGCAGAGGTGCATCGGAATGTAAAACATGTGACACATTAAGCGGTCAAAACATAGGCCCTAAGAAGACTCAGTTTTCTTGTACTGAAGTCGGCATTGTGTCTCTTATATTTAATTTGATGCAATTTCTGTGTTTCATCGTCACTGTGAAGGTCCAATGGATACAGTAAACCTGCAGAGGTGCATCGGAATGTTAAATTGGTGACGCAGGAAACGCTCAAAACATAGGCAGTAGGAAGCTTCAATCTTCCAGTACTTAAGTCGGCATTGTGTCAATTCTATTTAATTCCGATGGAATTTCTGTGTTTCATCGTCAATGGGAAGATCCAAGGGATACAGTAAACATGCAGAGGTACATCCAAATGTAAAACTGGTGACACAGGAAATGCTCAAAACATAGACAGTAGGAAGACGCAGCCTTCCTGTTCTTAAGTCGGCATTGTGTCTCTTATATTTAATTCCGATGCTATTTCTGTGTTTCATCGTCAATGGGAAGGTCCAATGAATACAGTAATACTGCAGAGGTGCATCGGAATGTAAAACTGGTGACACAGGAAACGATCAAAACAAAGACAGTAGGAATACTCAGTCTTTCTGTACTTAAATCGGCATTGTGTCTCTTATATTTAAATCCGATGCAATTTCTGTGTTTCGTCGTCAATGGGAAGGTCCAAGGGATACAGTAAACCCGCAGAGGTGCATCGTAATATAAAACTGGTGACACAAGAAGCGGTCAAATCATAGGCAATAAGAAGACTCAGTTTTCTTGTACTGAAGTCGGCATTGTGTCTCTTATATTTAATTCCGATGCCATTTCTGTGTTTCATCGCCATTGGGAAGGTCCAAGGGATACAGTAAACCTGCAGAGTTGCATCGGAATGTAAAACTGGTGATACAGGACACGCTCAAATCATAGACAGTAGGAAGACTCAGTCTTCCTTTACTTAAGTCGGCATAATGTCTCTTATATTTAATTCCGATGCAATTTCTGAGCTTCATCGTCAAAGGGAAGGTCGAAGGGAAACAGTATACTTGCAGAGGTGTATCGGAATGTATAACTGGTGACAAGGGAAACGCTCAAATCATAGACAGTAGGGAGACTCAGTCTTCCTGTACTTATGTCGGCATTCTGTCTCTTATACTTATTTCCGATGCAATTTCTGAGCTTCATCGTCAATGGGAAGGTCCTAGGAACACAGTAAACTTTCAGAGGTGCATCGGAATGTAAAACTGGTGACACGGGAAACGCTCAAAACATAGATCTTAAGAAGACTCAGTTTTCGTGTACTTAAGTCGGCATTGTGTCTCTTATATTTAATTCTGATGCAATATCTGTGTTTCATCGTCACTGTGAAAGTCCAAGGGATACAGTAAACCTGCAGAGGTTCATCGGAATGTGACACTGGTGACACAGTAAACGCTCAAAACATAGACAGTAGGAAGACTCAATGTTTCTGTACTTATGTCGGCATTGTGTCTCTTATATTTAGTTCCGATGCAATTTCTGTGTTTCATCGTCAATGGAAAGATCCAAGGAGTACAGTAAACCTGCAGAGGTACATCGGAATGTAAAACTGGTGACACAGGAAACGCTCAAAGCATAGACAGTAGGAAGACTCAGCCTTCCTGTTCTTAAGTCGGCATTGTCTCTCTTATACTTAATTCCGATGCTATTTCTGAGTTTCATCGTCAATGGGAAGGTCCAATGGATACAGTTAACCTGCAGAGGTGCATCAAAATGTAAAATTGGTGACGCAGGAAACGCTCAAAACATAGACAGTAGGAAGACTCAATCTTCCAGTACTTAAGTCGGCATTGTGTCTCTTCTATTTAATTCCGATGGAATTTCTGTGTTTCATCGTCAATGGGAAGATCCAAGGGATACAGTAAACCTGCAGAGGTGCATCGGAATGTAAAACTGGTGACACAGGAAATGCTCAAATCATAGACAGTAGGAAGCCTCAGCCTTTCTGTTCTTAAGTCGGCATTGTGTCTCTTATATTTAATTCCGATGCTATTTCAGTGTTTCATCGTCAATGGGAAGATCCAATGGATACAGTAAAACTCCAGAGGTGCATCGGAATGTAAAACTGGTGACACAGGAAACGATCAAAACGTATCCAGTAGGAATACTCAGTCTTCCTGTACTTAAGTCGGCATTGTGTCTCTTATTTTTTAAATCTGATGTCGTTTCTGCGTTTCGTCGTCAATGGGAAGGTCCAAGGGATACAGAAAACCTGCAGAGGTGCATCGGAATATAAAACTGGTGATACAGGAAGCGGTCAAATCATAGGCCCTAAGAAGACTCAGTTTTCTTGTACTGACGTCGGCATTGTGTCTCTTATATTTAATTTGATGCTATTTCTGTGTTTCATCGTCACTGTGAAGGTCCAAGGGATACAGTAAACCTGCAGAGGTGCATAAAAATGTAAAACTGATGACACAGGGAACGCTCATAACACAGACAGTAGGAAAACTCAGTCTTCCTGTACCTAAGTCGGCATTGTGTCTCTTATATTTAATTCCGATGCAATTTCTGTGTTTCGTCGTCAACGGGAAAGTCCACGGGATACAGTAAACCTGCAAAGGTGCATTGGAATGTAAAACTGGTGACACAGGAAACGCTCAAAGCATAGACAGTAGGAAGACTCAGTCTTTCTGTACTTAAGTCGGCGTTGTGTCTCTTATATTTAATTCCGATGCAATTTCTGTGTTTCATCGTCAATGGGAAGGTCCAAGGGATAAAGTATGCCTGCAGAGGTGCATCGGAATGTAAAACTGGTGACACAGGAAGCGCTCATAACATAGACCCTAAGAAGACTCAGTTTTCTTGTACTTAAGTCGGCATTGTGTCTTTTATATTTAATTCCGATGCAATTTCTGTGTTTCATCGTCACTGTGAAGGTCCAAGGTATACAGTAAACCTGCAGAGGTGCATCGGAATGTAAAACTGGTGATACAGGACACGCTCAAATCATAGACAGTAGGAAGAGTCAGTCTTCCTTTACTTAAGTCGGCATGGTGTCTCTTATATTTAATTCCGATGCAATTATAGAGCTTCATCGTCAATGGGAAGGTCGAAGGGAAACAGTATACCTGCAAAGGTGCATCGGAATGTAAAACTGGTGACAAGGGAAACGCTCAAAACATAGACAGTAGGAAGACTCAGTCTTCCTGTACTTAAGTCGGCATTGTGTCCCTTATATTTAGTTCCGATGCAGTTTCTGTGTTTCATCATCAATGGGAAGATCCAAGGGATAGAGTAAACCTGCAGAGGTGCATCGGAATGTAAAACTGGTGACACAGGAAACGCTCAAAACATAGACAGTAGGAAGACTCAGCCTTCCTGTACTGAAGTCGTTATTGTGTCTCTTATATTTAATTCCGAAGCTATTTCTGTGTTTCATCGTCAATGGGAAGGTCCAATGGATACAGTAAACCTGCAGAGGTGCATCGGAATGTAAAATTGGTGACGCAGGAAACGCTCAAAACATAGGCAGTAGGAAGACTCAATCTTCCAGTACTTAAGTCGGCATTGTGTCCCTTCTATTTAATTCCGATGGAATTTCTGTGTTTCATCGTCAATGGGAAGATCCAAGGGATACAGTAAACCTGCAGAGGTACATCGAAATGTAAAACTGGTGACACAGGAAATGCTCAAAACATAGACAGTAGGAAGACTCAGCCTTCCTGTTCTTAAGTCGGCATTGTGTCTCTTATATTTAATTCCGATGCTATTTCTGTGTTTCATCGTCAATGGGAAGGTCCAAGGGATACAGTAAACCTGCAGAGGTGCATCGGAATATAAAACTGGTGACACAGGAAGCGGTCAAATCATAGGCAATAAGAAGACTCAGTTTTCTTGTACTGAAGTCGGCATTGTGTCTCTTATATTTAATTTGATGCAATTTCTGTGTTTCATCGTCACTGTGAAGGTCCAAGGGATACAGTAAACCTGCAGTGGTTCATCGGAATGTGAAACTGGTGACACAGGAAACGCTCAAAACATAGACAGTAGGAAGACTCCATTTTTTTGTACTTAAGTCGGCATTGTGTCTCTTAAATTTAGTTCCGATGCAATTTCTGTGTTTCATCGTCAATGGGAAGATCCAAGGGATACAGTAAACCTGCAGAGGTGCATCGGAATGTAAAACTGGCGACACAGGAAACCCTCAAAACATAGACAGTAGGAAGACTGAGCCTTCCTGTTCTTATGTCGGAATTGTGTCTCTTATATCAAATTCCGATGCTATTTCTGTGTTTCATCGTCAATGGGAAGGTCCAATGGATACAGTAAACCTGCAGGGGTGCATCGGAATGTAAAACTGGTGACACAGGAAACGATCAAAAGATAGACAGTAGGAATACTCAGTCTTCCTGTACTTAAGTCCGCATTGTGTCTATTATATTTAATTCCGATGCTATTTCTGTGTTTCATCGTCAATGGGAAGGTCCAATGTATACAGTAAACCTGCAGAGGTACATCGGAATGTAAAACTGGTGATACAGGACACGCTCAAATCATAGACAGTACGAAGACTCAGTCTTCCTTTACTTAAGTCGGCATGGTGTCTCTTATTTTTAATTCCGATGCAATTTCTGTGTTTCATCGTTACTGTGAAGGTCCAAGGGATACAGTATGCCTGCAGAGGTGCATCGAAATGGAAAATTGGTGACGCAGGAAACGCTCAAATCATAGGCAGTAGGAAGACTCAATCTTCCAGTACTTAAGTCGGCAATGTGTCTCTTATATTTAAATCCGATGCAATTTCTGAGCTTCGTCGTCAATGGGAAGGTCCAAGGGATACAGTAAACCTGCAGAGGTGCATCGGAATGTAAAACATGTGACACATTAAGCGGTCAAAACATAGGCCCTAAGAAGACTCAGTTGTATATTTAATTCCGATGCAATTTCTGTGTTTCATCGTCACTGTGAAGGTCCAAGGGATACAGTAAACCTGCAGTGGTTCATCGGAATGTGAAACTGGTGACACAGGAAACGCTCAAAACATAGACAGTAGGAAGACTCCATTTTTTTGTACTTAAGTCGGCATTGTGTCTCTTATATTTAGTTCCGATGCAATTTCTGTGTTTCATCGTCAATGGGAAGATCCAAGGGATACAGTAAACCTGCAGAGGTACATCGGAATGTAAATCTGATGACACAGGAAACGCTGAAAACATAGACAGTAGGAAGACTCAGTCTTCCTGTAATATGTCGGCCGCATTGTGTCTCTTATATTTAATTCCGATGCAATTTCTGTGTTTCATCGTCAATGGGAAGGTCGAAGGGAAACAGTATACCTGCAGAGGTACATTGGAATGTAAAACTGGTGACAAAGGAAATAGTAAAAACATAGACAGTAGGAAAACTCAGTCTTCCTGTACTTAAGTCGGCATTGTGTCTCTTATATTTATTTCCGATGCAATTTCTGAGCTTCATCGTCAATGGGAAGGTCCTAGGAACACAGTAAACCTGCAGAGGTGCATCGGATGTAAAACTGGTGACACAGGAAACGCTCAAAACATAGACAGTAGGAAGACTCAGCGTCCCTGTTCTTAAGTCGGCATTGTGTCTCTTATATTTCATTCCGATGCTATTTCTGTGTTTCATCGTTAATGGGAAGGTCCAAGGGATACAGTAAACCTGCAAAGGTGCATCGAAATGGAAAATTGGTGACGCAGGAAACGCTCAAATCATAGGCAGTAGGAAGACTCAATCTTCCAGTACTTAAGTCGGCAATGTGTCTCTTATATTTAAATCCGATGCAATTTCTGAGCTTCGTCGTCAATGGGAAGGTCCAAGGGATACAGTAAACCTGCAGAGGTGCATCGGAATGTAAAACATGTGACACATTAAGCGGTCAAAACATAGGCCCTAAGAAGACTCAGTTTTCTTGTACTGAAGTCGGCATTGTGTCTCTTATACTTAATTTGATGCAATTTCTGTGTTTCATCGTCACTGTGAAGGTCCAATGGATACAGTAAACCTGCAGAGGTGCATCGGAATGTAAAATTGGTGACGCAGGAAACGCTCAAAACATAGGCAGTAGGAAGACTCAATCTTCCAGTACTTAAGTCGGCATTGTGTCCCTTCTATTTAATTCCGATGGAATTTCTGTGTTTCATCGTCAATGGGAAGATCCAAGGGATACAGTAAACTTGCAGAGGTACATCCAAATGTAAAACTGGTGACACAGGAAATGCTCAAAACATAGACAGTAGGAAGACTCAGCCTACCTGTTCTTAAGTCGGCATTGTGTCTCTTATATTTAATTCCGATGCTATTTCTGTGTTTCATCGTCAATGGGAAGGTCCAATGGATACAGTAATACTGCAGAGGTGCATCGGAATGTAAAACTGGTGACACAGGAAACGATCAAAACATAGACAGTAGGAATACTCAGTCTTTCTGTACTTAAATCGGCATTGTGTCTCTTATATTTAAATCCGATGCAATTTCTGTGTTTCGTCGTCAATGGGAAGGTCCAAGGGATACAGTAAACCTGCAGAGGTGCATCGTAATATAAAACTGGTGACACAAGAAGCGGTCAAATCATAGGCAATAAGAAGACTCAGTTTTCTTGTACTGAAGTCGGCATTGTGTCTCTTATATTTAATTTGATGCAATTTCTGTGTTTCATCGTCACTGTGAAGGTCCAAGGGATACAGTAAACCTGCAGAGGTGCATCGGAATGTAAAACTGGTGACACAGGAAACGCTCAAAACATAGACAGTAGGAAGACTCAGTCTTCCTGTACTTCAGTCGGCATTGTGTCTCTTATATTTAATTCCGATGCCATTTCTGTGTTTCATCGCCAATGGGAAGGTCCAAGGGATACAGTAAACCTGCAGAGTTGCATCGGAATGCAAAACTGGTGATACAGGACACGCTCAAATCATAGACAGTAGGAAGACTCAGTCTTCCTTTACTTAAGTCTTCATAATGTCTCTTATATTTAATTCCGATGCAATTTCTGAGCTTCATCGTCAAAGGGAAGGTCGAAGGGAAACAGTATACTTGCAGAGGTGTATCGGAATGTATAACTGGTGACAAGGGAAACGCTCAAATCATAGACAGTAGGGAGACTCAGTCTTCCTGTACTTATGTCGGCATTCTGTCTCTTATACTTATTTCCGATGCAATTTCTGAGCTTCATCGTCAATGGGAAGGTCCTAGGAACACAGTAAACTTTCAGAGGTGCATCGGAATGTAACACTGGTGACACAGGAAATGCTCAAAACATAGACAGTAGGAAGACTCAGCCTTCCTGTTCTTATGTCGGCATTGTGTCTCTTATATTTAATTCCGATGCTATTTCTGTGTTTCATCGTCAATGGGAATGTCCAACGGATACAGTAAAACTGCAGGGGTGCATCGGAATATAAAACTGGTGACACGGGAAACGATCAAAACATAGACAGTAGGAATACTCAGTCTTCCTGTACTTAAGTCGGCATTGTGTCTCTTATATTTAAATCCGATGCAATTTCTGTGTTTCGTCGTCAATGGGAAGGTCCAAGGGATACAGTAAACCTGCAGAGGTGCATCGGAATATAAAACTGGTGACACAGGAAGCGGTCAAATCATAGGCTCTAAGAAGACCCAGTTTTCTTGTACTGAAGTCGGCATTGTGTCTCTTATATTTAATTTGATGCAAATTCTGTGTTTCATCGTCACATTGAAGGTCCAAGGGATACAGTAAACCTGCAGAGGTGGATCGGAATGTAAAACTGGTGACACAGAAAACGCTCAAAACATAGACAGTAGGAAGACTCAGTCTTCCTGTACTTAAGTCATCACTGTGTCTCTTATATTTAATTCCGATGCAATTTCTGTGTTTCATCGTCACTGAGAAGGTTCAAGGGATACAGTAAACGTGCAGAGGTGCATCGGAATGTAAAACTGGTGACACAGGAAACGCTCAAAACATAGACAGTAGGAAGACTCAGTCTTCCAGTACTTCAGTCGGCATTGTGTCTCTTATATTTAATTCCGATGCCATTTCTGTGTTTCATCGCCAATGGGAAGGTCCAAGGGATACAGTAAACCTACAGAGGCGGATCGGAATGTAAAACTGGTGATACAGGACACGTTCAAATCATAGACAGTAGGAAGACTGTCTTCCTTTACTTAAGTCGGCATGATGTCTCTTATATTTAATTCCGATGCAATTTCTGAGCTTCATCGTCAATGGGAAGGTCGAAGGGAAACAGTATACCTGCAGAGGTGGATCGGAATGTAAAACCGGTGACAAGGGAACGCTTAACACATAGACAGTAGGAAGAGTCAGTCTTCCTGTACTTAAGTCGGCATTGTGTCTCTTATATTTATTTCCGATGCAATTTCTGAGCTTCATCGTCAATGGGAAGGTCCTAGGAACACAGTAAACCTGCAGAAGTGCATCGGAATGTAACACTGGTCACACGGGAAACGCTCAAAACGTAGACCTTAAGAAGACTCAGTTTTCTTATACGTAAGTCGGCATTGTGTCTTATATATTTAATTCCGATGCAATATCTGTGTTTCATCGTCACTGTGAAAGTCCAAGGGATACAGTAAACCTGCAGTGGTTCATCGGAATGTGAAACTGGTGACACAGGAAACGCTCAAAACATAGACAGTAGGAAGACTCAGCCTTCCTGTTCTTAAGTCGGCATTGTGTCTCTTATATTTAATTCCGATCCTATTTCTGAGCTTCATCGTCAATGGGAAGGTCCAATGGATACAGTAAAACTGCAGAGGGTGCATCGGAATGTAAAACTGGTGACACAGGAAACGATCAAACGATAGACAGTA
The DNA here is from genome assembly GCF_023898315.1 of Schistocerca nitens. NCBI lineage: Eukaryota > Metazoa > Arthropoda > Insecta > Orthoptera > Acrididae > Schistocerca > Schistocerca nitens. The sequence continues at coordinate 766,106,411 of NC_064619.1, forward strand.
GGAATACTCAATCTTCCAGTACTTAAGTCGGCATTGTGTCTCTTCTATTTTATTCCGATGGAATTTCTGTGTTTCATCGTCAATGGGAAGATCCAAGGGATACAGTAAACCTGCAGAGGTGCATCGGAATGTAAAACTGGTGACACAGGAAATGCTCAAAACATAGACAGTAGGAAGACTCAGCCTTCCTGTTCTTAAGTCGGCATTGTGTCTCTTATATTTAATTCCGATGGAATTTCTGTGTTTCATCGTCAATGGGAAGATCCAAGGGATACAGTAAACCTGCAGAGGTGCATCGGAATGTAAAACTGGTGACACAGGAAATGCTCAAAACATAGACAGTAGGAAGACTCAGCCTTCCTGTTCTTAAGTCGGCATTGTGTCTCTTATATTTAATTCCGATCCTATTTCTGAGTTTCATCGTCAATGGGAAGGTCAAATGGATACAGTAAAACTGCAGAGGGTGCATCGGAATGTAAAACTGGTGACACAGGAAACGATCAAACGATAGACAGTAGGAATACTCAATCTTCCAGTACTTAAGTCGGCATTGTGTCTCTTCTATTTAATTCCGATGGAATTTCTGTGTTTCATCGTCATGGGAAGATCCAAGGGATACAGTAAACCTGCAGAGGTGCATCGGAATGTAAAACTGGTGACACAGGAAACGCACAAAACATAGACAGTAGGAAGACTCAGCCTTCGTGTTCTTAAGTCGGCATTGTGTCTCTTATATTTAATTTGATGCAATTTCTGTGTTTCATCGTCACTGTGAAGGTCCAAGGGATACAGTAAACCTGCAGAGGTTCATCAAAATGTAAAACTGATGACACAGGGAACGCTTAAAACATAGACAGTAGGAAGACTAAGTCTTCCTGTACCTAAGACGGCATTGTATCTCTTATATTTAATTCCGATGCAATTTCTGTGTTTCATCGTCACTGTGAAGGTCCAAGGCATACAGTAAACCTGCAGAGGTGCATCGGAATGTTAAACTGGTGATACTGGACACGCTCAAATCATAGACAGTAGGAAGACTCAGTCTTCCTTTACTTAAGTCGGCATGGTGTCTCAAATATTTAATTCCGATGTAATTTCTGAGCTTCATCGTCAATGGGAAGGTCGAAGGGAAACAGTATACCTGCAGAGGTGCATCGGAATGTAAAACTGGTGACAGGGGAAAAGCTCAAAACATAGACAACAGGAAGACTCAGTCTTCCTGTACTTAAGTCGGCATTATGTATCTTATATTTATTTCCGATGCAATTTCTGAGCTTCATCGTCAATAGGAAGGTCCTAGGAACACAGTAAACCTGCAGAGGTTCATCGGAATGTAAAACTGGTGACACAGGAAACGCTCAAAACATAGACAGTAGGAAGACTCAATGTTTCTGTACTTAAGTCGGCATTGTGTCTCTTATATTTAGTTCCGATGCAATTTCTGTGTTTCATCGTCAATGGGAAGATCCAAGGGATACAGTAAACCTGCAGAGGTGCATCGGAATGTAAAACTGGTGACACAGGAAACGCTCAAAACATAGACAGTAGGAAGACTCAGCCTTCCTGTCCTTAAGTCGTTATTGTGGCTCTTGTATTTAATACCGATGCTATTTCTGTGTTTCATCGTCAATGGGAAGGTCCAATGGATACATTAAACCTGCAGAGGTGCATCGGAATGTAAAATTGGTGACGCAGGAAACGCTCAAAACACAGGCAGTAGGAAGACTCAATCTTCCAGTAGTTAAGTCGGCATTGTGTCTCTTCTATTTAATTCCGATGGAATTTCTGTGTTTGATGGTCAATGGGAAGATCCAAGGGATACAGTAAACCTGCAGAGGTGCATCGGAATGTAAAACTGGTGACACAGGAAATGCTCAAAACATAGACAGTAGGAAGACTCAGCCTTCCTGTCCTTAAGTCGCCATTGTGTCTCTTATATTTGATTCCGATGCTATTTCAGTGTTTCATCGTCAATGGGAAGATCCAATGGATACAGTAAAACTCCAGAGGTGCATCGGAATGTAAAACTGGTGACACAGAAAACGATCAAAACGTAGACAGTAGGAATACTCAGTCTTCCTGTACTTAAGTCGGCATTGTGTCTCTTATATTTAAATCCGATGTCATTTCTGTGTTTCGTCGTCAATGGGAAGGTCCAAGGGATACAGTAAACCTGCAGAGGTGCATCGGAATATAAAACTGGTGACACAGGAAGCGGTCAAATCATAGGCCCTAAGAAGACTCAGTTTTCTTGTACTGAAGTCGGCATTGTGTCTCTTATATTTAATTTGATGCAATTTCTGTGTTTCATCGTCACTGTGAAGGTCCAAGGGATACAGTAAACCTGCAGAGGTGCATCAAAATGTAAAACTGATGACACAGGGAACGCTCATAACACAGACAGTAGGAAAACTCAGTCTTCCTGTACCTAAGTCGGCATTGTGTCTCTTATATTTAATTCCGATGCAATTTCTGTGTTTCGTCGTCAATGGGAAGGTCGAAGGGAAACAGTATACCTGCAGAGGTGCATCGTAATGTAAAACTGGTGACAAGGGAAACGCTCAAAACATAGACAGTAGGAAGACTCAGTCTTCCTGTACTTAAGTCGGCATTGTGGCTCATATATTTATTTCCGATGCAATTTCTGAGCTTCATCGTCAATGGGAAGGTCCTAGGAACACAGTAAACCTGCAGAGTTGCATCGGAATGTAAATCTGGTGACACGGGAAACGCTCAAAACATAGACCTTAAGAAGACTCAGTTTTCTTGTACTTAAGTCGGCATTGTGTCCCTTATATTTAATTCCGATGCAATATCTGTGTTTCATCGTCACTGTGAAAGTCCAAGGGATACAGTAAACCTGCAGAGTTTCATCGGAATGTGAAACTGGTGACCCAGGAATCGCTCAAAACATAGACAGTAGGAAGACTCAATGTTTCTGTACTTAAGTCGGCATTGTGTCTCTTACATTTAATTCCGATGCAATTTCTGTGTTTCATCGTCAATGGGAAGATGCAAGGGATACAGTAAACCTGCAGAGGTGCTTCGGAATGTAAAACTGGTGACACAGGAAACGCTCAAAACATAGACAGTAGGAAGACTCAGCCTTCCTGTTCTTAAGTCGTTATTGTGTCTCTTATATTTAATTCCGATGCTATTTCTGTGTTTCATCGTCAATAGGAAGGTCCAAGGGATACAGTAAACCTGCAGAGGTGCATCGGAATGTAAAATTGGTGACGCAGGAAACGCTCAAAACATAGGCAGTAGGAAGACTCAAGCTTCCAGTACTTAAGTCGGCATTGTGTCTCTTCTATTTAATTCCGATGGAATTTCTGTGTTTCATCGTCAATGGGAAGATCCAAGGGATACAGTAAACCTGCAGAGGTGCATCGGAATGTAAAACTGGTGACACAGGAAACGCACAAAACATAGACAGTAGGAAGACTCAGCCTTCCTGTTCTTAAGTCGGCATTGTGTCTCTTATATTTAATTTGATGCAATTTCTGTGTTTCATCGTTACTGTGAAGGTCCAAGGGATACAGTAAACCTGCAGAGGTTCATCAAAATGTAAAACTGATGACACAGGGAACGCTCAAAACAAAGACAATAGGAAGACTCAGTCTTCCTGTACCTAAGTCGGCATTGTATCTCTTATATTTAATTCCGATGCAATTTCTGTGTTTCATCGTCACTGTGAAGGTCCAAGGGATACAGTAAACCTGCAGAGGTGCATCGGAATGTTAAACTGGTGATACAGGACACGCTCAAATCATAGACAGTAGGAAGACTCAGTCTTCCTTTACTTAAGTTGGCATGGTGTCTCAAATATTTATTTCCGATGAAATTTCTGAGCTTCATCGTCAATAGGAAGGTCCTAGGAACACAGTAAACCTGCAGAGGTTCATCGGAATGTGAAACTGGTGACACAGGAAACGCTCAAAACATAGACAGTAGGAAGACTCACTGATTCTGTACTTAAGTCGGCATTGTGTCTCTTATATTTAGTTCCGATGCAATTTCTGTGTTTCATCGTCAATGGGAAGATCCAAGGGATACAGTAAACCTGCAGAGGTGCATCGGAACGTAAAACTGGTGACACAGGAAACGCTCAAAACATAGACAGTAGGAAGACTCAGCCTTCCTGTTCTTAAGTCGTTATTGTGTCTCTTGTATTTCATTCCGATGCTATTTCTGTGTTCCATCGTCAATGGGAAGGTCCAATGGATACAGTAAACCTGCAGAGGTGCATCGGAATGTAAAATTGGTGACGCAGGAAACGCTCAAAACACAGGCAGTAGGAAGACTCAATCTTCCAGTACTTAAGTCGGCATTGTGTCTCTTCTATTTAATTCCGATTGAATTTCTGTGTTTGATGGTCAATAGGAAGATCCAAGGGATACAGTAAACCTGCAGAGGTGCATCGGAATGTAAAACTGGTGACACAGGAAATGCTCAAAATATAGACAGTAGGAAGACTCAGCCTTCCTGTTCTTAAGTCGCCATTGTGTCTCTTATATTTAATTCCGATGCTATTTCAGTGTTTCATCGTCAATGGGAAGATCCAATGGATACAGTAAAACTCCAGAGGTGCATCGGAATGTAAAACTGGTGACACAGAAAACGATCAAAACGTAGACAGTAGGAATACTCAGTCTTCCTGTACTTAAGTCGGCATTGTGTCTCTTATATTTAAATCCAATGCAATTTCTGTGTTTCGTCGTCAATGGGAAGGTCCAAGGGATACAGTAAACCTGCAGAGGTGCATCGGAATATAAAACTGGTGACACAGGAAGCGGTCAAATCATAGGCTCTAAGAAGACTCAGTTTTCTTGTACTGAAGTCGGCATTGTGTCTCTTATATTTAATTTGATGCAATTTCTGTGTTTCATCGTCACTGTGAAGGTCCAAGGGATACAGTAAACCTGCAGAGGTGGATCGGAATGTAAAACTGGTGACACAGGAAACGCTCAAAACATAGACAGTAGGAAGACTCAGTCTTCCTGTACTTAAGTCATCACTGTGTCTCTTATATTTAATTCCGATGCAATTTCTGTGTTTCATCGTCACTGAGAAGGTTCAAGGGATACAGTAAACGTGCAGAGGTGCATCGGAATGTAAAACTGGTGACACAGGAAACGCTCAAAACATAGACAGTAGGAAGACTCAGTCTTCCAGTACTTCAGTCGGCATTGTGTCTCTTATATTTAATTCCGATGCCATTTCTGTGTTTCATCGCCAATGGGACGGTCCAAGGGATACAGTAAACCTACAGAGGCGGATCGGAATGTAAAACTGGTGATACAGGACACGTTCAAATCATAGACAGTAGGAAGACTGTCTTCCTTTACTTAAGTCGGCATGATGTCTCTTATATTTAATTCCGATGCAATTTCTGAGCTTCATCGTCAATGGGAAGGTCGAAGGGAAACAGTATACCTGCAGAGGTGGATCGGAATGTAAAACTGGTGACAAGGGAACGCTTAACACATAGACAGTAGGAAGAGTCAGTCTTCCTGTACTTAAGTCGGCATTGTGTCTCTTATATTTATTTCCGATGCAATTTCTGAGCTTCATCGTCAATGGGAAGGTCCTAGGGACACAGTAAACCTGCAGAAGTGCATCGGAATGTAACACTGGTCACACGGGAAACGCTCAAAACGTAGACCTTAAGAAGACTCAGTTTTCTTATACGTAAGTCGGCATTGTGTCTTATATATTTAATTCCGATGCAATATCTGTGTTTCATCGTCACTGTGAAAGTCCAAGGGATACAGTAAACCTGCAGTGGTTCATCGGAATGTGGAACTGGTGACACAGGAAACGCTCAAAACATAGACAGTAGGAAGACTCAGCCTTCCTGTTCTTAAGTCGGCATTGTGTCTCTTATATTTAATTCCGATCCTATTTCTGAGTTTCATCGTCAATGGGAAGGTCCAATGGATACAGTAAAACTGCAGAGGGTGCATCGGAATGTAAAACTGGTGACACAGGAAACGATCAAACGATAGACAGTAGGAATACTCAATCTTCCAGTACTTAAGTCGGCATTGTGTCTCTTCTATTTTATTCCGATGGAATTTCTGTGTTTCATCGTTAATGGGAAGATCCAAGGGATACAGTAAACCTGCAGAGGTGCATCGGAATGTAAAACTGGTGACACAGGAAATGCTCAAAACATAGACAGTAGGAAGACTCAGCCTTCCTGTTCTTAAGTCGGCATTGTGTCTCTTATATTTAATTCCGATCCTATTTCTGAGTTTCATCGTCAATGGGAAGGTCAAATTGATACAGTAAAACTGCAGAGGGTGCATCGGAATGTAAAACTGGTGACACAGGAAACGATCAAACGATAGACAGTAGGAATACTCAATCTTCCAGTACTTAAGTCGGCATTGTGTCTCTTCTATTTAATTCCGATGGAATTTCTGTGTTTCATCGTCATGGGAAGATCCAAGGGATACAGTAAACCTGCAGAGGTGCATCGGAATGTAAAACTGTTGACACAGGAAACGCACAAAACATAGACAGTAGGAAGACTCAGCCTTCCTGTTCTTAAGTCGGCATTGTGTCTCTTATATTTAATTTGATGCAATTTCTGTGTTTAATCGTCACTGTGAAGGTCCAAGGGATACAGTAAACCTGCAGAGGTTCATCAAAATGTAAAACTGATGACACAGGGAACGCTTAAAACATAGACAGTAGGAAGACTAAGTCTTCCTGTACCTAAGACGGCATTGTATCTCTTATATTTAATTCCGATGCAATTTCTGTGTTTCATCGTCACTGTGTAGGTCCAAGGCATACAGTAAACCTGCAGAGGTGCATCGGAATGTTAAACTGGTGATACTGGACACGCTCAAATCATAGACAGTAGGAAGACTCAGTCTTCCTTTACTTAAGTCGGCATGGTGTCTCAAATATTTAATTCCGATGTAATTTCTGAGCTTCATCGTCAATGGGAAGGTCGAAGGGAAACAGTATACCTGCAGAGGTGCATCGGAATGTAAAACTGGTGACAGGGGAAAAGCTCAAATCATAGACAACAGGAAGACTCAGTCTTCCTGTACTTAAGTCGGCATTGTGTATCTTATATTTATTTCCGATGCAATTTCTGAGCTTCATCGTCAATAGGAAGGTCCTAGGAACACAGTAAACCTGCAGAGGTTCATCGGAATGTAAAACTGGTGACACAGGAAACGCTCAAAACATAGACAGTAGGAAGACTCAATGTTTCTGTACTTAAGTCGGCATTGTGTCTCTTATATTTAGTTCCGATGCAATTTCTGTGTTTCATCGTCAATGGGAAGATCCAAGGGATACAGTAAACCTGCAGAGGTGCATCGGAATGTAAAACTGGTGACACAGGAAACGCTCAAAACATAGACAGTAGGAAGACTCAGCCTTCCTGTCCTTAAGTCGTTATTGTGGCTCTTGTATTTAATACCGATGCTATTTCTGTGTTTCATCGTCAATGGGAAGGTCCAATGGATACATTAAACCTGCAGAGGTGCATCGGAATGTAAAATTGGTGACGCAGGAAACGCTCAAAACACAGGCAGTAGGAAGACTCAATCTTCCAGTAGTTAAGTCGGCATTGTGTCTCTTCTATTTAATTCCGATGGAATTTCTGTGTTTGATGGTCAATGGGAAGATCCAAGGGATACAGTAAACCTGCAGAGGTGCATCGGAATGTAAAACTGCTGACACAGGAAATGCTCAAAACATAGACAGTAGGAAGACTCAGCCTTCCTGTCCTTAAGTCGCCATTGTGTCTCTTATATTTAATTCCGATGCTATTTCAGTGTTTCATCGTCAATGGGAAGATCCAATGGATACAGTAAAACTCCAGAGGTGCATCGTAATGTAAAACTGGTGACACAGAAAACGATCAAAACGTAGACAGTAGGAATACTCAGTCTTCCTGTACTTAAGTCGGCATTGTGTCTCTTATATTTAAATCCGATGTCATTTCTGTGTTTCGTCGTCAATGGGAAGGTCCAAGGGATACAGTAAACCTGCAGAGGTGCATCGGAATATAAAACTGGCGACACAGGAAGCGGTCAAATCATAGGCCCTAAGAAGACTCAGTTTTCTTGTACTGAAGTCGGCATTGTGTCTCTTATATTTAATTTGATGCAATTTCTGTGTTTCATCGTCACTGTGAAGGTCCAAGGGATACAGTAAACCTGCAGAGGTGCATCAAAATGTAAAACTGATGACACAGGGAACGCTCATAACACAGACAGTAGGAAAACTCAGTCTTCCTGTACCTAAGTCGGCATTTTGTCTCTTATATTTAATTCCGATGCAATTTCTGTGTTTCGTCGTCAATGGGAAGGTCGAAGGGAAACAGTATACCAGCAGAGGTGCATCGGAATGTAAAACTGGTGACAAGGGAAACGCTCAAAACATAGACAGTAGGAAGACTCAGTCTTCCTGTACTTAAGTCGGCATTGTGGCTCTTATATTTATTTCCGATGCAATTTCTGAGCTTCATCGTCAATAGGAAGGTCCTAGGAACACAGTAAACCTGCAGAGTTGCATCGGAATGTAAATCTGGTGACACGGGAAACGCTCAAAACATAGACCTTAAGAAGACTCAGTTTTCTTGTACTTAAGTCGGCATTGTGTCCCTTATATTTAATTCCGATGCAATATCTGTGTTTCATTGTCACTGTGAAAGTCCAAGGGATACAGTAAACCTGCAGAGTTTCATCGGAATGTGAAACTGGTGACCCAGGAATCGCTCAAAACATAGACAGTAGGAAGACTCAATGTTTCTGTACTTAAGTCGGCATTGTGTCTCTTACATTTAATTCCGATGCAATTTCTGTGTTTCATCGTCAATGGGAAGATGCAAGGGATACAGTAAACCTGCAGAGGTGCTTCGGAATGTAAAACTGGTGACACAGGAAACGCTCAAAACATAGACAGTAGGAAGACTCAGCCTTCCTGTTCTTAAGTCGTTATTGTGTCTCTTATATTTAATTCCGATGCTATTTCTGTGTTTCATCGTCAATAGGAAGGTCCAAGGGATACAGTAAACCTGCAGAGGTGCATCGGAATGTAAAATTGGTGACACAGGAAACGCTCAAAACATAGGCAGTAGGAAGACTCAAGCTTCCAGTACTTAAGTCGGCATTGTGTCTCTTCTATTTAATTCCGATGGAATTTCTGTGTTTCATCGTCAATGGGAAGATCCAAGGGATACAGTAAACCTGCAGAGGTGCATCGGAATGTAAAACTGGTGACACAGGAAATGCTCAAAACATAGACAGTAGGAAGACTCAGCCTTCCTGTTCTTAAGTCGGCATTGTGTCTCTTATATTTAATTCCGATGGAATTTCTGTGTTTCATCGTCAATGGGAAGATCCAAGGGATACAGTAAACCTGCAGAGGTGCATCGGAATGTAAAACTGGTGACACAGGAAATGCTCAAAACATAGACAGTAGGAAGACTCAGCCTTCCTGTTCTTAAGTCGGCATTGTGTCTCTTATATTTAATTCCGATCCTATTTCTGAGTTTCATCGTCAATGGGAAGGTCAAATTGATACAGTAAAACTGCAGAGGGTGCATCGGAATGTAAAACTGGTGACACAGGAAACGATCAAACGATAGACAGTAGGAATACTCAATCTTCCAGTACTTAAGTCGGCATTGTGTCTCTTCTATTTAATTCCGATGGAATTTCTGTGTTTCATCGTCATGGGAAGATCCAAGGGATACAGTAAACCTGCAGAGGTGCATCGGAATGTAAAACTGGTGACACAGGAAACGCACAAAACATAGACAGTAGGAAGACTCAGCCTTCCTGTTCTTAAGTCGGCATTGTGTCTCTTATATTTAATTCCGATGCAATTTCTGTGTTTCATCGTCACTGTGAAGGTCCAAGGGATACAGTAAACCTGCAGAGGTTCATCAAAATGTAAAACTGATGACACAGGGAACGCTTAAAACATAGACAGTAGGAAGACTAAGTCTTCCTGTACCTAAGACGGCATTGTATCTCTTATATTTAATTCCGATGCAATTTCTGTGTTTCATCGTCACTGTGAAGGTCCAAGGCATACAGTAAACCTGCAGAGGTGCATCGGAATGTTAAACTGGAGATACTGGACACGCTCAAATCATAGACAGTAGGAAGACTCAGTCTTCCTTTACTTAAGTCGGCATGGTGTCTCAAATATTTAATTCCGATGTAATATCTGAGCTTCATCGTCAATGGGAAGGTCGAAGGGAAACAGTATACCTGCAGAGGTGCATCGGAATGTAAAACTGGTGACAGGGGAAAAGCTCAAAACATAGACAACAGGAAGACTCAGTCTTCCTGTACTTAAGTCGGCATTGTGTATCTTATATTTATTTCCGATGCAATTTCTGAGCTTCATCGTCAATAGGAAGGTCCTAGGAACACAGTAAACCTGCAGAGGTTCATCGGAATGTAAAACTGGTGACACAGGAAACGCTCAAAACATAGACAGTAGGAAGACTCAATGTTTCTGTACTTAAGTCGGCATTGTGTCTCTTATATTTAGTTCCGATGCAATTTCTGTGTTTCATCGTCAATGGGAAGATCCAAGGGATACAGTAAACCTGCAGAGGTGCATCGGAATGTAAAACTGGTGACACAGGAAACGCTCAAAACATAGACAGTAGGAAGACTCAGCCTTCCTGTCCTTAAGTCGTTATTGTGGCTCTTGTATTTAATACCGATGCTATTTCTGTGTTTCATCGTCAATGGGAAGGTCCAATGGATACATTAAACCTGCAGAGGTGCATCGGAATGTAAAATTGGTGACGCAGGAAACGCTCAAAACACAGGCAGTAGGAAGACTCAATCTTCCAGTAGTTAAGTCGGCATTGTGTCTCTTCTATTTAATTCCGATGGAATTTCTGTGTTTGATGGTCAATGGGAAGATCCAAGGGATACAGTAAACCTGCAGAGGTGCATCGGAATGTAAAACTGCTGACACAGGAAATGCTCAAAACATAGACAGTAGGAAGACTCAGCCTTCCTGTCCTTAAGTCGCCATTGTGTCTCTTATATTTAATTCCGATGCTATTTCAGTGTTTCATCGTCAATGGGAAGATCCAATGGATACAGTAAAACTCCAGAGGTGCATCGTAATGTAAAACTGGTGACACAGAAAACGATCAAAACGTAGACAGTAGGAATACTCAGTCTTCCTGTACTTAAGTCGGCATTGTGTCTCTTATATTTAAATCCGATGTCATTTCTCTGTTTCGTCGTCAATGGGAAGGTCCAAGGGATACAGTAAACCTGCAGAGGTGCATCGGAATATAAAACTGGCGACACAGGAAGCGGTCAAATCATAGGCCCTAAGAAGACTCAGTTTTCTTGTACTGAAGTCGGCATTGTGTCTCTTATATTTAATTTGATGCAATTTCTGTGTTTCATCGTCACTGTGAAGGTCCAAGGGATACAGTAAACCTGCAGAGGTGCATCAAAATGTAAAACTGATGACACAGGGAACGCTCATAACACAGACAGTAGGAAAACTCAGTCTTCATGTACCTAAGTCGGCATTGTGTCTCTTATATTTAATTCCGATGCAATTTCTGTGTTTCGTCGTCAATGGGAAGGTCGAAGGGAAACAGTATACCAGCAGAGGTGCATCGGAATGTAAAACTGGTGACAAGGGAAACGCTCAAAACATAGACAGTAGGAAGACTCAGTCTTCCTGTACTTAAGTCGGCATTGTGGCTCTTATATTTATTTCCGATGCAATTTCTGAGCTTCATCGTCAATAGGAAGGTCCTAGGAACACAGTAAACCTGCAGAGTTGCATCGGAATGTAAATCTGGTGACACGGGAAACGCTCAAAACATAGACCTTAAGAAGACTCAGTTTTCTTGTACTTAAGTCGGCATTGTGTCCCTTATATTTAATTCCGATGCAATATCTGTGTTTCATTGTCACTGTGAAAGTCCAAGGGATACAGTAAACCTGCAGAGTTTCATCGGAATGTGAAACTGGTGACCCAGGAATCGCTCAAAACATAGACAGTAGGAAGACTCAATGTTTCTGTACTTAAGTCGGCATTGTGTCTCTTACATTTAATTCCGATGCAATTTCTGTGTTTCATCGTCAATGGGAAGATGCAAGGGATACAGTAAACCTGCAGAGGTGCTTCGGAATGTAAAACTGGTGACACAGGAAACGCTCAAAACATAGACAGTAGGAAGACTCAGCCTTCCTGTTCTTAAGTCGTTATTGTGTCTCTTATATTTAATTCCGATGCTATTTCTGTGTTTCATCGTCAATAGGAAGGTCCAAGGGATACAGTAAACCTGCAGAGGTGCATCGGAATGTAAAATTGGTGACACAGGAAACGCTCAAAACATAGGCAGTAGGAAGACTCAAGCTTCCAGTACTTAAGTCGGCATTGTGTCTCTTCTATTTAATTCCGATGGAATTTCTGTGTTTCATCGTCAATGGGAAGATCCAAGGGATACAGTAAACCTGCAGAGGTGCATCGGAATGTAAAACTGGTGACACAGGAAACGCACAAAACATAGACAGTAGGAAGACTCAGCCTTCCTGTTCTTAAGTCGGCATTGTGTCTCTTATATTTAATTTGATGCAATTTCTGTGTTTCATCGTCACTGTGAAGGTCCAAGGGATACAGTAAACCTGCAGAGGTTCATCAAAATGTAAAACTGATGACACAGGGAACGCTCAAAACAAAGACAATAGGAAGACTCAGTCTTCCTGTACCTAAGTCGGCATTGTATCTCTTATATTTAATTCCGATGCAATTTCTGTGTTTCATCGTCACTGTGAAGGTCCAAGGGATGCAGTAAACCTGCAGAGGTGCATCGGAATGTTAAACTGGTGATACAGGACACGCTCAAATCATAGACAGTAGGAAGACTCAGTCTTCCTTTACTTAAGTTGGCATGGTGTCTCAAATATTTATTTCCGATGAAATTTCTGAGCTTCATCGTCAATAGGAAGGTCCTAGGAACACAGTAAACCTGCAGAGGTTCATCGGAATGTGAAACTGGTGACACAGGAAACGCTCAAAACATAGACAGTAGGAAGACTCACTGATTCTGTACTTAAGTCGGCATTGTGTCTCTTATATTTAGTTCCGATGCAATTTCTGTGTTTCATCGTCAATGGGAAGATCCAAGGGATACAGTAAACCTGCAGAGGTGCATCGGAACGTAAAACTGGTGACACAGGAAACGCTCAAAACATAGACAGTAGGAAGACTCAGCCTTCCTGTTCTTAAGTCGTTATTGTGTCTCTTGTATTTCATTCCGATGCTATTTCTGTGTTCCATCGTCAATGGGAAGGTCCAATGGATACAGTAAACCTGCAGAGGTGCATCGGAATGTAAAATTGGTGACGCAGGAAACGCTCAAAACACAGGCAGTAGGAAGACTCAATCTTCCTGTACTTAAGTCGACATTGTGTCTCTTCTATTTAATTCCGATTGAATTTCTGTGTTTGATGGTCAATAGGAAGATCCAAGGGATACAGTAAACCTGCAGAGGTGCATCGGAATGTAAAACTGGTGACACAGGAAATGCTCAAAATATAGACAGTAGGAAGACTCAGCCTTCCTGTTCTTAAGTCGCCATTGTGTCTCTTATATTTAATTCCGATGCTATTTCAGTGTTTCATCGTTAATGGGAAGATCCAATGGATACAGTAAAACTCCAGAGGTGCATCGGAATGTAAAACTGGTGACACAGAAAACGATCAAAACGTAGACAGTAGGAATACTCAGTCTTCCTGTACTTAAGTCGGCATTGTGTCTCTTATATTTAAATCCGATGCAATTTCTGTGTTTCGTCGTCAATGGGAAGGTCCAAGGGATACAGTAAACCTGCAGAGGTGCATCGGAATATAAAACTGGTGACACAGGAAGCGGTCAAATCATAGGCTCTAAGAAGACTCAGTTTTCTTGTACTGAAGTCGGCATTGTGTCTCTTATATTTAAATTGATGCAATTTCTGTGTTTCATCGTCACTGTGAAGGTCCAAGGGATACAGTAAACCTGCAGAGGTGGATCGGAATGTAAAACTGGTAACACAGGAAACGCTCAAAACATAGACAGTAGGAAGACTCAGTCTTCCTGTACTTAAGTCATCACTGTGTCTCTTATATTTAATTCCGATGCCATTTCTGTGTTTCATCGCCAATGGGAAGGTCCAAGGGATACAGTAAACCTACAGAGGCGGATCGGAATGTAAAACTGGTGATACAGGACACGTTCAAATCATAGACAGTAGGAAGACTGTCTTCCTTTACTTAAGTCGGCATGATGTCTCTTATATTTAATTCCGATGCAATTTCTGAGCTTCATCGTCAATGGGAAGGTCGAAGGGAAACAGTATACCTGCAGAGGTGGATCCGAATGTAAAACTGGTGACAAGGGAACGCTTAACCCTTAAATGCATGATTTTTTATTTCAAGCTGTAAAAATTACCATGTTTAGAGTATAGTGCCTACATTTCGAAAAAAATATTGAAAAATTTTTTAAATTAAATTAACAAAGCACTATTGTTGAAAATCGCTTTGTAGCTGATCAGCTACATTTTGAGTTAACACCTTACGAGCCACAATAAATGTGCTTATTTTGCTCCCTCAATTTTGACCAAATCTCTCGTAATTTAATTGTTGATTATGATTAAATACTTTGTATAGGAAGGGAAAAATCCTAAAATAATAAATAGGACATTAATGTTGTAAATATTGAACATTTATTGTATATTTTATACACTTTTATATATGAACAATAAGGTATCTAGTTCCAACAGGTTTGTACCCAAGCATGTGATAATCACTTTACATGAAAAGTTTGAAAACAGTTCTTTTGTTTGTGCAAACACAATGCAACTGCACATTTATTACACTGAACCCAGGAAAATCCCTTGCATCCTGGCATTTTGCACCTCTGTCTCACTTGCAAGTACGAAGGCAGGTGACCTACTTGATCCAGCCTTACATCTTGTGGAGGTACATGTGCTGTGGGCCCCTTTGTCTTCTTAGCTTGTATTTGGTTTTCGAGTTCATTACTTGGCCTTCCACGATTTGCTGAAGTTTGACCTGAGCGACACAAACAGTGAGCAATTTCCATTCGAAATTCGGAGAGTTTCATAGTTCTCCTAATCCCTTTGGTTTCTGCTACTCTCCTATACAACAGCCAGGAATTGACTACTCCCATGTCCAGGAGATGGTAAAACAATCTTATATACCATTTTCGACTTTTCACAAGAATTTTATGTCGACCCATTATGCTGTCAAGAAGGTAAACACCTCCCATATGTTTATTGTAGAGCTTAATTATTTGTGGACAAGGTATTGTTATTCTTGACTTTGTTTTTTTGTCATACCTCCCTGCTTCATGAATAGGCTGCTGTCCAGCAAGTGTAGAAAGCAACATCACACTCTTGTTATCTTTCCACACTACATTTGATATGTCGACACCATCCACTGTTGCAACGCGCTCTACTGATGCACCTCGTGCCATTTTCTTCAGCTCAGCTTCTGAAGGGAGCTTGCAGTCTGGCACTCTGTTTCTTCTGACTGTCCCAAGTGAGTAAATTCCTTGTTTATGTAACCATACAAGCAGTGGCAGACTTGTGTAATAATTGTCACAGTACAGTTTGTGGTTCATATTTCTTGGTAGTATCCTACTGAGTCTAACTACAACATTTGCACTTGCTCCCAAGTCTTCCTCCCCAGTCACTCTTTTTTCTGGTTCATTGTCATCTCCAGTGAAAATCTCAAAATCGTAGGCATAACCAGATATGCCACTAATAACAAATAATTTGTATCCATATTTATGAGGCTTGTTTGGCATGTATTGTTTCAAATAACTTCTAGCCTTTGTTGAACATATCTGTTCATCAACAGAAACACACTCCTCAACAGGTATTGTTTGAAACCGAGATCTCATCAATTCTATTATGGGTCTTATCTTGAAGAGTCTATCATGACCTTTTTCACCCCTGGGTATCATTGCACTGTTGTCATTGAAGTGAAGAAACTTACGTATTTGCTCATACTGATTCACTGTCATTGTTGTCTTGATCAGATGAACTATTGACATTACGAGACAGATGCCTACAAATTTTTTTTATGTCATCACAGGATAAATCTATTGGTCTATCAGGATTACACTGCACACTGTATCTATGAGACTCTTCGACAATTAGATCAAACAATTTAGATGGAAATATATGTTTGAAGAATTGGTATGGAGTATTTAAGTTTCTTACTTCTTCTGGTAACGAAGTATTGCCATGAAATTTTGACTGCAGTTCGGGGATAATCAACTGTTTATCTTTCCAAACCACACTCCTGCTGTTTTTGGTAACATTTTTGCTGCTGCATGGCAGTTTCAGAGCATTATCAGACAACTGTGACGTCGATTCCTTCATTATAACATCAGATTGTCTTGTTCCAGAAACATCTTCAGTCCTAATTACTGGTACTTGACTTTCTTTGTCACTACTGTCACTATCACAATCAACAGATTCTGGAGCAACATATGTCTCATCTTGAATGGAATCGTCAGAGAAACACTCAAGATCGTCATCACTGCTTAGTGGAATCTCTAACCATTCCATAAGCATTTCTTCTTGACTCTTTCGAGACATTTTTACGTCAGCGCCTGAAATGCAGTAAATGAAAAATGTAGCTGATAAGCTACATACACAAAAACAGGCCTCATTTCAAATCTATCGCAAAGACACTCGAATTAACTGTTTACACCATATCTACTTATGTTTTCAAAATGAAAAAGTAATTTTCAAACCCAGGAATCAGTGCACAAACACCAAAAACACACCTCAACTTTCCGCCAAAACACACACTTGGCAGTATGTCCACACAGCTCACTGTCGAACTGCTTCAGCTCGTCCTGCCATCTATGATCGCTATGAAGAACTACTAGAAACTGCAGCGGAGTGTATACACTTAGCTACATAACGAATTTGATCGAAAATGTTTCTCCATATGGAATAAATCGAAGAAATGAGGTCTGTAGCTTATCAGCTACAGTATGCATTAAAGGGTTAACACATAGACAGTAGGAAGAGTCAGTCTTCCTGTACTTAAGTCGGCATTGTGTCTCTTATATTTATTTCCGATGCAATTTCTGAGCTTCATCGTCAATGGGAAGGTCCTAGGAACACAGTAAACCTGCAGAAGTGCATCGGAATGTAACACTGGTCACACGGGAAACGCTCAAAACGTAGACCTTAAGAAGACTCAGTTTTCTTATACGTAAGTCGGCATTGTGTCTTATATATTTAATTCCGATGCAATATCTGTGTTTCATCGTCACTGTGAAAGTCCAAGGGATACAGTAAACCTGCAGTGGTTCATCGGAATGTGAAACTGGTGACACAGGAAACGCTCAAAACATAGACAGTAGGAAGACTCAGCCTTCCTGTTCTTAAGTCGGCATTGTGTCTCTTATATTTAATTCCGATCCTATTTCTGAGTTTCATCGTCAATGGGAAGGTCCAATGGATACAGTAAAACTGCAGAGGGTGCATCGGAATGTAAAACTGGTGACACAGGAAACGATCAAACGATAGACAGTAGGAATACTCAATCTTCCAGTACTTTAGTCGGCATTGTGTCTCTTCTATTTTATTCCGATGGAATTTCTGTGTTTCATCGTCAATGGGAAGATCCAAGGGATACAGTAAACCTGCAGAGGTGCATCGGAATGTAAAACTGGTGACACAGGAAATGCTCAAAACATAGACAGTAGGAAGACTCAGCCTTCCTGTTCTTAAGTCGGCATTGTGTCTCTTATATTTAATTCCGATGGAATTTCTGTGTTTCATCGTCAATGGGAAGATCCAAGGGATACAGTAAACCTGCAGAGGTGCATCGGAATGTAAAACTGGTGACACAGGAAATGCTCAAAACATAGACAGTAGGAAGACTCAGCCTTCCTGTTCTTAAGTCGGCATTGTGTCTCTTATATTTAATTCCGATCCTATTTCTGAGTTTCATCGTCAATGGGAAGGTCAAATTGATACAGTAAAACTGCAGAGGGTGCATCGGAATGTAAAACTGGTGACACAGGAAACGATCAAACGATAGACAGTAGGAATACTCAATCTTCCAGTACTTAAGTCGGCATTGTGTCTCTTCTATTTAATTCCGATGGAATTTCTGTGTTTCATCGTCATGGGAAGATCCAAGGGATACAGTAAACCTGCAGAGGTGCATCGGAATGTAAAACTGGTGACACAGGAAACGCACAAAACATAGACAGTAGGAAGACTCAGCCTTCCTGTTCTTAAGTCGGCATTGTGTCTCTTATATTTAATTTGATGCAATTTCTGTGTTTCATCGTCACTGTGAAGGTCCAAGGGATACAGTAAACCTGCAGAGGTTCATCAAAATGTAAAACTGATGACACAGGGAACGCTTAAAACATAGACAGTAGGAAGACTAAGTCTTCCTGTACCTAAGACGGCATTGTATCTCTTATATTTAATTCCGATGCAATTTCTGTGTTTCATCGTCACTGTGAAGGTCCAAGGCATACAGTAAACCTGCAGAGGTGCATCGGAATGTTAAACTGGTGATACTGGACACGCTCAAATCATAGACAGTAGGAAGACTCAGTCTTCCTTTACTTAAGTCGGCATGGTGTCTCAAATATTTAATTCCGATGTAATTTTTGAGCTTCATCGTCAATGGGAAGGTCGAAGGGAAACAGTATACCTGCAGAGGTGCATCGGAATGTAAAACTGGTGACAGGGGAAAAGCTCAAAACATAGACAACAGGAAGACTCAGTCTTCCTGTACTTAAGTCGGCATTGTGTATCTTATATTTATTTCCGATGCAATTTCTGAGCTTCATCGTCAATAGGAAGGTCCTAGGAACACAGTAAACCTGCAGAGGTTCATCGGAATGTAAAACTGGTGACACAGGAAACGCTCAAAACATAGACAGTAGGAAGACTCAATGTTTCTGTACTTAAGTCGGCATTGTGTCTCTTATATTTAGTTCCGATGCAATTTCTGTGTTTCATCGTCAATGGGAAGATCCAAGGGATACAGTAAACCTGCAGAGGTGCATCGGAATGTAAAACTGGTGACACAGGAAACGCTCAAAACATAGACAGTAGGAAGACTCAGCCTTCCTGTCCTTAAGTCGTTATTGTGGCTCTTGTATTTAATACCGATGCTATTTCTGTGTTTCATCGTCAATGGGAAGGTCCAATGGATACATTAAACCTGCAGAGGTGCATCGGAATGTAAAATTGGTGACGCAGGAAACGCTCAAAACACAGGCAGTAGGAAGACTCAATCTTCCTGTACTTAAGTCGGCATTGTGTCTCTTCTATTTAATTCCGATTGAATTTCTGTGTTTGATGGTCAATAGGAAGATCCAAGGGATACAGTAAACCTGCAGAGGTGCATCGGAATGTAAAGCTGGTGACACAGGAAATGCTCAAAATATAGACAGTAGGAAGACTCAGCCTTCCTGTTCTTAAGTCGCCATTGTGTCTCTTATATTTAATTCCGATGCTATTTCAGTGTTTCATCGTCAATGGGAAGATCCAATGGATACAGTAAAACTCCAGAGGTGCATCGGAATGTAAAACTGGTGACACAGAAAACGATCAAAACGTAGACAGTAGGAATACTCAGTCTTCCTGTACTTAAGTCGGCATTGTGTCTCTTATATTTAAATCCGATGTCATTTCTGTGTTTCGTCGTCAATGGGAAGGTCCAAGGGATACAGTAAACCTGCAGAGGTGCATCGGAATATAAAACTGGTGACACAGGAAGCGGTCAAATCATAGGCCCTAAGAAGACTCAGTTTTCTTGTACTGAAGTCGCCATTGTGTCTCTTATATTTAATTTGATGCAATTTCTGTGTTTCATCGTCACTGTGAAGGTCCAAGGGATACAGTAAACCTGCAGAGGTGCATCAAAATGTAAAACTAATGACAGAGGGAACGCTCATAACACAGACAGTAGGAAAACTCAGTCTTCCTGTACCTAAGTCGGCATTGTGTCTCTTATATTTAATTCCGATGCAATTTCTGTGTTTCGTCGTCAGTGGGAAGGTCGAAGGGAAACAGTATACCTGCAGAGGTGCATCGGAATGTAAAACTGGTGACAAGGGAAACGCTCAAAACTAAGACAGTAGGAAGACTCAGTCTTCCTGTACTTAAGTCGGCATTGTGTCTCTTATATTTAATTCCGATGCAATTTCTGTGTTTCATCGTCACTGTGAAGGTCCAAGGGATACAGTACACCTGCAGAGGTGGATCGGAATGTAAAACTGGTGACACAGGAAACGCTCAAAACATAGACAGTAGGAAGACCCAGTCTTCCTGTACTTTAGTCATCATTGTGTCTCTTATATTTAATTCCGATGCAATTTCTGTGTTTCATCGTCACTGAGAAGGTTCAAGGGATACAGTAAACGTGCAGAGGTGCATCGGAATGTAAAACTGGTGACACAGGAAACGCTCAAAACATAGACAGTAGGAAGACTCAGTCTTCCAGAACTTCAGTCGGCATTGTGTCTCTTATATTTAATTCCGATGCCATTTCTGTGTTTCATCGCCAATGGGAAGGTCCAAGGGATACAGTAAACCTGCAGAGGTTCATCAAAATGTAAAACAGATGACACAGGGAACGCTCAAAACATAGACAGTAGGAAGACTCAGTCTTCCTGTACCTAAGTCGGCATTGTATCTCTTATATTTAATTCCGATGCAATTTCTGTGTTTCATCGTCACTGTGAAGGTCCAAGGGATACAGTAAACCTGCAGAGGTGCATCGGAATGTTAAACTGGTGATACAGGACACGCTCAAATCATAGACAGTAGGAAGACTCAGTCTTCCTTTACTTAAGTCGGCATGTTGTCTCTTATATTTAATTCCGATGCTATTTCTGTGTTTCATCGTCAATGGGAAGGTCCAATGGATACAGTAAAACTGCAGAGGTTCATCGGAATGTAAAACTGGTGACACAGGAAACGCTCAAAACATAGACAGTAGGAAGACTCAATGTTTCTGTACTTAAGTCGGCATTGTGTCTCTTATATTTAGTTCCGATGCAATTTCTGTGTTTCATCGTCAATGGGAAGATCCAAGGGATACAGTAAACCTGCAGAGGTGCATCGGAATGTAAAACTGGTGACACAGGAAACGCTCAAAACATAGACAGTAGGAAGACTCAGCCTTCCTGTACTTAAGTCGTTATTGTGGCTCTTGTATTTAATACCGATGCTATTTCTGTGTTTCATCGTCAGTGGGAAGGTCCAATGGATACATTAAACCTGCAGAGGTGCATCGGAATGTAAAATTGGTGACGCAGGAAACGCTCAAAACACAGGCAGTAGGAAGACTCAATCTTCCAGAAGTCGGCATTGTGTCTCTTCTATTTAATTCCGATGGAATTTCTGTGTTTGATGGTCAATGGGAAGATCCAAGGGATACAGTAAACCTGCAGAGGTGCATCGGAATGTAAAACTGGTGACACAGGAAATGCTCAAAACATAGACAGTAGGAAGACTCAGCCTTCCTGTCCTTAAGTCGCCATTGTGTCTCTTATATTTAATTCCGATGCTATTTCAGTGTTTCATCGTCAATGGGAAGATCCAATGGATACAGTAAAACTCCAGAGGTGCATCGGAATGTAAAACTGGTGACACAGAAAACGATCAAAACGTAGACAGTAGGAATACTCAGTCTTCCTGTACTTAAGTCGGCATTGTGTCTCTTATATTTAAATCCGATGTCATTTCTGTGTTTCGTCGTCAATGGGAAGGTCCAAGGGATACAGTAAACCTGCAGAGGTGCATCGGAATATAAAACTGGTGACACAGGAAGCGGTCAAATCATAGGCCCTAAGAAGACTCAGTTTTCTTGTACTGAAGTCGGCATTGTGTCTCTTATATTTAATTTGATGCAATTTCTGTGTTTCATCGTCACTGTGAAGGTCCAAGGGATACAGTAAACCTGCAGAGGTGCATCAAAGTGTAAAACTGATGACACAGGGAACGCTCATAACACAGACAGTAGGAAAACTCAGTCTTCCTGTACCTAAGTCGGCATTGTGTCTCTTATATTTAATTCCGATGCAATTTCTGTGTTTCGTCGTCAATGGGAAGGTCGAAGGGAAACAGTATACCTGCAGAGGTGCATCGTAATGTAAAACTGGTGACAAGGGAAACGCTCAAAACATAGACAGTAGGAAGACTCAGTCTTCCTGTACTTAAGTCGGCATTGTGGCTCTTATATTTATTTCCGATGCAATTTCTGAGCTTCATCGTCAATGGGAAGGTCCTAGGAACACAGTAAACCTGCAGAGTTGCATCGG
Source organism: Schistocerca nitens (assembly GCF_023898315.1). Taxonomy (NCBI): domain Eukaryota; kingdom Metazoa; phylum Arthropoda; class Insecta; order Orthoptera; family Acrididae; genus Schistocerca; species Schistocerca nitens. Next base: position 766,128,764 of record NC_064619.1, read on the forward strand.
AATGTAAATCTGGTGACACGGGAAACGCTCAAAACATAGACCTTAAGAAGACTCAGTTTTCTTGTACTTAAGTCGGCATTGTGTCCCTTATATTTAATTCCGATGCAATATCTGTGTTTCATCGTCACTGTAAAAGTCCAAGGGATACAGTAAACCTGCAGAGTTTCATCGGAATGTGAAACTGGTGACCCAGGAATCGCTCAAAACATAGACAGTAGGAAGACTCAATGTTTCTGTACTTAAGTCGGCATTGTGTCTCTTACATTTAATTCCGATGCAATTTCTGTGTTTCATCGTCAATGGGAAGATGCAAGGGATACAGTAAACCTGCAGAGGTGCTTCGGAATGTAAAACTGGTGACACAGGAAACGCTCAATACATAGACAGTAGGAAGACTCAGCCTTCCTGTTCTTAAGTCGTTATTGTGTCTCTTATATTTAATTCCGATGCTATTTCTGTGTTTCATCGTCAATAGGAAGGTCCAAGGGATACAGTAAGCCTGCAGAGGTGCATCGGAATGTAAAATTGGTGACGCAGGAAACGCTCAAAACATAGGCAGTAGGAAGACTCAAGCTTCCAGTACTTAAGTCGGCATTGTGTCTCTTCTATTTAATTCCGATGGAATTTCTGTGTTTCATCGTCAATGGGAAGATCCAAGGGATACAGTAAACCTGCAGAGGTGCATCGGAATGTAAAACTGGTGACACAGGAAACGCACAAAACATAGACAGTAGGAAGACTCAGCCTTCCTGTTCTTAAGTCGGCATTGTGTCTCTTATATTTAATTTGATGCAATTTCTGTGTTTCATCGTCACTGTGAAGGTCCAAGGGATACAGTAAACCTGCAGAGGTTCATCAAAATGTAAAACTGATGACACAGGGAACGCTCAAAACAAAGACAATAGGAAGACTCAGTCTTCCTGTACCTAAGTCGGCATTGTATCTCTTATATTTAATTCCGATGCAATTTCTGTGTTTCATCGTCACTGTGAAGGTCCAAGGGATACAGTAAACCTGCAGAGGTGCATCGGAATGTTAAACTGGTGATACAGGACACGCTCAAATCATAGACAGTAGGAAGACTCAGTCTTCCTTTACTTAAGTTGGCATGGTGTTTCAAATATTTATTTCCGATGAAATTTCTGAGCTTCATCGTCAATAGGAAGGTCCTAGGAACACAGTAAACCTGCAGAGGTTCATCGGAATGTGAAACTGGTGACACAGGAAACGCTCAAAACATAGACAGTAGGAAGACTCACTGATTCTGTACTTAAGTCGGCATTGTGTCTCTTATATTTAGTTCCGATGCAATTTCTGTGTTTCATCGTCAATGGGAAGATCCAAGGGATACAGTAAACCTGCAGAGGTGCATCGGAACGTAAAACTGGTGACACAGGAAACGCTCAAAACATAGACAGTAGGAAGACTCAGCCTTCCTGTTCTTAAGTCGTTATTGTGTCTCTTGTATTTCATTCCGATGCTATTTCTGTGTTCCATCGTCAATGGGAAGGTCCAATGGATACAGTAAACCTGCAGAGGTGCATCGGAATGTAAAATTGGTGACGCAGGAAACGCTCAAAACACAGGCAGTAGGAAGACTCAATCTTCCTGTACTTAAGTCGGCATTGTGTCTCTTCTATTTAATTCCGATTGAATTTCTGTGTTTGATGGTCAATAGGAAGATCCAAGGGATACAGTAATCCTGCAGAGGTGCATCGGAATGTAAAACTGGTGACACAGGAAATGCTCAAAATATAGACAGTAGGAAGACTCAGCCTTCCTGTTCTTAAGTCGCCATTGTGTCTCTTATATTTAATTCCGATGCTATTTCAGTGTTTCCTCGTCAATGGGAAGATCCAATGGATACAGTAAAACTCCAGAGGTGCATCGGAATGTAAAACTGGTGACACAGAAAACGATCAAAACGTAGACAGTAGGAATACTCAGTCTTCCTGTACTTAAGTCGGCATTGTGTCTCTTATATTTAAATCCGATGCAATTTCTGTGTTTCGTCGTCAATGGGAAGGTCCAAGGGATACAGTAAACCTGCAGAGGTGCATCGGAATATAAAACTGGTGACACAGGAAGCGGTCAAATCATAGGCTCTAAGAAGACTCAGTTTTCTTGTACTGAAGTCGGCATTGTGTCTCTTATATTTAATTTGATGCAATTTCTGTGTTTCATCGTCACTGTGAAGGTCCAAGGGATACAGTAAACCTGCAGAGGTGGATCGGAATGTAAAACTGGTGACACAGGAAACGCTCAAAACATAGACAGTAGGAAGACTCAGTCTTCCTGTACTTAAGTCATCACTGTGTCTCTTATATTTAATTCCGATGCAATTTCTGTGTTTCATCGTCACTGAGAAGGTTCAAGGGATACAGTAAACGTGCAGAGGTGCATCGGAATGTAAAACTGGTGACACAGGAAACGCTCAAAACATAGACAGTAGGAAGACTCAGTCTTCCAGTACTTCAGTCGGCATTGTGTCTCTTATATTTAATTCCGATGCCATTTCTGTGTTTCATCGCCAATGGGAAGGTCCAAGGGATACAGTAAACCTACAGAGGCGGATCGGAATGTAAAACTGGTGATACAGGACACGTTCAAATCATAGACAGTAGGAAGACTGTCTTCCTTTACTTAAGTCGGCATGATGTCTCTTATATTTAATTCCGATGCAATTTCTGAGCTTCATCGTCAATGGGAAGGTCGAAGGGAAACAGTATACCTGCAGAGGTGGATCGGAATGTAAAACTGGTGACAAGGGAACGCTTAACACATAGACAGTAGGAAGAGTCAGTCTTCCTGTACTTAAGTCGGCATTGTGTCTCTTATATTTATTTCCGATGCAATTTCTGAGCTTCATCGTCAATGGGAAGGTCCTAGGGACACAGTAAGCCTGCAGAAGTGCATCGGAATGTAAAACTGGTGACACAGGAAACGCACAAAACATAGACAGTAGGAAGACTCAGCCTTCCTGTTCTTAAGTCGGCATTGTGTCTCTTATATTTAATTTGATGCAATTTCTGTGTTTCATCGTCACTGTGAAGGTCCAACGGATACAGTAAAACTGCAGAGGGTGCATCGGAATGTAAAACTGGTGACACAGGAAACGATCAAACGATAGACAGTAGGAATACTCAATCTTCCAGTACTTAAGTCGGCATTGTGTCTCTTCTATTTTATTCCGATGGAATTTCTGTGTTTCATCGTCAATGGGAAGATCCAAGGGATACAGTAAACCTGCAGAGGTGCATCGGAATGTAAAACTGGTGACACAGGAAATGCTCAAAACATAGACAGTAGGAAGACTCAGCCTTCCTGTTCTTAAGTCGGCATTGTGTCTCTTATATTTAATTCCGATCCTATTTCTGAGTTTCATCGTCAATGGGAAGGTCAAATTGATACAGTAAAACTGCAGAGGGTGCATCGGAATGTAAAACTGGTGACACAGGAAACGATCAAACGATAGACAGTAGGAATACTCAATCTTCCAGTACTTAAGTCGGCATTGTGTCTCTTCTATTTAATTCCGATGGAATTTCTGTGTTTCATCGTCATGGGAAGATCCAAGGGATACAGTAAACCTGCAGAGGTGCATCGGAATGTAAAACTGGTGACACAGGAAACGCACAAAACATAGACAGTAGGAAGACTCAGCCTTCCTGTTCTTAAGTCGGCATTGTGTCTCTTATATTTAATTTGATGCAATTTCTGTGTTTCATCGTCACTGTGAAGGTCCAAGGGATACAGTAAACCTGCAGAGGTTCATCAAAATGTAAAACTGATGACACAGGGAACGCTTAAAACATAGACAGTAGGAAGACTAAGTCTTCCTGTACCTAAGACGGCATTGTATCTCTTATATTTAATTCCGATGCAATTTCTGTGTTTCATCGTCACTGTGAAGGTCCAAGGCATACAGTAAACCTGCAGAGGTGCATCGGAATGTTAAACTGGTGATACTGGACATGCTCAAATCATAGACAGTAGGAAGACTCAGTCTTCCTTTACTTAAGTCGGCATGGTGTCTCAAATATTTAATTCCGATGTAATTTCTGAGCTTCATCGTCAATGGGAAGGTCGAAGGGAAACAGTATACCTGCAGAGGTGCATCGGAATGTAAAACTGGTGACAGGGGAAAAGCTCAAAACATAGACAACAGGAAGACTCAGTCTTCCTGTACTTAAGTCGGCATTGTGTATCTTATATTTATTTCCGATGCAATTTCTGAGCTTCATCGTCAATAGGAAGGTCCTAGGAACACAGTAAACCTGCAGAGGTTCATCGGAATGTAAAACTGGTGACACAGGAAACGCTCAAAACATAGACAGTAGGAAGACTCAATGTTTCTGTACTTAAGTCGGCATTGTGTCTCTTATATTTAGTTCCGATGCAATTTCTGTGTTTCATCGTCAATGGGAAGATCCAAGGGATACAGTAAACCTGCAGAGGTGCATCGGAATGTAAAACTGGTGACACAGGAAACGCTCAAAACATAGACAGTAGGAAGACTCAGCCTTCCTGTCCTTAAGTCGTTATTGTGGCTCTTGTATTTAATACCGATGCTATTTCTGTGTTTCATCGTCAATGGGAAGGTCCAATGGATACATTAAACCTGCAGAGGTGCATCGGAATGTAAAATTGGTGACGCAGGAAACGCTCAAAACACAGGCAGTAGGAAGACTCAATCTTCCAGTAGTTAAGTCGGAATTGTGTCTCTTCTATTTAATTCCGATGGAATTTCTGTGTTTGATGGTCAATGGGAAGATCCAAGGGATACAGTAAACCTGCAGAGGTGCATCGGAATGAAAAACTGGTGACACAGGAAATGCTCAAAACATAGACAGTAGGAAGACTCAGCCTTCCTGTCCTTAAGTCGCCATTGTGTCTCTTATATTTAATTCCGATGCTATTTCAGTGTTTCATCGTCAATGGGAAGATCCAATGGATACAGTAAAACTCCAGAGGTGCATCGTAATGTAAAACTGGTGACACAGAAAACGATCAAAACGTAGACAGTAGGAATACTCAGTCTTCCTGTACTTAAGTCGGCATTGTGTCTCTTATATTTAAATCCGATGTCATTTCTGTGTTTCGTCGTCAATGGGAAGGTCCAAGGGATACAGTAAACCTGCAGAGGTGCATCGGAATATAAAACTGGTGACACAGGAAGCGGTCAAATCATAGGCCCTAAGAAGACTCAGTTTTCTTGTACTGAAGTCGGCATTGTGTCTCTTATATTTAATTTGATGCAATTTCTGTGTTTCATCGTCACTGTGAAGGTCCAAGGGATACAGTAAACCTGCAGAGGTGCATCAAAATGTAAAACTGATGACACAGGGAACGCTCATAACACAGACAGTAGGAAAACTCAGTCTTCCTGTACCTAAGTCGGCATTGTGTCTCTTATATTTAATTCCGATGCAATTTCTGTGTTTCGTCGTCAATGGGAAGGTCGAAGGGAAACAGTATACCAGCAGAGGTGCATCGGAATGTAAAACTGGTGACAAGGGAAACGCTCAAAACATAGACAGTAGGAAGACTCAGTCTTCCTGTACTTATGTCGGCATTGTGGCTCTTATATTTATTTCCGATGCAATTTCTGAGCTTCATCGTCAATAGGAAGGTCCTAGGAACACAGTAAACCTGCAGAGTTGCATCGGAATGTAAATCTGGTGACACGGGAAACGCTCAAAACATAGACCTTAAGAAGACTCAGTTTTCTTGTACTTAAGTCGGCATTGTGTCCCTTATATTTAATTCCGATGCAATATCTGTGTTTCATTGTCACTGTGAAAGTCCAAGGGATACAGTAAGCCTGCAGAGTTTCATCGGAATGTGAAACTGGTGACCCAGGAATCGCTCAAAACATAGACAGTAGGAAGACTCAATGTTTCTGTACTTAAGTCGGCATTGTGTCTCTTACATTTAATTCCGATGCAATTTCTGTGTTTCATCGTCAATGGGAAGATGCAAGGGATACAGTAAACCTGCAGAGGTGCTTCGGAATGTAAAACTGGTGACACAGGAAACGCTCAAAACATAGACAGTAGGAAGACTCAGCCTTCCTGTTCTTAAGTCGTTATTGTGTCTCTTATATTTAATTCCGATGCTATTTCTGTGTTTCATCGTCAATAGGAAGGTCCAAGGGATACAGTAAACCTGCAGAGGTGCATCGGAATGTAAAATTGGTGACGCAGGAAACGCTCAAAACATAGGCAGTAGGAAGACTCAAGCTTCCAGTACTTAAGTCGGCATTGTGTCTCTTCTATTTAATTCCGATGGAATTTCTGTGTTTCATCGTCAATGGGAAGATCCAAGGGATACAGTAAACCTGCAGAGGTGCATCGGAATGTAAAACTGGTGACACAGGAAACGCACAAAACATAGACAGTAGGAAGACTCAGCCTTCCTGTTCTTAAGTCGGCATTGTGTCTCTTATATTTAATTTGATGCAATTTCTGTGTTTCATCGTCACTGTGAAGGTCCAAGGGATACAGTAAACCTGCAGAGGTTCATCAAAATGTAAAACTGATGACACAGGGAACGCTCAAAACAAAGACAATAGGAAGACTCAGTCTTCCTGTACCTAAGTCGGCATTGTATCTCTTATATTTAATTCCGATGCAATTTCTGTGTTTCATCGTCACTGTGAAGGTCCAAGGGATGCAGTAAACCTGCAGAGGTGCATCGGAATGTTAAACTGGTGATACAGGACACGCTCAAATCATAGACAGTAGGAAGACTCAGTCTTCCTTTACTTAAGTTGGCATGGTGTCTCAAATATTTATTTCCGATGAAATTTCTGAGCTTCATCGTCAATAGGAAGGTCCTAGGAACACAGTAAACCTGCAGAGGTTCATCGGAATGTGAAACTGGTGACACAGGAAACGCTCAAAACATAGACAGTAGGAAGACTCACTGATTCTGTACTTAAGTCGGCATTGTGTCTCTTATATTTAGTTCCGATGCAATATCTGTGTTTCATCGTCAATGGGAAGATCCACGGGATACAGTAAACCTGCAGAGGTGCATCGGAACGTAAAACTGGTGACACAGGAAACGCTCAAAACATAGACAGTAGGAAGACTCAGCCTTCCTGTTCTTAAGTCGTTATTGTGTCTCTTGTATTTCATTCCGATGCTATTTCTGTGTTCCATCGTCAATGGGAAGGTCCAATGGATACAGTAAACCTGCAGAGGTGCATCGGAATGTAAAATTGGTGACGCAGGAAACGCTCAAAACACAGGCAGTAGGAAGACTCAATCTTCCTGTACTTAAGTCGGCATTGTGTCTCTTCTATTTAATTCCGATTGAATTTCTGTGTTTGATGGTCAATAGGAAGATCCAAGGGATACAGTAAACCTGCAGAGGTGCATCGGAATGTAAAGCTGGTGACACAGGAAATGCTCAAAATATAGACAGTAGGAAGACTCAGCCTTCCTGTTCTTAAGTCGCCATTGTGTCTCTTATATTTAATTCCGATGCTATTTCAGTGTTTCATCGTCAATGGGAAGATCCAATGGATACAGTAAAACTCCAGAGGTGCATCGGAATGTAAAACTGGTGACACAGAAAACGATCAAAACGTAGACAGTAGGAATACTCAGTCTTCCTGTTCTTAAGTCGGCATTGTGTCTCTTATATTTAATTTGATGCAATTTCTGTGTTTCATCGTCACTGTGAAGGTCCAAGGGATACAGTAAACCTGCAGAGGTGCATCAAAATGTAAAACTGATGACACAGGGAACGCTCATAACACAGACAGTAGGAAAACTCAGTCTTCCTGTACCTAAGTCGGCATTGTGTCTCTTATATTTAATTCCGATGCAATTTCTGTGTTTCGTCGTCAATGGGAAGGTCGAAGGGAAACAGTATACCAGCAGAGGTGCATCGGAATGTAAAACTGGTGACAAGGGAAACGCTCAAAACATAGACAGTAGGAAGACTCAGTCTTCCTGTACTTAAGTCGGCATTGTGGCTCTTATATTTATTTCCGATGCAATTTCTGAGCTTCATCTTCAATAGGAAGGTCCTAGGAACACAGTAAACCTGCAGAGTTGCATCGGAATGTAAATCTGGTGACACGGGAAACGCTCAAAACATAGACCTTAAGAAGACTCAGTTTTCTTGTACTGAAGTCGCCATTGTGTCTCTTATATTTAATTTGATGCAATTTCTGTGTTTCATCGTCACTGTGAAGGTCCAAGGGATACAGTAAACCTGCAGAGGTGCATCAAAATGTAAAACTAATGACAGAGGGAACGCTCATAACACAGACAGTAGGAAAACTCAGTCTTCCTGTACCTAAGTCGGCATTGTGTCTCTTATATTTAATTCCGATGCAATTTCTGTGTTTCGTCGTCAGTGGGAAGGTCGAAGGGAAACAGTATACCTGCAGAGGTGCATCGGAATGTAAAACTGGTGACAAGGGAAACGCTCAAAACTAAGACAGTAGGAAGACTCAGTCTTCCTGTACTTAAGTCGGCATTGTGTCTCTTATTTTTATTTCTGATGCAATTTCTGAGCTTCATCGTCAATGGGAAGGTCCTAGGAACACAGTAAACCTGCAGAGTTGCATCGGAATGTAAATCTGGTGACACGGGAAACGTTCAAAACATATACCTTAAGAAGATCAGTTTTCTTGTTCTTAAGTCGGCATTGTGTCCCTTATATTTATTTCCGATGCAATATCTGTGTTTCATCGTCACCGTGAAAGTCCAAGGGATACAGTAAACCTGCAGAGTTTCATCGGAATGTGAAACTGGTGACCCAGGAATCGCTCAAAACATAGACAGTAGGAAGACTCAATGTTTCTGTACTTAAGTCGGCATTGTGTCTCTTCTATTTAATTCCGATGGAATTTCTGTGTTTCATCGTCAATGGGAAGATCCAAGGGATACAGTAAACCTGCAGAGGTGCATCGGAATGTAAAACTGGTGACACAGGAAATGCTCAAAACATAGACAGTAGGAAGACTCATCCTTCCTGTTCTTATGTCGGCATTGTGTCTCTTATATTTAATTCCGATGCTATTTCTGTGTTTCATCGTCAATGGGAAGGTCCAATGGATACAGTAAAACTGCAGAGGTGCATCGGAATGTAAAACTGGTGACACAGGAAACGATCAAAACATAGACAGTAGGAATACTCAGTCTTCCTGTACTTAAGTCGGCATTGTGTCTCTTATATTTAAATCCGATGCAATTTCTGTGTTTCGTCGTCAATGGGAAGGTCCATGGGATACAGTAAACGTGCAGAGGTGCATCGGAATATAAAACTGGTGACACAGGAAGCGGTCAAATCATAGGCTCTAAGAAGACTCAGTTTTCTTGTACTGAAGTCGGCATTGTGTCTCTTATATTTAATTTGATGCAATTTCTGAGTTTCATCGTCACTGTGAAGGTCCAAGGGATACAGTAAACCTGCAGAGGTGCAACAAAATGTAAAACTGATGACACAGGGAACGCTCATAACATAGACAGTAGGAAGACTCAGTCTTCCTGTACCTAAGTCGGCATTGTGTCTCTTATATTTAATTCCGATGCAATTTCTGTGTTTCATCGTCAATGGGAAGGTCCAAGGGATACAGTATGCCTGCAGAGGTGCATCGGAATGTAAAACTGGTGACACAGGAAGCGCTCATAACATAGACCCTAAGAAGACTCAGTTTTCTTGTACTTAAGTCGGCATTGTGTCTTTTATATTTAATTCCGATGCAATTTCTGTGTTTCATCGTCACTGTGAAGGTCCAAGGGATACAGTACACCTGCAGAGGTGGATCGGAATGTAAAACTGGTGACACAGGAAACGCTCAAAACATAGACAGTAGGAAGACCCAGTCTTCCTGTACTTTAGTCATCATTGTGTCTCTTATATTTAATTCCGATGCAATTTCTGTGTTTCATCGTCACTGAGAAGGTTCAAGGGATACAGTAAACGTGCAGAGGTGCATCGGAATGTAAAACTGGTGACACAGGAAACGCTCAAAACATAGACAGTAGGAAGACTCTGTCTTCCTGTACCTAAGTCGGCATTGTATCTCTTATATTTAATTCCGATGCAATTTCTGTGTTTCATCGTCACTGTGAAGTTCCAAGGGATACAGTAAATCTGCAGAGGTGCATCGGAATGTTAAACTGGTGATACAGGACACGCTCAAATCATAGACAGTAGGAAGACTCAGTCTTCCTTTACTTAAGTCGGCATGGTGTCTCTTATATTTAATTCCGATGCAATTTCTGAGCTTCATCGTCAATGGGAAGGTCGAAGGGAAACAGTATATCTGCAGAGGTGCATCGGAATGTAAAACTGGTGACAGGGGAAACGCTCAAAACATAGACAACAGGAAGACTCAGTCTTCCTGTACTTAAGTCGGCATTGTGTCTCTTATATTTATATCCGATGCAATTTCTGAGCTTCATCGTCAATAGGAAGGTCCTAGGAACACAGTAAACATGCAGAGGTTCATCGGAATGTGAAACTGGTGACCCAGGAAACGCTCAAAACATAGACAGTAGGAAGACTCAATGTTTCTGTACTTAAGTCGGCATTGTGTCTCTTATATTTAGATCCGATGCAATTTCTGTGTTTCATCGTCAATGGGAAGATCCAAGTGATACAGTAAACCTGCAGAGGTGCATCGGAATGTAATACTGGTGACACAAGAAATGCTCAAATCATAGACAGTAGGAAGACTCAGCCTTCCTGTTCTTAAGTCGTTATTGTGTCTCTTGTATTTAATTCCGATGCTATTTCTGTGTTTCATCGTCAATGGGAAGGTCCAAGGGATACAGTATGCTTGCAGAGGTGCATCGGAATGTAAAACTGGTGACACAGGAAGCGCTCATAACATAGACCCTAAGATGACTCAGTTATCTTGTACTTAAGTCGGCATTGTGTATTTTATATTTAATTCCGATGCAACTTCTGTGTTTCATCGTCACTGTGAAGGTCCAAGGGATACAGTAAACCTACAGAGGTGCATCGGAATGAAAAACTGGTGACACAGGAAACGATCAAAACATAGACAGTAGGAAGACTCAGTCTTCCTGTACTTAAGTCATCATTGTGTCTCTTATATTTAATTCCGATGCAATTTCTGTGTTTCATCGTCACTGTGAAGGTTCAAGGGATACAGTAAACGTGCAGAGGTGCATCGGAATGTAAAACTGGTGACACAGGAAACGCTCAAAACATAGACAGTAGGAAGACTCAGTCTTCCTGTACTTCAGTCGGCATTGTGTCTCTTATATTTAATTCCAATGCCATTTCTGTGTTTCATCGCCAATGGGAAGGTCCAAGGGATACAGTAAACCTGCAGAGGTGCATCGGAATGTAAAACTGGTGATACAGGACACGCTCAAATCATAGACTGTAGGAAGCCTCAGTCTTCCTTTACTTAAGTCGGCATTGTGTCTCTTATATTTATTTCCGATGCAATTTCTGAGCTTCATCGTCAATGGGAAGGTCCTAGGAACACAGTAAACCTGCAGAAGTGCATCGGAATGTAACACTAGTGACACGGGAAACGCTCAAAACGTAGACCTTAAGAAGACTCAGTTTTCTTGTACGTAAGACGGCATTGTGTCTTATATATTTAATTCCGATGCAATATCTGTGTTTCATCGTCACTGTGAAAGTCCAAGGGATACAGTAAACCTGCAGTGGTTCATCGGAATGTGAAACTGGTGACACAGGAAACGCTCAAAACATAGACAGTTGGAAGACTCCATGTTTTTGTACTTAAGTCAGCATTGTGTCACTTATATTTAATTCGATCCTATTTCTGAGTTTCATCGTCAATGGGAAGGTCCAATGGATACAGTAAAACTGCAGGGGTGCATCGGAATGTAAAACTGGTGACACAGGAAACGATCAAACGATAGACAGTAGGAATACTCAGTCTTCCTGTACTTAAGTCGGCATTGTGTCTCTTATATTTAATTCCGATGCAATTTCTGTGTTTCATCGTCAATGCGAAGATCCAAGGGATACAGTAAACCTGCAGAGGTGCATCGGAATGTAAAACTGGTGACACAGGAAACGCACAAAACATAGACAGTAGGAAGACTCAGCCTTTCTGTTCTTAAGTCGGCATTGTGTCTCTTATATTTAATTTGATGCAATTTCTGTGTTTCATCGTCACTGTGAAGGTCCAAGGGATACAGTAAACCTGCAGAGGTTCATCAAAATGTAAAACTGATGACACAGGGAACGCTCAAAACATAGACAGTAGGAAGACTCAGTCTTCCTGTACCTAAGTCGGCATTGTATCTCTTATATTTAATTCCGATGCAATTTCTGTGTTTCATCGTCACTGTGAAGGTCCAAGGGATACAGTAAACCTGCGGAGGTGCATCGGAATGTTAAACTGGTGATACAGGACACGCTCAAATCATAGACAGTAGGAAGACTCAGTCTTCCTTTACTTAAGTCGGCATGGTGTCTCTTATATTTAATTCCGATGCAATTTCTGAGCTTCATCGTCAATTGGAAGGTCGAAGGGAAACAGTATACCTGCAGAGGTGCATCGGAATGTAAAACTGGTGACAGGGGAAACGCTCAAAACATAGACAACAGGAAGACTCAGTCTTCCTGTACTTAAGTTGGCATTGTGTCTCTTATATTTATTTCCGATGCAATTTCTGAGCTTCATCGTCAATAGGAAGGTCCTAGGAACACAGTAAACCTGCAGAGGTTCATCGGAATGTGAAACTGGTGACCCAGGAAACGCTCAAAACATAGACAGTAGGAAGACTCAGCCTTCCTGTTCTTAAGTCGGCAAAGTGTCTCATATATATAATTTGATGCAATTTCTGTGTTTAATCGTCACTGAGAATGTTCAAAGGATGCAGTAAACGTGCAGAGGTGCATCGGAATGTAAAACTGGTGACACAGGAAACGCTCAAATCATAGACAGTAGGAAGACTCAGCCTTCCTGTTCTTAAGTCGTTATTGTGTCTCTTGTATTTAATTCCGATGCTATTCCTGTGTTTCATCGTCAATGGGAAGGTCCAATGGATACAGTAAACCTGCAGAGGTGCATCGGAATGTAAAATTGGTGACGCAGCAAACGCTCAAAACATAGGCAGTAGGAAGACTCAATCTTCCAGTACTTAAGTCGGCATTGTTTCTCTTCTATTTAATTCCGATGGAATTTCTGTGTTTCATCGTCAATGGGAAGATCCAAGGGATACAGTAAACCTGCAGAGGTTCATCGGAATGTAAAACTGGTGACACAGGAAACGATCAAAACATAGACAGTAGGAATACTCAGTCTTCCTGTGCTTAAGTCGGCATTGTGTCTCTTATATTTAAATCCGATGGAATTTTTGTGTTTCGTCGTCAATCGGATGGTCCAAGGGATACAGTAAACCTGCAGAGGTGCATCGGAATATAAAACTGGTGACACAGGAAGCGGTCAAATCATAGGCCCTAAGAAGACTCAGTTTTCTTGTACTGAAGTCGGCATTGTGTCTCTTATATTTAAATTAATGCAATTTCTGTGTTTCATCGTCACTGTGAAGGTCCAAGGGATACAGTAAACCCGCAGAGGTGCATTAAAATGTAAAACTGATGACACAGGGAACGCTCATAACACAGAGAGGAGGAAGACTCAGTCTTCCTGTACCTAAGTCGGCATTGTGTCTCTTATATTTAATTCCGATGCAATTTCTGTGTTTCATCGTCAATGGGAAGGTCCAAGGGATACAGTATGCCTGCAGAGGTGCATCGGAATGTAAAACTGGTGACACAGGAAGCGCTCATAACATAGACCCTTAGAAGACTCAGTTTTCTTGTACTTAAGTCGGCATTGTGTCTTTTATATTTAATTCCGATGCAATTTCTGTGTTTTATCGTCACTGTGAAGGTCCAAGGGATACAGTAAACCTACAGAGGTGCATCGGAATGTAAAACTGGTGACACAGGAAACGCTCAAAACATAGACAGTAGGAAGACTCAGTCTTCCTGCACTTAAGTCATCATTGTGTCTCTTATATTTAATTCCGATGCAATTTCTGTGTTTCATCGTCACTGTGAAGGTTCAAGGGATACAGTAAACGTGCAGATGTGCATCGGAATGTAAAACTGGTAACACAGGAAACGCTCAAAACATAGACAGTAGGAAGACTCAGTTTTCCTGTACTTCAGTCGGCATTGTGTCTCTTATATTTAATTCCGATGCCATTTCTGTGTTTCATCGCCAATGGGAAGGTCCAAGGGATACAGTAAACCTGCAGAGGTGCAACGGAATGTAAAACTGGTGATACAGGACACGCTCAAATCATAGACAGTAGGAAGACTCAGTCTTCCTTTACTTAAGTCGGCATGGTGTCTCTTATATTTATTTCCGATGCAATTTCTGAGCTTCATCGTCAATCGGAAGGTCGAAGGGAAACAGTATACCTGCAGAGGTGGATCGGAATGTAAAATTGGTGACACAGGAAATGCTCAAAACATAGACAGTAGGAAGACTCAGCCTTCCTGTTCTTAAGTCGCCATTGTGTCTCTTATATTTAATTCCGATGCTATTTCTGTGTTTCATCGTCAATGGGAAGGTCCAATGGATACAGTAAAACTGCAGAGGTGCATCGGAATGTAAAACTGGTGACACAGGAAACGATCAAAACATAGACAGTAGGAAAACTTAGTCTTCCTGTACTTAAGTCGGCATTGTGTCTCTTATATTTAATTCCGATGCAATTTCTGAGCTTCATCGTCAATGGGAAGGTCGAAGGGAAACAGTATACCTGCAGAGGTGCATCGGAATGTAAAACTGGTGACAGGGGAAACGCTCAAAACATAGACAACAGGAAGACTCAGTCTTCCTGTACTTAAGTCGGCATTGTGTCTCTTATATTTATTTCCGATGCAATTTCTGAGCTTCATCGTCAATAGGAAGGTCCTAGGAACACAGTAAACCTGCAGAGGTTCATCTGAATGTGAAACTGGTGACCCAGGAAACGCTCAAAACATAGACAGTAGGAAGACTCAATGTTTCTGTACTTAAGTCGGCATTGTGTCTCTTATATTTAGTTCCGATGCAATTTCTGTGTTTCATCGTCAATGGGAAGATCCAAGTGATACAGTAAACCTGCAGAGGTGCATCGGAATGTAAAACTGGTGACACAGGAAATGCTCAAAACATAGACAGTAGGAAGACTCAGCCTTCCTGTTCATAAGTCGTTATTGTGTCTCCCTTATATTTAATTCCGATGCTATTTCTGTGCTTCATCGTCAATGGGAAGGTCCAATGGATACAGTGAACCTGCAGAGGTGCATCGGAATGTAAAATTGGTGACGCAGCAAACGCTCAAAACATAGGCAGTAGGAAGACTCAATCTTCCAGTACTTAAGTCGGCATTGTGTCTCTTCTATTTAATTCCGATGGAATTTCTGTGTTTCATCGTCAATTGGAAGATCCAAGTAATACAGTAAACCTGCAGAGGTGCATCGGAATGTAAAACTGGTGACACAGGAAATGCTCAAAACATAGACAGTAGGAAGACTCAGCCTTCCTGTACTTTAGTCATCATTGTGTCTCTTATATTTAATTCCGATGCAATTTCTGTGTTTCATCGTCACTGAGAAGGTTCAAGGGATACAGTAAACGTGCAGAGGTGCATCGGAATGTAAAACTGGTGACACAGGAAACGCTCAAAACATAGACAGTAGCTAGACTCAGTCTTCCAGAACTTCAGTCGGCATTGTGTCTCTTATATTTAATTCCGATGCCATTTCTGTGTTTCATCGCCAATGGGAAGGTCCAAGGGATACAGTAAACCTGCAGAGGTTCATCAAAATGTAAAACTGATGACACAGGGAACGCTCAAAACATACACAGTAGGAAGACTCAGTCTTCCTGTACCTAAGTCGGCATTGTATCTCTTATATTTAATTCCGATGCAATTTCTGTGTTTCATCGTCACTGTGAAGGTCCAAGGGATACAGTAAACCTGCAGAGGTGCATCGGAATGTTAAACTGGTGATACAGGACACGCTCAAATCATAGACAGTAGGAAGACTCAGTCGGCATGGTGTCTCTTATATTTAATTCCGATGCAATTTCTGAGCTTCATCGTCAATGGGAAGGTCGAAGGGAAACAGTATACCTGCAGAGGTGCATCGGAATGTAAAACTGGTGACAGGGGAAACGCTCAAAACATAGACAACAGGAAGACTCAGTCTTCCTGTACTTAAGTCGGCATTGTGTCTCTTATATTTATTTCCGATGCAATTTCTGAGCTTCATCGTCAATAGGAAGGTCCTAGGAACACAGTAAACCTGCAGAGGTTCATCGGAATGTGAAACTGGTGACCCAGGAAACGCTCAAAACATAGACAGTAGGAAGACTGAATGTTTCTGTACTTAAGTCGGCATTGTGTCTCTTATATTTAGTTCCGATGCAATTTCTGTGTTTCATCGTCAATGGGAAGATCCAAGTGATACAGTAAACCTGCAGAGGTGCATCGGAATGTAATACTGGTGACACAGGAAATGCTCAAATCATAGACAGTAGGAAGACTCAGCCTTCCTGTTCTTAAGTCGTTATTGTGTCTCTTGTATTTAATTCCGATGCTATTTCTGTGTTTCATCGTCAATGGGAAGGTCCAAGGGATACAGTATGCTTGCAGAGGTGCATCGGAATGTAAAACTGGTGACACAGGAAACGATCAAAACATAGACAGTAGGAATACTCAGTCTTCCTGTGCTTAAGTCGGCATTGTGTCTCTTATATTTAAATCCGATGGAATTTCTGTGTTTCGTCGTCAATGGGATGGTCCAAGGGATACAGTAAACCTGCAGAGGTGCATCGGAATATAAAACTGGTGACACAGGAAGCGGTCAAATCATAGGCCATAAGAAGACTTAGTTTTCTTGTACTGAAGTCGGCATTGTGTCTCTTATATTTAAATTAATGCAATTTCTGTGTTTCATCGTCACTGTGAAGGTCCAAGGGATACAGTAAACCCGCAGAGGTGCATTAAAATGTAAAACTGATGACACAGGGAACGCTCATAACACAGAGAGGAGGCAGACTCAGTCTTCCTGTACCTAAGTCGGCATTGTGTCTCTTATATTTAATTCCGATGCAATTTCTGTGTTTCATCGTCAATGGGAAGGTCCAAGGGATACAGTATGCCTGCAGAGGTGCATCGGAATGTAAAACTGGTGACACAGGAAGCGCTCATAACATAGACCCTTAGAAGACTCAGTTTTCTTGTACTTAAGTCGGCATTGTGTCTTTTATATTTAATTCCGATGCAATTTCTGTGTTTTATCGTCACTGTGAAGGTCCAAGGGATACAGTAAACCTACAGAGGTGCATCGGAATGTAAAACTGGTGACACAGGAAACGCTCAAAACATAGACAGTAGGAAGACTCAGTCTTCCTTCACTTAAGTCATCATTGTGTCTCTTATATTTAATTCCGATGCAATTTCTGTGTTTCATCGTCACTGTGAAGGTTCAAGGGATACAGTAAACGTGCAGAGGTGCATCGGAATGTAAAACTGGTGACACAGGAAACGCTCAAAACATAGACAGTAGGAAGACTCAGTTTTCCTGTACTTCAGTCGGCATTGTGTCTCTTATATTTAATTCCGATGCCATTTCTGTGTTTCATCGCCAATGGGAAGGTCCAAGGGATACAGTAAACCAGCAGAGGTGCAACGGAATGTAAAACTGGTGATACAGGACACGCTCAAATCATAGACAGTAGGAAGACTCAGTCTTCCTTTACTTAAGTCGGCATGGTGTCTCTTATATTTATTTCCGGTGTAATTTCTGAGCTTCATCGTCAATGGGAAGGTCGAAGGGAAACAGTATACCTGCAGAGGTGGATCGGAATGTAAAATTGGTGTCGCAGGAAACGCTCAAAACATAGGCAGTAGGAAGACTCAATCTTCCAGTACTTAAGTCGGCATTGTGTCTCTTCTATTTAATTCCGATGGAATTTCTGTGTTTCATCGTCAATGGGAAGATCCAAGGGATACAGTAAACCTGCAGAGGTGCATCGGAATGTAAAACTGGTGACACAGGAAATGCTCAAAACATAGACAGTAGGAAGACTCAGCCTTCCTGTTCTTAAGTCGCCATTGTGTCTCTTATATTTAATTCCGATGCTATTTCTGTGTTTCATCGTCAATGGGAAGGTCCAATGGATACAGTAAAACTGCAGAGGTGCATCGGAATGTAAAACTGGTGACACAGGAAACGATCAAAACATAGACAGTAGGAAAACTTAGTCTTCCTGTACTTAAGTCGGCATTGTGTCTCTTATATTTAATTCCGATGCAATTTCTGAGCTTCATCGTCAATGGGAAAGTCGAAGGGAAACAGTATACCTGCAGAGGTGCATCGGAATATAAAACTGGTGACAGGGGAAACGCTCAAAACATAGACAACAGGAAGACTCAGTCTTCCTGTACTTAAGTCGGCATTGTGTCTCTTATATTTATTTCCGATGCAATTTCTGAGCTTCATCGTCAATAGGAAGGTCCTAGGAACACAGTAAACCTGCAGAGGTTCATCTGAATGTGAAACTGGTGACCCAGGAAACGCTCTAAACATAGACAGTAGGAAGACTCAATGTTTCTGTACTTAAGTCGTTATTGTGTCTCCCTTATATTTAATTCCGATGCTATTTCTGTGCTTCATCGTCAATGGGAAGGTCCAATGGATACAGTAAACCTGCAGAGGTGCATCGGAATGTAAAATTGGTGACGCAGCAAACGCTCAAAACATAGGCAGTAGGAAGACTCAATCTTCCAGTACTTAAGTCGGCATTGTGTCTCTTCTATTTAATTCCGATGGAATTTCTGTGTTTCATCGTCAATGGGAAGATCCAAGTAATACAGTAAACCTGCAGAGGTGCATCGGAATGGAAAACTGGTGACACAGGAAATGCTCAAAACATAGACAGTAGGAAGACTCAGCCTTCCTGTTCTTAAGTCGCCATTGTGTCTCTTATATTTAATTCCGATGCTATTTCTGTGTTTCATCGTCAATGGGAAGGTCCAATGGATACAGTAAAACTGCAGAGGTGCATCGGAATGTAAAACTGGTGACACAGGAAACGATCAAAACATAGACAGTAGGAATACTCAGTCTTCCTGTGCTTAAGTCGGCATTGTGTCTCTTATATTTAAATCCGATGCAATTTCTGTGTTTCGTCGTCAATGGGAAGGTCCAAGGGATACAGTAAACCTGCAGAGGTGCATCGGATATAAAACTGGTGACACAGGAAGCGGTCAAATCATAGGCCCTAAGAAGACTCAGTTTTCTCGTACTGAAGTCGGCATTGTGTCTCTTATATTTAAATTGATGCAATTGCTGTGTTTCATCGTCACTGTGAAGGTCCAAGGGATACAGTACACCCGCAGAGGTGCATCAAAATGTAAAACTGATGACACAGGGAACGCTCATAACACAGAGAGGAGGAAGTCTCAGTCTTCCTGTACCTAAGTCGGCATTGTGTCTCTTATATTTAATTCCGATGCAATTTCTGTGTTTCATCGTCAATGGGAAGGTCCAAGGGATACAGTATGCCTGCAGAGGTGCATCGGAATGTAAAACTGGTGACACAGGAAGCGCTCATAACATAGACCCTAAGAAGACTCAGTTCTCTTGTACTTAAGTCGGCATTGTGTCTTTTATATTTAATTCCGATGCAATTTCTGTGTTTCATCGTCACTGTGAAAGTCCAAGGGATACAGTAAACCTGCAGTGGTTCATCGGAATGTGAAACTGGTGACACAGGAAACGCTCAAAACATAGACAGTAGGAAGACTCCATGTTTTTGTACTTAAGTCGGCATTGTGTCTCTTATATTTAGTTCCGATGCAATTTCTGTGTTTCATCGTCAATGGGAATATCCAAGGGATACAGTAAACCTACAGAGGTGCATCGGAATGTAAGACTGGTGACACAGGAAACGCTCAAAACATAGACAGTAGGAAGTCTCAGCCTTCCTGTTCTTAAGTCGGCATTGTGTCTCTTATATTTAATTCCGATCCTATTTCTGAGTTTCATCGTCAATAGGAAGGTCCAATGGATACAGTAAAACTGCAGGGGTGCATCGGAATGTAAAACTGGTGACACAGGAAACGATCAAACGATAGACAGTAGGAATACTCAGTCTTCCTGTACTTAAGTCGGCATTGTGTCTCTTATATTTAATTCCGATGCAATTTCTGTGTTTCATCGTCAATGCGAAGATCCAAGGGATACATTAAACCTGCAGAGGTGCATCGGAATGTAAAACTGGTGACACAGGAAACGCACAAAACATAGACAGTAGGAAGACTCAGCCTTCCTGTTCTTAAGTCGGCATTGTGTCTCTTATATTTAATTTGATGCAATTTCTGTGTTTCATCGTCACTGAGAAGGTTCAAAGGATGCAGTAAACGTGCAGAGGTGCATCGAAATGTAAAACTGGTGACACAGGAAACGCTCAAAACATAGACAGTAGGAAGACTCAGCCTTCCTGTTCTTAAGTCGTTATTGTGTCTCTTGTATTTAATTCCGATGCTATTTCTGTGTTTCATCGTCAATGGGAAGGTCCAGTGGATACAGTAAACCTGCAGAGGTGCATCGGAATGTAAAATTAATGACGCAGGAAACGCTCAAAACATAGGCAGTAAGAAGACTCAATCTTCCAGTACTTAAGTCGGCATTGTCTCTCTTCTATTTAATTCCGATGGAATTTCTGTGTTTCATCGTCAATGGGAAGATCCAAGGGATACAGTAAACCTGCAGAGGTGCATCGGAATGTAAAACTGGTGACACAGGAAATGCTCAAAACATAGACAGTAGGAAGACTCAGCCTTCCTGTTCTTAAGTCACCATTGTGTCTCTTATATTTAATTCCGATGCTATTTCTGTGTTTCATCGTCAATGGGAAGGTCCAATGGATACAGGAAAACTGCAGAGGTGCATCGGAATGTAAAACTGGTGACACAGGAAACGATCAAAACATAGACAGTAGGAATACTCAGTCTTCCTGTACTTAAGTCATCATTGTGTCTCTTATATTTAATTCCGATGCAATTTCTGTGTTTCATCGTCACTGTGAAGGTTCAAGGGATACAGTAAACGTGCAGAGGTGCATCGGAATGTAAAACTGGTGACACAGGAAACGCTCAAAACATAGACAGTAGGAAGACTCAGTTTTCCTGTACTTCAGTCGGCATTGTGTCTCTTATATTTAATTCCGATGCCATTTCTGTGTTTCATCGCCAATGGGAAGGTCCAAGGGATACAGTAAACCTGCAGAGGTGCATCGGAATGTAAAACTGGTGATACAGGACACGCTCAAATCATAGACAGTAGGAAGCCTCAGTCTTCCTTTACTTAAGTCGGCATGGTGTCTCTTATATTTAATTCCGATGCAATTTCTGAGCTTCATCGTCAATGGGAAGGTCGAAGGGAAACAGTATACCTGCAGAGGTGGTTCGGAATGTAAAACTGGTGACAAGGGAACGCTCAACACATAGACAGTAGGAAGACTCAGTCTTCCTGTAGTTAAGTCGGCATTGTGTCTCTTATATTTATTTACGATGCAATTTCTGAGCTTCATCGTCAATGGGAAGGTCCTAGGAACACAGTAAACCTGCAGAAGTGCATCGGAATGTAACACTGGTGACACGGGAAACGCTCAAAACGTAGACCTTAAGAAGACTCAGTTTTCTTGTACGTAAGTCTGCATTGTGTCTTATATATTTAATTCCGATGCAATATCTGTGTTTCATCGTCACTGTGAAAGTCCAAGGGATACAGTAAACCTGCCGTGGTTCATCGGAATGTGAAACTGGTGACACAGGAAACGCTCAAAACATAGACAGTAGGAAGACTCCATGTTTTTGTACTTAAGTCGGCATTGTGTCTCTTATATTTAGTTCCGATGCAATATCTGTGTTTCATCGTCAATGGGAATATCCAAGGGATACAGTAAACCTACAGAGGTGCATCGGAATGTAAGACTGGTGACACTGGAAATGCTCAAAACATAGACAGTAGGAAGACTCAGCCTTCCTGTTCTTAAGTCGGCATTGTGTCTCTTATGTTTAATTCCGATCCTATTTCTGAGTTTCATCGTCAATGGGAAGGTCCAATGGATACAGTAAAACTGCAGGGGTGCATCGGAATGTAAAACTGGTGACACAGGTAACGCTCAAACGATAGACTGTAGGAATACTCAGTCTTCCTGTACTTAAGACGGCATTGTGTCTCTTATATTTCATTCCGATGCAATTTCTGTGTTTCATCGTCAATGCGAAGATCCAAAGGATACAGTAAACCTGCAGAGGTGCATCGGAATGTAAAACTGGTGACACAGGAAACGCACAAAACATAGACAGTAGGAAGACTCAGCCTTCCTGTTCTTGAGTCGGCATTGTGTCTCTTATATTTAATTTGATGCAATTTCTGTGTTTCATCGTCACTGAGAAGGTTCAAAGGATGCAGTAAACGTGCAGAGGTGCATCGGAATGTAAAACTGGTGACACAGGAAACGCTCAAAACATAGACAGTGGGAAGACTCAGTCTTCCTGTACTTAAGTCGGCATTGTGTCTCTTATATTTAATTCCGATGCCATTTCTGTGTTTCATCGCCAATGGGAAGGTCCAAGGGATACAGTAAACCTGCAGAGGTGCATCGGAATGTAAAACTGGTGATACAGGACACGCTCAAATCATAGACAGTAGGAAGACTCAGTCTTCCTTTACCTAAGTCGGCATGGTGTCTCTTATATTTAATTCCGATGCAATTTCTGAGCTTCATCGTCAATGGGAAGGTCGAAGGGAAACAGTATACCTGCAGAGGTGGATCGGAATGTAAAACTGGTGACAAGCGAAACGCTCAAAACATAGACAACAGGAAGACTCAGTCTTCCTATACTTAAGTCGGCATTGTGTCTCTTATATTTATTTCCGATGCAATTTCTGAGCTTCATCGTCAATAGGAAGGTCCTAGGAACACAGTAAACCTGCAGAGGTTCATCGGAATGTGAAACTGGTGACCCAGGAAACGCTCAAAACATAGACAGTAGGAAGACTCAGCCTTCCTGTTCTTAAGTCGGCATTGTGTCTCTTATATTTAATTTGATGCAATTTCTGTGTTTCATCGTCACTGAGAAGGTTCAAAGGATGCAGTAAACGTGCAGAGGTGCATCGGAATGTAAAACTGGTGACACAGGAAACGCTCAAAACATAGACAGTAGGAAGACTCAGTCTTCCTGTACTTCAGTCGGCATTGTGTCTCTTATACTTAATTCCGATGCCATTTCTGTGTTTCATCGCCAATGGGAAGGTCGAAGGGATACAGTAAACCTGTAGAGGTGCATCGGAATGTAAAACTGGTGATACAGGACACGCTCAAATCATAGACAGTAGGAAGCCTCAGTCTTCATTTACTTAAGTCGGCATGGTGTCTCTTATATTTAATTCCGATGCAATTTCTGAGCTTCATCGTCAATGGGAAGGTCGAAGGGAAACAGTATACCTGCAGAGGTGGATCGGAATGTAAAACTGGTGACAAGGGAACGCCCAACACATAGACAGTAGGAAGACTCAGTCTTCCTGTAGTTAAGTCGGCATTGTGTCTCTTATATTTATTTCCGATGCAATTTCTGAGCTTCATCGTCAATGGGAAGGTCCTAGGAACACAGTAATCCTGCAGAAGTGCATCGGAATGTAACACTGCTGACACGGAAAACGCTCAAAACGTAGACCTTAAGAAGACTCAGTTTTCTTGTACGTAAGTCGGCATTGTGTCTTATATATTTAATTCCGATGCAATATCTGTGTTTCATCGTCACTGTGAAAGTCCAAGGGATACAGTAAACCTGCAGTGGTTCATCGGAATGTGAAACTGGTGACACAGGAAACGCTCAAAACATAGACAGTAGGAAGACTCCATGTTTTTGTACTTAAGTCGGCATTGTGTCTCTTATATTTAGTTCCGATGCAATTTCTGTGTTTCATCGTCAATGGGAATATCCAAGGGATACAGTAAACCTACAGAGGTGCATCGGAATGTAAGACTGGTGACACAGGAAATGCTCAAAACATAGACAGTAGGAAGACTCAGCCTTCCTGTTCTTAAGTCGGCATTGTGTCTCTTATATTTAATTCCGATCCTATTTCTGAGTTTCATCGTCAATGGGAAGGTCCAATGGATACAGTAAAACTGCAGGGGTGCATCGGAATGTAAAACTGGTGACACAGGTAACGCTCAAACGATAGACAGTAGGAATACTCAGTCTTCCTGTACTTAAGTCGGCATTGTGTCTCTTATATTTAATTCCGATGCAATTTCTGTGTTTCATCGTCAATGCGAAGATCCAAGGGATACAGTAAACCTG
Organism: Schistocerca nitens; assembly: GCF_023898315.1. Lineage (NCBI taxonomy): Eukaryota > Metazoa > Arthropoda > Insecta > Orthoptera > Acrididae > Schistocerca > Schistocerca nitens. The sequence continues at coordinate 766,153,138 of NC_064619.1, forward strand.
CAGAGGTGCATCGGAATGTAAAACTGGTGACACAGGAAACGCACAAAACATAGACAGTAGGAAGACTCAGCCTTCCTGTTCTTAAGTCGGCATTGTGTCTCTTATATTTAATTTGATGCAATTTCTGTGTTTCATCGTCACTGAGAAGGTTCAAAGGATGCAGTAAACGTGCAGAGGTGCATCGGAATGTAAAACTGGTGACACAGGAAACGCTCAAAACATAGACAGCAGGAAGACTCAGTCTTCCTGTACTTCAGTCGGCATTGTGTCTCTTATATTTAATTCCGATGCCATTTCTGTGTTTCATCGCCAATGGGAAGGTCCAAGGGATACAGTAAACCTGCAGAGGTGCATCGGAATGTAAAACTGGTGATACAGGACACGCTCAAATCATAGACAGTAGGAAGACAGTCATCCTTTACTTAAGTCGGCATGGTGTCTCTTATATTTAATTCCGATGCAATTTCTGAGCTTCATCGTCAATGGGAAGGTCGAAGGGAAACAGTATACCTGCAGAGGTGGATCGGAATGTAAAACTGGTGACAAGGGAAACGCTCAAAACATAGACAACAGGAAGACTCAGTCTTCCTATACTTAAGTCGGCATTGTGTCTCTTATATTTATTTCCGATGCAATTTCTGAGCTTCATCGTCAACAGGAAGGTCCAAGGAACACAGTAAACCTGCAGAGGTTCATCGGAATGTGAAACTGGTGACCCAGGAAACGCTCAAATCATAGACAGTAGGAAGCCTCAGTCTTCCTTTACTTAAGTCGGCATGGTGTCTCTTATATTTAATTCCGATGCAATTTCTGAGCTTCATCGTCAATGGGAAGGTCGAAGGGAAACAGTATAACTGCAGAGGTGGATCGGAATGTAAAACTGGTGACAAGGGAACGCTCAACACATAGACAGTAGGAAGACTCAGTCTTCCTGTAGTTAAGTCGGCATTGTGTCTCTTATATTTATTTCCGATGCAATTTCTGAGCTTCATCGTCAATGGGAAGGTCCTAGGAACACAGTAAACCTGCAGAAGTGCATCGGAATGTAACACTGCTGACACGGAACCCGCTCAAAACGTAGACCTTAAGAAGACTCACTTTTCTTGTACGTAAGTCGGCATTGTGTCTTATATATTTAATTCCGATGCAATATCTGTGTTTCATCGTCACTGTGAAAGTCCAAGAGATACAGTAAACCTGCAGTGGTTCATCGGAATGTGAAACTGGTGACACTGGAAACGCTCAAAACATAGACAGTAGGAAGACTCCATGTTTTTGTACTTAAGTCGGCATTGTGTCTCTTATATTTAGTTCCGATGCAATTTCTGTGTTTCATCGTCAATGGGAATATCCAAGGGATACAGTAAACCTACAGAGGTGCATCGGAATGTAAGACTGGTGACACAGGAAATGCTCAAAACATAGACAGTAGGAAGACTCAGCATTCCTGTTCTTAAGTCTGCATTCTGTCTCTTATATTTAATTCCGATCCTATTTCTGAGTTTCATCGTCAATGGGAAGGTCCAATGGATACAGTAAAACTGCAGGGGTGCATCGGAATGTAAAACTGGTGACACAGGTAACGCTCAAACGATAGACAGTAGGAATACTCAGTCTTCCTGTACTTAAGTCGGCATTGTGCTCCTATATTTAATTCCGATGCAATTTCTGTGTTTCATCGTCAATGCGAAGATCCAAGGGATACAGTAAACCTGCAGAGGTGCATCGGAATGTAAAACTGGTGACACAGGAAACGCACAAAACATAGACAGTAGGAAGACTCAGCCTTCCTGTTCTTAAGTCGGCATTGTGTCTCTTATATTTAATTTGATGCAATTTCTGTGTTTCATCGTCACTGAGAAGGTTCAAAGGATGCAGTAAACGTGCAGAGGTGCATCGGAATGTTAAACTGGTGACACAGGAAACGCTCAAAACATAGACAGTAAGAAGACTCAGTCTTCATGTACTTCAGTCGGCATTGTGTCTCTTATATTTAATTCCGATGCCATTTCTGTGTTTCATCGCCAATGGGAAGGTCCAAGGGATACAGTAAACCTGCAGAGGTGCATCGGAATGTAAAACTGGTGATACAGGACACGCTCAAATCATAGACGGTAGGAAGACTCATTCTTCCTTTACTTAAGTCGGCATGATGTCTCTTATATTTAATTCCGATGCAATTTCTGAGCTTCATCGTCAATGGGAAGGTCGAAGGGAAACAGTATACCTGCAGAGGTGGATCGGAATGTAAAACTGGTGACAAGGGAACGCTCAACACATAGACAGTAGGAAGACTCAGTCTTCCTGTAGTTAAGTCGGCATTGTGTCTCTTATATTTATTTCCGTTGCAATTTCTGAGCTTCATCGTCAATGGGAAGCTCCTAGGAACACAGTAAACCTGCAGAGGTTCATCGGAATGTGAAACTGGTGACCCAGGAAACGCTCAAAACATAGACAGTAGGAAGACTCAATGTTTTTGTACTTAAGTCGGCATTGTGTCTCTTATATTTAGTTCCGATGCAATTTCTGTGTTTCATCGTCAATGGGAAGATCCAAGGGATACAGTAAACCTGCAGAGGTGCATCGGAATGTAAAACTGGTGACACAGGAAACGCTCAAAACATAGACAGTAGGAAGACTCAGCCTTCCTGTTCTTAAGTCGTTATTGTGTCTATTGTATTTAATTCCGATGCTATTTCTGTGTTTCATCGTCAATGGGAAGGTCCAGTGGATACAGTAAACCTGCAGAGGTGCATCGGAATGTAAAATTGGTGACGCAGGAAACGCTCAAAACATAGGCAGTAGGAAGACTCAATCTTCCAGTACTTAAGTCGGCATTGTGACTCTTCTATTTAATTCCGATGGAATTTCTGTGTTTCATCGTCAATGGGAAGATCCAAGGGAAACAGTAAACCTGCAGAGGTGCATCGGAATGTAAAACTGGTGACACAGGAAATGCTCAAAACATAGACAGTAGGAAGACTCAGCCTTCCTGTTCTTAAGTCGCCATTGTGTCTCTTATATTTAATTCCGATGCTATTTCTGTGTTTTATCGTCAATGGGAAGGTCCAATGGATACAGGAAAACTGCAGAGGTGCATCGGAATGTAAAACTGGTGACACAGGAAACGATCAAAACATAGACAGTAGGAATACTCAGTCTTCCTGTACTTAAGTCGGCATTGTGTCTCGTATATTTAAATCCGATGCAATTTCTGTGTTTCGTAGTCAATGGGAAGGTCCAAGGGATACAGTAAACCTGCAGAGGTGCATCGGAATATAAAACTGGTGACACAGGAAACGGTCAAATCATAGGCCCTAAGAAGACTCAGTTTTCTTGTACTGAAGTCGGCATTGTGTCTCTTATATTTAATTTGATGCAATTTCTGTGTTTCATCGTCACTGTGAAGGTCCAAGGGATACAGTAAACCCGCAGAGGTGCATCAAAATGTAAAACTGATGACACAGGGAACGCTCATAACACAGAGAGTAGGAAGACTCAGTCTTCCTGTACCTAAGTCGGCATTGTGTCTCTTATATTTAATTCCGATGCAATTTCTGTGTTTCATCGTCACTGTGAAGGTTCAAGGGATACAGTAAACGTGCAGAGGTGCATCGGAATGTAAAACTGGTGACACAGGAAACGCTCAAAACATAGACAGTAGGAAGACTCAGTCTTCCTGTACTTCAGTCGGCATTGTGTCTCTTATATTTAATTCTGATGCCATTTCTGTGTTTCATCGCCAATGGGAAGGTCCAAGGGATACAGTAATCCTGCAGAGGTGCATCGGAATGTAAAACTGGTGATACCGGACACGCTCAAATCATAGACAGTAGTAAGCCTCAGTCTTCCTTTACTTAAATCGGCATGGTGTCTCTTATATTTAATTCCGATGCAATTTCTGAGCTTCATCGTCAATGGGAAGGTCGAAGGGAAACAGTATACCTGCAGAGGTGCATCGGAATGTATAACTGGTGACAAGGGAAACGCTCAAAACATAGACAGTAGGGAGACTAAGTCTTCCTGTACTTAAGTCGGCATTGTGTCTCTTATACTTATTTCCGATGCAATTTCTGAGCTTCATCGTCAATGGGAAGGTCCTAGGAACACAGTAAACCTGCAGAGGTGCATCGGAATGTAAAACTGGTGACACGGGAAACGCTCAAAACATAGACCTTAAGAAGACTCAGTTTTCGTGTACTTAAGTCGGCATTGTGTCTCTTATATTTAATTCTGAAGCAATATCTGTGTTTCATCGTCACTGTGAAAGTCCAAGGGATACAGTAAACCTGCAGAAGTGCATCGGAATATAAAACTGGTGACACAGGAAGCGGTCAAATCATAGGCCCTAAGAAGACTCAGTTTTCTTGTACTGAAGTCGGCATTGTGTCTCTTATATTTAATTTGATGCTATTTCTGTGTTTCATCGTCACTGTGAAGGTCCAAGGGATACAGTAAACCTGCAGAGGTTCATCGGAATGTGAAACTGGTGACACAGGAAACGCTCAAAACATAGACACTAGGAAGACTCAATGTTACTGTACTTAAGTCGGCATTGTGTCTCTTATATTTAGTTCCGATGCAATTTCTGTGTTTCATCGTCAATGGGAAGATCCAAGGGATACAGTAAACCTGCAGAGGTGCATCGGAATGTAAAACTAGTGCCACAGGAAACGATCAAAACGTAGACAGTAGGAATACTCAGTCTTCCTGTACTTAAGTCGGCATTGTGTCTCTTTTATTTAAATCCGATGCCATTTCTGTGTTTCGTCGTCAATGGGAAGGTCCAAGGGATACAGTAAACCTGCAGAAGTGCATCGGAATATAAAACTGGTGACACAGGAAGCGGTCAAATCATAGGCCCTAAGAAGACTCAGTTTTCTTGTACTGAAGTCGGCATTGTGTCTCTTATATTTAATTTGATGCAATTTCTGTGTTTCATCGTCACTGTGAAGGTCCAAGGGATACAGTAAACCCGCAGAGGTGCATCAAAATGTAAAACTGATGACACAGGGAACGCTCATAACACAGAGAGTAGGAAGACTCGGTCTTCCTGTACCTAAGTCGGCATTGTGTCTCTTATATTTAATTCCGATGCAATTTCTGTGTTTCATCGTTAATGGGTAGGTCCAAGGGATACAGTATGCCTGCAGAGGTGCATCGGAATGTAAAACTGGTGACACAGGAAGCGCTCATAACATAGACCCTAAGAAGACTCAGTTTTCTTGTACTTAAGTCGGAATTGTGTCTTTTATTTTTAATTCCGATGCAATTTCTGTGTTTCATCGTCACTGTGAAGGTCCAAGGGATACAGTAAACCTGCAGAGGTGCATCGGAATGTAAAACTGGTGACACAGGAAACTCTCAAAACATAGACAGTAGGAAGACTCAGTCTTCCTGTACTTAAGTCATCATTGTGTCTCTTATATTTAATTCCGATGCAATTTCTGTGTTTCATCGTCACTGTGAAGGTTCAAGGGATACAGTAAACGTGCAGAGGTGCATCGGAATGTAAAACTGGTGTCACAGGAAACGCTCAAAACATAGACAGTAGGAAGACTCAGTCTTCCTGTACTTCAGTCGGCATTGTGTCTCTTATATTTAAATCCGATGCCATTTCTGTGTTTCGTCGTCAATGGGAAGATCCAAGGGATACAGTAAACCTGCAGAGGTGCATCGGAATATAAAACTGGTGACACAGGAAGCGGTCAAACCATAGGCCCTAAGAAGACTCAGTTTTCTTGTACTGAAGTCGGCATTGTGTCTCTTATATTTAGTTCCGATGCAATTTCTGTGTTTCATCGTCACTGTGAAGGTCCAAGGGATACAGTAAACCCGCAGAGGTGCATCAAATTGTAAAACTGATGACACAGGGAACGCTCATAACAATGACAGTAGGAAAACTTAGTCTTCCTGTACCTAAGTCGGCATTGTGTCTCTTATATTTAATTCCGAAGCAATTTCTGTGTTTCGTCGTCAACGGGAACGTCCAAGGGATACAGTAAACCTGCAAAGGTGCATTGGAATGTAAAACTGGTGACACAGGAAACGCTCATAACATAGACAGTAGGAAGACTCAGTCTTTCTGTACTTAAGTCGGCATTGTGACTCTTATATTTAATTCCGATGCAATTTCAGTGTTTCATCGTCAATGGGAAGGTCCAAGGGATAAGGTATGCCTGCAGAGGGGCATCGGAATGTAAAACTGGTGACACAGGAAGCGCTCATAACATAGACCCTAAGAAGACTCAGTTTTCTTGTACTTAAGTGGACATTGTGTCCTTTATATTTAATTCCGATGCAATTTCTGTGTTTCATCGTCACTGTGAAGGTCCAAGGTATACAGTAAACCTGCAGAGGTGCATCGGAATGTAAAACTGGTGATACAGGACACGCTCAAATCATAGACAGTAGGAAGACTCAGTCTTCCTTTACTTAAGTCGGCATGGTGTCTCTTATATTTAATTCCGATGCAATTTCCGTGCTTCATCGTCAATGGGAAGGTCGAAGGGAAACAATATACCTGCAGAGGTGCATCGGAATGTAAAACTGGTGACAAAGGAAACGCTCAAAACATAGACAGTAGGAAGACTCAGTCTTCCTGTACTTAAGTCGGCATTGTGGCTCTTATATTTATTTCCGATGCATTTTCTGAGCTTCATCGACAATGGGAAGGTCCTAGGAACACAGTAAACCTGCAGAGTTGCATCGGAATGTAAAACTGGTGACACGGGAAACGCTCAAAACATAGACCTTGAGAAGACTCAGTTTTCTTGTACTTAAGTCGGCATTGTGTCCCTTATATTTAATTCCGATGCAATATCTGTGTTTCATCGTCACTGTGAAAGTCCAAGGGATACAGTAAACCTGCAGAGTTTCATCGGAATGTGAAACTGGTGACCCAGGAAACGCTCAAAACATAGACAGTAGGAAGACTCAATGTTTCTGTACTTAAGTCGGCATTGTGTCTCTTATATTTAGTTCCGATGCAATTTCTGTGTTTCATCGTCAATGGGAAGATGCAAGGGATACAGTAAACCTGCAGAGGTGCTTCGGAATGTAAAACTGGTGACACAGGAAACGCTCAAAACATAGACAGTAGGAAGACTCAGCCTTCCTGTTCTTAAGTCGTTATTGTGTCTCTTATATTTAATTCCGATGCTATTTCTGTGTTTCATCGTCAATGGGAATGTCCAATGGATACAGTAAACCTGTAGAGGTGCATCGGAATGTAAAATTGGTGACGCAGGAAACGCTCAAAACATAGGCAGTAGGAAGACTCAATCTTCCAGTACTTAAGTCGGCATTGTGTCTCTTCTATTTAATTCCGATGGAATTTCTGTGTTTCATCGTCAATGGGAAGATCCAAGGGATACAGTAAACCTGCAGATGTGCATCGAAATGTAAAACTGGTGACACAGGAAATGCTCAAAACATAGACAGTAGGAAGACTCAGCCTTCCTGTTCTTATGTCGGCATTGTGTCTCTTATATTTAATTCCGATGCTATTTCTGTGTTTCATCGTCAATGGGAAGGTCCAATGGATACAGTAAAACTGCAGAGGTGCATCGGAATGTAATGTAAAACTGGTGACACAGGAAACGATCAAAACATAGACAGTAGGAATACTCAGTCTTTCTGTACTTAAGTCGGCATTGTGTCTCTTATATTTAAATCCGATGCAATTTCTGTGTTTCGTCGTCAATGGGAAGGTCCAAGGGATACAGTAAACCTGCAGAGGTGCATCGGAATATAAAACTGGTGACTCAGGAAGCGGTCAAATCATAGGCTCTAAGAAGACTCAGTTTTCTTGTACTGAAGTCGGCATTGTGTCTCTTATATTTAATTTGATGCAATTTCTGTGTTTCATCGTCACTGTGAAGGTCCAAGGGATACAGTAAACCTGCAGAGGTGCATCAAAATGTAAAACTGATGACACAGGGAACGCTCATAACATAGACCATGAGAAGACTCAGTTTTCTTGTACTTAAGTCATCATTGTGTCTCTTATATTTAATTCCGATGCAATTTCTGAGCTTCATCGTCAATGGGAAGGTCGAAGGGAAACAGTATACCTGCAGAGGTGCATCGGAATGTATAACTCGTGACAAGGGAAACGCTCAAAACATAGACAGTAGGAATACTCAGTCTTCCTGTACTTAAGTCGGCATTGTGTCTCTTATATTTAAATCCGATGCAATTTCTGTGTTTCGTCGTCAATGGGAAGGTCCAAGGGATACAGTAAACCTGCAGAGGTGCATCGGAATATAAAACTGGTGACACAGGAAGCGGTCAAATCATAGGCCCTAAGAAGACTCAGTTTTCTTGTACTGAAGTCGGCATTGTGTCTCTTATATTTAATTTGATGCAATTTCTGTGTTTCATCGTCACTGTGAAGGTCAAAGGGATACAGTAAACCTGCAGAGGTTCATCAAAATCTAAAACTGATGACACAGGGATCGCTCAAAGCTATACAGTAGGAAGACTCAGTCTTCCTGTACCTAAGTCGGCATTGTATCTCTTATATTTATTTCCGATGCAATTTCTGTGTTTCATCGTCACTGTGAAGGTCCAAGGGATACAGTAAACCTGCAGAGGTGCATCGGAATGTTAAACTGGTGATACAGGACACGCTCAAATCATAGACAGTAGGAAGACTCAGTCTTCCTTTACTTAAGTCGGCATGGTGTCTCTTATATTTAATTCCGATGCAATTTCTGAGCTTCATCGTCAATGGGAAGGTCGAAGGGAAACAGTATACCTGCAGAGGTGCATCGGAATGTAAAACTGGTGACAGGGGAAACGCTCAAAACATAGACAACAGGAGGACTCATTCTTCTTGTACTTAAGTCGGCATTGTGTCTCTTATATTTATTTCCGATGCAATTTCTGAGCTTCATCGTCAATGGGAAGGTCCTAGGAACACTGTAAACCTGCAGAGGTTCATCGGAATGTGAAACTGGTGACCCAGGAAACGCTCAAAACATAGACAGTAGGAAGACTCAATGTTTCTGTACTTAAGTCGGCATTGTGTCTCTTATATTTAGTTCCGATGCAATTTCTGTGTTTCATCGTCAATGGGAAGATCCAAGGGATACAGTAAACCTGCAGAGGTGCATCGGAATGTAAAACTGGTGACACAGGAAACGCTCAAAACATAGACAGTAGGAAGACTCAGCCTTCGTGTTCTTAAGTCGTTATTGTGTCTCTTGTATTTAATTCCGATGCTATTTCTGTGTTTCATCGTCACTGTGAAGGTCCAATGGATACAGTAAACCTGCAGAGGTGCATCGGAATGTAAAATTGGTGACGCAGGAAACGCTCAAAACATAGGCAGTACGAAGACTCAATCTTCCAGTACATAAGTCGGCATTGTGTCTCTTCTATTTCATTCCGATGGAATTTCTGTGTTTCATCGTCAATGGGAAGATCCAAGGGATACAGTAAACCTGCAGAGGTGCATCGGAATGTAAAACTGGTGACACAGGAAATGCTCAAAACATAGACAGTAGGAAGACTCAGCCTTCCTGTTCTTATGTCGGCATTGTGTCTCTTATATTTAATTCCGATGCTATTTCTGTGTTTCATCGTCAATGGGAAGGTCCAATGGATACAGTAAAACTGCAGAGGTGCATCGGAATAAACAACTGGTGACACAGGAAACGCTCAAAACATAGACAGTAGGAAGACTCAGTCTTCCTGTACTTCAGTCGGCATTGTGTCTCTTATACTTAATTCCGATGCCATTTCTGTGTTTCAACGCCAATGGGAAGGTCCAAGGGATACAGTAAACCTACAGAGGTGCATCGGAATGTAAAATTGGTGACGCAGGAAACGCTCAAAACATAGGCAGTAGGAAGACTCAATCTTCCAGTACTTAAGTCGGCATTGTGTCTCTTCTATTTAATTCCGATGGAATTTCTGTGTTTCATCGTCAATGGGAAGATCCAAGGGATACAGTAAACCTGCAGATGTGCATCGAAATGTAAAACTGGTGACACAGGAAATGCTCAAAACATAGACAGTAGGAAGACTCAGCCTTCCTGTTCTTATGTCGGCATTGTGTCTCTTATATTTAATTCCGATGCTATTTCTGTGTTTCATCGTCAATGGGAAGGTCCAATGGATACAGTAAAACTGCAGAGGTGCATCGGAATGTAATGTAAAACTGGTGACACAGGAAACGATCAAAACATAGACAGTAGGAATACTCAGTCTTTCTGTACTTAAGTCGGCATTGTGTCTCTTATATTTAAATCCGATGCAATATCTGTGTTTCGTCGTCAATGGGAAGGTCCAAGGGATACAGTAAACCTGCAGAGGTGCATCGGAATATAAAACTGGTGACTCAGGAAGCGGTCAAATCATAGGCTCTAAGAAGACTCAGTTTTCTTGTACTGAAGTCGGCATTGTGTCTCTTATATTTAATTTGATGCAATTTCTGTGTTTCATCGTCACTGTGAAGGTCCAAGGGATACAGTAAACCTGCAGAGGTGCATCAAAATGTAAAACTGATGACACAGGGAACGCTCATAACATAGACCATGAGAAGACTCAGTTTTCTTGTACTTAAGTCATCATTGTGTCTCTTATATTTAATTCCGATGCAATTTCTGAGCTTCATCGTCAATGGGAAGGTCGAAGGGAAACAGTATACCTGCAGAGGTGCATCGGAATGTATAACTCGTGACAAGGGAAACGCTCAAAACATAGACAGTAGGAATACTCAGTCTTCCTGTACTTAAGTCGGCATTGTGTCTCTTATATTTAAATCCGATGCAATTTCTGTGTTTCGTCGTCAATGGGAAGGTCCAAGGGATACAGTAAACCTGCAGAGGTGCATCGGAATATAAAACTGGTGACACAGGAAGCGGTCAAATCATAGGCCCTAAGAAGACTCAGTTTTCTTGTACTGAAGTCGGCATTGTGTCTCTTATATTTAATTTGATGCAATTTCTGTGTTTCATCGTCACTGTGAAGGTCCAAGGGATACAGTAAACCTGCAGAGGTGCATCAAAATGTAAAACTGATGACACAGGGAACGCTCATAACATAGACCATGAGAAGACTCAGTTTTCTTGTACTTAAGTCATCATTGTGTCTCTTATATTTAATTCCGATGCAATTTCTGAGCTTCATCGTCAATGGGAAGGTCGAAGGGAAACAGTATACCTGCAGAGGTGCATCGGAATGTATAACTCGTGACAAGGGAAACGCTCAAAACATAGACAGTAGGAATACTCAGTCTTCCTGTACTTAAGTCGGCATTGTGTCTCTTATATTTAAATCCGATGCAATTTCTGTGTTTCGTCGTCAATGGGAAGGTCCAAGGGATACAGTAAACCTGCAGAGGTGCATCGGAATATAAAACTGGTGACACAGGAAGCGGTCAAATCATAGGCCCTAAGAAGACTCAGTTTTCTTGTACTGAAGTCGGCATTGTGTCTCTTATATTTAATTTGATGCAATTTCTGTGTTTCATCGTCACTGTGAAGGTCAAAGGGATACAGTAAACCTGCAGAGGTTCATCAAAATCTAAAACTGATGACACAGGGATCGCTCAAAGCTATACAGTAGGAAGACTCAGTCTTCCTGTACCTAAGTCGGCATTGTATCTCTTATATTTATTTCCGATGCAATTTCTGTGTTTCATCGTCACTGTGAAGGTCCAAGGGATACAGTAAACCTGCAGAGGTGCATCGGAATGTTAAACTGGTGATACAGGACACGCTCAAATCATAGACAGTAGGAAGACTCAGTCTTCCTTTACTTAAGTCGGCATGGTGTCTCTTATATTTAATTCCGATGCAATTTCTGAGCTTCATCGTCAATGGGAAGGTCGAAGGGAAACAGTATACCTGCAGAGGTGCATCGGAATGTAAAACTGGTGACAGGGGAAACGCTCAAAACATAGACAACAGGAGGACTCATTCTTCTTGTACTTAAGTCGGCATTGTGTCTCTTATATTTATTTCCGATGCAATTTCTGAGCTTCATCGTCAATGGGAAGGTCCTAGGAACACTGTAAACCTGCAGAGGTTCATCGGAATGTGAAACTGGTGACCCAGGAAACGCTCAAAACATAGACAGTAGGAAGACTCAATGTTTCTGTACTTAAGTCGGCATTGTGTCTCTTATATTTAGTTCCGATGCAATTTCTGTGTTTCATCGTCAATGGGAAGATCCAAGGGATACAGTAAACCTGCAGAGGTGCATCGGAATGTAAAACTGGTGACACAGGAAACGCTCAAAACATAGACAGTAGGAAGACTCAGCCTTCGTGTTCTTAAGTCGTTATTGTGTCTCTTGTATTTAATTCCGATGCTATTTCTGTGTTTCATCGTCACTGTGAAGGTCCAATGGATACAGTAAACCTGCAGAGGTGCATCGGAATGTAAAATTGGTGACGCAGGAAACGCTCAAAACATAGGCAGTACGAAGACTCAATCTTCCAGTACATAAGTCGGCATTGTGTCTCTTCTATTTCATTCCGATGGAATTTCTGTGTTTCATCGTCAATGGGAAGATCCAAGGGATACAGTAAACCTGCAGAGGTGCATCGGAATGTAAAACTGGTGACACAGGAAATGCTCAAAACATAGACAGTAGGAAGACTCAGCCTTCCTGTTCTTATGTCGGCATTGTGTCTCTTATATTTAATTCCGATGCTATTTCTGTGTTTCATCGTCAATGGGAAGGTCCAATGGATACAGTAAAACTGCAGAGGTGCATCGGAATAAACAACTGGTGACACAGGAAACGCTCAAAACATAGACAGTAGGAAGACTCAGTCTTCCTGTACTTCAGTCGGCATTGTGTCTCTTATACTTAATTCCGATGCCATTTCTGTGTTTCATCGCCAATGGGAAGGTCCAAGGGATACAGTAAACCTACAGAGGTGCATCGGAATGTAAAATTGGTGACGCAGGAAACGCTCAAAACATAGGCAGTAGGAAGACTCAATCTTCCAGTACTTAAGTCGGCATTGTGTCTCTTCTATTTAATTCCGATGGAATTTCTGTGTTTCATCGTCAATGGGAAGATCCAAGGGATACAGTAAACCTGCAGATGTGCATCGAAATGTAAAACTGGTGACACAGGAAATGCTCAAAACATAGACAGTAGGAAGACTCAGCCTTCCTGTTCTTATGTCGGCATTGTGTCTCTTATATTTAATTCCGATGCTATTTCTGTGTTTCATCGTCAATGGGAAGGTCCAATGGATACAGTAAAACTGCAGAGGTGCATCGGAATGTAATGTAAAACTGGTGACACAGGAAACGATCAAAACATAGACAGTAGGAATACTCAGTCTTTCTGTACTTAAGTCGGCATTGTGTCTCTTATATTTAAATCCGATGCAATATCTGTGTTTCGTCGTCAATGGGAAGGTCCAAGGGATACAGTAAACCTGCAGAGGTGCATCGGAATATAAAACTGGTGACTCAGGAAGCGGTCAAATCATAGGCTCTAAGAAGACTCAGTTTTCTTGTACTGAAGTCGGCATTGTGTCTCTTATATTTAATTTGATGCAATTTCTGTGTTTCATCGTCACTGTGAAGGTCCAAGGGATACAGTAAACCTGCAGAGGTGCATCAAAATGTAAAACTGATGACACAGGGAACGCTCATAACATAGACCATGAGAAGACTCAGTTTTCTTGTACTTAAGTCATCATTGTGTCTCTTATATTTAATTCCGATGCAATTTCTGAGCTTCATCGTCAATGGGAAGGTCGAAGGGAAACAGTATACCTGCAGAGGTGCATCGGAATGTATAACTCGTGACAAGGGAAACGCTCAAAACATAGACAGTAGGAATACTCAGTCTTCCTGTACTTAAGTCGGCATTGTGTCTCTTATATTTAAATCCGATGCAATTTCTGTGTTTCGTCGTCAATGGGAAGGTCCAAGGGATACAGTAAACCTGCAGAGGTGCATCGGAATATAAAACTGGTGACACAGGAAGCGGTCAAATCATAGGCCCTAAGAAGACTCAGTTTTCTTGTACTGAAGTCGGCATTGTGTCTCTTATATTTAATTTGATGCAATTTCTGTGTTTCATCGTCACTGTGAAGGTCAAAGGGATACAGTAAACCTGCAGAGGTTCATCAAAATCTAAAACTGATGACACAGGGATCGCTCAAAGCTAGACAGTAGGAAGACTCAGTCTTCCTGTACCTAAGTCGGCATTGTATCTCTTATATTTATTTCCGATGCAATTTCTGTGTTTCATCGTCACTGTGAAGGTCCAAGGGATACAGTAAACCTGCAGAGGTGCATCGGAATGTTAAACTGGTGATACAGGACACGCTCAAATCATAGACAGTAGGAAGACTCAGTCTTCCTTTACTTAAGTCGGCATGGTGTCTCTTATATTTAATTCCGATGCAATTTCTGAGCTTCATCGTCAATGGGAAGGTCGAAGGGAAACAGTATACCTGCAGAGGTGCATCGGAATGTAAAACTGGTGACAGGGGAAACGCTCAAAACATAGACAACAGGAGGACTCATTCTTCTTGTACTTAAGTCGGCATTGTGTCTCTTATATTTATTTCCGATGCAATTTCTGAGCTTCATCGTCAATGGGAAGGTCCTAGGAACACTGTAAACCTGCAGAGGTTCATCGGAATGTGAAACTGGTGACCCAGGAAACGCTCAAAACATAGACAGTAGGAAGACTCAATGTTTCTGTACTTAAGTCGGCATTGTGTCTCTTATATTTAGTTCCGATGCAATTTCTGTGTTTCATCGTCAATGGGAAGATCCAAGGGATACAGTAAACCTGCAGAGGTGCATCGGAATGTAAAACTGGTGACACAGGAAACGCTCAAAACATAGACAGTAGGAAGACTCAGCCTTCGTGTTCTTAAGTCGTTATTGTGTCTCTTGTATTTAATTCCGATGCTATTTCTGTGTTTCATCGTCACTGTGAAGGTCCAATGGATACAGTAAACCTGCAGAGGTGCATCGGAATGTAAAATTGGTGACGCAGGAAACGCTCAAAACATAGGCAGTACGAAGACTCAATCTTCCAGTACATAAGTCGGCATTGTGTCTCTTCTATTTCATTCCGATGGAATTTCTGTGTTTCATCGTCAATGGGAAGATCCAAGGGATACAGTAAACCTGCAGAGGTGCATCGGAATGTAAAACTGGTGACACAGGAAATGCTCAAAACATAGACAGTAGGAAGACTCAGACTTCCTGTTCTTAAGTCGCCATTGTGTCTCTTATATTTAATTCCGATGCTATTTCTGTGTTTCATCGTCAATGGGAAGGTCCAATGGATACAGTAAAACTGCAGAGGTGCATCGGAATAAACAACTGGTGACACAGGAAACGCTCAAAACATAGACAGTAGGAAGACTCAGTCTTCCTGTACTTCAGTCGGCATTGTGTCTCTTATACTTAATTCCGATGCCATTTCTGTGTTTCATCGCCAATGGGAAGGTCCAAGGGATACAGTAAACCTACAGAGGTGCATCGGAATGTAAAATTGGTGACGCAGGAAACGCTCAAAACATAGGCAGTAGGAAGACTCAATCTTACAGTACTTAAGTCGGCATTGTATCTCTTCTATTTAATTCCGATGGAATTTCTGTGTTTCATCGTCAATGGGAAGATCCAAGGGATACAGTAAACCTGCAGAGGTGCATCGGAATGTAAAACTGGTGACACAGGAAATGCTCAAAACATAGACAGTAGGAAGACTCAGCCTTCCTGTTCTTAAGTCGGCATTGTGTCTCTTATATTTAATTCCGATGCTATTTCTGTGTTTCATCGTCAATGGGAAAGTCCAATGGGTACAGTAAAAATGCAGAGGTGCATCGGAATGTAAAACTGGTGACACAGGAAACGATCAAAACATAGACAGTAGGAATACTCAGTCTTCCTGTACTTAAGTCGGCATTGTGTCTCTTATATTTAAATCCGATGCAATTTCTGTGTTTCGTCGTCAATGGGAAGGTCCAAGGGAAACATTAAACCTGCAGAGGTGCATCGGAATATAAAACTGGTGACACAAGAAGCGGTCAAATCATAGGCACTAAGAAGACTCAGTTTTCTTGTACTGAAGTCGGCATTGTGTCTCTTATATTTAATTTGATGCAATTTCTATGTTTCATCGTCACTGTGAAGGTCCAAGGGATACAGTAAACCTGCAGAGGTTCATCAAAAATGTAAAACTGATGACACAGGGAACGCTCAAAACATAGACAGTAGGAAGACTCAGTCTACCTGTACCTAAGTCGGCATTGTATCTCTTATATTTAATTCCGATGCAATTTCTGTGTTTCATCGTCACTGTGAAGGTCCAAGGGATACAGTAAACCTGCAGAGGTGCATCGGAATGTTAAACTGGTGATACAGGACACGCTCAAATCATAGACAGTAGGAAGACTCAGTCTTCCTTTACTTAAGTCGGCATGGTGTCTCTTATATTTAATTCCGATGCAATTTCTGAGCTTCATCGTCAATGGGAAGGTCGAAGGGATACAGTATACCTGCAGAGGTGCATCGGAATGTAAAACTGGTGACAGGGCAAACGCTCAAAACATAGACAACAGGAAGACTCAGTCTTCCTGTACTTAAGTCGGCATTGTGTCTCTTATATTTATTTCCGATGCAATTTCTGAGCTTCTTCGTCAATGGGAAGGTCCTAGGAACACAGTAAACCTGCAGAGGTTCATCGGAATGTGAAACTGGTGACCCAGGAAACGCTCAAAACATAGACAGTAGGAAGACTCAATGTTTCTGTACTTAAGTCGGCATTGTGTCTCTTATATTTAGTTCCGATGCAATTTCTGTGTTTCATCGTCAATGGGAAGATCCAAGGGATTCAGTAAACCTGCAGAGGTGCACCAGAATGTAAAATTGGTGACGCAGGAAACGCTCAAAACATAGGCAGTAGGAAGACTCAATCTTCCAGTACTTAAGTCGGCATTGTGTCTCTTCTATTTAATTCCGATGGAATTTCTGTGTTTCATCGTCAATGGGAAGATCCAAGGGATACAGTAAACCAGCATTGGTGCATCGGAATGTAAAACTGGTGACACAGGAAATGTTCAAAACATAGACAGTAGAAAGACTCAGACTTTCTGTTCTTAAGTCGCCATTGTGTCTCTTATATTTAATTCCGATGCTATTTCTGTGTTTCATCGTCAATGTGAAGGTCCAATGGATACAGTAAAACTGCAGAGGTGCATCGGAATGTAAAACTGGTGACACAGGAAACGCTCAAACATAGACACTAGGAAGACTCAATGTTTCTGTACTTAAGTCGGCATTGTGTCTCTTATATATAGTTCCGATGCAATTTCTGTGTTTCATCGTCAATGGGAAGATCCAAGGGATACAGTAAACCTGCAGAGGTGCATCGGAATGTAAAACCGGTGACACAGGAAACGATCAAAACGTAGACAGTAGGAATACTCAGTCTTCCTGTACTTAAGTCGGCATTGTGTCTCTTATATTTAAATCCGATGCCATTTCTGTGTTTCGTCGTCAATGGGAAGGTCCAAGGGATACAGTAAACCTGCAGAGGTGCATCGGAATATAAAACTGGTGACACAGGAAGCGGTCAAACCATAGGCCCTAAGAAGACTCAGTTTACTTGTACTGAAGTCGGCATTGTGTCTTTTATATTTAATTTGATGCAATTTCTGTGTTTCATCGTCACTGTGAAGGTCCAAGGGATACAGTAAACCTGCAGAGGTGCATCAAATTGTAAAACTGATGACACAGGGAACGCTCATAACAATGACAGTAGGAAAACTCAGTCTTTCTGTACTTAAGTCGGCATTGTGTCTCTTATATTTAATTCCGATGCAATTTCTGTGTTTCATCGTCAATGGGAAGGTCCAAGGGATACAGTATGCCTGCAGAGGTGCATCGGAATGTAAAACTGGTGACAGAGGAAGCGCTCATAACATAGACCCTAAGAAGACTCAGTTTTCTTGTACTTAAGTCGGCATTGCGTCTCTTATATTTAGTTCCGATGCAATTTCTGAGCTTCATCGTCAATGGGAAGGTCCTAGGAACAAAGTAAACCTGCAGAGTTGCATCGGAATGTAAAACTGGTGACACGGGAAACGCTCAAAACATAGACCTTAAGAAGACTCAGTTTTCTTGTACTTAAGTCGGCATTGCGTCTCTTATATTTAGTTCCGATGCAATTTCTGTGTTTCATCCTCAATAGGAAGATGCAAGGGATACAGTAAACCTGCAGAGGTGCTTCGCAATCTAAAACTGGTGACACAGGAAACGCTCAAAACATAGTCAGTAGGAAGACTCAGCCTTCCTTTTCTTAAGTCGTTATTGTGTCTCTTATATTTAATTCCGATGCTATTTCTGTGTTTCATCGTCAATGGGAATGTCCAATGGATACAGTAAACCTGCAGAGGTGCATCGGAATGTAAAATTGGTGACGCAGGAAACGCTCAAAACATAGGCAAGAGGAAGACTCAATCTTCCAGTACTTAAGTCGGCATTGTGTCTCTTCTATTTAATTCCGATGGAATTTCTGTGTTTCATCGTCAATGGGAAGATCCAAGGGATACAGTAAACCTGCAGAGGTGCATCGGAATGTAAAACTGGTGACACAGGAAATGCTCAAAACAAAGACAGTAGGAAGACTCAGCCTTCCTGTTCTTATGTCGGCATTGTGTCTCTTATATTTAATTCCGATGCTATTTCTGTGTTTCATCGTCAATGGGAAGGTCCAATGGATACAGTAAAACTGCAGAGGTGCATCGGAATGTAATGTAAAACTGGTGACACAGGAAACGATCAAAACATAGACAGTAGGAATACTCAGTCTTTCTGTACTTAAGTCGGCATTGTGTCTCTTATATTTAAATCCGATGCAATTTCTGTGTTTCGTCGTCAATGGGAAGGTCCAAGGGATACAGTAAACCTGCAGAGGTGCATCGGAATATAAAACTGGTGACTCAGGAAGCGGTCAAATCATAGGCTCTAAGAAGACTCAGTTTTCTTGTACTGAAGTCGGCATTGTGTCTCTTATATTTAATTTGATGCAATTTCTGTGTTTCATCGTCACTGTGAAGGTCCAAGGGATACAGTAAACCTGCAGAGGTGCATCAAAATGTAAAACTGATGACACAGGGAACGCTCATAACATAGACCATGAGAAGACTCAGTTTTCTTGTACTTAAGTCATCATTGTGTCTCTTATATTTAATTCCGATGCAATTTCTGAGCTTCATCGTCAATGGGAAGGTCGAAGGGAAACAGTATACCTGCAGAGGTGCATCGGAATGTATAACTCGTGACAAGGGAAACGCTCAAAACATAGACAGTAGGAATACTCAGTCTTCCTGTACTTAAGTCGGCATTGTGTCTCTTATATTTAAATCCGATGCAATTTCTGTGTTTCGTCGTCAATGGGAAGGTCCAAGGGATACAGTAAACCTGCAGAGGTGCATCGGAATATAAAACTGGTGACACAGGAAGCGGTCAAATCATAGGCCCTAAGAAGACTCAGTTTTCTTGTACTGAAGTCGGCATTGTGTCTCTTATATTTAATTTGATGCAATTTCTGTGTTTCATCGTCACTGTGAAGGTCAAAGGGATACAGTAAACCTGCAGAGGTTCATCAAAATCTAAAACTGATGACACAGGGATCGCTCAAAGCTATACAGTAGGAAGACTCAGTCTTCCTGTACCTAAGTCGGCATTGTATCTCTTATATTTATTTCCGATGCAATTTCTGTGTTTCATCGTCACTGTGAAGGTCCAAGGGATACAGTAAACCTGCAGAGGTGCATCGGAATGTTAAACTGGTGATACAGGACACGCTCAAATCATAGACAGTAGGAAGACTCAGTCTTCCTTTACTTAAGTCGGCATGGTGTCTCTTATATTTAATTCCGATGCAATTTCTGAGCTTCATCGTCAATGGGAAGGTCGAAGGGAAACAGTATACCTGCAGAGGTGCATCGGAATGTAAAACTGGTGACAGGGGAAACGCTCAAAACATAGACAACAGGAGGACTCATTCTTCTTGTACTTAAGTCGGCATTGTGTCTCTTATATTTATTTCCGATGCAATTTCTGAGCTTCATCGTCAATGGGAAGGTCCTAGGAACACTGTAAACCTGCAGAGGTTCATCGGAATGTGAAACTGGTGACCCAGGAAACGCTCAAAACATAGACAGTAGGAAGACTCAATGTTTCTGTACTTAAGTCGGCATTGTGTCTCTTATATTTAGTTCCGATGCAATTTCTGTGTTTCATCGTCAATGGGAAGATCCAAGGGATACAGTAAACCTGCAGAGGTGCATCGGAATGTAAAACTGGTGACACAGGAAACGCTCAAAACATAGACAGTAGGAAGACTCAGCCTTCGTGTTCTTAAGTCGTTATTGTGTCTCTTGTATTTAATTCCGATGCTATTTCTGTGTTTCATCGTCACTGTGAAGGTCCAATGGATACAGTAAACCTGCAGAGGTGCATCGGAATGTAAAATTGGTGACGCAGGAAACGCTCAAAACATAGGCAGTACGAAGACTCAATCTTCCAGTACATAAGTCGGCATTGTGTCTCTTCTATTTCATTCCGATGGAATTTCTGTGTTTCATCGTCAATGGGAAGATCCAAGGGATACAGTAAACCTGCAGAGGTGCATCGGAATGTAAAACTGGTGACACAGGAAATGCTCAAAACATAGACAGTAGGAAGACTCAGCCTTCCTGTTCTTATGTCGGCATTGTGTCTCTTATATTTAATTCCGATGCTATTTCTGTGTTTCATCGTCAATGGGAAGGTCCAATGGATACAGTAAAACTGCAGAGGTGCATCGGAATAAACAACTGGTGACACAGGAAACGCTCAAAACATAGACAGTAGGAAGACTCAGTCTTCCTGTACTTCAGTCGGCATTGTGTCTCTTATACTTAATTCCGATGCCATTTCTGTGTTTCATCGCCAATGGGAAGGTCCAAGGGATACAGTAAACCTACAGAGGTGCATCGGAATGTAAAATTGGTGACGCAGGAAACGCTCAAAACATAGGCAGTAGGAAGACTCAATCTTCCAGTACTTAAGTCGGCATTGTGTCTCTTCTATTTAATTCCGATGGAATTTCTGTGTTTCATCGTCAATGGGAAGATCCAAGGGATACAGTAAACCTGCAGATGTGCATCGAAATGTAAAACTGGTGACACAGGAAATGCTCAAAACATAGACAGTAGGAAGACTCAGCCTTCCTGTTCTTATGTCGGCATTGTGTCTCTTATATTTAATTCCGATGCTATTTCTGTGTTTCATCGTCAATGGGAAGGTCCAATGGATACAGTAAAACTGCAGAGGTGCATCGGAATGTAATGTAAAACTGGTGACACAGGAAACGATCAAAACATAGACAGTAGGAATACTCAGTCTTTCTGTACTTAAGTCGGCATTGTGTCTCTTATATTTAAATCCGATGCAATATCTGTGTTTCGTCGTCAATGGGAAGGTCCAAGGGATACAGTAAACCTGCAGAGGTGCATCGGAATATAAAACTGGTGACTCAGGAAGCGGTCAAATCATAGGCTCTAAGAAGACTCAGTTTTCTTGTACTGAAGTCGGCATTGTGTCTCTTATATTTAATTTGATGCAATTTCTGTGTTTCATCGTCACTGTGAAGGTCCAAGGGATACAGTAAACCTGCAGAGGTGCATCAAAATGTAAAACTGATGACACAGGGAACGCTCATAACATAGACCATGAGAAGACTCAGTTTTCTTGTACTTAAGTCATCATTGTGTCTCTTATATTTAATTCCGATGCAATTTCTGAGCTTCATCGTCAATGGGAAGGTCGAAGGGAAACAGTATACCTGCAGAGGTGCATCGGAATGTATAACTCGTGACAAGGGAAACGCTCAAAACATAGACAGTAGGAATACTCAGTCTTCCTGTACTTAAGTCGGCATTGTGTCTCTTATATTTAAATCCGATGCAATTTCTGTGTTTCGTCGTCAATGGGAAGGTCCAAGGGATACAGTAAACCTGCAGAGGTGCATCGGAATATAAAACTGGTGACACAGGAAGCGGTCAAATCATAGGCCCTAAGAAGACTCAGTTTTCTTGTACTGAAGTCGGCATTGTGTCTCTTATATTTAATTTGATGCAATTTCTGTGTTTCATCGTCACTGTGAAGGTCAAAGGGATACAGTAAACCTGCAGAGGTTCATCAAAATCTAAAACTGATGACACAGGGATCGCTCAAAGCTAGACAGTAGGAAGACTCAGTCTTCCTGTACCTAAGTCGGCATTGTATCTCTTATATTTATTTCCGATGCAATTTCTGTGTTTCATCGTCACTGTGAAGGTCCAAGGGATACAGTAAACCTGCAGAGGTGCATCGGAATGTTAAACTGGTGATACAGGACACGCTCAAATCATAGACAGTAGGAAGACTCAGTCTTCCTTTACTTAAGTCGGCATGGTGTCTCTTATATTTAATTCCGATGCAATTTCTGAGCTTCATCGTCAATGGGAAGGTCGAAGGGAAACAGTATACCTGCAGAGGTGCATCGGAATGTAAAACTGGTGACAGGGGAAACGCTCAAAACATAGACAACAGGAGGACTCATTCTTCTTGTACTTAAGTCGGCATTGTGTCTCTTATATTTATTTCCGATGCAATTTCTGAGCTTCATCGTCAATGGGAAGGTCCTAGGAACACTGTAAACCTGCAGAGGTTCATCGGAATGTGAAACTGGTGACCCAGGAAACGCTCAAAACATAGACAGTAGGAAGACTCAATGTTTCTGTACTTAAGTCGGCATTGTGTCTCTTATATTTAGTTCCGATGCAATTTCTGTGTTTCATCGTCAATGGGAAGATCCAAGGGATACAGTAAACCTGCAGAGGTGCATCGGAATGTAAAACTGGTGACACAGGAAACGCTCAAAACATAGACAGTAGGAAGACTCAGCCTTCGTGTTCTTAAGTCGTTATTGTGTCTCTTGTATTTAATTCCGATGCTATTTCTGTGTTTCATCGTCACTGTGAAGGTCCAATGGATACAGTAAACCTGCAGAGGTGCATCGGAATGTAAAATTGGTGACGCAGGAAACGCTCAAAACATAGGCAGTACGAAGACTCAATCTTCCAGTACATAAGTCGGCATTGTGTCTCTTCTATTTCATTCCGATGGAATTTCTGTGTTTCATCGTCAATGGGAAGATCCAAGGGATACAGTAAACCTGCAGAGGTGCATCGGAATGTAAAACTGGTGACACAGGAAATGCTCAAAACATAGACAGTAGGAAGACTCAGACTTCCTGTTCTTAAGTCGCCATTGTGTCTCTTATATTTAATTCCGATGCTATTTCTGTCTTTCATCGTCAATGGGAAGGTCCAATGGATACAGTAAAACTGCAGAGGTGCATCGGAATAAACAACTGGTGACACAGGAAACGCTCAAAACATAGACAGTAGGAAGACTCAGTCTTCCTGTACTTCAGTCGGCATTGTGTCTCTTATACTTAATTCCGATGCCATTTCTGTGTTTCATCGCCAATGGGAAGGTCCAAGGGATACAGTAAACCTACAGAGGTGCATCGGAATGTAAAATTGGTGACGCAGGAAACGCTCAAAACATAGGCAGTAGGAAGACTCAATCTTACAGTACTTAAGTCGGCATTGTATCTCTTCTATTTAATTCCGATGGAATTTCTGTGTTTCATCGTCAATGGGAAGATCCAAGGGATACAGTAAACCTGCAGAGGTGCATCGGAATGTAAAACTGGTGACACAGGAAATGCTCAAAACATAGACAGTAGGAAGACTCAGCCTTCCTGTTCTTAAGTCGGCATTGTGTCTCTTATATTTAATTCCGATGCTATTTCTGTGTTTCATCGTCAATGGGAAAGTCCAATGGGTACAGTAAAAATGCAGAGGTGCATCGGAATGTAAAACTGGTGACACAGGAAACGATCAAAACATAGACAGTAGGAATACTCAGTCTTCCTGTACTTAAGTCGGCATTGTGTCTCTTATATTTAAATCCGATGCAATTTCTGTGTTTCGTCGTCAATGGGAAGGTCCAAGGGAAACATTAAACCTGCAGAGGTGCATCGGAATATAAAACTGGTGACACAAGAAGCGGTCAAATCATAGGCACTAAGAAGACTCAGTTTTCTTGTACTGAAGTCGGCATTGTGTCTCTTATATTTAATTTGATGCAATTTCTATGTTTCATCGTCACTGTGAAGGTCCAAGGGATACAGTAAACCTGCAGAGGTTCATCAAAAATGTAAAACTGATGACACAGGGAACGCTCAAAACATAGACAGTAGGAAGACTCAGTTTTCCTGTACCTAAGTCGGCATTGTATCTCTTATATTTAATTCCGATGCAATTTCTGTGTTTCATCGTCACTGTGAAGGTCCAAGGGATACAGTAAACCTGCAGAGGTGCATCGGAATGTTAAACTGGTGATACAGGACACGCTCAAATCATAGACAGTAGGAAGACTCAGTCTTCCTTTACTTAAGTCGGCATGGTGTCTCTTATATTTAATTCCGATGCAATTTCTGAGCTTCATCGTCAATGGGAAGGTCGAAGGGATACAGTATACCTGCAGAGGTGCATCGGAATGTAAAACTGGTGACAGGGCAAACGCTCAAAACATAGACAACAGGAAGACTCAGTCTTCCTGTACTTAAGTCGGCATTGTGTCTCTTATATTTATTTCCGATGCAATTTCTGAGCTTCTTCGTCAATGGGAAGGTCCTAGGAACACAGTAAACCTGCAGAGGTTCATCGGAATGTGAAACTGGTGACCCAGGAAACGCTCAAAACATAGACAGTAGGAAGACTCAATGTTTCTGTACTTAAGTCGGCATTGTGTCTCTTATATTTAGTTCCGATGCAATTTCTGTGTTTCATCGTCAATGGGAAGATCCAAGGGATTCAGTAAACCTGCAGAGGTGCACCAGAATGTAAAATTGGTGACGCAGGAAACGCTCAAAACATAGGCAGTAGGAAGACTCAATCTTCCAGTACTTAAGTCGGCATTGTGTCTCTTCTATTTAATTCCGATGGAATTTCTGTGTTTCATCGTCAATGGGAAGATCCAAGGGATACAGTAAACCTGCATTGGTGCATCGGAATGTAAAACTGGTGACACAGGAAATGTTCAAAACATAGACAGTAGAAAGACTCAGACTTTCTGTTCTTAAGTCGCCATTGTGTCTCTTATATTTAATTCCGATGCTATTTCTGTGTTTCATCGTCAATGTGAAGGTCCAATGGATACAGTAAAACTGCAGAGGTGCATCGGAATGTAAAACTGGTGACACAGGAAACGCTCAAACATAGACACTAGGAAGACTCAATGTTTCTGTACTTAAGTCGGCATTGTGTCTCTTATATATAGTTCCGATGCAATTTCTGTGTTTCATCGTCAATGGGAAGATCCAAGGGATACAGTAAACCTGCAGAGGTGCATCGGAATGTAAAACCGGTGACACAGGAAACGATCAAAACGTAGACAGTAGGAATACTCAGTCTTCCTGTACTTAAGTCGGCATTGTGTCTCTTATATTTAAATCCGATGCCATTTCTGTGTTTCGTCGTCAATGGGAAGGTCCAAGGGATACAGTAAACCTGCAGAGGTGCATCGGAATATAAAACTGGTGACACAGGAAGCGGTCAAACCATAGGCCCTAAGAAGACTCAGTTTACTTGTACTGAAGTCGGTATTGTGTCTTTTATATTTAATTTGATGCAATTTCTGTGTTTCATCGTCACTGTGAAGGTCCAAGGGATACAGTAAACCTGCAGAGGTGCATCAAATTGTAAAACTGATGACACAGGGAACGCTCATAACAATGACAGTAGGAAAACTCAGTCTTTCTGTACTTAAGTCGGCATTGTGTCTCTTATATTTAATTCCGATGCAATTTCTGTGTTTCATCGTCAATGGGAAGGTCCAAGGGATACAGTATGCCTGCAGAGGTGCATCGGAATGTAAAACTGGTGACAGAGGAAGCGCTCATAACATAGACCCTAAGAAGACTCAGTTTTCTTGTACTTAAGTCGGCATTGCGTCTCTTATATTTAGTTCCGATGCAATTTCTGAGCTTCATCGTCAATGGGAAGGTCCTAGGAACAAAGTAAACCTGCAGAGTTGCATCGGAATGTAAAACTGGTGACACGGGAAACGCTCAAAACATAGACCTTAAGAAGACTCAGTTTTCTTGTACTTAAGTCGGCATTGCGTCTCTTATATTTAGTTCCGATGCAATTTCTGTGTTTCATCCTCAATAGGAAGATGCAAGGGATACAGTAAACCTGCAGAGGTGCTTCGCAATGTAAAACTGGTGACACAGGAAACGCTCAAAACATAGACAGTAGGAAGACTCAGCCTTCCTTTTCTTAAGTCGTTATTGTGTCTCTTATATTTAATTCCGATGCTATTTCTGTGTTTCATCGTCAATGGGAATGTCCAATGGATACAGTAAACCTGCAGAGGTGCATCGGAATGTAAAATTGGTGACGCAGGAAACGCTCAAAACATAGGCAAGAGGAAGACTCAATCTTCCAGTACTTAAGTCGGCATTGTGTCTCTTCTATTTAATTCCGATGGAATTTCTGTGTTTCATCGTCAATGGGAAGATCCAAGGGATACAGTAAACCTGCAGAGGTGCATCGGAATGTAAAACTGGTGACACAGGAAATGCTCAAAACAAAGACAGTAGGAAGACTCAGCCTTCCTGTTCTTATGTCGGCATTGTGTCTCTTATATTTAATTCCGATGCTATTTCTGTGTTTCATCGTCAATGGGAAGGTACAATGGATACAGTAAAACTGCAGAGGTGCATCGGAATGTAAAACTGGTGACACAGGAAACGATCAAAACATAGATAGTAGGAATACTCAGTCTTTCTGTACTTAAGTCGGCATTGTGTCTCTTATATTTAAATCCGATGCAATTTCTGTGTTTCGTCGTCAATGGGAAGGTCCAAGGGATACAGTAAACCTGCAGAGGTGCATCGGAATATAAAACTGAAGACACAGGAAGCGGTCAAATCATAGGCTCTAAGAAGACTCAGTTTTCTTGTACTGAAGTCGGCATTGTGTCTCTTATATTTAATTTGATGCAATTTCTGTGTTTCATCGTCACTGCGAAGGTCCAAGGGATACAGTAAACCTGCAGAGGTGCATCAAAATGTAAAACTGATGACACAGGGAACGCTCATAACATAGACAGTAGGAAGACTCAGTCTTCCTGTACCTAAGTCGGCATTGTATCTCTTATATTTAATTCCGATGCAATTTCTGTGTTTCATCGTCACTGTGAAGGTCCAAGGGATACAGTAAACGTGCAGAGGTGCATCGGAATGTTAAACTGGTGATACAGGACACGCTCAAATCATAGACAGTAGGAAGACTCAGTCTTCCTTTACTTAAGTCGGCATGGTGTCTCTTATATTTAATTCCGATGCAATTTCTGAGCTTCATCGTCAATGGGAAGGTCGAAGGGATACAGTATACCTGCAGAGGTGCATCGGAATGTAAAACTGGTGACAGGGCAAACGCTCAAAACATAGACAACAGGAAGACTCAGTCTTCCTGTACTTAAGTCGGCATTGTGTCTCTTATATTTATTTCCGATGCAATTTCTGAGCTTCTTCGTCAATGGGAAGGTCCTAGGAACACAGTAAACCTGCAGAGGTTCATCGGAATGTGAAACTGGTGACCCAGGAAACGCTCAAAACAATGACAGTAGGAAGACTCAATGTTTCTGTACTTAAGTCGGCATTGTGTCTCTTATATTTAGTTCCGATGCAATTTCTGTGTTTCATCGTCAATGGTAAGATCCAAGGGATTCAGTAAACCTGCAGAGGTGCACCGGAATGTGAAATTGGTGACGCAGGAAACGCTCAAAACATAGGCAGTAGGAAGACTCAATCTTCCAGTACTTAAGTCGGCATTGTGTCTCTTCTATTTAATTCCGATGGAATTTCTGTGTTTCATCGTCAATGGGAAGATCCAAGGGATACAGTAAACCTGCATTGGTGCATCGGAATGTAAAACTGGTGACACAGGAAATGTTCAAAACATAGACAGTAGAAAGACTCAGACTTTCTGTTCTTAAGTCGCCATTGTGTCTCTTATATTTAATTCCGATGCTATTTCTGTGTTTCATCGTCAATGTGAAGGTCCAATGGATACAGTAAAACTGCAGAGGTGCATCGGAATGTAAAACTGGTGACACAGGAAACGCTCAAACATAGACACTAGGAAGACTCAATGTTTCTGTACTTAAGTCGGCATTGTGTCTCTTATATTTAGTTCCGATGCAATTTCTGTGTTTCATCGTCAATGGGAAGATCCAAGGGATACAGTAAACCTGCAGAGGTGCATCGGAATGTAAAACCGGTGACACAGGAAACGATCAAAACGTAGACAGTAGGAATACTCAGTCTTCCTGTACTTAAGTCGGCATTGTGTCTCTTATATTTAAATCCGATGCCATTTCTGTGTTTCGTCGTCAATGGGAAGGTCCAAGGGATACAGTAAACCTGCAGAGGTGCATCGGAATATAAAACTGGTGACACAGGAAGCGGTCAAACCATAGGCCCTAAGAAGACTCAGTTTACTTGTACTGAAGTCGGCATTGTGTCTCTTATATTTAATTTGATGCAATTTCTGTGTTTCATCGTCACTGTGAAGGTCCAAGGGATACAGTAAACCTGCAGAGGTGCATCAAATTGTAAAACTGATGACACAGGGAACGCTCATAACAATGACAGTAGGAAAACTCAGTCTTTCTGTACTTAAGTCGGCATTGTGTCTCTTATATTTAATTCCGATGCAATTTCTGTGTTTCATCGTCAATGGGAAGGTCCAAGGGATACAGTATGCCTGCAGAGGTGCATCGGAATGTAAAACTGGTGACAGAGGAAGCGCTCATAACATAGACCCTAAGAAGACTCAGTTTTCTTGTACTTAAGTGGACATTGTGTCTTTTATATTTAATTCCGATGCAATTTCTGTGTTTCCTCGTCACTGTGAAGGTCCAAGGTATACAGTAAACCTGCAGAGTTGCATCGGAATGTAAAACTGGTGACACGGGAAACGCTCAAAACATAGACCTTAAGAAGACTCAGTTTTCTTGTACTTAAGTCGGCATTGTGTCTCTTATATTTAGTTCCGATGCAATTTCTGTGTTTCATCCTCAATGGGATGATGCAAGGGATACAGTAAACCTGCAGAGGTGCTTCGCAATGTAAAACTGGTGACACAGGAAACGCTCAAAACATAGACAGTAGGAAGACTCAGCCTTCCTTTTCTTAAGTCGTTATTGTGTCTCTTATATTTAATTCCGATGCTATTTCTGTGTTTCATCGTCAATGGGAATGTCCAATGGATACAGTATGCCTGCAGAGGTGCATCGGAATGTAAAATTGGTGACGCAGGAAACGCTCAAAACATAGGCAAGAGGAAGACTCAATCTTCCAGTACTTAAGTCGGCATTGTGTCTCTTCTATTTAATTCCGATGGAATTTCTGTGTTTCATCGTCAATGGGAAGATCCAAGGGATACAGTAAACCTGCAGAGGTGCATCGGAATGTAAAACTGGTGACACAGGAAATGCTCAAAACATAGACAGTAGGAAGACTCAGCCTTCCTGTTCTTATGTCGGCATTGTGTCTCTTATATTTAATTCCGATGCTATTTCTGTGTTTCATCGTCAATGGGAAGGTACAATGGATACAGTAAAACTGCAGAGGTGCATCGGAATGTAAAACTGGTGACACAGGAAACGATCAAAACATAGATAGTAGGAATACTCAGTCTTTCTGTACTTAAGTCGGCATTGTGTCTCTTATATTTAAATCCGATGCAATTTCTGTGTTTCGTCGTCAATGGGAAGGTCCAAGGGATACAGTAAACCTGCAGAGGTGCATCGCAATATAAAACTGGTGACACAGGAAGCGGTCAAATCATAGGCTCTAAGAAGACTCAGTTTTCTTGTACTGAAGTCGGCATTGTGTCTCTTATATTTAATTTGATGCAATTTCTGTGTTTCATCGTCACTGCGAAGGTCCAAGGGATACAGTAAACCTGCAGAGGTGCATCAAAATGTAAAACTGATGACACAGGGAACGCTCATAACATAGACAGTAGGAAGACTCAGTCTTCCTGTACCTAAGTCGGCATTGTGTCTCTTATATTTAAATCCGATGCAATTTCTGAGCTTCATCGTCAATGGGAAGGTCCTAGGAACACAGTAAACCTGCAGAAGTGCATCGGAATGTAAAACTGGTGACACGGGAAACGCTCAAAACGTAGACCTTAAGAAGACGCATGTTCTTGTACTTAAGTCGGCATTGTGTCTCTTATATTTAATTCCGATGCAATATCTGTGTTTCATCGTCAGTGTGAAAGTCCAAGGGATACAGTAAACCTGCTGTGGTTCATCGGAATGTGAAACTGGTGACACAGGAAACGCTCAAAACATAGACAGTAGGAAGACTCCATGTTTTTGTACTTAAGTCGGCATTGTGTCTCTTATATTTAGTTCCGATACAATTTCTGTGTTTCATCGTCAATGGGAATATCCAAGGGATACAGTAAACCTACAGAGGTGCATCGGAATGTAAGACTGGTGAAACAGGAAATGCTCAAATCATAGACAGTAGGAAGACTCAGCCTTCCTGTTCTTAAGTCGGCATTGTGTCTCTTATATTTAGTTCCGATGCAATTTCTGTGTTTCATCCTCACTGGGAAGATGCAAGGGATACAGTAAACCTGCAGAGGTGCTTTGCAATGTAAAACTGGTGACACAGGAAACGCTCAAAACATAGACAGTAGGAAGACTCAGCCTTCCTTTTCTTAAGTCGTTATTGTGTCTCTTATATTTAATTCCGATGCTATTTCTGTGTTTCATCGTCAATGGGAATGTCCAATGGATACAGTAAACCTGCAGAGGTGCATCGGAATGTAAAATTGGTGACGCAGGACACGCTCAAATCATAGACAGTAGGAAGACTCAGTCTTCCTTTACTTAAGTCGGCATGGTGTCTCTTATATTTAATTCCGATGCAATTTCTGAGCTTCATCGTCAATGGGAAGGTCGAAGGGATACAGTATACCTGCAGAGGTGCATCGGAATGTAAAACTGGTGACAGGGCAAACGCTCAAAACATAGACAACAGGAAGACTCAGTCTTCCTGTACTTAAGTCGGCATTGTGTCTCTTATATTTATTTCCGATGCAATTTCTGAGCTTCTTCGTCAATGGGAAGGTCCTAGGAACACAGTAAACCTGCAGAGGTTCATCGGAATGTGAAACTGGTGACCCAGGAAACGCTCAAAACAATGACAGTAGGAAGACTCAATGTTTCTGTACTTAAGTCGGCATTGTGTCTCTTATATTTAGTTCCGATGCAATTTCTGTGTTTCATCGTCAATGGTAAGATCCAAGGGATTCAGTAAACCTGCAGAGTTGCATCGGAATGTAAAACTGGTGACACGGGAAACGCTCAAAACATAGACCTTAAGAAGACTCAGTTTTCTTGTACTTAAGTCGGCATTGCGTCTCTTATATTTAGTTCCGATGCAATTTCTGTGTTTCATCCTCAATGGGAAGATGAAAGGGATACAGTAAACCTGCAGAGGTGCTTCGCAATGTAAAACTGGTGACACAGGAAACGCTCAAAACATAGACAGTAGGAAGACTCAGCCTTCCTTTTCTTAAGTCGTTATTGTGTCTCTTATATTTAATTCCGATGCTATTTCTGTGTTTCATCGTCAATGGGAATGTCCAATGGATACAGTAAACCTGCAGAGGTGCATCGGAATGTAAAATTGGTGACGCAGGAAACGCTCAAAACATAGGCAAGAGGAAGACTCAATCTTCCAGTACTTAAGTCGGCATTGTGTCTCTTCTATTTAATTCCGATGGAATTTCTGTGTTTCATCGTCAATGGGAAGATCCAAGGGATACAGTAAACCTGCAGAGGTGCATCGGAATGTAAAACTGGTGACACAGGAAATGCTCAAAACATAGACAGTAGGAAGACTCAGCCTTCCTGTTCTTATGTCGGCATTGTGTCTCTTATATTTAATTCCGATGCTATTTCTGTGTTTCATCGTCAATGGGAAGGTACAATGGATACAGTAAAACTGCAGAGGTGCATCGGAATGTAAAACTGGTGACACAGGAAACGATCAAAACATAGATAGTAGGAATACTCAGTCTTTCTGTACTTAAGTCGGCATTGTGTCTCTTATATTTAAATCCGATGCAATTTCTGTGTTTCGTCGTCAATGGGAAGGTCCAAGGGATACAGTAAACCTGCAGAGGTGCATCGGAATATAAAACTGGTGACACAGGAAGCGGTCAAATCATAGGCTCTAGGTAGACTCAGTTTTCTTGTACTGAAGTCGGCATTGTGTCTCTTATATTTAATTTGATGCAATTTCTGTGTTTCATCGTCACTGCGAAGGTCCAAGGGATACAGTAAACCTGCAGAGGTTCATCAAAAATGTAAAACTGATGACACAGGGAACGCTCAAAACATAGACAGTAGGAAGACTCAGTCTTCCTGTACCTAAGTCGGCATTGTATCTCTTATATTTAATTCCGATGCAATTTCTGTGTTTCATCGTCACTGTGAAGGTCCAAGGGATACAGTAAACCTGCAGAGGTGCATCGGAATGTTAAACTGGTGATACAGGACACGCTCAAATCATAGACAGTAGGAAGACTCAGTCTTCCTTTACTTAAGTCGGCATGGTGTCTCTTATATTTAATTCCGATGCAATTTCTGAGCTTCATCGTCAATGGGAAGGTCGAAGGGATACAGTATACCTGCAGAGGTGCATCGGAATGTAAAACTGGTGACAGGGCAAACGCTCAAAACATAGACAACAGGAAGACTCAGTCTTCCTGTACTTAAGTCGGCATTGTGTCTCTTATATTTATTTCCGATGCAATTTCTGAGCTTCTTCGTCAATGGGAAGGTCCTAGGAACACAGTAAACCTGCAGAGGTTCATCGGAATGTGAAACTGGTGACCCAGGAAACGCTCAAAACAATGACAGTAGGAAGACTCAATGTTTCTGTACTTAAGTCGGCATTGTGTCTCTTATATTTAGTTCCGATGCAATTTCTGTGTTTCATCGTCAATGGTAAGATCCAAGGGATTCAGTAAACCTGCAGAGGTGCACCGGAATGTAAAATTGGTGACGCAGGAAACGCTCAAAACATAGGCAGTAGGAAGACTCAATCTTCCAGTACTTAAGTCGGCATTGTGTCTCTTCTATTTAATTCCGATGGAATTTCTGTGTTTCATCGTCAATGGGAAGATCCAAGGGATACAGTAAACCTGCATTGGTGCATCGGAATGTAAAACTGGTGACACAGGAAATGTTCAAAACATAGACAGTAGAAAGACTCAGACTTTCTGTTCTTAAGTCGCCATTGTGTCTCTTATATTTAATTCCGATGCTATTTCTGTGTTTCATCGTCAATGTGAAGGTCCAATGGATACAGTAAAACTGCAGAGGTGCATCGGAATGTAAAACTGGTGACACAGGAAACGCTCAAACATAGACACTAGGAAGACTCAATGTTTCTGTACTTAAGTCGGCATTGTGTCTCTTATATTTAGTTCCGATGCAATTTCTGTGTTTCATCGTCAATGGGAAGATCCAAGGGATACAGTAAACCTGCAGAGGTGCATCGGAATGTAAAACCGGTGACACAGGAAACGATCAAAACGTAGACAGTAGGAATACTCAGTCTTCCTGTACTTAAGTCGGCATTGTGTCTCTTATATTTAAATCCGATGCCATTTCTGTGTTTCGTCGTCAATGGGAAGGTCCAAGGGATACAGTAAACCTGCAGAGGTGCATCGGAATATAAAACTGGTGACACAGGAAGCGGTCAAACCATAGGCCCTAAGAAGACTCAGTTTACTTGTACTGAAGTCGGCATTGTGTCTCTTATATTTAATTTGATGCAATTTCTGTGTTTCATCGTCACTGTGAAGGTCCAAGGGATACAGTAAACCTGCAGAGGTGCATCAAATTGTAAAACTGATGACACAGGGAACGCTCATAACAATGACAGTAGGAAAACTCAGTCTTTCTGTACTTAAGTCGGCATTGTGTCTCTTATATTTAATTCCGATGCAATTTCTGTGTTTCATCGTCAATGGGAAGGTCCAAGGGATACAGTATGCCTGCAGAGGTGCATCGGAATGTAAAACTGGTGACAGAGGAAGCGCTCATAACATAGACCCTAAGAAGACTCAGTTTTCTTGTACTTAAGTGGACATTGTGTCTTTTATATTTAATTCCGATGCAATTTCTGTGTTTCATCGTCACTGTGAAGGTCCAAGGTATACAGTAAACCTGCAGAGTTGCATCGGAATGTAAAACTGGTGACACGGGAAACGCTCAAAACATAGACCTTAAGAAGACTCAGTTTTCTTGTACTTAAGTCGGCATTGTGTCTCTTATATTTAGTTCCGATGCAATTTCTGTGTTTCATCCTCAATGGGAAGATGCAAGGGATACAGTAAACCTGCAGAGGTGCTTCGCAATGTAAAACTGGTGACACAGGAAACGCTCAAAACATAGACAGTAGGAAGACTCAGCCTTCCTTTTCTTAAGTCGTTATTGTGTCTCTTATATTTAATTGCGATGCTATTTCTGTGTTTCATCGTCAATGGGAAGATCCAAGGGATACAGTAAACCTGCAGAGGTGCATCGGAATGTAAAACCGGTGACACAGGAAACGATCAAAACGTAGACAGTAGGAATACTCAGTCTTCCTGTACTTAAGTCGGCATTATGTCTCTTATATTTAAATCCGATGCCATTTCTGTGTTTCGTCGTCAATGGGAAGGTCCAAGGGATACAGTAAACCTGCAGAGGTGCATCGGAATATAAAACTGGTGACACAGGAAGCGGTCAAACCATAGGCCCTAAGAAGACTCAGTTTACTTGTACTGAAGTCGGCATTGTGTCTCTTATATTTAATTTGATGCAATTTCTGTGTTTCATCGTCACTGTGAAGGTCCAAGGGATACAGTAAACCTGCAGAGGTGCATCAAATTGTAAAACTGATGACACAGGGAACGCTCATAACAATGACAGTAGGAAAACTCAGTCTTTCTGTACTTAAGTCGGCATTGTGTCTCTTATATTTAATTCCGATGCAATTTCTGTGTTTCATCGTCAATGGGAAGGTCCAAGGGATACAGTATGCCTGCAGAGGTGCATCGGAATGTAAAACTGGTGACAGAGGAAGCGCTCATAACATAGACCCTAAGAAGACTCAGTTTTCTTGTACTTAAGTGGACATTGTGTCTTTTATATTTAATTCCGATGCAATTTCTGTGTTTCATCGTCACTGTGAAGGTCCAAGGTATACAGTAAACCTGCAGAGTTGCATCGGAATGTAAAACTGGTGACACGGGAAACGCTCAAAACATAGACCTTAAGAAGACTCAGTTTTCTTGTACTTAAGTCGGCATTGTGTATCTTATATTTAGTTCCGATGCAATTTCTGTGTTTCATCCTCAATGGGAAGATGCAAGGGATACAGTAAACCTGCAGAGGTGCTTCGCAATGTAAAACTGGTGACACAGGAAACGCTCAAAACATAGACAGTAGGAAGACTCAGCCTTCCTTTTCTTAAGTCGTTATTGTGTCTCTTATATTTAATTCCGATGCTATTTCTGTGTTTCATCGTCAATGGGAATGTCCAATGGATACAGTAAACCTGCAGGGGTGCATCGGAATGTAAAATTGGTGACGCAGGAAACGCTCAAAACATAGGCAAGAGGAAGACTCAATCTTCCAGTACTTAAGTCGGCATTGTGTCTCTTCTATTTAATTCCGATGGAATTTCTGTGTTTCATCGTCAATGGGAAGATCCAAGGGATACAGTAAACCTGCAGAGGTGCATCGGAATGTAAAACTGGTGACACAGGAAATGCTCAAAACATAGACAGTAGGAAGACTCAGCCTTCCTGTTCTTATGTCGGCATTGTGTCTCTTATATTTAATTCCGATGCTATTTCTGTGTTTCATCGTCAATGGGAAGGTACAATGGATACAGTAAAACTGCAGAGGTGCATCGGAATGTAAAACTGGTGACACAGGAAACGATCAAAACATAGATAGTAGGAATACTCAGTCTTTCTGTACTTAAGTCGGCATTGTGTCTCTTATATTTAAATCCGATGCAATTTCTGTGTTTCGTCGTCAATGGGAAGGTCCAAGGGATACAGTAAACCTGCAGAGGTGCATCGGAATATAAAACTGGTGACACAGGAAGCGGTCAAATCATAGGCTCTAAGAAGACTCAGTTTTCTTGTACTGAAGTCGGCATTGTGTCTCTTATATTTAATTTGATGCAATTTCTGTGTTTCATCGTCACTGCGAAGGTCCAAGGGATACAGTAAACCTGCAGAGGTGCATCAAAATGTAAAACTGATGACACATGGAACGCTCATAACATAGACAGTAGGAAGACTCAGTCTTCCTGTACCTAAGTCGGCATTGTGTCTCTTATACTTAATTCCGATGCAATTTCTGTGTTTCATCGTCAATGGGAAGGTCCAAGGGATACAGTATGCCTGCAGAGGTGCATAGGAATGTAAAACTGGTGATACAGGACACGCTCAAATCATAGGCAGTAGGAAGACTCAGTCTTCCTTTACTTAAGTCGGCATGGTGTCTCTTATATTTAATTCCGATGCAATTTCTGAGCTTCACCGTCAATGGGAAGGTCGAAGGGAAACAGTATACCTGCAGAGGTGGATCGGAATGTAAAACTGGTGACAAGGGAACGCTCAACACATATACAGTAGGAAGACTCAGTCTTCCTGTACTTAAGTCGGCATTGTGTCTCTTATATTTATTTACGATGCAATTTCTGAGCTTCATCGTCAATGGGAAGGTCCTAGGAACACAGTAAACCTGCAGAAGTGCATCGGAATGTAAAACTGGTGACACGGGAAACGCTCAAAACGTAGACCTTAAGAAGACGCAGTTTTCTTGTACTTAAGTCGGCATTGTGTCTCTTATATTTAATTCCGATGCAATATCTGTGTTTCATCGTCAGTGTGAAAGTCCAAGGGATACAGTAAACCTGCTGTGGTTCATCGGAATGTGAAACTGGTGACACAGGAAACGCTCAAAACATAGACAGTAGGAAGACTCCATGTTTTTGTACTTAAGTCGGCATTGTGTCTCTTATATTTAGTTCCGATACAATTTCTGTGTTTCATCGTCAATGGGAATATCCAAGGGATACAGTAAACCTACAGAGGTGCATCGGAATGTAAGACTGGTGAAACAGGAAATGCTCAAATCATAGACAGTAGGAAGACTCAGCCTTCCTGTTCTTAAGTCGGCATTGTGTCTCTTATATTTAGTTCCGATGCAATTTCTGTGTTTCATCCTCACTGGGAAGATGCAAGGGATACAGTAAACCTGCAGAGGTGCTTTGCAATGTAAAACTGGTGACACAGGAAACGCTCAAAACATAGACAGTAGGAAGACTCAGCCTTCCTGTTCTTAAGTCGTTTATGTGTCTCTTATATTTAATTCCGATGCTATTTCTGTGTTTCATCGTCAATGGGAATGTCCAATGGATACAGTAAACCTGCAGAGGTGCATCGGAATGTAAAATTGGTGACGCAGGAAACGCTCAAAACATAGGCAAGAGGAAGACTCAATCTTCCAGTACTTAAGTCGGCATTGTGTCTCTTCTATTTAATTCCGATGGAATTTCTGTGTTTCATCGTCAATGGGAAGATCCAAGGGATACAGTAAACCTGCAGAGGTGCATCGGAATGTAAAACTGGTGACACAGGAAATGCTCAAAACATAGACAGTAGGAAGACTCAGCCTTCCTGTTCTTATGTCGGCATTGTGTCTCTTATATTTAATTCCGATGCTATTTCTGTGTTTCATCGTCAATGGGAAGGTCCAATGGATACAGTAAAACCGCAGAGGTGCATCGGAATGTAAAACTGGTGACACAGGAAACGATCAAAACATAGACAGTAGGAATACTCAGTCTTTCTGTACTTAAGTCCGCATTGTGTCTCTTATATTTAAATCCGATGCAATTTCTGTGTTTCGTCGTCAATGGGAAGGTCCAAGGGATACAGTAAACCTGCAGAGGTGCATCGGAATATAAAACTGGTGACACAGGAACCGGTCAAATCATAGGCTCTAAGAAGACTCAGTTTTCTTGTACTGAAGTCGGCATTGTGTCTCTTATATTTAATTTGATGCAATTTCTGTGTTTCATCGTCACTGTGAAGGTACAAGGGATACAGTAAACCTGCAGAGGTGCATCAAAATGTTAAACTGATGACACAGGGAACGCTCATAACATAGACAGTAGGAAGACTCAGTCTTCCTGTACCTAAGTCGGCATTGTGTCTCTTATAGTTAATTCCGATGCAATTTCTGTGTTTCATCGTCAATGGGAAGGTCGAAGGGAAACAGTATACCTGCAGAGGTGGATCGGAATGTAAAACTGGTGACAAGGGAACGCTCAACACATAGACAGTAGGAAGACTCAGTCTTCCTGTACTTAAGTCGGCATTGTGTCTCTTATATTTATTTACGATGTAATTTCTGAGCTTCATCGTCAATGGGAAGGTCCTAGGAACACAGTAAACCTGCAGAAGTGCATCGGAATGTAAAACTGGTGACACGGGAAACGCTCAAAACGTAGACCTTAAGAAGACTCAGTTTTCTTGTACTTAAGTCGGCATTGTGTCTCTTATATTTAATTCCGATGCAATTTCTGTGTTTCATCGCCAGTGGGAAGGTCCAAGGGATACAGTAAACCTGCACAGGTGCATCGGAATGTAAAACTGATGACACAGGAAACGCTCAAAACATAGACAGTAGGAAGACTCAGTCTTCCTGTAATATGTCGGCAGCATTGTGTCTCTTATATTTAATTGCGATGCAATTTCTGTGTTCCATCGTCAATGGGAAGGTCGAAGGGAAAAGTATACCTGCAGAGGTACATTGGAATGTAAAACTGGTGACAAGGGAAATGCTCAAAACATAGACAGTAGGAAGACTCAGTCTTCCTGTACTTAAGTCGGCATTGTGTCTCTTATATTTAATTTGATGCAATTTCTGTGTTTCATCGTCACTGTGAAGGTACAAGGGATACAGTAAACCTGCAGAGGTGCATCAAAATGTTAAACTGATGACACAGGGAACGCTCATAACAATGACAGTAGGAAAACTCAGTCTTTCTGTACTTAAGTCGGCATTGTGTCTCTTATATTTAATTCCGATGCAATTTCTGTGTTTCATCGTCAATGGGAAGGTCCAAGGGATACAGTATGCCTGCAGAGGTGCATCGGAATGTAAAACTGGTGACAGAGGAAGCGCTCATAACATAGACCCTAAGAAGACTCAGTTTTCTTGTACTTAAGTGGACATTGTGTCTTTTATATTTAATTCCGATGCAATTTCTGTGTTTCCTCGTCACTGTGAAGGTCCAAGGTATACAGTAAACCTGCAGAGTTGCATCGGAATGTAAAACTGGTGACACGGGAAACGCTCAAAACATAGACCTTAAGAAGACTCAGTTTTCTTGTACTTAAGTCGGCATTGTGTCTCTTATATTTAGTTCCGATGCAATTTCTGTGTTTCATCCTCAATGGGATGATGCAAGGGATACAGTAAACCTGCAGAGGTGCTTCGCAATGTAAAACTGGTGACACAGGAAACGCTCAAAACATAGACAGTAGGAAGACTCAGCCTTCCTTTTCTTAAGTCGTTATTGTGTCTCTTATATTTAATTCCGATGCTATTTCTGTGTTTCATCGTCAATGGGAATGTCCAATGGATACAGTATGCCTGCAGAGGTGCATCGGAATGTAAAATTGGTGACGCAGGAAACGCTCAAAACATAGGCAAGAGGAAGACTCAATCTTCCAGTACTTAAGTCGGCATTGTGTCTCTTCTATTTAATTCCGATGGAATTTCTGTGTTTCATCGTCAATGGGAAGATCCAAGGGATACAGTAAACCTGCAGAGGTGCATCGGAAAGTAAAACTGGTGACACAGGAAATGCTCAAAACATAGACAGTAGGAAGACTCAGCCTTCCTGTTCTTATGTCGGCATTGTGTCTCTTATATTTAATTCCGATGCTATTTCTGTGTTTCATCGTCAATGGGAAGGTACAATGGATACAGTAAAACTGCAGAGGTGCATCGGAATGTAAAACTGGTGACACAGGAAACGATCAAAACATAGATAGTAGGAATACTCAGTCTTTCTGTACTTAAGTCGGCATTGTGTCTCTTATATTTAAATCCGATGCAATTTCTGTGTTTCGTCGTCAATGGGAAGGTCCAAGGGATACAGTAAACCTGCAGAGGTGCATCGCAATATAAAACTGGTGACACAGGAAGCGGTCAAATCATAGGCTCTAAGAAGACTCAGTTTTCTTGTACTGAAGTCGGCATTGTGTCTCTTATATTTAATTTGATGCAATTTCTGTGTTTCATCGTCACTGCGAAGGTCCAAGGGATACAGTAAACCTGCAGAGGTGCATCAAAATGTAAAACTGATGACACAGGGAACGCTCATAACATAGACAGTAGGAAGACTCAGTCTTCCTGTACCTAAGTCGGCATTGTGTCTCTTATATTTAAATCCGATGCAATTTCTGAGCTTCATCGTCAATGGGAAGGTCCTAGGAACACAGTAAACCTGCAGAAGTGCATCGGAATGTAAAACTGGTGACACGGGAAACGCTCAAAACGTAGACCTTAAGAAGACGCATGTTCTTGTACTTAAGTCGGCATTGTGTCTCTTATATTTAATTCCGATGCAATATCTGTGTTTCATCGTCAGTGTGAAAGTCCAAGGGATACAGTAAACCTGCTGTGGTTCATCGGAATGTGAAACTGGTGACACAGGAAACGCTCAAAACATAGACAGTAGGAAGACTCCATGTTTTTGTACTTAAGTCGGCATTGTGTCTCTTATATTTAGTTCCGATACAATTTCTGTGTTTCATCGTCAATGGGAATATCCAAGGGATACAGTAAACCTACAGAGGTGCATCGGAATGTAAGACTGGTGAAACAGGAAATGCTCAAATCATAGACAGTAGGAAGACTCAGCCTTCCTGTTCTTAAGTCGGCATTGTGTCTCTTATATTTAGTTCCGATGCAATTTCTGTGTTTCAT
Organism: Schistocerca nitens; assembly: GCF_023898315.1. Lineage (NCBI taxonomy): Eukaryota > Metazoa > Arthropoda > Insecta > Orthoptera > Acrididae > Schistocerca > Schistocerca nitens. The sequence goes on from NC_064619.1 coordinate 766,194,363, forward strand.
CCTCACTGGGAAGATGCAAGGGATACAGTAAACCTGCAGAGGTGCTTTGCAATGTAAAACTGGTGACACAGGAAACGCTCAAAACATAGACAGTAGGAAGACTCAGCCTTCCTTTTCTTAAGTCGTTATTGTGTCTCTTATATTTAATTCCGATGCTATTTCTGTGTTTCATCGTCAATGGGAATGTCCAATGGATACAGTAAACCTGCAGAGGTGCATCGGAATGTAAAATTGGTGACGCAGGACACGCTCAAATCATAGACAGTAGGAAGACTCAGTCTTCCTTTACTTAAGTCGGCATGGTGTCTCTTATATTTAATTCCGATGCAATTTCTGAGCTTCATCGTCAATGGGAAGGTCGAAGGGATACAGTATACCTGCAGAGGTGCATCGGAATGTAAAACTGGTGACAGGGCAAACGCTCAAAACATAGACAACAGGAAGACTCAGTCTTCCTGTACTTAAGTCGGCATTGTGTCTCTTATATTTATTTCCGATGCAATTTCTGAGCTTCTTCGTCAATGGGAAGGTCCTAGGAACACAGTAAACCTGCAGAGGTTCATCGGAATGTGAAACTGGTGACCCAGGAAACGCTCAAAACAATGACAGTAGGAAGACTCAATGTTTCTGTACTTAAGTCGGCATTGTGTCTCTTATATTTAGTTCCGATGCAATTTCTGTGTTTCATCGTCAATGGTAAGATCCAAGGGATTCAGTAAACCTGCAGAGTTGCATCGGAATGTAAAACTGGTGACACGGGAAACGCTCAAAACATAGACCTTAAGAAGACTCAGTTTTCTTGTACTTAAGTCGGCATTGCGTCTCTTATATTTAGTTCCGATGCAATTTCTGTGTTTCATCCTCAATGGGAAGATGAAAGGGATACAGTAAACCTGCAGAGGTGCTTCGCAATGTAAAACTGGTGACACAGGAAACGCTCAAAACATAGACAGTAGGAAGACTCAGCCTTCCTTTTCTTAAGTCGTTATTGTGTCTCTTATATTTAATTCCGATGCTATTTCTGTGTTTCATCGTCAATGGGAATGTCCAATGGATACAGTAAACCTGCAGAGGTGCATCGGAATGTAAAATTGGTGACGCAGGAAACGCTCAAAACATAGGCAAGAGGAAGACTCAATCTTCCAGTACTTAAGTCGGCATTGTGTCTCTTCTATTTAATTCCGATGGAATTTCTGTGTTTCATCGTCAATGGGAAGATCCAAGGGATACAGTAAACCTGCAGAGGTGCATCGGAATGTAAAACTGGTGACACAGGAAATGCTCAAAACATAGACAGTAGGAAGACTCAGCCTTCCTGTTCTTATGTCGGCATTGTGTCTCTTATATTTAATTCCGATGCTATTTCTGTGTTTCATCGTCAATGGGAAGGTACAATGGATACAGTAAAACTGCAGAGGTGCATCGGAATGTAAAACTGGTGACACAGGAAACGATCAAAACATAGATAGTAGGAATACTCAGTCTTTCTGTACTTAAGTCGGCATTGTGTCTCTTATATTTAAATCCGATGCAATTTCTGTGTTTCGTCGTCAATGGGAAGGTCCAAGGGATACAGTAAACCTGCAGAGGTGCATCGGAATATAAAACTGGTGACACAGGAAGCGGTCAAATCATAGGCTCTAGGTAGACTCAGTTTTCTTGTACTGAAGTCGGCATTGTGTCTCTTATATTTAATTTGATGCAATTTCTGTGTTTCATCGTCACTGCGAAGGTCCAAGGGATACAGTAAACCTGCAGAGGTTCATCAAAAATGTAAAACTGATGACACAGGGAACGCTCAAAACATAGACAGTAGGAAGACTCAGTCTTCCTGTACCTAAGTCGGCATTGTATCTCTTATATTTAATTCCGATGCAATTTCTGTGTTTCATCGTCACTGTGAAGGTCCAAGGGATACAGTAAACCTGCAGAGGTGCATCGGAATGTTAAACTGGTGATACAGGACACGCTCAAATCATAGACAGTAGGAAGACTCAGTCTTCCTTTACTTAAGTCGGCATGGTGTCTCTTATATTTAATTCCGATGCAATTTCTGAGCTTCATCGTCAATGGGAAGGTCGAAGGGATACAGTATACCTGCAGAGGTGCATCGGAATGTAAAACTGGTGACAGGGCAAACGCTCAAAACATAGACAACAGGAAGACTCAGTCTTCCTGTACTTAAGTCGGCATTGTGTCTCTTATATTTATTTCCGATGCAATTTCTGAGCTTCTTCGTCAATGGGAAGGTCCTAGGAACACAGTAAACCTGCAGAGGTTCATCGGAATGTGAAACTGGTGACCCAGGAAACGCTCAAAACAATGACAGTAGGAAGACTCAATGTTTCTGTACTTAAGTCGGCATTGTGTCTCTTATATTTAGTTCCGATGCAATTTCTGTGTTTCATCGTCAATGGTAAGATCCAAGGGATTCAGTAAACCTGCAGAGGTGCACCGGAATGTAAAATTGGTGACGCAGGAAACGCTCAAAACATAGGCAGTAGGAAGACTCAATCTTCCAGTACTTAAGTCGGCATTGTGTCTCTTCTATTTAATTCCGATGGAATTTCTGTGTTTCATCGTCAATGGGAAGATCCAAGGGATACAGTAAACCTGCATTGGTGCATCGGAATGTAAAACTGGTGACACAGGAAATGTTCAAAACATAGACAGTAGAAAGACTCAGACTTTCTGTTCTTAAGTCGCCATTGTGTCTCTTATATTTAATTCCGATGCTATTTCTGTGTTTCATCGTCAATGTGAAGGTCCAATGGATACAGTAAAACTGCAGAGGTGCATCGGAATGTAAAACTGGTGACACAGGAAACGCTCAAACATAGACACTAGGAAGACTCAATGTTTCTGTACTTAAGTCGGCATTGTGTCTCTTATATTTAGTTCCGATGCAATTTCTGTGTTTCATCGTCAATGGGAAGATCCAAGGGATACAGTAAACCTGCAGAGGTGCATCGGAATGTAAAACCAATGACACAGGAAACGATCAAAACGTAGACAGTAGGAATACTCAGTCTTCCTGTACTTAAGTCGGCATTGTGTCTCTTATATTTAAATCCGATGCCATTTCTGTGTTTCGTCGTCAATGGGAAGGTCCAAGGGATACAGTAAACCTGCAGAGGTGCATCGGAATATAAAACTGGTGACACAGGAAGCGGTCAAACCATAGGCCCTAAGAAGACTCAGTTTACTTGTACTGAAGTCGGCATTGTGTCTCTTATATTTAATTTGATGCAATTTCTGTGTTTCATCGTCACTGTGAAGGTCCAAGGGATACAGTAAACCTGCAGAGGTGCATCAAATTGTAAAACTGATGACACAGGGAACGCTCATAACAATGACAGTAGGAAAACTCAGTCTTTCTGTACTTAAGTCGGCATTGTGTCTCTTATATTTAATTCCGATGCAATTTCTGTGTTTCATCGTCAATGGGAAGGTCCAAGGGATACAGTATGCCTGCAGAGGTGCATCGGAATGTAAAACTGGTGACAGAGGAAGCGCTCATAACATAGACCCTAAGAAGACTCAGTTTTCTTGTACTTAAGTGGACATTGTGTCTTTTATATTTAATTCCGATGCAATTTCTGTGTTTCATCGTCACTGTGAAGGTCCAAGGTATACAGTAAACCTGCAGAGTTGCATCGGAATGTAAAACTGGTGACACGGGAAACGCTCAAAACATAGACCTTAAGAAGACTCAGTTTTCTTGTACTTAAGTCGGCATTGTGTCTCTTATATTTAGTTCCGATGCAATTTCTGTGTTTCATCCTCAATGGGAAGATGCAAGGGATACAGTAAACCTGCAGAGGTGCTTCGCAATGTAAAACTGGTGACACAGGAAACGCTCAAAACATAGACAGTAGGAAGACTCAGCCTTCCTTTTCTTAAGTCGTTATTGTGTCTCTTATATTTAATTGCGATGCTATTTCTGTGTTTCATCGTCAATGGGAAGATCCAAGGGATACAGTAAACCTGCAGAGGTGCATCGGAATGTAAAACCGGTGACACAGGAAACGATCAAAACGTAGACAGTAGGAATACTCAGTCTTCCTGTACTTAAGTCGGCATTATGTCTCTTATATTTAAATCCGATGCCATTTCTGTGTTTCGTCGTCAATGGGAAGGTCCAAGGGATACAGTAAACCTGCAGAGGTGCATCGGAATATAAAACTGGTGACACAGGAAGCGGTCAAACCATAGGCCCTAAGAAGACTCAGTTTACTTGTACTGAAGTCGGCATTGTGTCTCTTATATTTAATTTGATGCAATTTCTGTGTTTCATCGTCACTGTGAAGGTCCAAGGGATACAGTAAACCTGCAGAGGTGCATCAAATTGTAAAACTGATGACACAGGGAACGCTCATAACAATGACAGTAGGAAAACTCAGTCTTTCTGTACTTAAGTCGGCATTGTGTCTCTTATATTTAATTCCGATGCAATTTCTGTGTTTCATCGTCAATGGGAAGGTCCAAGGGATACAGTATGCCTGCAGAGGTGCATCGGAATGTAAAACTGGTGACAGAGGAAGCGCTCATAACATAGACCCTAAGAAGACTCAGTTTTCTTGTACTTAAGTGGACATTGTGTCTTTTATATTTAATTCCGATGCAATTTCTGTGTTTCATCGTCACTGTGAAGGTCCAAGGTATACAGTAAACCTGCAGAGTTGCATCGGAATGTAAAACTGGTGACACGGGAAACGCTCAAAACATAGACCTTAAGAAGACTCAGTTTTCTTGTACTTAAGTCGGCATTGTGTCTCTTATATTTAGTTCCGATGCAATTTCTGTGTTTCATCCTCAATGGGAAGATGCAAGGGATACAGTAAACCTGCAGAGGTGCTTCGCAATGTAAAACTGGTGACACAGGAAACGCTCAAAACATAGACAGTAGGAAGACTCAGCCTTCCTTTTCTTAAGTCGTTATTGTGTCTCTTATATTTAATTCCGATGCTATTTCTGTGTTTCATCGTCAATGGGAATGTCCAATGGATACAGTAAACCTGCAGAGGTGCATCGGAATGTAAAATTGGTGACGCAGGAAACGCTCAAAACATAGGCAAGAGGAAGACTCAATCTTCCAGTACTTAAGTCGGCATTGTGTCTCTTCTATTTAATTCCGATGGAATTTCTGTGTTTCATCGTCAATGGGAAGATCCAAGGGATACAGTAAACCTGCAGAGGTGCATCGGAATGTAAAACTGGTGACACAGGAAATGCTCAAAACATAGACAGTAGGAAGACTCAGCCTTCCTGTTCTTATGTCGGCATTGTGTCTCTTATATTTAATTCCGATGCTATTTCTGTGTTTCATCGTCAATGGGAAGGTACAATGGATACAGTAAAACTGCAGAGGTGCATCGGAATGTAAAACTGGTGACACAGGAAACGATCAAAACATAGATAGTAGGAATACTCAGTCTTTCTGTACTTAAGTCGGCATTGTGTCTCTTATATTTAAATCCGATGCAATTTCTGTGTTTCGTCGTCAATGGGAAGGTCCAAGGGATACAGTAAACCTGCAGAGGTGCATCGGAATATAAAACTGGTGACACAGGAAGCGGTCAAATCATAGGCTCTAAGAAGACTCAGTTTTCTTGTACTGAAGTCGGCGTTGTGTCTCTTATATTTAATTTGATGCAATTTCTGTGTTTCATCGTCACTGCGAAGGTCCAAGGGATACAGTAAACCTGCAGAGGTGCATCAAAATGTAAAACTGATGACACATGGAACGCTCATAACATAGACAGTAGGAAGACTCAGTCTTCCTGTACCTAAGTCGGCATTGTGTCTCTTATACTTAATTCCGATGCAATTTCTGTGTTTCATCGTCAATGGGAAGGTCCAAGGGATACAGTATGCCTGCAGAGGTGCATAGGAATGTAAAACTGGTGATACAGGACACGCTCAAATCATAGGCAGTAGGAAGACTCAGTCTTCCTTTACTTAAGTCGGCATGGTGTCTCTTATATTTAATTCCGATGCAATTTCTGAGCTTCACCGTCAATGGGAAGGTCGAAGGGAAACAGTATACCTGCAGAGGTGGATCGGAATGTAAAACTGGTGACAAGGGAACGCTCAACACATATACAGTAGGAAGACTCAGTCTTCCTGTACTTAAGTCGGCATTGTGTCTCTTATATTTATTTACGATGCAATTTCTGAGCTTCATCGTCAATGGGAAGGTCCTAGGAACACAGTAAACCTGCAGAAGTGCATCGGAATGTAAAACTGGTGACACGGGAAACGCTCAAAACGTAGACCTTAAGAAGACGCAGTTTTCTTGTACTTAAGTCGGCATTGTGTCTCTTATATTTAATTCCGATGCAATATCTGTGTTTCATCGTCAGTGTGAAAGTCCAAGGGATACAGTAAACCTGCTGTGGTTCATCGGAATGTGAAACTGGTGACACAGGAAACGCTCAAAACATAGACAGTAGGAAGACTCCATGTTTTTGTACTTAAGTCGGCATTGTGTCTCTTATATTTAGTTCCGATACAATTTCTGTGTTTCATCGTCAATGGGAATATCCAAGGGATACAGTAAACCTACAGAGGTGCATCGGAATGTAAGACTGGTGAAACAGGAAATGCTCAAATCATAGACAGTAGGAAGACTCAGCCTTCCTGTTCTTAAGTCGGCATTGTGTCTCTTATATTTAGTTCCGATGCAATTTCTGTGTTTCATCCTCACTGGGAAGATGCAAGGGATACAGTAAACCTGCAGAGGTGCTTTGCAATGTAAAACTGGTGACACAGGAAACGCTCAAAACATAGACAGTAGGAAGATTCAGCCTTCCTGTTCTTAAGTCGTTTATGTGTCTCTTATATTTAATTCCGATGCTATTTCTGTGTTTCATCGTCAATGGGAATGTCCAATGGATACAGTAAACCTGCAGAGGTGCATCGGAATGTAAAATTGGTGACGCAGGAAACGCTCAAAACATAGGCAAGAGGAAGACTCAATCTTCCAGTACTTAAGTCGGCATTGTGTCTCTTCTATTTAATTCCGATGGAATTTCTGTGTTTCATCGTCAATGGGAAGATCCAAGGGATACAGTAAACCTGCAGAGGTGCATCGGAATGTAAAACTGGTGACACAGGAAATGCTCAAAACATAGACAGTAGGAAGACTCAGCCTTCCTGTTCTTATGTCGGCATTGTGTCTCTTATATTTAATTCCGATGCTATTTCTGTGTTTCATCGTCAATGGGAAGGTCCAATGGATACAGTAAAACCGCAGAGGTGCATCGGAATGTAAAACTGGTGACACAGGAAACGATCAAAACATAGACAGTAGGAATACTCAGTCTTTCTGTACTTAAGTCCGCATTGTGTCTCTTATATTTAAATCCGATGCAATTTCTGTGTTTCGTCGTCAATGGGAAGGTCCAAGGGATACAGTAAACCTGCAGAGGTGCATCGGAATATAAAACTGGTGACACAGGAACCGGTCAAATCATAGGCTCTAAGAAGACTCAGTTTTCTTGTACTGAAGTCGGCATTGTGTCTCTTATATTTAATTTGATGCAATTTCTGTGTTTCATCGTCACTGTGAAGGTACAAGGGATACAGTAAACCTGCAGAGGTGCATCAAAATGTTAAACTGATGACACAGGGAACGCTCATAACATAGACAGTAGGAAGACTCAGTCTTCCTGTACCTAAGTCGGCATTGTGTCTCTTATAGTTAATTCCGATGCAATTTCTGTGTTTCATCGTCAATGGGAAGGTCGAAGGGAAACAGTATACCTGCAGAGGTGGATCGGAATGTAAAACTGGTGACAAGGGAACGCTCAACACATAGACAGTAGGAAGACTCAGTCTTCCTGTACTTAAGTCGGCATTGTGTCTCTTATATTTATTTACGATGTAATTTCTGAGCTTCATCGTCAATGGGAAGGTCCTAGGAACACAGTAAACCTGCAGAAGTGCATCGGAATGTAAAACTGGTGACACGGGAAACGCTCAAAACGTAGACCTTAAGAAGACTCAGTTTTCTTGTACTTAAGTCGGCATTGTGTCTCTTATATTTAATTCCGATGCAATTTCTGTGTTTCATCGCCAGTGGGAAGGTCCAAGGGATACAGTAAACCTGCACAGGTGCATCGGAATGTAAAACTGATGACACAGGAAACGCTCAAAACATAGACAGTAGGAAGACTCAGTCTTCCTGTAATATGTCGGCAGCATTGTGTCTCTTATATTTAATTGCGATGCAATTTCTGTGTTCCATCGTCAATGGGAAGGTCGAAGGGAAAAGTATACCTGCAGAGGTACATTGGAATGTAAAACTGGTGACAAGGGAAATGCTCAAAACATAGACAGTAGGAAGACTCAGTCTTCCTGTACTTAAGTCGGCATTGTGTCTCTTATATTTAATTCCGATGCAATTTCTGTGTTTCATCGTCAATGCGAAGATCCAAGGGATACAGTAAACCTGCAGAGGTGCATCGGAATGTAAAACTGGTGACACAGGAAACGCTCAAATCATAGACAGTAGGAAGACTCAGCCTTCCTGTTCTTAAGTCGGCATTGTGTCTCTCATATTTAATTCCGATTCTATTTCTGTGTTTCATCGTCAATGGGAAGGTCCAAGGGATACAGTAAACCTGCAAAGGTGCATCGGAATGTAAAATTGGTGACGCAGGAAACGCTCAAAACATAGGCAGTAGGAAGACTCAATCTTCCAGTACTTAAGTCGGCATTGTGTCTCTTCTATTTAATTCCGATGCAATTTCTGTGTTTCATCCTCAATCGGAAGATCCAAGGGATACAGTAAACCTGCAGAGGTGCATCGGAATGTAAAACTGGTGACAAGGGAAATGCTCAAAACATAGACAGTAGGAAGACTCAGCCTTCCTGTTCTTAAGTCGGCATTGTGTCTCTTATGTTTAATTCCGATGCTATTTCTGTGTTTCATCGTCAATGGGAAGGTCCAATGGATACAGAAAAACTGCAGAGGCGCATCAAAATGTAAAACTGGTGACACAGGAAACGATCAAAACATAGACAGTAGGAATACTCAGGCTTCCTGTACTTAAGTCGGCATTGTGTCTCTTATATTTAAATCCGATGAAATTTCTGTGTTTCGTCGTCAATGGGAAGATCCAAGGGATACAGTAAACCTGCAGAGGTGCATCGGAATGTAAAACTGGTGACTCATTAAGCGTTCAAAACATAGGCCCTAAGAAGACTCAGATTTCTTGTAGTGAAGTCGGCATTGTGTCCCTTATAATTAATTTGATGCAATTTCTGTGTTTCTTCGTCACTGTGAAGGTCCAAGGGATACAGTAAAGCAGCAGAGGTGCATCAAAATGTAAAACTGATGACACAGGGAACGCTCAAAACATAGACAGTAGGAAGACTCAGTCTTCCTGTACCTAAGTCGGCATTGTGTCTCTTATATTTAATTCCGATGCAATTTCTGTGTTTCGTCGTCAACGGGAAAGTCCAAGGGATACAGTAGACCTGCAGAGGTGCATCGGAATGTAAAATTGGTGACGCAGGAAACACTCAAAACATAGGCAGTAGAAAGACTCAATCTTCCAGTACTTAAGTCGGCATTGTGTCTCTTCTATTTAATTCCGATGGAATTTCTGTGTTTCATCGTCAATGGGAAGATCCAAGGGATGCAGTAAACCTGCAGAGGTGCATCGGAATGTAAAACTGGTGACACAGGAAATGCTCAAACATAGACAGTAGGAAGACTCAGCCTTCCTGTTCTTAAGTCGGTATTGTGTCTTTTATATTAAATTACGATGCTATTTCTGTGTTTCATCGTCAATGGGAAAGTCCAATGGGTACTGTAAAACTGCAGAGGTGCATCGGAATGTAAAACTGGTGACACAGGAAACGATCAAAACATAGACAGTAGGAATACTCAGTCTTCCTGTACTTAAGTCGGCATTGTGTCTCTTATATTTAAATCCGATGCAATTTCGGTGTTTCGTCGTCAATGGGAAGGTCCAAGGGATACAGTAAACCTGCAGAGGTGCACCGGAATATAAAACTGGTGACACAGGAAGCGGTCAAATCATAGGCCCTAAGAAGACTCAGTTTTCTTGTACTGAAGGCGGCATTGTGTCTCTTATATTTAATTTGATGCAATTTCTGTGATTCATCGTCACTGTGAAGGTACAAGGGATACAGTAAACCTGCAGATGTGCATCAATATGTAAAACTGATGACACAGGGAACGCTCATAACACAGACAGTTGGAAGACTCAGTCTTCCTGTACCTAAGTTGGCATTGTGTCTCTTATATTTAATTCCGATGCAATTTCTGTGTTTCATCGTCAATGGGAAGGTCCAAGGGATACAGTATGCCTGCAGAGGTGCATCGGAATGTAAAACAGGTGACACAGGAAGCGCTCATAACATAGACCCTAAGAAGACTCAGTTTTCTTGTACTTAAGCCGGCATTGTGTCTTTTATATTTAATTCCGATGCAATTTCTGTGTTTCATCGTCACTGTGAAGGACCAAGGGATACAGTAAACTTGCAGAGGTGCATCGGAATGTAAAACTGGTGACACAGGAAACGCTCAAAACATAGACAGTAGGAAGACTCAGCCTTCCTGTACTTCAGTCGGCATTGTGTCTCTTATATTTAATTCCCATGCCATTTCTGTGTTTCATCGCCAATGGGAAGGTCCAAGGGATACAGTAAAAATGCAGAGGTGCATCGGAATGTAAAACTGGTGATAGAGGACACGCTCCAATCATAGACAGTAGGATGACTCAGTCTTCCTTTACTTAAGTCGGCATGGTGTCTCTTATATTTAATTCCGATGCAATTTCTGAGCTTCATCGTCAATGGGAAAGTCAAAGGGAGACAGTATACCTGCAGAGGTGCATCGGAATGTATAACTGGTGACAAGGGAAACGCTCAAAACATAGACAGTAGGGAGACTCAGTCTTCCTGTACTTAAGTCGGCATTGTGTCTCTTATTCTTATTTCCGATGCAATTTCTGAGCTTCATCGTCAATGGGAAGGTCCTAGGAACACAGTAAACCTGCAGAGGTGCATCGGAATGTATAACTGGTGACAAGGGAAACGCTCAAAACATAGACAGTAGGAAGACTCAGCCTTTCTGTTCTTAAATCGGCATTGTGTCTCTTATATTTAATTCCGATGCAATTTCTGTGTTTCATCGTCAATAGGAAGGTCCAATGGATACAGTAAAACTGCAGAGGTGCATCGGAATGTAAAACTGGTGACACCGGAAGCGATCAAAACGTAGACAGTAGGAATACTCAGTCTTCCTGTACTTAAGTCGGCATTGTGTCTCTTATATTTAGTTCCGATGCAATTTCTGTGTTTCATCGTCAATGGGAAGATGCAAGGGAAACAGTAAACCTGCAGAGGTGCATCGGAATGTAAAACTGGTGACAAGGGAACGCTCAACACATAGACAGTAGGAAGACTCAGTCTTCCTGTACTTAAGTCGGCATTGTGTCTCTTATATTTATTTCCGATGCAATTTCTGAGCTTCATCGTCAATGGGAAGGTCCTAGGAACACAGAAAACCTGCAGAAGTGCATCGGAATGTAAAACTGGTGACACGGGAAACGCTCAAAACGTAGACCTTAAGAAGACTCAGTTTTCTTGTACTTAAGTCGGCATTGTGTCTCTTATATTTAATTCCGATGCAATATCTGTGTTTCATCATCACTGTGAAAGTCCAAGGGATACAGTAAACCTGCAGTGGTTCATCGGAATGTGAACCTGGTGACACAGGAAACGCTCAAAGCATAGACAGTAGGAAGACTCCATGTTTTTGTACTTAAGTCGGCATTGTGTCTCTTATATTTAGTTCCGATGCAATTTCTGTGTTTCATCGTCAATGGGAAGATCCAAGGGATACAGTAAACCTACAGAGGTGCATCGGAATGTAAGACTGGTGACACAGGAAATGCTCAAAACATAGACAGTAGGGAGACTCAGCCTTCCTGTTCTTAAGTCGGCATTGTGTCTCTTATATTTAATTCCGATCCTATTTCTGTGTTTCATCGTCAATGGGAAGGTCCAAGGGAACAGTAAACCTGCAGAGGTGCATCGGAATGTAAAACTGGTGACACAGGAAATGCTCAAAACATAGACAGTAGGAAGACTCAGCCTTTCTGTTCTTAAGTCGGCATTGTGTCTCTTATATTTAATTCCGATGCTATTTCTGTGTTTCATCGTCAATGGGAAGGTCCAATGGATACAGTAAAACTGCAGAGGTGCATCGGAATGTAATACTGGTGACACAGGAAACGATCAATACGTAGACAGTAGGAATACTCAGTCTTCCTGTACTCAAGTCGGCATTGTGTCTCTTATATTTAAATCCGATGCCATTTCTGTGTTTCGTCGTCAATGGGAAGGTCCAAGGGATACAGTAAACCTGCAGGGGTGCATCGGAATATAAAACTGGTGACACAGGAAGCGGTCAAATCGTAGGCCCTAAGAAGACTCAGTTTTCTTGTACTGAAGTCGGCATTGTGTCTCTTATATTTAATTTGATGCAATTTCTGTGTTTCATCGTCACTGTGAAGGTCCAAGGGATACAGTAAACCTGCAGAGGTGCATCAAAATGTAAAACTGATGACACAGGGAACGCTCATAACACAGACAGTAGGAAAACTCAGTCTTCCTGTACCTAAGTCGGCATTGTGTCTCTTATATTTATTTCCGATGCAATTTCTGTGTTTCATCGTCACTGTGAAGGTCCAAGGGATACAGTAAACCTGCAGAGGTGCATCAAAATGTAAAACTGCTGACACAGGGAACGCTCATAACATAGACAGTAGGAAGACTCAGTTTTCCTGTACCTAAGTCGGCATTGTGTCTCTTATATTTAATTCCGATGCAATTTCTGTGTTTCATCGTCAATGGGAAGGTCCAAGGGATACAGTATGCCTGCAGAGGTGCATCGGAATGTAAAACTGGTGACACAGGAAGCGCTCATAACATAGACCCTAAGAAGACTCAGTTTTCTTGTACTTAAGTCAGCATTGTGTCTTTTATATTTAATTCCGATGCAATTTCTGTGTTTCATCGTCACTGTGAAGGTCCAAGGGATACAGTAAACCTGCAGAGGTGGATCGGAATGTAAAACTGGTGACACAGGAATCGCTCAAAACATAGACAGTAGGAAAACTCAGTCTTCCTGTACTTAAGTCATCATTGTGTCTCTTATATTTAATTCCGATGCAATTTCTGTGTTTCATCGTCACTGAGAAGGTTCAAGGGATACAGTAAACCTACAGAGGTGCATCGGAATGTAAGACTGGTGACACAGGAAATGCTCAAAACATAGACACTAGGAAGACTCAGCCTTCCTGTTCTTAAGTCGGCATTGTGTCTCTTATATTTAATTCCGATCCTATTTCTGTGTTTCATCGTCAATGGGAAGGTCCAAGGGATACAGTAAACCTGCAAAGGTGCATTGGAATGTAAAACTGGTGACACAGGAAACGCTCAAAACATAGACAGTAGGAAGACTCAGTCTTCCTGTACCTCAGTCGGCAATGTGTCTCTTATATTTAATTCCGATGCCATTTCTGTGTTTCATCGCCAATGGGAAGGTCCAAGGGATACAGTAAACCTGCAGAGGTGCATCGGAATGTAAAACTGGTGATACTGGACACGCTGAAATCATAGACAGTAGGAAGACTCAGTCTTCCTTTACTTAAGTCGGCATGGTGTCTCTTATATTTAATTCCGATGCAATTTCTGAGCTTCATCGTCAATGGGAAGGTCGAAGGGAAACAGTATACCTGCAGAGGTGGATCGGAATGTAAAACTGGTGACAAGGGAACGCTCAACACATAGACAGTAGGAAGACTCAGTCTTCCTAAACTTAAGTCGGCATTGTGTCTCTTATATTTATTTCCGATGCAATTTCTGAGCTTCATCGTCAATGGGAAGGTCCTAGGAACACAGTGAACCTGCAGAAGTGCATCGGAATGTAAAACTGGTGACACGGGAAACGCTCAAAACGTAGACCTTAAGAAGACTCAGTTTTCTTGTACTTAAGTCGGCATTGTGTCTCTTATATTTAATTCCGATGCAATATCTGTGTTTCATCGTCAATAGGAAGGTCCAATGGATACAGTAAAACTGCAGAGGTGCATCGGAATGTAAAACTGGTGACACCGGAAGCGATCAAAACGTAGACAGTAGGAATACTCAGTCTTCCTGTACTTAAGTCGGCATTGTGTCTCTTATGTTTAATTCCGATGCTATTTCTGTGTTTCATCGTCAATGGGAAGGTCCAATGGATACAGAAAAACTGCAGAGGCGCATCAAAATGTAAAACTGGTGACACAGGAAACGATCAAAACATAGACAGTAGGAATACTCAGGCTTCCTGTACTTAAGTCGGCATTGTGTCTCTTATATTTAAATCCGATGAAATTTCTGTGTTTCGTCGTCAATGGGAAGATCCAAGGGATACAGTAAACCTGCAGAGGTGCATCGGAATGTAAAACTGGTGACTCATTAAGCGTTCAAAACATAGGCCCTAAGAAGACTCAGATTTCTTGTAGTGAAGTCGGCATTGTGTCCCTTATAATTAATTTGATGCAATTTCTGTGTTTCTTCGTCACTGTGAAGGTCCAAGGGATACAGTAAAGCAGCAGAGGTGCATCAAAATGTAAAACTGATGACACAGGGAACGCTCAAAACATAGACAGTAGGAAGACTCAGTCTTCCTGTACCTAAGTCGGCATTGTGTCTCTTATATTTAATTCCGATGCAATTTCTGTGTTTCGTCGTCAACGGGAAAGTCCAAGGGATACAGTAGACCTGCAGAGGTGCATCGGAATGTAAAATTGGTGACGCAGGAAACGCTCAAAACATAGGCAGTAGAAAGACTCAATCTTCCAGTACTTAAGTCGGCATTTTGTCTCTTCTATTTAATTCCGATGGAATTTCTGTGTTTCATCGTCAATGGGAAGATCCAAGGGATGCAGTAAACCTGCAGAGGTGCATCGGAATGTAAAACTGGTGACACAGGAAATGCTCAAACATAGACAGTAGGAAGACTCAGCCTTCCTGTTCTTAAGTCGGTATTGTGTCTTTTATATTAAATTACGATGCTATTTCTGTGTTTCATCGTCAATGGGAAAGTCCAATGGGTACTGTAAAACTGCAGAGGTGCATCGGAATGTAAAACTGGTGACACAGGAAACGATCAAAACATAGACAGTAGGAATACTCAGTCTTCCTGTACTTAAGTCGGCATTGTGTCTCTTATATTTAAATCCGATGCAATTTCGGTGTTTCGTCGTCAATGGGAAGGTCCAAGGGATACAGTAAACCTGCAGAGGTGCACCGGAATATAAAACTGGTGACACAGGAAGCGGTCAAATCATAGGCCCTAAGAAGACTCAGTTTTCTTGTACTGAAGGCGGCATTGTGTCTCTTATATTTAATTTGATGCAATTTCTGTGATTCATCGTCACTGTGAAGGTACAAGGGATACAGTAAACCTGCAGATGTGCATCAAAATGTAAAACTGATGACACAGGGAACGCTCATAACACAGACAGTTGGAAGACTCAGTCTTCCTGTACCTAAGTTGGCATTGTGTCTCTTATATTTAATTCCGATGCAATTTCTGTGTTTCATCGTCAATGGGAAGGTCCAAGGGATACAGTATGCCTGCAGAGGTGCATCGGAATGTAAAACAGGTGACACAGGAAGCGCTCATAACATAGAACCTAAGAAGACTCAGTTTTCTTGTACTTAAGCCGGCATTGTGTCTTTTATATTTAATTCCGATGCAATTTCTGTGTTTCATCGTCACTGTGAAGGACCAAGGGATACAGTAAACTTGCAGAGGTGCATCGGAATGTAAAACTGGTGACACAGGAAACGCTCAAAACATAGACAGTAGGAAGACTCAGCCTTCCTGTACTTCAGTCGGCATTGTGTCTCTTATATTTAATTCCGATGCCATTTCTGTGTTTCATCGCCAATGGGAAGGTCCAAGGGATACAGTAAAAATGCAGATGTGCATCGGAATGTAAAACTGGTGATAGAGGACACGCTCCAATCATAGACAGTAGGATGACTCAGTCTTCCTTTACTTAAGTCGGCATGGTGTCTCTTATATTTAATTCCGATGCAATTTCTGAGCTTCATCGTCAATGGGAAAGTCAAAGGGAGACAGTATACCTGCAGAGGTGCATCGGAATGTATAACTGGTGACAAGGGAAACGCTCAAAACATAGACAGTAGGGAGACTCAGTCTTCCTGTACTTAAGTCGGCATTGTGTCTCTTATTCTTATTTCCGATGCAATTTCTGAGCTTCATCGTCAATGGGAAGGTCCTAGGAACACAGTAAACCTGCAGAGGTGCATCGGAATGTATAACTGGTGACAAGGGAAACGCTCAAAACATAGACAGTAGGAAGACTCAGCCTTTCTGTTCTTAAATCGGCATTGTGTCTCTTATATTTAATTCCGATGCAATTTCTGTGTTTCATCGTCAATAGGAAGGTCCAATGGATACAGTAAAACTGCAGAGGTGCATCGGAATGTAAAACTGGTGACACCGGAAGCGATCAAAACGTAGACAGTAGGAATACTCAGTCTTCCTGTACTTAAGTCGGCATTGTGTCTCTTATATTTAGTTCCGATGCAATTTCTGTGTTTCATCGTCAATGGGAAGATGCAAGGGAAACAGTAAACCTGCAGAGGTGCATCGGAATGTAAAACTGGTGACAAGGGAACGCTCAACACATAGACAGTAGGAAGACTCAGCCTTTCTGTTCTTAAGTCGGCATTGTGTCTCTTATATTTAATTCCGATGCTATTTCTGTGTTTCATCGTCAATGGGAAGGTCCAATGGATACAGTAAAACTGCAGAGGTGCATCGGAATGTAATACTGGTGACACAGGAAACGATCAATACGTAGACAGTAGGAATACTCAGTCTTCCTGTACTCAAGTCGGCATTGTGTCTCTTATATTTAAATCCGATGCCATTTCTGTGTTTCGTCGTCAATGGGAAGGTCCAAGGGATACAGTAAACCTGCAGAGGTGCATCGGAATGTAAAACTGGTGACACAGGAAATGCTCAAACATAGACAGTAGGAAGACTCAGCCTTCCTGTTCTTAAGTCGGTATTGTGTCTTTTATATTAAATTACGATGCTATTTCTGTGTTTCATCGTCAATGGGAAAGTCCAATGGGTACTGTAAAACTGCAGAGGTGCATCGGAATGTAAAACTGGTGACACAGGAAACGATCAAAACATAGACAGTAGGAATACTCAGTCTTCCTGTACTTAAGTCGGCATTGTGTCTCTTATATTTATTTCCGATGCAATTTCTGAGCTTCATCGTCAATGGGAAGGTCCTAGGAACACAGAAAACCTGCAGAAGTGCATCGGAATGTAAAACTGGTGACACGGGAAACGCTCAAAACGTAGACCTTAAGAAGACTCAGTTATCTTGTACTTAAGTCGGCATTGTGTCTCTTATATTTAATTCCGATGCAATATCTGTGTTTCATCATCACTGTGAAAGTCCAAGGGATACAGTAAACCTGCAGTGGTTCATCGGAATGTGAACCTGGTGACACAGGAAACGCTCAAAGCATAGACAGTAGGAAGACTCCATGTTTTTGTACTTAAGTCGGCATTGTGTCTCTTATATTTAGTTCCGATGCAATTTCTGTGTTTCATCGTCAATGGGAAGATCCAAGGGATACAGTAAACCTACAGAGGTGCATCGGAATGTAAGACTGGTGACACAGGAAATGCTCAAAACATAGACAGTAGGGAGACTCAGCCTTCCTGTTCTTAAGTCGGCATTGTGTCTCTTATATTTAATTCCGATCCTATTTCTGTGTTTCATCGTCAATGGGAAGGTCCAAGGGAACAGTAAACCTGCAGAGGTGCATCGGAATGTAAAACTGGTGACACAGGAAATGCTCAAAACATAGACAGTAGGAAGACTCAGCCTTTCTGTTCTTAAGTCGGCATTGTGTCTCTTATATTTAATTCCGATGCTATTTCTGTGTTTCATCGTCAATGGGAAGGTCCAATGGATACAGTAAAACTGCAGAGGTGCATCGGAATGTAATACTGGTGACACAGGAAACGATCAATACGTAGACAGTAGGAATACTCAGTCTTCCTGTACTCAAGTCGGCATTGTGTCTCTTATATTTAAATCCGATGCCATTTCTGTGTTTCGTCGTCAATGGGAAGGTCCAAGGGATACAGTAAACCTGCAGAGGTGCATCGGAATATAAAACTGGTGACACAGGAAGCGGTCAAATCGTAGGCCCTAAGAAGACTCAGTTTTCTTGTACTGAAGTCGGCATTGTGTCTCTTATATTTAATTTGATGCAATTTCTGTGTTTCATCGTCACTGTGAAGGTCCAAGGGATACAGTAAACCTGCAGAGGTGCATCAAAATGTAAAACTGATGACACAGGGAACGCTCATAACACAGACAGTAGGAAAACTCAGTCTTCCTGTACCTAAGTCGGCATTGTGTCTCTTATATTTATTTCCGATGCAATTTCTGTGTTTCATCGTCACTGTGAAGGTCCAAGGGATACAGTAAACCTGCAGAGGTGCATCAAAATGTAAAACTGCTGACACAGGGAACGCTCATAACATAGACAGTAGGAAGACTCAGTTTTCCTGTACCTAAGTCGGCATTGTGTCTCTTATATTTAATTCCGATGCAATTTCTGTGTTTCATCGTCAATGGGAAGGTCCAAGGGATACAGTATGCCTGCAGAGGTGCATCGGAATGTAAAACTGGTGACACAGGAAGCGCTCATAACATAGACCCTAAGAAGACTCAGTTTTCTTGTACTTAAGTCAGCATAGTGTGTTTTATATTTAATTCCGATGCAATTTCTGTGTTTCATCGTCACTGTGAAGGTCCAAGGGATACAGTAAACCTGCAGAGGTGGATCGGAATGTAAAACTGGTGACACAGGAATCGCTCAAAACATAGACAGTAGGAAAACTCAGTCTTCCTGTACTTAAGTCATCATTGTGTCTCTTATATTTAATTCCGATGCAATTTCTGTGTTTCATCGTCACTGAGAAGGTTCAAGGGATACAGTAAACCTACAGAGGTGCATCGGAATGTAAGACTGGTGACACAGGAAATGCTCAAAACATAGACACAAGGAAGACTCAGCCTTCCTGTTCTTAAGTCGGCATTGTGTCTCTTATATTTAATTCCGATCCTATTTCTGTGTTTCATCGTCAATGGGAAGGTCCAAGGGATACAGTAAACCTGCAAAGGTGCATTGGAATGTAAAACTGGTGACACAGGAAACGCTCAAAACATAGACAGTAGGAAGACTCAGTCTTCCTGTACCTCAGTCGGCAATGTGTCTCTTATATTTAATTCCGATGCCATTTCTGTGTTTCATCGCCAATGGGAAGGTCCAAGGGATACAGTAAACCTGCAGAGGTGCATCGGAATGTAAAACTGGTGATACTGGACACGCTGAAATCATAGACAGTAGGAAGACTCAGTCTTCCTTTACTTAAGTCGGCATGGTGTCTCTTATATTTAATTCCGATGCAATTTCTGAGCTTCATCGTCAATGGGAAGGTCGAAGGGAAACAGTATACCTGCAGAGGTGGATCGGAATGTAAAACTGGTGACAAGGGAACGCTCAACACATAGACAGTAGGAAGACTCAGTCTTCCTAAACTTAAGTCGGCATTGTGTCTCTTATATTTATTTCCGATGCAATTTCTGAGCTTCATCGTCAATGGGAAGGTCCTAGGAACACAGTGAACCTGCAGAAGTGCATCGGAATGTAAAACTGGTGACACGGGAAACGCTCAAAACGTAGACCTTAAGAAGACTCAGTTTTCTTGTACTTAAGTCGGCATTGTGTCTCTTATATTTAATTCCGATGCAATATCTGTGTTTCATCGTCACTGAGAAAGTCCAAGGGATACAGTAAACCTGCAGTGGTTCATCGGAATGTGAAACTGGTGACACAGGAAACGCTCAAAACATAGACAGTAGGAAGACTCCATGTTTTTGTCTTAAGTCGGCATTGTGTCTCTTATATTTAGTTCCGATGCAATTTCTGTGTTTCATCGTCAATGGGAAGATCCAAGGGATACAGTAAACCTACAGAGGTGCATCGGAATGTAAAATTGGTGACGCAGGAAACGCTCAAAACATAGGCAGTAGGAAGACTCAATCTTCCAGTACTTAAGTCGGCATTGTGTCTCTTCTATTTAATTCCGTTGGAATTTCTGTGTTTCATCGTCAATGGGAAGATCCAAGGGATACAGTAAACCCGCAGAGGTGCATCGGAATGTAAAACTGGTGACACAGGAAATGCTCAAAACATAGACAGTAGGAAGACTCAGCCTTCCTGTTATAATGTCGGCATTGTGTCTCTTATATTTAATTCCGATGCTATTTCTGTGTTTCATCGTCAATGGGAAGGTCCAATGGATACAGTAAAACTGCAGAGGTGCATCGGAATGTAAAACTGGAGACACAGGAAACGATCAAAACATAGACAGGAGGAATACTCAGTCTTCCTGTACTTAAGTCGCCATTGTGTCTCTTATATTTAAATCCGATGCAATTTCTGTGTTTCGTCGTCAATGGGAAGGTTCAAGGGATACAGTAAACCTGCAGAGGTGCATCGGAATATAAAACTGGTGACACAGGAAGCGGTCAAATCATAGGCTCTAAGAAGATTCAGTTTTCTTGTACTGAAGTCGGCATTGTAACTCTTATATTAAATTTGATGCAATTTCTGTGTTTCTTCGTCACTGTGAAGGTCCAAGGGATACAGTAAACCTGCAGAGGTGCATCAAAATGTAAAACTGATGACACAGGGAACGCTCATAACATAGACAGTAGGAAGACTCAGTTTTCCTGTACCTAAGTCGGCATTGTGTCTCTTATATTTAATTCCGATGCAATTTCTGTGTTTCATCGTCAATGGGAAGGTCCAAGGGATACAGTATGCCTGCAGAGGTGCATCGGAATGTAAAACTGGTGACACAGGAAGCGCTCATAACATAGACCCTAAGAAGACTCAGTTTTCTTGTACTTAAGTCAGCATTGTGTCTTCTATATTTAATTCCGATGCAATGTCTGTGTTTCATCGACACTGTGAAGGTCCAAGGGATACAGTAAACCTGCAGAGGTGGATCGGAATGTAAAACTGGTGACACAGGAATCGCTCAAAACATAGACAGTAGGAAGACTCAGTCTTCCTGTACTTAAGTCATCATTGTGTCTCTTATATTTAATTCCGATGCAATTTCTGTGTTTCATCGTCACTGAGAAGGTTCAAGGGATACAGTAAACCTACAGAGGTGCATCGGAATGTAAGACTGGTGACACAGGAAATGCTCAAAACATAGACACTAGGAAGACTCAGCCTTCCTGTTCTTAAGTCGGCATTGTGTCTCTTATATTTAATTCCGATCCTATTTCTGTGTTTCATCGTCAATGGGAAGGTCCAAGGGATACAGTAAACCTGCAAAGGTGCATTGGAATGTAAAACTGGTGACACAGGAAACGCTCAAAACATAGACAGTAGGAAGACTCAGTCTTCCTGTACTTCAGTCGGCAATGTGTCTCTTATATTTAATTCCGATGCCATTTCTGTGTTTCATCGCCAATGGGAAGGTCCAAGGGATACAGTAAACCTGCAGAGGTGCATCGGAATGTAAAACTGGTGATACAGGACACGCTGAAATCATAGACAGTAGGAAGACTCAGTCTTCCTTTACTTAAGTTGGCATGGTGTCTCTTATATTTAATTCCGATGCAATTTCTGAGCTTCAACGTCAATGGGAAGGTCGAAGGGAAACAGTATACTCGCAGAGGTGGATCGGAATGTAAAACTGGTGACAAGGGAACGCTCAACACATAGACAGTAGGAAGACTCAGTCTTCCTGTACTTATGTCGGCATTGTGTCTCTTATATTTATTTCCGATGCAATTTCTGAGCTTCATCGTCAATGGGAAGGTCCTAGGAACACAGTAAACCTGCAGAAGTGCATCGGAATGTAAAACTGGTGACACGGGAAACGCTCAAAACGTAGACCTTAAGAAGACTCAGTTTTCTTGTACTTAAGTCGGCATTGTGTCTCTTATATTTAATTCCGATGCAATATCTGTGTTTCATCGTCACTATGAAAGTCCAAGGGATACAGTAAACCTGCAGTGGTTCATCGGAATGTGAAACTGGTGACACAGGAAACGCTCAAAACATAGACAGTAGGAAGACTCCATGTTTTTGTACTTAAGTCGGCATTGTGTCTCTTATATTTAGTTCCGATGCAATATCTGTGTTTCATCGTCAATGGGAAGATCCAAGGGATACAGTAAACCTACAGAGGTGCATCGGAATGTAAAATTGGTGACGCAGGAAACGCTCAAAACATAGGCAGTAGGAAGACTCAATCTTTCAGTACTTAAGTCGGCATTGTGTCTCTTCTATTTAATTCCGATGGCATTTCTGTGTTTCATCGTCAATGGGAAGATCCAAGGGATACAGTAAACCCACAGAGGTGCATCGGAATGTAAAACTGGTGACACAGGAAATGCTCAAAACATAGACAGTAGGAAGACTCAGCCTTCCTGTTATAATGTCGGCATTGTGTCTCTTATATTTAATTCCGATGCTATTTCTGTGTTTCATCGTCAATGGGAAGGTCCAATGGATACAGTAAAACTGCAGAGGTGCATCGGAATGTAAAACTGGAGACACAGGAAACGATCAAAACATAGACAGTAGGAATACTCAGTCTCCCTGTACTTAAGTCGCCATTGTGTCTCTTATATTTAAATCCGATGCAATTTCTGTGTTTCGTCGTCAATGGGAAGGTTCAAGGGATACAGTAAACCTGCAGAGGTGCATCGGAATATAAAACTGGTGACACAGGAAGCGGTCAAATCATAGGCTCTAAGAAGATTCAGTTTTCTTGTACTGAAGTCGGCATTGTGTCTCTTATATTTAATTTGATGCAATTTCTGTGTTTCATCGTCACTGTGAAGGTCCAAGGGATACAGTAAACCTGCAGAGGTGCATCAAAATGTAAAACTGATGACACAGGGAACGCTCATAACATAGACAGTAGGAAGACTCAGTTTTCCTGTACCTAAGTCGGCATTGTGTCTCTTATATTTAATTCCGATGCAATATCTGTGTTTCATCGTCAATGGGAAGGTCCAAGGGATACAGTATGCCTGCAGAGGTGCATCGGAATGTAAAACTGGTGACACAGGAAATGCTCAAAACATAGACAGTAGGAAGACTCACCTTTCTGTTCTTAAGTAGGCATTGTGTCTCTTATATTTAATTCCGATGCCATTTCTGTGTTTCATCGTCAATGGGAAGGTCCAATGGATACAGTAAAACTGCAGAGGTGCATCGGAATGTAAAACTGGTGACACAGGAAACGATCAAAACGTAGACAGTAGGAATACTCAGTCTTCCTGTACTTCAGTCGGCATTGTGTCTCTTATATTTAAATCCGATGCCATTTCTGTGTTTCGTCGTCAATGGGAAGGTCCAAGGGATACAGTAAACCTGCAGAGGTGCATCGGAATATAAAACTGGTGACACAGGAAGCGGTCAAATCATAGGCCCCAAGAAGACTCAGTTTTCTTGTACTGAAGTCGGCATTGTGTCTCTTATATTTAATTTGATACAATTTCTGTGTTTCATCGTCACTGTGAAGGTCCAAGGGATACAGTAAACCTGCAGAGGTGCATCAAAATGTAAAACTGATGACACAGGGAACGCTCATAACATAGACAGTAGGAAGACTCAGTTTTCCTGTACCTAAGTCGGCATTGTGTCTCTTATATTTAGTTCCGATGCCATTTCTGTGTTTCGTCGTCAATGGGAAGATCCAAGGGATACAG
Source organism: Schistocerca nitens (assembly GCF_023898315.1). Lineage (NCBI taxonomy): Eukaryota > Metazoa > Arthropoda > Insecta > Orthoptera > Acrididae > Schistocerca > Schistocerca nitens. The sequence goes on from NC_064619.1 coordinate 766,218,272, forward strand.
TAAACCTACAGAGGTGCATCGGAATGTAAGACTGATGACACAGGGAACGCTCATAACACAGACAGTAGGAAAACTCCGTCTTCCTGTACCTAAGTCGGCATTGTGTCTCTTATATTTAATTCCGATGCTATTTCTGTGTTTCGTCGTCAACGGGAAAGTCCAAAGGATACAGTAAACCTGCAAAGGTGCATTGGAATGTAAAACTGGTGACACAGGAAACGCTCAAAGCATAGACAGTAGGAAGACTCAGTCTTCCTGTACTTCAGTCGGCAATGTGTCTCTTATATTTAATTCCGATGCCATTTCTGTGTTTCATCGCCAATGGGAAGGTCCAAGGGATACAGTAAACCTGCAGAGGTGCATCGGAATGTAAAACTGGTGATACAGGACACGCTGAAATCATAGACAGTAGGAAGACTCAGTCTTCCTTTACTTAAGTCGGCATGGTGTCTCTTATATTTAATTCCGATGCAATTTCTGAGCCTCATCGTCAATGGGAAGGTCGAAGGGAAACAGTATACCTGCAGAGGTGGATCGGAATGTAAAACTGGTGACAAGGGAACGCTCAACACATAGACAGTAGGAAGACTCAGTCTTCCTGTACTTATGTCGGCATTGTGTCTCTTATATTTATTTCCGATGCAATTTCTGAGCTTCATCGTCAATGGGAAGGTCCTAGGAACACAGTAAACCTGCAGAAGTGCATCGGAATGTAAAACTGGTGACACGGGAAACGCTCAAAACGTAGACCTTAAGAAGACTCAGTTTTCTTGTACTTAAGTCGGCATTGTGTCTCTTATATTTAATTCCGATGCAATATCTGTGTTTCATCGTCACTGTGAAAGTCCAAGGGATACAGTAAACCTGCAGTGGTTCATCGGAATGTGAAACTGGTGACACAGGAAACGCTCAAAACATAGACAGTAGGAAGACTCCATGTTTTTGTACTTAAGTCGGCATTGTGTCTCTTATATTTAGTTCCGATGCAATTTCTGTGTTTCATCGTCAATGGGAAGGTCCAATGGATACAGTAAAACTGCAGAGGTGCATCGGAATGTAAAACTGGTGACACAGGAAACGATCAAAACGTAGACAGTAGGAATACTCAGTCTTCCTGTACTTCAGTCGGCATTGTGTCTCTTATATTTAAATCCGATGCCATTTCTGTGTTTCGTCGTCAATGGGAAGGTCCAAGGGATACAGTAAACCTGCAGAGGTGCATCGGAATATAAAACTGGTGACACAGGAAGCGGTCAAATCATAGGCCCCAAGAAGACTCAGTTTTCTTGTACTGAAGTCGGCATTGTGTCTCTTATATTTAATTTGATACAATTTCTGTGTTTCATCGTCACTGTGAAGGTCCAAGGGATACAGTAAACCTGCAGAGGTGCATCAAAATGTAAAACTGATGACACAGGGAACGCTCATAACATAGACAGTAGGAAGACTCAGTTTTCCTGTACCTAAGTCGGCATTGTGTCTCTTATATTTAGTTCCGATGCCATTTCTGTGTTTCGTCGTCAATGGGAAGATCCAAGGGATACAGTAAACCTACAGAGGTGCATCGGAATGTAAGACTGATGACACAGGGAACGCTCATAACACAGACAGTAGGAAAACTCCGTCTTCCTGTACCTAAGTCGGCATTGTGTCTCTTATATTTAATTCCGATGCTATTTCTGTGTTTCGTCGTCAACGGGAAAGTCCAAAGGATACAGTAAACCTGCAAAGGTGCATTGGAATGTAAAACTGGTGACACAGGAAACGCTCAAAGCATAGACAGTAGGAAGACTCAGTCTTCCTGTACTTCAGTCGGCAATGTGTCTCTTATATTTAATTCCGATGCCATTTCTGTGTTTCATCGCCAATGGGAAGGTCCAAGGGATACAGTAAACCTGCAGAGGTGCATCGGAATGTAAAACTGGTGATACAGGACACGCTGAAATCATAGACAGTAGGAAGACTCAGTCTTCCTTTACTTAAGTCGGCATTGTGTCTCTTATATTTAATTCCGATGCAATTTCTGAGCCTCATCGTCAATGGGAAGGTCGAAGGGAAACAGTATACCTGCAGAGGTGGATCGGAATGTAAAACTGGTGACAAGGGAACGCTCAACACATAGACAGTAGGAAGACTCAGTCTTCCTGTACTTATGTCGGCATTGTGTCTCTTATATTTATTTCCGATGCAATTTCTGAGCTTCATCGTCAATGGGAAGGTCCTAGGAACACAGTAAACCTGCAGAAGTGCATCGGAATGTAAAACTGGTGACACGGGAAACGCTCAAAACGTAGACCTTAAGAAGACTCAGTTTTCTTGTACTTAAGTCGGCATTGTGTCTCTTATATTTAATTCCGATGCAATATCTGTGTTTCATCGTCACTGTGAAAGTCCAAGGGATACAGTAAACCTGCAGTGGTTCATCGGAATGTGAAACTGGTGACACAGGAAACGCTCAAAACATAGACAGTAGGAAGACTCCATGTTTTTGTACTTAAGTCGGCATTGTGTCTCTTATATTTAGTTCCGATGCAATTTCTGTGTTTCATCGTCAATGGGAAGATCCAAGGGATACAGTAAACCTACAGAGGTGCATCGGAATGTAAAATTGGTGACGCAGGAAACGCTCAAAACATAGGCAGTAGGAAGACTCAATCTTTCAGTACTTAAGTCGGCATTGTGTCTCTTCTATTTAATTCCGATGGAATTTCTGTGTTTCATCGTCAATGGGAAGATCCAAGGGATACAGTAAACCCACAGAGGTGCATCGGAATGTAAAACTGGTGACACAGGAAATGCTCAAAACATAGACAGTAGGAAGACTCAGCCTTCCTGTTATAATGTCGGCATTGTGTCTCTTATATTTAATTCCGATGCTATTTCTGTGTTTCATCGTCAATGGGAAGGTCCAATGGATACAGTAAAACTGCAGAGGTGCATCGGAATGTAAAACTGGAGACACAGGAAACGATCAAAACATAGACAGTAGGAATACTCAGTCTTCCTGTACTTAAGTCGCCATTGTGTCTCTTATATTTAAATCCGATGCAATTTCTGTGTTTCGTCGTCAATGGGAAGGTTCAAGGGATACAGTAAACCTGCAGAGGTGCATCGGAATATAAAACTGGTGACACAGGAAGCGGTCAAATCATAGGCTCTAAGAAGATTCAGTTTTCTTGTACTGAAGTCGGCATTGTGTCTCTTATATTTAATTTGATGCAATTTCTGTGTTTCATCGTCACTGTGAAGGTCCAAGGGATACAGTAAACCTGCAGAGGTGCATCAAAATGTAAAACTGATGACACAGGGAACGCTCATAACATAGACAGTAGGAAGACTCAGTTTTCCTGTACCTAAGTCGGCATTGTGTTTCTTATATTTAATTCCGATGCAATATCTGTGTTTCATCGTCAATGGGAAGGTCCAAGGTATACAGTATGCCTGCAGAGGTGCATCGGAATGTAAAACTGGTGACACAGGAAATGCTCAAAACATAGACAGTAGGAAGACTCACCTTTCTGTTCTTAAGTAGGCATTGTGTCTCTTATATTTAATTCCGATGCCATTTCTGTGTTTCATCGTCAATGGGAAGGTCCAATGGATACAGTAAAACTGCAGAGGTGCATCGGAATGTAAAACTTGTGACACAGGAAACGATCAAAACGTAGACAGTTGGAATACTCAGTCTTCCTGTACTTCAGTCGGCATTGTGTCTCTTATATTTAAATCCGATGCCATTTCTGTGTTTCGTCGTCAATGGGAAGGTCCAAGGGATACAGTAAACCTGCAGAGGTGCATCGGAATATAAAACTGGTGACACAGGAAGCGGTCAAATCATAGGCCCCAAGAAGACTCAGTTTTCTTGTACTGAAGTCGGCATTGTGTCTCTTATATTTAATTTGATACAATTTCTGTGTTTCATCGTCACTGTGAAGGTCCAAGGGATACAGTAAACCTGCAGAGGTGCATCAAAATGTAAAACTGATGACACAGGGAACGCTCATAACACAGACAGTAGGAAAACTCCGTCCTCCTGTACCTAAGTCAGCATTGTGTCTCTTATATTTAATTCCGATGCTATTTCTGTGTTTCGTCGTCAACGGGAAAGTCCAAAGGATACAGTAAACCTGCAAAGGTGCATTGGAATGTAAAACTGGTGACACAGGAAACGCTCAAAACATAGACAGTAGGAAGACTCAGTCTTCCTGTACTTCAGTCGGCAATGTGTCTCTTATATTTAATTCCGATGCCATTTCTGTGTTTCATCGCCAATGGGAAGGTCCAAGGGATACAGTAAACCTGCAGAGGCGCATCGGAATGTAAAACTGGTGATACAGGACACGCTGAAATCATAGACAGTAGGAAGACTCAGTCTTCCTTTACTTAAGTCGGCATGGTGTCTCTTATATTTAATTCCGATGCAATTTCTGAGCCTCATCGTCAATGGGAAGGTCGAAGGGAAACAGTATACCTGCAGAGGTGGATCGGAATGTAAAACTGGTGACAAGGGAACGCTCAACACATAGACAGTAGGAAGACTCAGTCTTCCTGTACTTAAGTCAGCATTGTGTCTCTTATATTTATTGCCGATGCAATTTCTGAGTTTCATCGTCAATGGGAAGGTCCTAGGAACACAGTAAACCTGCAGAAGTGCATCGGAATGTAAAACTGGTGACACGGGAAACGCTCAAAACGTAGACCTTAAGAAGACTCAGTTTTCTTGTACTTAAGTCGGCATTGTGTCTCTTATATTTAATTCCGATGCAATATCTGTGTTTCATCATCACTGTGAAAGTCCAAGGGATACAGTAAACCTGCAGTGGTTCATCGGAATGTGAAACTGGTGACACAGGAAACGCTCAAATTATAGACAGTAGGAAGACTCCATGTTTTTGTACTTAAGTCGGCATTGTGTCTCTTATATTTAGTTCCGATGCAATTTCTGTGTTTCATCGTCAATGGGAAGATCCAAGGGATACAGTAAACCTACAGAGGTGCATCGGAATGTAAAATTGGTGACGCAGGAAACGCTCAAACCATAGGCAGTAGGAAGACTCAATCTTCCAGTACTTAAGTCGGTATTGTGTCTCTTCTATTTAATTCCGATGGAATTTCTGTGTTTCATCGTCAATGGGAAGATCCAAGGGATACAGTAAACCTGCAGAGGTGCATCGGAATGTAAAACTGGTGACACAGGAAATGCTCAAAACATAGACAGTAGGAAGACTCAGCCTTCCCATTCTTATGTCGGCATTGTGTCTCTTATATTTAATACCGACGCTATTTCTGTGTTTCATCGTCAATGGGAAGGTCCAATGGATACAGTAAAAATGCAGAGGTGCATCGGAATGTAAAACTGGTGACACGGGAAACGATCAAAACATAGACAGTAGGAATACTCAGTCTTCCTGTACTTAAGTCGGCATTGTGTCTCTTATATTTAAATCCGATGCAATTTCTGTGTTTCGTCGTCAATGGGAAGGTCCAAGGGATACAGTAATCCTGCAGAGGTGCATCGGAATATAAAACTGGTGACACAGGAAGCGGTCAAATCATAGGCTCTAAGAAGACTCAGTTTTCTTGTACTGAAGTCGGCATTGTGTCTCTTATATTTAATTTGATGCAATTTCTGTGTTTCATCGTCACTGTGAAAGTCCAAGGTATACAGTAAACCTGCAGAGGTGCATCAAAATGTAAAACTGATGACACAGGGAACGCTCATAACATAGACAGTAGGAAGACTCAGTTTTCCTGTACCTAAGTCGGCATTGTCTCTCTTATATTTAATTCCGATGCAATTTCTGTGTTTCATCGTCAATGGGAAGGTCCAAGGGATACAGTATGCCTGCAGAGGTGCATCGGAATGTAAAACTGGTGACACAGGAAGCGCTCATAACATAGACCCTAAGAAGACTCAGTTTTCTTGTACTTAAGTCGGCATTGTGTCTTTTGTATTTAATTCCGATGCAATTTCTGTGTTTCATCGTCACTGTGAAGGTCCAAGGGATACAGTAAACCTGCAGAGCTGGATCGGAATGTAAAACTGGTGACACAGGAATCGCTCAAAACATAGACATTAGGAAGACTCAGTCTTCCTGTACTTAAGTCATCATTGTGTCCCTTATATTTAATTCCGATGCCATTTCTGTGTTTCATCGCCAATGGGAAGGTCCAAGGGATACAGTAAACCTGCAGAGGTGCATCGGAATGTAAAACTGGTTATACAGGACACGCTCAAATCATAGAAAGTAGGAAGACTCAGTCTTCCTTTACTTAAGTCGGCATGGTGTCTCTTATATTTAATTCCGATGCAATTTCTGAGCTTCATCGTCAATGGGAAGGTCGAAGGGAAACAGTATACCTGCAGAGGTGGATCGGCATGTTAAACTGGTGACAAGGGAACGCTCAAAACATAGACAGTAGGAAGACTCAGTCTTCCTGTACCTAAGTCGGCATTGCGTCTCTTATATTTAATTCCGATGCAATTTCTGTGTTTCGTCGTCAACGGGAAAGTCCAAAGGATACAGTAAACCTGCAAAGGTGCATTGGAATGTAAAACTGGTGACACAGGAAACGCTCAAAACATAGACAGTAGGAAGACTCCATGTTTTTGTACTTAAGTCGGCATTGTGTCTCTTATATTTAGTTCCGATGCAATTTCTGTGTTTCATCGTCAATGGGAAGATCCAAGGGATACAGTAAACCTACAGAGGTGCATCGGAATGTAAAATTGGTGACGCAGGAAACGCTCAAAACATAGGCAGTAGGAAGACTCAATCTTCCAGTACTTAAGTCGGCATTGTGTCTCTTCTATTTAATTCCGATGGAATTTCTGTGTTTCATCGTCAATGGGAAGATCCAAGGGATACAGTAAACCTGCAGAGGTGCATCGGAATGTAAAACTGGTGACACAGGAAATGCTCAAAACATAGACAGTAGGAAGACTCAGCCTTCCTGTTCTTATGTCGGCATTGTGTCTCTTATATTTAATTCCGATGCAATTTCTGTGTTTCGTCGTCAATGGGAAGGTCCAAGGGATACAGTAAACCTGCAGAGGTGCATCGGAATATAAAACTGGTGACACAGGAAGCGGTCAAATCATAGGCTCTAAGAAGACTCAGTTTTCTTGTACTGAAGTCGGCATTGTGTCTCTTATATTTAATTTGATGCAATTTCTATGTTTCATCGTCACTGTGAAAGTCCAAGGGATACAGTAAACCTGCAGAGGTGCATCAAAATGTAAAACTGAGGACACAGGGAACGCTCATAACATAGACAGTAGGAAGACTCAGTTTTCCTGTACCTAAGTCGGCATTGTGTCTCTTATATTTAATCCCGATGCAATTTCTGTGTTTCATCGTCAATGGGAAGGTCCAAGGGATACAGTATGCCTGCAGAGGTGCATCGGAATGTAAAACTGGTGACACAGGAAGCGCTCATAACATAGACCCTAAGAAGACTCAGTTTTCTTGTACTTAAGTCGGCATTGTGTCTTTTGTATTTAATTCCGATGCAATTTCTGTGTTTCATCGTCACTGTGAAGGTCCAAGGGATACAGTAAACCTGCAGAGCTGGATCGGAATGTAAAACTGGTGACACTGGAATCGCTCAAAACATAGACATTAGGAAGACTCAGTCTTCCTGTACTTAAGTCATCATTGTGTCCCTTATATTTAATTCCGATGCCATTTCTGTGTTTCATCGCCAATGGGAAGGTCCAAGGGATACAGTAAACCTGCAGAGGTGCATCGGAATGTAAAACCGGTTATACAGGACACGCTCAAATCATAGACAGTAGGAAGACTCAGTCTTCCTTTACTTAAGTCGGCATGGTGTCTCTTATATTTAATTCCGATGCAATTTCTGAGCTTCATCGTCAATGGGAAGGTCGAAGGGAAACAGTATACCTGCAGAGGTGGATCGGAATGTAAAACTGGTGACAAGGGAACGCTCAAAACATAGACAGTAGGAAGACTCAGTCTTCCTGTACCTAAGTCGGCATTGTGTCTCTTATATTTAATTCCGATGCAATTTCTGTGTTTCGTCGTCAACGGGAAAGTCCAAAGGATACAGTAAACCTGCAAAGGTGCATTGGAATGTAAAACTGGTGACACAGGAAACGCTCAAAACATAGACAGTAGGAAGACTCCATGTTTTTGTACTTAAGTCGGCATTGTGTCTCTTATATTTAGTTCCGATGCAATTTCTGTGTTTCATCGTCAATTGGAAGATCCAAGGGATACAGTAAACCTACAGAGGTGCATCGGAATGTAAAATTGGTGACGCAGGAAACGCTCAAAACATAGGCAGTAGGAAGACTCAATCTTCCAGTACTTAAGTCGGCATTGTGTCTCTTCTATTTAATTCCGATGGAATTTCTGTGTTTCATCGTCAATGGGAAGATCCAAGGGATACAGTAAACCCGCAGAGGTGCATCGGAATGTAAAACTGGTGACACAGGAAATGCTCAAAACATAGACAGTAGGAAGACTCAGCCTTCCTGTTATAATGTCGGCATTGTGTCTCTTATATTTAATTCCGATGCTATTTCTGTGTTTCATCGTCAATGGGAAGGTCCAATGGATGCAGTAAAACTGCAGAGGTGCATCGGAATGTAAAACTGGAGACACAGGAAACGATCAAAACATAGACAGTTGGAATACTCAGTCTTCCTGTACTTAAGTCGGCATTGTGTCTCTTATATTTAAATCCGATGCAATTTCTGTGTTTCGTCGTCAATGGGAAGGTTCAAGGGATACAGTAAACCTGCAGAGGTGCATCGGAATATAAAACTGGTGACACAGGAAGCGGTCAAATCATAGGCTCTAAGAAGATTCAGTTTTCTTGTACTGAAGTCGGCATTGTGTCTCTTATATTTAATTTGATGCAATTTCTGTGTTTCATCGTCACTGTGAAGGTCCAAGGGATACAGTAAACCTGCAGAGGTGCATCAAAATGTAAAACTGATGACACAGGGAACGCTCATAACATAGACAGTAGGAAGACTCAGTTTTCCTGTACCTAAGTCGGCATTGTGTCTCTTATATTTAATTCCGATGCAATTTCTGTGTTTCATCGTCAATGGGAAGGTCCAAGGGATACAGTATGCCTGCAGAGGTGCATCGGAATGTAAAACTGGTGACACAGTTAGCGCTCATAACATAGACCCTAAGAAGACTCAGTTTTCTTGTACTTAAGTCAGCATTGTGTCTTTTATATTTAATTCCGATGCAATTTCTGTGTTTCATCGTCACTGTGAAGGTCCAAGGGATACAGTAAACCTGCAGAGGTGGATCGGAATGTAAAACTGGTGACACAGGAATCGCTCAAAACATAGACAGTAGGAAGACTCAGTCTTCCTGTACTTAAGTCATCATTGTGTCTCTTATATTTAATTCCGATGCAATTCCTGTGTTTCATCGTCACTGATAAGGTTCAAGGGATACAGTAAACCTACAGAGGTGCATCGGAATGTAAGACTGGTGACACAGGAAATGCAAAAAACATAGACGGTAGGAAGACTCAGCCTTCCTGTTCTTAAGTCGGCATTGTGTCTCTTATATTTAATTCCGATCCTATTTCTGTGTTTCATCGTCAATGGGAAGGTCCATGGGATACAGTAAACCTGCAGAGGTGCATCGGAATGTAAAACTGGTGACACAGGAAATGCTCAAAACATAGACAGTAGGAAAACTCACCTTTCTGTTCTTAAGTCGGCATTGTGTCTCTTATATTTAATTCCGATGCTATTTCTGTGTTTCATCGTCAATGGGAAGGTCCAATGGATACAGTAAAACTGCAGAGGTGCATCGGAATGTAAAACTGGTGACACAGGAAACGATCAAAACGTAGACAGTAGGAATACTCAGTCTTCCTGTACTTCAGTCGGCATTGTGTCTCTTATATTTAAATCCGATGCCATTTCTGTGTTTCGTCGTCAATGGTAAGGTCCTAGGAACACAGTAAACCTGCAGAAGTGCATCGGAATGTAAAACTGGAGACACGGGAAACGCTCAAAACGTAGACCTTAAGAAGACTCTGTTTTCTTGTACTTAAGTCGGCATTGTGTCTCTTATATTTAATTCCGATGCAATATCTGTGTTTCATCGTCACTGAGAAAGTCCAAGGGATACAGTAAACCTGCAGTGGTTCATCGGAATGTGAAACTGGTGACACAGGAAACGCTCAAAACATAGACAGTAGGAAGACTCCATGTTTTTGTCTTAAGTCGGCATTGTGTCTCTTATATTTAGTTCCGATGCAATTTCTGTGTTTCATCGTCAATGGGAAGATCCAAGGGATACAGTAAACCTACAGAGGTGCATCGGAATGTAAAATTGGTGACGCAGGAAACGCTCAAAACATAGGCAGTAGGAAGACTCAATCTTCCAGTACTTAAGTCGGCATTGTGTCTCTTCTATTTAATTCCGATGGAATTTCTGTGTTTCATCGTCAATGGGAAGATCCAAGGGATACAGTAAACCCGCAGAGGTGCATCGGAATGTAAAACTGGTGACACAGGAAATGCTCAAAACATAGACAGTAGGAAGACTCAGCCTTCCTGTTAGAATGTCGGCATTGTGTCTCTTATATTTAATTCCGATGCTATTTCTGTGTTTCATCGTCAATGGGAAGGTCCAATGGATACAGTAAAACTGCAGAGGTGCATCGGAATGTAAAACTGGAGACACAGGAAACGATCAAAACATAGACAGGAGGAATACTCAGTCTTCCGTACTTAAGTCGCCATTGTGTCTCTTATATTTAAATCCGATGCAATTTCTGTGTTTCGTCGTCAATGGGAAGGTTCAAGGGATACAGTAAACCTGCAGAGGTGCATCGGAATATAAAACTGGTGACACAGGAAGCGGTCAAATCATAGGCTCTAAGAAGATTCAGTTTTCTTGTACTGAAGTCGGTATTGTAACTCTTATATTAAATTTGATGCAATTTCTGTGTTTCATCGTCACTGTGAAGGTCCAAGGGATACAGTAAACCTGCAGAGGTGCATCAAAATGTAAAACTGATGACACAGGGAACGCTCATAACATAGACAGTAGGAAGACTCAGTTTTCCTGTACCTAAGTCGGCATTGTGTCTCTTATATTTAATTCCGATGCAATTTCTGTGTTTCATCGTCAATGGGAAGGTCCAAGGGATACAGTATGCCTGCAGAGGTGCATCGGAAGGTAAAACTGGTGACACAGGAAGCGCTCATAACATAGACCCTAAGAAGACTCAGTTTTCTTGTACTTAAGTCAGCATTGTGTCTTTTATATTTAATTCCGATGCAATGTCTGTGTTTCATCGACACTGTGAAGGTCCAAGGGATACAGTAAACCTGCAGAGGTGGATCGGAATGTAAAACTGGTGACACAGGAATCGCTCAAAACATAGACAGTAGGAAGACTCAGTCTTCCTGTACTTAAGTCATCATTGTGTCTCTTATATTTAATTCCGATGCAATTTCAGTGTTTCATCGTCACTGAGAAGGTTCAAGGGATACAGTAAACCTACAGAGGTGCATCGGAATGTAAGACTGGTGACACAGGAAATGCTCAAAACATAGACACTTGGAAGACTCAGCCTTCCTGTTCTTAAGTCGGCATTGTGTCTCTTATATTTAATTCCGATCCTATTTCTGTGTTTCATCGTCAATGGGAAGGTCCAAGGGATACAGTAAACCTGCAAAGGTGCATTGGAATGTAAAACTGGTGACACAGGAAACGCTCAAAACATAGACAGTAGAAAGACTCAGTCCTCCTGTACTTCAGTCGGCAATGTGTCTCTTATATTTAATTCCGATGCCATTTCTGTGTTTCATCGCCAATGGGAAGGTCCAAGGGATACAGTAAACCTGCAGAGGTGCATCGGAATGTAAAACTGGTGATACAGGACACGCTGAAATCATAGACAGTAGGAAGACTCAGTCTTCCTTTACTTAAGTCGGCATGGTGTCTCTTATATTTAATTCCGATGCAATTTCTGAGCTTCATCGTCAATGGGAAGGTCGAAGGGAAACAGTATACTCGCAGAGGTGGATCGGAATGTGAAACTGGTGACACAGGAAACGCTCAAAACATAGACAGTAGGAAGACTCCATGTTTTTGTACTTAAGTCGGCATTGTGTCTCTTATATTTAGTTCCGATGCAATTTCTGTGTTTCATCGTCAATGGGAAGATCCAAGGGATACAGTAAACCTACAGAGGTGCATCGGAATGTAAAATTGGTGACGCAGGAAACGCTCAAAACATAGGCAGTAGGAAGACTCAATCTTTCAGTACTTAAGTCGGCATTGTGTCTCTTCTATTTAATTCCGATGGAATTTCTGTGTTTCATCGTCAATGGGAAGATCCAAGGGATACAGTAAACCCACAGAGGTGCATCGTAATGTAAAACTGGTGACACAGGAAATGCTCAAAACATAGACAGTAGGAAGACTCAGCCTTCCTGTTATAATGTCGGCATTGTGTCTCTTATATTTAATTCCGATGCTATTTCTGTGTTTCATCGTCAATGGGAAGGTCCAATGGATACAGTAAAACTGCAGAGGTGCATCGGAATGTAAAACTGGAGACACAGGAAACGATCAAAACATAGACAGTAGGAATACTCAGTCTTCCTGTACTTAAGTCGCCATTGTGTCTCTTATATTTAAATCCGATGCAATTTCTGTGTTTCGTCGTCAATGGGAAGGTTCAAGGGATACAGTAAACCTGCAGAGGTGCATCGGAATATAAAACTGGTGACACAGGAAGCGGTCAAATCATAGGCTCTAAGAAGATTCAGTTTTCTTGTACTGAAGTCGGCATTGTGTCTCTTATATTTAATTTGATGCAATTTCTGTGTTTCATCGTCACTGTGAAGGTCCAAGGGATACAGTAAACCTGCAGAGGTGCATCAAAATGTAAAACTGATGACACAGGGAACGCTCATAACATAGACAGTAGGAAGACTCAGTTTTCCTGTACCTAAGTCGGCATTGTGTCTCTTATATTTAATTCCGATGCAATATCTGTGTTTCATCGTCAATGGGAAGGTCCAAGGGATACAGTATGCCTGCAGAGGTGCATCGGAATGTAAAACTGGTGACACAGGAAATGCTCAAAACATAGACAGTAGGAAGACTCACCTTTCTGTTCTTAAGTAGGCATTGTGTCTCTTATATTTAATTCCGATGCCATTTCTGTGTTTCATCGTCAATGAGAAGGTCCAATGGATACAGTAAAACTGCAGAGGTGCATCGGAATGTAAAACTGGTGACACAGGAAACGATCAAAACGTAGACAGTAGGAATACTCAGTCTTCCTGTACTTCAGTCGGCATTGTGTCTCTTATGATTAAATCCGATGCCATTTCTGTGTTTCGTCGTCAATGGGAAGGTCCAAGGGATACAGTAAACCTGCAGAGGTGCATCGGAATATAAAACTGGTGACACAGGAAGCGGTCAAATCATAGGCCCCAAGAAGACTCAGTTTTCTTGTACTGAAGTCGGCATTGTGTGTCTTATATTTAATTTGATACAATTTCTGTGTTTCATCGTCACTGTGAAGGTCCAAGGGATACAGTAAACCTGCAGAGGTGCATCAAAATGTAAAACTGATGACACAGGGAACGCTCATAACACAGACAGTAGGAAAACTCCGTCTTCCTGTACCTAAGTCGGCATTGTGTCTCTTATATTTAATTCCGATGCTATTTCTGTGTTTCGTCGTCAACGGGAAAGTCCAAAGGATACAGTAAACCTGCAAAGGTGCATTGGAATGTAAAACTGGTGACACAGGAAACGCTCAAAACATAGACAGTAGGAAGACTCAGTCTTCCTGTACTTCAGTCGGCAATGTGTCTCTTATATTTAATTCCGATGCCATTTCTGTGTTTCATCGCCAATGGGAAGGTCCAAGGGATACAGTAAACCTGCAGAGGTGCATCGGAATGTAAAACTGGTGATACAGGACACGCTGAAATCATAGACAGTAGGAAGACTCAGTCTTCCTTTACTTAAGTCGGCATGGTGTCTCTTATATTTAATTCCGATGCAATTTCTGAGCCTCATCGTCAATGGGAAGGTCGAAGGGAAACAGTATACCTGCAGAGTTGGATCGGAATGTAAAACTGGTGACAAGGGAACGCTCAACACATAGACAGTAGGAAGACTCAGTCTTCCTGTACTTAAGTCAGCATTGTGTCTCTTATATTTATTGCCGATGCAATTTCTGAGTTTCATCGTCAATGGGAAGGTCCTAGGAACACAGTAAACCTGCAGAAGTGCATCGGAATGTAAAACTGGTGACACGGGAAACGCTCAAAACGTAGACCTTAAGAAGACTCAGTTTTCTTGTACTTAAGTCGGCATTGTGTCTCTTATATTTAATTCCGATGCAATATCTGTGTTTCATCATCACTGTGAAAGTCCAAGGGATACAGTAAACCTGCAGTGGTTCATCGGAATGTGAAACTGGTGACACAGGAAACGCTCAAATTATAGACAGTAGGAAGACTCCATGTTTTTGTACTTAAGTCGGCATTGTGTCTCTTATATTTAGTTCCGATGCAATTTCTGTGTTTCATCGTCAATGGGAAGATCCAAGGGATACAGTAAACCTACAGAGGTGCATCGGAATGTAAAATTGGTGACGCAGGAAACGCTCAAACCATAGGCAGTAGGAAGACTCAATCTTCCAGTACTTAAGTCGGCATTGTGTCTCTTCTATTTAATTCCGATGGAATTTCTGTGTTTCATCGTCAATGGGAAGATCCAAGGGATACAGTAAACCTGCAGAGGTGCATCGGAATGTAAAACTGGTGACACAGGAAATGCTCAAAACATAGACAGTAGGAAGACTCAGCCTTCCTGTTCTTATGTCGGCATTGTGTCTCTTATATTTAATACCGACGCTATTTCTGTGTTTCATCGTCAATGGGAAGGTCCAATGGATACAGTAAAAATGCAGAGGTGCATCGGAATGTAAAACTGGTGACACGGGAAACGATCAAAACATAGACGGTAGGAATACTCAGTCTTCCTGTACTTAAGTCGGCATTGTGTCTCTTATATTTAAATCCGATGCAATTTCTGTGTTTCGTCGTCAATGGGAAGGTCCAAGGGATACAGTAATCCTGCAGAGGTGCATCGGAATATAAAACTGGTGACACAGGAAGCGGTCAAATCATAGGCTCTAAGAAGACTCAGTTTTCTTGTACTGAAGTCGGCATTGTGTCTCTTATATTTAATTTGATGCAATTTCTGTGTTTCATCGTCACTGTGAAAGTCCAAGGGATACAGTAAACCTGCAGAGGTGCATCAAAATGTAAAACTGATGACACAGGGAACGCTCATAACATAGACAGTAGGAAGACTCAGTTTTCCTGTACCTAAGTCGGCATTGTGTCTCTTATATTTAATTCCGATGCAATTTCTGTGTTTCATCGTCAATGGGAAGGTCCAAGGGATACAGTATGCCTGCAGAGGTGCATCGGAATGTAAAACTGGTGACACAGGAAGCGCTCATAACATAGACCCTAAGAAGACTCAGTTTTCTTGTACTTAAGTCGGCATTGTGTCTTTTGTATTTAATTCCGATGCAATTTCTGTGTTTCATCGTCACTGTGAAGGTCCAACGGATACAGTAAACCTGCAGAGCTGGATCGGAATGTAAAACTGGTGACACAGGAATCGCTCAAAACATAGACATTAGGAAGACTCAGTCTTCCTGTACTTAAGTCATCATTGTGTCCCTTATATTTAATTCCGATGCCATTTCTGTGTTTCATCGCCAATGGGAAGGTCCAAGGGATACAGTAAACCTGCAGAGGTGCATCGGAATGTAAAACTGGTTATACAGGACACGCTCAAATCATAGAAAGTAGGAAGACTCAGTCTTCCTTTACTTAAGTCGGCATGGTGTCTCTTATATTTAATTCCGATGCAATTTCTGAGCTTCATCGTCAATGGGAAGGTCGAAGGGAAACAGTATACCTGCAGAGGTGGATCGGAATGTTAAACTGGTGACAAGGGAACGCTCAAAACATAGACAGTAGGAAGACTCAGTCTTCCTGTACCTAAGTCGGCATTGTGTCTCTTATATTTAATTCCGATGCAATTTCTGTGTTTCGTCGTCAACGGGAAAGTCCAAAGGATACAGTAAACCTGCAAAGGTGCATTGGAATGTAAAACTGGTGACACAGGAAACGCTCAAAACATAGACAGTAGGAAGACTCCATGTTTTTGTACTTAAGTCGGCATTGTGTCTCTTATATTTAGTTCCGATGCAATTTCTGTGTTTCATCGTCAATGGGAAGATCCAAGGGATACAGTAAACCTACAGAGGTGCATCGGAATGTAAAATTGGTGACGCAGGAAACGCTCAAAACATAGGCAGTAGGAAGACTCAATCTTCCAGTACTTAAGTCGGCATTGTGTCTCTTCTATTTCATTCCGATGGAATTTCTGTGTTTCATCGTCAATGGGAAGATCCAAGGGATACAGTAAACCTGCAGAGGTGCATCGGAATGTAAAACTGGTGACACAGGAAATGCTCAAAACATAGACAGTAGGAAGACTCAGCCTTCCTGTTCTTATGTCGGCATTGTGTCTCTTATATTTAATTCCGATGCAATTTCTGTGTTTCGTCGTCAATGGGAAGGTCCAAGGGATACAGTAAACCTGCAGAGGTGCATCGGAATATAAAACTGGTGACACAGGAAGCGGTCAAATCATAGGCTCTAAGAAGACTCAGTTTTCTTGTACTGAAGTCGGCATTGTGTCTCTTATATTTAATTTGATGCAATCTCTATGTTTCATCGTCACTGTGAAAGTCCAAGGGATACAGTAAACCTGCAGAGGTGCATCAAAATGTAAAACTGATGACACAGGGAACGCTCATAACATAGACAGTAGGAAGACTCAGTTTTCCTGTACCTAAGTCGGCATTGTGTCTCTTATATTTAATCCCGATGCAATTTCTGTGTTTCATCGTCAATGGGAAGGTCCAAGGGATACAGTATGCCTGCAGAGGTGCATCGGAATGTAAAACTGGTGACACAGGAAGCGCTCATAACATAGACCTTAAGAAGACTCAGTATTCTTGTACTTAAGTCGGCATTGTGTCTTTTGTATTTAATTCCGATGCAATTTCTGTGTTTCATCGTCACTGTGAAGGTCCAAGGGATACAGTAAACCTGCAGAGCTGGATCGGAATGTAAAACTGGTGACACAGGAATCGCTCAAAACATAGACATTAGGAAGACTCAGTCTTCCTGTACTTAAGTCATCATTGTGTCCCTTATATTTAATTCCGATGCCATTTCTGTGTTTCATCGCCAATGGGAAGGTCCAAGGGATACAGTAAACCTGCAGAGGTGCATCGGAATGTAAAACCGGTTATACAGGACACGCTCAAATCATAGACAGTAGGAAGACTCAATCTTCCTTTACTTAAGTCAGCATGGTGTCTCTTATATTTAATTCCGATGCAATTTCTGAGCTTCATCGTCAATGGGAAGGTCGAAGGGAAACAGTATACCTGCAGAGGTGGATCGGAATGTAAAACTGGTGACAAGGGAACGCTCAAAACATAGACAGTAGGAAGACTCAGTCTTCCTGTACCTAAATCGGCATTGTGTCTCTTATATTTAATTCCGATGCAATTTCTGTGTTTCGTCGTCAACGGGAAAGTCCAAAGGATACAGTAAACCTGCAAAGGTGCATTGGAATGTAAAACTGGTGACACAGGAAACGCTCAAAACATAGACAGTAGGAAGACTCCATGTTTTTGTACTTAAGTCGGCATTGTGTCTCTTATATTTAGTTCCGATGCAATTTCTGTGTTTCATCGTCAATGGGAAGATCCAAGGGATACAGTAAACCTACAGAGGTGCATCGGAATGTAAAATTGGTGACGCAGGAAACGCTCAAATCATAGGCAGTAGGAAGACTCAATCTTCCAGTACTTAAGTCGGCATTGTGTCTCTTCTATTTAATTCCGATGGAATTTCTGTGTTTCATCGTCAATGGGAAGATCCAAGGGATACAGTAAACCCGCAGAGGTGCATCGGAATGTAAACCTGGTGACACAGGAAATGCTCAAAACATAGACAGTAGGAAGACTCAGCCTTCCTGTTATAATGTCGGCATTGTGTCTCTTATATTTAATTCCGATGCTATTTCTGTGTTTCATCGTCAATGGGAAGGTCCAATGGATGCAGTAAAACTGCAGAGGTGCATCGGAATGTAAAACTGGAGACACAGGAAACGATCAAAACATAGACAGTAGGAATACTCAGTCTTCCTGTACTTAAGTCGGCATTGTGTCTCTTATATTTAAATCCGATGCAATTTCTGTGTTTCGTCGTCAATGGGAAGGTTCAAGGGCTACAGTAAACCTGCAGAGGTGCATCGGAATATAAAACTGGTGACACAGGAAGCGGTCAAATCATAGGCTCTAAGAAGATTCAGTTTTCTTGTACTGAAGTCGGCATTGTGTCTCTTATATTTAATTTGATGCAATTTCTGTGTTTCATCGTCACTGTGAAGGTCCAAGGGATACAGTAAACCTGCAGAGGTGCATCAAAATGTAAAACTGATGACACAGGGAACGCTCATAACATAGACAGTAGGAAGACTCAGTTTTCCTGTACCTAAGTCGGCATTGTGTCTCTTATATTTAATTCCGATGCAATTTCTGTGTTTCATCGTCAATGGGAAGGTCCAAGGGATACAGTATGCCTGCAGAGGTGCATCGGAATGTAAAACTGGTGACACAGTTAGCGCTCATAACATAGACCCTAAGAAGACTCAGTTTTCTTGTACTTAAGTCAGCATTGTGTCTTTTATATTTAATTCCGATGCAATTTCTGTGTTTCATCGTCACTGTGAAGGTCCAAGGGATACAGTAAACCTGCAGAGGTGGATCGGAATGTTAAACTGGTGACACAGGAATCGCTCAAAACATAGACAGTAGGAAGACTCAGTATTCCTGTACTTACGTCATCATTGTGTCTCTTATATTTAATTCCGATGCAATTTCTGTGTTTCATCGTCACTGAGAAGGTTCAAGGGATACAGTAAACCTACAGAGGTGCATCGGAATGTAAGACTGGTGACACAGGAAATGCAAAAAACATAGACAGTAGGAAGACTCAGCCTTCCTGTTCTTAAGTCGGCATTGTGTCTCTTATATTTAATTCCGATCCTATTTCTGTGTTTCATCGTCAATGGGAAGGTCCATGGGATACAGTAAACCTGCAGAGGTGCATCGGAATGTAAAACTGGTGACACAGGAAATGCTCAAAACATAGACAGTAGGAAAACTCACCTTTCTGTTCTTAAGTCGGCATTGTGTCTCTTATATTTAATTCCGATGCTATTTCTGTGTTTCATCGTCAATGGGAAGGTCCAATGGATACAGTAAAACTGCAGAGGTGCATCGGAATGTAAAACTGGTGACACAGGAAACGATCAAAACGTAGACAGTAGGAATACTCAGTCTTCTTGTACTTCAGTCGGCATTGTGTCTCTTATATTTAAATCCGATGCCATTTCTGTGTTTCGTCGTCAATGGGAAGGTCCAAGGGATACAGTAAACCTGCAGAGGTGCATCGGAATATAAAACTGGTGACACAGGAAGCGGTCAAATCATAGGCCCTAAGAAGACTCAGTTTTCTTGTACTGAAGTCGGCATTGTGTCTCTTATATTTAATTTGATGCAATTTCTGTGTTTCATCGTCACTGTGAAGGTCCAAGGGATACAGTAACCCTGCAGAGGTGCATCAAAATGTAAAACTGATGACACAGGGAACGCTCATAACACAGACAGTAGGAAAACTCAGTCTTCCTGTACCTAAGTCGGCATTGTGTCTCTTATATTTAATTCCGATGCAATTTCTGTCTTTCGTCGTCAACGGGAAAGTCCAAAGGATACAGTAAACCTGCAAAGGTGCATTGGAATGTAAAACTGGTGACACAGGAAACGCTCAAAACATAGACAGTAGGAAGACTCAGTCTTCCTGTACTTCAGTCGGCAATGTGTCTCTTATATTTAATTCCGATGCCATTTCTGTGTTTCATCGCCAATGGGAAGGTCCAAGGGATACAGTAAACCTGCAGAGGTGCATCGGAATGTAAAACTGGTGATACAGGACACGCTCAAATCATAGACAGTAGGAAGACTCAGTCTTCCTTTACTTAAGTCGGCATGGTGTCTCTTATATTTAATTCCGATGCAATTTCTGAGCTTCATCGTCAATGGGAAGGTCGAAGGGAAACAGTATACCTGCAGAGGTGGATCGGAATGTAAAACTGGTGACAAGGGAACGCTTAACACATAGACAGTAGGAAGACTCAGTCTTCCTGTACTTAAGTCGGCATTGTGTCTCTTATATTTATTTCCGATGCAATTTCTGAGTTTCATCGTCAATGGGAAGGTCCTAGGAACACAGGAAACCTGCAGAAGTGCATCGGAATGTAAAACTGGTGACACGGGAAACGCTCAAAACGTAGACCTTAAGAAGACTCAGTTTTCTTGTACTTAAGTCGGCATTGTGTCTCTTATATTTAATTCCGATGCAATATCTGTGTTTCATCATCACTGTGAAAGTCCAAGGGATACAGTAAACCTGCAGTGGTTCATCGGAATGTGAAACTGGTGACACGGGAAACGCTCAAATTATAGACAGTAGGAAGACTCCATGTTTTTGTACTTAAGTCGGCATTGTGTCTCTTATATTTAGTTTCGATGCAATTTCTGTGTTTCATCGTCAATGGGACTATCCAAGGGATACAGTAAACCTACAGAGGTGCATCGGAATGTAAAATTGGTGACGCAGGAAACGCTCAAACCATAGGCAGTAGGAAGACTCAATCTTCCAGTACTTAAGTCGGCATTGTGTCTCTTCTATTTTATTCCGATGGAATTTCTGTGTTTCATCGTCAATGGGAAGATCCAAGGGATACAGTAAACCTGCAGAGGTGCATCGGAATGTAAAACTGGTGACACAGGAAATGCTCAAAACATAGACAGTAGGAAGACTCAGCCTTCCTGTTCTTATGTCGGCATTGTGTCTCTTATATTTAATTCCGACGCTATTTCTGTGTTTCATCGTCAATGGGAAGGTCCAATGGATACAGTAAAACTGCAGAGGTGCATCGGAATGTAAAACTGGTGACACAGGAAACGATCAAAACATAGACAGTAGGAATACTCAGTCTTCCTGTACTTAAGTCGGCATTGTGTCTCTTATATTTAAATCCGATGGAATTTCTGTGTTTCGTCGTCAATGGGAAGGTCCAAGGGATACAGTAAACCTGCAGAGGTGCATCGGAATATAAAACTGGTGACACAGGAAGCGGTCAAATCATATGCTCTAAGAAGACTCAGTTTTCTTGTACTGAAGTCGGCATTGTGTCTCTTATATTTAATTTGATGCAATTTCTGTGTTTCATCGTCACTGTGAAGGTCCAAGGGATACAGTAAACCTGCAGAGGTGCGTCAAAATGTAAAACTGATGACACAGGGAACGCTCATAACATAGACAGTAGGAAGACTCAGTCTTCCTGTACCTAAGTCGGCATTGTGTCTCTTATATTTAATTCCGATGCAATTTCTGTGTTTCATCGCCAATGGGATGGTCCAAGGGATACAGTAATTCTGCAGAGGTGCATCGGAATGTAAAACTGGTTATACAGGTCACGCTCAAATCATAGACAGTAGGAAGACTCAGTCTTCCTTTACCTAAGTCGGCATGGTGTCTCTTATATTTAATTCCGATGCAATTTCTGAGCTTCATCGTCAATGGGAAGGTCGAAGGGAAACAGTATACCTGCAGAGGTGGATCGGAATGTAAAACTGGTGACAAGGGAACGCTCAAAACATAGACAGTAGGAAGACTCAGTCTTCCTGTACCTAAGTCGGCATTGTGTCTCTTATATTTAATTCCGATGCAATTTCTGTGTTTCGTCATCAACGGGAAAGTCCAAAGGATACAGTAAACCTGCAAAGGTGCATTGGAATGTAAAACTAGTGACACAGGAAACGCTCAAAACATAGACAGTAGGAAGACTCAGTCTTTCTGTACTTAAGTCGGCATTGTGCCTCTTATATTTAATTCCGATGCAATTTCTGTGTTTCATCGTCAATGGGAAGGTCCAAGGGATACAGTATGCCTGCAGAGGTGCGTCGCAATGTAATACTGGTGACACAGGAAGCCCTCATAACATAGACCCTAAGAAGACTCAGTTTTCTTGTACTTAAGTCGGCATTGTGACTTTTATACTTTATTCCGATGCAATTTCTGTGTTTCATCGTCACTCTGAAGGTCCAAGGTATACAGTAAACCTGCAGAGGTGCATCGGAATGTAAAACTGGTGATACAGGACACGCTCAAATCATAGACAGTAGGAAGACTCAGTCTTCCTTTACTTAAGTCGGCATGGTGTCTCTTATATTTAATTCCGATGCAATTTCTGAGCTTCATCGTCAATGGGAAGGTCAAAGGGAAACAGTATACCTGCAGAGGTGCATCGGAATGTAAAACTGGTGACAAGGGAAACGCTCAAAACATAGACAGTAGGAAGACTCAGTCTTCCTGTACTTAAGTCGGCATTGTGTCTCTTATATTTATTTCCGATGCAATTTCTGAGCTTCATCGTCAATGGGAAGGTCCTAGGAACACAGTAATCCTGCAGAGTTGCATCGGAATGTAAAACTGGTGACACGGGAAACGCTCAAAACATAGCCCTTAAGAAGTCTCAGTTTTCTTGTACTTAAGTCGCGCATTGTGTCCCTTATATTTAATTCCGATGCAATATCTGTGTTTCATCGTCACTGTGAAAGTCCAAGGGATACAGTAAACCTGCAGAGTTTCATCGGAATGTAAAACTGGTGGCCCAGGGAAAGCTGAAAACATATACAGTAGGAAGACTCAATGTTTCTGTACTTAAGTCAGCATTGTGTCTCTTATATTTAGTTCCGATGAAATTTCTGTGTTTCATCGTCAATGGGAAGATGCAAGGGATACAGTAAACCAGCAGAGGTGCATCGGAATGTAAAACAGGTGACACAGGAAACGCTCGAAACATAGACAGTAGGAAGACTCAGCCTTCCTGTTCATAAGTCGTTATTGTGTCTCCCTTATATTTAATTCCGATGCTATTTCTGTGTTTCATCGTCAATGGGAAGGTCCAATGGATACAGTAAACCTGCAGAGGTGCATCGGAATGTAAAATTGGTGACGCAGGAAACGCTCAAAACATAGGCAGTAGGAAGACTCAATCTTCCAGTACTTAAGTCGGCATTGTGTCTCATTTATTTAATTCCGATGGAATTTCTGTGTTTCATCGTCAATGGGAAGATCCAAGGGATACAGTAAACCTGCAGAGGTGCATCGGAATGTAAAACTGGTGACACAGGAAACGCTCAAAACATAGACAGTAGGAAGACTCAGTCTTCCTGTACTTCAGTCGGCAATGTGTCTCTTATATTTAATTCCGATGCCATTTCTGTGTTTCATCGCCAATGGGAAGGTCCAAGGGATACAGTAAACCTGCAGAGGTGCATCGGAATGTAAAACTGGTGATACAGGACACGCTCAAATCATAGACAGTAGGAAGACTCAGTCTTCCTTTACTTAAGTCGGCATGGTGTCTCTTATATTTAATTCCGATGCAATTTCTGAGCTTCATCGTCAATGGGAAGGTCGAAGGGAAACAGTATACCTGCAGAGGTGGATCGGAATGTAAAACTGGTGACAAGGGAAACGCTCAAAACGTAGTCCTTAAGAAGACTCAGTTTTCTTGTACTTAAGTCGGCATTGTGTCTCTTATATTTAATTCCGATGCAATATCTGTGTTTCATCATCACTGTGAAAGTCCAAGGGATACAGTAAACCTGCAGTGGTTCATCGGAATGTGAAACTGGTGACACGGGAAACGCTCAAATTATAGACAGTAGGAAGACTCCATGTTTTTGTACTTAAGTCGGCATTGTGTCTCTTATATTTAGTTCCGATGCAATTTCTGTGTTTCATCGTCAATGGGAAGATCCAAGGGATACAGTAAACCTACAGAGATGCATCGGAATGTAAAATTGGTGACGCAGGAAACGCTCAAACCATAGGCAGTAGGAAGACTCAATCTTCCAGTACTTAAGTCGGCATTGTGTCTCTTCTATTTAATTCCGATGGAATTTCTGTGTTTCATCGTCAATGGTAAGATCCAAGGGATACAGTAAACCTGCAGAGGTGCATCGGAATGTAAAACTGGTGACACAGGAAATGCTCAAAACATAGACAGTAGGAAGACTCAGCCTTCCTGTTCTTATGTCGGCATTGTGTCTCTTATATTTAATTCCGACGCTATTTCTGTGTTTCATCGTCAATGGGAAGGTCCAATGGATACAGTAAAACTGCAGAGGTGCATCGGAATGTAAAACTGGTGACACAGGAAACGATCAAAACATAGACAGTAGGAATTCTCAGTCTTCCTGTACTTAAGTCGGCATTGTGTCTCTTATATTTAAATCCGATGCAATTTCTGTGTTTCGTCGTCAATGGGAAGGTCCAAGGGATACAGTAAACCTGCAGAGGTGCATCGGAATATAAAACTGGTGACACAGGAAGCGGTCAAATCATAGGCTCTAAGAAGACTCAGTTTTCTTGTACTGTAGTCGGCATTGTGTCTCTTATATTTAATTTGATGCAATTTCTGTGTTTCATCGTCACTGTGAAGGTCCAAGGGATACAGTAAACCTGCAGAGGTGGATCGGAATGTAAAACTGGTGACACAGGAATCGCTCAAAACATAGACATTAGGAAGACTCAGTCTTCCTGTACTTAAGTCATCATTGTGTCCCTTATATTTAATTCCGATGCCATTTCTGTGTTTCATCGCCAATGGGAAGGTCCAAGGGATACAGTAAACCTGCAGAGGTGCATCGGAATGTAAAACTGGTTATACAGGACACGCTCAAATCATAGACAGTAGGAAGACTCAGTCTTCCTTTACTTAAGTCGGCATGGTGTCTCTTATATTTAATTACGATGCAATTTCTGAGCTTCATCGTCAATGGGAAGGTCGAAGGCAAACAGTATACCTGCAGAGGTGGATCGGAATGTAAAACTGGTGACAAGGGAACGCTCAAAACATAGACAGTAGGAAGACTCAGTCTTCCTGTACCTAAGTCGGCATTGTGTCTCTTATATTTAATTCCGATGCAATTTCTGTGTTTCGTCATCAACGGGAAAGTCCAAAGGATACAGTAAACCTGCAAAGGTGCATTGGAATGTAAAACTGGTGTCACAGGAAACGCTCAAAACATAGACAGTAGGAAGACTCAGTCTTTCTGTACCTAAGTCGGCATTGTGCCTCTTATATTTAATTCCGATGCAATTTCTGTGTTTCATCGTCAATGGGAAGGTCCAAGGGATACAGTATGCCTGCAGAGGTGCGTCGGAATGTAAAACTGGTGACACAGGAAGCCCTCATAACATAGACCCTAAGAAGACTCAGTTTTCTTGTACTTAAGTCGGCATTGTGACTTTTATACTTAATTCCGATGCAATTTCTGTGTTTCATCGTCACTGTGAAGGTCCAAGGTATACAGTAATCCCGCAGAGTTGCATCGGAATGTAAAACTGGTGACACGGGAAACGCTCAAAACATAGACCTTAAGAAGTCTCAGTTTTCTTGTACTTAAGTCGCGCATTGTGTCCCTTATATTTAATTCCGATGCAATATCTGTGTTTCATCGTCAATGGGAAGGTCCAATGGATACAGTCAAACTGCAGAGGTGCTTCGGAATGTAAAACTGGTGACACAGGAAACGATCAAAACATAGACAGTAGGAATACTCAGTCTTCCTGTACTTAAGTCGGAATTGTGTCACTTATATTTAAATCCGATGCAATTACTGTGTTTCGTCGTCAATGGGAAGGTCCAAAGGATACAGTAAACCTGCAGAGGTGCATCGGAATATAAAACTGGTGACACAGGAGGCGGTCAAATCATAGGCTCTAAGAAGACTCAGTTTTTTTGTACTGAAGTCGGCATTGTGTCTCTTATATTTAATTTGATGCAATTTCTGTGTTTCATCGCCAATGGGAAGGTTCAATGGATACAGTAAACCTGCAGACGTGCATCGGAATGTAAAACTGGTGATACAGGACACGCTCGAATCATAGACAGTAGGAAGACTCAGTCTTCCTTTACTTAAGTCGGCATGGTGTCTCTTATATTTAATTCCGATGCAATTTCTGAGCTTCATCGTCAATGGGAAGGTCGAAGGGAAACAGTATACCTGCAGAGGTGGATCGGAATGTAAAACCGGTGACAAGGGAACGCTCAACACATAGACAGTAGGAAGACAGTCTTCCTGTACTTAAGTCGGCATTGTGTCTCTTATATTTATTTCCGATGCAATTTCTGAGCTTCATCGTCAATGGGAAGGTCCTAGGAACACAGTAAACCTGCAGAAGTGCATCGGGATGTAAAACTGGTGACACGGCAAACGCTCAAAACGTAGACCTTAAGAAGACTCAGTTTTCTTGTACTTAAGTCGGCATTGTGTCTCTTATATTTAATTCCGATGCAATATCTGTGTTTCATCGTCACTGTGAAAGTCCAAAGAATACAGTAAACCTGCAGTGGTTCATCGGAATGTGAAACTGGAGACACAGGAAACGCACAAAACATAGACAGTAGGAAGACTCCATGTTTTTGTACTTAAGTCGGCATTGTGTCTCTTATATTTAGTTCCGATGCAATTTCTGTGTTTCATCGTCAATGGGAAGATCCAAGGGATACAGTAAACCTACAGAGGTGCATCGGAATGTAAGACTGGTGACACAGGAAATGCTCAAAACATAGACAGTAGGAAGACTCAGCCTTCCTGTTCTTATGTCGGCATTGTGTCTATTATATTTAATTCCGATCCTATTTCTGTGTTTCATCGTCAATGGGAAGGTCCAATGGATACAGTAAAACTGCAGGGGTGCATCGGAATGTAAAATTGATGACACAGGAAACGATCAAACGATAGACAGTAGGAATACTCAGTCTTCCTGTACTTAAGTCCGCATTGTGTCTCTTATATTTAATTCCGATGCAATTTCTGTGTTTCATTGTCATTGGGAAGGTCCAATGGATACAGTAAACCTGCAGAGGTGCATCGGAATGTAAAACTGGTGACACAGGACACGCTCAAATCATACACAGTATTAAGACTCAGTCTTCCTTTACTTAAGTCGGCAGGGTGTCTCTTATATTTAATTCCGATGCAATTTCTGTGTTTCATCGTCACTGTGAAGGACCAAGGGATACAGTAAACCTGCAGAGGTGCATCGGAATGTAAAACTGGTGACACAGGAAACGCTCAAAACATAGACAGTAGGAAGACTCAGTCTTCCTGTACTTCAGTCGGCATTGTGTCTCTAATATTTAATTCCGATGCCATTTCTGTGTTTCATCGCCAATGGGAAGGTCCAAGGGATACAGTAAACCTGCAGAGGTGCATCGGAATGTAAAACTGATGACACAGGAAACGCTCAAAACATAGACAGCAGGAAGACTCAGTCTTCCTGTAATATGTCGGCAGCATTGTGTCTGTTATATTTAATTCCGATGCAATTTCTGTGTTTCATCGTCAATGGGAAGGTCGAAGGGAAACAGTATACCTGCAGAGGTACATTGGAATGTAAAACTGGTGACAAGGGAAATCCTCAAAACATAGACAGTTGGAAACCTCAGTCTTCCTGTACTTAAGTCGGCATTGTGTCTCTTATATTTAATTCCGATGCAATTTCTGTGTTTCATCGTCAATGCGAAGATCCAAGGGATACAGTAAACCTGCAGAGGTGCATCGGAATGTAAAACTGGTGACACAGGAAACGCTCAAAACATAGACAGTAGGAAGACTCAGCCTTCCTGTACTTAAGTCGGCATTGTGTCTCTTATATTTAATTCCGATGCTATTTCTGTGTTTCATCGTCAATGGCAGGTCCAAGGGATACGGTAAACCTGCAAAGGTGCATCGGCATGTAAAATTGGTGACGCAGGAAACGCTCAAAGCATAGGCAGTAGGAAGACTCAATCTTCCAGTACTTATGTCGGCATTGTGTCTCTTCTATTTAATACCGATGCAATTTCTGTGTTTCATCCTCAATGGGAAGATCCAAGGGATACAGTAAACCTGCAGAGGTGCATCGGTATGTAAAACTGGTGACAAGGGAAATGCTCAAAACATAGACAGTAGGAAGACTCAGTCTTTCTGTACTTATGTCGGCATTGTGTCTCTTATATTTAATTCCGATGCAATTTCTGTGTTTCATCGTCAATGGGAAGGTCCAAGGGATACAGTATGCCTGCAGAGGTGCGTCGGAATGTAAAACTGGTGATACCGGAAGCCCTCATATCATAGACCCTAAGAAGACTCAGTTTTCTTGTACTTAAGTCGGCATTGTGTCTTTTATATTTGATTCCGATGCAATTTCTGTGTTTCATCGTCACTGTGAAGGTCCAAGGGACACAGTAAACCTGCAGAGGTGCATCGGAATGTAAGACTGGTGACACGGGAATTGCTCAAAACATAGACATTAGGAAGACTCAGCCTTCCTGTTCTTATGTCGGCATTGTGTCTCTTATATTTAATTCCGATCCTATTTCTGTGTTTCATCGTCAATGGGAAGGTCCAAGGGATACAGTAAACCTGCAGAGGTGCATCGCAATGCAAAACTGGTGACACAGGAATCGCTCAAAACTTAGACAGTAGGAAGACTCAGTCTTCCTGTACTTAAGTCATCATTTTGTCTCTTATATTTAATTCCGATGCAATTTCTGTGTTTCATCGTCAATAGGAAGGTCCAATGGATACAGTAAACCTGCAGAGGTGCATCGGAATGTAAAACTGGTGACACAGGACACGCTCAAATCATACACAGTAGGAAGACTCAGTCTTCCTTTACTTAAGTCGGCAGGGTGTCTCTTATATTTAATTCCGATGCAATTTCTGTGTTTCATCGTCACTGTGAAGGACCAAGGGACACAGTAAACCTGCAGAGGTGCATCGGAATGTAAAACTGATGACACAGGAAACGCTCAAAACATAGACAGTAGGAAGACTCAGTCTTCCTGTACTTAAGTCACCATTGTGTCTCTTATATTTAATTCCGATGCAATTTCTGTGTTTCATCGTCACTGTGAAGGTCCTAGGGATACAATAAACCTTCAGAGGGGCATCGGAATGTAAAACTGGTGACACAGGAAACGCTCAAAACATAGACGGTAGGAAGACTCAATCTTCCTGTACTTCAGTCGGCATTGTGTCTCTTATATTTAATTCCGATGCCATTTCTGTGTTTCATCGCCAATGGGACGCTCCAATGGATACAGTAAACCTGCAGAGGTGCATCGGAATGTAAAACTGGTGATACAGGACACGCTCAAATCATAGACAGTAGGAAGACTCAGTCTTCCTTTACTTAAGTCGGCATGGTGTCTCTTATATTTAATTCCGATGCAATTTCTGAGCTTCATCGTCAATGGGAAGGTCGAAGGGAAACAGAATACCTGCAGAGGTGGATCGGAATGTAAAACTGGTGACAAGGGAACGCTCAACACATAGACAGTAGGAAGACTAAGTCTTCCTGTACTTAAGTCGGCATCGTGTCTCTTATATTTAATTCCGATGCAATATCTGTGTTTCATCGTCACTGTGAAAGTCCAAAGGATACAGTAAACCTGCAGTGGTTCATCGGAATGTGAAACTGGTGACACAGGAAACGCTCAAAACATAGACAGTAGGAAGACACCATGTTTTTGTACTTAAGTCGGCATTGTGTCTCTTATATTTAGTTCCGATGCAGTTTCTGTGTTTCATCGTCAATGGGAAGATCCAAGGGATACAGTAAACCTACAGAGGTGCATCGGAATGTAAGACTGGTGACACGGGAATTGCTCAAAACATAGACATTAGGAAGACTCAGCCTTCCTGTTCTTATGTCGGCATTGTGTCTCTTATATTTAATTCCGATCCTATTTCTGTGTTTCATCGTCAATGGGAAGGTCCAATGGATACAGTAAAACTGCAGGGGTGCATCGGAATGTAAAATTGATGAGACAGGAAACGATCAAACGATAGACAGTAGGAATACTCAGTCTTCCTGTACTTAAGTCCGCATTGTGTCTCTTATATTTAATTCCGATGCAATTTCTGTGTTTCATCGTCAATGGGAAGGTCCAATGGATACAGTAAACCTGCAGAGGTGCATCGGAATGTAAAACTGGTGACACAGGACACGCTCAAATCATACACAGTATTAAGACTCAGTCTTCCTTTACTGAAGTCGGCAGGTGTCTCTTATATTTAATTCCGATGCAATTTCTGTGTTTCATCGTCACTGTGAAGGACCAAGGGATACAGTAAACCTGCAGAGGTGCATCGGAATGTAAAACTGATGACACAGGAAACGCTCAAATCATAGACAGTAGGAAGACTCAGTCTTCCTGTACTTAAGTCACCATTGTGTCTCTTATATATAATTCCGATGCAATTTCTCTGTTTCATCGTCACTGTGAAGGTCCTAGGGATACAATAAACCTTCAGAGGGGCATCGGAATGTAAAACTGGTGACACAGGAAACGCTCAAAACATAGACAGTAGGAAGACTCAGTCTTCCTGTACTTCAGTCGGCATTGTGTCTCTAATATTTAATTCCGATGCCATTTCTGTGTTTCATCGCCAATGGGAAGGTCCAAGGGATACAGTAACCCTGCAGAGGTGCATCGGAATGTAAAACTGATGACACAGGAAACGCTCAAAACATAGACAGTAGGAAGACTCAGTCTTCCTGTAATATGTCGGCAGCATTGTGTCTGTTATATTTAATTCCGATGCAATCTCTGTGTTTCATCGTCAATGGGAAGGTCGAAGGGAAACAGTATACCTGCAGAGGTACATTGGAATGTAAAACTGGTGACAAGGGAAATGCTCAAAACATAGACAGTTGGAAACCTCAGTCTTCCTGTACTTAAGTCGGCATTGTGTCTCTTATATTTAATTCCGATGCTATTTCTGTGTTTTATCGTCAATGGCAGGTCCAAGGGATACGGTAAACCTGCAAAGGTGCATCGGAATGTAAAATTGGTGACGCAGGAAACGCTCAAAGCATAGGCAGTAGGAAGACTCAATCTTCCAGTACTTATGTCGGCATTGTGTCTCTTCTATTTAATACCGATGCAATTTCTGTGTTTCATCCTCAATGGGAAGATCCAAGGGATACAGTAAACCTGCAGAGGTGCATCGGTATGTAAAACTGGTGACAAGGGAAATGCTCAAAACATAGACAGTAGGAAGACTCAGTCTTTCTGTACTTATGTCGGCATTGTGTCTCTTATATTTAATTCCGATGCAATTTCTGTGTTTCATCGTCAATGGGAAGGTCCAAGGGATACAGTATGCCTGCAGAGGTGCGTCGGAATGTAAAACTGGTGATACCGGAAGCCCTCATATCATAGACCCTAAGAAGACTCAGTTTTCTTGTACTTAAGTCGGCATTGTGTCTTTTATATTTGATTCCGATGCAATTTCTGTGTTTCATCGTCACTGTGAAGGTCCAAGGGATACAGTAAACCTGCAGAGGTGCATCGCAATGCAAAACTGGTGACACAGGAATCGCTCAAAACTTAGACAGTAGGAAGACTCAGTCTTCCTGTACTTAAGTCATCATTTTGTCTCTTATATTTAATTCCGATGCAATTTCTGTGTTTCATCGTCAATAGGAAGGTCCAATGGATACAGTAAACCTGCAGAGGTGCATCGGAATGTAAAACTGGTGACACAGGACACGCTCAAATCATACACAGTAGGAAGACTCAGTCTTCCTTTACTTAAGTCGGCAGGGTGTCTCTTATATTTAATTCCGATGCAATTTCTGTGTTTCATCGTCACTGTGAAGGACCAAGGGACACAGTAAACCTGCAGAGGTGCATCGGAATGTAAAACTGATGACACAGGAAACGCTCAAAACATAGACAGTAGGAAGACTCAGTCTTCCTGTACTTAAGTCACCATTGTGTCTCTTATATTTAATTCCGATGCAATTTCTGTGTTTCATCGTCACTGTGAAGGTCCTAGGGATACAATAAACCTTCAGAGGGGCATCGGAATGTAAAACTGGTGACACAGGAAACGCTCAAAACATAGACGGTAGGAAGACTCAATCTTCCTGTACTTCAGTCGGCATTGTGTCTCTTATATTTAATTCCGATGCCATTTCTGTGTTTCATCGCCAATGGGACGGTCCAATGGATACAGTAAACCTGCAGAGGTGCATCGGAATGTAAAACTGGTGATACAGGACACGCTCAAATCATAGACAGTAGGAAGACTCAGTCTTCCTTTACTTAAGTCGGCATGGTGTCTCTTATATTTAATTCCGATGCAATTTCTGAGCTTCATCGTCAATGGGAAGGTCGAAGGGAAACAGAATACCTGCAGAGGTGGATCGGAATGTAAAACTGGTGACAAGGGAACGCTCAACACATAGACAGTAGGAAGACTAAGTCTTCCTGTACTTAAGTCGGCATTGTGTCTCTTATATTTATTTCCGATGCAATTTCTGAGCTTCATCGTCAATGGGAAGGTCCTAGGAACACAGTAAACCTGCAGAAGTGCATCGGGATGTAAAACTGGTGACACGGGAAACGCTCAAATCGTAGACCTTAAGAAGACTCAGTTTTCTTGTACTTAAGTCGGCATTGTGTCTCTTATATTTAATTCCGATGCAATATCTGTGTTTCATCGTCACTGTGAAAGTCCAAAGGATACAGTAAACCTGCAGTGGTTCATCGGAATGTGAAACTGGTGACACAGGAAACGCTCAAAACATAGACAGTAGGAAGACACCATGTTTTTGTACTTCAGTCGGCATTGTGTCTCTTATATTTAGTTCCGATGCAGTTTCTGTGTTTCATCGTCAATGGGAAGATCCAAGGGATACAGTAAACCTACAGAGGTGCATCGGAATGTAAGACTGGTGACACGGGAATTGCTCAAAACATAGACATTAGGAAGACTCAGCCTTCCTGTTCTTATGTCGGCATTGTGTTTTTTATATTTAATTCCGATCCTATATCTGTGTTTCATCGTCAATGGGAAGGTCCAATGGATACAGTAAAACTGCAGGGGTGCATCGGAATGTAAAATTGATGACACAGGAAACGATCAAACGATAGACAGTAGGAATACTCAGTCTTCCTGTACTTAAGTCCGCATTGTGTCTCTTATATTTAATTCCGATGCAATTTCTGTGTTTCATCGTCAATGGGAAGGTCCAATGGATACAGTAAACCGGCAGAGGTGCATCGGAATGTAAAACTGGTGACACAGGACACGCTCAAATCATACACAGTATAAGACTCAGTCTTCCTTTACTGAAGTCGGCAGGTGTCTCTTATATTTAATTCCGATGCAATTTCTGTGTTTCATCGTCACTGTGAAGGACCAAGGGATACAGTAAACCTGCAGAGGTGCATCGGAATGTAAAACTGATGACACAGGAAACGCTCAAATCATAGACAGTAGGAAGACTCAGTCTTCCTGTACTTAAGTCACCATTGTGTCTCTTATATATAATTCCGATGCAATTTCTCTGTTTCATCGTCACTGTGAAGGTCCTAGGGATACAATAAACCTTCAGAGGGGCATCGGAATGTAAAACTGGTGACACAGGAAACGCTCAAAACATAGACAGTAGGAAGACTCAGTCTTCCTGTACTTCAGTCGGCATTGTGTCTCTAATATTTAATTCCGATGCCATTTCTGTGTTTCATCGCCAATGGGAAGGTCCAAGGGATACAGTAACCCTGCAGAGGTGCATCGGAATGTAAAACTGATGACACAGGAAACGCTCAAAACATAGACAGTAGGAAGACTCAGTCTTCCTGTAATATGTCGGCAGCATTGTGTCTGTTATATTTAATTCCGATGCAATTTCTGTGTTTCATCGTCAATGGGAAGGTCGAAGGGAAACAGTATACCTGCAGAGGTACATTGGAATGTAAAACTGGTGACAAGGGAAATGCTCAAAACATAGACAGTAGGAAACCTCAGTCTTCCTGTACTTAAGTCGGCATTGTGTCTCTTATATTTAATTCCGATGCAATTTCTGTGTTTCATCGTCAATGCGAAGATCCAAGGGATACAGTAAACCTGCAGAGGTGCATCGGAATGTAAAACTGGTGACACAGGAAACGCTCAAAACATAGACAGTAGGAAGACTCAGCCTTCCTGTACTTAAGTCGGCATTGTGTCTCTTATATTTAATTCCGATGCTATTTCTGTGTTTCATCGTCAATGGGGAGGTCCAAGGGATACAGTAAACCTGCAGAGGTGAATCGGAATGTAAAATTGGTGACGCAGGAAACGCTCAAAGCATAGGCAGTAGGAAGACTCAATCTTCCAGTACTCATGTCGGCATTGTGTCTCTTCTATTTAATACCGATGCAATTTCTGTGTTTCATCCTCAATGGGAAGATCCAAGGGATACAGTAAACCTGCAGAGGTGCATCGGTATGTAAAACTGGTGACAAGGGAAATGCTCAAAACATAGACAGTAGGAAGACTCAGCCTTCCTGTTCTTAAGTCGGCAATGTGTCTCTTATATTTAAATCCGATGCAATTTCTGTGTTTCGTCGTCAATGGGGAGGTCCAAGGGATACAGTAAACCTGCAGAGGTGCATCGGAATGTAAAACTGGTGACACATTAAGCGGTCAAAACATAGGCCCTAAGAAGACTCAGTTTTCTTGTACTGAAGACGGCATTGTGTCTCTTATATTTAATTTGATGCAATTTCTGTGTTTCATCGTCTCTGTGAAGGTCCAAGGGATACAGTAAACCTGCAGAGGTGCATCAAAATGTAAAACTGATGACACAGGGAACGCTCAAAACATAGACAATAGGAAGACTCAGTCTTCCTGTACCTAAGTCGGCATTGTGTCTCTTATATTTAATTCCGATGCAATTTCTGTGTTTCGTCGTCAACGGGAAAGTCCAAGGGTTACAGTAAACCTGCAGAGGTGCATTGGAATGTAAAACTGGTGACACAGGAAACGCTCAAAACATAGACAGTAGGAAGACTCAGTCTTTCTGTACTTATGTCGGCATTGTGTCTCTTATATTTAATTCCGATGCAATTTCTGTGTTTCATCGTCAATGGGAAGGTCCAAGGGATACAGTATGCCTGCAGAGGTGCGTCGGAATGTAAAACTGGTGATACCGGAAGCCCTCATATCATAGACCCTAAGAAGACTCAGTTTTCTTGTACTTAAGTCGGCATTGTGTCTTTTATATTTAATTCCGTGCAATTTCTGTGTTTCATCGTCAATGGGAAGTTCCAAGGGATACAGTATGCCTGCAGAGGTGCGTCGGAATGTAAAACTGGTGATACCGGAAGCCCTCATATCATAGACCCTAAGAAGACTCAGTTTTCTTGTACTTAAGTCGGCATTGTGTCTTTTATATTTAATTCCGATGCAATTTCTGTGTTTCATCGTCACTGTGAAGGTCCAAGGTATACAGTAAATCTGCAGAGGTGCATCGGAATGTAAAACTGGTGATACAGGACACGCTCAAATCATAGACAGTAGGAAGACTCAGTCTTCCTTTACTTAAGTCGGCATGGTGTCTCTTATATTTAATTCCGATGCAATTTCTGAGCTTCATCGTCAATGGGAAGGTCAAAGGGAAACAGCATACCTGCAGAGGTGCATCGGAATGTAAAACTGGTGACAAGGGAAACGCTCAAATCATAGACAGTAGGAAGACTCAGTCTTCCTGTACTTAAGTCGGCATTGTGTTTCTTATATTTATTTCCGATGCAATTTCTGAGCTTCATCGTCAATGGGAAGGTCCTAGGAACACTGTAATCCTGCAGAGTTGCATCGGAATGTAAAACTGGTGACACGGGAAACGCTCAAAACATAGACCTTAAGAAGTCTCAGTTTTCTTGTACTTAAGTCGCGCATTGTGTCCCTTATATTTAATTCCGATGCAATATCTGTGTTTCATCGTCACTGTGAAAGTCCAAGGGATACAGTAAACCTGCAGAGTTTCATCGGAATGTGAAACTGGTGGCCCAGGGAACGCTCAAAACATATACAGTAGGAAGACTGAATGTTTCTGTACTTAAGTCGGCATTGTGTCTCTTATATTTAGTTCCGATGAAATTTCTGTGTTTCATCGTCAATGGGAAGATGCAAGGGATACAGTAAACCTGCAGAGGTGCATCGGAATATAAAACTGGTGACACAGGAAGCGGTCAAATCATAGGCTCTAAGAAGACTCAGTTTTCTTGTACTGAAGTCGGCATTGTGTCTCTTATATTTAATTTGATGCAATTTCTGTGTTTCATCGTCACTGTGAAGGTCCAAGGGATACAGTAAACCTGCAGAGGTGCATCAAAATGTAAAACTGATGACACAGGGAACGCTCATAACATAGACAGTAGGAAGACTCAGTTTTCCTGTACCTAAGTCGGCATTGTGTCTCTTATATTTAATTCCGATGCAATTTCTGTGTTTCATCGTCAATGGGAAGGTCCAAGGGATACAGTATGCCTGCAGAGGTGCATCGGAATGTAAAACTGGTGACACAGGAAGCGCTCATAACATAGACCCTAAGAAGACTCAGTTTTCTTGTACTTAAGTCGGCATTGTATCTTTTGTATTTAATTCCGATGCAATTTCTGTGTTTCATCGTCACTGTGAAGGTCCAAGGGATACAGTAAACCTGCAGAGGTGGATCGGAATGTAAAACTGGTGACACAGGAATCGCTCAAAACATAGACATTAGGAAGACTCAGTCTTCCTGTACTTAAGTCATCATTGTGTCCCTTATACTTAATTCCGATGCCATTTCTGTGTTTCATCGCCAATGGGAAGGTCCAAGGGATACAGTAAACCAGCAGAGGTGCATCGGAATGTAAAACTGGTTATACAGGACACGCTCAAATCATAGACAGTAGGAAGACTCAGTCTTCCTTTACTTAAGTCGGCATGGTGTCTCTTATATTTAATTCCGATGCAATTTCTGAGCTTCATCGTCAATGGGAAGGTCGAAGGGAAACAGTATACCTGCAGAGGTGGATCGGAATGTAAAACTGGTGACAAGGGAACGCTCAAAACATAGACAGGAGGAAGACTCAGTCTTCCTGTACTTAAGTCACCATTGTGTCTCTAATATTTAATTCCGATGCAATTTCTGTGTTTCATCGTCACTGTGAAGGTCCTAGGGATACAATAAACCTTCAGAGGGGCATCGGAATGTAAAACTGGTGACACAGGAAACGCTCAAAACATAGACAGTAGGAAGACTCAGTCTTCCTGTACTTCAGTCGGCTTTGTGTCTCTAATATTTAATTCCGATGCCATTTCTGTGTTTCATCGCCAATGGGAAGGTCCAAGGGATACAGTAAACCTGCAGAGGTGCATCGGAATGTAAAACTGATGACACAGGAACGGCTCAAAACATAGACAGTAGGAAGACTCAGTCTTCCTGTAATATGTCTGCAGCATTGTGTCTCTTATATTTAATTCCGATGCAATTTCTGTGTTTCATCGTCAATGGGAAGGTCGAAGGGAAACAGTGTACCTGCAGAGGTACATTGGAATGTAAAACTGGTGACAAGAGAAATGCTCAAAACATAGACAGTAGGAAACCTCAGTCTTCCTGTACTTAAGTCGGCATTGTGTCTCTTATATTTAAATCCGATGCAATTTCTGTGTTTCGTCGTCAATGGGAAGGTCCAAGGGATACAGTAAACCTGCAGAGGTGCATCGGAATATAAAACTGGTGACACAGGAAGCGGTCAAATCATAGGCTCTAAGAAGACTCAGTTTTCTTGTACTGAAGTCGGCATTGTGTCTCTTATATTTAATTTGATGCAATTTCTGTGTTTCATCGTCACTGTGAAGGTCCAAGTGATACAGTAAACCTGCAGAGGTGCATCAAAATGTAAAACTGATGACACAGGGAACGCTCATAACATAGACAGTAGGAAGACTCAGTTTTCCTGTACCTAAGTCGGCATTGTGTCTCTTATATATAATTCCGATGCAATTTCTGTGTTTCATCGTCAATGGGAAGGTCCAAGGGATACAGTATGCCTGCAGAGGTGCATTGGAATGTAAAACTGGTGACACAGGAAGCGCTCATAACATAGACCCTAAGAAGACTCAGTTTTCTTGTACTTAAGTCGGCATTGTGTCTTTTGTATTTAATTCCGATGCAATTTCTGTGTTTCATCGTCTCTGTGAAGGTCCAAGGGATACAGTTAACCTGCAGAGGTGGATCGGAATGTAAAACTGGTGACACAGGAATCGCTCAAAACATAGACATTAGGAAGACTCAGTCTTCCTGTACTTAAGTCATCATTGTGTCCCTTATATTTAATTCCGATGCCATTTCTGTGTTTCATCGCCAATGGGAAGGTCCAAGGGATACAGTAAACCTGCAGAGGTGCATCGGAATGTAAAACTGGTTATACAGGACACGCTCAAACCATAGACAGTAGGAAGACTCAGTCTTCCTTTACTTAAGTCGGCATGGTGTCTCTTATATTTAATTCCGATGCAATTTCTGAGCTTCATCGTCAATGGGAAGGTCGAAGGGAAACAGTATACCTGCAGAGGTGGATCGGAATGTAAAACTGGTGACAAGGGAACGCTCAAAACATAGACAGTAGGAAGACTCAGTCTTCCTGTACCTAAGTCGGCATTGTGTCTCTTATATTTAATTCCGATGCAATTTCTGTGTTTCGTCGTCAACGGGAAAGTCCAAAGGATACAGTAAACCTGCAAAGGTGCATTGGAATGTAAAACTGGTGACACAGGAAACGCTCAAAACATAGACAGTAGGAAGACTCAGTCTTTCTGTACTTAAGTCGGCATTGTGTCTCTTATATTTAATTCCGATGCAATTTCTGTGTTTCATCGTCAATGGGAAGGTCCAAGGGATACAGTATGCCTGCAGAGGTGCGTCGGAATGTAAAACTGGTGACACAGGAAGCCCTCATAACATAGACCCTAAGAAGACTCAGTTTTCTTGTACTTAAGTCGGCATTGTGACTTTTATATTTAATTCCGATGCAATTTCTGTGTTTCATCGTCACTGTGAAGGTCCAAGGTATACAGTAAACCTGCAGAGGTGCATCGGAATGTAAAACTGGTGATACAGGAGACGCTCAAATCATAGACAGTAGGAATACTCAGTCTTCCTGTACTTAAGTCGGAATTGTGTCACTTATATTTAAATCCGATGCAATTACTGTGTTTCGTCGTCAATGGGAAGGTCCAAGGGATACAGTAAACCTGCAGAGGTGAATCGGAATATAAAACTGGTGACACAGGAAGCGGTCAAATCATAGGCTCTAAGAAGACTCAGTCTCATTTTACTGAAGTCGGCATTGTGTCTCTTATATTTAATTTGATGCAATTTCTGTGTTTCATCGTCACTGTGAAGGTCCAAGGGATACAGTAAACCTGCAGAGGTGCATCAAAATGTAAAACTGATGACACAGGGAACGCTCTAACATAGACAGTAGGAAGACTCAGTCTTCCTGTACCTAAGTCGGCATTGTGTCTCTTATATTTAATTCCGATGCAATTTCTGTGTTTCATCGTCAATGGGAAGGTCCAAGGGATACAGTATACCTGCAGAGGTGGATCGGAATGTAAAACTGGTGACACAGGAATCGCTCAAAACATAGACAGTAGGAAGACTCAGTCTTCCTGTACTTAAGTCATCATTGTGTCTCTTATATTTTATTCCGATGCAATTTCTGTGTTTCATCGTCACTGAGAAGGTTCAAGGGATACAGTAAACGTGCAGAGGTGCATCGGAATGTAAAACTGGTGACACAGGAAACGCTCAAAACATAGACGGTAGGAAGACTCAGTCTTCCTGTACTTAAGTCACCATTGTGTCTCTTTTATTTAATTCCGATGCAATTTCTGTGTTTCATCGTCACTGTGAAGGTCCTAGGGATACAATAAACCTTCAGAGGGGCATCAGAATGTAATACTGGTGACACAGGAAACGCTCAAAACATAGACAGTAGGAAGACTCAGTCTTCCTGTACTTCAGTCGGCATTGTGTCTCTAATATTTAATTCCGATGCCATTTCTGTGTTTCATCGCCAATGGGAAGGTCCAAGGGATACAGTAAACCTGCAGAGGTGCATCGGAATGTAAAACTGATGACACAGGAAACGCTCAAAACATAGACAGTAGGAAGACTCAGTCTTCCTGTAATATGTCGGCAGCATTGTGTCTGTTATATTTAATTCCGATGAAATTTCTGTGTTTCATCGTCAATGGGAAGGTCGAAGGGAAACAGTATACCTGCAGAGGTACATTGGAATGTAAAACTGGTGACAAGGGAAATGCTCAAAACATAGACAGTATGAAACCTCAGTCTTCCTGTACTTAAGTCGGCATTGTGTCTCTTATATTTAATTCCGATGCAATTTCTGTGTTTCATCGTCAATGCGAAGATCCAAGGGATACAGTAAACCTGCAGAGGTGCATCGGGATGTAAAACTTGTGACACAGGAAACGCTCAAAACATAGACAGTAGGAAGACTCAGCCTTCCTGTACTTAAGTCGGCATTGTGTCTCTTATATTTAATTCCGATGCTATTTCTGTGTTTCATCGTCAATGGGAAGGTCCAAGGGATACAGTAAACCTGCAAAGGTGCATCGGAATGTAAAATTGGTGACGCAGGAAACGCTCAAAGCATAGGCAGTAGGAAGACTCAATCTTCCAGAACTTATGTCGGCATTGTGTCCCTTCTATTTAATACCGATGCAATTTCTGTGTTTCATCCTCAATGGGAAGATCCAAGGGATACAGTAAACCTGCAGAGGTGCATCGGTATGTAAAACTGGTGACAAGGGAAATGCTCAAAACATAGACAGTAGGAAGACTCAGCCTTCCTGTTCTTAAGTCGGCATTGTGTCTCTTATATTTAAATCCGATGCAATTTCTGTGTTTCGTCGTCAATGGGGAGGTCCAAGGGATACAGTATACCTGCAGAGGTGCATCGGAATGTAAAACTGGTGACACATTAAGCGGCCAAAACATAGGCCCTAAGAAGACTCAGTTTTCTTGTACTGAAGACGGCATTGTGTCTCTTATATTTAATTTGATGCAATTTCTGTGTTTCATCGTCTCTGTGAAGGTCCAAGGGATACAGTAAACCTGCAGAGGTGCATCAAAATGTAAAACTGATGACACAGGGAACGCTCAAAACATAGACAGTAGGAAGACTCAGTCTTCCTGTACCTAAGTCGGCATTGTGTCTCTTATATTTAATTCCGATGCAATTTCTGTGTTTCGTCGTCAACTGGAAAGTCCAAGGGTTACAGTAAACCTGCAGAGGTGCATTGGAATGTAAAACTGGTGACACAGGAAACGCTCAAAACATAGACAGTAGGAAGACTCAGTCTTTCTGTACTTATGTCGGCATTGTGTCTCTTATATTTAATTCCGATGCAATTTCTGTGTTTCATCGACAATGGGAAGGTCCAAGGGATACAGTATGCCTGCAGAGGTGCGTCGGAATGTAAAACTGGTGATACCGGAAGCCCTCATAACATAGACCCTAAGAAGACTCAGTCTTCCTGTACTTAAGTCGGCATTGTGTCTTTTATATTTAATTCCGATGCAATTTCTGTGTTTCATCGACACTGTGAAGGTCCATGGTATACAGTAAATCTGCAGAGGTGCATCGGAATGTAAAACTGATGATACAGGACACGCTCAAATCATAGACAGTAGGAAGACTCAGTCTTCCTTTACTTAAGTCGGCATGGTGTCTCTTATATTTAATTCCGATGCAATTTCTGAGCTTCATCGTCAATGGGAAGGTCAAAGGGAAACAGCATACCTGCAGAGGTGCATCGGAATGTAAAACTGGTGACAAGGGAAACGCTCAAAACATAGACAGTAGGAAGACTCAGTCTTCCTGTACTTAAGTCGGCATTGTGTCTCTTATATTTATTTCCGATGCAATTTCTGAGCTTCATCGTCAATGGGAAGGTCCTAGGAACACTGTAATCCTGCAGAGTTGCATCGGAATGTAAAACTGGTGACACGGGAAACGCTCAAAACATAGACCTTAAGAAGTCTCAGTTTTCTTGTACTTAAGTCGCGCATTGTGTCCCTTATATTTAATTCCGATGCAATATCTGTGTTTCATCGTCACTGTGAAAGTCCAAAGGATACAGTAAACCTGCAGTGGTTCATCGGAATGTGAAACTGGTGACACAGGAAACGCTCAAATTATAGACAGTAGGAAGACTCCATGTTTTTGTACTTAAGTCGGCATTGTGTCTCTTATATTTAGTTCCGATGAAATTTCTGTGTTTCATCGTCAATGGGAAGATGCAAGGGATACAGTAAACCTGCAGAGGTGCATCGGAATGTAAAACTGGTGACACAGGAAACGCTCGAAACATACACAGTAGGAAGACTCAGCCTTCCTGTTCATAAGTCGTTA
Organism: Schistocerca nitens; assembly: GCF_023898315.1. Classification (NCBI taxonomy): domain Eukaryota; kingdom Metazoa; phylum Arthropoda; class Insecta; order Orthoptera; family Acrididae; genus Schistocerca; species Schistocerca nitens. The sequence continues at coordinate 766,260,820 of NC_064619.1, forward strand.
TTGTGTCTCCCTTGTATTTAATTCCGATGCTATTTCTGTGTTTCATCGTCAATGGGAAGGTCCAATGGATACAGTAAACCTGCAGAGGTGCATCGGAATGTAAAATTGGTGACGCAGGAAACGATTAAAACATAGGCAGTAGGAAGACTCAATCTTCCAGTACTTAAGTCGGCATTGTGTCTCTTCTATTTACTTCCGATGGAATTTCTGTGTTTCATCGTCAATGGGAAGATCCAAGGGATACAGTAAACCTGCAGAGGTGCATCGGAATGTAAAACTGGTGACACAGGAAATGCTCAAAACATAGACAGTAGGAAGACTCAGCCTTCCTGTTCTTATGTCGGCATGTGTCCCTTATATTTAATTCCGATGCAATATCTGTGTTTCATCGTCACTGTGAAAGTCCAAAGGATACAGTAAACCTGCAGTGGTTCATCGGAATGTGAAACTGGTGACACAGGAAACGCTCAAATTATAGACAGTAGGAAGACTCCATGTTTTTGTACTTAAGTCGGCATTGTGTCTCTTATATTTAGTTCCGATGAAATTTCTGTGTTTCATCGTCAATGGGAAGATGCAAGGGATACAGTAAACCTGCAGAGGTGCATCGGAATGTAAAACTGATGACACAGGGAACGCTCATAACATAGACAGTAGGAAGACTCAGTCTTCCTGTACCTAAGTCGTAATTGTGCCTCTTATATTTAATTCCGATGCAATTTCTGTGTTTCATCGTCAATGGGAAGGTCCAAGGGATACAGTATGCCTGCAGAGGTGCATCGGAATGTAAAACTGGTGACACAGGAAGCGCTCATAACATAGACCCTAAGAAGACTCAGTTTTCTTGTACTTAAGTCGGCATTTTGTCTTTTATATTTGATTCCGATGCCATTTCTGTGTTTCATCGTCACTGTGAAGGTCCAAGGGATACAGTAAACCTGCAGAGCTGCATCGGAATGTAAAACTGGTGACACAGGAATCGCTCAAAACATAGACAGTAGGAAGACTCAGTCTTCCTGTACTTAAGTCATCATTTTGTCTCTTATATTTAATTCCGATGCAATTTCTGTGTTTCATCGTCAATGGGAAGGTCCAATGGATACAGTAAACCTGCAGAGGTGCATCGGAATGTAAAACTGGTGACACAGGACACGCTCAAATCATACACAGTAGGAAGACTCAGTCTTCCTTTACTTAAGTCGGCAGGGTGTCTCTTATATTTAATTCCGATGCAATTTCTGTGTTTCATCGTCACTGTGAAGGACCAAGGGATACAGTAAACCTGCAGAGGTGCATCGAAATGTAAAACTGATGACACAGGAAACGCTCAAAACATAGACAGTAGGAAGACTCAGTCTTCCTGTACTTAAGTCACCATTGTGTCTCTTATATTTAATTCCGATGCAATTTCTGTGTTTCATCGTCACTGTGAAGGTCCTAGGGATACAATAAACCTTCAGAGGGGCATCGGAATGTAAAACTGGTGACACAGGAAACGCTCAAAACATAGACGGTAAGAACACTCAATCTTCCTGTACTTCAGTCGGCATTGTGTCTCTTATATTTAATTCCGATGCCATTTCTGTGTTTCATCGCCAATGGGAAGGTCCAATGGATACAGTAAATCTGCAGAGGTGCATCGGAATGTAAAACTGGTGATACAGGACACGCTCAAATCATAGACAGTAGGAAGACTCAGTCTTCCTTTACTTAAGTCGGCATGATGTCTCTTATATTTAATTCCGATGCAATTTCTGAGCTTCATCGTCAATGGGAAGGTCGAAGGGAAACAGTATACCTTCAGAGGTGGATCGGAATGTAAAACTGGTCACAAGGGAACGCTCAACACATAGACAGTAGGAAGACTCAGTCTTCCTGTACTTAAGTCGGCATTGTGTCTCTTATATTTATTTCCGATGCAATTTCTGAGCTTCATCGTCAATGGGAAGGTCCTAGGAATACAGTAATCCTGCAGAAGTGCATCGGGATGTAAAACTGGTGACACGGGAAACGCTCAAAACGTAGACCTTAAGAAGACTCAGTTTTCTTGTACTTAAGTCGGCATTGTGTCTCTTATATTTAATTCCGATGCAATATCTGTGTTTCATCGTCACTGTGAAAGTCCAAAGGATACAGTAAACCTGCAGTGGTTCATCGGAATGTGAAACTGGTGACACAGGAAACGCTCAAAACATAGACAGTAGGAAGACACCATGTTTTTGTACTTAAGTCGGCATTGTGTCTCTTATATTTAGTTCCGATGCAATTTCTGTGTTTCATCGTCAATGGGAAGATCCAAGGGATACAGTAAACCTACAGAGGTGCATCGGAATGTAAGACTGGTGACACAGGAAATGCTCAAAACATAGACAGTAGGAAGACTCAGCCTTCCTGTTCTTATGTCGGCATTGTGTCTCTTATATTTAATTCCGATCCTATTTCTGTGTTTCATCGTCAATGGGAAGGTCCAATGGATACAGTAAAACTGCAGGGGTGCATCGGAATGTAAAATTGATGACACAGGAAACGATCAAACGATAGACAGTAGGAATACTCAGTCTTCCTGTACTTAAGTCCGCATTGTGTCTCTTATATTTAATTCCGATGCAATTTCTGTGTTTCATCGTCAATGGGAAGGTCCAATGGATACAGTTAACCTGCAGAGGTGCATCGGAATGTAAAACTGGTGACACAGGACACGCTCAAATCATACACAGTAGGAAGACTCAGTCTTCCTTTACTTATGTCGGCAGGGTGTCTCTTATATTTAATTCCGATGCAATTTCTGTGTTTCATCGTCACAGTGAAGGACCAAGGGATACAGTAAACCTGCAGAGGTGCATCGGAATGTAAAACTGATGACACAGGAAACGCTCAAAACATAGACAGTAGGAAGGCTCAGTCTTCCTGTACTTAAGTCACCATTGTGTCTCTTATATTTAATTCCGATGCAATTTCTGTGTTTCATCGCCAATGGGAAGGTCCAAGGGATACAGTAAACCTGCAGAGGTGCATCGGAATGTAAAACTGATGACACAGGAACGGCTCAAAACATAGACAGTAGGAAGACTCAGTCTTCCTGTAATATGTCTGCAGCATTGTGTCTCTTATATTTAATTCCGATGCAATTTCTGTGTTTCATCGTCAATGGGAAGGTCGAAGGGAAACAGTGTACCTGCAGAGGTACATTGGAATGTAAAACTGGTGACAAGAGAAATGCTCAAAACATAGACAGTAGGAAACCTCAGTCTTCCTGTACTTAAGTCGGCATTGTGTCTCTTATATTTAAATCCGATGCAATTTCTGTGTTTCGTCGTCAATGGGAAGGTCCAAGGGATACAGTATACCTGCAGAGGTGCATCGGAATATAAAACTGGTGACACAGGAAGCGGTCAAATCATAGGCTCTAAGAAGACTCAGTTTTCTTGTACTGAAGTCGGCATTGTGTCTCTTATATTTAATTTGATGCAATATCTGTGTTTCATCGTCACTGTGAAGGTCCAAGTGATACAGTAAACCTGCAGAGGTGCATCAAAATGTAAAACTGATGACACAGGGAACGCTCATAACATAGACAGTAGGAAGACTCAGTTTTCCTGTACCTAAGTCGGCATTGTGTCTCTTATATATAATTCCGATGTAATTTCTGTGTTTCATCGTCAATGGGAAGGTCCAAGGGATACAGTATGCCTGCAGAGGTGCATTGGAATGTAAAACTGGTGACACAGGAAGCGCTCATAACATAGACCCTAAGAAGACTCAGTTTTCTTGTACTTAAGTCGGCATTGTGTCTTTTGTATTTAATTCCGATGCAATTTCTGTGTTTCATCGTCTCTGTGAAGGTCCAAGGGATACAGTTAACCTGCAGAGGTGGATCGGAATGTAAAACTGGTGACACAGGAATCGCTCAAAACATAGACATTAGGAAGACTCAGTCTTCCTGTACTTAAGTCATCATTGTGTCCCTTATATTTAATTCCGATGCCATTTCTGTGTTTCATCGCCAATGGGAAGGTCCAAGGGATACAGTAAACCTGCAGAGGTGCATCGGAATGTAAAACTGGTTATACAGGACACGCTCAAACCATAGACAGTAGGAAGACTCAGTCTTCCTTTACTTAAGTCGGCATGGTGTCTCTTATATTTAATTCCGATGCAATTTCTGAGCTTCATCGTCAATGGGAAGGTCGAAGGGAAACAGTATACCTGCAGAGGTGGATCGGAATGTAAAACTGGTGACAAGGGAACGCTCAAAACATAGACAGTAGGAAGACTCAGTCTTCCTGTACCTAAGTCGGCATTGTGTCTCTTATATTTAATTCCGATGCAATTTCTGTGTTTCGTCGTCAACGGGAAAGTCCAAAGGATACAGTAAACCTGCAAAGGTGCATTGGAATGTAAAACTGGTGACACAGGAAACGCTCAAAACATAGACAGTAGGAAGACTCAGTCTTTCTGTACTTAAGTCGGCATTGTGTCTCTTATATTTAATTCCGATGCAATTTCTGTGTTTCATCGTCAATGGGAAGGTCCAAGGGATACAGTATGCCTGCAGAGGTGCGTCGGAATGTAAAACTGGTGACACAGAAAGCCCTCATAACATAGACCCTAAGAAGACTCAGTTTTCTTGTACTTAAGTCGGCATTGTGACTTTTATATTTAATTCCGATGCAATTTCTGTGTTTCATCGTCACTGTGAAGGTCCAAGGTATACAGTAAACCTGCAGAGGTGCATCGGAATGTAAAACTGGTGATACAGGACACGCTCAAATCATAGACAGTAGGAATACTCAGTCTTCCTGTACTTAAGTCGGAATTGTGTCACTTATATTTAAATCCGATGCAATTACTGTGTTTCGTCGTCAATGGGAAGGTCCAAGGGATACAGTAAACCTGCAGAGGTGCATCGGAATATAAAACTGGTGACACAGGAAGCGGTCAAATCATAGGCTCTAAGAAGACTCAGTTTTCTTTTACTGAAGTCGGCATTGTGTCTCTTATATTTAATTTGATGCAATTTCTGTGTTTCATCGTCACTGTGAAGGTCCAAGGGATACAGTAAACCTGCAGAGGTGCATCAAAATGTAAAACTGATGACACAGGGAACGCTCTAACATAGACAGTAGGAAGACTCAGTCTTCCTGTACCTAAGTCGGCATTGTGTCTCTTATATTTAATTCCGATGCAATTTCTGTGTTTCATCGTCAATGGGAAGGTCCAAGGGATACAGTATACCTGCAGAGGTGGATCGGAATGTAAAACTGGTGACACAGGAATCGCTCAAAACATAGACAGTAGGAAGACTCAGTCTTCCTGTACTTAAGTCATCATTGTGTCTCTTATATTTAATTCCGATGCAATTTCTGTGTTTCATCGTCACTGAGAAGGTTCAAGGGATACAGTAAACGTGCAGAGGTGCATCGGAATGTAAAACTGGTGACACAGGAAACGCTCAAAACATAGACGGTAGGAAGACTCAGTCTTCCTGTACTTCAGTCGGCATTGTGTCTCTAATATTTAATTCCGATGCCATTTCTGTGTTTCATCGCCAATGGGAAGGTCCAAGGGATACAGTAAACCTGCAGAGGTGCATCGGAATGTAAAACTGATGACACAGGAAACGCTCAAAACATAGACAGTAGGAAGACTCAGTCTTCCTGTAATATGTCGGCAGCATTGTGTCTGTTATATTTAATTCCGATGAAATTTCTGTGTTTCATCGTCAATGGGAAGGTCGAAGGGAAACAGTATACCTGCAGAGGTACATTGGAATGTAAAACTGGTGACAAGGGAAATGCTCAAAACATAGACAGTATGAAACCTCAGTCTTCCTGTACTTAAGTCGGCATTGTGTCTCTTATATTTAATTCCGATGCAATTTCTGTGTTTCATCGTCAATGCGAAGATCCAAGGGATACAGTAAACCTGCAGAGGTGCATCGGGATGTAAAACTTGTGACACAGGAAACGCTCAAAACATAGACAGTAGGAAGACTCAGCCTTCCTGTACTTAAGTCGGCATTGTGTCTCTTATATTTAATTCCGATGCTATTTCTGTGTTTCATCGTCAATGGGAAGGTCCAAGGGATACAGTAAACCTGCAAAGGTGCATCGGAATGTAAAATTGGTGACGCAGGAAACGCTCAAAGCATAGGCAGTAGGAAGACTCAATCTTCCAGAACTTATGTCGGCATTGTGTCTCTTCTATTTAATACCGATGCAATTTCTGTGTTTCATCCTCAATGGGAAGATCCAAGGGATACAGTAAACCTGCAGAGGTGCATCGGTATGTAAAACTGGTGACAAGGGAAATGCTCAAAACATAGACAGTAGGAAGACTCAGCCTTCCTGTTCTTAAGTCGGCATTGTGTCTCTTATATTTAAATCCGATGCAATTTCTGTGTTTCGTCGTCAATGGGGAGGTCCAAGGGATACAGTATAGCTGCAGAGGTGCATCGGAATGTAAAACTGGTGACACATTAAGCGGCCAAAACATAGGCCCTAAGAAGACTCAGTTTTCTTGTACTGAAGACGGCATTGTGTCTCTTATATTTAATTCCGATGCAATTTCTGTGTTTCATCGTCACTGAGAAGGTTCAAGGGATACAGTAAACGTGCAGAGGTGCATCGGAATGTAAAACTGGTGACACAGGAAACGCTCAAAACATAGACGGTAGGAAGACTCAGTCTTCCTGTACTTAAGTCACCATTGTGTCTCTTTTATTTAATTCCGATGCAATTTCTGTGTTTCATCGTCACTGTGAAGGTCCTAGGGATACAATAAACCTTCAGAGGGGCATCAGAATGTAATACTGGTGACACAGGAAACGCTCAAAACATAGACAGTAGGAAGACTCAGTCTTCCTGTACTTCAGTCGGCATTGTGTCTCTAATATTTAATTCCGATGCCATTTCTGTGTTTCATCGCCAATGGGAAGGTCCAAGGGATACAGTAAACCTGCAGAGGTGCATCGGAATGTAAAACTGATGACACAGGAAACGCTCAAAACATAGACAGTAGGAAGACTCAGTCTTCCTGTAATATGTCGGCAGCATTGTGTCTGTTATATTTAATTCCGATGAAATTTCTGTGTTTCATCGTCAATGGGAAGGTCGAAGGGAAACAGTATACCTGCAGAGGTACATTGGAATGTAAAACTGGTGACAAGGGAAATGCTCAAAACATAGACAGTATGAAACCTCAGTCTTCCTGTACTTAAGTCGGCATTGTGTCTCTTATATTTAATTCCGATGCAATTTCTGTGTTTCATCGTCAATGCGAAGATCCAAGGGATACAGTAAACCTGCAGAGGTGCATCGGGATGTAAAACTTGTGACACAGGAAACGCTCAAAACATAGACAGTAGGAAGACTCAGCCTTCCTGTACTTAAGTCGGCATTGTGTCTCTTATATTTAATTCCGATGCTATTTCTGTGTTTCATCGTCAATGGGAAGGTCCAAGGGATACAGTAAACCTGCAAAGGTGCATCGGAATGTAAAATTGGTGACGCAGGAAACGCTCAAAGCATAGGCAGTAGGAAGACTCAATCTTCCAGAACTTATGTCGGCATTGTGTCTCTTCTATTTAATACCGATGCAATTTCTGTGTTTCATCCTCAATGGGAAGATCCAAGGGATACAGTAAACCTGCAGAGGTGCATCGGTATGTAAAACTGGTGACAAGGGAAATGCTCAAAACATAGACAGTAGGAAGACTCAGCCTTCCTGTTCTTAAGTCGGCATTGTGTCTCTTATATTTAAATCCGATGCAATTTCTGTGTTTCGTCGTCAATGGGGAGGTCCAAGGGATACAGTATAGCTGCAGAGGTGCATCGGAATGTAAAACTGGTGACACATTAAGCGGCCAAAACATAGGCCCTAAGAAGACTCAGTTTTCTTGTACTGAAGACGGCATTGTGTCTCTTATATTTAATTTGATGCAATTTCTGTGTTTCATCGTCTCTGTGAAGGTCCAAGGGATACAGTAAACCTGCAGAGGTGCATCAAAATGTAAAACTGATGACACAGGGAACGCTCAAAACATAGACAGTAGGAAGACTCAGCCTTCCTGTACCTAAGTCGGCATTGTGTCTCTTATATTTAATTCCGATGCAATTTCTGTGTTTCGTCGTCAACGGGAAAGTCCAAGGGTTACAGTAAACCTGCAGAGGTGCATTGGAATGTAAAACTGGTGACACAGGAAACGCTCAAAACATAGACAGTAGGAAGACTCAGTCTTTCTGTACTTATGTCGGCATTGTGTCTCTTATATTTAATTCCGATGCAATTTCTGTGTTTCATCGACAATGGGAAGGTCCAAGGGATACAGTATGCCTGCAGAGGTGCGTCGGAATGTAAAACTGGTGATACCGGAAGCCCTCATAACATAGACCCTAAGAAGACTCAGTCTTCCTGTACTTAAGTCGGCATTGTGTCTTTTATATTTAATTCCGATGCAATTTCTGTGTTTCATCGACACTGTGAAGGTCCATGGTATACAGTAAATCTGCAGAGGTGCATCGGAATGTAAAACTGATGATACAGGACACGCTCAAATCATAGACAGTAGGAAGACTCAGTCTTCCTTTACTTAAGTCGGCATGGTGTCTCTTATATTTAATTCCGATGCAATTTCTGAGCTTCATCGTCAATGGGAAGGTCAAAGGGAAACAGCATACCTGCAGAGGTGCATCGGAATGTAAAACTGGTGACAAGGGAAACGCTCAAAACATAGACAGTAGGAAGACTCAGCCTTCCTGTACTTAAGTCGGCATTGTGTCTCTTATATTTATTTCCGATGCAATTTCTGAGCTTCATCGTCAATGGGAAGGTCCTAGGAACACTGTAATCCTGCAGAGTTGCATCGGAATGTAAAACTGGTGACACGGGAAACGCTCAAAACATAGACCTTAAGAAGTCTCAGTTTTCTTGTACTTAAGTCGCGCATTGTGTCCCTTATATTTAATTCCGATGCAATATCTGTGTTTCATCGTCACTGTGAAAGTCCAAAGGATACAGTAAACCTGCAGTGGTTCATCGGAATGTGAAACTGGTGACACAGGAAACGCTCAAATTATAGACAGTAGGAAGACTCCATGTTTTTGTACTTAAGTCGGCATTGTGTCTCTTATATTTAGTTCCGATGAAATTTCTGTGTTTCATCGTCAATGGGAAGATGCAAGGGATACAGTAAACCTGCAGAGGTGCATCGGAATGTAAAACTGGTGACACAGGAAACGCTCGAAACATACACAGTAGGAAGACTCAGCCTTCCTGTTCATAAGTCGTTATTGTGTCTCCCTTGTATTTAATTCCGATGCTATTTCTGTGTTTCATCGTCAATGGGAAGGTCCAATGGATACAGTAAACCTGCAGAGGTGCATCGGAATGTAAAATTGGTGACGCAGGAAACGATTAAAACATAGGCAGTAGGAAGACTCAATCTTCCAGTACTTAAGTCGGCATTGTGTCTCTTCTATTTACTTCCGATGGAATTTCTGTGTTTCATCGTCAATGGGAAGATCCAAGGGATACAGTAAACCTGCAGAGGTGCATCGGAATGTAAAACTGGTGACACAGGAAATGCTCAAAACATAGACAGTAGGAAGACTCAGCCTTCCTGTTCTTATGTCGGCATTGTGTCCCTTATATTTAATTCCGATGCAATATCTGTGTTTCATCGTCACTGTGAAAGTCCAAAGGATACAGTAAACCTGCAGTGGTTCATCGGAATGTGAAACTGGTGACACAGGAAACGCTCAAATTATAGACAGTAGGAAGACTCCATGTTTTTGTACTTAAGTCGGCATTGTGTCTCTTATATTTAGTTCCGATGAAATTTCTGTGTTTCATCGTCAATGGGAAGATGCAAGGGATACAGTAAACCTGCAGAGGTGCATCGGAATGTAAAACTGATGACACAGGGAACGCTCATAACATAGACAGTAGGAAGACTCAGTCTTCCTGTACCTAAGTCGTAATTGTGCCTCTTATATTTAATTCCGATGCAATTTCTGTGTTTCATCGTCAATGGGAAGGTCCAAGGGATACAGTATGCTTGCAGAGGTGCATCGGAATGTAAAACTGGTGACACAGGAAGCGCTCATAACATAGACCCTAAGAAGACTCAGTTTTCTTGTACTTAAGTCGGCATTGTGTCTTTTATATTTGATTCCGATGCCATTTCTGTGTTTCATCGTCACTGTGAAGGTCCAAGGGATACAGTAAACCTGCAGAGCTGCATCGGAATGTAAAACTGGTGACACAGGAATCGCTCAAAACATAGACAGTAGGAAGACTCAGTCTTCCTGTACTTAAGTCATCATTTTGTCTCTTATATTTAATTCCGATGCAATTTCTGTGTTTCATCGTCAATGGGAAGGTCCAATGGATACAGTAAACCTGCAGAGGTGCATCGGAATGTAAAACTGGTGACACAGGACACGCTCAAATCATACACAGTAGGAAGACTCAGTCTTCCTTTACTTAAGTCGGCAGGGTGTCTCTTATATTTAATTCCGATGCAATTTCTGTGTTTCATCGTCACTGTGAAGGACCAAGGGATACAGTAAACCTGCAGAGGTGCATCGGAATGTAAAACTGATGACACAGGAAACGCTCAAAACATAGACAGTAGGAAGACTCAGTCTTCCTGTACTTAAGTCACCATTGTGTCTCTTATATTTAATTCCGATGCAATTTCTGTGTTTCATCGTCACTGTGAAGGTCCTAGGGATACAATAAACCTTCAGAGGGGCATCGGAATGTAAAACTGGTGACACAGGAAACGCTCAAAACATAGACGGTAAGAACACTCAATCTTCCTGTACTTCAGTCGGCATTGTGTCTCTTATATTTAATTCCGATGCCATTTCTGTGTTTCATCGCCAATGGGAAGGTCCAATGGATACAGTAAATCTGCAGAGGTGCATCGGAATGTAAAACTGGTGATACAGGACACGCTCAAATCATAGACAGTAGGAAGACTCAGTCTTCCTTTACTTAAGTCGGCATGATGTCTCTTATATTTAATTCCGATGCAATTTCTGAGCTTCATCGTCAATGGGAAGGTCGAAGGGAAACAGTATACCTTCAGAGGTGGATCGGAATGTAAAACTGGTCACAAGGGAACGCTCAACACATAGACAGTAGGAAGACTCTGTCTTCCTGTACTTAAGTCGGCATTGTGTCTCTTATATTTATTTCCGATGCAATTTCTGAGCTTCATCGTCAATGGGAAGGTCCTAGGAACACAGTAATCCTGCAGAAGTGCATCGGGATGTAAAACTGGTGACACGGGAAACGCTCAAAACGTAGACCTTAAGAAGACTCAGTTTTCTTGTACTTAAGTCGGCATTGTGTCTCTTATATTTAATTCCGATGCAATATCTGTGTTTCATCGTCACTGTGAAAGTCCAAAGGATACAGTTAACCTGCAGTGGTTCATCGGAATGTGAAACTGGTGACACAGGAAACGCTCAAAACATAGACAGTAGGAAGACACCATGTTTTTGTACTTAAGTCGGCATTGTGTCTCTTATATTTAGTTCCGATGCAATTTCTGTGTTTCATCGTCAATGGGAAGATCCAAGGGATACAGTAAACCTACAGAGGTGCATCGGAATGTAAGACTGGTGACACAGGAAATGCTCAAAACATAGACAGTAGGAAGACTCAGCCTTCCTGTTCTTATGTCGGCATTGTGTCTCTTATATTTAATTCCGATCCTATTTCTGTGTTTCATCGTCAATGGGAAGGTCCAATGGATACAGTAAAACTGCAGGGGTGCATCGGAATGTAAAATTGATGACACAGGAAACGATCAAACGATAGACAGTAGGAATACTCAGTCTTCCTGTACTTAAGTCCGCATTGTGTCTCTTATATTTAATTCCGATGCCATTTCTGTGTTTCATCGTCAATGGGAAGGTCGAAGTGAAACAGTATACCTGCAGAGGTACATTGGAATGTAAAACTGGTGACATGAGAAATGCTCAAAACATAGACAGTAGGAAACCTCAGTCTTCCTGTACTTAAGTCGGCATTGTGTCTCTTATATTTAATTCCGATGCAATTTCTGTGTTTCATCGTCAATGCGAAGATCCAAGGGATACAGTAAACCTGCAGAGCTGCATCGGAATGTAAAACTGGTGACACAGGAAACGCTCAAATCATAGACAGTAGGAAGACTCAGCCTTCCTGTACTTAAGTCGGCATTGTGTCTCTTATATTTAATTCCGATGCCATTTCTGTGTTTCATCGTCAATGGGAAGGTCCAAGGGATACAGTAAACCTGCAAAGGTGCATCGGAATGTAAAATTGGTGACGCAGGAAACGCTTAAAGCATAGGCAGTAGGAAGACTCAATCTTCCAGTACTTATGTCGGCATTGTGTCTCTTCTATTTAATACCGATGCAATTTCTGTGTTTCATCCTCAATGGGAAGATCCAAGGGATACAGTAAACCTGCAGATGTGCATCGGTATGTAAAACTGGTGACAAGGGAAATGCTCAAAACATAGACAGTAGGAAGACTCAGCCTTCCTGTTCTTATGTCGGCATTGTGTCTCTTATATTTAATTCCGATGCTATTTCTGTGTTTCATCGTCAATGGGAAGGTCCAATGGATACAGTCAAACTGCAGAGGTGCATCGGAATGTAAAACTGGTTACACAGGAAACGATCAAAACATAGACAGTAGGAATACTCAGTCTTCCTGTACTTAAGTCGGAATTGTGTTACTTATATTTAAATCCGATGCAATTACTGTGTTTCGTCGTCAATGGGAAGGTCCAAGGGATACAGTAAACCTGCAGAGGTGCATCGGAATATAAAACTGGTGACACAGGAAGCGGTCAAATCATAGGCTCTAAGAAGACTCAGTTTTCTTGTACTGAAGTCGGCATTGTGTCTCATATATTTAATTTGATGCAATTTCTGTGTTTCATCGTCACTGTGAATGTCCAAGGGATACAGTAAACCTGCAGAGTTGCATCAAAATGTAAAACTGATGACACAGGGAACGCTCATAACATAGACAGTAGGAAGACTCAGTCTTCCTGTACCTAAGTCGGCATTGTGCCTCTTATATTTAATTCCGATGCAATTTCTGTGTTTCATCGCCAATGGGAAGGTCCAAGGGATACGGTATGCCTGCAGAGGTGCATCGGAATGTAAAACTGGTGACACAGGAAGCGCTCATAACATAGACCCTAAGAAGACTCAGTTTTCTTGTACTTAAGTCGGCATTGTGTCTTTTATATTTAATTCCGATGCAATTTCTGTGTTTCATCGTCACTGTGAAGGTCCAAGGGATACAGTAAACCTACAGAGGTGCATCGGAATGTAAGACTGGTGACACAGGAAATGCTCAAAAGCATAGACAGTAGGAAGACTCAGTCTTCCTGTACTTAAGTCATCATTGTGTCTCTTATATTTAATTCCGATGCAATTTCTGTGTTTCATCGTCACTGAGAAGGTTCAAGGGATACAGTAAACGTGCAGAGGTGCATCGGAATGTAAAACTGGTGACACAGGAAACGCTCAAAACATAGACGGTAGGAAGACTCAGTCTTCCTGTACTTCAGTCGGCATTGTGTCTCTTATATTTAATTCCGATGCCATTTCTGTGTTTCATCGCCAATGGGAAGGTCCAATGGATACAGTAAACCTGCAGAGGTGCATCGGAATGTAAAACTGGTGATACAGGACCCGCTCAAATCATAGACAGTAGGAAGACTCAGTCTTCCTTTACTTAAGTCGGCATGGTGTCTCTTATATTTAATTCCGATGCAATTTCTGAGCTTCATCGTCAATGGGAAGGTCGAAGGGAAACAGTATATATGCAGAGGTGGATTGGAATGTAAAACTGGTGACAAGGGAACGCTCAACACATAGACAGTAGGAAGACTCAGTCTTCCTGTACTTATGTCGGCATTGTGTCTCTTATATTTATTTCCGATGCAATTTCTGAGCTTCATCGTCAATGGGAAGGTCCTAGGAACACAGTAAACCTGCAGAAGTGCATCGGGATGTAAAACTGGTGACAGGGGAAACGCTCAAAACGTAGACCTTAAGAAGACTCAGTTTTCTTGTACTTAAGTCGGCATTGTGTCTTTTATATTTAATTCCGATGCAATTTCTGTGTTTCATCGTCACTGTGAAGGTCCAAGGGATACAGTAAACCTACAGAGGTGCATCGGAATGTAAGACTGGTGACACAGGAAATGCTCAAAACATAGACAGTAGGAAGACTCAGCCTTCCTGTTCTTATGTCGGCATTGTGTCTCTTATATTTAATTCAGATCCTATTTCTGTGTTTCGTCGTCAATGGGAAGGTCCAATGGATACAGTAAATCTGCAGGGGTGCATCGGAATGTAAAATTGATGACACAGGAAACGATCAAACGATAGACAGTAGGAATACTCAGTCTTCCTGTACTTAAGTCCGCATTGTGTCTCTTATATTTAATTCCGATGCAATTTCTGTGTTTCATCGTCAATGGGAAGGTCCAATGGATACAGTAAACCTGCAGAGACGCATCGGAATGTAAAACTGGTGACACAGGACACGCTCAAATCATACACAGTAGGAAGACTCAGTCTTCCTTTACTTAAGTCGGCAGGGTGTCTCTTATATTTAATTCCGATGCAATTTCTGAGTTTCATCGTCACTGTGAAGGACCAAGGGATACAGTAAACCTGCAGAGGTGCATCGGAATGTAAAACTGATGACACAGGTAACGCTCAAAACATAGACAGTAGGAAGACTCAGTCTTCCTGTACTTATGTCACCATTGTGTCTCTTATATTTAATTCCGATGCAATTTCTGTGTTTCATCGTCACTGTGGAGGTCCTAGGGATACAATAAACCTTCAGAGGGGCATCGGAATGTAAAACTGGTGACACAGGAAACGCTCAAAACATAGACAGTAGGAAGACTCAGTCTTCCTGTAATATGTCGGCAGCATTGAGTCTCTTATATTTAATTCCGATGCAATTTCTGTGTTTCATCGTCAATGGGAAGGTCGAAGGGAAACAGTATACCTGCAGAGGTACATTGGAATGTAAAACTGGTGACAAGGGAAATGCTCAAAACATAGACAGTAGGAAACCTCAGTCTTCCTGTACTTAAGTCGGCATTGTGTCTCATATATTTAATTCCGATGCAATTTCTGTGTTTAATCGTCAATGCGAAGATCCAAGGGATACAGTAAACCTGCAGAGGTGCATCGGAATGTAAAACTGGTGACAAAGGAAACGCTCAAAACATAGACAGTAGGAAGACTCAGCCTTCCTGTACTTAAGTCGGCATTGTGTCTCTTATATTTAATTCCGATGCTATTTCTGTGTTTCATCGTCAATGGGAAGGTCCAAGGGATACAGTATGCCTGCAGAGGTGCATCGGAATGTAAAACTGGTGACACAGGAAGCGCTCATAACATAGACCCTAAGAAGACTCAGTTTTCTTGTACTTAAGTCGGCATTGTGTCTTTTATATTTAATTCCGATGCAATTTCTGTGCTTCATCGTCACTGTGAAGGTCCAAGGGATACAGTAAACCTGCAGAGGTGGGTCGGAATGTAAAACTGGTGACACAGGAATCGCTCAAAACATAGACAGTAGGAAGACTCAGTCTTCCTGTACTTAAGTCATCATTGTGTCTCTTATATTTAATTCCGATGCAATTTCTGTGTTTCATCGTCACTGAGAAAGTTCAAGGGATACAGTAAACGTGCAGAGGTGCATCGGAATGTAAAACTGGTGACACAGGAAACGCTCAAAACATAGACGGTAGGAAGACTCAGTCTTCCTGTACTTCAGTCGGCATTGTGTCTCTTATTTTTAATTCCGATGCCATTTCTGTGTTTCATCGCCAATGGGAAGGTCCAATGGATACAGTAAACCTGCAGAGGTGCATCGGAATGTAAAACTGGTGATACAGGACACGCTCAAATCATAGACAGTAGGAAGACTCAGTCTTCCTTTACTTAAGTCGGCATGGTGTCTCTTACATCTAATTCCGATGCAATTTCTGTGTTTCATCTTCAATGCGAAGGTCGAATGGATACAGTAAACCTGCAGAGGTGCATCGCAATGTAAAACTGGTGACAAGGGAAACGCTCAAAACGTAGACAGTAGGAAGACTCAATGTTCCTGTACTTAAGTCGGCATTGTGTCGCTTCTACGTAATTCCGATGCAATTTCTGTGTTTCATTGTCAATGCGAAGATCCAAGGGATACAGTAAACCTGCAGAGGTGCATCGGAATGTAAAACTGGTGACACAGGAAACGCTCAAATCATTGACAGTAGGAAGACTCAGCCTTCCTGTTCTTAAGTCGGCATTGTGTCTCTTATATTTAATTACGATGCTATTTCTGTGTTTCAGCGTTAATGGTAAGGTCCAATGGATACAGTAAACCTGCAGAGGTGCATCGGAATGTATAACTGGTGACACAGGAAGCGGTCAAAGCATAGACCCTAAGAAGACTCAGTTTTCTTGTACTGAAGTCGGCATTGTGTGTCTTATATTTAATTTGATGCAATTTCTGAGTTTCACCGTCACTGGGAAGGTCCAAGGGATACAGTAATCCTGCAGAGGTGCATCAAAATGTAAAACTGATGACACAGGAAACGCTAAAAACATAGACAGTCGGAAGATTTAGTCTCCCTGTACCTAAGTCGGCACTGTGTCTCGTATATTTATTCCGATGCAATTTCTGTGTTTCATCGTCAATAGGAAAGTCCAATGGATACAGTAAACCTGCAGAGGTGCATCGGAATGTAGTACTGGTGACACAGGGAAGGCTCAAAACGTAGACAGTAGGAAGACTCAGTCTTCCTTTACCTAAGTCGGCATGGTGTCTCTTATATTTAATTCCGATGTCATTTCTGTGTTTCATCGTCAATGGAAGGTCCAAGGAATACAGTAAACCTACAGAGGTGTATCGGAATGTCAAACTGGTGACGCAGGAATCGCTCAAAACATAGACAGTAGGAAGACTCAATGTTCCTGTACTTAATTCGGCATTGTGTCTCTTATATTAAATTCCGATGCAATTTCTGTGATTCATCGTCAATGCGAAGATCCAAGGGATACAGTAAACCTGCAGAGATGCATCAGAATGTAAAACTGGTGACACAGGAAACGCACAAAACATAGACAGTAGGGAGACTCATTCTTCCTGTTCTTAAGTCGGCATTGTGTCTCTTATATTTAATTCCGATGCTATTTCTGTGTTTCATCGTCAATTGGAAGGTCCAGTGGATACAGTTAACCTACAGAGGTGCGTCGGTATGTAAAATTGGTGACGCAGGAAACGCTCAAAACATAGACAGTAGGAAGACTCAATCATGCTGTACTTAAGTCGGCATTGTGTCTCTTATTCTTAATTCCGATGCAATTTCTCTGTTTCATCGTCAATGGGAAGATCCAAGGGATACCGTAAACCTGCAGAGGTGCATCAGAATGTAAAACTGGTGACACAGGTAATGCTCAAAACATAGACAGTAGGAAGACTCAGCCTTCCTGTTCTTAAGTCGGCATTGTGTCTCTTATATTTAATTCCGATGCTATTTCTGTGTTTCATCGTCAATGGGAAGGTCCAATGGATACAGTAAACCTGCAGAGGTTTTTCGGAATGTAAAACTGGTGACGCAGGAATCGCTCAAAACGTAGACAGTAGGAAGACTCAATGTTCCTGTACTTAAGTCGGCATTGTGTCTCTTATATTTAATTCCGATGCAATTTCTGTGTTTCATCGTCAATGGGGAGGTCCAATGGATACAGTAACCCTACAGAGGTGCATCGAAATGTAAAACTGGTGACACAGGAAGCGCTCATAACATAGACCCTATGAAGACTCAGTTTCCTTGTACTTAAATCGGCATTGTGTCTTTTATATTTAATTCCGATGCAATTTCTCTGTTTCATCGTCAATGGGAAGGTCCAATGGATACAGTAAACTTGCAGAGGTGCTTTGGAATGTAAAACTGGTGACGCAGGAATCGCTCAAAACATAAACAGTAGGAAGACTCAATGTTCCTGTACTTAAGTCGGCATTGTGTCTCTTCTATGTAATTCCGATGCAATTTCTGTGTTTCATCGTCAATGCGAAGATGCAAGGGATACAGTAAACGCTCAGAGGTGCATCGGAATGTAAAACTGGTGACACAGGAAACCCTCAAAACATTGACATTACGAAGACTCAGCCTTCCTGTTCTTAAGTCGGCATTGTGTCTCTTATATTTAATTACGATGCTATTTCTGTGTTTCAGCGTCAATGGTAAGGTCCAATGGATACAGTAAACCTGCAGAGGTGCATCGGAATATAGTACTGGTGACACAGGGAAGGCTCAAAACGTAGACAGTAGGAAGACTCAGTCTTCCTGTACCTAAATCGGCATTGTGTCTCTTATATTTAATTCCGATGCAATTTCTGCGTTTCATCGTCAATGGAAGGTCAAATGGATACAGTAAACCTGCAGAGGTGCATTGGAATGTAAAACTGGTGACAAAGGAAACGCTCAAATCATACACCGAAAGATGACTCAGTTTTCTTGTACTTAAGTCGGCGTTGTGTCGCTTATATTTAATTCCGATGCAATTTCTGTGTTTCAGCGTCAATGGGAAGGTCCAATTGATACAGTAAACCAGCAGAGGTGCATCGGAATGTAATATTGGTGACACAGGAAAGGCTCAAAACATAGATAGTAGGAAGACTCAGTCTTCCTGTACTTAAGTCGGCATTGTGTCTCTTATACTTAATTCCGATGCTGTTTCTGTGTTTCATCGTCTATGGGAAGGTCCAAGGGATACAGTAAACCTGCAGAGGTGCATCGGAATGTAAAACTGGTGACACAGGAAACGCTCAAAACATAGACAATAGAAAGACACACTCTTCCTGTACTTAAGTCGACATTGTGTCTCTTCTATTTAATTCCGATGCAATTTCTGTGTTTCATCGTCATTGGGAATGTCGAAGGGAAACAGTATACCTGCAGAGGTGCATCGGAATGTAAAACTTGTGACACAGGAGACGCTCAAAGCATAGACAGTAGGAAGACTCAGTCTACCTGTACTTAAGTCGGCTTTGTGTTTCTTATATTTAATTCCGATGCAATTTCTGTGTTTCATCGTCACTGGGAAGGTCCAAGGGATACAGTAAACCTACAGAGGTGCATCGGAATGTAAAACTGGTGACGCAGGAATCTCTCAAAACATAGACAGTAGGAAGACTCAATGTTCCTGTACTTAATTCGGCATTGTGTCTCTTATATTAAATTCCGATGCAATTTCTGTGATTCATCGTCAATGCGCAGATCAAAGGGATACAGTAAACCCGCAGAGATGCATCAGAATGTAAAACTGGTGACAAAGGAAACGCTCAAATCATACACCGAAAGATGACTCAGTTTTCTTGTACTTAAGTCGGCGTTCTGTAGCTTATATTTAATTCCGATGCAATTTCTGTGTTTCATCGTCAATAGGAAGGTCCAATTGATACAGTAAACCAGCAGAGGTGCATCGGAATATAATACTGGTGACACAGGAAAGGCTCAAAACATAGACAGTAGGAAGACTCAGTCTTCCTGTACTTAAGTCGGCATTGTGTCTCTTATACTTAATTCTGATGCTGTTTCTGTGTTTCATCGTCTATGGGAAGGTCCAAGGGATACAGTAAACCTGCAGAGGTGCATCGGAATGTAAAACTGGTGCCACAGGAAACGCTCAAAACATAGACAATAGAAAGACACACTCTTCCTGTACTTAACTCGACATTGTGTATATTATATTTAATTCCGATGCAATTTCTGTGTTTCGTCGTCAACGCGAAAGTCCAAGGGATACAGTAAACCTGCAGAGGTGCAATTGAATGTAAAACTGGTGACACAGGAAACGCTCATTACATAGACCTTAAGAAGTCTCAGTTTTCTTGAACTTAAGTCGGCATTGTGTCTTTTATATTTAATTCCGATGCAATTTCTGTGTTTCATCGTCACTGGGAAGGTCCAAGAGATACAGTAAACCTGCAGAGGTGCATCGGAATGTAAAACTGATGACACAGGAAACGCTCAAAACATAGACAGTAGGAAGACTCAGTCTTCCTGTACTTAAGTCACCATTATGTCTCTTAAAATTAATTCCGATGCAATTTCTGTGGATCATCGTCACTGTGAAGGTACAAGGGATACAGTAAACCTTCAGAGGTGCAACAGAATGTAAAACTGGTGACACAGGAAACGCTCAAAACATAGACAGTAGGAAGACTCAGTGTTCCTGTACTTCAGTCGGCATTGTGTCACTTCTATTTAATTCCGATGCAATTTCTGTGTTTCATCGTCAATGGGAATGTCGAAGGGAAACAGTATACCTGCAGAGGTGCATCGGAATGTAAAACAGGTGACACAGGAGACGCTCAAAGCATAGACAGTAGGAAGACTCAGTCTTCCTGTACTTAAGACGGCATTGTGTCTCTTATTTTTAATTCCGATGCAATTTCTCTATTTCATCGTCAATGGGAAGATCCAAGGGATACAGTAAACCTGCAGAGGTGCATCGGAATGTAAAACTGGTGACACAGGAAATGCTCAAAACATAGACAGTAGGAAGACTCAGCCTTCCTGTTCGTAAGTCGGCATTGTGTCTCTTATATTTAATTCCGATGCTATTTCTGTGTTTCATCGTCAATGGGAAGGTCCAATGGATACAGTAAACCTGCAGAGGTGCTTCGGAATGTAAAACTGGTGACGCAGGAATTGCTCATAACATAGACAGTAGGAAGACTCAATGTTCCTGTGCTTAATGCGGCATTGCGTCTCTTATATTACATTCCGATGCAATTCTGCGTTTCATCGTCAATGCGAAGATCCAAGGGATACAGTAAACCAGCAGAGATGCATCGGAATGTAAAACTGGTGACACAGGAAACGCTCAAAACATAGACAGTAGGAAGACTCAGCCCTCCTGTTCTTAAGTCGGCATAGTGTTTCTTATATTTAATTCCGATGCTATTTCTGTGTTTAATCGTCAATTGGAAGGTCCAGTGGATACAGTAAACATGCAGAGGTGCATTGGAATGTAAAACTGGTGACACAGGAAGCGGTCAAAACATAGACCCTAAGAAGACTCAGTTTTCTTGTACTGAAGTCGGCATTGTGTCTCTTATATTTAATTTGATGCAATTTCTGTGTTTCATCGTCACTGTGAAGGTCCAAGGGATACAGTAATCTGCAGAGGTGCATCAAAATGTAAAACTGATGACACAGGAAACGCTCAAAACATAGACAGTAGGAATACTCAGTCCTCCTGTACCTAAGTCGGCATTGTTTCTCTGATATTTAATTCCGATGCAATTTCTGTGTTTCGTCGTCACTTTGAAAGTCCAATAGATACAGTAAACCTGCAGAGGTGCATCGGAATGTAAAACTAGTGACACAAGTAACGCTCAGAACATAGACAATAGAAAGACACACTCTTCCTGTACTTAAGTCGGTATTTTGTCCCTTACATCTAAATCCGATGAAATTTCTGTGTTTCATCGTCAATGGGAAGGTCGAATGGATACAGTAAACTTGCAGAGGTGCATCGCAATGTAAAACTGATGACACAGGAAACGCTCAAAGCATAGACAGTAGGAAGACTCAGCCTTGCTGTACTTATGTCGGCAGCATTGTGTCTCTTATATTTAATTCCGATGCAATTTCTGTGTTTCATCGTCAATGGGAAGGTCGAATGGAAACAGTATACCTGCAGAGGTGCAACGGAATGTAAAACTGGTGACAAGGGAAACGCTGAAAACGTAGAGAGTACGAAGACTTAGTGTTTCTGTACTTAAGTCGGCATTGTGTCTCTTATATTTAATTCCGATGCAATTTCTGTGTTTCATCGTCAATGGGGAGGTCCAAGGGATACAGTAACCCTACAGAGGTGCATCGGAATGTAAAACTGGTGACACAGGAAGCGCTCATAACATAGACCCTAAGAAGACTCAGTTTTCTTGTACTTAAATCGGCATTGTGTCTTTTATATTTAATTTCGATGCAATTTCTCTGTTTCATCGTCAATGGGGAGGTCCAATGGATACAGTAAACCTCCAGAGGTGCATCGGAATTTAAAACTGGTGACACTGAAAACGCTCAAAACATAGACGTAAGAAGACTCAGTTTTCTAGTACTTATGTCGGCGTTGTGTCTCTAATATTTATTTCGGATGTAATTCCGGTGTTTCATCGTCAATGGGATGGTCCAATGGATACAGTAACCCTACAGAGGTGCATCGGAATGTAAAACTGGTGACACAGGAAGCGCTCATAACATAGACCCTATGAAGACTCAGTTTCCTTGTACTTAAATCGGCATTGTGTCTTTTATATTTAATTCCGATGCAATTTCTCTGTTTCATCGTCAATGGGAAGGTCCAATGGATACAGTAAACTTGCAGAGGTGCTTTGGAATGTAAAACTGGTGACGCAGGAATCGCTCAAAACATAAACAGTAGGAAGACTCAATGTTCCTGTACTTAAGTCGGCATTGTGTCTCTTCTATGTAATTCCGATGCAATTTCTGTGTTTCATCGTCAATGCGAAGATGCAAGGGATACAGTAAACGCTCAGAGGTGCATCGGAGTGTAAAACTGGTGACACAGGAAACCCTCAAAACATTGACATTACGAAGACTCAGCCTTCCTGTTCTTAAGTCGGCATTGTGTCTCTTATATTTAATTACGATGCTATTTCTGTGTTTCAGCGTCAATGGTAAGGTCCAATGGATACAGTAAACCTGCAGAGGTGCTTCGGAATGTAAAACTGGTGACACAGGAAGCGGTCAAAGCATAGACCCTAAGAAGACTCAGTTTTCTTGTACTGAAGACGGCATTGTGTCTCTTATAATTAATTTGATGAAATTTCTGTGTTTCACCGTCACTGTGAAGGTCCAAGGGATACAGTAAACCTGCAGAGGTGCATCAAAATGTAAAACTGATGACACAGGAAACGCTAAAAACACAGACAGTCGGAAGTCTTAGTCTCCCTGTACCTAAGTCGGCATTGTGTCTCTTATATTTAATTCCGATGCAATTTCTGTGTTTCATCGTCACTGTGAAGATCCAAGGGAGACAGTGAACCTGCAGACGTGCATCAAAATGTAAAACAGATGACAGGAAATGCTCAAAACTTAGACAGTAGGAAGACTCAGTCTTCCTGTACCTAAATCGGCATTGTGTCTCTTATATTTAATTCCGATGCAATTTCTGCGTTTCATCGTCAATGGGAAGGTCAAATGGATACAGTAAACCTGCAGAAGTGCATTGGAATGTAAAACTGGTGACAAAGGAAACGCTCAAATCATACACCGAAAGATGACTCAGTTTTCTTGTACTTAAGTCGGCGTTGTGTCGCTTATATTTAATTCCGATGCAATTTCTGTGTTTCAGCGTCAATGGGAAGGTCCAATTGATACAGTAAACCAGCAGAGGTGCATCGGAATGTAATACTGGTGACACAGGAAAGGCTCAGAACATAGATAGTAGGAAGACTCAGTCTTCCTGTACTTAAGTCGGCATTGTGTCTCTTATACTTAATTCTGATGCTGTTTCTGTGTTTCATCGTCTATGGGAAGGTCCAAGGGATATAGTAAACCTGCAGAGGTGCATCGGAATGTAAAACTGGTGCCACAGGAAACGTTAAAAACATAGACAATAGAAAGACACACTCTTCCTGTACTTAACTCGACATTGTGTCTATTATATTTAATTCCGATGCAATTTCTGTGTTTCGTCGTCAACGCGAAAGTCCAAGGGATACAGTAAACCTGCAGAGGTGCAATTGAATGTAAAACTGGTGACACAGGAAACGCTCATTACATAGACCCTAAGAAGTCTCAGTTTTCTTGAACTTAAGTCGGCATTGTGTCTTTTATATTTAATTCCGATGCTATTTCTGTGTTTCAGCGTCAATGGGAAGGTCCAATGGATACAGTAAACCTGCAGAGGTGCTTCGGAATGTAAAACTGGTGACGCAGGAATCGCTCATAACATAGACAGTAGGAAGACTCAATGTTCCTGTACTTAATGTGGCATTGTGTCTCTTATATTAAATTCCGATGCAATTCTGCGTTTCATCGTCAATGCGAAGATCCAAGGGATACAGTAAACCTGCAGAGATGCATCGGAATGTAAAACTGGTGACACAGGAAACGCTCAAAACATAGACAGTAGGAAGACTCAGCCTTCCTGTTCTTAAGTCGGCATAGTGTTTCTTATATTTAATTACGATGCTATTTCTGTGTTTAATCGTCAATTGGAAGGTCCAGTGGATATAGTAAACCTGCAGAGGTGCATCGGAATGTAAAACTGGTGACACAGGAAGCGGTCAAAACATAGACCCTAAGAAGACTCAGTTTTCTTGTACTGAAGTCGGCATTGTGTCTCTTATATTTAATTTGATGCAATTTCTGTGTTTCATCGTCACTGTGAAGGTCCAAGGGATACAGTAATCTGCAGAGGTGCATCAAAATGTAAAACTGATGACACAGGAAACGCTCAAAACATAGACAGTAGGAATACTCAGTCCTCCTGTACCTAAGTCGGCATTGTTTCTCTGATATTTAATTCCGATGCAATTTCTATGTTTCGTCGTCACTTTGAAAGTCCAATAGATACAGTAAACCTGCTGAGGTGAATCGGAATGTAAAACTGGTGACACAAGAAACGCTCAGAACATAGACAATAGAAAGACACACTCTTCCTGTACCTAAGTCGGTATTTTGTCCCTTACATCTAATTCCGATGCAATTTCTGTGTTTCATCGTCAATGGGAAGGCGAATGGATACAGTAAACTTGCAGAGGTGCATCGCAATGTAAAACTGATGACACAGGAAACGCTCAAAGCATAGACAGTAGGAAGACTCAGCCTTGCTGTACTTATGTCGGCAGCATTGTGTCTCTTATATTTAATTCCGATGCAATTTCTGTGTTTCATCGTCAATGGTAAGGTCCAATGGATACAGGAAACCTGCAGAGGTGCATCGGAATGTAAAACTGGTGACACAGGAAGCGCTCATAACATAGACAGTAGGAAGAATCAGTCTCACTGTACTTAAGTCGGCATTGTGTCTCTTCTATTTAATTCCGATGCAATTTCTGTGTTACATCGTCAATGCGAAGATCCAAGGGATACAGTAAACCTGCAGAGGTGCATCGGAATGTAAAACTGGTGACACAGGAAATGCTCAAAACATAGACAGTAGGAAGACTCAGCCTTCCTGTTCTTAAGTCGCCATTGTGTCTCTTATATTTAATTCCGATGCTATTTCTGTGTTTCAGCGTCAATGGTAAGGTCCAATGGATACAGGAAACCTGCAGAGGTGCATCGGAATGTAAAACTGGTGACACAGGAAGCGGTCAAAGCATACACCCTAAGAAGACTCAGTTTTATTGTACTGAAGTCGGCATTGTGTCTCTTATATTTAATTTGATGCAATTTCTGTGTTTCACCGTCACTGTGAAGGTCCAAGGGATACAGTAAACCTGCAGAGGTGCATCAAAATGTAAAAGTGATGACACAGGAAACACTAAAAACATAGACAGTCGGAAGATTTAGTCTCCCTGTACCTATGTCGGCATTGTGTCTCTTATATTTAATTCCGATGCAATTTCTGTGTTTCATCGTCACTGTGAAGATCCAAGGGAGACAGTACACCTGCAGACGTGCATCAAAATGTAAGACTGATGACAGGAAATGCTCAAAACTTAGACAGTAAGAAGACTCAGTCTTCCTGTACCTAAATCGGCATTGTGTCTCTTATATTCAATTCCGATGCAATTTCTGTGTTTTATCGTCAATGGGGAGGTCCAATGGATACAGTAACCCTACAGAGGTGCATCGAAATGTAAAACTGGTGACACAGGAAGCGCTCATAACATAGACCCTATGAAGACTCAGTTTCCTTGTACTTAAATCGGCATTGCGTCTTTTATATTTAATTCCGATGCAATTTCTGTGTTTCATCGTCAATGGGAAGGTCCAATGGATACAGTAGACCTGCAGAGGTGCATCGGAATGTAAAACTGGTGACACAGGGAACGCACAAAACATAGACAGTAGAAAGACACACTCTTCCTGTACTTATGTCGACATTGTGTCTCTTATATTTAATTCCGATTCAATTTCTGTGTTTCATCGTCAGTGGGAAAGTCCAAGGGATACAGTAACCCAACAGAGGTGCATCGGAATGTCAAACTGGTGACACAGGAAGCGCTCATAACATAGACAGTAGGAAGAATCAGTCTCACTGTACTTAAGTCGGCATTGTGTCTCTTCTATTTAATTCCGATGCAATTTCTGTTTTTCATCGTCATTGGGAATGTCGAAGGGAAACAGTATACCTGCAGAGGTGCATCGGAATGTAAAACTTGTGAACAGGAGACGCTCAATGAAAGGACAGTAGGAAGACTCAGTCTACCTGTACTTAAGTCGGCTTTGTGTTTCTTATATTTAATTCCGATGCAATTTCTGTGTTTCATCGTCACTGGGAAGGTCGAATGGATACAGTAAACCTGCAGAGGTGCATCGGAATGTAATACTGGTGACACAGGAAAGGCTCAAAACATAGACAGTAGGAAGACTCAGTCTTCCTTTACCTAAGTCGGCATGGTGTCTCTTATAATTAAATCCGATGTCATTTCTGTGTTTCATCGTCAATGGAAGGTCCAATGGATACAGTAAACCAGCGGAGGTGCATCGCAATGTAAAACTGGTGACACAGGAAACGCTCAAAACATAGACAATAGAAAGACACACTCTTCCTGTACTTAAGTCGACATTGTGTCTCTTCTATTTAATTCCGATGCAATTTCTGTTTTTCATCGTCATTGGGAATGTCGAAGGGAAACAGTATACCTGCAGAGGTGCATCGGAATGTAAAACTTGTGAACAGGAGACGCTCAAAGCATAGACAGTAGGAAGACTCAGTCTACCTGTACTTAAGTCGGCTTCGTGTTTCTTATATTTAATTCCGATGCAATTTCTGTGTTTCATCGTCACTGGGAAGGTCCAAGGGATACAGTAAACCTACAGAGGTGCATCGGAATGCAAAACTGGTGACGCAGGAATCGCTCAAAACATAGACAGTACGAAGACTCAATGTTCCTGTACTTAATTCGGCATTGTGTCTCTTATATTAAAATCCGATGCAATTTCTCTGATTCATCGTCAATGCGAAGATCCAAGGGATACAGAAAACCTGCAGAGATGCATCAGAATGTAAAACTGGTGACACAGGAAACGCACAAAACATAGACAGTAGGAAGACTCATTCTTCCTGTTCTTAAGTCGGCATTGTGTCTCTTATATTTAATTCCGATGCTATTTCTGTGTTATATCGTCAATTGGAAGGTCCAGTGGATACAGTAAACCTGCAGAGGTGCGTCGGAATGTAAAATTGGTGTCGCAGGAAACGCTCAAAAAATAGACAGTAGGAAGACTCAGTCATCCTGTACTTAAGTCTTCATTGTGTCTCTTATTTTTAATTCCGATGCGATTTCCCTGTTTCATCGTCAATGGGAAGATCCAAGGGATACAGTAAACCTGCAGAGGTGCATCAGAATGTAAAACTGGTGACACAGGTAATGCTCAAACAGTAGGAAGACTCAGCCTTCCTGTTCTTAAGTCGGCATTGTGTCTCTTATATTTAATTCCGATGCTATTTTTGTGTTTCATCGTCAATGGGAAGGTCCAATGGATACAGTAAACCTGCAGAGGTGCTTCGGAATGTAAAACTGGTGACGCAGGAATCGCTCAAAACATAGACAGTAGGAAGACTCAATGTTCCTGTACTTAAGTCGGCATTGTTTCTCTTATATTTAATTCCGATGCTATTTCTGTGTTTCATCGTCAATGGGAAGGTCCAATTGATACAGTAAAACTGCAGAGGTGCATCGGAATGTAAAACTGGTGACACAAAACATAGACCCTAAGAAGACTCAGTTTTCTTGTACTGAAGTCGGCATTGTGTCTCTTATATTTAATTTGATGCAATTTCTGTGTTTCATCGTCACTGTGAAGGTCCAAGGGACACAGTAATCTGCAGAGGTGCATCAAGATGTAAAACTGATGACACAGGAAACGCTCAAAACATAGACAGTAGGAATACTCAGTCTTCCGGTACCTAAGTCGGCATTGTTTCTCTGATATTTAATTCCGATGCAATTTCTGTGTTTCGTCGTCACTGTGAAGGTGCGATAGATACAGTAAACCTGCAGAGGTGCAACGGAATGTAAAACTAGTGACACAAGAAACGCTCAAAACATAGACAATAGAAAGACACACACTTCCTGTACTTAAGTCGGCATTTTGTCCCTTACATCTAATTCCGATGCAATTTCTGTGTTTCATCGTCAATGGGGAGGTCCAAGGGATACAGTAATCCTACAGAGGTGCATCGGAATGTAAAACTGGTGACACAGGAGCCGCTCATAACATAGACCCTAAGAAGACTCAGTTTCCTTGTACTAAAATCGGCATTGTGTCTTTTATATTTAATTCCGATGCAATTTCACTGTTTCATCGTCAATGGGAAGGTCCAATGGATACAGTAAACCTCCAGCGGTGCATCGGAATTTAAAACTGGTGACACTGAAAACGCTCAAAGCATAGACGTAAAAAGACTCAGTTTTCTAGTACTTAAGTCGGCGTTGTGTCTCTTATATTTATTTCGGATGTAATTCCGGTGTTTCATCGTCAATGGGAAGGTCCAATGGATACAGTAAACCTGCAGAGGTGCATCGGAATGTAAAACTGGTGACGCAGGAAACGCTCAAAACATAGACAGTAGGAAGACTCAATGTTCCTGTACTTAAGTCGGCATTGTGTCTCTTCTATGTAATTCCGATGCAATTTCTGTGTTTCATCGTCAATGCGAAGATCCAAGGGATACAGTAAACCTGCAGAGGTGCATCGGAATGTAAAACTGGTGACACAGGAAACCCTCAAATCATTGACAGTAGGAAGACTCAGCCTTCCTGTTCTAAAGTCGGCATTGTGTCTCTTATATTTAGTTACGATGCTATTTCTGTGTTTCAGCGTCAATGGTAAGGTCCAATGGATACAGTAAACCTGCAGAGGTGCATCGGAACGTAAAACTGGTGACACAGGAAGCGGTCAAAGTATAGACCCTAAGAAGACTCAGTTTTCTTGTACTGAAGTCGGCATTGTGTCTCTTATATTAAATTTGATGCAATATCTGTGTTTCACCGTCACTGTGAAGGGTAAGACAAACAGTAAACCTGCAGAGGTGCATCAAAATGTAAATCTGATGACACAGGAAACGCTAAAAACATAGACAGTCGGAAGACTTAGTCTCCCTGTACCTATGTCGGCATTGTGTCTCTTATATTTAATTCCGATGCAATTTCTGTGTTTCATCGTCAATGGGACGGTCCAATGGATACAGTAGACCTGCAGAGGTGCATCGGAATGTAAAACTGGTGACACAGGGAACGCACAAATCATAGACAGTAGAAGGACACACTCTTCGTGTACTTATGTCGACATTGTGTCTCTTATATTTAATTCCGATGCAATTTCTGTGTTTCATCGTCAATGGGAAAGTCCAAGGGATACAGTAACCCAACAGAGGTGCAACGGAATGTAAAACTGGTGACACAGGAAGCGCTCATAACATAGACAGTGGGAAGAATCAGTCTCACTGTACTTAAGTCGGCATTGTGCCTCTTATATTTAATTTGATGCAATTTCTGTGTTTCACCGTCACTGTGAAGGTCCAAGGGATACAGTAAACCAGCGGAGGTGCATCGGAATATAAAACTGGTGACACAGGAAACGCTCAAAACATAGACAATAGAAAGACACACTCTTCCTGTACTTAAGTCGACATTGTGTCACTTCTATATAATTCCGATGCAATTTCTTTGTTTCATCGTCATTGGGAATGTCGAAGGGAAACAGTATACCTGCAGAGGTGCATCGGAATGTAAAACTTGTGACACAGGAGACGCTCAAAGCATAGACAGTAGGAAGACTCAGTCTACCTGTACTTAAGTCGGCTTTGTGTTTCTTATATTTAATTTCGATGCAATTTCTGTGTTTCATCGTCACTGGGAAGGTCCAAGGGATACAGTAAACCTACAGAGGTGCATCCGAATGTAAAACTGGTGACGCAGGAATCTCTCAAATCATAGACAGTAGGAAGACTCAATGTTCCTGTACTTAATTCGGCATTGTGTCTCTTATATTAAATTCCGATGCAATTTCTGTGATTCATCGTCAATGCGAAGATCCAAGGGATACAGTAAACCTGCAGAGATGCATCGGAATGTAGAACTGGTGACACAGGAAACGCACAAAACATAGACAGTAGGAAGACTCATTCTTCCTGTTCTTAAGTCGGCAATGTGTATCTTATATTTAATTCCGATGCTATTTCTGTGTTTCATCGTCAATTGGAAGGTCCAGTGGATACAGTAAACCTGCAGAGGTGCGTCGGAATGTAAAATTGGTGACAAGGGAAACGCTCAAATCGTAGACAGTAGGAAGACTCAGTCTTGCTGTACTTATGTCGGCAGCATTTTGTCACTTATATTTAATTCCGATGCAATTTCTGTGTTTCATCGTCAATGGGAAGGTCGAATGGAAACAGTATACCTGCAGAGGTGCATCGGAATGTAAAACTGGTGACAAGGGAAACGCTCAAAACGTAGACAGTAGGAAGACTCAGTGTTTCTGTACTTAAGTCGGCATTGTGTCTCTTACATTAAATTCCGATGCAATTTCTGTGTTTCATCGTCAATGGGGAGGTCCAAGGGATACAGTTACCCTACAGAGGTGCATCGGAATGTAAAACTGGTGACACAGAATGCGCTCATAACATAGACCCTAAGAAGACTCAGTTTTCTTGTACTTAAATCGGCATTGTGTCTTTTATATTTAATTCCGATGGAATTTCTCTGTTTCATCGTCAATGGGAAGGTCCAATGGATACAGTAAACCTCCAGAGGTGCATCAGAATGTAAAACTGGTGACGCAGGAAACGCTCAAAACATAGACCCTAAGAAGACTCAGTTTTCTTGTACTGAAGTCGGCATTGTGTCTCTTATATTTAATTTGATGCAATTTCTGTGTTTCATTGTCACTGTGAAGGTCCAAGGGGTACAGTAAACCTGCAGAGGTGCATCAAAATGTAAAACTGATGACACAGGAAACGCTCAAAGCATAGACAGTAGGAATACTCAGTCTTCCTTTTCCTAAGTCGGCATTGTTTCTCTGATATTTAATTCCAATGCAATCTCTGTGTTTCGTCGTCACTGTGAAGGTCCAATGGATACAGTAAACCTGCAGAGGTGCATCGGAATGTAAAACTGGTGACACAGGAAACGCTCAAAGCATAGACAGTAGGAAGACTCAGTCTTCCTGTACTTAAGTCGGCATTTTGTCCCTTACATTAAATTCCGATGCAGTTTCTGTGTTTCATCGTCAATGGGAAGGTCGAATGGATACAGTAAACCTGCAGAGGTGCATCGGAATGTAAAACTGATGACACAGGAAACGCTCAAAACATAGACAGTAGGAAGACTCAGTCTTCCTTGACTTAAGTCGGCATGGTGTGTCTTATATTTAATTCCGATGCAATTTCTCTGTTTCATCGTCAATGGAAGGTCCAGTGGATACAGTAAACCAGCAGAGGTGCATCGGAATGTAAAACTGGTGACACAGGAAACGCTCAAATCATAGACAATAGAAATTCACACTCTTCCTGTACTTCAGTCGACATTGTGTCTCTTCTATTTAATTCCGATGCAATTTCTGTGTTTGATCGTCAATGGGAAAGGCGAAGGGAAACAGTATACCTGCAGAGGTGCATCGGAATGTAAAACTGGTGACACAGGAGACGCTCAAAGCATAGACAGTTGGAAGACTCAGTCTTCCTGTACTTAAGTCGACATTGAGTGTCCTATATTTCATTCCGATGCAATCTCTGTGTTTCATCGTCACTGTGAAAGTCCAAGGGATACAGTAAACCTGCAGAGGTGCATCGGAATGTAAAACTGGTGACGCAGGAATCGCTCAAAACATAGACAGTAGGAAGACTCAGTGATCCTGTAGTTAAGTCGGCATTGTGTCTCTTATTTTTAATTCCGATGCTATTTCTGTGTTTCATCGTCAATGCGAAGATCCAAGGGATACAGTAAACCTGCAGAGATGCATCGGAATTTAAAACTGGTGTCACAGGAAGCGTTCAAAACATAGACAGTAGGAAGACTCAGCTTTCCTGTTCTTATGTCGGCATTGTGTCTCTTATATTTAATTCCGATGATATTTCTGTGTTTCATCGTCAATGGGAAGGTCCAGTGGATACAGTAAAACTGCAGAGGTGCATCGGAATGTCAAATTGGTGACTCAGGAAACGCTCAAAACATAGACAGTAGGAAGACTCAATCTTCCTGTACTTAAGTCGGCATTGTGTCTCTTATATTTAATTCCGATGATTTCTCTGTTTCATCGTCAGTGGGAAGATCCAAGGGATACAGTAAACCTGCAGAGGTGCATCGGAATGTAAAACTGGTGACACTGGAAATGCTCAAAACTTAGACAGTAGGACGACTCAGCGTTCCTGTACTTAAGTAGGCATTGTGTCTCTTATATTTAATTCCGATGCTATTTCTGTGTTTCATCGTCAATGGAAAGGTCAAATGGATACAGTAAACTTGCAGAGGTGCTTCGGAATGTAAAACTGGTGACGCAGGAATCGCTCAAAACATAGACTGTAGGAAGACTTAATGTTCCTTTACTTAATTCGGCATTGTGTCTCTTATATTTAATTCCGATGCAATTTCTGTGTTTCATCGTCAATGCGAAGATCCAAGGGATACAGTAAACCTGCAGAGGTGAATCGGAATGTAAAATTGGTGACACAGGAAACGCTCAAAACATAGACAGTAGGAAGACTCAGCCTTCCTGTTCTTAAGTCGGCATTGTGTCTCTTATATTTAATTCCGATGCAATTTCTCTGTTTCATCGTCAATGGGAAGATCCAAGGGAGACAGTAAACCTGCAGAGGTGCATCAGAATGTAAAACTGGTGACACAGGAAATGCTCAAAACATAGACAGTAGGAAGACTCAGCCTTCCTGTTCTTAAGTCGGCATTGTGTATCTTATATTTCATTCCGATGCTATTTCTGTGTTTCATCGTCAATGGGAAGGTCGAATGGAAACAGTATACCTGCCGAGGTGCATCGGAATGTAAAACTGGTGACGCAGGAAACACTCAAAACATAGACAGTAGGAAGACTCAGTCTTTCTGTACTAAGTCGACATTGTGTCTCTTATATTTAATTCCGATGCAATTTCTGTGTTTCATCGTCAATGGGGAGGTCCAAGGGATACAGTAACCCTACAGAGGTGCATCGGAATGTAAAACTGGTGACACAGGAAGCACTCATAACATAGACCCTAAGAAGACTCAGTTTTATTGTACTTAAATCGGCATTGTCTCTTTTATATTTAGTTCCGATGCAATTTCTGTGTTTCATCGTCAATGGGAAAGTCCAATGGATACAGTAAACCTGCAGAGATGCATCGGAATGTAAAACTGGTGACACAGGAAACGCTCAAAACGTAGACAGTAGGAAGACTCAGCCTTTCTGTTCTTAAGTCGGCATTGTGTCTCTTATATTTAATTCCGGTGGTATTTCTGTGTTTCATCGTCGATGGGAAGGTCCATTGGATACAGTACAACTGCAGAGGTGCATCGGAATGTAAAACTGGTGGCACAGGAAGCGGTCAAAACATAGACCCTAAGAAGACTCAGTTTTCTTGTACTGAAGTCGGCATTGTGTCTCTTATACTTAATTTGATGCAATTTCTGTGTTTCATCGTCACTGTGAAGGTCCAAGGGTTACAGGAAACCTGCAGAGGTGAATCAAAATATAAAACTGATGACACAGGAAACGCTCAAAACATAGACAGTAGGAATACTCAGTCTTCCTGTACATAAGTCGGCATTGCTTCTCTTATATTTAATTCCGATGCAATTTC
Source organism: Schistocerca nitens (assembly GCF_023898315.1). Lineage (NCBI taxonomy): Eukaryota > Metazoa > Arthropoda > Insecta > Orthoptera > Acrididae > Schistocerca > Schistocerca nitens. Next base: position 766,294,872 of record NC_064619.1, read on the forward strand.
TGTGTTTCATCGTCACTGTAAAGGTCCAATGGTTACAGTAAACCTGCTGAGGTGCATCGGAATGAAGTACTGGTGACACAGGAAACGCTCAAAACATAGACAATAGAAAGACACACTCTTCCTGTACTTAAGTCGACCTTGTGTCTCTTCTATTTAATTCCGATGCAATTTCTGTGTTTCATCGTCAATGGGAAAGTCGAAGGGAAACAGTATACCTGCAGAGGTGCATCGAAATGTAAAACTGGTGACACAGGAAACGCTCAAACCATAGACAGTAGGAAGACTCAGCCTTCCTGTTCTTAAGTCGGCATTGTGTTTCTTATATTTAATTCCGATGCTATTTCTGTGTTTCATCGTCAATGGGAAGGTCCAATGGATACAGTTACACTGCAGAGGTGCATCGGAATGTAAAACTGGTGACACAGGAAGCGGTCAAAGCATAGACCCTAAGAAGACTCAGTTTTCTTGTACTGAAGTCGGCATTGTGTCTCTTATATTTAATTTGATGCAATTTCTGTGTTTCATCGTCACTGTGAAGGTCCAAGGGATACAGTAAACCTGCAGAGGTGCATCAAAATGTAAAACTGATGACACAGGAAACGCTCAAAACATAGACAGTAGGAAGACTCAGTCTTCCTGTAGCTAAGTCGGCATTGTTTCTCTGATATTTAATTCCGATGCAATTTTTGTGTTGCGTCGTCAATGGGAAGGCCCAAGGGATACAGTAAACCTGCAGAGGTGCATCGGAATGTAAAACTGGTGACACAGGAAACGTTCAGAACATAGACAGTAGGAAGACTCAGTCTTCCTGTACTTAAGTCAGCATTGTGTCTCTTATATTTAATTCCGATTCAATTTCTGTGTTTCATCGTCAATGGGAAAGTCGAAGGGAAACAGTATACCTGCAGAGGTGCATCGGAATGTAAAACTGGTGACACAGGAAACGCTCAAAACATAGACAGTAGGAAGACTCAGTCTTCCTGTACTTAAGTCGGCATTGTGTCTCTTATATTTAATTCCGATGCAATTTCTGTGTTTCATCGTCACTGTGAAGGTCCAAGGGATACAGGAAAACCTGCAGAGGTGCATCGGAATGTAAAACTGGTGACACAGGAAACGCTCAAAACATAGACAGTAGGAAGACTCAGCCTTCCTGTTCTTAAGTCGGCACTGTGTCTCTTATATTTAATTCCGATGCTATTTCTGTGTTTCATCGTCAATGGGAAGGTCCAACGGATACAGTTAACCTGCAGAGGTGCATCAGAATGGAAAACTGGTGACACTGGAAACGCTCAAAACATAGACCGTCAGAAGACTCAGTTTTATTGTACTTAAGTCGGCGTTGTGTGTCTTATATTTAATTCCTATGCAAATTCTGTGTTTCATCGTCAATGGGAAAGTCGAAGGAAAACAGTATACCTGCAGAGGTGCATCGGAATGTAAAACTGGTGACACAGGAAACGCACAAAACATAGACAATAGAAAGACACACTCTTCCTGTACTTAAGTCGTCATTGTGTCTCTTATATTTAAATTGATGCAATTTCTGTGTTTCACCGTCACTATGAAGGTCCAAGGGATACAGTAAACCCGCAGAGGTTCATCGGAATGTAAAACTGGTGTTACAGAAAACGCTCAAAACATAGAGCATAAGAAGACTCATTTTTCTTGTACTTAAGTCGGCGTTGTGTCTCTTATATTTAATTCCGATGCAATTTCTGTGTTTCATCGTCAATGGGAAAGTCCAATGAATACAGTAAACCTGCAGAGGTGCATCGGAATGTAATACCGGTGACACAGGAAAGGCTCAAAACATAGACAGTAGGAAGACTCAGTCTTCCTTTACCTAAGTCGGCATGGTGTCTCTTATATTTAATTCCGATGCAATTTCTGTGTTTCATCGTCACTGGAAGGTCCAAAGGATACAGTAATGCAGCGGAGGGGCATCGGAATGTAAAATTGGTGGCACAGGAAACGTCCAAATCATAGACAATAGAAGGACACACTCTCCCTGTACTTAAGTCGACATTGTGTCTCTTCTATTTAATTCCGTTGCAATTTCTGTGTTTCATCGTCATCGGGAATGTCGAAGGGAAACAGTATACCTGCAGAGGTGCATCGGAATCTAAAACTTGTGACACAGGAGACGCTCAAAGCATAGACAGTAGGAAGACTCAGTCTACCTGTACTTAAGTCGGCTTTGTGTCTCTTATATTTAATTCCGATGCAATATCTGTTTTTCATAGTCACTGGGAAGGTCCACGGGATACAGTAAAGCTACAGAGGTGCATCGGAAAGTAAAATTGGTGACGCAGGAATCGCTCAAAACATAGACAGTAGGAAGACTCAATGTTCCTGTACTTAATTCGGCATTGTGTCTCTTATATTAAATTCCGATGCAATATCTGTGTTTCATCGTCAATGCGAAGATCCAAGGGATACAGTAAACCTGCAGAGATGCATCGGAATGTAAAACTGGTGACACAGTAAACGCTCAAAACATAGACAGTAGGAAGACTCAGCCTTCCTGTTCTTAAGTCGGCATTGTGTCTCTTATATTTAATTCCGATGCTATTTCTGTGTTTCATCGTCAATTGGAAGGTCCAGTGGATACAGTAAACCTGCAGAGTTGCATCGGAATGTAACATTTGTGATGCAGGAAACGCTCAAAACATAGACAGTAGGAAGACTCAATCTTCCTGTACTTAAGTCGGCATTGTGTCTCTTATTTTTAATTCCGATGCTATTTCTGTGTTTCATCGTCAATGGGAAGGTCCAATGGATACAGTAAACCTGCAGAGGTGCTTCGGAATGTAAAACTGGTGACGCAGGAATCGCTCAAAACATTGACAGTAGGAAGACTCAATGTTGCTGTACTTAAGTCGGCATTGTGTCTCTTACATTTAATTCCGATGCAATTTCTGTGTTTCATCGTCAATGCGAAGATCCAAGGGATACAGTAAACCTGCAGAGGTGCATCGGAATGTAATACTCTTGACACAGGAAAGGCTCAAAACATAGACAGTAGGAAGACTCAGTCTTCCTTTACCTAAGTCGGCATGGTGTCTCTTATATTTAATTCCGATGCAATTTCTGTGTTTCAACGTCAATGGAAGGTCCAATGGATCCAGTGGACCAGCGGAGGTGCATCGGAATGTAAAACTGGTGACACAGGAAACGCTCAAAACATAGACAGTAGGAAGACTCAGCCTTCCTGTTCATAAGTCGGCATTGTGTCTCTTATATTTAAGTCCGATGCTATTTCTGTGTTTTTGGAAGGTCCAGTGGATACAGTAAACCTGCAGAGGTGCATTGGAATGTAAAATTGGTGACGCACGAAACGCTCAAAACATAGACAGTAGGGAGACTCAGTCTTCCTGTACATAAGTCGACATTGTGTCTCTTATTTTTAATTCCGATGCAATTTCTCTGTTTCATCGTCAATGGGAAAATCCAAGGGATACAGTAAACCTGCAGAGGTGCATCGGAATGTAAAACTGGTGACACAGGAAATGCTCAAAACATACACAGTAGGAAGACTCAGCCTTCCTGTTCTTAAGTCGGCATTGTGTCTCTTAATTTAATTCCGATGCTATTTCTGTGTTTCATCGTCAATGGGAAGGTCCAATGGATAAAGTAAAACTGCAGAGGTGGATCGGAATGTAAAACTGGTGACACAGGAAGCGGTCAAAATATAGACCCTAAGAAGACTCAGTTTTCTTGTACTCAAGTCGCCATTGTGTCTCTTATATTTAATTTGATGCAATTTCTGTGTTTCATCGTCACTGTGAAGTTCCAAGGGATACAGTAAAACTGCAGAGGTGCATCAAAATGTTAAACTGATGACACAGGAAACGCTCAAATTATAGACAGTAGGAATACTCAGTCTTCCTTTACCTAAGTCGGCATTGTTTCTCTGATATTTAATTCCGATGCAATTTCTGTGTTTCGTCGTCACTGTGAAGGTCCAATGGATACAGTAAACCTGCAGAGGTGCATCGGAATGTAAAACTGGTGACACAGGAAACGCTCAAAACATAGACAGTAGGAAGACTCAGCCTTCCTGTTCTTATGTCGGCATTGTGTCTCTTATATTTAATTCCGATGCTATTTCTGTGTTTCATCGTCAATGGGAAGGTCCAACGGATACAGTAAACCTGCGGAGGTGCATCGGAAAGGAAAACTGGTGACACTGGAAACGCTCAAATCATAGAACGTAAGAAGACTCAGTTTTATTGTACTTAAGTCGGCGTTGTGTGTCTTATATTTAATTCCGATGCAATTTCTGTGTTTCATCGTCAATGGGAAAGTTGAAAGAAAACAGTATACCTGCAGAGGTGCATCGGAATGTAAAACTGGTGACACAGGAAACGCACAAAACATAGACAATAGAAAGACACACTCTTCCTGTACTTAAGTCGGCATTGTGTCTCTTATATTTAATTTGATGCAATTTCTGTGTTTCACCGTCACTGTGAAGGTACAAGGGATACAGTAAACCTGCAAAGGTTCATCGGAATGTAAAACTGGTGACACAGGAAATGCTCAAAACATAGTCATTAGGAAGACTCAGCCTTCCTGTTCTTAAGTCGGCATTGTGTCTCTTATATTTAATTCCGATGCCATTCCTGTGTTTCATCGTCAATGCGAAGATCCAAGGGATACAGTAAACCTGCAGAGGTGCATCGGAATGTAAAACTGGTGACACACGAAGCGGTCAAAACGTAGACCCTAAGAAGACTCAGTTTTCTTGTACTGAAGTCGGCATTGTGTCTCTTATATTTAATTTGATGCAATTTCTGTGTTTCATCGTAACTGTGAAGGTCCAAGGGATACAGTAAATCTGCAGAGGTGCATCAAAATGTAAAACTGATGACACAGGAAACGCTCAAAACATAGACAGTAGGTAGACTCAGTCTTCTTTTACTTAAGTCGGCATGGTGTCTCTTATATTTAATTCCGATGCAATTTCTGTGTTTCATCGTCAATGGGAAAGTCGAAGGAAAACAGTATACCTGCAGAGGTGCATCGGAATGTAAAACTGGTGACACAGGAAACGCACAAAACATAGACAATAGAAAGACACACTCTTCTTGTACTTAAGTCGGCATTGTGTCTCTTATATTTAATTTGATGCAATTTCTGTGTTTCACTGTCTCTGTGAAGGTCCAAGGGATAGAGTAAACCTGCAGAGGTGCATCGGAATGTAAAACTGGTGTTACAGAAAACGCTCAAAACATAGAGCGTAAGAAGACACATTTTTCTTGTACTTAAATCGGCATTGTGTCTTTTATATTTAATTCCGATGCAATTTCTGTGTTTCATCGTCAATGGTAAAGTCCAATGGATACAGTAAACCTGCAGAGGTGCATCGGAATGTAAACTGGTGACACAGGAAACGCTCAAAACGTAGACAATACAAAGACACACTCTTCCTGTACTTAAGTCAACATTGTGTCACTTCTATTTAATTCCGATGCAATTTCTTTGTTTCATCGTCATCGGGAATGTCGAAGGGAAACAGTATACCTGCAGAGGTGCATCGGAATGTAAAACTTGTGACACAGGAGACGCTCAAAGCATAGACAGTAGGAAGAATCAGTCTACTTGTACATAAGTCGGCTTTGTGTCTCTTATATTAAATTCCGATGCAATTTCTGTGTTTCATCGTCAATGCGAAGATCCAAGGGATACAGTAAACCTGCAGAGTTGCATCGGAATGTAAAATTGGTGACGCAGGAAACGCTCAAAACATAGCCAATAGAAATTCACACTCTTCCTGTACTTAAGTCGACATTGTGTCTCTTTTATTTAATTCCGATGCAATTTCTGTGTTTCATCGTCAATGGGAAAGGCGAAGGGAAACAGTATACTTGCAGAGGTGTATCGGAATGTAAAACTGGTGACACAGGAGACGCTCGAAGCATAGACAGTAGGAAGACTCAGTCTTCCTGTACTTAAGTCGACATTGTGTCTCTTTTATTTAATTCCGATGCTATTTCTGTGTTTCATCGTCAATGGGAAGATCCAATGGATACAGTAAACCTGCAGAGGTGCTTCGGAATGTAAAACTAGTGACGCAGGAATCGCTCAAAACATAGACAGTAGGAAGACTCAATGTTCCTGTACTTAAGTCGGCATTATGTCTCTTACATTTAATTCCGAAGCTATTTCTGTGTTTCATCGTCAATGCGAAGATCCAAGGGATACAGTAAACCTGCAGAGGTGCATCGGAATGTAAAACTGGTGACACAGGAAACGCTCAAAACATGGACAGTAGGAAGACTGAGCCTTCCTGTTCTTAAGTCGGCATTGTGTCTCTTAATTTAATTCCGATGCTATTTCTGTGTTTGATCGTCAATGGGAAGGTCCAATGGATACAGTAAAACTGCAGAGGTGGATCGCAATGTAAAACTGGTGACACAGGAAGCGGTCAAATCATAGACACTAAGAAGACTCAGTTTTCTTGTACTGATGTCGGCATTGTGTCTCTTATATTTAATTTGATGCAATTTCTGTGTTTCATCGTAACTGTGAAGTTCCAAGGGATACAGTAAATCTGCAGAGGTGCATCAAAATGTAAAACTGATGACACAGGAAACGCTCAAAACATAGACAGTAGGAATACTCAGTCTTCCTTTACCTAAGTCGGCATTGTTTCTCTGATATTTAATTCCGATGGAATTTCTGTGTTTCGTCGTCACTGTGAAGGTCCAATGGATACAGTAAACCTGCAGAGGTGCATCGGAATGTAAAACTGGTGACACAGGAAACGCTCAAAGCACGGACAGTAGGAAGACTCAGTCTGCCTTTACTTAAGTCGGCATGGTGTCTCTTATATTTAATTCCGATGCAATTTCTGTGTTTCATCGTCAATGGAAGGTCCAATGGATACAGTAAACCAGCAGAGGTGCATCGGAATGTAAAACTGGTGACGCAGGAATCGCTCAAAACATAGACTGTAGGAAGACTCAATGTTCCTTTACTTAAGTCGGCATTGTGTCTCTTATATTTAATTCCGATGCAATTTCTGTGTTTCATCGTCAATGGGGACGTCCAAGGGATACAGTAACCCTACAGAGGTGCATCGGAATGTAAAACTGGTGACACAGGAAGCGCTCATAACATAGACCCTAAGAAGACTCAGTTTTCTTGTACTTAAATCGGCATTGTGTCTTTTATATTTAATTCCGATGCAATTTCTGTGTTTCATCGTCAATGGGAAAGTCCAATGGATACAGTAAACTTGCAGAGGTGCATCGGAATGAAATACTGGTGACAAACGAAAGGCTCAAAACATAGACGGTAGGAAGACTCAGTCTTCCTTTACTTAAGTCGGCATGGTGTCTCTTATATTTAATTCCGATGCAATTTCTGTGTTACATCGTCAATGGAAGGTCCAATGGATACAGTAAACCAGCAGAGGTGCATCAGAATGTAAAACTGGTGACACAGGAAACGCTCAAAACATAGACAATAGAAATTCACACTCTTCCTGTACTTAAGTCGACATTGTGTCTCTTCTATTTAATTCCGATGCAATTTCTGTGTTTCATCGTCAATGGGAAAGGCGAAGGGAAACAGTATACTTGCAGAGGTGTATCGGAATGTAAAACTGGTGACACAGGAGACGCTCGAAGCATAGACAGTAGTAAGACTCAGTCTTCCTGTACTTAAGTCGACATTGTGTCTCTTATATTTAATTCCGATGCTATTTCTGTGTTTCATCGTCAATGGGAAGATCCAATGGATACAGTAAACCTGCAGAGGTGCTTCGGAATGTAAAACTAGTGACGCAGGAATCGCACAAAACATAGACAGTAGGAAGACTCAATGTTCCTGTACTTAAGTCGGCATTATGTCTCTTACATTTAATTCCGAAGCTATTTCTGTGTTTCATCGTCAATGCGAAGATCCAAGGGATACAGTAAACCTGCAGAGGTGCATCGGAATGTAAAACTGGTGACACAGGAAACGCTCAAAACATGGACAGTAGGAAGACTGAGCCTTCCTGTTCTTAAGTCGGCATTGTGTCTCTTAATTTAATTCCGATGCTATTTCTGTGTTTCATCGTCAATGGGAAGGTCCAATGGATACAGTAAAACTGCAGAGGTGGATCGGAATGTAAAACTGGTGACACAGGAAGCGGTCAAATCATAGACCCTAAGAAGACTCAGTTTTCTTGTACTGAAGTCGGCATTGTGTCTCTTATATTTAATTTGATGCAATTTCTGTGTTTCATCGTAACTGTGAAGTTCCAAGGGATTCAGTAAATCTGCAGAGGTGCATCAAAATGTAAAACTGATGACACAGGAAACGCTCAAAACATAGACAGTAGGAATACTCAGTCTTCCTTTACCTAAGTCGGCATTGTTTCTCTGATATTTAATTCCGATGCAATTTCTGTGTTTCGTCGTCACTGTGAAGGTCCAATGGATACAGTAAACCTGCAGAGGTGCATCGGAATGTAAAACTTGTGACACAGGAAACGCTCAAAGCACGAACAGTAGGAAGACTCAGTCTGCCTTTACTTAAGTCGGCATGGTGTCTCTTATATTTAATTCCGATGCAATTTCTGTGTTTCATCGTCAATGGAAGGTCCAATGGATACAGTAAACCAGCAGAGGTGCATCGGAATGTAAAACTGGTGACGCAGGAATCGCTCAAAACATAGACTGTAGGAAGACTCAATGTACCTTTACTTAAGTCGGCATTGTGTCTCTTATATTTAATTCCGATGCAATTTCTGTGTTTCATCGTCAATGGGGAGGTCCAAGGGATACAGTAACCCTACAGAGGTGCATCGGAATGTAAAACTGGTGACACAGGAAGCGCTCATAACATAGACCCTAAGAAGACTCAGTTTTCTTGTACTTAAATCGGCATTGTGTCTTTTATATTTAATTCCGATGCAATTTCTGTGGTTCATCGTCAATGGGAAAGTCCAATGGATACAGTAAACTTGGAGAGGTGCATCGGAATGTAATACTGGTGACAAACAAAAGGCTCAAAACATAGACGGTAGGAAGACTCAGTCTTCCTTTACTTAAGTCGGCATGGTGTCTCTTATATTTAATTCCGATGCAATTTCTGTGTTACATCGTCAATGGTAGGTCCAATGGATACAGTAAACCAGCAGAGGTGCATCACAATGTAAAACTGGTGACACAGGAAACGCTCAAAACATAGACAATAGAAATTCACACTCTTCCTGTACTTAAGTCGACATTGTGTCTCTTCTATTTAATTCCGATGCAATTTCTGTGTTTCATCGTCAATGGGAAAGGCGAAGGGAAACAGTATACTTGCAGAGGTGTATCGGAATGTAAAACTGGTGACACAGGAGACGCTCGAAGCATAGACAGTAGGAAGACTCAGTCTTCCTGTACTTAAGTCGACATTGTGTCTCTTATATTTAATTCCGATGCAATTTCTGTGTTTCATCGTCACTGTGATGGTCCAAGAGATACAGTAAACCTGCAGAGGTGCATCGGAATGTAAAACTGGTGACGTAGGAATCGCTCAAATCATAGACAGTAGGAAGACTCAATGTTCCTGTACTTAAGTCGGCATTGTGTCGCTTATATTTAATTCCGACGCAATTTCTGTGTTTCATCGTCAATGCGAAGATCCAAGGGATACAGTAAACCTGCAGAGATGCATCGGAATGTAAAACTGGTGACACAGGAAACGCTCAAAACATAGACAGTAGGAAGACTCAGCCTTCCTGTTCATAAGTCGGCATTGTGTCTCTTATATTTAAGTCCGATGCTATTTCTGTGTTTTTGGAAGGTCCAGTGGATACAGTAAACCTGCAGAGGTGCATCGGAATGTAAAATTTGTGACGCACGAAACGCTCAAAACATAGACAGTAGGGAGACTCAGTCTTCCTGTACATAAGTCGACATTGTGTCTCTTATTTTTAATTCCGATGCAATTTCTCTGTTTCATCGTCAATGGGAAAATCCAAGGGATACAGTAAACCTGCAGAGGTGCATCGGAATGTAAAACTGGTGACACAGGAAATGCTCAAAACATACACAGTAGGAAGACTCAGCCTTCCTGTTCTTAAGTCGGCATTGTGTCTCATAATTTAATTCCGATGCTATTTCTGTGTTTCATCGTCAATGGGAAGGTCCAATGGATACAGTAAACCTGCAGAGGTGGATCGGAATGTAAAACTGGTGACACAGGAAGCGGTCAAAACATAGACCCTAAGAAGACTCAGTTTTCTTGTACTCAAGTCGCCATTGTGTCTCTTATATTTAATTTGATGCAATTTCTGTGTTTCATCGTAGTTGTGAAGGTCCAAGGGATACAGTAAATCTGCAGAGGTGCATCAAAATGTAAAACTGATGACACAGGAAACGCTCAAAACATAGACAGTAGGAATACTCAGTTTTCCTTTACCTAAGTCGGCATTGTTTCTCTGATATTTAATTCCGATGCAATTTCTGTGTTTCGTCGTCACTGTGAAGGTCCAATGAATAGAGTAAACCTGCAGAGGTGCATCGGTATGTAAAACTAGTGACACAGGAAACGCTCAAAGCATAGACAGTAGGAATACTCAGTCTTTCTGTACTTAAGTCGGCATTGTGTCTCTTATATTTAATTCCGATGCAATTTCTGTGTTTCATCGTCAATGGGGAGGTCCAAGGGATGCAGTAACCCTACAGAGGTGCATCGGAATGTAAAACTGGTGACACAGGAAGCGCTCATAACATAGACCCTAAGAAGACTCAGTTTTCTTGTACTTAAATCGGCATTGTGTCTTTTATATTTAACTCCGATGCAATTTCTGTGTTTCATCGTCAATGGGAATGTCCAATGGATACAGTAAACCTGCAGAGGTGCATCGGAATGTAATACTGGTGACAATGGAAAGGCTCATAACATAGACAGTAGGTAGACTCAGTCTTCCTTTACTTAAGTCGGCATGGTGTCTCTTATATTTAATTCCGATGCAATTTCTGTGTTTCATCGTCAATGGGAAAGTCGAAGGAAAACAGTATACCTGCAGAGGTGCATCGGAATGTAAAACTGGTGACACAGGAAACGCACAAAACATAGACAATAGAAAGACGCACTCTTCTTGTACTTAAGTCGGCATTGTGTCTCTAATATTTAATTTGATGCAATTTCTGTGTTTCACTGTCTCTGTGAAGGTCCAAGGGATAGAGTAAACCTGCAGAGGTGCATCGGAATGTAAAACTGGTGTTACAGAAAACGCTCAAAACACAGAGCGTAAGAAGACACATTTTTCTTGTACTTAAATCGGCATTGTGTCTTTTATATTTAATTCCGATGCAATTTCTGTGTTTCATCGTCAATGGTAAAGTCCAATGGATACAGTAAACCTGCAGAGGTGCATCGGAATGTAATACCGGTGACACAGGAACGGCTCAAAACATAGACAGAAGGAAGACTCAGTCTTCCTTTACCTAAGTCGGCATTGTGTCTCTTATATTTAATTCCGATGCAATTTCTGTGTCCCATCGTCAATGGAAGGTCCAAAGGATACAGTAAACCAGCGGAGGTGCATCAGAATGTAAACTGGTGACACAGGAAACGCTCAAAACTTAGACAATACAAATACACACTCTTCCTGTACTTAAGTCAACATTGTGTCTCTTCTATTTAATTCCGATGCAATTTCTGTGTTTCATCGTCATCGGGAATGTCGAAGGGAAACAGTATACCTGCAGAGGTGCATCGGAATGTAAAACTTGTGACACAGGAGACGCTCAAAGCATAGACAGTAGGAAGACTCAGTCTACTTGTACATAAGTCGGCTTTGTGTCTCTTATATTAAATTCCGATGCAATTTCTGTGTTTCATCGTCAATGCGAAGATCTAAGGGATACAGTAAACCTGCAGAGATGCATCGGAATGTAAAACTGGTGACACAGGAAACGCTCAAAACATAGACTGTAGGAAGACTCAGCCTTCTTGTTCTTAAGTCGGCATTGTGTCTCTTATATTTAATTCCGATGCTATTTCTGTGTTTCATCGTCAATTGGAAGGTCCAGTGGATACAGTAAACCTGCAGAGTTGCATCGGAATGTAAAATTGGTGACGCAGGAAACGCTCAAAACATAGACAATAGGAATTCACACTCTTCCTGTACTTAAGTCGACATTGTGTCTCTTTTATTTAATTCCGATGCAATTTCTGTGTTTCATCGTCAGTGGGAAGATCCAATGGATACAGTAAACCTGCAGAGGTGCTTCGGAATGTAAAACTAGTGACGCAGGAAACGCTCAAAGCATAGACAGTAGGAAGACTCAATGTTCCTGTACTTAAGTCGGCATTATGTCTCTTACATTTAATTCCGAAGCAATTTCTGTGTTTCATCGTCAATGCGAAGATCCAAGGGATACAGTAAGCCTGCAGAGGTGCATCGGAATGTAAAACTGGTGACACGGGAAACGCTCAAAACATGGACAGTAGGAAGACTGAGCCTTCCTGTTCTTAAGTCGGCATTGTGTCTCTTAATTTAATTCCGATGCTATTTCTGTGTTTCATCGTCAATGGGAAGGTCCAATGGATACAGTAAAACTGCAGAGGTGGATCGGAATGTAAAACTGGTGACACAGGAAGCGGTCAAATCATAGACCCTAAGAAGACTCAGTTTTCTTGTACTGAAGTCGGCATTGTGTCTCTTATATTTAATTTGATGCAATTTCTGTGTTTCATCGTAACTGTGAAGTTCCAAGGGATACAGTAAATCTGCAGAGGTGCATCAAAATGTAAAACTGATGACACAGGAAACGCTCAAAACATAGACAGTAGGAATACTCAGTCTTCCTTTACCTAAGTCGGCATTGTTTCTCTGATATTTAATTCCGATGCAATTTCTGTGTTTCGTCGTCACTGTGAAGGTCCAATGGATACAGTAAACCTGCAGAGGTGCATCGGAATGTAAAACTGGTGACACAGGAAACGCTCAAAGCACGGACAGTAGGAAGACTCAGTCTGCCTTTACTTAAGTCGGCATGGTGTCTCTTATATTTAATTCCGATGCTATTTCTGTGTTTCATCGTCAATGGAAGGTCCAATGGATACAGTAAACCAGCAGAGGTGCATCGGATTGTAAAACTGGTGACGCAGGAATCGCTCAAAACATAGACTGTAGGAAGACTCAATGTTCCTTTATTTAAGTCGGCATTGTGTCTCTTATATTTAATTCCGATGCAATTTCTGTGTTACATCGTCAATGGAAGGTCCAATGGATACAGTAAACCAGCAGAGGTGCATCAGAATGTAAAACTGGTGACACAGGAAACGCTCAAAACATAGACAATAGAAATTCACACTCTTCCTGTACTTAAGTCGACATTGTGTCTCTTCTATTTAATTCCGATGCAATTTCTGTGTTTCATCGTCAATGGGAAAGGCGAAGGGAAACAGTATACTTGCAGAGGTGTATCGGAATGTAAAGCTGGTGACACAGGAGACGCTCGAAGCATAGACAGTAGGAAGACTCAGTCTTCCTGTACTTAAGTCGACATTGTGTCTCTTATATTTAATTCCGATGCAATTTCTGTGTTTCATCGTCACTGTGATGGTCCAAGGGATACAGTAAACCTGCAGAGGTGCATCGGAATGTAAAACTGGTGACGTAGGAATCGCTCAAATCATAGACAGTAGGAAGACTCAATGTTCCTGTACTTAAGTCGGCATTGTGTCGCTTATATTTAATTCCGACGCAATTTCTGTGTTTCATCGTCAATGCGAAGATCCAAGGGATACAGTAAACCTGCAGAGATGCATCGGAATGTAAAACTGGTGACACAGGAAACGCTCAAAACATAGACAGTAGGAAGACTCAGCCTTCCTGTTCTTATGTCGGCATTGTGTCTCTTATATTTAATTCCGATGCTATTTCTGTGTTTCATCGTCAATGGGAAGGTCCAGTGGATACAGTAAAGCTGCAGAGTTGCATCGCAATGTAAAATTGGTGAAGCAGGAAACGCTCAAAACATAGACAGTAGGAAGACTCAATCTTCCTGTACTAAAGTCGGCATTGTGTCTCTTATTTTTAATTCCGATGCAATTTCTCCGTTTCATCGTCAATGGGAAGATCCAAGGGATACAGTAAACCTACAGAGGTTCATCGGAATGTAAAACTGGTGACACAGGAAATGCTCAAAACATAGACAGTAGGAAGACTCAGCCTTCCTGTTCTTAAGTCGGCATTGTGTCTCTTATATTTAATTCCGATGCTATTTCTGTGTTTCATCGTCAATGAGAAGGTCCAATGGATACAGTAAACCTGCAGAGGTGCTTCGGAATGTAAAACTGGTGACGCAGGAATCGCTCAAAACATAGACAGTAGGAAGACTCAATGTTCCTGTACTTAAGTCGGCATTGTGTCTCTTACATTTAATTCCGATGCTATTTCTGTGTTTCATCGTCAATGGGAAGGTCCAATGGATACAGATACACTGCAGAGGTGCATCGGAATGTAAAACTGGTGACACAGGAAGCGGTCAAAGCATTGACCCTGAGAAGACTCAGTTTTCTTGTACTGAAGTCGGCATTGTGTCTCTTATATTTAATTTGATGCAATTTCTGTGTTTCATCGTCACTGTGAAGGTCCAAGGGATACAGTAAACCTGCAGAGGTGCATCAAAATGTAAAACTGATGACACAGGAAACGCTCAAAACATAGACACTAGGAAGACTCAGTCTTCCTGTAGCTAAGTCGGCATTGTTTCTCTGATATTTAATTCCGATGCAATTTTTGTGTTGCGTCGTCAATGGGAAGGCCCAAGGGATACAGTAAACCTGCAGAGGTGCATCGGAATGTAAAACTGGTGACACAGGAAACGTTCAGAACATAGACAGTAGGAAGACTCAGTCTTCCTGTACTTAACTCAGCATTGTGTCTCTTATATTTAATTCCGATTCAATTTCTGTGTTTCATCGTCAATGGGAAAGTCGAAGGGAAACAGTATACCTGCAGAGGTGCATCGGAATGTAAAACGTGACACAGGAAACGCTTAAAACATAGACAGTAGGAAGACTCAGTCTTCCTGTACTTAAGTCGGCATTGTGTCTCTTATATTTAATTCCGATGCAATTTCTGTGTTTCATCGTCACTGTGAAGGTCCAAGGGATACAGGAAAACCTGCAGAGGTGCATCGGAATGTAAAACTGGTGACACAGGAAACGCTCAAAACATAGACAGTAGGAAGACTCAGCCTTCCTGTTCTTAAGTCGGCATTGTGTCTCTTATATTTAATTCCGATGCTATTTCTGTGTTTCATCGTCAATGGGAAGGTCCAACGGATACAGTTAACCTGCAGAGGTGCATCGGAATGGAAAACTGGTGACACTGGAAACGCTCAAAACATAGACCGTCAGAAGACTCAGTTTTATTGTACTTAAGTCGGCGTTGTGTGTCTTATATTTAATTCCTATGCAATTTCTGTGTTTCATCGTCAATGGGAAAGTCGAAGGAAAATAGTATACCTGCAGAGGTGCATCGGAATGTAAAACTGGTGACACAGGAAACGCACAAAACATAGACAATAGAAAGACACACTCTTTCTGTACTTAAGTCGTCATTGTGTCTCTTATATTTAAATTGATGCAATTTCTGTGTTTCACCGTCACTATGAAGGTCCAAGGGATACAGTAAACCTGCAGAGGTTCATCGGAATGTAAAACCGGTGTTACAGAAAACGCTCAAAACATAGAGCGTAAGAAGACTCATTTTTCTTGTACTTAAGTCGGCGTTGTGTCTCTTATATTTAATTCCGATGCAATTTCTGGGTTTCATCGTCAATGGGAAAGTCCAATGAATACAGTAAACCTGCAGAGGTGCATCGGAATGTAATACCGGTGACACAGGAAAGGCTCAAAACATAGACAGTAGGAAGACTCAGTCTACCTTTACCTAAGTCGGCATGGTGTCTCTTATATTTAATTCCGATGCAATTTCTGTGTTTCATCGTCAATGGAAGGTCCAAAGGATACAGTAATGCAGCGGAGGTGCATCGGAATGTAAAATTGGTGACACAGGAAACGTCCAAATCATAGACAATAGAAGGACACACTCTTCCTGTACTTAAGTCGACATTGTGTCTCTTCTATTTAATTCCGATGCACTTTCTGTGTTTCATCGTCATCGGGAATGTCGAAGGGAAACAGTATACCTGCAGAGGTGCATCGGAATCTAAAACTTGTGACACAGGAGACGCTCAAAGCATAGACAGTAGGAAGACTCAGTCTACCTGTACTTAAGTCGGCTTTGTGTCTCTTATATTTAATTCCGATGCAATATCTGTTTTTCATCGTCACTGGGAAGGTCCACGGGATACAGTAAAGCTACAGAGGTGCATCGGAAAGTAAAATTGGTGACGCAGGAATCGCTCAAAACATAGACAGTAGGAAGACTCAATGTTCCTGTGCTTAATTCGGCATTGTGTCTCTTATATTAAATTCCGATGCAATTTCTGTGTTTCATCGTCAATGCGAAGATCCAAGGGATACAGTAAACCTGCAGAGATGCATCGGAATGTAAAACTGGTGACACAGTAAACGCTCAAAACATAGACTGTAGGAAGACTCAGCCTTCCTGTTCTTAAGTCGGCATTGTGTCTCTTATATTTAATTCCGATGCTATTTCTGTGTTTCATCGTCAATTGGAAGGTCCAGTGGATACAGTAAACCTGCAGAGTTGCATCGGAATGTAAAATTGGTGACGCAGGAAACGCTCAAAACATAGACAGTAGGAAGACTCAATCTTCCTGTACTTATGTCGGCATTGTGTCTCTTATTTTTAATTCCAATCCAATTTCTCTGTTTCATCGTCAATGGGAAGATCCAAGGGATACAGTAAACCTGCAGAGGTTCATCGGAATGTAAAACTGGTGACACAGGAAATGCTCAAACCATAGACAGTAGGAAGACTCAGCCTTCCTGTTCTTAAGTCGGCATTGTGTCTCTTATATTTAATTCCGATGCTATTTCTGTGTTTCATCGTCAATGGGAAGGTCCAATGGATACAGTAAACCTGCAGAGGTGCTTCGGAATGTAAAACTGGTGACGCAGGAATCGCTCAAAACATTGACAGTAGGAAGACTCAATGTTGCTGTACTTAAGTCGGCATTGTGTCTCTTACATTTAATTCCGATGCAATTTCTGTGTTTCATCGTCAATGCGAAGATCCAAGGGATACAGTAAACCTGCAGAGGTGCATCGGAATGTAATACTCTTGACACAGGAAAGGCTCAAAACATAGACAGTAGGAAGACTCAGTCTTCCTTTACCTAAGTCGGCATGGTGTCTCTTATATTTAAATCCGATGCAATTTCTGTGTTTCAACGTCAATGGAAGGTCCAATGGATCCAGTAAACCAGCCGAGGTGCATCGGAATGTAAAACTGGTGACACAGGAAGCGGTCAAAACATAGACCCTAAGAAGACTCAGTTTTCTTGTACTCAAGTCGCCATTGTGTCTCTTATATTTAATTTGATGCAATTTCTGTGTTTCATCGTCACTGTGAAGTTCCAAGGGATACAGTAAAACTGCAGAGGTGCATCAAAATGTTAAACTGATGACACAGGAAACGCTCAAATTATAGACAGTAGGAATACTCAGTCTTCCTTTACCTACGTCGGCATTGTTTCTCTGATATTTAATTCCGATGCAATTTCTGTGTTTCGTCGTCACTGTGAAGGTCCAATGGATACAGTAAACCTGCAGAGGTGCATCGGAATGTAAAACTGGTGACACAGGAAACGCTCAAAACATAGACAGTAGGAAGACTCAGCCTTCCTGTTCTTATGTCGGCATTGTGTCTCTTATATTTAATTCCGATGCTATTTCTGTGTTTCATCGTCAATGGGAAGGTCCAACGGATACAGTAAACCTGCGGAGGTGCATCGGAAAGGAAAACTGGTGACACTGGAAACGCTCAAAACATAGAACGTAAGAAGACTCAGTTTTATTGTACTTAAGTCGGCGTTGTGTGTCTTATATTTAATTCCGATGCAATTTCTGTGTTTCATCGTCAATGGGAAAGTTGAAGGAAAACAGTATACCTGCAGAGGTGCATCGGAATGTAAAACTGGTGACACAGGAAACGCACAAAACATAGACAATAGAAAGACACACTCTTCCTGTACTTAAGTCGGCATTGTGTCTCTTATATTTAATTTGATGCAATTTCTGTGTTTCACCGTCACTGTGAAGGTACAAGGGATACAGTAAACCTGCAGAGGTTCATCGGAATGTAAAACTGGTGACACAGGAAATGCTCAAAACATAGACATTAGGAAGATTCAGCCTTCCTGTTCTTAAGTCGGCATTGTGTCTCTTATATTTAATTCCGATGCCATTCCTGTGTTTCATCGTCAATGCGAAGATCCAAGGGATACAGTAAACCTGCAGAGGTGCATCGGATTGTAAAACTGGTGACACACGAAGCGGTCAAAACGTAGACCCTAAGAAGACTCAGTTTTCTTGTACTGAAGTCGGCATTGTGTCTCTTATATTTAATTTGATGCAATTTCTGTGTTTCATCGTCACTGTGAAGTTCCAAGGGATACAGTAAAACTGCAGAGGTGCATCAAAATGTTAAACTGATGACACAGGAAACGCTCAAATTATAGACAGTAGGAATACTCAGTCTTCCTTTACCTAAGTCGGCATTGTTTCTCTGATATTTAATTCCGATGCAATTTCTGTGTTTCGTCGTCACTGTGAAGGTCCAATGAATACAGTAAACCTGCAGAGGTGCATCGGAATGTAAAACTGGTGACACAGGAAACGCTCAAAGCATAGACAGTAGGAATACTCAGTCTTTCTGTACTTAAGTCGGCATTGTGTCTCTTATATTTAATTCCGATGCAATTTCTGTGTTTCATCGTCAATGGGGAGGTCCAAGGGATGCAGTAACCCTACAGAGGTGCATCGGAATGTAAAACTGGTGACACAGGAAGCGCTCATAACATAGACCCTAAGAAGACTCAGTTTTCTTGTACTTAAATCGGCATTGTGTCTTTTATATTTAACTCCGATGCAATTTCTGTGTTTCATCGTCAATGGGAATGTCCAATGGATACAGTAAACCTGCAGAGGTGCATCGGAATGTAATATTGGTGACAATGGAAAGGCTCATAACATAGACAGTAGGTAGACTCAGTCTTCCTTTACTTAGGTCGGCATGGTGTCTCTTATATTTAATTCCGATGCAATTTCTGTGTTTCATCGTCAATGGGAAAGTCGAAGGAAAACAGTATACCTGCAGAGGTGCATCGGAATGTAAAACTGGTGACACAGGAAACGCACAAAACATAGACAATAGAAAGACACACTCCTCTTGTACTTAAGTCGGCATTGTGTCTCTTATATTTAATTTGATGCAATTTCTGTGTTTCACTGTCTCTGTGAAGGTCCAAGGGATAGAGTAAACCTGCAGAGGTGCATCGGAATGTAAAACTAGTGACGCAGGAATCGCTCAAAACATAGACAGTAGGAAGACTCAATGTTCCTGTACTTAAGTCGGCATTATGTCTCTTACATTTAATTCCGAAGCAATTTCTGTGTTTCATCGTCAATGCGAAGATCCAAGGGATACAGTAAACCTGCAGAGGTGCATCGGAATGTAAAACTGGTGACACGGGAAACGCTCAAAACATGGACAGTAGGAAGACTGAGCCTTCCTGTTCTTAAGTCGGCATTGTGTCTCTTAATTTAATTCCGATGCTATTTCTGTGTTTCATCGTCAATGGGAAGGTCCAATGGATACAGTAAAACTGCAGAGGTGGATCGGAATGTAAAACTGGTGACACAGGAAGCGGTCAAATCATAGACCCTAAGAAGACTCAGTTTTCTTGTACTGAAGTCGGCATTGTGTCTCTTATATTTAATTTGATGCAATTTCTGTGTTTCATCGTAACTGTGAAGTTCCAAGGGATACAGTAAATCTGCAGAGGTGCATCAAAATGTAAAACTGATGACACAGGAAACGCTCAAAACATAGACAGTAGGAATACTCAGTCTTCCTTTACCTAAGTCGGCATTGTTTCTCTGATATTTAATTCCGATGCAATTTCTGTGTTTCGTCGTCACTGTGAAGGTCCAATGGATACAGTAAACCTGCAGAGGTGCATCGGAATGTAAAACTGGTGACACAGGAAACGCTCAAAGCACGGACAGTAGGAAGACTCAGTCTGCCTTTACTTAAGTCGGCATGGTGTCTCTTATATTTAATTCCGATGCTATTTCTGTGTTTCATCGTCAATGGAAGGTCCAATGGATACAGTAAACCAGCAGAGGTGCATCGGAATGTAAAACTGGTGACGCAGGAATCGCTCAAAACATAGACTGTAGGAAGACTCAATGTTCCTTTATTTAAGTCGGCATTGTGTCTCTTATATTTAATTCCGATGCAATTTCTGTGTTTCATCGTCAATGGGGAGGTCCAAGGGATACAGTAACCCTACAGAGGTGCATCGGAATGTAAAACTGGTGACACAGGAAGCGCTCATAACATAGACCCTAAGAAGACTCAGTTTTCTTGTACTTAAATCGGCATTGTGTCTTTTATATTTAATTCCGATGCAATTTCTGTGTTTCATCGTCAATGGGAAAGTCCAATGGATACAGTAAACTTGCAGAGGTGCATCGGAATGTAATAGTGGTGACAAACGAAAGGCTCTAAACATAGACGGTAGGAAGACTCAGTCTTCCTTTACTTAAGTCGGCATGGTGTCTCTTATATTTAATTCCGATGCAATATCTGTGTTACATCGTCAATGGAAGGTCCAATGGATACAGTAAACCAGCAGAGGTGCATCAGAATGTAAAACTGGTGACACAGGAAACGCTCAAAACATAGACAATAGAAATTCACACTCTTCCTGTACTTAAGTCGACATTGTGTCTCTTCTATTTACTTCCGATGCAATTTCTGTGTTTCATCGTCAATGGGAAAGGCGAAGGGAAACAGTATACTTGCAGAGGTGTATCGGAATGTAAAACTGGTGACACAGGAGACGCTCGAAGCATAGACAGTAGGAAGACTCAGTCTTCCTGTACTTAAGTCGACATTGTGTCTCTTATATTTAATTCCGATGCAATTTCTGTGTTTCATCGTCACTGTGATGGTCCAAGGGATACAGTAAACCTGCAGAGGTGCATCGGAATGTAAAACTGGTGACGTAGGAATCGCTCAAATCATAGACAGTAGGAAGACTCAATGTTCCTGTACTTAAGTCGGCATTGTGTCGCTTATATTTAATTCCGACGCAATTTCTGTGTTTCATCGTCAATGCGAAGATCCAAGGGATACAGTAAACCTGCAGAGATGCATCGGAATGTAAAACTGGTGACACAGGAAACGCTCAAAACATAGACAGTAGGAAGACTCAGCCTTCCTGTTCTTATGTCGGCATTGTGTCTCTTATATTTAATTCCGATGCTATTTCTGTGTTTCATCGTCAATGGGAAGGTCCAGTGGATACAGTAAAGCTGCAGAGTTGCATCGCAATGTAAAATTGGTGAAGCAGGAAACGCTCAAAACATAGACAGTAGGAAGACTCAATCTTCCTGTACTAAAGTCGGCATTGTGTCTCTTATTTTTAATTCCGATGCAATTTCTCCGTTTCATCGTCAATGGGAAGATCCAAGGGATACAGTAAACCTACAGAGGTTCATCGGAATGTAAAACTGGTGACACAGGAAATGCTCAAAACATAGACAGTAGGAAGACTCAGCCTTCCTGTTCTTAAGTCGGCATTGTGTCTCTTATATTTAATTCCGATGCTATTTCTGTGTTTCATCGTCAATGAGAAGGTCCAATGGATACAGTAAACCTGCAGAGGTGCTTCGGAATGTAAAACTGGTGACGCAGGAATCGCTCAAAACATAGACAGTAGGAAGACTCAATGTTCCTGTACTTAAGTCGGCATTGTGTCTCTTACATTTAATTCCGATGCTATTTCTGTGTTTCATCGTCAATGGGAAGGTCCAATGGATACAGTTACACTGCAGAGGTGCATCGGAATGTAAAACTGGTGACACAGGAAGCGGTCAAAGCATAGACCCTGAGAAGACTCAGTTTTCTTGTACTGAAGTCGGCATTGTGTCTCTTATATTTAATTTGATGCAATTTCTGTGTTTCATCGTCACTGTGAAGGTCCAAGGGATACAGTAAACCTGCAGAGGTGCATCAAAATGTAAAACTGATGACACAGGAAACGCTCAAAACATAGACACTAGGAAGACTCAGTCTTCCTGTAGCTAAGTCGGCATTGTTTCTCTGATATTTAATTCCGATGCAATTTTTGTGTTGCGTCGTCAATGGGAAGGCCCAAGGGATACAGTAAACCTGCAGAGGTGCATCGGAATGTAAAACTGGTGACACAGGAAACGTTCAGAGCATAGACAGTAGGAAGACTCAGTCTTCCTGTACTTAACTCAGCATTGTGTCTCTTATATTTAATTCCGATTCAATTTCTGTGTTTCATCGTCAATGGGAAAGTCGAAGGGAAACAGAATACCTGCAGAGGTGCATCGGAATGTAAAACTGGTGACACAGGAAACGCTTAAAACATAGACAGTAGGAAGACTCAGTCTTCCTGTACTTAAGTCGGCATTGTGTCTCTTATATTTAATTCCGATGCAATTTCTGTGTTTCATCGTCACTGTGAAGGTCCAAGGGATACAGGAAAACCTGCAGAGGTGCATCGGAATGTAAAACTGGTGACACAGGAAACGCTCAAAACATAGACAGTAGGAAGACTCAGCCTTCCTGTTCTTAAGTTGGCATTGTGTCTCTTATATTTAATTCCGATGCTATTTCTGTGTTTCATCGTCAATGGGAAGGTCCAACGGATACAGTTAACCTGCAGAGGTGCATCGGAATGGAAAACTGGTGACACTGGAAACGCTCAAAACATAGACCGTCAGAAGACTCAGTTTTATTGTACTTAAGTCGGCGTTGTGTGTCTTATATTTAATTCCTATGCAATTTCTGTGTTTCATCGTCAATGGGAAAGTCGAAGGAAAACAGTATACCTGCAGAGGTGCATCGGAATGTAAAACTGGTGACACAGGAAACGCACAAAACATAGACAATAGAAAGACACACTCTTCCTGTACTTAAGTCGTCATTGTGTCTCTTATATTTAAATTGATGCAATTTCTGTGTTTCACCGTCACTATGAAGGTCCAAGGGATACAGTAAACCTGCAGAGGTTCATCGGAATGTAAAACTGGTGTTACAGAAAACGCTCAAAACATAGAGCGTAAGAAGACTCATTTTTCTTGTACTTAAGTCGGCGTTGTGTCTCTTATATTTAATTCCGATGCAATTTCTGGGTTTCATCGTCAATGGGAAAGTCCAATGAATACAGTAAACCTGCAGAGGTGCATCGGAATGTAATACCGGTGACACAGGAAAGGCTCAAAACATAGACAGTAGGAAGACTCAGTCTTCCTTTACCTAAGTCGGCATGGTGTCTCTTATATTTAATTCCGATGCAATTTCTGTGTTTCATCGTCAATGGAAGGTCCAAAGGATACAGTAATGCAGCGGAGGTGCATCGGAATGTAAAATTGGTGACACAGGAAACGTCCAAATCATAGACAATAGAAGGACACACTCTTCCTGTACTTAAGTCGACATTGTGTCTCTTCTATTTAATTCCGATGCACTTTCTGTGTTTCATCGTCATCGGGAATGTCGAAGGGAAACAGTATACCTGCAGAGGTGCATCGGAATCTAAAACTTGTGACACAGGAGACGCTCAAAGCATAGACAGTAGGAAGACTCAGTCTACCTGTACTTTAGTCGGCTTTGTGTCTCTTATATTTAATTCCGATGCAATATCTGTTTTTCATCGTCACTGGGAAGGTCCACGGGATACAGTAAAGCTACAGAGGTGCATCGGAAAGTAAAATTGGTGACGCAGGAATCGCTCAAAACATAGACAGTAGGAAGACTCAATGTTCCTGTACTTAATTCGGCATTGTGTCTCTTATATTAAATTCCGATGCAATTTCTGTGTTTCATCGTCAATGCGAAGATCCAAGGGATACAGTAAACCTGCAGAGATGCATCGGAATGTAAAACTGGTGACACAGTAAACGCTCAAAACATAGACTGTAGGAAGACTCAGCCTTCCTGTTCTTAAGTCGGCATTGTGTCTCTTATATTTAATTCCGATGCTATTTCTGTGTTTCATCGTCAATTGGAAGGTCCAGTGGATACAGTAAACCTGCAGAGTTGCATCGGAATGTAAAATTGGTGACTCAGGAAACGCTCAAAACATAGACAGTAGGAAGACTCAATCTTCCTGTAATTAAGTCGGCATTGTGTCTCTTATTTTTAATTCCAATCCAATTTCTCTGTTTCATCGTCAATGGGAAGATCCAAGGGATACAGTAAACCTGCAGAGGTTCATCGGAATGTAAAACTGGTGACACAGGAAATGCTCAAACCATAGACAGTAGGAAGACTCAGCCTTCCTGTTCTTAAGTCGGCATTGTGTCTCTTATATTTAATTCCGATGCTATTTCTGTGTTTCATCGTCAATGGGAAGGTCCAATGGATACAGTAAACCTGCAGAGGTGCTTCGGAATGTAAAACTGGTGACGCAGGAATCGCTCAAAACATTGACAGTAGGAAGACTCAATGTTGCTGTACTTAAGTCGGCATTGTGTCTCTTACATTTAATTCCGATGCAATTTCTGTGTTTCATCGTCAATGCGAAGATCCAAGGGATACAGTAAACCTGCAGAGGTGCATCGGAATGTAATACTCTTGACACAGGAAAGGCTCAAAACATAGACAGTAGGAAGACTCAGTCTTCCTTTACCTAAGTCGGCATGGTGTCTCTTATATTTAAATCCGATGCAATTTCTGTGTTTCAACGTCAATGGAAGGTCCAATGGATCCAGTAAACCAGCCGAGGTGCATCGGAATGTAAAACTGGTGACACAGGAAACGCTCAAAACATAGACAGTAGGAAGACTCAGCCTTCCTGTTCATAAGTTGGCATTGTGTCTCTTATATTTAAGTCCGATGCTATTTCTGTGTTTTTGGAAGGTCCAGTGGATACAGTAAACCTGCAGAGGTGCATCGGAATGTAAAATTGGTGACGCACGAAACGCTCAAAACATAGACAGTAGGGAGACTCAGTCTTCCTGTACATAAGTCGACATTGTGTCTCTTATTTTTAATTCCGATGCAATTTCTCTGTTTCATCGTCAATGGGAAAATCCAAGGGATACAGTAAACCTGCAGAGGTGCATCGGAATGTAAAACTGGTGACACAGGAAATGCTCAAAACATACACAGTAGGAAGACTCAGCCTTCCTGTTCTTAAGTCGGCATTGTGTCTCTTAATTTAATTCCGATGCTATTTCTGTGTTTCATCGTCAATGGGAAGGTCCAATGGATACAGTAAAACTGCAGAGGTGGATCGGAATGTAAAACTGGTGACACAGGAAGCGGTCAAAACATAGACCCTAAGAAGACTCAGTTTTCTTGTACTCAAGTCGCCATTGTGTCTCTTATATTTAATTTGATGCAATTTCTGTGTTTCATCGTCACTGTGAAGTTCCAAGGGATACAGTAAAACTGCAGAGGTGCATCAAAATGTTAAACTGATGACACAGGAAACGCTCAAATTATAGACAGTAGGAATACTCAGTCTTCCTTTACCTAAGTCGGCATTGTTTCTCTGATATTTAATTCCGATGCAATTTCTGTGTTTCGTCGTCACTGTGAAGGTCCAATGGATACAGTAAACCTGCAGAGGTGCATCGGAATGTAAAACTGGTGACACAGGAAACGCTCAAAACATAGACAGTAGGAAGACTCAGCCTTCCTGTTCTTATGTCGGCATTGTGTCTCTTATATTTAATTCCGATGCTATTTCTGTGTTTCATCGTCAATGGGAAGGTCCAACGGATACAGTAAACCTGCGGAGGTGCATCGGAAAGGAAAACTGGTGACACTGGAAACGCTCAAAACATAGAACGTAAGAAGACTCAGTTTTATTGTACTTAAGTCGGCGTTGTGTGTCTTATATTTAATTCCGATGCAATTTCTGTGTTTCATCGTCAATGGGAAAGTTGAAGGAAAACAGTATACCTGCAGAGGTGCATCGGAATGTAAAACTGGTGACACAGGAAACGCACAAAACATAGACAATAGAAAGACACACTCTTCCTGTACTTAAGTCGGCATTGTGTCTCTTATATTTAATTTGATGCAATTTTTGTGTTTCACCGTCACTGTGAAGGTACAAGGGATACAGTAAACCTGCAGAGGTTCATCGGAATGTAAAACTGGTGACACAGGAAATGCTCAAAACATAGACATTAGGAAGATTCAGCCTTCCTGTTCTTAAGTCGGCATTGTGTCTCTTATATTTAATTCCGATGCCATTCCTGTGTTTCATCGTCAATGCGAAGATCCAAGGGATACAGTAAACCTGCAGAGGTGCATCGGATTGTAAAACTGGTGACACACGAAGCGGTCAAAACGTAGACCCTAAGAAGACTCAGTTTTCTTGTACTGAAGTCGGCATTGTGTCTCTTATATTTAATTTGATGCAATTTCTGTGTTTCATCGTAACTGTGAAGGTCCAAGGGATACAGTAAATCTGCAGAGGTGCATCAAAATGTAAAACTGATGACACAGGAAACGCTCAAAACATAGACAGTAGGAATACTCAGTTTTCCTTTACCTAAGTCGGCATTGTTTCTCTGATATTTAATTCCGATGCAATTTCTGTGTTTCGTCGTCACTGTGAAGGTCCAATGAATACAGTAAACCTGCAGAGGTGCATCGGAATGTAAAACTGGTGACACAGGAAACGCTCAAAGCATAGACAGTAGGAATACTCAGTCTTTCTGTACTTAAGTCGGCATTGTGTCTCTTATATTTAATTCCGATGCAATTTCTGTGTTTCATCGTCAATGGGGAGGTCCAAGGGATGCAGTAACCCTACAGAGGTGCATCGGAATGTAAAACTGGTGACACAGGAAGCGCTCATAACATAGACCCTAAGAAGACTCAGTTTTCTTGTACTTAAATCGGCATTGTGTCTTTTATATTTAACTCCGATGCAATTTCTGTGTTTCATCGTCAATGGGAATGTCCAATGGATACAGTAAACCTGCAGAGGTGCATCGGAATGTAATACTGGTGACAATGGAAAGGCTCATAACATAGACAGTAGGTAGACTCAGTCTTCCTTTACTTAGGTCGGCATGGTGTCTCTTATATTTAATTCCGATGCAATTTCTGTGTTTCATCGTCAATGGGAAAGTCGAAGGAAAACAGTATACCTGCAGAGGTGCATCGGAATGTAAAACTGGTGACACAGGAAACGCACAAAACATAGACAATAGAAAGACACACTCTTCTTGTACTTAAGTCGGCATTGTGTCTCTTATATTTAATTTGATGCAATTTCTGTGTTTCACTGTCTCTGTGAAGGTCCAAGGGATAGAGTAAACCTGCAGAGGTGCATCGGAATGTAAAACTGGTGTTACAGAAAACGCTCAAAACATAGAGCGTAAGAAGACACATTTTTCTTGTACTTAAATCGGCATTGTGTCTTTTATATTTAATTCCGATGCAATTTCTGTGTTTCATCGTCAATGGTAAAGTCCAATGGATACAGTAAACCTGCAGAGGTGCAACGGAATGTAATACCGGTGACACAGGAACGGCTCAAAACATAGACAGAAGGAAGACTCAGTCTTCCTTTACCTAAGTCGGCATTGTGTCTCTTATATTTAATTCCGATGCAATTTCTGTGTTCCATCGTCAATGGAAGGTCCAAAGGATACAGTAAACCAGCGGAGGTGCATCGGAATGTAAACTGGTGACACAGGAAACGCTCAAAACTTAGACAATACAAAGACACACTCTTCCTGTACATAAGTCAACATTGTGTCTCTTCTATTTAATTCCGATGCAATTTCTGTGTTTCATCGTCATCGGGAATGTCGAAGGGAAACAGTATACCTGCAGAGGTGCATCGGAATGTAAAACTTGTGACACAGGAGACGCTCAAAGCATAGACAGTAGGAAGACTCAGTCTACTTGTACATAAGTCGGCTTTGTGTCTCTTATATTAAATTCGGATGCAATTTCTGTGTTTCATCGTCAATGCGAAGATCCAAGGGATACAGTAAACCTGCAGAGATGCATCGGAATGTAAAACTGGTGACACAGGAAACGCTCAAAACATAGACTGTAGGAAGACTCAGCCTTCATGTTCTTAAGTCGGCATTGTGTCTCTTATATTTAATTCCGATGCTATTTCTGTGTTTCATCGTCAATTGGAAGGTCCAGTGGATACAGTAAACCTGCAGAGTTGCATCGGAATGTAAAATTGGTGACGCAGGAAACGCTCAAAACATAGACAATAGAAATTCACACTCTTCCTGTACTTAAGTCGACATTGTGTCTCTTATATTTAATTCCGATGCTATTTCTGTGTCTCACCGTCAATGGGAAGGTCCAATGGATACAGTAAACCTGCAGAGGTGCTTCGGAATGTAAAACTGGTGACGCAGGAATCGCTCAAAACATAGACAGTAGGAATACTCAATGTTCCTGTACTTAAGTCGGCATTGTGTCTCTTACATTTAATTCCGATGCTATTTCTGTGTTTCATCGTCAATGGGAAGATCCAATGGATACAGTAAACCTGCAGAGGTGCTTCGGAATGTAAAACTAGTGACGCAGGAATCGCTCAAAACATAGACAGTAGGAAGACTCAATGTTCCTGTACTTAAGTCGGCATTATGTCTCTTACATTTAATTCCGAAGCAATTTCTGTGTTTCATCGTCAATGCGAAGATCCAAGGGATACAGTAAACCTGCAGAGGTGCATCGGAATGTAAAACTGGTGACACAGGAAACGCTCAAAACATGGACAGTAGGAAGACTGAGCCTTCCTGTTCTTAAGTCGGCATTGTGTCTCTTAATTTAATTCCGATGCTATTTCTGTGTTTCATCGTCAATGGGAAGGTCCAATGGATACAGTAAAACTGCAGAGGTGGATCGGAATGTAAAACTGGTGACACAGGAAGCGGTCAAATCATAGACCCTAAGAAGACTCAGTTTTCTTGTACTGAAGTCGGCATTGTGTCTCTTATATTTAATTTGATGCAATTTCTGTGTTTCATCGTAACTGTGAAGTTCCAAGGGATACAGTAAATCTGCAGAGGTGCATCAAAATGTAAAACTGATGACACAGGAAACGCTCAAAACATAGACAGTAGGAATACTCAGTCTTCCTTTACCTAAGTCGGCATTGTTTCTCTTATATTTAATTCCGATGCAATTTCTGTGTTGCATCGTCAATGGAAGGTCCAATGGATACAGTAAACCAGCAGAGGTGCATCGGAATGTAAAACTGGTGACGCAGGAATCGCTCAAAACATAGACTGTAGGAAGACTCAGCCTTCCTGTTCTTATGTCGGCATTGTGTCTCTTATATTTAATTCCGATGCAATTTCTGTGTTTCATCGTCAATGGGGAGGTCCAAGGGATACAGTAACCCTACAGAGGTGCATCGGAATGTAAAACTGGTGACACAGGAAGCGCTCATAACATAGACCCTAAGAAGACTCAGTTTTCTTGTACTTAAATCGGCATTGTGTCTTTTATATTTAATTCCGATGCAATTTCTGTGTTTCATCGTCAATCGGAAAGTCCAATGGATACAGTAAACTTGCAGAGGTGCATCCGAATGTAATACTGGTGACAAACGAAAGGCTCAAAAAATAGACGGTAGGAAGACTCAGTCTTCCTTTACTTAAGTCGGCATGGTGTCTCTTATATTTAATTCCGATGCAATTTCTGTGTTACATCGTCAATGGAAGGTCCAATGGATACAGTAAACCAGCAGAGGTGCATCAGAATGTAAAACTGGAGACACAGCAAACGCTCAAAACATAGACAATAGAAATTCACACTCTTCCTGTACTTAAGTCGACATTGTGTCTCTTCTATTTAATTCCGATGCAATTTCTGTGTTTCATCGTCAATGGGAAAGGCGAAGGGAAACAGTATACTTGCAGAGGTGTATCGGAATGTAAAACTGGTGACACAGGAGACGCTCGAAGCATAGACAGTAGGAAGACTCAGTCTTCCTGTACTTAAGTCGAAATTGTGTCTCTTATATTTAATTCCGATGCAATTTCTGTGTTTCATCGTCACTGTGATGGTCCAAGGGATACAGTAAACCTGCAGAGGTGCATCGGAATGTAAAACTGGTGACGTAGGAATCGCTCAAATCATAGACAGTAGGAAGACTCAATGTTCCTGTACTTAAGTCGGCATTGTGTCGCTTATATTTAATTCCGACGCAATTTCTGTGTTTCATCGTCAATGCGAAGCTCCAAGGGATACAGTAAACCTGCAGAGATGCATCGGAATGTAAAACTGGTGACACAGGAAACGCTCAAAACATAGACAGTAGGAAGACTCAGCCTTCCTGTTCATAAGTCGGCATTGTGTCTCTTATATTTAAGTCCGATGCTATTTCTGTGTTTTTGGAAGGTCCAGTGGATACAGTAAACCTGCAGAGGTGCATCGGAATGTAAAATTGGTGACGCACGAAACGCTCAAAACATAGACAGTAGGGAGACTCAGTCTTCCTGTACATAAGTCGACATTGTGTCTCTTATTTATAATTCCGATACAATTTCTCTGTTTCATCGTCAATGGGAAAATCCAAGGGAT
Source organism: Schistocerca nitens (assembly GCF_023898315.1). Taxonomy (NCBI): domain Eukaryota; kingdom Metazoa; phylum Arthropoda; class Insecta; order Orthoptera; family Acrididae; genus Schistocerca; species Schistocerca nitens. The sequence continues at coordinate 766,325,605 of NC_064619.1, forward strand.
ACAGTAAACCTGCAGAGGTGCATCGGAATGTAAAACTGGTGACACAGGAAATGCTCAAAACATACACAGTAGGAAGACTCAGCCTTCCTGTTCTTAAGTCGGCATTGTGTCTCTTAATTTAATTCCGATGCTATTTCTGTGTTTCATCGTCAATGGGAAGGTCCAATGGATACAGTAAAACTGCAGAGGTGGATCGGAATGTAAAACTGGTGACACAGGAAGCGGTCAAAACATAGACCCTAAGAAGACTCAGTTTTCTTGTACTCAAGTCCCCTTTGTGTCTCTTATATTTAATTTGATGCAATTTCTGTGTTTCATCGTCACTGTGAAGTTCCAAGGGATACAGTAAAACTGCAGAGGTGCATCAAAATGTTAAACTGATGACACAGGAAACGCTCAAATTATAGACAGTAGGAATACTCAGTCTTCCTTTACCTAAGTCGGCATTGTTTCTCTGATATTTAATTCCGATGCAATTTCTGTGTTTCGTCGTCACTGTGAAGGTCCAATGGATACAGTAAACCTGCAGAGGTGCATCGGAATGTAAAACTGGTGACACAGGAAACGCTCAAAACATAGACAGTAGGAAGACTCAGCCTTCCTGTTCTTATGTCGGCATTGTGTCTCTTATATTTAATTCCGATGCTATTTCTGTGTTTCATCGTCAATGGGAAGGTCCAACGGATACAGTAAACCTGCGGAGGTGCATCGGAAAGGAAAACTGGTGACACTGGAAACGCTCAAAACATAGAACGTAAGAAGACTCAGTTTTATTGTACTTAAGTCGGCGTTGTGTGTCTTATATTTAATTCCGATGCAATTTCTGTGTTTCATCGTCAATGGGAAAGTTGAAGGAAAACAGTATACCTGCAGAGGTGCATCGGAATGTAAAACTGGTGACACAGGAAACGCACAAAACATAGACAATAGAAAGACACACTCTTCCTGTACTTAAGTCGGCATTGTGTCTCTTATATTTAATTTTGTTGTGTCGATCCCCTAAGGTCTCGACACAATGAGTGGCTAGGTGCACGCGAAACTAACGCAGACGGGCGTAAATTCTGAAACAGGAGACTGGATGAAAAACTATAAAGAAAAGAAGAGAGATTGTCATCTACTTAACTTTTAATGATGTTCTTCTTGTTGAAATACATCTCTTGCATAGTAGTAAGCAATTACCAATGATACACATGGCGCCTTGCTAGGTAGTAGCGATGGACTAGCTGAAGGCTATTTAATCTGTCTCTCGGCAAATGAGAGGAAGACGTGATACGTCTTGTCGCAAGCTATGTCGTCCGTACAACTGGGGCGAGGTCAAGTCCGTGTCTTGTGACCTGCCATGTGGTGGCGCTAGGTTTGCGAATACACAGTGGCGACACGCGGGTCCGACATGTACTACAGGACCGCGGCCGATTTAAGTTACCACCTAGCAAGTGTGGTGTCTAGCGGTGACACCACAAATTTGATGCAATTTCTGTGTTTCACCGTCACTGTGAAGGTACAAGGGATACAGTAAACCTGCAGAGGTTCATCGGAATGTAAAACTGGTGACACAGGAAATGCTCAAAACATAGACAATAGGAAGACTCAGCCTTCCTGTTCTTAAGTCGGCATTGTGTCTCTTATATTTAATTCCGATGCCATTCCTGTGTTTCATCGTCAATGCGAAGATCCAAGGGATACAGTAAACCTGCAGAGGTGCATCGGAATGTAAAACTGGTGACACACGAAGCGGTCAAAACGTAGACCCTAAGAAGACTCAGTTTTCTTGTACTGAAGTCGGCATTGTGTCTCTTATATTTAATTTGATGCAATTTCTGTGTTTCATCGTAACTGTGAAGGTCCAAGGGATACAGTAAATCTGCAGAGGTGCATCAAAATGTAAAACTGATGACACAGGAAACGCTCAAAACATACACAGTAGGAATACTCAGTTTTCCTTTACCTAAGTCGGCATTGTTTCTCTGATATTTAATTCCGATGCAATTTCTGTGTTTCGTCGTCACTGTGAAGGTCCAATGAATACAGTAAACCTGCAGAGGTGCATCGGAATGTAAAACTGGTGACACAGGAAACGCTCAAAGCATAGACAGTAGGAATACTCAGTCTTTCTGTACTTAAGTCGGCATTGTGTCTCTTATATTTAATTCCGATGCAATTTCTGTGTTTCATCGTCAATGGGGAGGTCCAAGGGATGCAGTAACCCTACAGAGGTGCATCGGAATGTAAAACTGGTGACACAGGAAGCGCTCATAACATAGACCCTAAGAAGACTCAGTTTTCTTGTACTTAAATCGGCATTGTGTCTTTTATATTTAACTCCGATGCAATTTCTGTGTTTCATCGTCAATGGGAATGTCCAATGGATACAGTAAACCTGCAGAGGTGCATCGGAATGTAATACTGGTGACAATGGAAAGGCTCATAACATAGACAGTAGGTAGACTCAGTCTTCCTTTACTTAAGTCGGCATGGTGTCTCTTATATTTAATTCCGATGCAATTTCTGTGTTTCATCGTCAATGGGAAAGTCGAAGGAAAACAGTATACCTGCAGAGGTGCATCGGAATGTAAAACTGGTGACACAGGAAACGCACAAAACATAGACAATAGAAAGACACACTCTTCTTGTACTTAAGTCGGCATTGTGTCTCTTATATTTAATTTGATGCAATCTCTGTGTTTCACTGTCTCTGTGAAGGTCCAAGGGATAGAGTAAACCTGCAGAGGTGCATCGGAATGTAAAACTGGTGTTACAGAAAACGCTCAAAACATAGAGCGTATGAAGACACATTTTTCTTGTACTTAAATCGGCATTGTGTCTTTTATATTTAATTCCGATGGAATTTCTGTGTTTCATCGTCAATGGTAAAGTCCAATGGATACAGTAAACCTGCAGAGGTGCATCGGAATGTAATACCGGTGACACAGGAACGGCTCAAAACATAGACAGAAGGACGACTCAGTCTTCCTTTACCTAAGTCGGCATTGTGTCTCTTATATTTAATTCCGATGCAATTTCTGTGTTCCATCGTCAAAGGAAGGTCCAAAGGATACAGTAAACCAGCGGAGGTGCATCGGAATGTAAACTGGTGACACAGGAAACGCTCAAAACTTAGACAATACAAAGACACACTCTTCCTGTACTTAAGTCAACATTGTGTCTCTTCTATTTAATTCCGATGCAATTTCTGTGTTTCATCGTCATCGGGAATGTCGAAGGGAAACAGTATACTTGCAGAGGTGTATCGGAATGTAAAACTGGTGACACAGGAGACGCTCAAATCATAGACAGTAGGAAGACTCAATGTTCCTGTACTTAAGTCGGCATTGTGTCGCTTATATTTAATTCCGACGCAATTTCTGTGTTTCATCGTCAATGCGAAGATCCAAGGGATACAGTAAACCTGCAGAGATGCATCGGAATGTAAAACTGGTGACACAGGAAACGTTCAAAACATAGACAGTAGGAAGACTCAGCCTTCCTGTTCTTATGTCGGCATTGTGTCTCTTATATTTAATTCCGATGCTATTTCTGTGTTTCATCGTCAATGGGAAGGTCCAGTGGATACCGTAAAGCTGCAGAGTTGCATCGCAATGTAAAATTGGTGAAGCAGGAAACGCTCAAAACATAGACAGTAGGAAGACTCAATCTTCCTGTACTAAAGTCGGCATTGTGTCTCTTATTTTTAATTCCGATGCAATTTCTCCGTTTCATCGTCAATGGGAAGATCCAAGGGATACAGTAAACCTACAGAGGTTCATCGGAATGTAAAACTGGTGACACAGGAAATGCTCAAAACATAGACAGTAGGAAGACTCAGCCTTCCTGTTCTTAAGTCGGCATTGTGTCTCTTATATTTAATACCGATGCTATTTCTGTGTTTCATCGTCAATGGGAAGGTCCAAGGGATGCAGTAACCCTACAGAGGTGCATCGGAATGTAAAACTGGTGACACAGGAAACGCTCAAAGCACGGACAGTAGGAAGACTCAGTCTGCCTTTACTTAAGTCGGCATGGTGTCTCTTATATTTAATTCCGATGCTATTTCTGTGTTTCATGGTCAATGGAAGGTCCAATGGATACAGTAAACCAGCAGAGGTGCATCGGAATGTAAAACTGGTGACGCAGGAATCGCTCAAAACATAGACTGTAGGAAGACTCAATGTTCCTTTACTTAAGTCGGCATTGTGTCTCTTATATTTAATTCCGATGCATTTTCTGTGTTTCATCGTCAATGGGGAGGTCCAAGGGATACAGTAACCCTACAGAGGTGCATCGGAATGTAAAACTGGTGACACAGGAAGCGCTCATAACATAGACCCTAAGAAGACTCAGTTTTCTTGTTCTTAAATCGGCATTGTGTCTTTTATATTTAATTCCGATGCAATTTCTGTGTTTCATCGTCAATGGGAAAGTTAAATGGATACAGTAAACTTGCAGAGGTGCATCCGAATGTAATACTGGTGACAAACGAAAGGCTCAAAACATAGACGGTAGGAAGACTCAGTCTTCCTTTACTTAAGTCGGCATGGTGTCTCTTATATTTAATTCCGATGCAATTTCTGTGTTACATCGTCAATGGAAGGTCCAATGGATACAGTAAACCAGCAGAGGTGCATTAGAATGTAAAACTGGTGACACAGGAAACGCTCAAAACATAGACAATAGAAATTCTCACTCTTCCTGTACTTAAGTCGACATTGTGTCTCTTCTATTTAATTCCGATGCAATTTCTGTGTTTCATCGTCAATGGGAAAGGCGAAGGGAAACAGTATACTTGCAAAGGTGTATCGGAATGTAAAACTGGTGACACAGGAGACGCTCGAAGCATAGACAGTAGGAAGACTCAGTCTTCCTGTACTTAAGTCGACATTGTGTCTCTTATATTTAATTCCGATGCAATTTCTGTGTTTCATCGTCACTGTGATGGTCCAAGGGATACAGTAAACCTGCAGAGGTGCATCGGAATGTAAAACTGGTGACGTAGGAATCGCTCAAATCATAGACAGTAGGAAGACTCAATGTTCCTGTACTTAAGTCGGCATTGTGTCGCTTATATTTAATTCCGACGCAATTTCTGTGTTTCATCGTCAATGCGAAGATCCAAGGGATACAGTAAACCTGCAGAGATGCATCGGAATGTAAAACTGGTGACACAGGAAACGCTCAAAACATAGACAGTAGGAAGACTCAGCCTTCCTGTTCTTATGTCGGCATTGTGTCTCTTATATTTAATTCCGATGCTATTTCTGTGTTTCATCGTCAATGGGAAGGTCCAGTGGATACAGTAAAGCTGCAGAGTTGCATCGCAATGTAAAATTGGTGAAGCAGGAAACGCTCAAAACATAGACAGTAGGAAGACTCAATCTTCCTGTACTAAAGTCGGCATAGTGTCTCTTATTTTTAATTCCGATGCAATTTCTCCGTTTCATCGTCAATGGGAAGATCCAAGGGATACAGTAAACCTACAGAGGTTCATCGGAATATAAAACTGGTGACACAGGAAATGCTCAAAACATAGACAGTAGGAAGACTCAGCCTTCCTGTTCTTAAGTCGGCATTGTGTCTCTTACACTTAATTCCGATGCTATTTCTGTGTTTCATCGTCAATGGGAAGGTCCAATGGATACAGTAACACTGCAGAGGTGGATCAGAATGTAAAACTGGTGACACAGGAAGCGGTCAAAACATAGACCCTAAGAAGACCCAGTTTTCTTGTACTGAAGTCGGCATTGTGTCTCTCATATTTAATTTGATGCAATTTCTGTGTTTCATCGTAACTGTGAAGTTCCAAGGGATACAGTAAATCTGCAGAGGTGCATCAAAATGTAAAACTGATGACACAGGAAACGCTCAAAACATAGACAGTAGGAATACTCAGTCTTCCTTTACCTAAGTCGGCATTGTTTCTCTGATATTTAATTCCGATGCAATTTCTGTGTTTCATCGTCAATGGAAGGTCCAATGGATACAGTAAACCAGCAGAGGTGCATCGGAATGTAAAACTTGGGACGCAGGAATCGCTCAAAACATAGACTGTAGGAAGACTCAATGTTCCTTTACTTAAGTCGGCATTGTGTCTCTTATATTTAATTCCGATGCAATTTCTGTGTTTCATCGTCAATGGGGAGGTCCAAGGGATACAGTAACCCTACAGAGGTGCATCGGAATGTAAAACTGGTGACACAGGAAGGGCTCATAACATAGACCCTAAGAAGACTCAGTTTCTTGTACTTATTTCGGCATTGTGTCTTTTATATTTAATTCCGATGCAATTTCTGTGTTTCATCGTCAATGGGAAAGTCCAATGGATACAGTAAACTAGCAGAGGTGCATCGGAATGTAATACTGGTGACAAACGAAAGGCTCAAAACATAGACAGTTGGAAGACTCAGTCTTCCTTTACTTAAGTCGGCATGGTGTCTCTTATATTTAATTCCGATGCAATTTCTGTGTTACATCGTCAATGGAAGGTCCAATGGATACAGTAAACCAGCAGAGGTGCATCGGAATGTAAAACTGGTGACACAGGAAACGCTCAAAACATAGACAATAGAAATTCACACTCTTCCTGTACTTAAGTCGACATTGTGTCTCTTCTATTTAATTCCGATGCAATTTCTGTGTTTCATCGTCAATGGGAAAGGCGAAGGGAAACAGTATACTTGCAGAGGTGTATCGGAATGTAAAACTGGTGACACAGGAGACGCTCGAAGCGTAGACAGTAGGAAGACTCAGTCTTCCTGTACTTAAGTCGACATTGTGTCTCTTATATTTAATTCCGATGCTATTTCTGTGTCTCACCGTCAATGGGAAGGTCCAATGGATACAGTAAACCTGCAGAGGTGTTTCGGAATGTAAAACTGGTGACGCAGGAATCGCTCAAAACATAGACAGTAGGAATACTCAATGTTCCTGTACTTAAGTTGGCATTGTGTCTCTTACATTTAATTCCGATGCTATTTCTGTGTTTCATCGTCAATGGAAAGATCCAATGGATACAGTAAACCTGCAGAGGTGCTTCGGAATGTAAAACTAGTGACGCAGGAATCGCTCAAAACATAGACAGTAGGAAGACTCAATGTTCCTGTACTTAAGTCGGCATTATGTCTCTTACATTTAATTCCGAAGCAATCTCTGTGTTTCATCGTCAATGCGAAGATCCAAGGGATACAGTAAACCTGCAGAGGTGCATCGGAATGTAAAACTGGTGACACAGGAAACGCTCAAAGCATGGACAGTAGGAAGACTGAGCCTTCCTGTTCTTAAGTCGGCATTGTGTCTCTTAAGTTAATTCCGATGCTATTTCTGTGTTTCATCGTCAATGGGAAGGTCCAATGGATACAGTAAAACTGCAGAGGTGGATCGGAATGTAAAACTGGTGACACAGGAAGCGGTCAAAACATAGACCCTAAGAAGACTCAGTTTTCTTGTACTGAAGTCGGCATTGTGTCTCTTATATTTAATTTGATGCAATTTCTTTGTTTCATCGTAACTGTGAAGTTCCAAGGGATACAGTAAATCTGCAGAGGTGTATCAAAATGTAAAACTGATGACACAGGAAACGCGCAAAACATAGACAGTAGGAATACTCAGTCTTCCTTTACCTAACTCGGCATTGTTTCTCTGATATTTAATTCCGATGTAATTTCTGTGTTTCGTCGTCACTGTGAAGGTCCAATGGATACAGTAAACCTGCAGAGGTGCATCGGAATGTAAAACTGGTGACACAGGAAACGCTCAAAGCACGGACAGTAGGAAGACTCAGTCTGCCTTTACTTAAGTCGGCATGGTGTCTCTTATATTTAATTCCGATGCAATTTCTGTGTTTCATCGCCAATGGAAGGTCCAATGGATACAGTAAACCAGCAGAGGTGCATCGGAATGTAAAACTGGTTACGCAGGAATCGCTCAAAACTTAGACTGTAGGAAGACTCAATGTTCCTTTACTTAAGTCTGCATTGTGTCTCTTATATTTAATTCCAATGCAATTTCTGTGTTTCATCGTCAATGGGGAGGTCCAAGAGATACAGTAACCCTACAGAGGTGCATCGGAATGTAAAACTGGTGACACAGGAAGCGCTCATAACATAGACCCTAAGAAGACTCAGTTTTCTTGTACTTAAATCGGCATTGTGTCTTTTATATTTAATTCCGATGCAATTTCTGTGTTTCATCGTCAATGGGAAAGTCCAATGGATACAGTAAACTTGCAGAGGTGCATCGGAATGTAATACTGGTGACAAACGAAAGGCTCAAAACATAGACAGTAGGAAGACTCAGTCTTCGTTTACTTAAGTCGGCATGGTGTCTCTTATATTTAATTCCGATGCAATTTCTGTGTTACATCGTCAATGGAAGGTCCAATGGATACAGTAAACCAGCAGAGGTGCATCGGAATGTAAAACTGGTGACACAGGAAATGCTCAAAACATAGACAATAGAAATTCACACTCTTCCTGTACTTAAGTCGACATTGTGTCTCTTCTATTTAATTCCGATGCAATTTCTGTGTTTCATCGTCAATGGGAAAGGCGAAGGGAAACAGTATACTTGCAGAGGTGTATCGGAATGTAAAACTGATGACACAGGAGACGCTCGAAGCATAGACAGTAGGAAGACTCAATCTTCCTGTACTTAAGTCGGCATTGTGTCTCTTATTTTTATTTCCGCTGCAATTTCTCTGTTTCATCGTCAATGGGAAGATGCAAGGGATACAGTAAACCTGCAGAGGTCCATCGGAATGTAAAACTGGTGACACAGGAAATGCTCAAAACATTGACAGTAGGAAGACTCAGCCTTCCTGTTCTTAAGTCGGCATTGTGTCTCTTATATTTAATTCCGATGCTATTTCTGTGTTTCATCGTCAATGGGAAGGTCCAATGGATACAGTAAACCAGCAGAGGTGCATCGGAATGTAAAACTGGTGACACTGGAAACGCTCAAAACATAGACAATAGAAATTCACACTCTTCCTGTACTTAAGTCGACATTGTGTCTCTTCTATTTAATTCCGAAGCAATTTCTGTGTTTCATCGTCAATGCGAAGATCCAAGGGATACAGTAAACCTGCAGAGATGCATCGGAATGTAAAACTGGTGACACAGGAAACGCTCAAAACATAGACAGTAGGAAGACTCAGTCTTCCTTTACCTAAGTCGGCATTGTGGCTCTTATATTTAATTCCGATGCTATTTCTGTGTTTCATCGTCAATGGGAAGGTCCAATGGATACAGTAACACTGCAGAGGTGGATCGGAATGTAAAACTGGTGACACAGGAAGCGGTCAAAACATAGACCCTAAGAAGACCCAGTTTTCTTGTACTGAAGTCGGCATTGTGTCTCTTATATTTAATTTGATGCAATTTCTGTGTTTCATCGTAACTGTGAAGTTCCAAGGGATACAGTAAATCTGCAGAGGTGCAACAAAATGTAAAACTGATGACACAGGAAACGCTCAAAACATAGACATAGGAATACTCAGTCTTCCTTTACCTAAGTCGGCATTGTTTCTCTGATATTTAATTCCGATGCAATTTCTGTGTTTCGTCGTCACTGTGAAGGTCCAATGGATACAGTAAACCTGCAGAGGTGCATCGGAATGTAAAACTGGTGACACAGGAAACGCTCAAAGCACAGACAGTAGGAAGACTCAGTCTACCTTTACTTAAGTCGGCATGGTGTCTCTTATATTTAATTCCGATGCAATTTCTGTGTTTCATCGTCAATGGAAGGTCCAATGGATACAGTAAACCAGCAGAGGTGCATCGGAATGTAAAACTGGTGACACTGGAAACGCTCAACACATAGACAATAGAAATTCACACTCTTCCTGTACTTAAGTCGACATTGTGTCTCTTCTATTTATTTCCGATGCAATTTCTGTGTTTCATCGTCAATGCGAAGATCCAAGGGATACAGTAAACCTGCAGAGATGCATCGGAATGTAAAACTGGTGACACAGGAAACGCTCAAAACATAGACAGTAGGAAGACTCAGCCTTCCTTTTCTTATGTCGGCATTGTGTCTCTTACATTTAATTCCGATGCTATTTCTGTGTTTCATCGTCAATGGAAAGGTCCAGTGGATACAGGAAACCTGCAGAGTTGCATCGGAATGTAAAATTGGTGACGCAGGAAACGCTCAAAACATAGACAGTAGGAAGACTCAATCTTCCTGTACTTAAGTCGGCATTGTGTCTCTTATTTTTAATTCCGATGCAATTTCTCTGTTTCATCGTCAATGCGAAGATCCAAGGGATACGGTAAACCTGCAGAGGTTCATCTTAATGTAAAACTGGTGACACAGGAAATGCTCAAAACATAGACATTAGGAAGACTCAGCCTTCCTGTTCTTAAGTCGGCATTGTGTCTCTTATATTTCATTCCGATGCTATTCCTGTGTTTCATCGTCAACGGGAAGGTCCAATGGATACAGTAAACCTGCAGAGGTGCTTCGGAATGTAAAACTGGTGACGCAGGAATCGCTCAAAACATAGACAGTAGGAAGACTCAATGTTCCTGTACTTAAGTCGGCATTGTGTCTCTTACATTTAATTCCGATGCAATTTCTGTGTTTCATCGTCAATGCGAAGATCCAAGGGATACAGTAAACCTGCAGAGGTGCATCGGAATGTAAAACTGGTGACACACGAAGCGGTCAAAACATAGACCCTAAGAAGACTCAGTTTTCTTGTACTGAAGTCGGCATTGTGTCTCTTATATTTAATTTGATGCAATTTCTGTGTTTCATCGTAACTGTGAAGGTCCAAGGGATACAGTAAATCTGCAGAGGTGCATCAAAATGTAAAACTGATGACACAGGAAACGCTCAAAACATAGACAGTAGGAATACTCAGTTTTCCTTCACCTAAGTCGGCATTGTTTCACTGATATTTAATTCCGATGCAATTTCTGTGTTTCGTCGTCACTGTGAAGGTCCAATGGATACAGTAAACCTGCAGAGGTGCATCGGAATGTAAAACTGGTGACACAGGAAACGCTCAAAGCATAGACAGTAGGAATACTCAGTCTTTCTGTACTTAAGTCGGCATTGTGTTTCTTATATTTAATTCCGATGCAATTTCTGTGTTTCATCGTCAATGGGGAGGTCCAAGGGATGCAGTAACCCTACAGAGGTGCATCGGAATGTAAAACTGGTGACACAGGAAGCGCTCATAACATAGACCCTAAGAAGACTCAGTTTTCTTGTACTTAAATCGGCATTGTGTCTTTTATATTTAATTCCGATGCAATATCTGTGTTTCATCGTCAATGGGAATGTCCAATGGATACAGTAAACCTGCAGAGGTGCATCGGAATGTAATACTGGTGACAAAGGAAAGGCTCATATCATAGACAGTAGGTAGACTCAGTCTTCCTGTACTTAAGTCGGCATGGTGTCTCTTATATTTAATTCCGATGCCATTTCTGAGTTTCATCGTCAATGGGAAAGTCGAAGGAAAACAGTATACCTGCAGAGGTGCATCGGAATGTAAAACTGGAGACACAGGAAACGCTCAAAACATAGAGCGTAAGAAGACACATTTTTCTTGTACTTAAGTCGGCGTTGTGTCTCTTATATTTAATTCCGATGCAGTTTCTGTGTTTCATCTTCAATGGTAAAGTCCAATGGATACAGTAAACCTGCAGAGGTGCATCGGAATGTAATACCGGTGACACAGGAAAGGCTCAAAACATAGACAGTAGGAAGACTCAGTCTTCCTTTACCTAAGTCGGCATGGGGTCTCTTATATTTAATTCCGATGCAATATCTGTGTTCCATCGTCAATGGAAGGTCCAAAGGATACAGTAAACCAGCGGAGGTGCATCGGAATGTAAAACTGGTGACACAGGAAACGCTCAAAACATAGACAATAGAAAGACACTCTCTTCCTGTACTTAAGTCGACATTGTGTCTCTTCTATTTTCTGTGTTTCATCGTCATCGGGAATGTCGAAGGGAAACAGTATACCTGCAGAGGTGCATCGGAATGTAAAACTTGTGACACAGGAGACGCTCAAAGCATAGACAGTAGGAAGACTCAGTCTACTTGTACTTAAGTCGGCTTTGTGTCTCTTATATTAAATTCCGATGCAATTTCTGTGTTTCATCGTCAATGCGAAGATCCAAGGGATTCAGTAAACCTGCAGAGATGCATCGGAATGTAAAACTGGTGACACAGGAAACGCTCAAAACATAGACTGTAGGAAGACTCAGCCTTAATGTTCTTAAGTCGGCATTGTGTCTCTTATATTTAATTCCGATGCTATTTCTGTGTTTCATCGTCAATGGGAAGATCCAATGGATACAGTAAACCTGCAGAGGTGCTTCGGAATGTAAAACTGGTGACGCAGGAATCGCTCAAAACATAGACAGTAGGAAGACTCAATGTTCCTGTACTTAAGTCGGCATTGTGTCTCTTACATTTAATTCCGATGCTATTTCTGTGTTTCATCGTCAATGGGAAGATCCAATGGATACAGTAAACCTGCAGAGGTGCTTCGGAATGTAAAACTGGTGACGCAGGAATCGCTCAAAACATAGACAGTAGGAAGACTCAATGTTCCTGTACTTAAGTCGGCATTATGTCTCTTACATTTAATTCCGAAACAATTTCTGTGTTTCATCGTCAATGCGAAGATCCAAGGGATACAGTAAACCTGCAGAGGTGCATCAGAATGTAAAACTGGTTACATAGGAAACGCTCAAAACATAGACAGTAGGAATACTCAGTCTTCCTTTACCTAAGTCGGCATTGTTTCTCTTATATTTAATTCCGATGCAATTTCTGTGTTTCATCGTCAATGGGGAGGTCCAAGGGATACAGTAACCCGACAGAGGTGCATCGGAATGTAAAACTGGTGACACAGGAAGCGCTCATAACATAGACCCTAAGAAGACTCAGTTTTCTTGTACTTAAATCGGCATTGTGTCTTTTATATTTAATTCCGATGCAATTTCTGTTTTTCATCGTCAATGGGAAAGTCCAATGGATACAGTAAACTTGCAGAGGTGCATCGGAATGTAATACTGGTGACAAACGAAAGGCTCAAAACATAGACAGTAGGAAGACTCAGTCTTCCTTTACTTAAGTCGGCATGGTGACTCTTATATTTAATTCCGATGCAATTTCTGTGTTTCATCGTCAATGGAAGGTCCAATGGATACAGTAAACCAGCAGAGGTGCATCGGAATGTAAAACTGGTGACACAGGAAACGCTCAAAACATAGACAATAGAAATTCACACTCTTCCTGTACTTAAGTCGACATTGTGTCTCTTCTATTTAATTCCGATGCAATTTCTCTGTTTCATCGTCAATGGGAAGATCCAAGGGATACAGTAAACCTGCAGAGGTGCATCGGAATGTAAAACAGGTGACACAGGAAATGCTCAAAACATAGACAGTAGGAAGACTCATCCTTCCTGTTCTTAATTCGGCATTGTGTCTCTTATATTTAATTCCGATGCTATTTCTGTGTTTCATCGTCAATGGGAGGGTCCAATGGATACAGTAAACTTGCAGAGGTGCTTCGGAATGTAAAACTGGTGACGCAGGTATCGCTCAAAACATAGACTGTAGGAAGACTCAATGTTCCTTTACTTAAGTCGGCAGCATTGTGTCTCTTATATTTAATTCCGATGCAATTTCTGTGTTTCAACTCCAATGGGAAGGTCCAAGGAATACAGTAAACCTGCAGAGGTGCATCGGAATGTAAAACTGGTGATACAGGACACGCTCAAATCATAGACAGTAGGAAGACTCAGTCTTCCTTTACTTAAGTCGGCATGGTGTCTCTTATATTTAATTCCGATGCAATTTCTGTGTTTCATCGTCAATGGGAAGGTCCAATGGATACAGTAAACCTGCAGAGGTGCATCGGAATGTAGAACTGGTGACACAGAAAACGCTCAAAACATAGACTGTAAGAAGACTCAGTTTTCTTGTACTTAAGTCGCCGATGTGTCTCTTATATTTAATTACGATGGAATTTCTGTGTTTCATCGTCAATGGGAAAGTCGAATGGTTCCAGTAAACCTGCAGAGGTGCATCGGAATGTAATACTGGTGACACAGGAAAGGCTCAAAACATAGACAGTAGGAAGACTCAGTCTTCCTTTACTTAAGTCGGCATGGTGTCTCATATATTTAATTACGATGGAATTTCTGTGTTTCATCGTCAATGGAAGGTCCAATGGGTACAGTAAACCAGTAGAGATGCATCGGAATGTAAAACTGGTGACACAGGAAACGCTCAAAACATAGAAAATAGAAAGACACACTCTTGCTGTACTTAAGTCGACATTGTGTCTCTTCTATTTAATTCCGATGCAATTTCTGTGTTTCATCGTCAGTGGGAAAGTCGAAGGGAAACAGTATACCTGCAGAGTTGCATTGGAATGTAAAACTGGTGACACAGGAGACGCACAAAGCATATACAGTAGGAAGACTCAGTCTTCCTGTACTTAAGTTGGCATTGTGTCTCTTATATTTAATTCCGATGCAATTTCTCTGTTTCATCGTCAATGGGAAGGTCCAATGGATACAGTAAACCTGCAGAGGTGCATCGGAATGTAAAACTGGTGACACAGAAAACGCTCAAAACATAGACTGTAAGAAGACTCAGTTTTCTTGTACTTAAGTCGCCGATGTGTCTCTTATATTTAATTACGATGGATTTTCTGTGTTTCATCGTCAATGGGAAAGTCGAATGGTTACAGTAAACCTGCAGAGGTGCATCGGAATGTAATACTGGTGACACAGGAAACGCTCAAAACATAGACAGTAGGAAGACTCAGTCTTCCTGTACTTATGTCGGCAGCATTGTGTCTCTTATATTTAATTCCGATGCAATTTCTGTGTTTCATCGTCAATGGGAACGTCGAATGGAAACAGTATACCTGCAGAGGTGCATCGGAATGTAAAACTGGTGACACAGGAAACGCTCAAAATATAGACAGTAGGAAGACTCAGCCTTCCTTTACCTAAGTCGGCATGGTGTCTCTTATATTTAATTCCGATGCTATTTCTGTGTTTCATCGTCAATGGGAAGGTCCAATGGATACAGTGAAACTGCAGAAGTGGATCGGAATGTAAAACTGGTGACACAGGAAGCGGTCAAAACATAGACCCTAAGAAGACTCAGTTTTGTTGTACTGAAATCGGCATTGTGTCTCTTATATTTAATTTGATGCAATTTCTGTGTTTCATCGTAACTGTGAAGGTCCAAGGGATACAGTAAATCTGCAGAGGTGCATCAAAATGTAAAACTGATGACACAGGAAACGCTCAAAACATAGACAGTAGGAATACTCAGTCTTCCTTTACCTAAGTCGGCATGTCGTCTCTTATATTTAATTCCGATGCAATTTCTGTTTTTCATCGTCAATGGAAGGTCCAATGGATACACTAAACCAGCAGAGGTGCATCGGAATGAAAAACTGGTGACGCAGGAATCGCTCAAAACATAGACTGTAGGAAGACTCAATGTTCCTTTACTTAAGTCGGCATTGTGCCTCTTATATTTAATTCCGATGCAATTTCTGTGTTTCAACGTCAATGGGGAGGTCCAAGGGATACAGTAACCCTACAGAGGTGCATCGGAATGTAAGACAGGTGACACAGGAAGCGCTCATAACATAGACCCTAAGAAGACTCAGCTTTCTTGTACTTAAATCGGCATTGGGTCATTTATATTTAATTCCGATGCAATTTCTGTGTTTCATCGTCAATGAGAAAGTCCAATGGATACAGTAAACCTGCAGAGGTGCATCGGAACGTAATACTGGTGACAAACGAAAGGCTCAAAACATAGACAGTAGGAAGACTCAGTCTTCCTTTACTTAAGTCGGCATGGTGTCTCTTATATTTAATTCCGATGCCATTTCTGAGTTTCATCGTCAATGGGAAAGACGAAGGAAAACAGTATACCTGCAGAGGTGCATCGGAATGTAAAACTGGTGACACAGGAAACGCTCAAAACATAGAGCGTAAGAAGACTCATTTTTCTTGTACTTAAGTCGGCGTTGTGTCTCTTACATTTAATTCCGATGCAATTTCTGTGTTTCATCTTCAATGGTAAAGTCCAATGGATACAGTAAACCTGCAGAGGTGCATCGGAATGTAATACCGGTGACACAGGAAAGGCTCAAAACATAGACAGTAGGAAGACTCAGTCTTCCTTTACCTAAGTCGGCATGGGGTCTCTTATATTTAATTCCGATGCAATTTCTGTGTTCCATCGTCAATGGAAGGTCCAAAGGATACAGTAAACCAGCGGAGGTGCATCGGA
The DNA here is from genome assembly GCF_023898315.1 of Schistocerca nitens. Taxonomy (NCBI): domain Eukaryota; kingdom Metazoa; phylum Arthropoda; class Insecta; order Orthoptera; family Acrididae; genus Schistocerca; species Schistocerca nitens. The sequence continues at coordinate 766,341,900 of NC_064619.1, forward strand.
ATGTAAAACTGGTGACACAGGAAACGCTCAAAACATAGACAATAGAAAGACACACTCTTCCTGTACTTAAGTCGACATTGTGTCTCTTCTATTTTCTGTGTTTCATCGTCATCGGGAATGTCGAAGGGAAACAGTATACCTGCAGAGGTGCATCGGAATGTAAAACTTGTGACACAGGAGACGCTCAAAGCATAGACAGTAGGAAGACTCAGTCTACTTGTACTTAAGTCGGCTTTGTGTCTCTTATATTAAATTCCGATGCAATTTCTGTGTTTCATCGTCAATGCGAAGATCCAAGGGATTCAGTAAACCTGCAGAGATGCATCGGAATGTAAAACTGGTGACACAGGAAACGCCCAAAACATAGACTGTAGGAAGACTCAGCCTTAATGTTCTTAAGTCGGCATTGTGTCTCTTATATTTAATTCCGATACTATTTCTGTGTTTCATCGTCAATTGGAAGGTCCAGTGGATACAGTAAACCAGCAGAGTTGCATCGGAATGTAAAACTGGTGACGCAGGAAACGCTCAAAACATAGACAGTAGGAAGACTCAATCTTCCTGTACTTAAGTCGGCATTGTGTCTCTTATTTTTAATTCCGATGCAATTTCTCTGTTTCATCGTCAATGGGAAGATCCAAGGGATACAGTAAACCTGCAGAGGTTCATCATAATGTAAAACTAGTGACACAGGAAATGCTCAAAACATAGACAGTAGGAAGACTCAGCCTTCCTGTTCTTAAGTCGGCATTGTGTCTCTTATATTTAATTCCGATGCTATTTCTGTGTTTCATCGTCAATGGGAAGGTCCAATGGATACAGTAAACCTGCAGAGGTGCTTCGGAATGTAAAACTGGTGACGCAGGAATCGCTCAAAACATAGACAGTAGGAAGACTCAATGTTCCTGTACTTAAGTCGGCATTGTGTCTCTTACATTTAATTCCGATGCTATTTCTGTGTTTCATCTTCAATGGGGAGGTCCAAGGGATACAGTAACCCTACAGTGGTGCATCGGAATGTAAAACTGGTGACACAGGAAGCGCTCATGACATAGACCCTAAGAAGACTCAGTTTTCTTGTACTTAAATCGGCATTGTGTCTTTTATATTTAATTCCGATGCAATTTCTGTCTTTCATCGTCAATGGGAAAGTCCAATGGATACAGTAAACTTGCAGAGGTGCATCGGAATGTAATACTGGTGACAAACGAAAGGCTCAAAACATAGACAGTAGGAAGACTCAGTCTTCCTTTACTTAAGTCGGCATGGTGTCTCTTATATTTAATTCCGATGCAATTTCTGTGTTTCATCGTCAATGGAAGGTCCAATGGATACAGTAAACCAGCAGAGGTGCATCGGAATGTAAAACTGGTGACACAGGAAACGCTCAAAACATAGACAATAGAAATTCACACTCTTCCTGTACTTAAGTCGACATTGTGTCTCTTCTATTTAATTCCGATGCAATTTCTGTGTTTCATCGTCAATGGGAAAGGCGAAGGGAAACAGTATACGTGCAGAGGTGCATCGGAATGTAAAACTGGTGACACAGGAGACGCTCGAAGCATAGACAGTAGGAAGACTCAGTCTTCCTGTACTTAAGTCGACATTGTGTCTCTTATATTTAATTCCGATGCAATTTCTGTGTTTCATCGTCACTGTGATGGTCCAAGGGATACAGTTAACTTGCAGAGGTGCATCGGAATGTAAAACTGGTGACGCACGAATCGCTCAAAACATAGACAGTAGGAAGACTCAATGTTCCTGTACTTGAGTCGGCATTGTGTCGCTTATATTTAATTCCGATGCAATTTCTGTGTTTCATCGTCAATGGGAAGGTCCAGTGGATACAGTAAACCTGCAGAGTTGCATCGGAATGTATAATTGGTGACGCAGGAAACGCTCAAAACATGGACAGTAGGAAGACTCAATCTTCCTGTACTTCAGTCGTCATTGTGTCTCTTATATTTAATTCCGATGCAATTTCTCTGTTTCATCGTCAATGGGAAGATCCAAGGGATACAGTATACCTGCAGAGGTGCATCGGAATGTAAAACAGGTGACACAGGAAATGCTCAAATCATAGACAGTAGGAAGACTCATCCTTCCTGTTCTTAAGTCGGCATTGTGTCTCATATATTTAATTCCGATGCTATTTCTGTGTTTCATCGTCAATGGGAGGGTCCAATGGATACAGTAAACTTGCAGAGGTGCTTCGGAATGTAAAACTGGTGACGCAGGTATCGCTCAAAACATAGACTGTAAGAAGACTCAGTTTTCTTGTACTTAAGTCGCCGATGTGTCTCTTATATTTAATTACGATGGAATTTCTGTGTTTCATCGTCAATGGGAAAGTCGAATGGTTACAGTAAACCGGCAGAGGTGCATCGGAATGTAATACTGGTGACACAGGAAACGCTCAAAACATAGACAGTAGGAAGACTCAGTCTTCCTGTACTTATGTCGGCAGCATTGTGTCTCTTATATTTAATTCCGATGCAATTTCTGTGTTTCATCGTCAATGGGAACGTCGAATGGAAACAGTATACCTGCAGAGGTGCATCGGAATGTAAAACTGGTGACACAGGAAGCGGTCAAAACATAGACCCTAAGAAGACTCAGTTTTGTTGTACTGAAATCGGCATTGTGTCTCTTATATTTAATTTGATGCAATTTCTGTGTTTCATCGTAACTGTGAAGGTCCAAGGGATACAGTAAATCTGCAGAGGTGCATCAAAATGTAAAACTGATGACACAGGAAACGCTCAAAACATAGACAGTAGGAATACTCAGTCTTCCTTTACCTAAGTCGGCATGTTGTCTCTTATATTTAATTCCGATGCAATTTCTGTTTTTCATCGTCAATGGAAGGTCCAATGGATACAGTAAACCAGCAGAGGTGCATCGGAATGAAAAACTGGTGACGCAGGAATCGCTCAAAACATAGACAGTAGGAAGACTCAATGTTCCTTTACTTAAGTCGGCATTGTGTCTCTAATATTTAATTCCGATGCAATTTCTGTGTTTCAACGTCAATGGGGAGGTCCAAGGGATACAGTAACCCTACAGAGGTGCATCGGAATGTAAAACTGGTGACACAGGAAGCGCTCATAACATAGACCCTAAGAAGACTCAGTTTTCTTGTACTTAAATCGGCATTGGGTCTCTTATATTTAATTCCGATGCAATTTCTGTGTTTCATCGTCAATGAGAAAGTCCAATGGATACAGTAAACCTGCAGAGGTGCATCGGAACGTAATACTGGTGACAAACGAAAGGCTCAAAACATAGACAGTAGGAAGACTCAGTCTTCCTTTACTTAAGTCGGCATGGTGTCTCTTATATTTAATTCCGATGCAATTTCTGTGTTTCATCGTCAATGGAAGGTCCAATGGATACAGTAAACCAGCAGAGGTGCATCGGAATGTAAAACTGGTGACACAGGAAACGCTCAAAACATACACAATAGAAAGACACACTCTTCCTGTACTTAAGTCGACATTGTGTCTCTTCTATTTAATTCCGATGCAATTTCTGTGTTTCATCGTCATCAGGAATGTCGAAGGGAAACAGTATACCTGCAGAGGTGCATCGGAATGTAAAACTTGTGACACAGGAGACGCTCAAAGCATAGACAGTAGGAAGACTCAGTCTACCTGTACTTTAGTCGGCTTTGTGTCTCTTATATTTAATTCCGATGCAATTTCTGTGTTTCATCGTCACTGGGAAGGTCCACGGGATACAGTAAACCTACAGAGGTGCATTAGAATGTAAAACTGGTGACGCACGAATCGCTCAAAACATAGACAGTAGGAAGACTCAGTGTTCCTGTACTTAATTCGGCATTGTGTCTCTTATATTAAATTCCGATGCAATTTCTGTGTTTTATCGTCAATGCGAAGATCCAAGGGATACAGTAAACCAGCAGAGATGCATCGGAATGTAAAACTGGTGACACAGGAAACGCTCAAACCATAGACAGTAGGAAGACTCAGCCTTCCTGTTCTTAAGTCGGCATTGTGTCTCTTATATTTAATTCCGATGCTATTTCTGTGTTTCATCGTCAATTGGAAGGTCCAGTGGATACAGTAAACCTGCAGAGTTGCATCGGAATGTAAAATTGGTGACGCAGGAAACGCTCAAAACATAGACAGTAGGAAGACTCAATCTTCCTGTACTTAAGACGGCATTGTGTCTCTTATTTTTAATTCCGATGCAATTTCTCTGTTTCATCGTCAATGGGAAGATCCAAAGGATACAGTAAACCTGCAGAGGTTCATCGGAATGTAAAACTGGTGACACAGGAAATGCTCAAAACATAGACAGTAGGAAGACTCAGCCTTCCTCTTCTTAAATCGGCATTGTGTCTCTTATATTTAATTCCGATGCTATTTCTGTGTTTCATCGTCAATGGGAAGGTCCAATGGATACAGTAAACCTGCAGAGGTGCTTCGGAATGTAAAACTGGTGACGCAGGAATCGCTCAAAACATAGACAGTAGGAACACTCAATGTTCCTGTACTTAAGTCGGCATTGTGTCTCTTATGTTTAATTCCGATGCAATTTCTGTGTTTCATCGTCAATGCGAAGATCCAAGGGATACAGTAAACCTGCAGAGATGCATCGGCATGTAAAACTGGTGACACAGGAAACGCTCAAAACATAGACAGTAGGAAGACTCTGCCTTCCTGTTCTTAAGTCGGCATTGTGTCTCTTAATTTAATTCCGATGCTATTTCTGTGTTTCATCGTCAATGGGAAGGTCCAATCGATACAGTAAAACTGCAGAGGTGGAACGGAATGTAAAACTGGTGACACAGGAAGCGGTCAAAACATAGACCCTAAGAAGACTCAGTTTTCTTGTACTGAAGTCGGCATTGTGTCTCTTATATTTAATTTGATGCAATTTCTGTGTTTCATCGTCAATGGGGAGGTCCAAGTGATACAGTAACCTTACAGAGGTGCATCGGAATGTAAAACTGGTGACACAGGAAGCGCTCATAACATAGACCCTAAGAAGACTCAGATTTCTTGTACTTAAATCGGCATTATGTCTTTTATATTTAATTCCGATGCAATTTCTGTGTTTCATCGTCAATGGGAAAGTCCAATGGATACAGTAAACCTGCAGAGGTGCATCGGAATGTAATACTGGTGACAAATGAAAGGCTCAAAACATAGACAGTAGGAAGACTGAGTCTACTTTTACTTAAGCCGGCATGGTGTCTCTTATATTTAATTCCGATGCAATTTCTGTGTTTCATCGTCAGTGGGAAAGTCGAAGGGAAACAGTATACCTGCAGAGTTGCATCGGAATGTAAAACTGGTGACACAGGAGACGCTCAAAGCATAGACAGTAGGAAAACTCAGTCCTCCTGTACTTAAGTCGGCATTGTGTCTCTTATATTTAATTCCGATGCAATTTCTCTGTGTCATCGTCAATGGGAAGATCCAAGGGACACACTAAACCTGCAGAGGTGCATCGGAATGTAAAACTGGTGACACAGGAAACGCTCAAAACATAGACAGTAGGAAGACTCAGCCGTCCTGTTCTTAAGTCGGCATTGTGTCTCCTATATTTAATTCCGATACTATTTCTGTGTTTCATCGTCAATGGGAAGGTCCAATGGATACAGTAAAACTGCAGAGGTGCATCGGAATGTAAAACTGGTGGCACAGGAAGCGGTCAAAACATAGACCATAAGAAGACTCGGTTTTCGTGTACTGAAGTCGGCATTGTGTCTCTTATACTTAATTTGATGCAATTTCTGTGTTTCATCGTCATTGTGAAGGTCCAAGGGTTACAGTAAACCTGCAGAGGTGCATCAAAATATAATACTGATGACATAGGAAACGCTCAAAACATAGACAGTAGTATGACTCAGTCTTCCTGTACCTAAGTCGGCATTGTTTCTCTGATATTTAATTCCGATGCAATTTCTGTGTTTCGTCGTCACTGTGAAGGTCCAATGGATACAGTAAACCTGCAGAGGTGCTTCGGAATGTAAAACTGGTGATACAGGACACGCTCAAATCATAGACAGTAGGAAGACTCAGTCTTCCTTTACTTAAGTCGGCATGGTGTCTCTTATATTTAATTCCGATGCAATTTCTGTGTTTCATCGTCAATGGGAAGGTCCAATGGATACAGTAAACCTGCAGAGGTGCATCGGAATGTAAAACTCGTGACACAGAAAACGCTCAAATCATAGACTGTAAGAAGACTCAATTTTCTTGTACTTAAGTCGCCGATGTGTCTCTTATATTTAATTACGATGCTATTTCTGTGTTTCATCCTCAATGGGAAAGTCGAATGGTTACAGTAAACCTGCAGAGGTGCATCGGAATGTAATACTGGTGACACAGGAAAGGCTCAAAACATAGACAGTAGGAAGACTCAGGTTTCCTTTACTTAAGTCGGCATGGTGTCTCTTATATTTAATTCCGATGCAATTTCTGTGTTTCATCGTCAATGGAAGGTCCAATGGTTACAGTAAACCTGCAGAGGTGCATCGGAATGTAATACCGGTGACACAGGAAACGCTCAAATCATAGACAATAGAAAGACACACTCTTCCTGTACTTAAGTCGACATTGTGTCTCTTCTATTTAATTCCGATGCAATTTCTGTGTTTCATCGTCAATGGGAAAGTCGAAGGAAAACAGTATACCTGCAGAGGTGCATCGGAATGTAAAACTGGTGACACAGGAGACGCTCAAAGCATAGACAGTAGGAAGACTCAGTCTTCCTGTACTTAAGTCGGCATTGTGTCTCTTATATTTAATTCCGATGCTATTTCTGTGTTTCATCGTCCATGGGAAAGTCCAATGGATACAGTAAACCTGCAGAGGGGCATCGGAATGTAAAACTGGTGACACAGGAAACGCTCAAAACATAGACAGTAGGAATACTCAGTCTTCCTGTACCTAAGTCGGCATTGTTTCTCTGATATTTAATTCCGATGCAATTTCTGTGTTTCGTCGTCACTGTGAAGGTCCAATGGATACAGTAAACCTTGCAGAGGTGCATCGGAATGAAAACTGATGACACAGGAAACGCTCAAAACATAAACAGTAGGAAGACTCAGTCTTCCTGTACTTATGTCTGCAGCATTGTGTCTCTTATATTTATATCCGATGTAATTTCTGTGTTTCATCATCAATGGGAAGGTCGAAGGGAACAGTATACCTCCAGAGGTGCATCGAAATGTATAACTGGTGACAAGGGAAACGCTCAAAACATAGACAGTAGGAAGACTCAGTCTTTCTGTACTTAAGTCGGCATTGTGTCTCTTATATTTAATTCTGATGTAATTTCTGTGTTTCATCGTCAATAGGGAGGTCCAAGGGACAGAGTAACCCTACAGAGGTGCATCGGAATGTAAAACTGGTGACGCAGGAATCGCTCAAAACATAGACAGTAGGAAGACTCAATGTTCCTGTACTTAAGTCGGCATTGTGTCTCTTATATTTAATTCCGATGCAATTTCTGTGTTTCATCGTCAATGGGAAAGTCGAAGGAAAACAGTATACCTGCAGAGGTGCATCGGAATGTAAAACTGGTGACACAGGAGACGCACAAAGCATAGACAGTAGGAAGACTCAGTCTTCCTGTACCTAAGTCGGCATTGTGTCTCTTATATTTAATTCCGATGCAATTTCTGTGTTTCATCGTCAATGGGAAGATCCAAGGGATACAGTAAACCTGCAGAGGTGCATCGGAATGTAAAACTGGTGACACAGGAAGCGGTCAAAACATAGACCCTAAGAAGACTCAGTTTTCTTGTACTGAAGACGGCATTGTGTCTCTTATATTTAATTTGATGCAATTTCAGTGTTTCATCGTTGCTGTGAAGGTCCAAGGGATACATTAAACTTGCAGATGTGCATTGGAATGTAAAACTGGTAACACAGGAAACGTTCAAATCATAGACCGTAAGAAGACTCAGTTTTCTTGTACTTATGCAGCATTGTGTCTCTTATATTTAATTCCGATGCAATTTCTGTTTTTCATCGTCAGTGGGAAGGTCGCATGGATACAGTAAACCTGCAGAGGTGCAACGGAATGTAAAACTGATGACACAGGAAACGCTCAAATCATAGACAGTAGGAAGACTCAATCTTCCTGTACTTGAGTTGGCATTGTGTCTCTTATATTTAATTCCGATGCAATTTCTGTGTTTCATTGCCAATGGGAAAGTCGAGGGGACACAGTAAACCTGCAGAGGTGCATCGGAATGTAAAACTGGTGACACAGGAAACGCTCAAACATAGACCGTAAGAAGACTCAGTTTTCTTGTACTTATGGGAGCATTGTGTCTCTTATATTTAATTCCGATGAAATTTTTGTTTTTCATCGTTAGTGGGAAGGTCGCATGGATACAGTAAACCTGCAGAGGTGCATCGGAATGTAAATCTGGTGACAAGGGAAACGCTCAAATCATAGACCTTAAGAAGACTCAGTTTTCTTGTACTTAAGTCGGCATTGTGCCTTTTACCTTTAATTCCGATGCGATTTCTGTGTTTCATCGTCACTGTGAAGGTCCAAGGGATACAGTAAACCTGCAGAGGTGCATCGGAATGTAAAACTGGTGACACAGGAAACGCTCAAAACATATACAGTAGGAAGACTCAGTCTTCCTGTACTTAAGTCATCATTGTGTCTTTTATATTTAATTCCGATGCAATTTCTGTGTTTCATCGTCACTGTGAAGGTCCAAGGGATACAGTAAACTTGCAGAGGTGCATCGCAATGCAAAACTGGTGACACAGGAAACGCTCAAAACATAGACAGTAGGAAGACTCAGTCTTCCTGTACTTCAGTCTCGGCATTGTGTCCCTTATATTGAATTCCGATGCCATTTCTGTGTTTCATCGCCAATGGGAAGGACCAAGGGATACAGTAAACCTGCAGAGGTGCATCGGAATGTAAACCTGGTGATACAGGACACGCTCAAATCATAGACAGTGGGAAGACTCAGTTTTCTTCTGCTTAAGTCGTCGTTGTGTCTCTTATAATTAATTCCGATGCAATTTCTGAGTTTCATCGTCAATGGGAAGGTCCAATGGATACAGTAAACCTGCAGAGGTGCATCGGAATGTAATACTGGTGACACAGGAAAGGCTCAAAACATAGACAGTGGGAAGACTCAGTTTTCTTGTTCTTATGGCGGCATTGTGTCTCTTATATTTAATTCCGATGCAATTTCTGTTTTTCATCGTCAGTGGGAAGGTCGCATGGATACAGTAAACCTGCAAATGTGCATCGGAATGTAAAACTGATGACACAGGAAACGCTCCAAACATAGACAGTAGGAATACTGAGTCTTCCTGAACTTTCGTCGGCATTGTGTCTTTTATACTTAAATCGATGCAATTTATGTGTTTCATCGTCAATGGGAAGGTCGCATGGATACAGTAAACCTCCAAAGGTGCATCGGAATGTAAAACTGATGACACAGGAAACGCTCAAAACATAGACAGTAGGAAGACTCAATCTTACTGTACTTTTGTCGGCAGCATTGTGACTCTTATATTTAATTCCGAAGCAGTTTCTGTGTTTCATCGTCAATGGGAAGGTCGAAGGGAAACAGTATACCTGCAGAGGTGCATCGGAATGTAAAACTGGTGACAAGGGAAACGCTCAAAACATAGACCCTAAGAAGACTCAGTTTTCTTGTACTTAAGTCGGCATTGTGTCTTTTACCTTTAATTCCGATGCGATTTCTGTGATTCATCGTCACTGTGTAGGTCCACCGGATACAGTAAATCTGCAGAGGTGCATCGGAATGTAAAACTGGTGACACAGGAAACGCTCAAAACATAGACAGTAGGAAGACTCAGTCTTCCTGTACTTAAGTCATCATTGTGTCTCTTATATTTAATTCCGATACAATTTCTGTGTTTCATAGTCACTGTGAAGGTCCAAGGGATACAGTAAACTTGCAGAGGTGCATCAGAATGTAAAACTAGTGACACAGGAAACGCTCAAAACATAGACAGTAGGAAGACTCAGTCTTCCCGTACTTCAGTCGGCATTGTGTCTCTTATATTGAATTCCGATGCCATTTCTGTGTTTCATCGCCAATGGGAAGGTCCAAGGGATACAGTAAACCTGCAGAGGTGCATCGGAATAAAAACCTGGTGATACAGGACACGCTCAAATCATAGACCGTAGGAAGACTCAGTCTACCTTTACTTAAGTCGGCATGGTGTCTCTTATATTTAATTCCGATGCAATTTCTGTGTTCTTTCGTCAATGGGAAGGTCCAATGGATACAGTATACCTGGTGAGGTGCATTGGAATGTAAAACTGGTAACACAGGAAACGTTCTAATCATAGACCGTAAGAAGACTCAGTTTTCTTGTACTAATGCGGCATTGTGTCTCTTATATTTAATTCCGATGCAATTTCTGTATTTCATCGTCAGGGGGAAGGTCGCATGGATACAGTGAACCTGCAGAGGTGCATCGGAATGTAATACTGGTGATACAGGAAAGGCTCAAAACATAGACAGTAGGAAGATTCAGTTTTCTTGTACTTATGGGGGCATTGTGTCTCTTATATTTAATTCCGAAGCAATTTCTGTGTTTCATCGTCATTGGGAACGTCGCATGGATACAGTAAACCTGCAATGGTGCATCGGAATGTAAAACTGATGACACAGGAAACGCTCAAATCATAGACAGTAGGAAGACTCAGTCTTCCAGTACTTATGTCGGCAGCATTGTGACTCTTATATTTAAAATCGATGCAATTTCTGTGTTTCATCGTGAATGGGAAGGTCGAAGGGAAACAGTATACCTGCAGAGGTGCATCGGAATGTAAAACTGGTGACACAGGAAACGCTCAAAACATATACAGTAGGAAGACTCAGTCTTCCTGTACTTAAGTCATCATTGTGTCTCTTATATTTAATTCCGACGCAATTTCTGTGTTTCATCGTCACTGTGAAGGTCGAAAGGATACAGTAAACTTGCAGAGGTGCATTGGAATGTAAAACTGGTGACACAGGAAACGCTCAAAACATAGATAGTATGAAGACTCAGTCTTCCTGTACTTCAGTCTCGGCATTGTGTCTCTTATATTGAATTCCGATGCCATTTCTGTGTTTCATCGCCAATGGGAAGGTCCAAGGGATACAGTAAACCTGCAGAAGTGCATCGGAATGTAAACCTGGTGATACAGGACACGCTCAAATCATAGACAGTGGGAAGACTCAGTCTACCTTTACTTAAGTCGGCATGGTGTCTCTTATATTTAATTCCGATGCAATCTCTGTGTTTCATCGTCAATGGGAAGGTCCAATGGATACAGTAAACCTACAGAGGTGCATCGGAATGTAATTCTGGTGACACAGGAAAGGCTCAAAACATAGACAGTAGGAAGCCTCAGTTTTCTTGTTCTTATGGCGGCATTGTGTCTCTTATATTTAATTCCGACGCAATTTCTGTTTTTCATCGTCAGTGGGAAGGTCGCATGGATACAGTAAACCTGCAGAGGTGCATCGGAATATAAAACTGATGACACAGGGAACGCTCAAAACATAGACAGTAGGAATACTCAGTCTTCCTGAACTTAAGTCGGCATTGTGTCTTTTATATTTAAATCGATGCAATTTATGTGTTTCATCGTCAATGGGAAGGTCGCATGGATACAGTAAACCTCCAAAGGTGCATCGGAATGTAAAACTGATGACACAGGAAACGCTCAAAACATAGACAGTAGGAAGACTCAGTCTTACTGTACTTATGTCGGCAGCATTGTGACTCTTATATTTAATTCCGATGCAGTTTCTGTGTTACATCGTCAATGGGAAGGTCGAAGGGAAACAGTATACCTGCAGAGGTGCATCGGAATGTAAATCTGGTGACACAGGAAACGCTCAAAACATAGACAGTAGGAAGACTCAGTCTTCTGTACTTAAGTCATCATTGTGTCTCTTATATTTAATTCCGATACAATTTCTGTGTTTCATCGTCACTGTGAAGGTCCAAGGGATACAGTAAACTTGCAGAGGTGCATCAGAATGTAAAACTGGTGACACAGGAAACGCTCGAAACATAGACAGTCGGAAGACTCAGTCTTCCTGTACTTCAGTCGGCATTGTGTCTCTTATATTGAATTCCGATGCCATTTCTGTGTTTCATCGACAATGGGAAGGTCCAAGGGATACAGTAAACCTGCAGAGGTGCATCGGAATAAAAACCTGGTGATACAGGACACGCTCAAATCATAAACCGTAGGAAGACTCAGTCTACCTTTTCTTAAGTCGGCATGGTGTCTCTTATATTTAATTCCGATGCAATTTCTGTGTTTCATCGTCAATGGGAAGGTCCAACGGATACAGTAAACCTGCAGAGGTGCATCGGAATGTAATACTGGTGATACAGGAAAGGCTCAAAACATAGACAGTAGGAAGATTCAGTTTTCTTGTACCTATGGCGGCATTGTGTCTCTTATATTTAATTCTGATGCAATTTCTGTTTTTCATCGTCAGTTGGAAGGTCGCATGGATACAGTAAACCTGCAGAGGTGCATCGGAATGTAAAACTGATGACACAGGAAAGGCTCAAAACATAGACAGTAGGAATACTCAGTCTTCTTGAACTTAAGTCGGCATTGTGTCTCTTATATTTAAATCGATGCAATTTCTGTGTTTCGTCGTCAATGGGAAGGTCGCATGGATACAGTAAACCTCCAATGGTGCATCGGAATGTAAAACTGATGACACAGGACACGCTCAAATTATAGACAGTAGGAAGACTCAGTCTTCCTGTAGTTATGTCGGCAGCATTGTGACTCTTATATTTAATTCCGATGCAATTTCTGTGTTTCATCGTCAATGGGAAGGTCGCATGGATACAGTAAACCTGCAATGGTGCATCGGAATGTAAAACTGATGACACAGGAAACGCTCAAAGCATAGACAATAGGAGACTCAGTCTTCCTGTACTTCAGTTGGCATTGTGTATCTTATATTTAATTCCGATGCAATTTCTGTGTTTCATCGTCAATGGGAAGGTCCAATGAATACAGCAAACCTGCAGAGGTGCATCGGAATGTAATACTGGTGATACACGAAAGGCTCAAAACATAGACAGTAGGAAGATTCTGTTTTCTTGTACTTATGGCGGCATTGTGTCTCTTATATTTAATACCGATGCAATTTCTGTTTTTCATCGTCAGTTGGAGGGTCGCATGGATACAGTAAACTTGCAGAGGTGCATCGGAATGAAAAACTGATGACACAGGAAAAGCTCAAAACATAGACAGTAGGAAGACTCAGTCTTCCTGTACTTAAGACATCATTGTGTCTCTTATATTTAATTCCGATACAATTTCTGTGTTTCATCGTCACTGTGAAGGTCCAATGGATACAGTAAACTTGCAGAGGTGCATCAGAATGTAAAACTGGTGACACAGGAAACGCTCAAAGCATAGACAGTAGGAAGACTCAGTCTTCCTGTACTTCAGTCGGCATTGTGTCTCTTATATTGAATTCCGAAGCCATTTCTGTGTTTCTTCGCCAATGGGAAGGTCCAAGTTATACAGTAAACCTGCAGAGGTGCATCGGAATAAAAACCTCGTGATACAGGACACGCTCAAATCATAGACCGTAGGAAGACTCAGTCTACCTTTACTTAAGTCATCATGGTGTCTCTTATATTTAATTCCGATGCAAATTCTGTGTTCTTTCGTCAATGGGAAGGTCCAATGGATACAGTAAACCTGCTGAGGTGCATTGGAATGTAAAACTGGTAACACACGAAACGTTCAAATCACAGACCGTAAGAAGACTCAGTCTTCTTGTACTTATGCAGCATTGTGTCTGTTATATTTAAATCCGATGCAATTTCTGTGTCTCGTTGTCAGTGGGAAGGTCCAAGGGATACAGTAAACCTGCAGAGGTGCATCGGATGTAAAACTGGTGACACAGGAACCGCTCAAAATATAGACCCTAAGAAGACTCAGTTTTCTTGTACTGAAATAGGCATTGTGTCTCTTATATTTAATTCCGATGCAATTTCTGTGTTTCATCATCACTATGAAGGTCCAAGGGCTACAGTAAACCTGCAGAGGTGCATTGGAATGTAAAACTGGTGACACTTGAAACGTTCAGAACATAGACAGTAGGAAGACTCAGTATTCCTGTACTTAAGTCGGCATTGTGTCTCTTTTATTTAATTCCGATGCAATTTCTGTGTTTCATCGTCACTGTGAAGGTCCAAGGGATACAGGAAAACCTGCAGAGGTGCATCGGAATGTAAAACTGGTAACACAGGAAACGTTCAAATCATAGACCGTAAGAAGACTCAGTTTTCTTGTACTTATGCAGCATTGTGCCTCTTATATTTAATTCCGATGCAATTTCTGTTTTTCATCGACAGTGGGAATGTCGCATGGATACAGTAAACCTGCAGAGGTGCTTCGGAATGTAAAACTGATGACACAGGAAACGCTCAAATCATAGACAGTAGGAAGACTCAATCTTCCTGTACTTGAATCGGCATTGTGTCTCTTATATTTAATTCCGATGCAATTTCTGTGTTTCATTGCCAATGGGAAAGTCGAAGGGACACAGTAACCTGCAGAGGTGCATCGGAATGTAAAACTGGTCACACAGGAAACGCTCAAACATAGACTGTAAGAAGACTCAGTTTTCTTGTACTTATGGCAGCATTGTGTCTCTTATATTTAATTCCGATGCAATTTTTGTTTTTCATCGTCAGTGGAAAGGTCGCATGGATACAGTAAACCTGCAGAGGTGCATCGGAATGTAAAACTGGTGACAAGGCGAACGCTCAAAACATAGACCCTAAGAAGACTCAGTTTTCTTGTACTTAAGTCGGCATTGTGCCTTTTACCTTTAATTCCGATGCGATTTCTGTGTTTCACCGTCACTGTGAAGGTCCAATGGATACAGTAAACCTGCAGAGGTGCATCGGAATGTAAAACTGGTGACACAGGAAACGCTCAAAACATAGACAGAAGGAAGACTCAGTCTTCCTGTAATTCAGTCGGCATTGTGTCTCTTATATTGAATTCCGATGCCATTTCTGTGTTTCATCGCCAATGGGAAGGTCCAAGGGATACAGTAAACTGCAGAGGTGCATCGGAATGTAAACCTGGTGATACAGGACACGCTCACATCATAGACAGTGGGAAGACTCAGTCCACCTTTACTGAAGTCGGCATGGTGTCTCTTATATTTAATTCCGATGCAATATCTGTGTTTCATCGTCAATGGGAAGGTTCAATGGATACAGTAAACCTGCAGAGGTGCATCGGAATGTAAATCTGGTGACACAGAAAACGCTCAAAACATAGACTGTAAGAAGACTCAGTTTTCTTGTACTTAAGTCGTCGTTGTGTCTCTTATATTTAATTCCGATGCAATTTCTGTGTTTCATCGTCAATGGGAAGGTCCAATGGATACAGTAAACCTGCAGGGGTGCATCGGAATGTAATACTGGTGACACAGGAAATGCTCAAAACATAGACAGTAGGAACACTCAGTTTTCTTGTTCTTATGGCGGCATTGTGTCTCTTATATTTAATTCCGATGCAATTTCTGTTTTTCATCGTCAGTGGGAAGGTCGCATGGATACAGTAAACCTGCAGAGGTGTATCGGAATGTAAAACTGATGACACAGGAAACGCTCAAAACATAGACAGTAGGAATACTCAGTCTTACTGAACTTAAGTCGGCATTGTGTCTTTTATATTTAAATCGACGCAATTTATGTGTTTCATCGTCAATGGGAAGGTCGCATGGATACAGTAAACCTCCAAAGGTGCATAGGAATGTAAAACTGATGACACAGGAAACGCTCAAAACGTAGACAGTAGGAAGACTCAGTCTTACTGTACTTATGTCGGCAGCATTGTGACTCTTATATATAATTCCGATGCAGTTTCTGTGTTTCATCGTCAATGGAACGGTCGAAGGGAAACAGTATACCTGCAGAGGTGCATCGGAATGTAAAACTGGTGACAAGGGAAACGCTTAAAACATAGACCCTAAGAAGACTCAGTTTTCTTGTACTTAAGTCGGCATTGTGTCTTTTACCTTTAATTCCTATGCGATTTCTGTGTTTCATCGTCACTGTGAAGGTCCAAGGGATACAGTAAACCTGCTGAGGTGCATCGGAATGTACAACTGGTGACACAGGAAATGCTCAAAGCATAGACAGTAGGAAGACTCAGTTTTCTTGTTCTTATGGCGGCATTGTGTCTCTTATATTTAATTCCGATGCAATTTCTGTTTTTCATCGTCAGTGGGAAGGTCGCATGGATACAGTAAACCTGCAAAGGTGCATCGGAATGTAAAACTGATGACACAGGAAACGCTCCAAACATAGACAGTAGGAATACTCAGTCTTCCTGAACTTACGTCGGCATTGTGTCTTTTATACTTAAATCGATGCAATTTATGTGTTTCATCGTCAATGGGAAGGTCGCATGGATACAGTAAACCTCCAAAGGTGCATCGGAATGTAAAACTGATGACACAGGAAACGCTGAAGACATAGACAGTAGGAAGACTCAATCTTACTGTACTTATGTCGGCAGCATTGTGACTCTTATATTTAATTCCGAAGCAGTTTCCGTGTTTCATCGTCAATGGGAAGGTCGAAGGGAAACAGTATACCTGCAGAGGTGCATCGGAATGTAAAACTGGTGACAAGGGAAACGCTCAAAACATAGACCCTAAGAAGACTCAGTTTTCTTGTACTTAAGTCGGCATTGTGTCTTTTACCTTTAATTCCGATGCGATTTCTGTGATTCATCGTCACTGTGAAGGTCCACCGGATACAGTAAATCTGCAGAGGTGCATCGGAATGTAAAACTGGTGACACAGGAAACGCTCAAAACATAGACAGTAGGAAGACTCAGTCTTCCTGTACTTAAGTCATCATTGTGTCTCTTATATTTAATTCCGATACAATTTCTGTGTTTCATAGTCACTGTGAAGGTCCAAGGGATACAGTAAACTTGCAGAGGTGCATCAGAATGTAAAACTAGTGACACAGGAAACGCTCAAAACATAGACAGTAGGAAGACTCAGTCTTCCTGTACTTCAGTCGGCATTGTGTCTCTTATATTGAATTCCGATGCCATTTCTGTGTTTCATCGCCAATGGGAAGGTCCAAGGGATACAGTAAACCTGCAGAGGTGCATCGGAATAAAAACCTGGTGATACAGGACACGCTCAAATCATAGACCGTAGGAAGACTCAGGCTACCTTTACTTAAGTCGGCATGGTGTCTCTTATATTTAATTCCGATGCAATTTCTGTGTTCTTTCGTCAATGGGAAGGTCCAATGGATACAGTATACCTGCTGAGGTGCATTGGAATGTAAAACTGGTAACACAGGAAACGTTCAAATCATAGACCGTAAGAAGACTCAGTTTTCTTGTACTTATGCGGCATTGTGTCTCTTATATTTAATTCCGATGCAATTTCTGTATTTCATCGTCAGGGGGAAGGTCGCATGGATACAGTGAACCTGCAGAGGTGCATCGGAATGTAATACTGGTGATACAGGAAAGGCCCAAAACATAGACAGTAGGAAGATTCAGTTTTCTTGTACTTATGGGGGCATTGTGTCTCTTATATTTAATTCCAATGCAATTTCTGTGTTTCATCGTCAATGGGAACGTCGCATGGATACAGTAAACCTGCAATGGTGCATCGGAATGTAAAACTGATGACACAGGAAACGCTCAAAACATAGATAGTAGGAAGACTCAGTCTTCCTGTACTTCAGTCTCGGCATTGTGTCTCTTATATTGAATTCCGATGCCATTTCTGTGTTTCATCGCCAATGGGAAGGTAAAAGGGATACAGTAAACCTGCAGAGGTGCATCGGAATGTAAACCTGGTGATACAGGACACGCTCAAATCATAGACAGTGGCCGGCCGAAGTGGCCGTGCGGTTAGAGGCGCTGCAGTCTGGAACCGCAGGACCGCTACGGTCGCAGGTTCGAATCCTGCCTCGGGCATGGATGTTTGTGATGTCCTTAGGTTAGTTAGGTTTAACTAGCTCTAAGTTCTAGGGGACTAATGACCTCAGCAGTTGAGTCCCATAGTGCTCAGAGCCATTTGAACCATAGACAGTGGGAAGACTCAGTCTACCTTTACTTAAGTCGGCATGGTGTCTCTTATATTTAATTCCGATGCAATCTCTGTGTTTCATCGTCAATGGGAAGGTCCAATGGATACAGTAAACCTGCAGAAGGTGCATCGGAATGTAATTCTGCTGACACAGGAAAGGCTCAAAACATAGACAGTAGGAAGACTCAGTTTCCTTGTTCTTATGGCGGCATTGTGTCTCTTATATTTAATTCCGATGCAATTTCTGTTTTTCATCGTCAGTGGGAAGGTCGCATGGATACAGTAAACCTGCAGAAGTGCATCGGAATGTAAAACTGATGACACAGGGAACGCTCAAAACATAGACAGTAGGAATACTCAGTCTTCCTGAACTTAAGTCGGCATTGTGTCTTTTATATTTAAATCGATGCAATTTATGTGTTTCATCGTCAATGGGAAGGTCGCATGGATACAGTAAACCTCCAAAGGTGCATCGGAATGTAAAACTGATGACACAGGAAACGCTCAAACATAGACAGTAGGAAGACTCAGTCTTCCTGTACTTAAGTCATCATTGTGTCGCTTATATTTAATTCCGATACAATTTCTGTGTTTCATCGTCACTGTGAAGGTCCAAGGGATACAGTAAACTTGCAGAGGTGCATCAGAATGTAAAACTGGTGACACAGGAAACGCTCGAAACATAGACAGTCGGAAGACTCAGTCTTCCTGTACTTCAGTCGGCATTGTGTCTCTTATATTGAAGTCCGATGCCATTTCTGTGTTTCATCGCCAATGGGAAGGTCCAAGGGACACAGTAAACCTGCAGAGGTGCATCGGAATAAAAACCTGGTGATACAGGACACGCTCAAATCATAGACCGTAGGAAGACTCAGTCTACCTTTACTTAAGTCGGCATGGTGTCTCTTATATTTAATTCCGATGCAATTTCTGTGTTTCATCGTCAATGGGAAGGTCCAACGGATACAGTAAACCTGCAGAGGTGCATCGGAATGTAATACTGGTGATACAGGAAAGGCTCAAAACATAGACAGTAGGAAGATTCAGTTTTCTTGTACTTATGGCGGCATTGTGTCTCTTATATTTAATTCCGATGCAATATCTGTTTTTCATCGTCAGTTGGAAGGTCGCATGGATACAGTAAACCTGCAGAGGTGCATCGGAATGTAAAACTGATGACACAGGAAAGGCTCATAACATAGACAGTAGGAATACTCAGTCTTCTTGAACTTAAGTCGGCATTGTGTCTCTTATATTTAAATCGATGCAATTTCTGTGTTTCGTCGTCAATGGGAAGGTCGCATGGATTCAGAAAACCTCCAATGGTGCATCGGAATGTAAAACTGATGACACAGGACACGCTCAAATTATAGACAGTAGGAAGACTCAGTCTTCCTTTAGTTATGTAGGCAGCATTGTGACTCTTATATTTAATTCCGATGCAATTTCTGTGTTTCATCGTCAATGGGAAGGTCGCATGGATACAGTAAACCTGCAATGGTGCATCGGAATGTAAAACTGATGACACAGGAAACGCTCAAAACATAGACAGTAGGAAGACTCAGTCTTCCTGTACTTCAGTCGGCATTGTGTATCTTATATTTAATTCCGATGCAATTTCTGTGTTTCATCGTCAATGGGAAGGTCCAATGGATACAGTAAACCTGCAGAGGTGCATCGGAATGTAATACTGGTGATACAGGAAAGGCTCACAACATAGACAGTAGGAAGATTCTGTTTTCTTGTACTTATGGCGGCATTGTGTCTCTTATATTTAATTCCGATGCAATTTCTGTTTTTCATCGTCAGTTGGAGGGTCGCATGGATACAGTAAACTTGCAGAGGTGCATCGGAATGAAAAACTGATGACACAGGAAAGGCTCAAAACATAGACAGTAGGAAGACTCAGTCTTCCTGTACTTAAGTCATCATTGTGTCTCTTATATTTAATTCCGATACAATTTCTGTGTTTCATCGTCACTGTGAAGGTCCAATGGATACAGTAAACTTGCAGAGGTGCATCAGAATGTAAAACTGGTGACACAGGAAACGCTCAAAACATAGACAGTAGGAAGACTCAGTCTTCCTGTACTTCAGTCGGCATTGTGTCTCTTATATTGAATTCCGATGCCATTTCTGTGTTTCTTCGCCAATGGGAAGGTCCAAGTTATACAGTAAACCTGCAGAGGTGCATCGGAATAAAAACCTCGTGATACAGGACACGCTCAAATCATAGACCGTAGGAAGACTCAGTCTACCTTTACTTAAGTCGGCATGGTGTCTCTTATATTTAATTACGATGCAATTTCTGTGTTCTTTCGTCAATGGGAAGGTCCAATGGATACAGTAAACCTGCTGAGGTGCATTGGAATGTAAAACTGGTAACACAGGAAACGTTCAAATCATAGACCGTAAGAAGACTCAGTTTTCTTGTACTTATGCAGCATTGTGTCTCTTATATTTAATTCCGATGCAATTTCTGTGTTTCATCGTCAATGGGAAGGTCCAATGGATACAGTAAACTTGCAGAGGTGCATCGGAATGAAAAACTGATGACACAGGAAAGGCTCAAAACATAGACAGTAGGAAGACTCAGTCTTCCTGTACTTAAGTCATCATTGTGTCTCTTATATTTAATTCCGATACAATTTCTGTGTTTCATCGTCACTGTGAAGCTCCAAGGGATACAGTAAACCTGCAGAGTTGGATCAAAATGTAAAACTGATGACACAGGAAATGCTCAAATCGTAGACAGTAGGAAGACTCAGCCCTCCTGTTCTTAAGTCGGCATTGTCTCTCTTCTATATAATTCCGATGCTATTTCTGTGTTTCATCGTCACAGTGAAGGTCCAGTGGATACAGTAAACCTGCAGAGGTGCATCCGAATGTAAAACTGGTGACACAGGAAACGATCAAAACATAGACAGTAGGAATATTCAGTCTTCCTGAACTTACGTCGGCATTGTGTCTGTTATATTTAAATCCGATACAATTTCTGTGTCTCGTTGTCAGTGGGAAAGTCCAAGGGATACAGTAAACCTGCAGAGGTGCATCGGATGTAAAACTGGTGACACAGGAACCGCTCAAAATATAGACCCTAAGAAGACTCAGTTTTCTTGTACTGAAGTCGGCATTGTGTCTCTTATATTTAATTCCGATGCAATTTCTGTGTTTCATCATCACTATGAAGGACCAAGGGCTACAGTAAACCTGCAGAGGTGCATTGGAATGTAAAACTGGAGACACAGGAAACGTTCAGAACATAGACAGTTGGAAGACTCACTATTCCTGTACTTAAGTCGGCATTGTGTCTCTTTTATTTAATTCCGATGCAATTTCTGTTTTTCATCGTCAATGGGAAAGTCGAAGGGAAACAGTATACCTGCAGAGGTGCATCCGAATGTAAAACTGGTGACACAGGAAACGCTCAAAGCATAGACAGTAGGAAGACTCAGTCTTCCTGTACTTAAGTCGGCATTGTGTCTCTTTTATTTAATTCCGATGCAATTTCTGTGTTTCATCGTCACTGTGAAGGTCCAAGGGATACAGGAAAACCTGCAGAGGTGCATCGGAATGTAAAACTGGTGACACAGGAAACGCTCAAAACATAGACAGTAGGAAGACTCAGCCTTCCTGTTCTTAAGTTGGCATTGTGTCTCTTACATTTAATTCCGATGCTATTTCTGTGTTTCATCGTCAATGGGAAGGTCCAAGGGATACAGTAAACCTGCAGAGGTGCATCGGAATGTAAACTGGTGACACAGGAAGCGGTCAAAACATAGACCCTAAGAAGACTCAGTTTTCTTGTACTTAAGTCGGCATTGTGTCTCTTATATTTAATTCCGATGCAATTTCTGTGTTTCATCGTTGCTGTGAAGGTCCAAGGGATACAGTAAACCTGCAGAGCTGCATCAAAATGTAAAACTGATGACACAGGAAACGCTCAAAACATAGACAGTAGGAAGACTCAGTCTTCCTGTACCTAAGTCGGCATTGTGTCTCTTATATTTAATTCCGATGCAATTTCTGTGTTCTTTCGTCAATGGGAAGGTCCAATGGATACAGTAAACCTGCTGAGGTGCATTGGAATGTAAAACTGGTAACACAGGAAACGTTCAAATCATAGACCGTAAGAAGACTCAGTTTTCTTGTACTTATGCAGCATTGTGCCTCTTATATTTAATTCCGATGCAATTTCTGTTTTTCATCGTCAGTGGGAAGGTCGCATGGATACAGTAAACCTGCAGAGGTGCTTCGGAATGTAAAACTGATGACACAGGAAACGCTCAAATCATAGACAGTAGGAAGACTCAATCTTCCTGTACTAGAGTCGGCATTGCGTCTCTTATATTTAATTCCGATGCAATTTCTGTGTTTCATTGCCAATGGGAAAGTCGAAGGGACACAGTAAACCTGCAGAGGTGCATCGGAATGTAAAACTGGTCACACAGGAAACGCTCTAACATAGACCGTAAGAAGACTCAGTTTTCTTGTACTTATGGCAGCATTGTGTCTCTTATATTTAATTCCGATGCAATTTTTGTTTTTCATCGTCAGTGGGAAGGTCGCATGGATACAGTAAACCTGCAGAGGTGCATCGGAATGTAAAACTGGTGACAAGGGGAACGCTCAAAACATAGACCCTAAGAAGACTCAGTTTTCTTGTACTTAAGTCGGCATTGTGCCTTTTACCTTTAATTCCGATGCGATTTCTGTGTTTCACCGTCACTGTGAAGGTCCAATGGATACAGTAAACTTGCAGAGGTGCATCGGAATGTAAAACTGGTGACACAGGAAACGCTCAAAACATATACAGTAGGAAGACTCAGTCTTCCTGTACTTAGGTCATCATTGTGTCTCTTATATTTAATTCCGATGCATTTTCTGTGTTTCATCGTCACTGTGATGGTCCAAGGGATACAGTAAACTTGCAGAGGTGCATCGGAATGTAAAACTGGTGACACAGGAAACGCTCAAAACATAGACAGTAGGAAGACTCAGTCTTCCTGTAATTCAGTCGGCATTGTGTCTCTTATATTGAATTCCGATGCCATTTCTGTGTTTCATCGCCAATGGGAAGGTCCAAGGGATACAGTAAACCTGCAGAGGTGCATCGGAATGTAAACCTGGTGATACAGGACACGCTCACATCATAGACAGTGGGAAGACTCAGTCCACCTTTACTTAAGTCGGCATGGTGTCTCTTATATTTAATTCCGATGCAATCTCTGTGTTTCATCGTCAATGGGAAGGTCCAATGGATACAGTAAACCTGCAGAGGTGCATCGGAATGTAAATCTGGTGACACAGAAAACGCTCAAAACATAGACCGTAAGAAGACTCAGTCTACCTTTACTTAAGTCGTCGTTGTGTCTCTTATATTTAATTCCGATGCAATTTCTGTGTTTCATCGTCAATGGGAAGGTCCAATGGATACAGTAAACCTGCAGAGGTGCAACGGAATGTAATACTGGTGACACAGGAAAGATTCAAAACATAGACAGTAGGAACACTCAGTTTCCTTGTTCTTATGGCGGCATTGTGTCTCTTATATTTAATTCCGATGCAATTTCTGTTTTTCATCGTCAGTGGGAAGGCCGCATGGATACAGTAAACCTGCAGAGGTGTATCGGAATGTAAAACTGATGACACAGGAAACGCTCAAAACATA
Source organism: Schistocerca nitens (assembly GCF_023898315.1). Classification (NCBI taxonomy): domain Eukaryota; kingdom Metazoa; phylum Arthropoda; class Insecta; order Orthoptera; family Acrididae; genus Schistocerca; species Schistocerca nitens. The sequence continues at coordinate 766,365,692 of NC_064619.1, forward strand.
GACACTAGGAATACTCAGTCTTACTGAACTTAAGTCGGCATTGTGTCTTTTATATTTAAATCGATGCAATTTATGTGTTTCATCGTCAATGGGAAGGTCGCATGGATACAGTAAACCTCCAAAGGTGCATAGGAATGTAAAACTGATGACATAGGAAACGCTCAAAACATAGACAGTAGGAAGACTCAGTCTTACTGTACTTATGTCGGCAGCATTGTGACTCTTATATTTAATTCCAATGCAGTTTCTGTGTTTCATCGACAATGGGACGGTCGAAGGGGAAACAGTATACCTGCAGAGGTGCATCGGAATGTAAAACTGGTGACAAGGGAAACGCTCAAAACATAGACAGTAGGAAGACTCAGTTTTCTTGTACTTAAGTCGGCATTGTGTCTTTTACCTTTAATTCCGATGCGATTTCTGTGATTCATCGTCACTGTAAAGGTCCACCGGATACAGTAAATCTGCAGACGTGCATCGGAATGTAAAACTGGTGACACAGGAAACGCTCAAAACATAGACAGTAGGAAGACTCAGTCTTCCTGTACTTAAGTCATCATTGTGTCTCTTATATTTAATTCCGATACAATTTCTGTGTTTCATCGTCACTGTGAAGGTCCAAGGGATACGGTAAACTTGCAGAGGTGCATCAGAATGTAAAACTGGTGACACAGGAAACGCTCAAAACATAGACAGTAGGAAGACTCAGTCTTCCTGTACTTCAGTCGGCATTGTGTCTCTTATATTGAATTCCGATGCCATTTCTGTGTTTCATCGCCAATGGGAAGGTCCAATGGATACAGTAAACCTGCAGAGGTGCATCGGAATGTAATACTGGTGATACAGGAAAGGCTCAAAACATAGACAGTGGGAAGATTCAGTTTTCTTGTACTTTTGGCGGCATTGTGTCTCTTATATTTAATTCCGATGCAATTTCTGTTTTTCATCGTCAGTTGGAAGGTCGCATGGATACAGTAAACCTGCAGAGGTGCATCGGAATGTAAAACTGATGACACAGGAAAGGCTCAAAACATAGACAGTAGGAATACTCAGTCTTCCTGAACTTAAGTCGGCATTGTGTCTCTTATATTTAAATCGATGAAATTTCTGTGTTTCATCGTCAATGGGAAGGTCGCATGGATACAGTAAACCTCCAATGGTGCATCGGAATGTAAAACTGATGACACAGGAAACGCTCAAATTATAGACAGTAGGAAGACTCAGTCTTCCTGTACTTATGTCGGCAGTATTGTGACTCTTATATTTAATTCCGATGCAATTTCTGTGTTTCATCGTCAATGGGAAGGTCGCATGGATGCAGTAAACCTGCAGTGGTGCATCGGAATGTAAAACTGATGACACAGTAAACGCTCAAAACATAGACAGTAGGAAGACTCAGTCTTCCAGTACTTATGTCGGCAGCATTGTGACTCTTATATTTAATTCCCATGCAATTTCTGTGTTTCATCGTCAATGGGAAGGTCGAAGGGAAACAGTATACCTGCAGAGGTGCATCGGAATGTAAAACTGGTGACAAGGGAAACGCTCAAAACATAGACCCTAAGAAGACTCAGTTTTCTTGTACTTAAGTCTTCATTGTGTCTTTTACCTTTAATTCCGATGCGATTTCTGTGTTTCATCGTCACTGTGAAGGTCCAAGGGATACAGTAAACCTGCTGAGGTGCATCGGAATGTAATACTGGTGATACAGGAAAGGCTCAAAACATAGACAGTAGGAAGATTCAGTTTTCTTGTACTTATGGCGGCATTGTGTCTCTTATATTCAATTCCGATGCAATTTCTGTTTTTCATCGTCTGTTGGAAGGTCGCATGGATACAATAAACCTGCAGAGGTGCATCGGAATGTGAAACTGATGACACAGGAAAGGCTCAAAACATAGACAGTAGGAATACTCAGTCTTCCTGATCTTAAGTCGGCATTGTGTCTTTTATATTTAAATCGATGCAATTTATGTGTTTCATCGTCAATGGGAAGGTCGCATGGATACAGTAAACCTGCAGAGGTGCATCGGAATGTAAAACTGGTGACACATGAAGCGCTCAAATCATAGACCGTAAGAAGACTCAGTTTTCTTGTACTTAAGTCGGCATTGTGTCTCTTATATTTAATTACGATGCAATTTCTGTGTTTCATCGTCACTGTGAAGGTCCAAGGGATACAGTAAACCTGCAGAGGTGCATCAAAATGTAAAACTGATGACACAGGAACTGCTCAAAACGTATACAGTAGGAAGACTCAGTCTTCCTGAACGTAAGTCGGCATTGTGTCTCTTATATTTAATTCCGATGCAATTTCGGTGTTTCATCGTCACTGTGAAGGTCCAAGGGATACAGTAAAACCTGCAGAGGTGCATCGGAATGTAAAACTGGTGACACAGGAAACGCTCAAACATAGACCGTAGGAAGACTCAGTTTTCTTGTACTTATGGCAGCATTGTGTCTATTATATTTCATTCCGATGCAATTTCTGTTTTTCATCGTCAGTGGGAAGGTCGCATGGATACAGTAAACCTGCAGAGGTGCATCGGAATGTAAAACTGTTGACACAGGAAACGCTCAAAACATAGACAGTAGGAATACTCAGTCTTCCTGAACTTAAGTCGGCATTGTGTCTCTTGTATTTAAATCGATGCAATTTCTGTGTTTCATCGTCCATGGGAAGGTCGCATGGATACAGTAAACCTCCAAAGGTGCATCGGAATGTAAAACTGATGACACAGGAAACGCTCAAATCATAGACAGTAGGAAGACTCAGTCTTCCTGTACTTATGTCGGCAGCATTGTGACTCTTACATTTAATTCCAATGCAATTTCTGTGTTTCATCGTCAATGGGAAGGTCGCATGGATACAGTAAACCTCCAAAGGTGCATCGGAATGTAAAACTGATGACACAGGAAACGCTCAAAACATAGACAGTAGGAAGACTCAGTCTTTCTGTACTTATGTCGGCAGCATTGTGACTCTTATATTTAATTCCGATGCAATTTCTGTGTTTCATCGTCAATGGGAAGGTCGAAGGGAAACAGTATACCTGCAGACGTGCATCGGAATGTAAAACTGGGGACAAGGGAAACGCTCAAAACAGAGACCCTAAGAAGACTCAGTTTTCCTGTACTTAAGTCGGCATTGTGTCTTTTACCTTTATTTCCGATGCGATTTCTGTATTTCATCGTCACTGTGAAGGTCCAAGGGATACAGTAAACCTGCAGAGGTGCATCGGAATGTAAATCTGGTGACACAGAAAACGCTCAAAACATAGACCGTAAGAACACTCAGTTTTCTTCTACTTAAGACGTCGTTGTGTCTCTTATATTTAATTCCCATGCAATTTCTGTGTTTCATCGTCAATGGGAACGTCCAATGGATACAGTAAACCTGCAGAGGTGCATCGGAATGTAATACTGGTGACACAGGAAAGGCTCAAAACATAGAAAGTAGGAAGACTCAGTCTTTCTTTACTTAAGTCGGCATGGTGTCTCTTATATTTAATTCCGATGCAATTTCTGTGTTTCATCGTCAATGGAGGGTCCAATGGATACAGTAAACCAGCAGATTTGCATCGGAATGTAAAACTGGTGATACAGGAAACGCTCAAAACATAGACAGTAGAAAGACACACTCTTCCTGTACTTAAGTCGGCATTGTGTCTCTTATATTTAATTCCGATGCAATTTCTGCGTTTCATCGTCACTGTGAAGGTCCAAGGGATACTGTAAACATGCAGAAGTGCATCGAAATGTAAAACTGGTGACACAGGAAACGCTCAAAACATAGACAGTAGGAAGACTCAGTCTTTCTGTACTTAAGACGCCATTGTGTCTCTTTTATTTAATTCCGATGCAATTTCTGTGTTTCATCGCCATTGGGAAGGTCCAAGGGACACAGTAAACCTGCAGCGGTGCATCGGAATTTAAAACTGGTTACACTGGAAACGCTCAAAACATAGACCGTAAGAAGACTCAGTTTTCTTGTACTTAAGTCAACGATGTGTCTCTTATATTTAATTCCGATGTAATTTCTGTGTTTCATCGTCAATGGGAAGGACCAATGGATACAGTAAAGGAGGTGCTCGACCACAAAACAAAATCCTGTCGTTGCCATAGAAACGTTCCTAGATTGGGAAAGAGAAGGCATGGAACACAATGTATTTTATGTCGGCGTAATTTCTGTTTCAATTCGTCAATGTGAGAGTGCGAGGGATACAGTAAAGAGTAAATAGTTCATCGTGAACGAGATACTCGTCCCTAAAGGAAATCCAGTCGTTGCCATAGAACCGTCCCCAGATTGGGAAAGAGAAGGCATGTAACACAATGTATTGCATTGCGACGCAATTTCTGTGTTAATTCCTCAATGTGAGAATGCGAGGGATAGAGTAAAGAAGAAACTGTGCATCGGGAACGTGATAGTCATCCCCAAAACCAAATTCTTTCGTTGCTGTAGAAACGTTCCTAGATTGGGAAAAAGAAGGCATGGAACACAATGTATTTAATTGCGGAGCTATTTCTGTGTTCATTCGTCAATGTGCGAGTGTGAGGGATACAGTAAAGAAGAAATAGTTCATCGGGAACGAGATACTCGTCCTGAAAAAAAATACTGTTGTTGCTGTAGAAACGTTCCCAGATTCGGAAAGAGAATGCATGGAATACAATGTATTTCATTGCGACGCAATTTCTGTGTTTATTCGTGAATGTGAGTGTGCTAGGGATACAGGAAAGAAGAAATAGTGCATCGGGCACGACATACTCGTCCCAAAAAGTAAATCCTGTCGTTGCCGTAGAAACGATCCCAGATTCGGAAAGAATAGGCCTGGAACACAAGGCATTTCATTGCGACGCAATTTCTGTGTTAGTTCGTCAATGTGAGAGTGCGAGGGATACTGTAAAGAAGAAATAGTGCATCGGGAACGAGATATTCGTCCCCTAAGGAAAATCTTGTCGTTGCCGTAGAAACTTTCCCAGATTGGGAAAGAGGAAGCATGGAACACAATCTATTACATTGCGACGCAATTTCTGTGTTAATTCCTCAATGTGAGAGTGCGAGGGATACAGAAATGAAAAAATAGTACATCGGGAACGAGATACTCGTCCCCAAAAGAAAATCCTGTCGTTGCCGTTGAAACGTTCCCAGATTCTGAAAGAGAAGGCGTAGAACGCAATGTATTTCATTGCGACGCAATGTCTGTGACAATTCCTCAATGTGAGGATGCGAGGAATACAGTAAAGAAGGAATAGTGCTTCGGAAAAGAGTTCCTCGACCCGAAAACAAAATCCAGTCGTTGCCGTAGAAACGTTCCCGGATTGGGAAAGAGAAGGCATGGAACCCAATGTATTTCATTGCGACGCAATTTCTGTGTTCATTCGTCAATGTGAGAGTGTGAGGGATACAGTAAAGAAGTATTTCATCGGGAACGAGATACTCGTCCCCTAAGGAAAATCTTGTAGTTGCCGTAGAAACGTTCACAGATTGGGAAAGGGGAGGCATGGAACACAATCTATTACATTGCGACGCAATTTCTGTGTTAATTCGTCAATGTGAGAGTCCGAGGGATACAGTAAAGAAGAAATAGTGCATCGGGAATGAGATACTCGTTTCCAAAAGAAAATCCTGTCGTTGCTGTAGACACGTTCCCAGATTCAGAAAGAGAAAGCATGGAACGCAATGCATTTCATTGCGACGCTATTTCTGTGTTAATTCGTCAATGTGTGAGTGCGAGGAACACAGTAATGAAGAAATAGTGCATCGGAAAGGAGGTCCTCGACCACAAAACAAAATCCCGTCGTTGCCGTAGAAACTTTCCTAGATTGGGAAAGAGAAGGCATGGAACACAATGTATTTTATGGCGGCGCAATTTCTGTTTTAATTCGTCAATGTGAGAGTGCGAGGGATACAGTAAAGAGTAAATAGTTCATCGTGAACGAGATACTCGTCCCCAAAGGAAATCCAATCGTTGCCATTGAACCGTTCCCAGATTGGGAAAGAGACGGCATGTAACAATGTATTGCATTGCGACGCAATTTCCGTGTTAATTCCTCAATGTGAGAATGCGAGGGATAGAGTAAAGAAGAAATTGTGCATCGGGAACGTGATAGTCATCCCCAAAACCAAATTCTGTCGTTGCTGTAGAAACGTTCCTAGATTAGGAAAAAGAAGGCATGGAACACAATGTATTTTATGGCGGCGCAATTTCTGTTTTAATTCGTCAATGTGAGAGTGCGAGGGATACAGTAAAGAGTAAATAGTTCATCGTGAACGAGATACTCGTCCCCAAAGGAAATCCAATCGTTGCCATTGAACCGTTCCCAGATTGGGAAAGAGACGGCATGTAACACAATGTATTGCATTGCGACGCAATTTCCGTGTTAATTCCTCAATGTGAGAATGCGAGGGATAGAGTAAAGAAGAAATTGTGCATCGGGAACGTGATAGTCATCCCCAAAACCAAATTCTGTCGTTGCTGTAGAAACGTTCCTAGATTAGGAAAAAGAAGGCATGGAACACAATGTATTTAATTGCGGCGCTATTTCTGTGTTAATTTGTCAATGAGAGAGTGCGAGGGATACAGTAAAGAAGAAATAGTGCATCGGGAACGAGATACTCGTCCCCAAAAGAAAATCCTTTTGTTGCCGTAGAAACGTTCCCAGTTTGGGAAAGAGAAGGCATGGAACACGATTTATGTCATTGCAACGCAATTTCTGTGTTAATTCGTCAATGTGAGGGTGCTAGGGATACAGTAAAGAAGAAATAGTGCATCGGAAAGGCGATCCTAGACCCAAAAACGAAATACTGTCATTGCCGTAGAAACGTTCCTAGATTCCGAAAGAGAAGACATGGAACACAACGTATATAATTTCGACGATATTTCTGTGTTAATTCGTCAATGTGAGAGTGCGACGGATACAGTAATGAAGAAATAGTTCATCGGGAAATAGATACTCGTCGCCAAAGCAAAATCCTGTCGTTGCCGTAGAAACGTTCCTAGATTGGGAAAGAGAAGACATGGAACACAATGTATTTTACTGCGACGCCATTTCTGTGTTAATTCATCAATGTGATGGTGCGAGGTATACAGTAAAGAAGAAATAGTGCATCGGAAAGGAGATCCTCGACCTGAAAACAAAATCCTGTCGTTGCCGTAGAAACGTTCTTAGATTGCGAAGGGAAGGCATGGAACACAATGTATTTTATTACGACGCTGTTTCTGTCTTAATTCGTCAATGTGAGGGTGCGAGGGATAAAGAAGAAATAGTGCATCGAGAACTTGATACTCGTCCCCAAAGGAAATTCCCGTCGTTGCCGTGTAAATGTTCCCAGATTGGGAAAGAGAAGGCATGGAGCCCAATATATTTCATTGAGACGCAATTTCTTTGTTAATTCGTCAATGTGAGAGTGCGAGGGATACAGTAAAGAAGAAATAGTGCATCGGGAACGAGATACTAGTCCCCAAAAGAAAACCCTGTCGTTGCCATAGAAACGTTCCCAGATTGGGAGAGAGAAGGCATGGAACGCAATGTATTTCATTGCGACGCTATTTCTGTGTTAATTCGTCAATGTGAGAGTGCGAGGAATACAGTAAAGAAGAAATAAGCATCGGATAAGAGATCCTTGATCCCAAAACAAAATCCTAACGTTGCAGTAGAAACGTTGCTAGGTTGGGAAAGAGTAGGCATGGAACCCAATTTATTGCATTGCGACGCTATTTCTGTGTTAATTCCTCAATGTGAGGGTGCGAGGGATACAGTAAAGAAGAAATAGTGCATCAGGAACGAGATATTCGTAACCAAAAGAAAATACTGTCATTGCTGTAGAAACGTTACCATATTCGGAAAGAGAAGGCATGGAATACAATGTACACTGCTGGCCACCGTAAATGCAACACCCTGAAGGAAGCATCCGAATCAAGTGAAATTTACACCATGAGTTTGCAGCGATGAGATATGCAACTGATTTGAATTTCAGCGCAAACGCACATCACGCGCGCCTGTGGCGCCACCTCATAGCGCCATTTAAGGCTTGGCGATTTAGACTTGTGTACGTTCGGCACGTGTGTTTATCTTGTGGTTGCTTCACAAGACGATCAGTTATGCCTCGTAGACAACAGCGAACATCTTTTGATCAAGTATCCTAGTTCGACAGAGGAAGGATAGTGGCTTACCGAGATTGTGGATTATCATACAGAGAAATCGCTAGTCGTGTTGGACGAAATCAAACAACTGTAATGCGGATATGTGACCGTTCGATGCAGGAGGGTACGACGGACCGACGTGGTCGATCGCATTCACCTCGGTGCACCACTGCACGTACTGATAGGCAAATTGTGCGCATGGCAGTGACGGATCGCTCAGTGACATCCCGAACCATAGCAAAGCACATTGCGTCTGTAACGCATCATCCGGTGTCTGCGCGTACCATTCGACGCCGTTTACAGCAGAGTGGTCTGTCCGCAAGACGTCCATTGCTTCGTCTACCATTGACGCAGAACCACAGACGTCTCCGTCGCCAATGGTGTGATGACAGACGGATGTGGACGGCAGAATGGAATGACGTTGTCTTTACTGACGAGGCACGCTTCTGTCTGCAGCACCACGATGGTCGGATTCGAGTGTGGAGACACCGTGGAGAGAGGATGCTGGACAGCTGCATTATGCACCGCAACACTGGTCTTGCACCGGGTGTTATGGTATGGGGTGGTATTGGATATTACTCTCGCACGCCTCTAGTACGCATTGCCGGTACTTTAAATAGCCGGCGCTACATATCCGAGGTGCTGGAGCCAGTTGTCCTTCCATACCTTCAGAGCTCGGCCACAGCCATATTTCAACAGGATAATGCGCGACCTTCCCCCATGAACCATGGACCTTGACGTTGGTGGGGAGGCTTGCGTGCCTCAGCGATACAGATGGCCGTACTGTAGGTGCAACCACAACGGAGGGGTATCTGTTGAGAGGCCAGACAAACATGTGGTTCCTGAAGAGGGGCAGCAGCCTTTTCAGTAGTTGCAGGGGCAACAGTCTGGATGATTGACTGATCTGGCCTTGTAACATTAACCAAAACGGCCTTGCTGTGCTGGTACTGCGAACGGCTGAAAGCAAGGGGAAACTACAGCCGTAATTTTTCCCGAGGACATGCAGCTTTACTGTATGATTAAATGATGATGGCGTCCTCTTGGGTAAAATATTCCGGAGGTAAAATAGTCCCCCATTCGGATCTCCGGGCGGGGACTAACAAGAGGACGTCGTTATCAGGAGAAAGAAAACTGGCATTCTACGGATCGGAGCGTGGAATGTCAGATCCCTTAATCGGGCAGGTAGGTTAGAAAATTTAAAAAGGGAAATGGATAGGTTAAAGTTAGATATAGTGGGAATTAGTGAAGTTCGGTGGCAGGAGGAACAAGACTTTTGGTCTGGTGATTACAGGGTTATAAATACAAAATCAAATAGGGGTAATGCAGGAGTAGGTTTAATAATGAATAAAAAAATAGGAGTGCGGGTTAGCTACTACAAACAGCATAGTGAACGCATTATTGTGGCCAAGATAGACACAAAGCCCATGCCTACTACAGTAGTACAAGTTTATATGCCAACTAGCTCTGCAGACGATGAAGAAATTGATGAAATGTATGACGAGATAAAAGAAATTATTCAGGTAGTGAAGGCAGACGAAAATTTAATAGTCATGGGTGACTGGAATTCGTCAGTAGGAAAAGGGAGAGAAGGAAACACAGTAGGTGAATATGGATTGGGGGGAAGAAATGAAAGAGGAAGCCGCCTTGTAGAATTTTGCACAGAGCATAACTTAATCATAGCTAACACTTGGTTCAAGAATCGTAAAAGAACGTTGTATACGTGGAAGAATCCTGGAGATACTAATAGGTATCAGATAGATTATATAATGGTAAGACAGAGATTTAGGAACCAGGTTTTAAATTGTAAGACATTTCCAGGGGCAGATGTGGATTCTGACCACAATCTATTGGGTATGAACTGCAGATTGAAACTGAAGAAACTGCAAAAAGGTGGGAACTTAAGGAGATGGGACCTGGATAAACTGAAAGAACCAAAGGTTGTAGAGAGTTTCAGGGAGAGCATAAGGGAACAATTGACAGGAATGGGGGAAAGAAATACAGTAGAAGAAGAATGGGTAGTTCTGAGGGATGAAGTAGTGAAGGCAGCAGAGGATCAAGTAGGTAAAAAGACGAGGGCTAATAGAAATCCTTGGGTAACAGACGAAATATTGAATTTAATTGATGAAAGGAGAAAATATAAAAATGCAGTAAATGAATCAGGCAAAAGGGAATACAAACGTCTCAAAAATGAGATCGACAGAAAGAGCAAAATGGCTAAGCAGGGATGGCTAGAGGACAAATGTAAGGATGTAGAGGCTTGTCTCACTAGGGGTAAGATAGATACTGCCTACAGGAAAATAAAAGAGACCTTTGGAGAGAAGAGAACCACTTGTATGAATATCAAGAGCTCAGATGGCAACCCAGTTCTAAGCAAAGAAGGGAAGGCAGAAAGGTGGAAGGAGTATATAGAGGGTTTATACAAGGGAGATGTACTTGAGGACAGTATTATGGAAATGGAAGAGGATGTAGATGAAGATGAAATGGGAGATAAGATACTGCGTGAAGAGTTTGACAGAGCACTGAAAGACCTGAGTCGAAACAAGGCCCCGGGAGTAGACAACATTCCATTAGAACTACTGATGGCCTTGGGAGAGCCAGTCATGACAAAACTCTACCATCTGGTGAGCAAGATGTATGAGACAGGCGAAATACCCACAGACTTCAAGAAGAATATAATAATTCCAATACCAAAGGAAGCAGGTGTTGACAGATGTGAAAATTACCGAACTATCAGTTTAATAAGTCACAGCTGCAAAATACTAACGCGAATTCTTTACAGACGAATGGTAAAACTGGTAGAAGCGGACCTCGGGGAGGATCAGTTTGGATTCCGTAGAAATGTTGGAACACGTGAGGCAATACTAACCTTACGACTTATCTTAGAAGCTAGATTAAGAAAAGGCAAACCTACGTTTCTAGCATTTGTAGACTTAGAGAAAGCTTTTGAAAATGTTAACTGGAATACTCTCTTTCAAATTCTGAAGGTGGCAGGGGTAAAATACAGGGAGCGGAAGGCTATTTACAATTTGTACAGAAACCAGATGGCAGTTATAAGAGTCGAGGGGCATGAAAGGGAAGCAGTGGTTGGGAAAGGAGTGAGACAGGGTTGTAGCCTCTCCCCGATGTTATTCAATCTGTATATTGAGCAAGCAGTAAAGGAAACAAAAGAAAAATTTGGAGTAGGTATTAAAATTCATGGAGAAGAAGTAAAAACTTTGAGGTTCGCAGATGACATTGTAATTCTGTCAGAGACAGCAAAGGACTTGGAAGAGCAGTTGAACGGAATGGACAGTGTCTTGAAAGGAGGATATAAGATGAACATCAACAAAAGCAAAACGAGGATAATGGAATGTAGTCAAATGAAATCGGGTGATGCTGAGGGAATTAGATTAGGAAATGAGACACTTAAAGTAGTAAAGGAGTTTTGCTATTTAGGGAGTAAAATAACTGATGATGGTCGAAGTAGAGAGGATATAAAATGTAGACTGGCAATGGCAAGGAAAGCGTTTCTGAAGAAGAGAAATTTGTTAACATCGAGTATAGATTTAAGTGTCAGGAAGTCGTTTCTGAAAGTATTTGTATGGAGTGTGGCCATGTATGGAAGTGAAACATGGACGATAACCAGTTTGGACAAGAAGAGAATAGAAGCTTTCGAAACGTGGTGCTACAGAAGAATGCTGAAGATAAGGTGGGTAGATCACGTAACTAATGAGGAGGTATTGAATAGGATTGGGGAGAAGAGAAGTTTGTGGCACAACTTGACTAGAAGTAGGGATCGGTTGGTAGGACATGTTTTGAGGCATCAAGTGATCACAAATGTAGCATTGGAGGGCAGCGTGGAGGGTAAAAATCGTAGAGGGAGACCAAGAGATCAATTCACTAAGCAGATTCAGAAGGATGTAGGTTGCAGTAGGTACTGGGAGATGAAGAAGCTTGCACAGGATAGAGTAGCATTAAGAGCTGCATCAAACCAGTCTCAGGACTGAAGACCACAACAACAACAACAATGCGCGACCACACGTGCCACGCATTGTCCAAAGGTTCTTCGTCAATAACCAGATTGAATTGCTTCCCTGGCCGGCTCGCTCTCCGGATCTTTCGCCGACAGAAAACATGTGGTCCATGGTTGCTCAACAAGTGACCCAGATTACATCCCCAGCTGCCACACCAGATGATCTTTGGCAACGTGTGGAGGCTGCTTGGGCTGCTGTTCCCCAGGAACACATCCAACGTCTGACTCAATGCCGAGACGTGTGGCAGCAGTGATCTCCAACAATGGCGGCTACTCTGGCTACTGATTCTGGCCGGAACCACATGTCACAGACGTCTGTAAACGTAATCATTTGATACTTGGTCAACATGTTATCTACAAAATAAATTTTGTTGTGCTACCTCTTGTCTTTCTTGGTGTTGCATTTACGGTGGCCAGCAGTGTATTTCATTGCGACGCAATTTCTGTGTTCATTCGTCAATGTGGGAGTGCGACGGATACAGTAAAGAAGAAATGGTGCATCGGGAACGAGATACTCGTCCCCAAAAGAAATTACTGTCGCTGCCGTAGAAACGTTCCCAGATTGGGAAAGAGAAGGCATGGAACACAATGTATTACATTGCGACGCAATTTCTGTGTTAATTCCTCAATGTGAGGGTGTGAGGGATACAGTAAAGAAGAAATAGTGCATCAAGAACGAGATACTCATCCCAAAAGAAAATCCTGTCGTTGCCATAGAACCGTTCCCAGATTGGGAAAGAGAAGGCATGGAACACAATGTATTACATTGCGACGCAATTTCTGTGTTAATTCCTGAATGTGAGACTGCGAGGGATAGAGTAAAGAAGAAATTGTGCATCGGGAATGAGGTACTCGTCCCCAGAACAAAATCCCGTCGTTGCTGTAGAAACGTTCCTAGATTGGGAAAGAGAAGGCATGGAACACAATTTATGTCATTGCAACGCAATATCTCTGTTAATTCCACAATGTGAGGGTGCTAGGGATACAGTAAAGAAGAAATAGTGCATCGGAAAGGAGATCCTCGACCCAAAAACAAAATACTGTCATTGCCGTAGAAATGTTCCTAGGTTGGGAAAGAGAAGACATGGAACACAACGTATATAATTTCCACGCTATTTCTGTGTTAATTCGTCAATGTGAGAGTGGGAGGGATACATTAAGGAAGAAATAGTGAATCGGGAACGAGATACTCGTCTCCAAAGGAAAATCCTGTCGTTGCCGAAGAAACGTTCCCAGATTGGGAGGGAGAAGGCATGTAACGCAATGTATTTCATTGTGATGCTATTTCTGAGTTAATTCGTCAATGTGAGAGTGCGAAGGATACAGTAATGAAGAAATAGTGCATCGTAAAGGAGATCCTCATTCCCAAAACAAAATCCCGTCGTTGCCGTAGAAACGTTCCTGGATTTGAAAACAGAAGGCATGCAACACAATGTATTTTATGGCAGCGCAATTTCTATTTTAATTCGTCAATGTGAGAGTGCGAGTGATACAGTAAAGCGGAAATAGTTCATCGGGAACGAGATCCTCAACCCGAAAACAAAATCCTGTCGTTGCCGTAGAAACGTTCCTAGATTGGCACACAGAATGCATTGAACACAATTTATTCCAATGCGACGCAATTTCTGTGTCAATTCCTCAATGTGAGGGTGCGAGGGATACAGTTAAGAAGAAATAGTGCATCGGAAAGGAGATCCTCGACCCCAAAAAAATATCCTTTCGTTGCTGTAGGAACGTGCCTAGATTGGGGAAAAGAAGGAATGGAACACAATGTATTTAATTGCTACGCTATTTCTGTGTTAATTCGTCAATGTGAGAGTGCGAGGGATACAGTAAAGAAGAAATAGTGCATCGGGAACGAGACACTCGTCCGCAAAGAAAATCGTTTTGTTGCCGTAGAAACGCTCCCAGATTGGTAAAGAGAAGGTATGGAACACAATTTATGTCATTGCAACGCAATTTCTGTGTTAATTCCTCAATGTGAGGGTGCGAGGGATGCAGTAAAGAAGAAATAGTGCATCGGAAAGGAGAACCTCGACCCAAAAAAAAAATACTGTCATTGCCGTAGAAACGTTTCTAGAATGGGAAAGATAAGGCATGGAACAAATCGTATATCATTGCGACGCTATTTCTGTGTTAATTCGTCTATGTGAGAGTGCGAGGGATACAGTAAAGAAGAAATAGTTCATCGGGAACGAGATACTCGTCCCCAAACGAAAATCCTGTCTTTGCCGTAGAAACGTTTCGACATTGGGAAACAGAAGGCAGGCACACAGTGTATTTTATTGCGACGTCATTTCTGTGTTAATTCGTCAATGTGAGAGTGCGAGGGATACAGTAATGACGAAATAGTGCATCGGGGACGAGATACTCGTCCCCAAAAGTAAATCCTGTCGTTGCCGTAGGAACGTTCCCAGATTGGGAAAGAGCAGGCGTGGAACACAATGTATTTCATTGCGACGCCATTTCTGTGACAATTCCTCAATGTGAGGATGCGAGGAATACAGTAAAGAACAAATAGTGCATCGTAAAAGAGATACTCGACCCGAAAACAAAATCCTGTCGTTGCAGTACAAACGTTCCAAGATTGGGAAAGAGAAGGCATGGAACCCAAGGTATTTCATTGCGACGCAATTTCTGTGTTCATTGGTCAATGTGAGAGTGTGAGGGATACAGTAAACAAGAAAAAGTTCATCGGGAACGAGATACTCGTCCTCAAAAGAAAATCCTGTCGTTGCCATAGAAACGTTCGTAGATTGGCAAAGAATAGGTGTGGAACACAATGTATTTTGTTTCGACACCATTTCTGTGTTAATTAGTCAATGTTAGGGTGCGAGGGATACAGTAATGAAGAAATAGTGCATCGGAAAGGAGATGCTCGACCCAAAAAAAAAAAAAAATACTGTCATTCCCGTAGAAACGTTCCTAGATTGGGAAAGAGAAGGCTTGGAATACAATGTATATCATTGCGACGCTATTTATGTATTAATTCGTCAACGTGAGAATGCGAGGGATACTGTAAAAAAGAAATAGTTCATCGGGAACGAGATACTCGTCCCCAAATGAAAATCCTGTTGTTGCCGTAGAAACGTTCCGAGATTGGGAAAGAGAAGGCATGGAACACGATGTATTATATTGCGACGCAATTTCTGTGTTAATTCCTCAATGTGAGAGTGCGAGGTATACAGTAGTGAAGAAATAGTGCATCAGAAAGGAGATCCTCAACCCTAAAACAAAATACTGTCGATGCTGTAGAAACTTTCCTACATTGGGAAGGAGAAGGCATGGAACACAATGTATTTCATTGCGACGCAATTTCTGTGTTAATTCCTCAATGTGAGAGTGCGAGGGTTTCTGTAAAGAAGAAATAGTGCATCGGGAACGAGATACTCGTCCCCAAAAGAAAATCCTGTCGTTGCCCTAGAAACGTTCCGAGATTGGGAAAGAGCAGGCGTGGAATACAATGTATTTCATTGTGACGCAATTTCTGTGAAAAATCCTCAATGTGAGGGTGTGAGGGATATAGTAAAGAAGAAATAGTGCATCAAGAACGAGATACTCATGCCATAAAGAAAATCCAGTCGTTGCCATAGAACCGTTCCCAGATTGGGGAAGAGAAGGCATGGAACACAATGTATTTTATTGCGACGCTATTTCTGTGTTAATTCCTCAATGTGAGAGTGCGAGGGACACAGTAATGAAGAAATAGTGCATCAGAAAGGAGATCCTCAACCCTAAAACAAAATACTGTCGTTGCTGTAGAAACGTTCCTAGATTGGGAAGAGAAGGCATGGAACACAATATATTTTATTGCGACGGAATTTCTGTGTTAATTCCTCAATGTGAGAGTGCGAGGGATACAGTAATATAGAAATAGTGCATCGGGAACGAAATAGTCGTCTCCAAAAGAAAATCCTGTCGTTGCTGTAGGAACGTTCCCAGATTGGGAAAGAGCAGTCGTGGAACACAATGTACTTCATTGCGACGCAATTTGTGAGACAATTGCTCAATGTGATGATGCGAGAAATACAGTAAAAAAGAATTAGTGCATCGTAAAAGAGATACTCGACCCGAAAACAAAAACCTGTCGTTCCCGTACAAACGTTCCTAGATTGGGAAAGAGTAGGCATGGAACACAATGTATTTCATTGGGACGCAATTTCTGTGTTCATTCGTCAATGTGATAGTGTGAGGGATACAGTAAAGAAGAAATAGTTCATCGGGAACGAGATACTCGTCCACAAAAGAAAATACTGTCGTTGCTGTAGAAACGTTCCCAGATTCGGAAAGAGAAGGCATGGAATACAATGTATTTCATTGCGACGTAATTTCTGTGTTAATTCGTCAATGTGAGAGTACGAGGGATACTGTAAAGAAGAAATAGTGCATCGGGAACGAGATACTCGTCCCCTAAGGAAAATCTTGTCGTTGCCGTAGAAACGTTCCCAGATTCGGAAAGAGGAGGCATGGAACACAATCTGTTACATTGCGACGCAATTTCTGTGTTAATTCCTCAATGTGAGAGTGCGAGGGATACAGTAAAGAAGAAATAGTGCATCGGGAACGAGATACTCGTCCCCAAAAGAAAATCCTTTTGTTGCCGTAGAAACGTTCCCAGTTTGGGGAAGAGAAGACATGGAACACGATTAATGTCATTGCAACGCAATTTCTGTGTTAATTCGTCAATGTGAGGCTGCTAGGGATACAGTAAAGAAAAAATTGTGCATCGGAAAGGAGATCCTAGACCCAAAAACAAAATACTGTTATTGCCGTAGAAACGTTCCTAGATTGGGAAAGAGAAGACATGGAACACAACGTATATAATTTCGACGCTATTTCTGTGTTAATTCGTCAATGTGAGAGTGCGAGGGATACAGTAAAGAAGAAATAGTTCATTGGGAACGAGATACTCGTCCCCTAAGGGAAATCTTGTCGTTGCCGTAGAAACGTTCCCAGATTGGGAAAGAGGAGGTATGGATCACAATCTATTACATTGCGACGCAATTTCTCTGTTAATTCGGCAATGTGAGAGTGCGAGGGATACAGTAAAGAAGAAATAGGGCATCTTGAATGAGATACTCGCCCCAAAAGAAAATCCTGTCGTTGCTGTAGACACGTTCCCAGATTCAGAAAGAGAAGCCATGGAACGCAATGTATTTCATTGCGACGCTATTTCTGTGTTAATTTGTCAATGTGAGAGTGCGAGGGACACAGTAATGAAGAAATAGTGCATCGGAAAGGAGGTCCTCGACCACAAAACAAAATCCCGTCGTCGCCGTAGAAACGTTCCTAGATTGGGAAAGAGAAGGCATGGAACAAAATGTATTTTATGGCGGCGTTATTTTTGTGTTAATTCGTCAATGTGAGAGTGCGAGGGATACAGTAAAGAGGAAATAGTTCATCGTGAACGAGATACTCGTCCCCAAAAGAAAATCCTGTCGTTGCCGTAGAAATGTACCCAGATTTTGAAAGAGCAGGCGTGGAACACAATGTATTTCATTGCGACGCAATTTCTGTGACAATTCCTCAATGTGAGGATGCGAGGAATACAGTAAAGAAGAAAAAGTGCATCGTAAAAGAGATACTCGACCCGAAAACAAAATCATATCTTTGCCGTAGAAATGTTCCTAGATTGGGAAAGAGCAGGTGCGGAACCCAATGTATTTCATTGCGAAGCAATTTCTGTGTTCATTCGTCACTGTGAGAGTGTGAGGGATACAGTAAAGAAGAAATAGTGAATCAAGAACGAGATACTCATTCCCAAAAGAAAATCCAGTCATTGCCATAGAACTGTTCACAGATTGGGAAAGAGAAGGCATGGAACACAATGTATTGCATAGCGATGCAGTTTCTGTGTTAATTCCTCAATGTGAGACTGCGAGGGATACAGTAATTAAGAAATAGTGCATCGGAAAGAAGATCCTGGACCCCAAACCAAAATGCCGTCGTTGCTGTAGAAACGTTCCAAGATTGGGAAGGAGAAGGCATGGAACACAATGTATTTTATTGCGACGCAATTTCTGTGACATTTCCTCAATGTGAGGATGCGAGGAATATAGCAAAGAAGAAATAGTGCATCGTATAAGAGATACTCGACAGGAAAACAAAATCCTGTCGTTGCCGTAGAAACGTTCCTAGATTGTGAAAGAGAGGGCATGGAACCCAATGTATTTCATTGCGACGCAACTTCTGTGTTCATTCGTCAATGTGAGAGTGCTAGGGATACAGTAAAGAAGAAATAGTACATCGGGAACGACATACTCGTCCCCAAAAGAAAATCCTGTCGTTGCCGTAGAAACGATCCCAGATTCGGAAAGAGAAGGCATGGAACAAAAGGTATTTCGTGCGCCGCAATTTCTGTGTTAATTCATCAATGTGAGAGTGCGAGGGATACAGTAAAGAAGAAATAGTGCTTCGGGAACGAGATACTCGTCCCCTAAGGAAAATCTTGTCGTTGCCGTAGAAACGTTCCCAGATTGGGAAAGAGGAGGCATGGAACACAATCTATTACATTGCGACGCAATTTCTGTGTTAATGCGTCAATGTGAGAGTGCGAGGGATACAGTAAAGAAGAAATAGTGCATCGGGAATGAGATACTCGTCCCCAAAAGAAAATCCTGTCGTTGCTGTAGACACGTTCCCAGATTCAGAAAGAGAAGGCATGGAACGCAATGTATTTCATTGCGACGCTATTTCTGTGTTGTGACTACGAAGGCTTTCCCGGCGTAATAAATGATAAAATCTTCTCGGGTATGCAGCCGGATCATGACGTCTTCAAGACACAATATTTCTGCGGTCCAACTGGCCGCCATCATCAGGTGAGAGCGCTGGTGCACAATGTCTCCGGAACTGACTTCCCAGCGCAAGCGGCAGCCCATATATAGGCCGCAGAAGGCTCACAACGCGTGCGCGAAAAGATGCCGTAGCTGCCCTCTAGTGCAGTAAACATGCCGCGCCGCCGGTGGTGGAAAGAGGCGAAATCGAGATATCGCTGTCAAAAATAAAAGAAATTTAAAAAATTCTATTCCGACAATTGAGACGCAGACCGTTGTTTTTTAATGTCGGATAACACCGGGTCCCAAGTCTTACTTAAAAGATAGCCCTTGTCTCTATTAATAAGATTGTCAGATAAACGAATCTCTATCGATTCTTTTAAAACACAGTCCCAATAGCGAGATGCAGGGGCAACCATTTGTGTCGCATCATATTGCATTCTGTGTCCCTGGGTGAGACAGTGCTCCGCCACTGCGGATTTCTCGGGTTGAAGCAGCCGTGTGTGCCGCTGATGCTCAACACATCGGTCCTGAACGGTCCGGATCGTCTGACCAATGTAAGCCTTCCCACAGTGGCAAGGGATCTTGTATACACCGGGCTTCCTCAAACCCAAGTCATCCTTAACAGAGCCAAGAAACGCTCTAAGCTTGGTCGGCGGACGAAAAATACTTTTGATGTGATATCTTTTTAGAATTCTTCCTATCTTCGAGGAAATGCTCCCAGCAAAAGGCAGAAAAGCCACCGATTTGCAGGTATCTTCTGGTGGTTCAGGCGATGGTCCAAACTGGAAAGCACGACGGATCTGTTTATCTGTATAGCCATTCTGCTTGAACACAACCTTAAGGTGGTCCAATTCTGGTGTCAAGCTTTCTCCATCTGAAATGGCATAAGCTCTTCTCGCCAACGTTCGCAGGACCCCTGTACGCTGGAACGATGGATGACAGCTAGAAGCATGCAGGTAACGGTCCGTGTGCGTAGGCTTTCGATAAACACTGTGTCCCAGTGTCCCATCATCCTTTCTGTACACCAGAACATCCAGAAACGGAAGCTTTCCATCACTTTCCACCTCCATGGTAAACTTGATGCTAGGATGCAGGGAATTAAAATGATCTAGGAGGCGGTCAAGAGCCTCTCTCCCATGAGGCCACACCATAAACGTGTCGTCAACGTACCTCCAAAAACAGGTTGGTTTTAAGGACGCCGTCTTCAGCGCCATGTCCTCCAAATCTTCCATAAAAAGGTTGGCGACTATTGGGGACAGTGGGCTCCCCATAGCCACTCCGTCAGTCTGTTCAAAATATTTGTCATTGAATAAAAAGTACGTTGACGTCAGCACGTGGCGACAAAGCCTGGTTGTGTCCTCATCCAGTTTCTCACCAATTAATTGCAAGGATTCTTCCAGAGGAACCCGGGTAAAAAGCGACACGACATCAAAGCTCACAAGCAAATCGCAGGGACTAAGAGACAAGGACTTCAATCTCTGAATAAACACCATAGAATTGGGAATGTGACGTTCGCATTTACCGGCGTGAGGGCCAAGAACAGATGCTAAATACTTGGCTAGATTGTAGGTAGGAGCACCCAAGTTACTCACGATCGGACGAAGCGGGACCCCTTTCTTATGAGTCTTGGGTAGGCCGTATAGTCTCGGTGGCACGGCAACACCAGGACGAAGTTTTTTGAGAACGTCGTCAGGTAAAGAACTCTTCTTCAACAGTGAAAGCGTCTTCCGTTTTATCCGTTCAGTTGGGTCGTCCTGCAATGTTCTGTATGCTGAGTCCTCAAGTAAGAGATCCATCTTTCCCAGATAGTCATAACGTGACAGAAGAACCGTTGCGTTGCCTTTGTCGGCTGGTAGAACTATCAGATCCTCGTCTTCTCTAATGGATCGGACGGCTGCCCTTTCGAGAGAGGAATGGGAAAGATAAGGCATGGAACAAAACGTATATCATTGCGACGCTATTTCTTTGTTAATTCGTCTATGTGACAGTGCGAGGGATACAGTAAAGAAGAAATAGTTCATCGGGAACGAGATACTCGTCCCCAAACGAAAATCCTGTCTTTGCCGTAGAAACTTTTCGAGATTTGGAAACAAAAGGCAGGGACACAATGTATTTTATTGCGACGTCATTTCTGTGTTAATTCGTCAATGTGAGAGTGCGAGGGATACAGTAATGAAGAAATAGTGCATCGGGGACTAGATACTCGTCCCCAAAAGTAAATCCTGTCGTTGCCGTAGGAACGTTTCCAGATTGGGAAAGAGCAGGCGTGGAACACAATGTATTTCATTGCGACGCCATTTCTGTGACAATTCCTCAATGTGAGGATGCGAGGAATACAGTAAAGAACAAATAGTGCATCGTAAAACAGATACTCGACCCGAAAACAAAATCCTGTCGTTGCAGTAGAAACGTTCCTAGATTGGGAAAGAGAAGGCATGGAACCCAAGGTATTTCCTTGCGACGCAATTTCTGTGTTCATTGGTCAATGTCAGAGTGTGAGGGATACAGTAAACAAGAAATAGTTCATCGGGAACGAGATACTCGTCCTCAAAAGAAAATACTGTCGTTGCTGTAGAAACGTTCCCAGATTCGGAAAGAGAAGGCATGGAAACAATGTATTTCATTGCGACGCAATTTCTGTGTTCATTCGTCAATGTGAGAGTGCTAGGGATACAGTAAAGAAGAAATAGTGCATCGGGAACGAGGTACTCGTCCCCAAAAGAAAATCCTGACGTTGCCGTAGAAACGATCCCAGATTCGGAAAGAGAAGGCATGGAACACAATGTATTCCATTGCGACGCTATTTCTGTGCTAATTCGTCAATGTGAGAGTGCGAGCGATACAGTAAAAAAGAAATAGTGCATCGGGAACGAGATACTAGTCCCCAAAAGAAATTCCTTTCGCTGCCATAGAAACGTTCCCAGATTGGGAAAGGGAAGCCATGGAACCCAATGCATTACATTGCGACGCAATTTCTGTGTTAATTCCTCAATGTGAGGGTTTGAGGGATAGAGTAAAGAAGAAATTGTGCATCGGGAACGAGATACTCATCCGCAAAACAAAATCCTGTCGTTGCTGTAGAAACGTTCCTAGATTGGGAAAGAGAAGGCATGGAACACAATGTAATTGAGACGCTATTTCTGTGTTAATTCGTCAATGAGAGAGTGCGAGGGATACAGTAAAGAAGAAATAGTTAATCGGGAACGAGATACTCGTCCCCAAAAGAAAATCATTTTTTTGCCGTAGAAACGTTCCCAGATAGGGAAAGAGAAGGCATGGAACACAATTTATGTCATTGCAACGCAATTTCTGTGTTAATTCCTCCATGTGAATGTGCTAGGGATACAGTAAAGAAGAAATTGTGCATCGGAACGGAGATACTCGACCCAAAAACAAAATTCTGTCATGGCCGTAGAAACGTTCCTAGATTGGGAAAGAGAAGACATGGAACACAACGTATATAATTTGGAAGCTATTTCTGTGTTAATTCCTCAGTGTGAGAGTGCGAGGGATACAGTAAAAAAGAAATAGTTCATCGGGAACGAGATACTCGTCCCCAAAGCAAAATCCTGTCGTTGCCGCAGAAACGTTCATATATTGGGAAAGAGAAGGCAGGAAACACAATGTATTTTATTGCGACGCCATTTCTGTGTTAATTCGTCAATGTGAGGGTGCGAGGTATACAGTAAAGACGAAATAGTGCATCGGAAAGGAGATCCTCGACCCGAAAACAAAATCCTGTCGTTGCCGTAGAAACGTTCCTAGATTGCGAAGGGAAGGCACGGAACACAATGGATTTTATTGCGACGCAATGTCTATGTTCATTCCTCAATGTGAGAGTGCGAGGAATACAGTAATGAAGAAATAGTACATCGGGAACGAGATACTCGTCCCCAAAAGCAAAATTCTGTAGCTGCCGTAGAAACGTTCCCAGATTGGGAAAGAGAAGGCATGGAACACAATGTATTTCATTGCGACACAATTTCTTATTAATTCGTCAATGTGAGAGTGCGAGGGATACAGTAAAGAGGAAATAGTTCATCGTGAACGAGATACTCGTCCCCAAGAGAAAATCCTGTTGCTGCCGTAGAAACGTTCCGAGATTGGGAAAGAGAAGGCATGGAACAGAATGTATTTCATTGCGACGCAATTTCTTTGTTAATTTGTCAATGTGAGAGTGCGAGGGATACAGTAAAGAGGAAATAGTTCATCGTGAACGAGATACTGGTCTCCAAAAGAAAATCCTTTCATTGCCGTTGCATGGGGGCTTAATTAATCTGACTGCAAATAATTTTAATTTTTTGCTTCAGTAGCTGTCTGTCCGATTACGAAGTCTCGTAAACGGTTGGCCCTGACTAGTATTATTACGCTGTCTGACTGCATAGAACAATAACAAAGAATGAAATGGAAATTTTCATTAACACAATTAATTAATTAAGTCCCCAGCAACTATAAAACCTACGAAACCAAAGCACAAGTATAACTGTTCTGTGTGTGGAAGTATGACTCAACGTACGCATCTGGCACGGTTCTTCTTCAGCAACACAAGAAATTTTAAATATCATTTGTACTGAATTAATTAAAGAAAATAAAAATACCATAATTACTCAAGAGAACCAGAATTACACTCTAATCCCAGAACACAAGCCAGATGCTTTGTTGACTGAACCTGTAATGAAGCATTATTTACGACATTAAATAATGAAAAATAAATCAAGTTTCGTTACCTTCATATATTGACCAAAATCACTCTGATCATTACAATATATCTCCACACCGACTCGCTATTACCACATCTCAACAAGAACTTTTCAGTATCACCTCTCAGCAAGCACTCCCTACTAGCACATCTCAACAAACACTCTCTGCTACGAGTTTTTAACAAGCACTGACTACCACGAGTCCTCGACAGGCACTGCCCACTACGACATCTCAATAATCACTGCCAGTGGAGGCGGCGGAACAATACTCTCTAGCGCGATCTCTGGCGCTGTGGCTCAGTGTAGCCACCTTTCATATGCCCTTCCTCCACAGGCTAGAATTTGATGGTATTTTTGCCAGCATTGGTGGTGAAAATACCACCAAATTCGTCAAAAAAAAATACAGACAAAAATAAAAGATAATATTAATGCATAAATATCATATAACTAGATAAAAGTTTGGCTTTGCACTGACCTTTCAATAACCTAATATATAAAATACAGTAAGCAATACAAATTCCTTCATACATGTGACTTTACATAACAGTTTACACAAGTATTATGTGGTTAAACAGTTCAATCAATAGCGTCAGCAATGACGAATATGTGCAGGTAAGAGTCTCATAACTTTTCACAAACAGTAATACACAAAAAAAACAGTTTATACAAATATTCACATAAACGCTTTCCATAGCTCAAGAATAAGCAGTTGACAGTTCCAGCAGTAGCACCCAGCAATGGTCAACAGGTGCAAAAACCAACAAGTGACATTTTTTCAGTAGAAACAGTCCATCAGTGGCACCCAGTAATGTTGAATAGGTGCAGACACCAACAAGTAACACCATTTCAGTATAAGCAGTTCCATTAGTTGCACCAGCAATGTTGAGCAGGTGCACACAGCAACAGGTGACATCTTTTCAGTAGAAGCAGTCCACCAGTGGCACCCAGCAATGTTGAGCAGGTGCCGACACCAACAAGTGACATCATTTCGGTAGAAGCAGTCCATCAGTGGCACCCAGCAATGTTGAGCAGGTGAAGACATCAACAAGTAACACCGTTTCAGTATAAGCAGTTCCATCAGTGGCACCAGCAATGTTGAACAGGTGCAGATATCAACAGGTGACATCTTTTCAGTAGAAGCAGTCCATCAGTGGCACCCAGTAATGTTGAATAGGTGCAGACACCAACAAGTAACACCATTTCAGTATAAGCAGTTCCATCAGTGGCACCAGCAATGTTGAACAGGTGCAGATATCAACAGGTGACATCTTTTCAGTAGCAGTAGTCCATCAGTGGCACCCAGGAATGTTGAGCAGGTGCAGACAGCAACAAGTAACACCATTTCAGTATAAGCAGTTCCATTAGTGGCACCAGCAATGTTGAACAGGTGCAGACCGCAGTCCATAATATTCACTTTCACTAATCACACTGTTCATCAGCAGAAATTAAACATGACTAAATGTCACACATCATGTTGAAAAGTGCAGCACCATCACTAATCAGACAGTTCAGGCATGAACAATAGTTTGAATACACATACAATGCTTTTACACTAAACATACAAATCATAATAAACGCACAAATGATATCAGATAATTGTCCTATTAACTATAACAATACACAAATACCAGTAAACCTATAACATTTATGGGTGTCAGTGCAAGCCACAACAAACAAGTAAAATAATATTTAGGAGATAGGTTGGGATCACTTCTCTGGGATTATAAAAGGAAAACACACAAAACACACTCACTCATCTTTCATCCACATTAGTGCTACTGTGTAATTGAACAGTGTTAACTGTGTAAATGCAATTCTGTCAAAATTTTATGTTCATCATGTGTATCAAGTAGAGGTGGCAGCAATGTATAACAGTCAATAATAGTTAGTCAATGTCATAGTCATCATGTCAAGACCAATGTTTGCCAAGCCAGATCAAAATTTACGGTTGCTGAACAACTGTCAGTGAGCCAAGATATGCAAATACTTCCTCTCTTCAAAAAAAGTATATACTGCTTAGTGATTTAACAAAGTGAGTGTGTAGACAATCTTCCTTCTACTTGAGTGTTCTAGTCTGCCATCTTTATCCTCCTTGTTCCATATAGACCAACAAAAAAAAAAAAATATGCTCCTCACTTACTTCACCTCTTATCCACCAAAACTCCACTAATCATCAGCATCACATAGTCTCAATACTTCAATAATACCTCTTCAATACGTCGATCATCAATATCATTTACCTTACCTCTTGTCAACGAAAACTCCAATAATCATCAACTTCACATAATCTCAATACCTCAATCATACCTCTTCAATACGTCGATATATATAACCTCATTGCCAATATCATTTCACTTCCATAACAAATCTTTCCTCTAGTCAGTCTCCTCGAACAAGTGCAGACAAAATCCTAATGCAAACCTCAATTCATCATGTCATACAATCCGAAGACACAATGTCAACACACAACCTCTCGTGTAATCCATCTGATCCAAATCTGCTACTCATTATAAATTATAAGATACATTTTGTTTACCTTGTCCATCATTAAATAAAAGAAATGCGTACATGACCTCTAACAGACTTAGTTCGAATAACTCTCAGTAATTAATTACGATTACGGAGTGTGAATGATCATAATATTTCACAGTGTGTACACAACTTCAAGAATCATGGCAGAAGCAAACATGTGGAGTATTTCTTGTGTCAAGTGTCACTTCCTATTTCAATTACTCACGAAAAAAGCAGTGTAATAACTGTCGATGATCTAAACCTAGTGTTGGTATGTCATATCGTTATCTTCCTTCCTATTAGCATAAATTTATACAGCTTCCATAAAACCTCCAGCTCATGTGACTTCTATGAAGTTTCTCGTACTAATGTCGTTCGTCGAATTATAGCAGTTCATTTTCTTATCTTATAAATATAAAGCACTGAGCGTAAGCAAAACATGCAATAGCGAGTAAATATACCAGTAGAGAACAGAATGTCAACAAGTGGATGCAGCACAATCCCTACAACGAGGCTCTGCCAAGCAAACAATCTATAATTAATACCACAGTGTAACCTAAACTCTATGTTCGTACACTGTACATCAGCATTGCTATATTCTAAATTGAAGAGTAGCTATGACAACAAAACAGAAATGTGTAAATATGCAATCCATACGCACAGCAGCAAACATATATCTTACGTAATAAACAAGTCATTAGCATCATTCAGCATAAGCAAATAAATGTTCATATGTAATCTTAATAAGTAAACATGAAGGCGCAAGCAGATAAATCACAAAGTGTAACCTACATACCCAACTACAGTCAGCACAATTAATCAGGTGACAATTATAATTTAAATAAATAAGCACAGCAGGCACATAATAGAAAAATATGACATCAGTGAAAAAGCAGTGCAGCCAAGCGATGCATAATATATACAAATAACAAGCCTGTTCATTAATCAATCATCGTCAAAATCAGTTAATGTTGTAAGTAGGCTGTTTAGGTTTTTTTATTGGTAACGCCACCTCTGTATGAAAATCACTGGCTGTGCTGTGTGCAGTCTGTGGCTGCTTTTCATTGTTGTAATACTCGCCATTGTAGTGTTAGGCAGCTGGCTGTGAACAGCGCGTAGCGTTGGGCAGTTGGAGGTGAGCCGCCAGCAGTGGTTGATGTGGGGAGAGAGATGGCGGAGTTTTGTAATTTGTCAATAACTGCTATATATATGATGATATCAAGGTAAATACATTGTTTGTTCTCTATTAATATTTTTCATTTGCTAACTATCCCTATCAGTAGTTAGTGCCTTCCATAGTTTGTATCTTTTATTTAGCTGGCAGTAGTGGCGCTCGCTGTATTGCAGTAGCTTGAGCAGGGAAGATTTTTGTGAGGTAAGTGATTTGTGAAAGGTATAGTTTAATGTTAGTCAGGGCCATTCTTTTGTAGGGAATCTTGAAAGTCAGATTGCGTTGCGCTAAAAATATTGTGCGTCAGGTTAAGCACAGTCTAGTAAAATTGATAAAAGGGGACGTTTCATATGTCGTCCCTTAGCCGAGGATACCTCACTGGAATCTTCTGATTTTTTTTCTTGTAGTTTGTGTAATTAGTGTAGCTGTTGTTTATTGCTAGCGCGTAATTGTAGAGAAAATCTCCTTTGTAGTTGCAGTCTTTCATTGTTGTACAGTAGAACAGTTGTGGTATGCATGTAGATTTGCACCAAGTATTTCGCAGCTGCAATTAACTAGATATTATTTTCAGTGCTATGTTAATGTGTTCCCCTATTTTTGCTCTTCAAATAGTGTTTTTCTGTGTTGTCGTGTGAAATATTGCGACAATAATGGCGTGTGAAAAACGTAATACTAGGCTCCAAAGTAAACTGAGAAATGACAGTGAAGACGAAAGCAGTGTGTTAGCGCCGCAGAGTAATGAATTAACTAATGTTCAAAGTAATAATTTGGTAATTGTGCATAGGGAAATGGAGCGGGCGGCTAAACAATGGCGTAGACAGTGAAACAATTAGTGAGCAGGGAAGCATTATCGATCGGTCGGTCGGCAACAGCTCGCCTCAGGAATCTGAAATTACAGGACACAATTTCGCAAATACTGTAGATTCAGGTTTTGGGTCATCACCGTTTTCTCAAATAAGTAAAAACACTTTTTCTGCTTTTCAAAATGTGAATGTTGCCGGTTCAAATGCACTGCCGAAAAGCGTAGAGAAACAGATTCCAGACACTAATACATTATTATTGCAATTAATGCAACAAATGGAACAAAATCAGAAGCAAATGGGACAAAAGCTTCGAAAGTTAGACATAATGGAACAAAATCTTCAAAAGTTAGACACAGTGGAACAAAATCTTAAAAAGTTAGACACCACACTTGAACAAACACGTGAGGATTTAACTAATGAGTTACATCACATTGAATCGAAATGTCAAAAAGTCTGTAACGACGTAAAAACACAAATTTGTGAGCATTTCCAACCTATTTTTTCGCGTCATGAAAATGCACTACAGAATCACGAAGCAGCCATAAAAGAACTGCAAACTACTGTTCATGAAAATCATGAGACCTTACAAGCTAAATTTGACTCAGTTGCATCTACAGATTCGGTTACGCAACTTGCAAAAACTCAGGAAAACTTGAAGGACACAGTAGATTCGATTTCAACACAAATGGACAATCTGAAACTTGGTTCAGAAAAACACACTGAGGAAATGTGTTCGCTATCGGAGAAAGTAGCCGAACTTTCGGATCAGTTCACTAACTTATCTACGAAGGTAGATGATAATCTGAACGACACAAAACCGGTAGTCTTTAATGACACAGAAGAGAGCGAACAAATTAGGAAACTGAAACAAAATCTGAATCAAATTAATACGCAACACCAAAGAGAAATCCGCGAAGTACAAGATCAGCTGACACAGGTAATACAAGAATTACGTATTTCAGAGGACACTCGCGCCCCAATACGGGAAGAAGGACATAGAAATACGGATCAACCACAAAATAATAACACAGGACACTTCGGAAATTATGAAAGAAATTGGCAAGGTGCACCGAATTTTGAGATGGAACGGCCGACACGGCCTAACAATGACCGATATGCGACTCGCCGACATGATGATTTTGACTATAAGCTGTTCATTACTACACGTAAATTCAAAACTTTTAAGAATTCTGGCAACGACATTCATCCACAAGCATGGCTCCATCAATTCTCTCATTGTTTTCCTCCCAACTGGTCGTTAGAACACAGATTAGAATTTATGTGTGGCTACTTAGAGAATGAACCAGCTGTAAGAATGCGATCGGTCATTCACAATTGCCACAGTGAAGGAGAATTTTACCATGCCTTCCTCTCAGCATATTGGTCTCAAGCCACACAAGACCGAGTAAAACATGGCATCATAATGATGAAACATTTCGAACAATCTGAATTCTCCAGTCTTGTGAAATATTTTGAAGACATGTTGCACAAGAATCAGTACCTGTCAAACCCATACAGCCCCTCAGAACTCATCCGCATTTGCTTAATCAAATTACCTGAACATTACGACATATTATTTTAGCAGGACGTTGCAAAGAAGACATTGAAGCTTTTCAAGGTCTGCTACAAGAATTGGAAATTGACACTGACAATCGCGGAATGCGGAAACAGGAACATAACAATTACAGGTCACATCCGTCACAATCCCGCGATGAAAGAAATATTAACTGGACACGTCAAGGCTATTCTTGCAACGTAAATCGTGATCAAAACAGACACCACCCGTATGACAACCACTCGCAGAGTAATAATTACAGAGAAAGATCGCATTTCTATAGTAATGACTATCACAGAGACTACCAGAGAAACAGACAATATGGTAACCAGAACTATTATTATCAAGGGAGACAGAATACTTTCAGACGCAACAGTTCAGCGCGCAGTTACGATTCAGGGAGAAATTCTCCACCACATGACCGACAAGAAAGAAATTATGAAATCTACCGACATGACGACAGACGAGATATTCGTAACGACAGACCTGAATTGCATCAGAACTGGCGGGATTTAAACAGGGCAGGGCCTTCTCGTCAGAGTGAATATGTAGAAGTTAGGTCTCCTAATCCCAATAACGGCGCGCGCCAACAAAGAGTCAGACAATGACTCGCACAGCAGGCAGCCGCGTGCGCCCACTGGCTCTGAGAAAAATAACATAAGACGCTAGCCTTGAGAAAAATTTTAGCATTCTTTACCGATGTATAAAACATGACAATTGCTTTTCAGTTGAAAGTCTGAGTACTATGAAGAGTAAAGGTTTACACCACATTTCACATGTAAAACCGTTTATTGAAAGATAATCTGCTTTTTAACTTTGTCTTTGCCATAAAACGTTTCACTTCACATTTCTAGTATGCTTTGTCAGACATAAGAAACTGTTAAGATGCAACAATGTTTGAAGTTAAATATCCAGTCTAGAACTAAGAGAACTTATTTAAACAGAAATTACGAATGCATTGTTATAGTGAACAGATGACACAGTGTTGTATTTGTACATTCTTGCTTGTTAGTTGCACGATTACGTAACGACTATCAGGCTTACATACTTAGGACACATACTGGTACTGCTAATGAGATTTTAATGCAACATTTTGGTTTACTTGAAAATACATTCTGGATTTAAAGTACTTTCTGTGAGATACCAGACGACACAGTGGTTAGTTTATGAGACAACTACACGGTTTTATCACGACGCTACTAATGAGTGACAATTTATAATGTTGCTTTTGCGGTGTATCTGTTTTATATCTGCACAGTTTTTCTGAATTCTTCTGGAAAGTAAAACAGGTTTTAGTAGTAACTTTTGTAGTATAGCTACAATGAGACAGGGTTTTCCGTAGCACAACAATACGTTACAGTACAGTACTTTCTTCATCACAACAATAAGCGTAATAGCTAAGATATCTATACGCAAAACATTTCACTTTTGTTTATCATGAGGTAAGTACATTGACTTCTGCAGAACTTAGCTTTCGGAGGACGATAACTACGACACTTACACAGAGATTATCTTACAACAAGACGCAAGTGTAGCGCTACAGTACACGCATTTGAGTGATTAACCTTATACTTAAGACACTTATTTTTAAAGAATTTTTAATTACAAAGAAAGTTTTCCGTGATACATTTCATTCCATTGCTGTAATCTGTAACACCTGAGGGTATAATTTCATTAATCCTCAGGGGGGTACACGCTTACTTTGTGTACCATGTGTTTGGCAAACACAAGGAGCCCCAGCTAATATGGTATTTGCTTATACAACTTTACACATCGGTACCGTATTTCTCTAACACACAAATTACACAGCTATCTGATCATGTAACTGAGAGATAAACATTTTTTGTTTACTACATTAGTGACAGATGTTTACGTAATTACACAGTTGGATAACTTCACACGTATGAAATTGCATTTTGTCAGTACTTTGTGAACTGTTCATATTTTTTTGGAACCATTGTGATACTATGAGAACTTTGAATGATGTATTTGGTATGGGATCATGATTTTTGAAGTGCGTTTTGAAATTATTGGAGGAGGCTACGACGATTTTGAGATTTGACTGAGGTGTTATGATGTTATTTTTACGACGACGATGTGTATTATGCTGTTGAGGTATGTTTATGATCAATAAGCTGATGCTATGTAAGGAATGTGATTACGTGTTTATATGTATATGAATAATGGATAGAAGTTAGGGACTCTTGACTTGTGAAAAAGGATGTTGGAAACCAAGAATCGTACTTTAAGAGTTATGAAATGTGTGTAAATGTGTGAATGTATCACAATGACGGCGAAAATTTCTTGGACACTGTTATATTCATAGGATTTTGTTTCTACACATTTGCAACGTAAATTCTCAACCTGTGAAATTTTTATATGAGACTGTCACTGTAGCGGAAACTGCTGTCGTAAATATTTCCGTAAGAAAGTTAAGTGACCACCTACACGTGCGTCGTGGGCACACAGCTGTGTCAGACACCTGGAGAACAAGCCATTAGGGTGTGCCTTTCCGGAAGCACAGGTAGAGAAAAAAAAAGGGAGGCCATTATCCTCGCTATTGACATTCGTTTGTAGAAAGCATCGTAAATACGACACGCTAATAATAACTTGGAAACATTCTTACATCTGCACACCTGATTAGGACAAGTGTCTATCTACGAGAATTGAGAGAAATGCCATATGGCTTGCTTTATGTATTTATTTACTCATTTTGTTTAATATCTAGTTTCTAGCTGCACTGCAGCACTGGTTAAAATAAAATTTTATAGATGTACTAATATAAATATTTTCTGTCCCCAGATCCAGTAAATAATAGTTTTGTGATATATTTCCAAAAAATGAGGGAGCATAAAAAGACATTTCCCTTCACAGGAATTGCATAAACAATTTCTTTACGATTTGGTAACTTATCTGCTAGTGTAAGTTCTTGTGATGCATCACTCTAGTGTTAAGATGTGACGTAAGTTTTAAACATGGCCATTTTTATTGTAATATTTTTTCTGCTTGAGCTATGTCATGTTTAGGTATAAGTTGCTGCTGTTTGCCAGGCATAATGTTACTGAATTTGACTTTGTATTACGCTGTTCAGCCAGTTTTACTACTGATTTATTTTTCTTGTTTGCTGCGCATTGCCTCATATTAGTTGTAATGTTGAATTGCTTGGTAATTTAGATTTACTGTAGCTTGCTTTGCCAGCTTGAAATTTTTGTCATTGATGTTTGTGTTACTTGATTTGTTCTGCTGCATTGCCTCGTCCCTTAGTTTAGCATCTGAGCTCAGTAGATTTAAGTTAGCTTAAGAGGGGGTAGACTATATAAGAGAACAAGTTGTGATGAATTGGAAGAAATACATTGAAAATCTATAAGAAAATGGTTTGGCCAAAACAGTATTTTGAAAGAGGATATGAACCAAAATGTAGGGTTTAGGGACAATAGGTTTAGGTAGGATTTTCTTGGAAATAAATGATGAAGTAAGATAATGGAAAATAAATAATGAGGTAAGAAATATGTGAACATATATATACAGAAAGCATGCTTGAATAGGACTTTTTTGGTGGAAACAAATGTGGAAATAAGACGAAAGATCTATGGAATGAAGTCTTGGGTTGGACTGCAGTACCAAAAGTTACACTGAAAACGAACCCTGTCCTTTCCATTGTGTTATCCCCCTATGTGTTTGTGTACCCTTGTGTATTTGTTTTCTTCCTGTCTCTGTGTAGTTTCATAGAATTTTTTTTCTAATACTATTCTCTATGATGAGGAATACTGTTATCCTCAAATATAATTGGCATTAATAATATGTTATTTAACTTGTAAATATGCTTAGACTTTATTTATTCTATTTTGTTTTAATGCTCATGTGTGAAGTGAATGTTTCAAAATTTATTCTGATCTTTTATGTATCTACTTATGTCATAATTCCTGTAACACTGTTGTATATGTTATTTTGATTCTTTTGTAAAGCCTGTACTACAAATGTTATCTGTATTGTTATGTTCTTTAATGATGTATTTTGTACCTTTATAATTGTATTCTTATGTTATAAAATTGTAATTGACACCAGTTCATCATATTATTAACTTGTAAGTTACATTTCACTGCACACGTTTCTGTTGGTCATAGTATATGGACAATATGTGAGAAGTAGGGACTGTTAGTGTTTGTATGTGTGTTAATAATTCAGCAAGGGACTGGATAACAGCATTGCTGGTTCTAAGGACAATTCCAAAAACTTTGTGAGTGCACAAGTGGTGGTTATGGACTTGCTATATTATCCGCAAGACTCTTCAATTGTGATTGTGCACCTGCACAGTCACAACGGATGGCTGCTGGCCGTCTCTACGAGGACTACAGTGGGTCTACGTCGTTGCTGACTCACCAGTACCATAATCTCTACAAGGACTACACTGGGTCTACATCTTTGATGATCCATCAGTACCATTATCTCTACAAGGACTGCAGTGGGTCTGCGCCTCTGGTGGCCCACCAATACCGTAATCTCTACCAGGACTACAGTGGGTCTGCTCTGTGATGACCTACCCACCAATACTCTTCAAAACTTCGACTGACTCTGTGGTGGGTTTACTCTGTTGCGGCCCTTGACCTGTCAGCATGTCAAGAGTCAGCACTGTCTTTCCGTTGGAAGGACAACGCTACTTCTTCAAGACTGCATGGAAATCCACTATTTCCGTGTGCATTTTCTTTTACTGCTCAGACTTTGAGAAAAACACTGCTATTTTACCGTCATGAACGATCAGGACTGTCTTTATGGACTGTGAGAAAATTTGAGCTTTTGACCAACATTGTATTAATAAGTGTGTGCATTTGATATCTTTCTTACTGTAATTATGAAAAATTTTTTCAAATCTGTATTGGCCAGTGCCCAAAAAAATTTGTAAAATTTTTTGTGGGGAGCATGGGGGCTATGTAAGTAGGCTGTTTAGGTTTTTTTATTGGTAACGCCACCTCTGTATGAAAATCACTGGCTGTGCTGTGTGCAGTCTGTGGCTGCTTTTCATTGTTGTAATACTCGCCATTGTAGTGTTAGGCAGCTGGCTGTGAACAGCGCGTAGCGTTGGGCAGTTGGAGGTGAGCCGCCAGGAGTGGTGGATGTGGGGAGAGAGATGGCGGAGTTTTGTAATTTGTCATGAACTGCTATATATATGATGATATCAAGGTAAATACATTGTTTGTTCTCTATTAATATTTTTCATTTGCTAACGATCCCTATCAGTAGTTAGTGCCTTCCATAGTTTGTATCTTTTATTTAGCTGGCAGTAGTGGCGCTCGCTGTATTGCAGTAGCTTGAGCAGGGAAGATTTTTGTGAGGTAAGTGATTTGTGAAAGGTATAGTTTAATGTTAGTCAGGGCCATTCTTTTGTAGGGAATCTTGAAAGTCAGATTGCGTTGCGCTAAAAATATTGTGCGTCAGGTTAAGCACAGTCTAGTAAAATTGATAAAAGGGGACGTTTCAATGTGCGTAAGCACGTCGCTTCACAAGTAAATTCATAGAACATGAAATTTAGCACAAAGTATGAATCACGTAATCGCGAGCGGCAAATTACATCTAAAATACGTACCTAAGTAGAATTATGTTAACTGAAAAATAAACTCAATTAATAGTTACCCTTTTTAGTTTATTACTTTTTTTTTCGAAATTACATTCTTCCTGAAATTTTCTCCATAGCAAGTCGTCTTAACGTCGGACACGCACAGAATTTACCTGAAGGTCTTAAATATTTTACACAACCGTATCCTGAAAAATACTGAACGTTAATAACATATATTATAAAGTCACCATAGCTTTATACAGAATTTAGTCGGAGAAATTAGACTGTGTATTTGTTTACGTCTGTCAGTGCATTCGCACTGAGCGCTCGATCAGCTGTAGGCGCGTGACGTAGGAAGTAATTGTTTGCGGTCAACGACTGCCTAGTGCGGCGCGCAGACTGACTGTTGCTTTGAGTATGTGCCGCCGCCAAAACACAGCGCGGTATCCTTGTATTCTCTGCATGTTTACGTATAACTGTTGATGTCTCAAAAGTATGTCATTCCACAAAAATTTTTACGTTCGATATATGATGTATTCCCTTAGAGCGTCGAGATTTAAGAGTTTCTACTTCAACAGTGTTATCATGAATGATTCTGCGAACCCTATATGGATCGTTATAAAGCAGAAAAAATTTGCGGCATAAGCCTTTTCCTTTATGAGACAAACGATGAGACTTAATTAACACCTTTTGACCAACTGACAAGATTTTTAAACGACCAGGACGTTTAGCTGATTTCTCTCTTCTAGCAGCCGCAGATGCAATATTTCGTAGAGCCAGGTTGACAACTTCAGAATGCCGCAGATTCCGTGAAGGCGGAAAAGGAACGATTTCAGAAATGAGATTTGTTGGTACTTTATTTTTTAATGACAGTATAGGCGGTAAAGAAGATGAGTCATTAGGAAGTTCATTCAGAATGTTTTGAAAAATATGAAGATACTGATCCCAAGTTCTGTGATTCTGATGACAATAAAGACGGCACAATTTATTGATTTCCTTCATCCACCTCTCTGAAGCATTAGATTGAGGGTGAAAAAGTGAAATAAAAATTGGTTTAATCTTACGACGCCGTAGAGTACGAAGCCAAATTTTAGAACGAAAATCTGATCCCTTATCTGATATAACCTTATCAACATGACCCACTTCTTTAAGAAAATGTTTGATGAAAGCATTAGATACTGAACGAGCTCTTGCTTTGCATAAAGCTGTAAAACACACATATTTTGATGTCAATTCCACTGCTACCAAAATGTACGCAAAACGATTAGTAGAGTGAACCAATGGACCGAACACAACGTATATTATTGCGACGCTATTTCTGTATTAATTCGTCACTGTGAGAGTGCGAGGGATACTGTAAAAAAGAAATAGTTCATCGGGAACGAGATACTCGTCCCCAAATGAAAATCCAGTCGTTGCCGTAGAAACGTTCCGAGATTGGGATGGAGAAGGCATGGAACACAATGTATTTTATTGCGACGCAATTTCTGTGTTAATTCCTCAATGTGAGAGTGCGAGGGATACAGTAATGAAGAAATAGTGCATCGGAAACGAGATACTCGCCCCCAAAAGAAAATCCTGTCGTTGCCGTGGAAACGTTCCCAGATTGGGAAAGAGCAGGCGTGGAACAGAATGTATTTCATTGCGACGCAATTTCTGTGACAATTCCTCAATGTGAGGATGCGAGGAATACAGTAAGGAAGAAATAGTGCATCGTAAAAGAGATACTCGACCCGAAAAGAAGATCCTGTCGTTGCCGTAGAAACGTTCCTAGATTGGGAAAGAGAGGGCATGGAACCCAATGTATTTCATTGCGACGCAATTTCTGTGTTCATTCGTCAATGTGAGAGTGAGAGTGATACAGTAAACAAGAAATAGTTCATCGGGAACGAGATACTCGTCCTCAAAAGAAATTCTGTCATTGCTGTAGAAACGTTCCCAGATTCGGAAAGAGAAGGCATGGAATACAATGTATTTCATTGCGACGCAATTTCTGTGTTCATTCGTCAATGTGAGAGTGCTAGGGATACAGTAAAGAAGAAATAGTGCTTCGGGGACGAGATACTCGTCCCCAAAAGAAAATCCTGTCGCTGCCGTAGAAACTTTCCCAGAGTGGGAAAGAAAGCATGGAAACCAATGTATTACATTGCGACGCTATTTCTGTGTTAATTCCTCAATGTGATGTTGTGAGATATACAGTAAAGAAGAAATTGTGCATCAAGAACGAGATACTCATTCCCAAAAGAAAATCCTGTCGTTGCCATAGAACCGTTCGCAGATTGGGAAAGAGAAGGCATGGAACACAATGTATTTCATTGCGACGCAATTTCTGTGTTAATTCCGGAATGTTAAGAGTTCGAGGGATAGAGTAAAGAAGAAATTGTGCATCGGGAACGAGATACTCGTCCCCAAAAGAAAATCCTTTTGTTGCCGTAGGAACGATCCCAGATTGGGAAAGAGTAGGCATGGAGTACAATTTATGTCATTGCAACGCAATTTCTGTGTTAATTCCACAGTGTGATGGTGCTAGGCATACAGTAAAGAAGAAATAGTGCATCGGAAAGGAGACCCTCGACCCAAAATCAAAGTACTGTGATTGCCGTAGAAACGTTCCTAGATTGGGAAAGAGAAGGCATGGAACAAAACGTATATCATTGCAACGCTATTTCTGTGTTAATTCGTCTATGTGACAGTGCGAGGGATACAGTAAAGAAGAATTACTTCATCGAGAACGAGGTACTTGTCCCCAAAGGAAAATCCTGTCGTTGCCGTAGAAACGTTTCGAGATTGGGAAAGAGAAGGCATGGAACACAATGTATTTTATTGCGACGCCATTTCTGTGTTAATTCGTCAATGTGAGGGTGCGAGGGATACAGTAAAGAAGAAACAGTGCATCGGAAAGGAGATCCTCGACCCCAAAACAAAATCATGTCGTTGCCGTACTAACGTTCCCAGATTACGAAGGAGAAGACATGGAACACAATGTATTTTATTGCGACGCAATTTATGTGTTAATTCCTCAATGTGGGAGTGCGAGGGATACAGTAATGAAGAAATAGTGCATCGGGAACGAGATACTCGTCCCCAAAAGAAAATCCTGTCGTTGCCGTAGAAACGTTCCCAGATTTGGAAAGAGAAGGCGTGGAACACAATGTATTTCATTGCGATGCTATTTCTGTGTTTATTGCTCAATGTGAGGGTGCGAGGGATACAGTAAAGAAGAAATAGTGCATCGGAAAGGAGATCCTCAGCACAACAACAAAATACTGTCATTGCCGTAGAAACGTTCCCAGATTGGGAAAGAGAAGGCATGGAACACAACGTATATCATTGCGACGCTATTTATGTGTTTATTCGACAATGTGAGAGTGCGAGGGATACAGTAAAGAAGAAATAGCTCATCAGGAACGAGACACTCTTCACCAATGGAAATTCCTGTCGTTGCCGTATAAACGTTCCCAGATTGGGAATGAGAAGGCATGGAACACAATGTATTACATTGCGACGCTATTTCTGTGTTAATTCGTCAATGAGAGAGTGCAAGGGATACAGTAAAGAAGAAATAGTGCATCGAGAACTTGATACTCGACCCCAAAGGAAAATCCCCTCGTTGCCGTAGAAAAGTTCCCAGATTGGGAAAGAGAAGGCATGTAACACAATATATTTCAATGCGACGAAATTTCTTTATTAATTCGTCAATGTGAGTGTGCGAGGGATACAGTAAAGAAGAAACAGTGCATCGGGAACGAGATACTCGTCCCCAAAAGAAAATCCTGTCGTTGCCGTAGAAACGTTCCCAGATTGGGAGAGAGAAGGCATGGAACGCAATGTATTTCATTGCGACGCAATTACTGTGTTCATTCGTCAATATGAGAGTGCGAGGGATACAGTAAAGAAGAAATAGTGCAACGGGAACGAGATACTCGTCCCCAAAAGAAAATCCTGTCGCTGCCGTAGAAACTTTCCCAGATTGGGAAAGAGAAAGCATGGAACACAATGTATTACATTGCGACGCAATTTCTGTGTTAATTCCTCAATGTGAGGTTGTGAGGTATACAGCAAAGAAGAAATAGTGCATCAAGAACGACATACTCATTCCCAAAAGAAAATCCTGTCGTTGCCATTGAACCGTTCCCAGATTGGGAAAGAGAAGGCATGGAACACAATGTATTTCATTGCGACGCAATTTCTGTGTTAATTCCTGAATGTTAGAGTTCGAGGGATAGAGTAAAGAAGAAATTGTTCATTGGTAACGAGATACTCGTCCCCAAAACAAAATCCTATCGTTGCCCTAGAAACGTTCCCAGATTGCAAAGGAGAAGGCATGGAACACAATGTATTTTATTGCGAAGCAATTTCTGTGTTAATTCCACAATGTGAGAGTGCGAGGGATACAGTAATGAAGAAATAGTGCATCGGGAACGAGATACTCGTCCCCAAAACAAAATCCTGTCGTTGCCGTAGAAGCATTCCCATATTGGGAAAGAAAAGGCGTGGAACATAATGTATTTCATTGCAACGCAATTTCTGTGACAATTACTCAATGTGAGAATGCGAGGAATACAGTAAAGAAGAAATAGTGCATCGGGAACGAGATACTCGTCCCCAAAAGAAAAGCCTGTCGCTGCCGTAGAAACTTTCCCAGATTGGGAAAGAGAAGGCATGGAACACAATGTATTACATTACGACGCAAATTCTGTGTTAATTCCTCAATGTGAGGTTGTGAGGGATACAGTAAAGAAGAAATAGTGCATCAAGAACGAGATACTCATTCCCAAAAGAAAATCCTGTCGTTGCCATAGAAACGTTCCCAGATTGGGGGAGAGAAGGCATGGAACGCAATGTATTTCATTGCGACGCAATTTCTGTGTTCATTCGTCAATGTGAGAGTGCGAGGGATACAGTAAAGAAGAAATAGTGCATCGGGAACGAGATACTCGTCCCCAAAAGAGAATCCTGTCGCTGCCGTAGAAACTTTCCCAGATTGGGAAAGAGAAGGCATGGAACACAATGTATTTCATTGCGATGCAATTTCTGTGTTAATTCCTGAAGGTTAGAGTTCGAGGGATAGAGTAAAGAAGAAATTGTTCATCGGGAACGAGATACTCGTCCCCATAACCAAATCCTGTTGTTGCTGTAGAAACGTCACTGGATTGGGAAACAGAAGGCATGGAACACAATGTATTAAATCGAGACGCTATTTCTGTGTTAATTCGTCAATGAAAAATTGCAAGTTATACAGTAGAGAAGAAATTGTTAATCGGGAACCAGATACTCGCCCCAAAAGAAAATCATTTTTTTGCCGTAGAAACGTTCCCAGATAGGGAAAGAGAAGGCATGGAGTACAATTTATGTCATTGCAACGCAATTTCTGTGTTAATTCCACAATGTGTTGGTGCTAGGGATACAGTAAAGAAGAAATAGTGCATCGGGAAAAAGATACTAGTCCCCAAAAGAAAATCCTGTCGATGCCGTAGGAACGTTCCGAGATTGGGAGAGAGAAGGCATGGAATGCAATGTATTTC
Source organism: Schistocerca nitens (assembly GCF_023898315.1). Classification (NCBI taxonomy): domain Eukaryota; kingdom Metazoa; phylum Arthropoda; class Insecta; order Orthoptera; family Acrididae; genus Schistocerca; species Schistocerca nitens. Next base: position 766,406,440 of record NC_064619.1, read on the forward strand.
ATTGCGACTCAATTTCTGTGTTCATTCGTCTATATGAGAGTGCGAGTGATACAGTAAAGAAGAAATAGTGCATCCGAAACGAGATACTCGTCCCCAAAACAAAATCCTGTCGTTGCCGTAGAAACGTTCCCAGATTGCAAAGGAGAAGGCATGGAACACAGTGTATTTTATTGCGACGCAATTTCTGTGTTAATTCATCAATGTGAGATTGCGAGGTTTACAGTAATGAAGAACTAGTGCATCGGGAACGAGATACTCGTCCCCAAAACAAAATCCTGTCGTTGCCGTAGAAACATTCCCAGATTGGGAAAGAGAAGACGTGGAAAATAATGTATTTCATTGCAACGCAATTTCTGTGACAATTACTCAATGTGAGGATGCGAGGAATACAGTAAAGAAGAAATAGTGCATCGGAAAAGAGGTCCTCGACACGTATACAAAATCCAGTCGTTGCCATATAAACGTTCCCGGATTGGGAAAGAGAAGGCATGGAACCCAATGTATTTCATTGCGACGCAATTTCTGTGTTAATTCCTCAATGTGAGGGTGCGAGGGTTACAGTAAAGAAGAAATAGTGCATCGGGAACGTGATATTCGTGCCCAAAAGCAGATCCTGTCGTTGCCGTAGAAACGATCCCAGATTCGGAAAGAGAAGGCATAGAACACAATGTATTTCATTGCGACGCAATTTCTGTGTTAATTCGTCAATGTGAGGGTGCGAGGGATACAGTAAAGAAGAAATAGTGCATCAAGAACGAGATACTCATTCCCAAAAGAAAATCCTGTCGTTGCCATAGAACCGTCCCCAGATTGGGAAAGAGAAGGCATGGAACACAATGTATTTCATTGCGACGCAATTTCTGTGTTAAATCCTGAAGGTTAGAGTTCGAGGGATAGAGTAAAGAAGAAATTGTTCATCGGGAACGAGATACTCGTCCCCAAAACAAAATCCTGTCATTGCCGTAGAAACGTTCCTAGATTGGGAAAGAGAAGACATGGAACACAACTTATATAATTTGGAAGCTATTTCTGCGTTAATTCGTCAGAGTGAGAGTGCGAGTGATACGGTAAAGAAGAAATAGTTCATCGGGAGCGAGATACTCGTCCCCAAAGCAAAATCCTGTCGTTGCCGCAGAAACGTTCATTGATTGGGAAAGAGAAGGCATTAAACACAATGTATTTTATTGCGACGCCATTTCTGTGTTAATTCGTCAATGTGAGGGTGCGAGGGTTACAGTAATGAAGAAATAGTACATTGGGAACGAGATACTCGTCCCCAAAAGCAAAATTCTGTAGCTGCCGTAGAAACGTTCCCAGATTGGGAAAGAGAAGGCATGGAACACAATGTATTTCATTGCGACACAATTTTTGTATTAACTCGTCAATGTAAGAGTGCGAGGGATACAGTAAAGAGGAAATAGTTCATCGTGAACGAGATACTCGTCCCCAAAAGAAAATCCTGTCGCTGCCGTAGAAGCGTTCCGAGATTGGGAAAGAGAAGGCATGGAACACCAAGTATTTCATTGCGACGCAATTTCTTTGTTAATTTGTCAATGTGAGAGTGCGAGGGATACAGTGAAGAGGAAATAGTTCATCGTGAACGAGATACTGGTCCCCAAAAGAGAATCCTTTCATTGCCGTAGAAGCGTTCCCAGATTGGGAAAGAGAGGGCATGGAACACAATTTATGTCATTGCAACGCAGTTTCTGTCCCTTTTCCTCAATGTGAGGGTTCGAGGGATACAGTAAAGAAGAAATAGTGCATCGGAAAGGAGATGCTCAACCCAAAAACTAAATACTGTCATTGCCGTAGAAACGTTCCTAGATTGGGAAAGAGAAGGCATGGAACACAACGTATATTATTGCGACGCTATTTCTGTATTAATTCGTCACTGTGAGAGTGCGAGGGATACTGTAAAAGAGAAATAGTTAATCGGGAACGAGATACTCGTCTCCAAATGAAAACCCTGACTTTGATGTAGAAACGTTCCGAGATTGGGATAGAGAAGGCATGGAACACAATGTATTTTATTGCGACGCAATTTCTGTGTTAATTCCTCAATGTGAGAGTGCGAGGGATACAGTAATGATGAAATAGTGCATTAAGAACGAGATACTCGTCCCCAAATGAAAATCCTGTCATTGCTTTAGAAACGTTCCCAGATTCGGAAAGAGAAGGCATGGAATACAATGTATTTCATTGCGACGCAATTTCTGGGTTCATTCGTCAATGTGAGAGTGCTAGGGATACAGTAAAGAAGAAATAGTGCATCGGGAACGAGATACGCGTCCCCAAAAGAAATATTGTCGTTGAGGTATAAACGATCCCAGATTCGGAGAGAGAAGGCATGGAACACAATGTATATCATTGCGACGCAATTTCTGTATTAATTCATCAATGTGAGAGTGCGAGGGATACAGTAAGAAGAAATAGTGCATCGGGAACGAGATACTCGTGCCTAAAGGAAAATATTGTCGTTGCCGTAGAAACGTTCCCAGATTGGGAACGAGAAGGCATGGAACTCAATCTATTACATTGCGACGCAATTTCTGTGTTAATTCGTGAATGTGAGAGTGCGAGGGGTACAGTAAAGAAGAAATAGTGCATCGGGAATGAGATACTCGTCACCAAAGCAGAATCCGGTCGTTGCCGTAGAAACGTTCCCAGATTCAGTAAGAGAAGGCATGGAACGCAATGTATTTCATTGCGACACTGTTTCTGTGTTAATTCGTCAATGTGAGAGTGCGAGGGACACAATAATGAAGAAATAGTGCATCGGAAAGGGGGTCCTAAACCACAAAACAAAATCCCGTCGTTGGCGTAGAAACGTTCCTAGATTCGGAAAGAGAAGGCATGGTACACAATATATATTATAGCGGCGCAATTTCTGTTTAAATTCGTCATGTGAGAGTGCGAGGGAACAGTAATGAAGACATAGTGCATCACGAACGAGATAATCGTCGCCAAAATGAAATCCTGTCGTTGCCGTAGAAACGTTCCCTGATAGGGAAAGAGAAGGCGTGCAACGCAATGTATTTCATTGCGACGCAATTTCTGTGACAATTCCTCAATGTGAGGATGCGAGGAATACAGTAAAGAAGAAACAGTGCATCGGAAAAGAGGTCCTCGACCCGAAAACAAAATCCAGTCGGTGCCGTAGAAACGTTCCTGGATTGGGAAAGAGAAGGCATGGAACACAACGTATATAATTTCGTCGCTATTTCTGTGTTAATTCGCCAATGTGAGAGAGCGAGGGATACAGTAAAGAAGAAATAGTGCATCGGGAAAGAGATACTAGTCCCCAAAAGAAAATCCTGTCGTTGCCGTAGGAACGTTCCCAGATTGGGAAAGAGAACGCGTGGAACACAATGTAGTTCATTGCGACGGGATTTATGTGACAATTCCTCATTGTGAGGGTGCGAGAGATGCAGTTAAGAAGAAATAGTGCATCGGAAAGGAGATCCTCGACCCAAAATCAAAATACTGTCATTGCCGTAGAAACGTTCCTAGATTGGGAAAGAGAAGGCATGGAACAAAACGTATTTCATTGCGACGCTATTTCTGTGTTAATTCGTCTATGTGAGAGTGCGAGGGATACAGTAAAGAAGAATTTGTTCATCGGGAACGAGATACTTGACCCCAAAGGAAAATCCTGTCGTTGGCGTAGAGACGTTTCGAGATTCGGAAAGAGAAGGCATGGAACACAATGTATTTTATTTCGACGCCATTTCTGTGTTAATTCGTCAATGGGAGGCTGCGAGGGATACAGTACAGAAGAAATAGTGCATCGGAAAGGAGATCCTCGACCCGAAAACAAAATCCTGTCGTTGCCGTAGAAACGTTCCCAGATTACGAAGCAGAAGTCATGGAACACAATGTATTTTATTGCGACGCAATTTCTGTGTTAATTCCTCAATGTGCGTGTGCGAGGGATACAGTAATGAAGAAACAGTGCATCGGGAACGAGATACTCGTCCCCAAAAAAAATCCTGTCGTTGCCGTAGAAACGTTCCCAGATTGGGAAAGAGAAGGCGTGGAACACAATGTATTTCATTGCGACGCAATTTCTGTGTCTATTGCACAATGTGAGGGTGCGAGGGATACAGTAAAAAAGAAATAGTGCATCGGAAAGGAGATCCTCGGCAAAACAACAAAATACTGTCATTGTCGTAGAAACGTTCCGAGATTGGGAAAGAGAAGGCATGGAAAACAACGTATATCATTGCGACGCTATTTATGTGTTATTTCGACAATATGAGAGTGCGAGGGATACAGTAAAGAAGAAATAGTGCATCGAGAACTTGATGCTCGTCCCCAAAGGAAAATCCCGTCGTTGCCGTAGAAACGTTCCCAGATTGGGAAAGAGAAGGCATCGAACGAAATTTATTTCATTGGGACGGAATTTCTGTGTTCATTCGACAATGTGAGGGTGCGAAGGATACAGTAAAGAAGAAATAGTGCATCCGGAACGAGATACTCGTCCCCAAAAGAAAAACCTGTCGCTGCCGTAGAAACTTTCCCAGGTTGGGAAAGAGAAGGCATGGGACACAATGTATTACATTGCGACGCAATTTCTGTGTTAATTCGTCAATGTGAGGTTGTGAGGGATACAGTAAAGAAGAAATAGTGAATCAAGAATGTGATACTCGTCCCCAAAGGAAAATCCCGTCTTTGCCGTAGAAACGTTTCCAGATTGGGAAAGAGAAGGCATGTAACCCAATGTATTTCATTGCGACGAAACTTCTTTGTTAATTCGACAATGTGAGTGTGCGAGGGATACAGTAAAGAAGAAATAGTGCATCGGGAACGAGATTATCGTCCCCAAAAGAAAATCCTGTCGTTGCCGTAGAAACGTTCCCAGATTGGTAGAGAGAAGGCAAGGAACGAAATGTATATCATTGTGACGCAATTTCTGTGTTAATTCGTCAATGTGAGGGTGCGAGGGATACAGTAAAGAAGAAATAGTGCATCGAGAACGAGATACTCGTCCCCAAAGGAAAATCCCGTCGTTGCCTTAGAAACGTCCCAGAAAGGGAAAGAGAAGGCATTTAAAACAATGTATTTCATTCCGACGAAATTTCTTTGTTAATTCGTCAATGTGAGAGTGCGAGGGATACAGTAAAGAAGAAATAGTGCATCGAGAACTTGATGCTCGTCCCCAAAGGAAAATCCCGTCGTTGCCGTAGAAACGTTCCCAGATTGGGAAAGAGAAGGCATCGAACGAAATGTATTTCATTGGGACGGAATTTCTGTGTTCATTCGACAATGTGAGGGTGCGAGGGATACAGTAAAGAAGAAATAGTGCATCCGGAACGAGATACTCGTCCCCAAAAGAAAAACCTGTCGCTGCCGTAGAAACTTTCCCAGGTTGGGAAAGAGATGGCATGGGACACAATGTATTACATTGCGACGCAATTTCTGTGTTAATTCGTCAATGTGAGGTTGTGAGGGATACAGTAAAGAAGAAATAGTGAATCAAGAACGTGATACTCGTCCCCAAAGGAAAATCCCGTCTTCGCCGTAGAAACGTTTCCAGATTGGGAAAGAGAAGGCATGTAACCCAATGTATTTCATTGCGACGAAACTTCTTTGTTAATTCGACAATGTGAGTGTGCGAGGGATACAGTAAAGAAGAAATAGTGCATCGGGAACGAGATACTCGTCCCCAAAACAAAATCCTGTCGTTGCTATAGAAACTTTCCCAGATTGGGAAAGAGAAGGCATGGAACACAGTGTATTACATTGCGACGCAATTTCTGTGTTAATTCCTGAATGTTAGAGTTCGAGGGATAGAGTAAAGAAGAAATTGTTCATCGGGAACGAGATACTCGTCCCCAAAACAAAATCCTGTCGTTGCTGTAGAAACGTTCCTAGATTGGGAAAAAGAAGTCATGGAACACAATGTATTTAATTGAGACGCTATTTCTGTGTTATTTCGTCAATGAGAAAGTGCGAGGAATACAGTAGAGAAGAAATAGTTAATCGGGAAAGAGATACTCGTCCCCAAAAGAAAATCCTTTTTTGCCGTAGAAACGTTCCCAGATAGGGAAAGAGAAGGCGTGGAACACAATTTATGTCATTGGAACGCAATTTCTGTGTTAATTCCTCAATGTGAGTGTGCTAGGGATACAGTAAAGAAGAAATTGTGCATCGGAAAGGAGATCCTCGACCCAAAAACAAAATACTGTGATTGCCGTAGAAACGTTCCTAGATTGGGGAAGAGAAGACATGGAACACAACGTATATAATTTGAAATCTATTTCTGTGTTAATTCGTCAGTGTGAGAGTGCAAGGGATACAGTAAAGAAGAAATAGTTCATCGGGAACGAGATACTCGTCCCCAAAGCAAAATCCTGTCGTTGCCGCAGAAACGTTCATAGATTGGGAAAGAGAAGGCATTAAACACAATGTGTTTTATTGCGACGCAATTTCTGTGTTAATTCGTGAATGTGAGAGTGCGAGGGATACAGTAAAGAAGAAATAGTGCATCGGGAATGAGATACTCGTCCCCAAAGCAGAATCCGGTCGTTGCCGTAGAAACGTTCCCAGATTCAGAAAGAGAAGGCATGGAACGCAATGTATTTCATTGCGACACTGTTTCTGTGTTAATTCGTCAATGTCAGAGTGCGAGGGACACAAAAATGAAGAAATAGTGCATCGGAAAGGGGGTCCTCGACCACAAAACAAAATCCCGTCATTGCCGTAGAAACATTCCTAGATTGGGAAAGAGAAGGCATGGTACACAACGTATTTTATGGCGGCGCTATTTCCGTTTAAATTCGTCAATGTGAGAGTGCGAGGGATACAGTAATGAAGACATAGTGCATCACGAACGAGATACTCGTCCTCAAAAGGAAATCCTGTCGTTGCCGTAGAAACGTTAGCAGATAGGGAAAGGGAAGGCGTGCAACGCAAGTATTTCATTGCGAAGCAATTTCTGTGGCAATTCCTCAATGTGAGGATGCGAGGAATACAGTAAAGAGGAAATAGTGCATCGTAAAAGAGGTCCCCACACCCGAAATCAAATTCCAGTCGTTGCCGTAGAAACGTTCCCGGATTGGGAAAGAGAAGGCATGGTACCCAATGTATTTCATTGCGACGCAATTTCTGTGTTAATTCCTCAATGTGAGAGTGCGAGGGAGACAGTAAAGAAGAAATAGTGCATCGGGAACGAGATACTCGTCCCCAAAAGAAAATCCATTTGTTGCCGTAGGAGCGATCCCAGATTGGGAAAGAGAAGGCATGGAGTACAATTTATGTCATTGCAACGCAATTTCTGTGTTATTTCCTCAATGTGATCGAGCTCGGGATACAGTAAAGAAGAAATAGTGCATCGGAAAGGCTATCCTCGTCCCAAAAACAAATTACTGTCATTGCCGTAGAAACGTTCCTAGATTGGGAAACAGAAGACATGGAACACAACGTATATAATTTCGACGCTATTTCTGTGTTAATTCGTCAATGTGAGAGAGCGAGGGACACAGTAAAGAAGAAATAGTGCATTGGGAACGATGTACTAGTCCCCAAAAGAAAATCCAGTCGTTGCCGTGGAAACGTTCCCAGATTGGGAAAAAGAACGCGTGGAACACAATGTATTTCATTGCGACGGGATTTATGTGACAATTCCTCAATGTGAGGGTACGAGGGATGCAGTAAAGAAGAAATAGTGCATCGGAATGGAGATCCTCGACCCAAAATCAAAATACTGTCATTGCCGTAGAAACGTTCCTAGATTGGGATAGAGAAGGCATGGAACAAAACGTATATCATTGCGACGCTATTTCTGTTTTAATTCGTCTGTGTGAGAGTGCGAGGGATACAGGAAAGAAGAATTAGTTCATCGGGAACGAGATACTTGTCCCCAAAGGAAAATCCTGTCGTTGCCTTAGAAACGTTTCGAGATTGGGAAAGAGAAGGCATGGAACACAATAGTATTTTATTGCGACGCCATTTCTGTGTTAATTCGTCAATGTGAGGGTGCGAGGGATACAGTAAAGAAGAAATAGTGCATCGGAAAGGAGATCCTCGACCTCAAAACAAAATCCTGTCGTTGCCGTAGAAACGTTCCCAGATTACGAAGCAGAAGTCATGGAACACAATGTACTTTATTGCGACGCAATTTCTGCCTTAATTCCTCAATGTGCGAGTGCGAGGGATACAGTAATGAAGAAATAGTGCATCGGGAACGAGATACTCGTCCCCAAAAGAAAATCCTGTCGTTGCCGTAGAGACGTTCCCAGATTGGGAAAGAGAAGGCGTGGAACACAATGTATTTCATTGCGATGCAATTTCTGTGTTAATTGCGCAATGTGAAGGTGCGAGGGATACAGTAAAGAAGAAATAGGGCATCGGAATGGAGATCCTCGGCACAACAACAAAATACTGTCATTGCCGTAGAAACGATCCCAGATTGGGAAAGAGAAGGCATGGAACACAACGTATATCATTGCGACGCTATTTATGTGTTAATTCGGCAATGTGAGAGTGCGAGGGAAAGAGTAAAGAAGAAATAGTGCGTCGAGAACGAGATACTCGTCCCCAAAGGAAAATCCCGTCGTTGCCGTAGAAACGTTCCCAGATTGGGATTGAGAAGGCATGTAACCCAATGTATTTCATTGCGACGAAATTTCTTTGTTAATTCGTCAATGTGATTTAGCGAGGGATATAGTAAAGAAGAAATAGTGCATCGGGAACGAGATACTCGTCCCCAAAAGAAAATCCTGTCGTTGCCGTAGAAATGTTCCCAGATTGGTAGAGAGAAGGCATGGAAGGAAATGTATTTCATTGCGACGCAATTTCTGTGTTCATTCGTCAATGTGAGTGTGCGAGGGATACAGTAAAGAAGTAATAGTGCATCGGGAACGAGATACTCGTCCCCAAAAGAAAATCCTGTCGTTGCCGTAGAAACGTTGCCAGATTGGTAGAGAGAAGGCATGGAACGAAATGTATTTCATTGCGACGCAATTTCTGTGTTCATTCGTCAATGTGAGAGTGCAAGGGATACAGTAAAGAAGAAATAGTGCATCCGGAACGAGATACTCGTCCCCAAAAGAAAATCCTGTCGCTGCCGTAGAAACTTTCCCAGATTGGGAAAGAGAAGGCGTGGAACACAATGTATTTCATTGCGACGGAATTTCTGTGACAATTCCTCAATGTGAGGGTGCGAGGGATGCAGTAAAGAAGAAATAGTGCATCAGAAACTAGATCCTTGACCCAAAAGCAAAATACTGTCATTGCCGTAGAAACGTTCGTAGGTTGGGAAAGAGTAGGCATGGAACAAAACGTATATCATTCCGACGCTATTTCTGTGTTAATTCATCTATGTGAGAGTGCGAGGGATACAGTAAAGAGGAAATAGTTCATCGTGAACGAGATACTGGTCCCCAAAAGAAAATCCTTTCATTGCCGTAGAAACGTTCCCAGACTGGGAGAGAGAAGGCATGGAACACAATTTATGTCATTGCAACGCAATTTCTGTCCTTTTTCCGCAATGTGAGGGTGCGAGAGATACAGTAAAGAAGAAATAGTGCATCGGAAAGGAGATGCTCGACCCAAAAACTAAATATTGTCACTGCCGTAGAAACGTTCCTAGATTGGAAAAGAGAAGGCATGGAACACAACGTATATTATAGCGACGCTATTTCTGTATTAATTCGTCACTGTGAGAGTGCGAGGCATACCGTAAAAAAGAAATAGTTCATCGGGAACGAGATACTCGTCCCCAAATGAAAATCCTGTCGTTGCCGTAGAAACGTTCCGAGATTGGGAAGGAGAAGGCATGGAACACAATGTAATTTATTGCGACGCAATTTCTGTGTTAATTCCCCAATGTGGGAGTGCGAGGGATACAGTAAAGAAGAAATAGTGCATCGGAAAAGAGGTCCTCGACCCGAAAACAAAATCCAGTCGTTGCCATAGAAACGTTCCCTGATTGGGATAGAGAAGGCATGGAACCCAATGTATTTCATTGCGACCCAATTTCTGTGTTCATTCGTCAACGTGAGAGTGTGAGTGATACAGTAAAGAAGAAATAGTTCATCGGGAACGAGATACTCGTCCCCAAATGAAAATCCTGTCATTGCTGTAGAAACGTTCCCAGATTCGTAAAGAGAAGACATGGAATACAATGTATTTCATTGCGACGCAATTTCTGTGACAATTCCTCAATGTGAGGATGCGAGGAATACAGTAAAGAAGAAATAGTGCATCGGAAAAGAGGTCATCGACCCGAAATCAAAATACAGTAGTTGCCGTAGAAACGATCCCGGATTGGGAAGGAGAAGGCATGGAACTCAATGTATTTCATTGCGACGCAATTTCTGTGTTACTTCCTCAGTGTGAGGGTGCGAGTGATACAGTTAAGAAGAAATAGTGCATTGGGAACGTGATATTCATCCCCAAAAGAAGATCCTGTCGTTGCCGTAGAAACGATCCCAGATTCGGAAAGAGAAGGCATGGAACACAGTGTATTTCATTGCAACCCAATTTCTGTGTTAATTCGTCAATGTGAGAGTGCGAGGGATACAGTAATGAAGAAATAGTGCATCGGGAACGAGATACTCGTCCCCAAAAGAAAATCCTGACGTTGCTGTAGATACGTTACCAGATTGGGAAAGAGAAGGAGTTGAACACAATGTATTTAATTGCGACGGAATTTCTGTGACAATTCCTCAATGTGAGGGTGCGAAGGATGCAGTAAAGAAGAAATAGTGCATCGGAAAGGAGATACTCGACCCAAAAACAAAATACTGTCATTGCTGTAGAAACATTCCTAGATTGGGAAAGAGAAGGCATGGAACAAAACGTATATCATTGCGACGCTATTTACGTGTTAATTCGACAATGTGAGAGTGCGAGGGATAGAGTAAAGAAGAAATAGTTCATCAGGAACGAGATACTCGTCCCCAAAGGAAATACCTGTCGTTGCCATAGAAACGTTCCGAGATTGGGAAAGAAAAGGCATGGAAAACAATGTATTTTATTGCGACGCCATTTCTGTGTTAATTCGTCAATGTGAGGGTGCGAGGGATACAGTGAAGGAGATATAGTGCATCGGAAAGGAGATCCTCGACCCCAAAAAAAATCCTGTCTTTGCCGTGTAAACGTTCCTAGATTGCGAAGGAGAAGGCGTGAAACACAATGTATTTTACTGCGACGCAATTTCTGCGTTAATTCCTCAATGTGAGAGAGCGAGGGATACAATAATGAAGAAATAGTGCATCGGGAACGAGATACTCGTCCCCAAAAGAAAAGCCTGTCGTTGCCGTAGAAACGTTCCCAGATTGAGAAAGAGAAGTCGTGCAACATAATGTATTTCATTGCGACGCAATTTCTGTGACAGTTACTAAATGTGAGGATGCGAGGGATGCAGTAAAGAAGAAATAGTGCATCGGAAAGGAGATCCTCAACCCAAAAACAAAATACTGTCATAGCTGTAGAAACATTCCTAGATTGGGAAAGAGAAGGCATGGAACAAAACGTATATCATTGCGACGCTATTTATGTGTTAATTCGACAATGTGAGAGTGCGAGGGATACAGAAAAGAAGAAATAGTTCATCAGGTACGAGATACTCGTCCTCAAAGGAATTTCCTGTCGTTGCCGTAGAAACGTTCCGAGATTGGGAAAGAGAAGGCATGGAAAACAATGTATTTTATTGCGACGCCATTTCTGTGTTAATTCGTCAATGTGAGGGTGTGAGGGACACAGTGAAGAAGATATAGTGCATCGGAAAGGAGATCCTCGACCCCAAAAAAAATCCTGTCTTGCCGTGGAAACGTTCCTAGATTGCGAAGGAGAAGGCATGAAACACAATTTATGTCATTGCAACGCAATTTCTGTGTTAATTCCTCAATGTGAGGGTGCGAGGGATACAGTAATGAAGAAATAGTGCATCGGGAACGAGATACTCGTCCCCAAAACAAAATCCTGTCGTTGCCGTGGAAACGTTCCTAGATTGCGAAGGAGAAGCCATGAAACACAATGTATTTTATTGCGACGCAATTTCTGTGTTGATTCGTCAAGGTGAGAGTGCGAGGGATACAGTAAGGAAGAAATAGTGCATCGGGAACGAGATACTCGTCCCATAAAGTAAATCCTGACGTTGCTGTAGATACGTTACCAGATGGGAAAGAGAAGGAGTGGAACACAATGTATTTCATTGCGACGGAATTTCTGTGACAATTCCTCAATGTGAGGGTGCGAAGGATGCAGTAAAGAAGAAATAGTGCATCGGAAAGGAGATCCTCGACCCAAAAACAAATTACTGTCATTGCCGTAGAAACGTTCCTAGATTGGGAAACAGAAGACATGGAACACAACGTATATAATTTCGACGCTATTTCTGTGTTAATTCGTCAATGTGAGAGAGCGAGGGACACAGTAAAGAAGAAATAGTGCATTGGGAACGATGTACTAGTCCCCAAAAGAAAATCCTGTCGTTGCCGTGGAAACGTTCCCAGATTGGGAAAAAGAACGCGTGGAACACAATGTATTTCATTGCGACGGGATTTATGTGACAATTCCTCAATGTGAGGGTACGAGGGATGCAGTAAAGAAGAAATAGTGCATCGGAATGGAGATCCTCGACCCAAAATCAAAATACTGTCATTGCCGTAGAAACGTTCATAGATTGGGATAGAGAAGGCATGGAACAAAACGTATATCATTGCGACGCTATTTCTGTTTTAATTCGTCTGTGTGAGATTGCGAGGGATACAGGAAAGAAGAATTAGTTCATCGGGAACGAGATACTTGTCCCCAAAGGAAAATCCTGTCGTTGCCGTAGAAACGTTTCGAGATTGGGAAAGAGAAGTCATGGAACACAATAGTATTTTATTGCGACGCCATTTCTGTGTTAATTCGTCAATGTGAGGGTGCGAGGGATACAGTAAAGAAGAAATAGTGCATCGGAAAGGAGGTCCTCGACCTCAAAACAAAATCCTGTCGTTGCCGTAGAAACGTTCCCAGATTACGAAGCAGAAGTCATGGAACACAATGTACTTTATTGCGACGCAATTTCTGCCTTAATTCCTCAATGTGCGACTGCGAGGGATACAGTAAAGAAGAAATAGTGCATCGGGAACGAGATACTCGTCCCCAAAAGAAAATCCTGTCGTTGCCGTAGAGACGTTCCCAGATTGGGAAAGAGAAGGCGTGGAACACAATGTATTTCATTGCGATGCAATTTCTGTGTTAATTGCGCAATGTGAAGGTGCGAGGGATACAGTAAAGAAGAAATAGGGCATCGGAATGGAGATCCTCGGCACAACAACAAAATACTGTCATTGCCGTAGAAACGATCCCAGATTGGGAAAGAGAAGGCATGGAACACAACGTATATCATTGCGACGCTATTTATGTGTTAATTCGGCAATGTGAGAGTGCGAGGGAAAGAGTAAAGAAGAAATAGTGCGTCGAGAACTTGATACTCGTCCCCAAAGGAAAATCCCGTCGTTGCCGTTGAAACGGTCCCAGATTGGGAAAGAGAAGGCATGTAACACAATGTATTACATTGCGACGCAATTTCTATGTTAATTTCTCAATGTGAGGTTGTGAGGGATACAGTAAAGAAGAAATAGTGCATCAAGAACGCGATACTCGTCCCCAAAGGAAAATCCCGTCGTTGCCGTAGAAACGTTCCCAGATTGGGAAAGAGAAGGCATGTAACCCAATGTATTTCATTGCGACGAAATTTCTTTGTTAATTCGTCAATGTGATTTAGCGAGGGATATAGTAAAGAAGAAATAGTGCATCGGGAACGAGATACTCGTCCCCAAAAGAAAATCCTGTCGTTGCCGTAGAAATGTTTCCAGATTGGTAGAGAGAAGGCATGGAAGGAAATGTATTTCATTGCGACGCAATTTCTGTGTTCATTCGTCAATGTGAGTGTGCGAGGGATACAGTAAAGAAGTAATAGTGCATCGCGAACGAGATACTCGTCCCCAAAAGAAAATCCTGTCGTTGCCGTAGAAACGTTGCCAGATTGGTAGAGAGAAGGCATGGAACGAAATGTATTTCATTGCGACGCAATTTCTGTGTTCATTCGTCAATGTGAGAGTGCAAGGGATACAGTAAAGAAGAAATAGTGCATCCGGAACGAGATACTCGTCCCCAAAAGAAAATCCTGTCGCTGCCGTAGAAACTTTCCCAGATTGGGAAAGAGAAGGCGTGGAACACAATGTATTTCATTGCGACGGAATTTCTGTGACAATTCCTCAATGTGAGGGTGCGAGGGATGCAGTAAAGAAGAAATAGTGCATCAGAAACTAGATCCTTGACCCAAAAGCAAAATACTGTCATTGCCGTAGAAACGTTCGTAGGTTGGGAAAGAGTATGCATGGAACAAAACGTATATCATTCCGACGCTATTTCTGTGTTAATTCATCTATGTGAGAGTGCGAGGGATACAGTAAAGAGGAAATAGTTCATCGTGAACGAGATACTGGTCCCCAAAAGAAAATCCTTTCATTGCCGTAGAAACGTTCCCAGACTGGGAGAGAGAAGGCATGGAACACAATTTATGTCATTGCAACGCCATTTCTGTCCTTTTTCCGCAATGTGAGGGTGCGAGAGATACAGTAAAGAAGAAATAGTGCATCGGAAAGGAGATGCTCGACCCAAAAACTAAATATTGTCACTGCCGTAGAAACGTTCCTAGATTGGAAAAGAGAAGGCATGGAACACAACGTATATTATAGCGACGCTATTTCTGTATTAATTCGTCACTGTGAGAGTGCGAGGCATACCGTAAAAAAGAAATAGTTCATCGGGAACGAGATACTCGTCCCCAAATGAAAATCCTGTCGTTGCCGTAGAAACGTTCCGAGATTGGGAAGGAGAAGGCATGGAACACAATGTAATTTATTGCGACGCAATTTCTGTGTTAATTCCCCAATGTGGGAGTGCGAGGGATACAGTAAAGAAGAAATAGTGCATCGGAATAGAGGTCCTCGACCCGAAAACAAAATCCAGTCGTTGCCATAGAAACGTTCCCTGATTGGGATAGAGAAGGCATGGAACCCAATGTATTTCATTGCGACTCAATTTCTGTGTTCATTCGTCAACGTGAGAGTGTGAGTGATACAGTAAAGAAGAAATAGTTCATCGGGAACGAGATACTCGTCCCCAAATGAAAATCCTGTCATTGCTGTAGAAACGTTCCCAGATTCGTAAAGAGAAGACATGGAATACAATGTATTTCATTGCGACGCAATTTCTGTGACAATTCCTCAATGTGAGGATGCGAGGAATACAGTAAAGAAGAAATAGTGCATCGGAAAAGAGGTCATCGACCCGAAAACAAAATACAGTAGTTGCCGTAGAAACGATCCCGGATTGGGAAGGAGAAGGCATGGAACTCAATGTATTTCATTGCGACGCAATTTCTGTGTTACTTCCTCAGTGTGAGGGTGCGAGTGATACAGTTAAGAAGAAATAGTGCATTGGGAACGTGATATTCATCCCCAAAAGAAGATCCTGTCGTTGCCGTAGAAACGATCCCAGATTCGGAAAGAGAAGGCATGGAACACAGTGTATTTCATTGCAACCCAATTTCTGTGTTAATTCGTCAATGTGAGAGTGCGAGGGATACAGTAATGAAGAAATAGTGCATCGGGAACGAGATACTCGTCCCCAAAAGAAAATCCTGACGTTGCTGTAGATACGTTACCAGATTGGGAAAGAGAAGGAGTTGAACACAATGTATTTAATTGCGACGGAATTTCTGTGACAATTCCTCAATGTGAGGGTGCGAAGGATGCAGTAAAGAAGAAATAGTGCATCGGAAAGGAGATCCTCGACCCAAAAACAAAATACTGTCATTGCTGTAGAAACATTCCTAGATTGGGAAAGAGAAGGCATGGAACAAAACGTATATCATTGCGACGCTATTTACGTGTTAATTCGACAATGTGAGAGTGCGAGGGATACAGTAAAGAAGAAATAGTTCATCAGGAACGAGATACTCGTCCCCAAAGGAAATACCTGTCGTTGCCATAGAAACGTTGCGAGATTGGGAAAGAGAAGGCATGGAAAACAATGTATTTTATTGCGACGCCATTTCTGTGTTAATTCGTCAATGTGAGGGTGCGAGGGATACAGTGAAGGAGATATAGTGCATCGGAAAGGAGATCCTCGACCCCAAAAAAAATCCTGTCTTTGCCGTGTAAACGTTCCTAGATTGCGAAGGAGAAGGCGTGAAACACAATGTATTTTACTGCGACGCAATTTCTGCGTTAATTCCTCAATGTGAGAGAGCGAGGGATACAATAATGAAGAAATAGTGCATGGGGAACGAGATACTCGTCCCCAAAAGAAAATCCTGTCGTTGCCGTAGAAACGTTCCCAGATTGAGAAAGAGAAGTCGTGCAACATAATGTATTTCATTGCGACGCAATTTCTGTGACAGTTACTCAATGTGAGGATGCGAGGGATGCAGTAAAGAAGAAATAGTGCATCGGAAAGGAGATCCTCAACCCAAAAACAAAATACTGTCATAGCTGTAGAAACATTCCTAGATTGGGAAAGAGAAGGCATGGAACAAAACGTATATCATTGCGACGCTATTTATGTGTTAATTCGACAATGTGAGAGTGCGAGGGATACAGAAAAGAAGAAATAGTTCATCAGGTACGAGATACTCGTCCTCAAAGGAATTTCCTGTCGTTGCCGTAGAAACGTTCCGAGATTGGGAAAGAGAAGGCATGGAAAACAATGTATTTTATTGCGACGCCATTTCTGTGTTAATTCGTCAATGTGAGAGTGTGAGGGACACAGTGAAGAAGATATAGTGCATCGGAAAGGAGATCCTCGACCCCAAAAAAAATCCTGTCTTGCCGTGGAAACGTTCCTAGATTGCGAAGCAGAAGGCATGAAACACAATTTATGTCATTGCAACGCAATTTCTGTGTTAATTCCTCAATGTGAGGGTGCGAGGGATACAGTAATGAAGAAATAGTGCATCGGGAACGAGATACTCCTCCCCAAAACAAAATCCTGTCGTTGCCGTGGAAACGTTCCTAGATTGCGAAGGAGAAGCCATGAAACACAATGTATTTTATTGCGACGCAATTTCTGTGTTAATTCGTCAAGGTGAGAGTGCGAGGGATACAGTAAGGAAGAAATAGTGCATCGGGAACGAGATACTCGTCCCATAAAGTAAATCCTGACGTTGCTGTAGATACGTTACCAGATGGGAAAGAGAAGGAGTGGAACACAATGTATTTCATTGCGACGGAATTTCTGTGACAATTCCTCAATGTGAGGGTGCGAGGGATGCAGTAAAGAAGAAATAGTGCATCGGAAAGGAGATCCTCGACCCAAAAACAAAATACTGTCATTGCTGTAGAAACATTCCTAGATTAGGAAAGAGAAAGCGTGGAACAAAACGTATATCATTGCGACGCTATTTATGCGTTAATTCGGAAATGTGAGAGTGCGAGGGATACAGTAAAAAAGAAATAGTTCATCAGGAACGAGATACTCGTCCCCAAAGGAAATTCCTGTCGTTGCCGTAGATACGTTCCTAGATTGGGAAAGAGAAGGCATGGAAAACAATGTATTTTATTGCGACGCCATTTCTGTGTTAATTCGTCAATGTGAGGGTGCGAGGGATACAGTAAAGAAGAAATAGTGCATCAGAAAGGAGATCCTCGACCCCAAAAAAAATCCTGTCGTTGCCGTGGAAACGTTCCTAGATTGCGAAGGAGAAGGCATGAAACACAATGTATTTTATTGCGACGCAATTTCTGTGTTAATTCCTCAATGTGAGCGTGCGAAGGATACAGTAATGAAGAAATAGTGCATCGGGCACTAGTTACTCGTCCCCAAAAGTAAATCCTGTCGTTGCCGTAGAAACGTTCCCAGACTGGGAAAGAGATGGCGTGCAACATAATGTATTTCATTGCGACGCAATTTCTGTGACAATTACTCAATGTGTGGATGCGAGGAATACAGTAAAGAAGAAATAGTGCATCGGAAAAGAGGTCATCGACCCGAAAACAAAATCCAGTCGTTGCCATAGAGACGTTCCCGGATTGGGATAGAGAAGGCATGGAACCGAATGTATTTCATTGCGACGCAATTTCTGTGTTAATTCCTCAATGTGAAGGTGCGAGGGATACAGTATAGAAGAAATAGTGCATCGGAAAGGAGATCCTCGACCCCAAAAAAAATCCTGTCGTTGCCATGGAAACGTTCCTAGATTGCGAATGAGAAGGCATTAAACACAATGTATTATATTGCGACGCAATTTCTGTGATAATTCCTCAATGTGAGAGTGCGAGGGATACAGTAATGAAGAAATAGTGCATCGGGAACGAGATACTCGTCCCCAAAACAAAATCCTGTCGTTGCCGTGGAAACGTTCCTAGATTGAGAAGGAGAAGGCATGAAACACAATGTATTTTATTGCGACGCAATTTCTGTGTTAATTCCTCAATGTGAGAGTGCGAGGGATACAGAAATGAAGAAATAGTGCATCGGGAACGAGATACTCGTCCCCAAAACAAAATCCTGTCGTTACCGTACAAACGTTCCCAGATTGGGAAAGAGAAGGTGTGCAACATAATGTATTTCATTGCGACGCAATTTCTGTGACAATTACTCAATGTGAGGATGCGAGGAATACGGTAAAGAAGAAATAGTGCATCGGAAAAGAGGTCATCGACCCGAAAACAAAATCCAGTCGTTGCCATAGAGACGTTCCCGGATTGGGATAGAGAAGGCATGGAACCCAATGTATTTCATTGCGACGCAATTTCTGTGTTAATTCCTCAATGTGAAGGTGCGAGGGATACAGTATAGAAGAAATAGTGCATCGGAAAGGAGATCCTCGACCCCAAAGAAAATCCTGTCGTTGCCATGGAAACGTTCCTAGATTGCGAATGAGAAGGCATTAAACACAATGTCTTTTATTGCGACGCAATTTCTGAGATAATTCCTCAATGTGAGAGTGCGAGGGATACAGTAATGAAGAAATAGTGCATCGGGAACGAGATACTCGTCCCCAAAACAAAATCCTGTCGTTGCCGTGGAAACGTTCCTAGATTGCGAAGGAGAAGGCATGAAACACAATGTATTTTATTGCGACGCAATTTCTGTGTTAATTCCTCAATGTGAGAGTGCGAGGGATACAGTAATGAAGAAATAGTGCATCGGGAACGAGATACTCGTCCCCAAAACATAATCCTGTCGTTGCCGTACAAACGTTCCCAGATTGGGAAAGAGAAGGTGTGTAACATAATGTATTTCATTGCGATGCAATTTCTGTGACAATTACTCAATGTGAGGATGCGAGGAATACAGTAAAGAAGAAATAGTGCATCGGAAAAGAGGTCATCGACCCGAAAACAAAATCCAGTCGTTGCCATAGAGACGTTCCCGGATTGGGATAGAGAAGGCATGGAACTCAATGTATTTCATTGCGACGCAATTTCTGTGTTAAGTCCTCAATGTGAGGGTGCGAGGGATACAGTATAGAAGAAATAGTTCATTAGGAACGAGATACTCGTCCCCAAAGGAAATACCTGTCGTTGCCGTAGAAACTTTCCGAGACTGGGAAAGAGAAGGCATGGAAAACAATGTATTTTATTGCGACGCCATTTCTGTGATAATTCGTCAATATGAGGGTGTGAGGGACACAGTGAAGAAGATATAGTGCATCGGAAAGGAGATCCTCGACCCCAAAAAAAATCCTGTCTTGCCATGGAAACGTTCCTAGATTGCGAAGGAGAAGGCATGAAACACAATGTATTTCATTGCGACGCAATTTCTTTGTTAATTCGTCAAGGTGAGAGTGCGAGGGATACAGTAAGGAAGAAATAGTGCATCGGGAACGAGATACTCGTCCCCTAAAGTAAATCCTGACGTTGCTGTAGATACGTTACCAGCTGGGAAAGAGAAGGAGTGGAACACAATGTATTTCATTGCGACGGAATTTCTGTGACAATTCCTCAATGTGAGGGTGCGAGGGATGCAGTAAAGAAGAAATAGTGCATCGGAAAGGAGATCCTCGACCCAAAAACAAAATACTGTCATTGCTGTAGAAACATTCCTAGATTAGGAAAGAGAAGGCGTGGAACAAAACGTATATCATTGCGACGCTATTTATGCGTTAATTCGGCAATGTGAGAGTGCGAGGGATACAGTAAAAAAGAAATATTTCATCAGGAACGAGATACTTGTCCCCAAAGGAAATTCCTGTCGTTGCCGTAGAAACGTTCCGAGATTGGGAAAGAGAAGGCATGGAAAACAATGTATTTTATTGCGACGCCATTTCTGTGTTAATTGGTCAATGTGAGGGTGCGAGGGATACAGTGAAGAAGATATAGTGCATCGGAAAGGAGATCCTGTCTTTGCCGTGGAAACGTACCTATGTAGATTGCGAAGGAGAAGGCATGAAACACAATGTATTTTATTGCGACACAATTTCTTTGTTAATTCCTCAATGTGAGAGTGCGAGGGATACAATAATGAAGAAATAGTGCATCGGGAACGAGATACTCGTCCCCATAAGAAAAGCCTGTCGTTGCCGTTGAAACGTTCCCAGATTGGGAAAGAGAAGGCGTGCAACATAATGTATTTCATTGCGACGCAATTTCTGTGACAATTACTCAATGTGAGGATGCAAGGAATACAGTAAAGAAGAAATAGTGCATCGGAAAATAGGTCCTCAACCCGAAAACAAAATCCAGTCGTTGCCATAGAAACGTTCCCGGATCGGGATAGAGAAGGCATGGAACCCAATGTATTTCATTGCGACGATGTTTCTGTGTTAATTCCTCAATGTGACGGTGCGAGGGATACAGTAAAGAAGAAATAGTGCATAGGGAACGTGATATTCGTCCCCAAAAGAAGATCCTGTCGTTGCCGTGGATACGATCCCAGATTCGGAAAGAGAAGGCATGGAACACAATGTATTTCATTGCGACGCAATTTCTGTGTTAATTCGTCAATGTGAAGGTGTGAGCGATACAGTAAAGAAGAAATAGTGCATCGAGAACGAGATACTCGTCCCCAAAGGAAAATCCCGTCGTTGTCGTAGAAAAGTTCTCAGATTGGGAAGGAGAAGGCATGGAACACAATGTACTTCATTTCGACGCAATTTCTTTGTTAATTCGTCAATGTAAGAGTGCGAGGGATACAGTAAACAAGAAATCCTGACGTTGCTGTAGATACGTTACCAGATTGGGAAAGAGAACGAGTGGAACACATTGTATTTCATTGCGACGGAATTTCTGTGACAATTCCTCAATGTGAGGGTGCGAGGGATGCAGTAAATAAGAAATAGTGCATCGGAAAGGAGAT
This sequence comes from Schistocerca nitens, assembly GCF_023898315.1. NCBI lineage: Eukaryota > Metazoa > Arthropoda > Insecta > Orthoptera > Acrididae > Schistocerca > Schistocerca nitens. The sequence continues at coordinate 766,427,746 of NC_064619.1, forward strand.
CCCCGACCCAAAAACAAAATACTGTCATTGCTGTAGAGACATTCCTAGATTGGGAAAGAGAAGGCATGGAACAAAACGTATATCATTGCGACGCTATTTATGCGTTAATTCGACAATGTGAGAGTGCGAGGGATACAGTAAAGAAGAAATAGTTCATCAGCAACGAGATACTCGTCCCCAAAGGAAATTCCTGTCGTTGCCGTAGAAACGTTCCGAGATTGGGAAAGAGAAGGCATGGAAAGCAATGTATTTTATTGCGACGCCATTTCTGTGTTAATTCGTCAATGTGAGGGTGCGAGGGATACAGTGTAGAAGATATAGTGCATCGGAAAGGAGATCCTGTCGTTGCCGTGGAAACGTTCCCAGATTGGGAAAGAGAAGGCGTGCAACATAATGTATTTCATTGCGACGCAATTTCTGTGACAATTACTCAATGTGAGGATGCGCGGAATACAGTAAAGAAGAAATAGTGCATCGGAAAATAGGTCCTCAAACCGAAAACAAAATCCAGTCGTTGCCATAGAAACGTTCCCGGATTTCGATAGAGAAGGCATGGAACACAAAGTATTTCATTGCGACGCAGTTTCTGTGTTAATGCCTCAATGTGAGGGTGCGAGGGATACAGTAAAGAAGAAATAGTGCATCGGGAACGTGATATTCGTCCCCAAAAGAAGATCCTGTCGTTGCCGTAGAAACGATACCAGATTCGGAAAGAGAAGGCATGGAACACAATGTATTTCAGTGCGACGCAATATCTGTTTTAATTCGTCAATGTGAGGGTGTGAGGGATACAGTAAAGAAGAAATAGTGCATCGAGAACGAGATACTCGTCCCCAAAGGAAAATCCTGTCGTTGCCGTAGAAACGTCTCGAGATTGGGGAAGAGGAGGCATGGAACCCAATGTATTACATTTCGACGCAATTTCTGTGTTAATTCCTCAATGTGAGGTTGTGAGGGATACAGTAAAGAAGAAATAGTGCATCAAGAACGAGATACTCATTCCCAAAAGAATATCTTGTCGTTGCCATAGAACCGTTCCCAGATTGGGAAAGAGAAGGCATGGAACACAATGTATTTCATTGAGACGCAACTTCTGTATTAATTCCTGAATGTTAGAGTTCGAGGGATAGAGTGAAGAAGAAATTGTTCATTGGGAACGAGATACTCGTCCCCAAAAGAAAATCCTGTCGTTGGTGAAGAAACGTTCCCAGATTGGGAAAGAGAAGGCATGGAACAAAACGTATATAATTGCGACGCTATTTATGTGTTAATTCGACAAAGTGAGAGTGCGTGGGATACAGTAAAGAAGAAATAGTTCATCAGGAACGAGATACTCGTTCCCAAAGTAAATTCCTGTCCTTGCCGTAGAAACTTTCCGAGAGTGGGAAAGAGAAGGCATGGAAAACAATGTATTTTATTGCGACGCTATTTCTGTATTAATTACTCAATGTGAGGGTGCGAGGGGTACAGTAACGAAGAAATAGTGCATCGGAAAGGAGATCCTCGACCCCAAAAAAAATCGTGTCGTTGCCGTGGAAACTTTCCTAGATTGCGAAGGAGAAGGCATGAAACACAATGTATTTTATTGCGACGCAATTTCTGTGTTAATTCCTCAATGTGAGAGTGCGAGGGAAACAGTAATGAAGTAATAGTGCATCGGGAACGAGATACTCGTCCCCAAAACGAAATCCTGTCGTTGCCGTAGAAACGTTCCCAGATTGGGAAAGGGAAGGTGTGTAACATAATGTATTTCATTGCGACGCAATTTCTGTGACAATTACTCAATGTGAGGATGCGAGGAATACAGTAAAGAAGAAATAGTTCATCGGAAAAGAGGTCCTCGACCCGAAAACAAAATCCAGTCGTTGCCATAGAAACGTTCCCGGATTGGGATAGAGAAGGCATGGAACCCAATGTACTTCATTGCGACGCAATTTCTGTGTTAATTCCTCAACGTGAGGTTGCGAGGGATACAGTAAAGAAGAAATAGTGCATGGGGAACGTGATATTCGTCCCCAAAAGAAGATCCTGCCGTTGCCGTAGAAACAATCCCAGATTCAGAAAGAGAAGGCATGGAACACAGTGTATTTCATTGCAACGCAATTTCTGTGTTAATTCGTCAATGTGAGGGTGCGAGCGATACAATAAAGAAGAAATAGTGCATCGGGATCGAGATACTCGTCCCCAAAAGAAGATCCTTTCGTTGCGGTAGAAATGTTTCCAGATTGGGAATGAGAAGGCATGGAACACAATGTTTTTCATTACGGCGCAATTTCTGTGTTACTTTTTCAATGTGAGAGTGCGAGGGATACAGTAAAGAAGAATTAGTGCATCGGGAACGAGGTACTCGTCCCCAAAAGAAAATCCTGACGTTGCTGTAGATACGTTACCAGATTGGGAAAGAGAACGAGTGGAACACAATGTATTTCATTGCGACGGAATTTCTGTGACAATTCCTCAATGTGAGGGTGCGAGGGATGCAGTAAAGAAGAAATAGTTCATCAGGAACGAGATACTCGTCCCCAAAGGAAATTCCTGTCGTTGCCGTAGAAACGTTCCGAGATTGGGAAAGAGAAGGCATGGAAAACAATGTATTTTATTGCTACGCCATTTCTGTGTTAATTCGTCAATGTGAGGGTGCGAGGGATACAGTGTAGAAGATATAGTGCATCGGAAAGGAGATCCTGTCGTTGCCGTGCAAACGTTCCCAGATTGGGAAAGAGAAGTTGTGCAACATAATGTATTTCATTGCGACGCAATTTCTGTGACAATTACTCAATGTGAGGATGCGAGGAATACAGTAAGGAAGAAATAGTGCATCGAAAAATAGGTCCTCAAACCGAAAACAAAATCCAGTCGTTGCCATAGAAACGTTCCCGGATTGGGATAGAGAAGGCATGGAACCCAATGTATTTCATTGCGACGCAGTTTCTGTGTTAATTCCTCAATGTGAGGGTGCGAGAGATACAGTAAAGAAAAAATAGTGCATCGGGAACGTGATATTCGTCCCCAAAAGAAGCTCCTGTCGTTGCCGTAGAAACGATCCCAGATTCGGAAAGAGAAGGCATGGAACACAATGTATTTCATTGCGACGCTATTTCTGTCTTAATTCGTCTATGTGGGATTGCGAGGGATACAGTAAAGAAGAAACAGTTCATCGGGAACGAGATACTCGTCCCGAAAGGAAAATCCTGTCGTTGCCGTAGAAACGTCTCGAGATTGGGGAAGAGGAGGCATGGAACCCAATGTATTACATTTCGACGCAATTTCTGTGTTAATTCCTCAATGTGAGGTTGTGAGGAATACAGTAAAGAAGAAATAGTGCATCAAGAACGAGATACTCATTCCCAAAAGAAAATCCTGTCGTTGCCATAGAACCGTTCCCAGATTAGGAAAGAGAAGGCATGGAACACAATGTATTTCATTGCGACTCAATTTCTGTATTAATTCCTGAATGTTAGAGTTCGAGGGATAGAGTAAAGAAGAAATTGTTCATCGGGAACGAGATACTCGTCCCCAAAACAAAATCCTGTCGTTGCTGAAGAAACGTTCGCAGATTGGGAAAGAGAAGGCATGGAACAAAACGTATATAATTGCGACGCTATTTATGTGTTAATTCGACAAAGTGAGAGTGCGAGGGATACAGTAAAGAAGAAATAGTTCATCAGGAACGAGATACTCGTTCCCAAAGTAAATTCCTGTCGTTGCCGTAGAAACTTTCCGAGAGTGGGAAAGAGAAGGCATGGAAAACAATGTATTTTATTGCGACGCTATTTCTGTATTAATTCGTCAATGAAAGGGTGCGAGGGTACAGTAACGAAGAAATAGTACATCGGAAAGGAGATCCTCGACCCCAAAAAAAATCGTGTCATTGCCGTGGAAACGTTCCTAGATTGCGAAGGAGAAGGCATGAAACACAATGTATTTTATTGCGACGCAATTTCTGTGTTAATTCCTCAATGTGAGAGTGCGAGGGATACAGTAATGAAGAAATAGTGCATCGGGAACGAGATACTCGTCCCCAAAACAAAATCCTGTCGTTGCCGTAGAAACGTTCCCAGATTGGGAAAGAGAAGGTGTGCAACATAATGTATTTCATTGCGACGCAATTTCTGTGATAATTACGCAATGTGAGGATGCGAGGAATACAGTAAAGAAGAAATAGTTCATCGGAAAAGAGGTCCTCGACCCGAAAACAAAATCCAGTCGTTGCCATAGAAACGTTCTATAAAGGCACATTTGCATGCCGAGCGTGAGTTTCCGCGGAAACGCGAAATATTAATTAAATAAATAATCAGTGACTAATAAATAAAGCCTATGGCACACAACTGCAGCGCTGTGTCGCTGATAAAGACAAAAGAATAATTACGTTACTCTTATGTTTGATTAAGAGAAAGAGAGCTTAGGTAGAAGTGGTGCGAGAAGCACGTATTTTATTTTATTGTCTGGCACTCCGCCATATTTTCATGTTATAGAAGAATACTGCGAGTTGCAACCACACTAGGCACTCGATTCTGTAATGAATTTATATTTATAAAAGTAAGTAGGATTATGAACTGTAGGCTATTTCATTGAATATATCTGATTTAACTAACTGTGTAACTTTTTTATGTTTAGTAGACAATCACCTCTGAACGACGTATTGGCATGGCTGGCAAATCATTGTAATATTGAGATTAGATCATGAGTCCGTACCTACCACAGCAGTCTTTGGAAACGATTTAATTACGAAGTCCGATTATTTCAGTTTTCTTTCACGGTCAACTACGAGTTACATTGCCTTTTCCAAATAGCCATTGTCAAGCGTCTGATACCGAATAATTAAACGTCCACGTTCCAGATAAGCAAATACCAATTACAACCAATCTTCATACATACAGAATAATTAATCTTTAATATTTTATTCGAAATTTTATTTTTATTTATTTTATATTGGCGACCGTGACAGGACTTGTTCTTTTGTCATTTGTTACATTGTTCTTTTTGTTTCATGTCAAAAATCAACTTTCTGAACCTGGACGTGAATGTATGATAGATAATGAAAATCTGAAGATATTTTCCAATTCTAAAGTTTTGCCGGAAGACGCAATGAAGCTTCCAGCAAAATAAGGTAAGACGCAGCATCTTTGCATTAGCAGGCTTGACCAGACGTATAATTCAGTGTATTAGCTTTTCAGTAAATTCTGTAGTGTTTTTTTCGCGCATGACAGTTTTCAGTAACAAATTTCATTCTTAGCACTTTTCCCTAAACAATAACGTATCCAACAATACCAATACACGAGTGTACAATATGGCCGACTTCTGTACGATATGATGTAACATGGCCAGCAGCCATTACCAATAATCTCAAATTCAGTTTATATTTTTAAATTAACGGGACAGCCATTGTTGCTACGAGCGATTCATGCTCAACTGCATTTCATTTTAAAATCAGTGTCAAATATTTTCTTGAAACATAAATCACGTGTGGCATGGTAATGACTAGAAATCAATACGCAAAAATGGAACAGCAAAGACGTACTATTCAGACACAATCCGACTCGGACGAGAGACCAATGTTAGAAAATGACTTTACGACAGCAACCGGTAGTGACGATTTATCAAACATTGACGCAAGTGTTGACGGAAATTTTGACAATAGGCCGTCCACCACAAAAATTTCAAAGTCTCAGTCAGAGCCCATGTTAATGCATGACGTCACGTCTAATGACGCGGCGGGGGCACAGACGTTGCAAACGGTAAACATTGCCGACATGTTACAAATGATAATGAAACAGAACGCCGAAAACATGGCAACCTTACAGACACAAAATGACGAAATTAAATCTGACCTCATAGCACTCAAGACGAGTAATGACACTTTATGTAAACGTGTGGAACTTATAGACGCCACACTGACCAAACAGATGACTGAACTCAGTACTAAATTTTCCCAGCTTAATACGACACAAGAAAAGACTACAACTGACGTAGCACTTTTACAGACACAAGTAAAAAATCTTAATGTCACGTGTGAAGTTCTTACTGAACAAATTCAAACATATCCTTCAGTACACGACAACCTTGAAAAACGAATTACTGACGTACAGAATAAATTTGACAATGTTGAACAACACCTGACTGACATCTTACAATCTGATGCTACAGCTCATTTTCAAAACATTAATAAAGAATTTCATGATTGGGTAGTGAACAAAGACAAACATTTTGATAGATGCCTACGTGAAAATTTACCAACAATTGTGCACGACTCCGTAGCGCAATACATTACTAATAACAAACAGCTGATCAGTGACGCAGTACAATCCGTCACTGGACCAATGACACAATTGACCGATCGACCACAGTCTGAATGTAACGAAAATATCAGTCAAAATGTACAGTTCAGGAACCAATATACATTCGAGTATGACACACACATACCGCACACGACAAACACACAAGAACAAAACACACCACGACTACAACACATACCACGATGTACAAACACAAATACAAGCTATTATCATGGTAAACCACAGCAACATTATTGTAATTACTCGCCAGCTGAACATTGCAGTAATTACAGTGGAACAAATCCATATCACAATGCAAAGGAAGAAGAAAGCTTAATGAAACACAGGCAATTGCAGATTTTTATCCCAGAAAAACGAACCATTCATCCGGTGATTATTCTTAAATCTTTTTGTAACGCATTTCCACGCACTTGGAGTGACCGGAAAAAGATTTCATATATTGTCGGTTACATCCAAGGCGATGCAGCTGTCTGGGCATACAGTCAAGCTGACGTATGTACCACGTACAGTGAGTTTGAGCGTGCTTTTCTGAACAAATTCTGGTCGCAATCCGTCCAGGAGCGACTCAGAAGACAAATTCTAGAACCTGAAACTTTTAACAGTAAAAATGGCAACTTACGCCGATATTTTGAAAAATACTTGAACATGGGACACTTTTTAGACGAACCAGTCGCAACACGCGATATACTCCGTGCGTTGAAGGCCAAATTGCCTTTCAACATTAAAGAAAAACTCCTACATATCCCGGATGACGATTCAGATTATTTTTTAACAGCTTTAGATTCGGTTGACATGTTACTTGAAGATCAGCGCTTCGCGCGGCAAAACAGCAGCCACAATGTTTACACAAGTGGTATGCAAAACATGCAGGCTTGCCAACTCAATTCTGGCGCGCCCACACTTGGATACGCGGTACAACAAAAACAGCAAACTCACATGCCGTCTCAATACGGAAATCAAAATCAACACGCGTATTCCAATACAAACAATAGTTACAACAGTAATAACACTTCATGCGGCAATCCATACAAAAGGCACCGCGGTAATAACTACAACGGTAACAACGGATACATAGGCAACAACAAAAACACAAACAGAAACAGAAATAATAATAACTACGAGCCAAGACAGCGTCAAGGCTGGACTCGTAACGATCAGTACTTTCATTCAAACACTGCTTTAACACAGCAGCCACCAGGACAAAATTGGAGCATACCTTATGACCGACAGGTAAGTTATAATGCGCAACAGCAACAACAACCGCAAAAGTTTGGAGATCACAATAGGCAATATCCGAATGTGAATATAATAGAAGTGACACCTGACACACAACCTCAATCTGTGTCAGTACCTAGTACAAATGCTAATCCAACAAACTAGAAACAGTCACTTCTATGCCCCAGGTCGTGGCTGAGGAATTCTTGGGGGGCGACTTCAGTGTTAATCAGTTATTTGGCACCACAGTTGAACATCAGAATAATGATATGCCGAATAATTCTAAACAAAAATTACCTGTTTTATTTATAAGATACAACCACAATAACAATATATCAGATGAACTTTTACAAGACAGTACACAATGTCGTTCAAACACAAACGAAATTGTTTTAGCATCTACCACTGGTGTAGTAGGTGGGATTCCAACTACTATTATTCTAGATACAGGTGCAGCTGTGAGCGTTTTGTCTTTTAATTTCTATAAAAAGATGTGTGAATTGGAACCTGTGCCTGAGTTTCCTGCCCAAAACTGTAAAATAACTACTGCACTAGGTAATAAGTCATGTAGGGTTACGAAGCAAGTTTTTGTAAACATTAAAATAGGTAATGGAACCGTACAATGGCCATTCCTGGTTGTACAAAACCTTGTGACAAATTGCATATTAGGAATAGATATTATAAGCGAGAAGGACTGCATTATAGACTTCTCCAAAGGTAAATGTATTTTAAATGATAAAGGCAGTGTAATTATTATTGATTTGGACAGGAGAACTCTTAAGCATGACAAACACTGTACAGGGTACAAGGTTCAGTTAGTACTTGACAATGACATTCAAGACAAGCACACACACTCATTTGACACAGAGCTAATGGACTTGAAAACATTGCTTGATCATAAGATAAATGAAGCTACAGCTCTCAGTGCACATGAACGTATAAAACTACAGGAAGTGTTATCCAAATATTTACAAGTTTTTGCCAAGCGAATAGGTGTTATCAACATGTATGCGTACAAGATTGAAGTTAAGCCTCACAAGATCTTCTACCACAAGACATATAACGTACCGTTATCTCAACGACCTGCTGTGTGGCAAGAATTAAAACAAATGTTAGACTGGAAGGTCATTGAACCATCCACCTCACCTTACTGTAGTCCTCTACTTGTTGTCAAAAAATCAAATGGAAGCATCAGGTTAGTGTTAGACGCACGAGCAATTAATGAAATAATTTTACCAGTTCACACAAAACCCGAAAATTTAGAAGAGCAATTACAGAAATTTCTAGATGCAAAGTATTTTTCCACAATAGATCTCGCTAATTCATTTTGGCAGGTGAGTATCACTCCTGATTCTCGGAAATATACTGCATTTATGTTCGGGGGGCGAACCTATCAGTTTTGTGTTCTACCTTTCGGACTGAATGTCAGTTCTGGGGTATTCATTACAGCCCTGGATACCGTGCTTGGCGATGATTTAGTTGAGACAGTCACACACTATGTTGATGATATACTGATAGCTACACAGTCTTGGAATGAACACCTCGACACACTTCAAGGAATTTTAGAAAAATTTGCACAAGCTGGAGTCACAGCCAATCTTAGAAAATCAAGGTTTGGTTGCAGTGAGATAAAATATTTAGGACATATCATTAATTCACAGGGCATACGTCCTGATCCCAGTAAATTAGATGCTATCAGAAACTTTCCTAGTCCTCGAACTAAAAAGCAGTTAAAATCATTCCTTGGGCTATGTTCATTTTTCAGACGTTTTTTGCCACAACCACTTTTGAACAGTAAACATCTGCTAAATCTACTCAGAAAGAAACAAGTTTGGATCTGGTCGGAACAGTGCCAGAATGACTTTAATACAATTAAACATGCTTTAGTGAATGCAAACATATTGAGCCATCCAGATTTCAATTTAGATTTTTGTATGACTTGTGACGCTTCACGTACTGGTTTGGGATGTTGCTTATTTCAAGTTGTAAAGAATAAAGATAAGGAACAGATAAGAATTATTGGGTTTGCGAGTCGTACTCTATCTGAATGTGAGCGTACATACTCCACTACTGAGTTAGAAACACTTTCCATAGTATGGGCATTCAAGAAATTCAATTATTATTTATTTGGAAAACATACAGTAATTTATACCGACCACCAGGCCCTGACATTTTTGTTAGCTTGTAAACTTGTACATCCTAGACTATCACGATGGGCAGTTACACTTCAGAACTACTCTTTTGAAATGAAGTACATAAAAGGTAAGGACAACACCATTGCCGACGCTTTGTCTAGACTTCCACAAGGTATGAATGAAACCAACAGTGACTTAGAAAATATAAATGACTACAGGATTCTCTTAATGCAAGACAAGCAGTATCACCAATATTATATTGATATGTGCAGAAACATGGCTAAATTACAAAAATCTGATCCTCAGTGGTATAAGATAATAACATTACTGGTAGAAAAACACAATCATCCTTTGACTAAGTATTACAAGTTACACAATGATGTGTTATTTTATCGCCGACATTCAAATGCTACTAACTGGTGTGTATGCATTCCCAAAGAGTCTGAACGTAATCTAATTTCGCACACACACTTAGTTTGGGGTCATTATGGGACGAAGAAGTGTTTAGCAAAGCTCAGCACATACTGTTATTTTAGCAATATGAGAAGGAAAATTTACAGGGAACTGAAAACATGTGTCATATGTCAAAAATCAAAACCTCAGAATTTATCCACAAAGACAGATTTACATTCTATTTTACCCAGTAAACCCCTGGAAATTCTGTGTACTGAAATCAGTGGACCGCATCCAGCAAGCTCTGGAGGCGTCAAATATATCTTGGCTTTTTACGATATATTTTCTAAACATGTAAAACTTTATGCTTTAAAATCCGCCACTGCAAGTGCTATAATACGAAGATTCTCAAGTGATTACCTGACGCACGTGGGAAAACCTAAAGCAATTCTGTCAGATAATGCAGCATACTACTCTGGGTACAAATGGAGAAATTTCTTGAAGGACAATAACATTAGAAGTATATCTATTTCAAAGTTTAGTCCACAATGTAACGCGACTGAGAGACTTTTCCGAGAATTAAACCGATTCATGAGGACCCATATTTCATCAAAACATACTAACTGGGTGTCCTACCTAAGTCTTTTCGAAGACGTACACAATAACTTAAATATTTACGATACAAATTACGCACCTAACGAGATCATGTTCAATTGCAAACAGAACGATCAGTGGATAGAACCATTACCTAAGTTGTCAGACAAGGAAATCACACCTGAACAGAAAATAAAAGAAGTTTTGACTACGCTGACACATCACGCACAGATACGAAACAAACATCACAGAAACATAATAAAAAGAAAACAAAAATTCGAGGTAGGAATGCTTGTACTACTTCGTACTCATCATAAATCTGTAGCACTCAAACGACGCAACGCTAAGTGGCGTCTGCTATATGAAGGACCTTATATAATTGTTAACATACCGCATCCTGGTGCGTATTTGTTACAACATCGTAGAACTAACAAAATTATTGGGCTATACGCACACCGAGATCTTAGAGCATTTCATGCGGAATAATGTCAAAGTCACATCCATCAAAACATTGCTAAGCAACTCCAAAAAACTCTGTTGCTACAACACAGATAGTAAGTAGTATAGAAATTTTCATTTCAGCGGTTCCAGTGACGCAGTTGAAGGCAGAAGAACTCTTCTTTCAGCGCGCGCCACCACCTGGAAGACGGAATATTAAAATAAAATTTATGTTTACGTAGCAGTGAATGATATATTAATTTTTTCACGGAACATTTGTGACTGTGGGTATCACTGACTTGGTGTGACACCTGACGAACCGACAGACGTCATCTGTGAAGCGAACTTTTACTTTGAGAAATAGATTAGACGCACATCTCTCAACACGAAAAGCATCTATCAGTAGTCAAGGCCACACAGACACTATACACACACGCACAAAACGCGAGGAATCAAACATTTTCTCTCTTACTATTTTGAATATTTATTGAGTAGTGAAAATGCCTGGTCTTGCCTACTGATGTAATGAATGTTGTGTCTAACCTATCTTAAATTCAGATGACATCACAAAATAAACATCGATAAAATCCCAGCAAAACCCTTAAAGAGGACCTAATTATCTGCAATTCATGTAATCAAATGTGACACAATGTAATAACCCATAGCTATGTAATAATGATGTAAACATGTTTATGTGCAACTGTATTATATTTATGCTAAGAAAATATGTGACGTGTGTATGTATGATTACCTATATTTTTTTTGCTTCTCTTTCAATGATGTATAATGTAACTGTTACTATGTAAAAGAAATTTGAACAAAACGAGTGCCAAAAGGACATTGCATAGTGAACCATTGTTCACGGACATTAATGAACATTATTAACTCTGCAACTACGCAGAAACCTATGTGAAAGGAACTGTTAATGACATTCATTATGCATCGTACCTATGTAAACGCGATGAACCATTTCTTTGATTAATAACTACGAACATTTAGGTGAGCTATATTCAGCAAAAAACTGAAAATGTGAAGTGCATAATTCGTGCATCGTCTAGTGACAATACTACAGTACCTAACTTCAAGATGTTAACTAGATTAAACGGACACAAAGTGCCTGTCCAGAAAACAACACGACGGGTGGAAGAATTTTGGTTGGAACTTCAGGGAATGAAATGTTCTCGAAATGTGACGGACACTCTTACCTGGACTGTCCAAGGATCCACGCCAGCTATGTGCCGTCCGAGGTTCTGCAACCAAGCTTCCACGGAATGTAAAAAACGAACTGCACCTGGACCAATTACTAACGGGTCACGTCAGATCTGTAATAAACAATGTTTTTTAGTCACAACGAACTGAATCACAACGACTATAATGGAAATGGAAATGGACACGCTTATGTTTTAATCACGTTGTTATACAACGATGATACTAACCTGTGAAAAAATTATTGTGCAGCAGATGAATATGAACTGTAATAACGACACGATGTGAATAGGTCGACGCACCTGAAACATACGGACATTTTTCTTTGAAGTATTTCAAAACAATACTATGTAACTAAGAACATTCAACAATCTGAGTTGTATTGTGATATAAGAAATATTGTAAATTTAAAACTAAGTTACCTGTTATAGAATGTAGTCTTCATATGTAATCTTGGTTGAATATTTTCTTTGTGCAACGACTAAGATACGCCCCCACACGAACAATATGAACTGCATTACTGTGCCGCGTGATCTAACTGTATGATATAACGGCACTGCCGGAGTCACACAGACGCTTCTGCGCATGCGCGCACTCTATCTGCCAACATAAGAACTTTTACGGCGCACCCGTGTCATTCAAATTTTGTATATAATGTGTATAATGTGTGTAATGTAAGTCATGTGAATAGTTGTAGATAACTTAGATTTTCTTGTGCCTTTAGGTGAATTGCTCGCCTGCAGGTGTGTCCTTTCGCCTCGCAATTCAGGGGGCAATATAAAGGCACATTTGCATGCCGAGCGTGAGTTTCCGCGGAAACGCGAAATATTAATTAAATAAATAATCAGTGACTAATAAATAAAGCCTATGGCACACAACTGCAGCGCTGTGTCGCTGATAAAGACAAAAGAATAATTACGTTACTCTTATGTTTGATTAAGAGAAGAGAGAGCTTAGGTAGAAGTGGTGCGAGAAGCATGTATTTTATTTTATTGTCTGGCACACCGCCATATTTTCATGTTATAGAAGAATACTGCGAGTTGCAACCACACTAGGCACTCGATTCTGTAATGAATTTATATTTATAAAAGTAAGTAGGATTATGAACTGTAGGCTATTTCATTGAATATATCTGATTTAACTAACTGTGTAACTTTTTTATGTTTAGTAGACAATCACCTCTGAACGACGTATTGGCATGGCTGGCAAATCATTGTAATATTGAGATTAGATCATGAGTCCGTACCTACCGCAGCAGTCTTTGGAAACGATTTAATTACGAAGTCCGATTATTTCAGTTTTATTTCACGGTCAACTACGAGTTACATTGCCTTTTCCAAATAGCCATTGTCAAGCGTCTGATACCGAATAATTAAACGTCCACGTTCCAGATAAGCAAATACCAATTACAACCAATCTTCATACATACAGAATAATTAATCATTAATATTTTATTCGAAATTTTATTTTTATTTATTTTATAGTTCCCGGATTGGGATAGAGAGGGCATGGAACCCAATGTACTTCATTGCGACGCAATTTCTGTGTTAATTCCTCAATGTGAGGTTGCGAGGGATACAGTAAAGAAGAAATAGTGCATGGGGAACGTGATATTCGTCCCCAAAAGAAGATCCTGCCGTTGCCGTAGAAACGATCCCAGATTCGGAAAGAGAAGGCATGGAACACAGTGTATTTCATTGCGACGCAATTTCTGTGTTAATTCGTCAATGTGAGGGTGCGAGGGATACAGTAAAGAAGAAATAGTGCATCGGGATCGAGATACTCGTCCCCAAAAGAAGATCCTTTCGTTGCCGTAGAAATGTTCCCACATTGGGAATGAGAAGGCATGGAACACAATGTATTTCATTACGGCGCAATTTCTATGTTAATTTTTCAATGTGAGAGTGCGAGGGATACAGTAAAGAAGAATTAGTGCATCGGGAACGGGATACTCGTCCCCAAAAGAAAATCCTGACGTTGCTGTAGATACGTTACCAGATTGGGAAAGAGAACGAGTGGAACACAATGTATTTCATTGCGACGGAATTTCTGTGACAATTCCTCAATGTGAGGGTGCGAGGGATGCAGTAAAGAAGAAATAGTGCATCGGAAAGGAGATCCTCGACCCAAAAACAAAATACTGTCATTGCTGTAGAAACATTCCTAGATTGGGAAAGAGAAGGCATGGAACAAAACGTATATCATTGCGACGCTATTGATGTGTTAATTCGACAATGTGAGAGTGCAAGGGATACAGTGAAGAAGAAATAGTTCATCAGGAACGAGATACTCGTCCCCAAAGGAAATTCCTGTCGTTGCCGTAGAAACGTTCCGAGATTGGGAAAGAGAAGGCATGGAAAACAATGTATTTTATTGCGACGCAATTTCGGTGTTAATTCCTCAATGTGAGAGTGCGAGGGATACAATAATGAAGAAATAGTGCATCGGGACGAGATACTCGTCCCCAAAAGAAAAGCCTGTCGTTGCTATAGAATCGTTCCGAGATTGGGAAAGAGAAGACACGGAACACAATGTATTTAATTGCGAAGCAATTTCTGTGACAATTTCCCAATGTGAGTGTGCAAGGGATGCAGTAAAGAAGAAATAGTGCATCGGAAAGGAGATCCTCGACCCGAAAACAAAATACTGTCATTGCTGTAGAAACGTTCCTAGATTGGGAAAGAGAAGGCATGGAAAACAATGTATTTTATTGCGACGCTATTTCTGCATTAATTCGTCTATGTGGGAGTGCGAGGGATACAGTAAAGAAGAAACAGTTCATCGGGAACGAGGTACTCGTCCCCAAAGGAAAATCCTGTCGTTGCCGTAGAAACGTCTCGAGATTGGGGAAGAGGAGGCATGGAAACCAATGTATTACATTTCGACGCAATTTCTGTGTTAATTCCTCAATGTGAGGTTGTGAGGGATACACTAAAGAAGAAATAGTGCATCAAGAACGAGATACTCATTCCCAAAAGAAAATCCTGTCGTTGCCATAGAACCGTTCCCAGATTGGGAAAGAGAAGGCATGGAACACAATGTATTTCATTGCGACTCAATTTCTGTATTAATTCCTGAATGTTAGAGTTCGAGGGATAGAGTAAAGAAGAAATTGTTCTTCGGGAACGAGATACTCGTTCCCAAAGGAAATTCCTGTCGTTGCCATAGAGACGTTCCGAGAGTGGGAATGAGAAGGCATGGAAAACAATGTATTTCATTGCGACGCTATTTCTGTATTAATTCGTGAATGTGAAGGTGCGAGGGGTACAGTAACGAAGAGATAGTGCATCGGAAAGGAGATCCTCGACCCCAAAAATAATCGTGTCGTTGCCGTGGAAACGTTCCTAGATTGCGAAGGAGAAGGCATGAAACACAATGTATTTTATTGCGACGCAATTTCTGTGTTAATTCCTCAATGTGAGAGTGCGAGGGATACAGTAATGAAGAAATATTGCATCGGGAACGAGATACTCTTCCCCAAAACAAAATCCTGTCGTTGCCGTAGAAACGATCCCAGATTGGGAAAGATAAGGTGTGCAACATAATGTATTACATTGCGACGCAATTTCTGTGACAATTACTCAATGTGAGGATGCGAGGAATACAATAAAGAAGATATAGTTCATCGGAAAAGAGGTCCTCGACCCGAAAACCAAATCCAGTCGTTGCCATAGAAAAGTTCCGGGATTGGGATAGAGAAGGCATGGAACCCAATGTACTTCATTGCGACGCAATTTCTGTGTTAATTCCTCAATGTGAGGTTGCGAGGGATACAGTAAAGAAGAAATAGTGCATGGGGAACGTGATATTCGTCCCCAAAAGAAGATCCTGCCGTTGCCGTAGAAACGATCCCAGTTACGGAAACACAAGGCATGGAACACAATGTATTTCATTGCGACTTAATTTCTGTGTTAATGCGTCAATGTGAGGGTGCGAGGGTTACAGTAAGGAAGAAATAGTGTATCGGGATCGAGATACTCGTCCCCAAAAGATGATCCTTTCGTTCCCGAAGAAATGTTCCCAGATTGGGAAAGAGAGGGCATGGAACACAATGTATTTCATTGCGGCGCAATTTCTGTGTAAATTCGTCAATGTAAGAGTGCGAGGGATACAGTAAAGAAGAAATAGTGCATCGGGAACGAGATACTCGTCCCCAAAAAAAATCCTTTTGTTGCCGTAGAAACGTTCCCAGATTGGTAAAGAGAAGGTATGGAATACAATTTATGTCATTGCAACGCAATTTCTGTGTTAATTCCTCATCGACCCAAAAACAAAATACTGTCATTGCCGTAGAAACCTTCCTAGATTGGGAAGGAGAAGCCATGAAACACAATGTATTTTATTGCGACGCAATTTCTGTGTTAATTCCCCAATGTGAGAGTGCGAGGAATACAATAATGAAGAAATAGTGCATCGTGAAGGAGAGACTCGTCCCCAAAAGAAAATCCTGTCTTTGCCGTAGAAACGTTCCCACATTGAGAAAGAGAAGGCGTGCAACATAATGTATTTCATTGCGCCGCAATTTCTATGTTAATTCGTCAATGTGAGGGTGTGAGGGATACAGTAAAGAAGAAATAGTGCATCGAGAACGAGATACTCGTCCCCAAAGGAAAATCCCGTCGTTGCCGCAGAAAAGTTCCCAGATTTTGAAGGAGAAGGCATGGAACACAATGTATTTCATTGCGACGCTATTTCTTTGTTAATTCGTCAATGTGAGAGTGCGAGGGATACAGTAAAGAAGAAATAGTGCATCGGGAACGAGATACTCGTCCCCAAAAAAATCCTTTTGTTGCCGTGGAAACGTTCCCAGATTGGTAAAGAGAAGGTATGGAACACAATTTATGTCATTGCAACGCAATTTCTGTGTTAATTCCTCATCGACCCGAAAACAAAATCCAGTCGTTGCCATAGCAACGTTCCCGGATTGGGATAGAGAAGGCATGGAACCTAATGTACTTCAATGCGACGCAATTTCTGTGTTAATTCCTCAATGTGAGGGTGCGAGGGATACAGTAAAGAAGAAATAGTGCATGGGGAACGTGATATTCGTCCCCAAAAGAAGATCCTGTCGTTGCCGTAGAAACGATCCCAGATTCGGAAAGAGAAGGCATGGAACACAATCTATTTCATTGCGACGCAATTTCTGTGTTAATTCGTCAATGTGTGGGTGCGAGGGATACAGTAAAGAAGAAATAGTGTATCGGGATCGAGATACTCGTCCCCAAAAGAAGATCCTTTCGTTCCCGAGGAAATGTTCCCACATTGGGAAAGAGAGGGCATGGAACACAATGTATTTCATTGCGGCGCAATTTCTTTCTTAATCCGTCAAAGTGAGAGTGCGAGGGATGCAGTAAAGAAGAAATAGTGCATCGGAAAGGAGATCCTCGACCCAAAAACAAAATACTGTCATTGCTGTAGAAACGTTCCTAGATTGGGAAAGAGAAGGCATGGAACAAAACGTATATCATTGCGACGCTATTTATGTGTTAATTCGACAATGTGAGAGTGCGAGGGATACAGTAAAGAAGAAATAGTTCATCAGTAACGAGATACTCGTCCCCAAAGGAAACTCCTGTCGTTGCCGTAGAAATGTTTCGAGATTGGGAAAAAGAAGGCATGGAAAACAATGTATTTTATTGCGACGTCATTTCTGTGTTAATTCGTCAATGTGAGGGTGCGAGCGATACAGGAAAGAAAAAATAGTGCATCGGAAAGGAGATCTTCGACCCCAAAAAAAATCCTGTCATTGTCGTGGAAACGTTCCTACATTGCGAAGGAGAAAGCATGAAACACAATGTATTATATTGCGACGCAATTTCTGTGTTCATTCCTCAATGTGAGAGTGCGAGGGGTAGAATAATGAAGAAATAGTGCATCGTGAACGAGATACTCGTCCCCAAAAGAAAATCCTGTCGTTGCCGTAGAAACGTTCCCAGATTGGGAGAGAGAAGGCGTGCAACATAATGTATTTCATTGCGACGCAATTTCTGTTATAATTACTCAAGGTGTGGATAGGAGGAATACAGTAAAGAAGAAATAGTGCAGCGGAAAAGAGGTCCTCGACCCGAAAAGAAAATCCACTCGTTGCCATAGAAACGTTCCCGGATTTCTGATAGAGCAGGCATGGAACCCAATGTATTTCATTGCGACGCAATTTCTGTGTTAATTCCTCAATGTTAGGGTGGGGGGGATACAGTAAAGAAGAAATAGTGCATCGGGAACGTGATATTCGTCCCCAAAAGAAGATCCTGTCGTTGCCGTAGAAACGATTCCGGATTCGGAAAGAGAAGGCATGGAACACAATGTATTTCATTGCGACGCAATTTCTGTGTTAAAATCTTCAATGTGAGGGTGCGAGGGATTCAGTAAAGAAGAAATAGTGCATCGAGAACGAGATACACGTCCCCAAAGGAAAAACCCGTTGTTGCCGTAGTAACGTTCCCAGATTGGGAAAGAGATGGCATGGAACACAATGTATTTCATTGCGACGCAATTTCTGTGTTAATTCGTTAATATGAGAGTGCGAGGGATACAGTAAAGAAGAAATAGTGCATCGGGAACGAGATACTCGTCCCCAAAAGGAAATCCTGTCGTTGCTGTAGAAACGTTCCCAGTTCTGGAGAGAGAAGGCATGGAACGCAATGTATTTCATTGCGATGCTATTTCTGTATTAATTCGTCAATGTGGGAGTGCGAGGGATACAGTAAAGAGGAAATAGTTCATCGGGAACGAGATCCTCGACCGCCAAAACAAAATCCTGTCGTTGCCGTAGAAACGTTCCTAGATTGGAACAGAGAAGGCATGGAACACAATTTGCATCAATGCGACACAATTTCTGTATAAATTCCTCAATGTGACCGTGCGAGGGATACCGTAAAGAAGAAATACTGCATCAGAATGGAGATCCTCGACCCAAAAAGAAAATACTGTCATTGGCGTAGAAACGTTCCTAGATTGGGAAAGAGAAGGCATGGAACAAAACGTATATCATTGCGACGCTATTTATGTGTTAGTTCGACAATGCGAGAGTGCGAGGGATACATTAAAGAAGAAATAGTTCATCAGGAACGAGACACTCGTCCCCAAAAAAAAACCCTGTCTTTGCCGTGGAAACGTTTTCAGATTGCGAAGGAGAAGGCATGAAAGTCTATGTATTTTATTGCGACGCAATTTCTGTGTTAATTCGTCAATGTGAGAATGTGAGGCATACAGTAATGTAGAAATAGTGCATCGGGAACGAGATACTCTCCCCCAAAAGAAAATCCTGTCGTTGCCGTAGAAACGTTCCCAGATTGGGAAAGAGAAGGCGTGCAACATAATGTATTTCATTGCGACGCAATTTCTGTGACAATTACTCAATGCGAGGATGCAAGGAATACAGCAAAGAAGAAATAGTGCATCGGAAAAAAGGTCCTCGACCCGAAAACAAAATCCAGTCGTTGCCATAGTAACGTTCCCGGATTGGGAAAGAGAAGGCATGGAACACAATGTATTTCATTGCGACTCATTTCCTGTGTTAATTCCTGAAGGTTAGAGTTCGAGGGATAGAGTAAAGAAGAAACTGTTCATCATGAACGAGATACTCGTCCCCAAAACAAAGTCCTGTCGTTGCTGTAGAAACGTCCCTAGATTGGGAAAGAGAAGTTATGGAACACAATGTATTTAATTGAGACGCTATTTCTGTGTTAATTCGTCAGTGAGAGAGTGCGAGGGATACAGTAGAGAAGAAATAGTTAATCGGGAACGAGATACTCGTCCCCAAAAGAAAATCATTTTTTTGCCATAGAAACGTTCCCAGATAGGGGAAGTGAAGGCATGGAACACAATTTATGTCATTGCAACGCAATTTCTGTGTTAATTCCTCAATGTGAGTGTGCTAGGGATACAGTAAAGAAGAAATTGTGCATCGGAAAGGAGATCCTCGACCCAAAAACAAAATACTGTAATTGCCATAGAAACGTTCCTAGATTGGGAAAGAGAAGACATGGAGCACAACGTATATAATTTGGAAGCTATTTCTGTGTTAATTCGTCTGTGTGAGATTGCGAGGGATACAGTAAAGAAGAAATAGTTCATCAGGAACGAGATACTCGTCCCCAAAGCAAAATCCTGTCGTTGCCGCAGAAACGTTCATAGATTGGGAAAGAGAAGGCATGAAACACAATGTATATCATTGCGACGCAATTTCTGTGTTAATTCATCAATGTGAGAGTGCGAGCGATACAGTAAAGAAGTAATAGTGCATCGGGAACGAGATACTCGTCCCTAAAAAACATCCTGTCGTTGCCGTAGAAACTTTCCCAGATTGCGAAGGAGAAGGCATGGAACACAATGTATTTCATTGCGACGCAATTTCTGTGTTAATTCCTCAATGTGAGGGTGCGAAGGATACAGTAATGAAGAACTTGTTCATCAGCAACGAGATACTCATCCCCAAAGGAAATTCCTGTCATTGCCGTAGAAACGTTCCGAGATTGGGAAAGAGAAGGCATGGAAAACAATGGATTTTATTGCGACGCCATTTCTCTGTTAATTCGTCAATGTGAGGGTGCGGGGGATACAGTAAAGAAGAAATAGTGCATCGGAAAGGAGATCCTCGACCCCAAAAAAAATCCTGTCTTAGCCGTAGAAACGTTCCCAGATTGGGAAAGAGAAACCGTGCAATATAATGTATTTCATTGCGACGCAATTTCTGTGACAATTACTCAATGTGAGGGTGCGAGGGATGCAGTAAAGAAGAAATAGTGCATCGTAAAGGAGATCCTCGACTCAAAAACAAAGTACTGTCTTTGTCGTAGAAACGTTCCTAGATTGGGGAAGAGAAGGCATGGAACAAAACGTATATCATTGCGACGCTATTTATGTGTTAATTCGACAATGTGAGAGTGCGAGGGATACAGTGAAGAAGAAATCATCAGGAACGAGATACTCGTCCCCAAAAGAAAATCCTGTCGTTGCCGTGGAAACATTCCCAGATTGGGAAAGAGAAGGCGTGCAACATAATGTATTTCATTGCGACTCAATTTCTGTGACAATTACTCAATGTGAGGATGCGAGGAATACAGTAAAGAAGAAATAGTGCATCGGTAAAGAGGTCCTCAACCCGAAAATAAAATCCAGTCGTTGCCATAGAAACGTTCCCGGATTGGGATAGAGAAGGCATGGAACCCAATGTATTTCATTGCGACGCAGTTTCTGTGTTAATTCCTCAATGTGAGGGTGCAAGAGATACAGTAATGAAGAAATAGGACATCAGGAACGTGATATTCGTCCCCAAAAGAAGATCCTGTCGTTGCCATAGAAACGATCCCGTATTCGGAAAGAGAAGGCATGGAACACAATGTATTTCATTGCGACGCAATTTCTGTGTTAATTCGTCAATGTGAGGCTGCGAGGGATACAGTAAAGAACAAATAGTGCATCGAGAACGAGATACTCGTCCCCAAAGGAGAAACCCGTCGTTCCCGTAGAAAAGTTCCCAGACTGGGAAGGAGAAGACATGGAACACAATGTATTTCATTGCGACGCAATATCTTTGTTAATTCGTCAATGTGAGAGTGCGAGGGATACAGTAAGGAAGAAATAGTGCATCGGGAACGAGATACTCGTCCCCAAAAGAAAATCCTGTCGTTGCTGTAGAAACGTTCCAAGATTGGGAAAGAGCAGACATGGAACACAATGTATTTAATTGCGACGCTATTTCTGTGTTAATTCCTCAATTTGAGGTTGCGAGGGATGCAGTAACGAAGAAGTAGTGCATCGGAAAGGAGATCCTCGACCCAAAAACAAAATACTGTCTTTGCCGTAGAAACGTTCCTAGATTTGGAAAGAGAAGGCATGGAACAAAACGTATATCATTGCGACGGAATTTCTGTGACAATTCCTCAATGTGAGGGTGCGAGGGATACAGTAAAGAAGAAATAGTTCATCGGGAACGAGATACTCATCGCCAAAGGAAAATCCTGTCGTTGCCGTAGAAACGTCTCGAGATTGGGAAAGACCAGGCATGGAACACCAATGTATTAC
Source organism: Schistocerca nitens (assembly GCF_023898315.1). Lineage (NCBI taxonomy): Eukaryota > Metazoa > Arthropoda > Insecta > Orthoptera > Acrididae > Schistocerca > Schistocerca nitens. The sequence goes on from NC_064619.1 coordinate 766,450,049, forward strand.
ATTTCGACGCAATTTCTGTGTTAATTCCTCAATGTGAGGTTGTGAGGGATACAGTAAAGAAGAAATAGTGCATCAAGAACGAGATACTCATTCCCAAAAGAAAATCCTGTCGTTGCCATAGAACCGTTCCCAGATTGGGAATGAGAAGGCATGGAACACAATGTATTTCATTGCAACGCAATTTCTGTATTAATTCCTGAATGTTAGAGATCGAGGGATAGAGTAAAGAAGAAATTGTTCATCGGGAACGAGATACTCGTCCCCAAAACAAAATCCGGTCTTTGCTGTAGAAACGTTCCTAGATTGGGAAAGAGAAGGCATGCAACAAAACGTATATCACTGCAACGCTATCTATATGTTAATTCGACAATGTGAGAGTGTGGGGGATACAGCAAAGAAGAAATAGTTCATCAGGAACGATATACTCGTCCCCAAAGGAAATTCCTGTCGTTGCCATAGAAACGTTCCGAGATTGGGAAAGAGAAGGCATGGAAAACAATGTATTTTATTGCGACGCCATTTCTCTGTTAATTCGTCAATGTGAGGGTGCAAGGGATACAGTAAAGAAGAAATAGTGCATCGGAAAGGAGATCCTTGCCCCAAAAAAAAATCCTGTCGTTGCCGTGGAAACGTTCCTAGATTGCGAAGGAGAAGGCATGAAACACAATGTATTTTATTGCGACGCAATTTCTGTGATAATTCCTCAATGTGAGAGTGCGAGGGATACAGTAATGAAGAAATAGTGCATCGGGAACGAGATACTCGTCCCCAAAAGAAAATCCTGTCGTTGCCGTAGAAACGTTCCCAGATTGGCAAAGAGAAGGCGTGCAACATAATGTATTTCATTGCGACGCAATTTCTGTGACAATTACTAAATGTGAGGATGCGAGGAATACAGTAAAGAAGAAATGGAGCATCCGAAAAGAGGTCCTCGGCCACAAACAAAATCCAGTCGTTGCCATAGACACGTTCCCGGATTGGGATGGAGAAGGCATGGAACCCAATGTATTTCATTGCGACGCAATTTCTGTGTTAATTCCTCAATGTGAGGGTGCGAGTGATACAGTGAAGAAGAAATAGTGCATCAGGAACGTGATATTCGTCCCCAAAAGAAGATCCTGTCGTTGCCGTAGAAACGATCCCAGATTGGGAAGGAGAAGGCATGGTACACGATGTATTTCATTGTGACGCAATTTCTTTGTTAATTCGTCAATGTGAGAGTGCGAGGGATACAGTAAGGCAGAAATATTGCATCGGGAACGAGATACTCGTCCCCAAACGAAAATCATGTCGTTGCTGTAGAAACGTTCCTAGATTGGGAAAGAGAAGACATGGAACACAATGTATTTAATTGCGACGCTATTTCTGTGTTAATTCGTCAATGTGAAAGTGCGAGGGATACAGTTAAGAAGACATAGTGCATCGGGAACGAGATACTCGTCCCCAAAAAGAATCCTTTTTTTGCCGTAGAAACGTTCCCATATTGGTAAAGAGAAGGTATGGAACACAATTTATGTCATTGGAACGCAATTTCTGTGTTAATTCGTCAATGTGAGGGTGCGAGGGATGCAGTAAAGAAGAAATAGTGCATCGGAAAGGAGATCCTCGACCCAAAAACAAATTACTGTCATTGCGGTAGAAACGTTCCTAGATTGGGAAAGAGAGGGCATGGAACAAAACGTATATCATTGCGACGGAATTTCTGTGACAATTTCTCAATGTGAGGGTGCGAGGGATACAGTAAAGAAGAAACAGTTCATTGGGAACGAGATACTCGTCGCCAAAGGAAAATCCTGTCGTTGCCGTAGAAACATATCGAGATTTGGAAAGAGGAGGCATGGAACCCAATGTATTACATGTCGACGCAATTTCTGTGTTAATTCCTCAATGTGAGGTTGTGAGGGATACAGTAAAGAAGAAATAGTGCATCAAGAACGAGATACTCATTCCCAAAAGAAAATCCTGTCGTTGCCATAGAACCGTTCTCTGATTGGGAAAGAGAAGGCATGGAACACAATGTATTTCATTCCGACTCAATTTCTGTGTTAATTCCTGAATGTTAGAGTTCGAGGGATTGAGTAAAGAAGAAATTGTTCATCGGGAACGAGACACTCGTCCCCAAAACAAAATCCAGTCGTTGCTGTAGAAACGTTCATAGATTTAAAAAGAGAAGGCATGGAACAAAACGTATATCATTGCAACGCTATTTATGTGTTAATTCGACAATGTGAGAGTGCGAAGGATACAGTAAAGAACAAATAGTTCATCAGGAACGAGATACTCGTCCCCAAAGGAAATTGCTGTCGTTGCCGTAGAAACGTTCCGAGATTGGGAAAGAGAAGGCATGGAAAACAATGTATTTTATTGCGACGCCCTTTCTGTGTTAATTCGTCAATGTGAGGGTGCAAGGGATAGAGTAAAGAAGAAATAGTGCATCGGAAAGGAGATCCCCGACCCAAAAAAAAATACTGTTGTTCCCGTGGAAACGTTCCTAGATTGCGAAAGAGAAGGCATGGAACCCAATGTATTTCATTGCGACGGAATTTCTGTGACAATTCCTCAATGTGAGGGTGCGAGGGATGCAGTAAAGAAGAAATAGTGCATCGGAAAGGAGATCCTCGACCCAGAAACCAAATACTGTCATTGGTGTAGAAACGATCCTAGATTGGGAAAGAGAAGGCATGGAACAAAACGTATATCATTATGACGCTATTTATGTGTTAATTCGACAATGTGAGAGTGCGGGGGATACAGTAAAGTAGAAATAGTTCACCAGGAACGAGATACTTGTCCCCAAAGGAAATTCCTGTCGTTGCCGTAGAAACGTTCCGAGATTGGGAAAGAGAAGGCATGGAAAACAATGTATTTTATTGCGAAGCCATTTCTCTGTTAATGCGTCAATGTGAGGGTGCGAGTTATACAGTAAAGAAGAAATAGTGCATCGGAAAGGAGATCCTTGACTCCAAAAAAAATCCTGTTGTTGCCGTGGAAACGTTCCTAGATTGCGAAGGAGAAGGCATGAAACACAATGTATTTTATTGCGTCGCAATTTCTGTCACAATTACTCAAAGTGAGGATGCGAGGCATACAGTAATGAAGAAATAGTGCATCGGAAAAGAGGTCCTCGACCCAAAAACAAAATCCTGTCGTAGCCATAGAAGCGTTCCCGGGTTGGGATAGAGAAGGCATGGAACCCAATGTGTTTCATTGCGACGCAATTTCTGTGTTAATTCCTCAATGTGAGGGTGCGAGGGATACAGTAAAGAAGAAATAGTGCATCGGGAACGTGATATTCGTCCCCAAAAGAAGGTCCTGACGTTGCCGTAGAAACGATCCCAGATTCGGAAAGAGAAGGCATGGAACCCAATTTATTTCATTGCGACGTAGTTTCTGTGTTAATTGCTCAATGTGAGGGTGCGAGGGATACAGTATAGAACAAATAGTGCATCGAGAACGAGATACTCGTCCCCAATGGAAAATCCCGACGTCGCTGTCGAAACGTTCCTAGATTGGGAAAGAGAAGACATGGAACACAATGTATTTAATTGCGACGCTATTTCTGTGTTAATTCGTCAATGTGAGAGTGCGAGGGATACAGCAAAGAAGAAATAGTGCATCAAGAACGAGATACTCATTCCCAATGACAATACTGTCGTTGCCATAGAACCGTTCCCAGATTTTGAAAGAGAAGGCATGGAAAACAATTTATTTCATTGCGACACAATTTCTGTGTTAATTCCTGAATGTTAGAGTTCGAGGGATAGAGTAAAGAAGAAATTGTTCATCGGGAACGAGATACTCGTCCCCATAACCAAATCCTGTTGTTGCTGTAGAAACGTCACTGGATTGGGAAACAGAAGGCATGGAACAAAACGTATATCATTGCGACGCTATTTATGTGTTAATTCGACAATGTTAGAGTGCGAGGGATACAGTAAAGAAGAACTAGTTCATCAGGAACGAGATACTCGTCCCCAAAGGAAATTCCTGTCGTTGCCGTAGAAACGTTCCGAGATTTGGAAAGAGAAGGCATGGAAAACAATGTATTTTATTGCGACGCCATTTCTGTGTTAAATCGTCAATGTGAGGGTGCAAGGGATGCAGTAAAGAAGAAATAGTGCATCGGAAAGGAGATCCTCGACCCAAAAAAAAAAATCCTGTCTTTGCCGTGGAAACGTTCCTAAATTGCGAAGGAGAAGGCATGAAACACAATGTATTTTATTGCGACGCAATTTCTGTGTTAATTCGTCAATGTGAGAGTGCGAGGGATACAGTAATGCAGAAATAGTGCATCGGGAACGAGGTACTCGTCCCCAAAAGAAAATCCCGTCGTTGCCATAGAAACGTTCCCAGTTTGGGAAAGAGAAGGCGTGAAACATAATGTATTTCATTGCGACGAAGTTTCTGTGTTAATTCCTCAATGTGAGGGTGCGAGGGTTACAGTAAAGAAGAAATAGTGCATCGAGAACGAGATACTAGTCCCCAATGGAAAATCCTGGCGTTGCCGTAGAAAAGTTCCCAGATTGGGAAGGAGAATTCATGGAACACAATGTATTTCATTGCGACGCAATTTCTGTGTTAATTCCTCAAAGTGAGGGTGCGAGGGATACAGTAAGGAAGAAATAGTGCATCGGGAACGAGATAGTCGTCCCCAAAAGAAAATCCTGTCGTTGCTGTAGAAACGTTCCTAGATTGGGAAAGAGAAGACATGGAACACAATGTATTTAATTGCGACGCTATTTCTGTGTTAATTCGTCAATGTGAGAGTGCGAGGGATACAGTAAAGAAGAAACAGTTCATTGGGAACGAGATACTCGTCCCCTAAGGAAAAACCTGTCGTTGCCGTAGAAACGTCTCGAGATTGGGAAAGAGGAGGCATGGAACCCAATGTATTACATTTCAACGCAATTTCTGTGTTAATTCCTCAATGTGAGAGTGCGAGGGATACACTAAAGAAGAAATAGTGCATCGGGAACGTGATATTCGCCCCCAAAAGAAAATCCTGTCGTTGCCGTAGAAACGTACCCAGATTGGGAAAGAGAAGGCATGCAACATAATGTATTTCATTGCGACGCAATTTCTGTGTTAATTCCTCCATGTGAGGTTGCGAGGGATGCAGTAAAGAAGAAATAGTGCATCAGAAAGGAGATCCCCGACCCAAAAACAAAATACTGTCATTGCCGTTGAAACGTTCCTCGATTGGGAAAGAGACGGCATGGAACAAAACGTATATCATTGCGACGGAATTTCTGTGACAATTACTCAATGTGAGGGTGCGAGGGATACAGTAAAGAAGAAACAGTTCATCGGGAACGAGATACTCGTCCCCAAAGGAAAAACCTGTCGTTGCCGTAGAAACGTCTCGAGATTGGGAAAGAGGAGGCATGGAACCCAATGTATTACATTTCAACGCAATTTCTGTGTTAATTCCTCAATGTGAGATTGTGAGGGATACAGTAAAGAAAAAATAGTGCATCAAGAACGAGATACTCATTCCCAAAAGAAATTCCTGTAGTTGCCGTAGAAACGTTCCGAGATTGGGAAAGAGAAGGCATGAAACACAATGTATTTTATTGCGACGCAATTTCTGTGTTAATTCCTCAATGTGAGAGTGCGAGGGATACACTAAAGAAGAAATAGTGCATCGGGAACGTGATATTCGTCCCCAAAAGAAAATCCTGTCGTTGCCGTAGAAACGTACCCAGATTGGGAAAGAGAAGGCGTGCAACATAATGTATTTCATTGCCACGCTATTTCTGTGACAATTACTCAATGTGAGGATGCGAGGAATACAGTAAAGAAGAAATAATGCATCGGAAAAGAGGTACTCGACCCGAAAACAAAATCCAGTCGTTGCCATAGAAACGTTTCCGGATTGGGATAGAGAAGGCATGGAACCCATGAATTTCATTGCGACGCAATTTCTGTGTTAATTCCGCAATTTGAGGGTGCGAGTGATACAGTAAAGAAAAAATAGTGCATCGGGAACGTGATATTCGTCCCCAAAAGAAGATCCTGTCGTTGCCGTAGAAACGATCCCAGATTCGGAAAGACAAGGCATGGAACACAATGTATATCATTGCGACGCAATTTCTGTGTTAATTCGTCAATGTGAGGGTGCGAGGGATACAGTAAAGAAGAAATAGTGCATCGAGAAAGAGATACTCGTCCCCAAAGGAAAATCCCGTCGTTGCCGTGGAAAAGTTCCCAGATTGGGGAGGAGAAGGCATGGAACACAATGTATTTCATTACGACGCAATTTCTTTGTTAATTCGTCAATGTGAGAGTGCGAGGGATACATTAAGGCAGAAATAGTGCATCAGGAACGAGATACTCGTCCCCAAAAGAAAATCGTGTCGTTGCTGTAGAAACGTTCCTAGATTGGGAAAGAGAAGACATGGAACACAATGTATTTAATTGCGACGTTATTTCTGTGTTAATTCCTCAATGTGAGGTTGTGAGGGATACAGTAAAGAAGAAATAGTGCATCAAGAATGAGACACTCATTCCCAAAGAAAATCCTGTCGTTGCCATAGAACCGTTCCCAGATTGGGAAAGAGAAGGCATGGAACACAATGTATTTCATTGCGACGCAATTTCTGTGTTAATTCCTGAATGTTGGAGTTCGAGGGATAGAGTAAAGAAGAAATTGCTCATCGGGAACGAGATATTCGTCCCCAAAACAAAATCCGGTCGTTGCTGTAGAAACGTTCCTAGATTGGGAAAGAGAAGACATGGAACAAAACGTATAACCTTGCGACGCTATTTATGTGTTAATTCGACATTGTGACAGTGCGAGGGATACAGTAAAGAAGAAATAGTTCATCAGGAACGAGATACTCGTCCCCAAAAGAAATTCCTCTCGTTGCCGTAGAAACGTTCCGAGATTGGGAAAGAGAAGGCATGAAACACAATGTATTTTATTGCGACGCAATTTCTGTGTTAATTCCTCAATGTGAGAGTGCGAGTGATACACTAAAGAAGAAATAGTGCATCGGGAACGTGATATTCGTCCCCAAAAGAAAATCCTGTCGTTGCCGTAGAAACGTACCCAGATTGGGATTGAGAAGGCGTGCAACATAATGTATTTCATTGCGACGCAATTTCTGTGACAATTACTCAATGTGAGGATGCGAGGAATACAGTAAAGAAGAAATAATGCATCGGAAAGGAGGTCCTCGACCCGAAAACAAAATCCAGTCGTTGCCATAGAAACGTTCCCGGATTGGGATAGAGAAGGCATGGAACCCATGAATTTCATTGCGACGCAATTTCTGTGTTAATTCCTCAATGTGACGGTGCGAGTGATACAGTAAAGAAAAAATAGTGCATCGGGAACGTGATATTCGTCGCCAAAAGAAGATCCTGTCGTTGCCGTAGAAACGATCCCAGATTCGGAAAGACAAGGCGTGGAACACAATGTATTTCATTGCGACGCAATTTCTGTGTTAATTCGTCAATGTGAGGCTGCGAGGGATAGAGTAAAGAAGAAACAGTTCATCGGGAACGAGATACTCGTCGCCAAAGGAAAATCGTGTCGTTGCCGTAGAAACGTCTAGAGATTGGGAAAGAGGAGGCATGGAACCCAATGTATTACATTTCGACGCAATTTCTGTGTTAATTCCTCAATGTGAGGTTGTGAGGGATACAGTAAAGAAGAAATAGTGCAGCAAGAACGAGATACTCATTCCCAAATGAAAATCCTGTCGTTGCCATAGAACCGTTCCCAGATTGGGAAAGAGAAGGCATAGAACACAATGTACTTCATTGCGACGCAATTTGTGTGTTAATTCCTGAATGTTAGAGTTCGAGGGATAGAGTAAAGAAGAAATTGTTCATCAGGAACGAGATACTCGTCCCCAAAACAAAATCCGGTCGTTGCTGCAGAAACGTTCCTAGATTGGGAAAGAGAAGGCATGGAACAAAACGTATATCATTGCGACGCTATTTATGTGTTAATTCGACAATGTGAGAGTGCGAGGGATCCAGTAAAGAAGAAATAGTTTATCAGGAAAGAGATACTCGTCCCCAAATCAAATTCCTGTCGTTGCCATAGAAAAGTTCCGAGATTGGGAAAGAGAAGGCATGGAAAACAATGTATTTTATTGCGACACCATTTCTGTGTTAATTCGTCAATGTGAGGGTGCAAGGGATACAGTAAAGAAGAAATAGTGTATCGGAAAAGAGATCCACGACTCCAAAAAAAATCCTGTCGTTGCCGTGGAAACGTTCCTAGATTGCGAAGGAGAAGGCATGAAACACAATGTATTTTATTGCGACGCAATTTCTGTGTTAATTCCTCAATGTGAGAGTGCGAGGGATACAGTAATGATGAAATAGTGCATCAGGAACGAGATACTCGTCCCCAAAGGAAAATCCTGTCGTTGCCGTAGAAACGTTCCCAGATTGGGAAAGAGAAGGCGTGCAACATAATGTATTTCATTGCGACGCAATTTCTGTGACAATTACTCAATGTGAGGATGCGAGGAATACAGTAAAGAAGAAATAGTGCATCGGAAAAGAGGTCCTCGACCCGAAAACAAAATCCTGTCGTTGCCGTAGAAACGATCCCACATTCGGAAAGAGAAGGCATGGAACACAATGTACTTCATTGCGACACAATTTCTGTGTTAATTCGTTAATGTGAGGGTGCGAGGGATACAGTAAAGAAGAAACAGTTCATCGGGAACAAGATACTCGTCGCCAAAGGAAAATCGTGTCGTTGCCGTAGAAACGTCTCGAGAATGGGAAAGAGGAGGCATGGAACCCAATGTATTACATTTCGACGCAATTTCTGTGTTAATTCCTCAATGTGAGGATGTGAGCGACACAGTAAAGAACAAATAGTGCATCAAGAACGAGATACTCATTCCCAAAGAATATCCTGTCGTTGCCATAGAACCGTTCCCAGATTGGGAAGAGAAGTCATGGAACACAATGTACTTCATTGCGACGCAATTTCTGTGTTAATTCCTGAATGTTAGAGTTCGAGGGATAGAGTAAAGAAGAAATTGTTCATCGGGAACGAGATACTCGTACCCCAAAACTAAATCCGGTCGTTGCTGTAGAAACGTTCCGAGATTGGGAAAGAGAATGCATGGAAAACAATGTATTTTATTGCGACGCCATTTCTGTGTTAATTCGTCAATGTGAGGGTGCAAGGGATACAGTAAAGAAGAAATAGTACATCGGAAAGTAAATCCTCGACCCAAAAAAAAATGCTGTCGTTGCCGTGGAAACGTTCCTAGATTGCGAAGGAGAAGGCGTGCTACATTATGTATTTCATTGCGACGCAATTTCTGTGACAATTACTCAATGTGAGGATTCGAGGAATACTGTAAAGAAGAAATAATGCATCGGAAAAGATGTCCTCGACCCGAAAACAAAATCCAGTCGTTGCCATAGAAACGTTCCCGGATTGGGATAGAGAAGGCATGGAACCCAATGTACTTCATTGCGACGCAATTTCTGTGTTAATTCCTAGATGTGAGGGTGCGAGGATTACAGTAAAGAAGAAATAGTGCATCGAGAACGAGATACTAGTCCCCAAAGGAAAATCCCGTCGTTGACGTTTAAAAGTTCCCAGATTGGGAAGGAGAAGGCATGAAACACAATGCATTTCATTGCGACGCAATTTCTTTGTTAATTCGTCAATGTGAGGTTGCGAGGGATGCAGTAAAGAAGAAATAGTGCATCAGAAAGGAGATCCTCGACCCAAAAACAAAATACTGTCATTGCCGTTGAAACGTTCCTAGATTGGGGAAGAGAAGGCATGGAACAAAACGTATATCATTGCTACGGAATTTCTGTGACAATTCCTCAATGTGAGGGTGCGAGGGATATGGTAAAGAAGAAACAGTTCATCGGGAACGAGATACTCGTCCCCAAAGGAAAAGCCTGTCGTTGCCGTAGAAACGTCTCGAGATTGGGAAAGAGGAGGCATGGAACCCAATGTATTACATTTCAACGCAATTTCTCTGTTAATTCCTCAATGTGAGGTTGTGAGGGATACAGTAAAGAAGAAATAGTGCATCAAGAACGAGATACTCATTCCCAAAGAAAATCCTGTCGTTGCCATAGAACCGTTCCCAGATTGGGAAAGAGAAGGCATGGAACACAATGTATTTCATTGCGACGCAATTTCTGTGTTAATTCCTGAATGTTGGAGTTCGAGGGATAGAGTAAAGAAGAAATTGCTCATCGGGAACGAGATATTCGTCCCCAAAACAAAATCCGGTCGTTGCTGTAGAAACGTTCCTAGATTGGGAAAGAGAAGGCATGGAACAAAACGTATAACATTGCGACGCTATTTATGTGTTAATTCGACAATGTGACAGTGCGAGGGATACAGTAAAGAAGAATTAGTTCATCAGGAACGAGATACTCGTCCCCAAAAGAAATTCCTGTCGTTGCCGTAGAAACATTCCGAGATTGGGAAAGAGAATTCATGAAACACAATGTATTTTATTGCGACGCAATTTCTGTGTTAATTCCTCAATGTGAGAGTGCGAGTGATACACTAAAGAAGAAATAGTGCATCGGGAACGTGATATTCGTCCCCAAAAGAAAATCCTGTCGTTGCCGTAGAAACGTACCCAGATTGGGAAAGAGAAGGCGTGCAACATAATGTATTTCATTGCGAAGCAATTTCTGTGACAATTACTCAATGTGAGGATGCGAGGAATACAGTAAAGAAGAAATAATGCATCGGAAAAGAGGTCCTCGACCCGAAAAAAAATCCAGTCGTTGCCATAGAAACGTTCCCGGATTGGGATAGAGAAGGCATGGAACCCATGAATTTCATTGCGACGCAATTTCTGTGTTAATTCCTCAATGTGAGGGTGCGAGTGATACAGTAAAGAAAAAATAGTGCATCGGGAACGTGATATTCGTCCCCAAAAGAAGATCCTGTCGTTGCCGTAGAAACGATCCCAGATTCGGAAAGACAAGGCATGGAACACAATGTATTTCATTGCGACGCTATTTCTGTGTTAATTGGTCAATGTGAGGGTGCGAGGGATAGAGTAAAGAAGAAATAGTGCATCGAGAACGAGATACTCGTCCCCAAAGGAAAATCCCGTCGTTGCCGTGGAAAAGTTCCCAGATTGGGAAGGAGAAGGCATGGAACACAATGTATTTCATTACGACGCAATTTCTTTGTTAATTCGTCAATGTGAGAGTGCGAGGGATACATTAAGGCAGAAATAGTGCATCGGGAACGAGATACTCGTCCCCAAAAGAAAATCGTGTCGTTGCCGTAGAAACGTTCCTAGATTGGGAAAGAGAAGACATGGAACACAATGTATTTAGTTGCGACGCTATTTCTGTGTTAATTCGTCAATGTGAGAGTGCGAAGGATACAGTAAAGAAGAAATAGTGCATCGGGAACGAGATACTCGTCCCTCAAAAAAATCCTTTTGTTGCCGCAGAAACGTTCCCAGACTGGTAAAGAGAAGGTTTGGAACAAAATTTATGTCATTGCAACGCAATTTCTGTGTTAATTCCTCAATGGGAAGGTGCGAGGGATGCAGTAAAGAAGAAATAGTGCATCGGAAAGGAGATCCTCGAGCCAAAAACAAAATACTGTCGTTGCCGTAGAAACGTTCCTAGATTGGGATAGAGAAGGCATGGAACAAAACGTATATCGTTGCGACGGAATTTCTGTGACAATTCCTCAATGTGAGGGTGCGAGGGATACAGTAAATAAGAAACAGTTCATCGGGAACGAGATACTCGTCGCCAAAGGAAAATCCTGTCGTTGCCGTAGAAACGTCTCGAGATTGGGAAAGAGGAGGCATTGATCCCAATGTATTATATTTCGACGCAATTTCTGTGTTAATTCCTCAATGTGAGGTTGTGAGGGATACAGTAAAGAAGAAATAGTGCATCAAGAGCGAGATACTCATTCCCAAATGAAAATCCTGTCGTTGCCATAGAACCGTTCCCAGATTGGGAAAGAGAAGGCATGAAACACAATGTATTTCATTGCGACGCAATTTCTGTGTTTATTCATCAATGTGAGAGTGCGAGGGATACAGTAAAGAAAAAATAGTGCATCGGGATCGAGATAATCGTCCCCAAGAAGAAAATTCTTTCGTTGCCATAGAAACGTTCCAAGAATGGGAAAGAGAAGGCATGGAACACAATGTATGACAATGCGACGCACTTTCTGTGTTAATTCCTCAATGTGAGGGTGCGAGGGATACAGTTAAGAAGAAATAGTGCATCGGAAATGAGATCCTCGGCACAACAACAAAGTACTGTCATTGCCGTAGAAACGATCCCAGATTGGCAAAGAGAAGTTAGGGAATCCAACGTATATCATTGCGACGCTATTAATGTGTTAATTCGACAATGTGAGAGTGCGAGGGATACAGGAAAGAAGAAACAGTTCATTGGGAACGTGATATTCGCCCCCAAAAGAAAATCCTGTCGTTGCCGTAGAAACGTACCCAGATTGGGAAAGAGAAGGCATGCAACATAATGTATTTCATTGCGACGCAATTTCTGTGTTAATTCCTCCATGTGAGGTTGCGAGGGATGCAGTAAAGAAGAAATAGTGCATCAGAAAGGAGATCCCCGACCCAAAAACAAAATACTGTCATTGCCGTTGAAACGTTCCTCGATTGGGAAAGAGACGGCGTGGAACAAAACGTATATCATTGCGACGGAATTTCTGTGACAATTACTCAATGTGAGGGTGCGAGGGATACAGTAAAGAAGAAACAGTTCATCGGGAACGAGATACTCGTCCCCAAAGGAAAAACCTGTCGTTGCCGTAGAAACGTCTCGAGATTGGGAAAGAGGAGGCATGGAACCCAATGTATTACATTTCAACGCAATTTCTGTGTTAATTCCTCAATGTGAGATTGTGAGGGATACAGTAAAGAAAAAATAGTGCATCAAGAACGAGATACTCATTCCCAAAAGAAATTCCTGTCGTTGCCGTAGAAACGTTCCGAGATTGGGAAAGAGAAGGCATGAAACACAATGTATTTTATTGCGACGCAATTTCTGTGTTAATTCCTCAATGTGAGAGTGCGAGGGATACACTAAAGAAGAAATAGTGCATCGGGAACGTGATATTCGTCCCCAAAAGAAAATCCTGTCGTTGCCGTAGAAACGTACCCAGATTGGGAAAGAGAAGGCGTGCAACATAATGTATTTCATTGCCACGCTATTTCTGTGACAATTACTCAATGTGAGGATGCGAGGAATACAGTAAAGAAGAAATAATGCATCGGAAAAGAGGTCCTCGACCCGAAAACAAAATCCAGTCGTTGCCATAGAAACGTTCCCGGATTGGGATAGAGAAGGCATGGAACCCATGAATTTCATTGCGACACAATTTCTGTGTTAATTCCGCAATTTGAGGGTGCGAGTGATACAGTAAAGAAAAAATAGTGCATCGGGAACGTGATATTCGTCCCCAAAAGAAGATCCTGTCGTTGCCGTAGAAACGATCCCAGATTCGGAAAGACAAGGCATGGAACACAATGTATATCATTGCGACGCAATTTCTGTGTTAATTCGTCAATGTGAGGGTGCGAGGGATACAGTAAAGAAGAAATAGGGCATCGAGAAAGAGATACTCGTCCCCAAAGGAAAATCCCGTCGTTGCCGTGGAAAAGTTCCCAGATTGGGGAGGAGAAGGCATGGAACACAATGTATTTCATTACGACGCAATTTCTTTGTTAATTCGTCAATGTGAGAGTGCGAGGGATACATTAAGGCAGAAATAGTGCATCAGGAACGAGATACTCGTCCCCAAAAGAAAATCGTGTCGTTGCTGTAGAAACGTTCCTAGATTGGGAAAGAGAAGACATGGAACCCAATGTATTTAATTGCGACGTTATTTCTGTGTTAATTCCTCAATGTGAGGTTGTGAGGGATACAGTAAAGAAGAAATAGTGCATCAAGAATGAGACACTCATTCCCAAAGAAAATCCTGTCGTTGCCATAGAACCGTTCCCAGATTGGGAAAGAGAAGGCATGGAACACAATGTATTTCATTGCGACGCAATTTCTGTGTTAATTCCTGAATGTTGGAGTTCGAGGGATAGAGTAAAGAAGAAATTGCTCATCGGGAACGAGATATTCGTCCCCAAAACAAAATCCGGTCGTTGCTGTAGAAACGTTCCTAGATTGGGAAAGAGAAGACATGGAACAAAACGTATAACCTTGCGACGCTATTTATGTGTTAATTCGACATTGTGACAGTGCGAGGGATACAGTAAAGAAGAAATAGTTCATCAGGAACGAGATACTCGTCCCCAAAAGAAATTCCTGTCGTTGCCATAGAAACGTTCCGAGATTGGGAAAGAGAAGGCATGAAACACAATGTATTTTATTGCGACGCAATTTCTGTGTTAATTCCTCAATGTGAGAGTGCGAGTGATACACTAAAGAAGAAATAGTGCATCGGGAACGTGATATTCGTCCCCAAAAGAAAATCCTGTCGTTGCCGTAGAAACGTACCCAGATTGGGATTGAGAAGGCGTGCAACATAATGTATTTCATTGCGACGCAATTTCTGTGACAATTACTCAATGTGAGGATGCGAGGAATACAGTAAAGAAGAAATAATGCATCGGAAAGGAGGTCCTCGACCCGAAAACAAAATCCAGTCGTTGCCATAGAAACGTTCCCGGATTGGGATAGAGAAGGCATGGAACCCATGAATTTCATTGCGACGCAATTTCTGTGTTAATTCCTCAATGTGACGGTGCGAGTGATACAGTAAAGAAAAAATAGTGCATCGGGAACGTGATATTCGTCGCCAAAAGAAGATCCTGTCGTTGCCGTAGAAACGATCCCAGATTCGGAAAGACAAGGCGTGGAACACAATGTATTTCATTGCGACGCAATTTCTGTGTTAATTCGTCAATGTGAGGCTGCGAGGGATAGAGTAAAGAAGAAACAGTTCATCGGGAACGAGATACTCGTCGCCAAAGGAAAATCGTGTCGTTGCCGTAGAAACGTCTAGAGATTGGGAAAGAGGAGGCATGGAACCCAATGTATTACATTTCGACGCAATTTCTGTGTTAATTCCTCAATGTGAGGTTGTGAGGGATACAGTAAAGAAGAAATAGTGCAGCAAGAACGAGATACTCATTCCCAAATGAAAATCCTGTCGTTGCCATAGAACCGTTCCCAGATTGGGAAAGAGAAGGCATAGAACACAATGTACTTCATTGCGACGCAATTTGTGTGTTAATTCCTGAAGGTTAGAGTTCGAGGGATAGAGTAAAGAAGAAATTGTTCATCGGGAACGAGATACTCGTCCCCAAAACAAAATCCGGTCGTTGCTGCAGAAACGTTCCTAGATTGGGAAAGAGAAGGCATGGAACAAAACGTATATCATTGCGACGCTATTTATGTGTTAATTCGACAATGTGAGAGTGCGAGGGATCCAGTAAAGAAGAAATAGTTTATCAGGAAAGAGATACTCGTCCCCAAATCAAATTCCTGTCGTTGCCATAGAAAAGTTCCGAGATTGGGAAAGAGAAGGCATGGAAAACAATGTATTTTATTGCGACACCATTTCTGTGTTAATTCGTCAATGTGAGGGTGCAAGGGATACAGTAAAGAAGAAATAGTACATCGGAAAGTAAATCCTCGACCCAAAAAAAAATCCTGTCGTTGCCGTGGAAACGTTCCTAGATTGCGAAGGAGAAGGCGTGCTACATTATGTATTTCATTGCGACGCAATTTCTGTGACAATTACTCAATGTGAGGATTCGAGGAATACTGTAAAGAAGAAATAATGCATCGGAAAAGATGTCCTCGACCCGAAAACAAAATCCAGTCGTTGCCATAGAAACGTTCCCGGATTGGGATAGAGAAGGCATGGAACCCAATGTACTTCATTGCGACGCAATTTCTGTGTTAATTCCTAGATGTGAGGGTGCGAGGATTACAGTAAAGAAGAAATAGTGCATCGAGAACGAGATACTAGTCCCCAAAGGAAAATCCCGTCGTTGACGTTTAAAAGTTCCCAGATTGGGAAGGAGAAGGCATGGAACACAATACATTTCATTGCGACGCAATTTCTTTGTTAATTCGTCAATGTGAGAGTGCGAGGGATACAGTAAGGAAGAAATAGTGCATCGGGAACGAGATAGTCGTCCTCAAAAGAAAATCCTGTCGTTGCTGTAGAAACTTTCCTAGATTGGGAAGGAGAAGACATGGAACACGTTGTATTTAGTTGCGACGCTATTTCTGTGTTAATTCGTCAATGTGAGAGTGCGAGGGATACAGTAAAGAAGAAATAGTGCATCGGGAACGAGATACTCGTCCCCAAAAAAAATCCTTTCTTCGCCGTAGAAACGTTCCCAGATTGGTAAAGAGAAGGTATGGAACACAATTTATGTCATTGCAACGCAATTTCTGTGTTAATTCCTCAATGTGAGGTTGCGAGGGATGCAGTAAAGAAGAAATAGTGCATCAGAAAGGAGATCCTCGAACCAAAAACAAAATACTGTCATTGCCGTTGAAACGTTCCTAGATTGGGAAAGAGAAGGCATGGAACAAAACGTATATCATTGCTACGGAATTTCTGTGACAATTCCTCAATGTGAGGGTGCGAGGGATATGGTAAAGAAGAAACAGTTCATCGGGAACGAGATACTCGTCCCCAAAGGAAAAGCCTGTCGTTGCCGTAGAAACGTCTCGAGATTGGGAAAGAGGAGGCATGGA
The DNA here is from genome assembly GCF_023898315.1 of Schistocerca nitens. Taxonomy (NCBI): domain Eukaryota; kingdom Metazoa; phylum Arthropoda; class Insecta; order Orthoptera; family Acrididae; genus Schistocerca; species Schistocerca nitens. The sequence continues at coordinate 766,466,747 of NC_064619.1, forward strand.
ACCCAATGTATTACATTTCAACGCAATTTCTCTGTTAATTCCTCAATGTGAGGTTGTGAGGGATACAGTAAAGAAGAAATAGTGCATCAAGAACGAGATACTCATTCCCAAAGAAAATCCTGTCGTTGCCATAGAACCGTTCCCAGATTGGGAAAGAGAAGGCATGGAACACAATGTATTTCATTGCGACGCAATTTCTGTGTTAATTCCTGAATGTTGGAGTTCGAGGGATAGAGTAAAGAAGAAATTGCTCATCGGGAACGAGATATTCGTCCCCAAAACAAAATCCGGTCGTTGCTGTAGAAACGTTCCTAGATTGGGAAAGAGAAGGCATGGAACAAAACGTATAACATTGCGACGCTATTTATGTGTTAATTCGACAATGTGACAGTGCGAGGGATACAGTAAAGAAGAAATAGTTCATCAGGAACGAGATACTCGTCCCCAAAAGAAATTCCTGTCGTTGCCGTAGAAACGTTCCGAGATTGGGAAAGAGAATTCATGAAACACAATGTATTTTATTGCGACGCAATTTCTGTGTTAATTCCTCAATGTGAGAGTGCGAGTGATACACTAAAGAAGAAATAGTGCATCGGGAACGTGATATTCGTCCCCAAAAGAAAATCCTGTCGTTGCCGTAGAAACGTACCCAGATTGGGAAAGAGAAGGCGTGCAACATAATGTATTTCATTGCGAAGCAATTTCTGTGACAATTACTCAATGTGAGGATGCGAGGAATACAGTAAAGAAGAAATAATGCATCGGAAAAGAGGTCCTCGACCCGAAAAAAAATCCAGTCGTTGCCATAGAAACGTTCCCGGATTGGGATAGAGAAGGCATGGAACCCATGAATTTCATTGCGACGCAATTTCTGTGTTAATTCCTCAATGTGAGGGTGCGAGTGATACAGTAAAGAAAAAATAGTGCATCGGGAACGTGATATTCGTCCCCAAAAGAAGATCCTGTCGTTGCCGTAGAAACGATCCCAGATTCGGAAAGACAAGGCATGGAACACAATGTATTTCATTGCGACGCTATTTCTGTGTTAATTGGTCAATGTGAGGGTGCGAGGGATAGAGTAAAGAAGAAATAGTGCATCGAGAACGAGATACTCGTCCCCAAAGGAAAATCCCGTCGTTGCCGTGGAAAAGTTCCCAGATTGGGAAGGAGAAGGCATGGAACACAATGTATTTCATTACGACGCAATTTCTTTGTTAATTCGTCAATGTGAGAGTGCGAGGGATACATTAAGGCAGAAATAGTGCATCGGGAACGAGATACTCGTCCCCAAAAGAAAATCGTGTCGTTGCTGTAGAAACGTTCCTAGATTGGGAAAGAGAAGACATGGAACACAATGTATTTAGTTGCGACGCTATTTCTGTGTTAATTCGTCAATGTGAGAGTGCGAAGGATACAGTAAAGAAGAAATAGTGCATCGGGAACGAGATACTCGTCCCTCAAAAAAATCCTTTTGTTGCCGCAGAAACGTTCCCAGACTGGTAAAGAGAAGGTTTGGAACAAAATTTATGTCATTGCAACGCAATTTCTGTGTTAATTCCTCAATGGGAAGGTGCGAGGGATGCAGTAAAGAAGAAATAGTGCATCGGAAAGGAGATCCTCGATTCCAAAACAAAATCCTGTCGTTGCCGTAGAAACGTTCCTAGATTGTGATAGAGAAGGCATGGAACAAAACGTATATCGTTGCGACGGAATTTCTGTGACAATTCCTCAATGTGAGGGTGCGAGGGATACAGTAAATAAGAAACAGTTCATCGGGAACGAGATACTCGTCGCCAAAGGAAAATCCTGTCGTTGCCGTAGAAACGTCTCGAGATTGGGAAAGAGGAGGCATTGAACCCAATGTATTATATTTCGACGCAATTTCTGTGTTAATTCCTCAATGTGAGGTTGTGAGGGATACAGTAAAGAAGAAATAGTGCATCAAGAGCGAGACTCCTGTCGTTGCCATAGAACCGTTCCCAGATTGGGAAAGAGAAGGCATGAAACACAATGTATTTCATTGCGACGCAATTTCTGTGTTAATTCCTGTATGTTAGAGTTCGAGGGATAGAGTAAAGAAGAAATTGTTCATCGGGAACGAGATACTCGTCCCCAAAACAAAATCCGGTCGTTGCCGTAGAAACGTTCCCAGATTGGGAAAGAGAAGGCGTGCAACATTATGTATTTCATTGCGACGCAATTTCTGTGACAATTACTCAATGTGAGGATGCGAGGAATACAGTAAAGAAGAAATAGTGCATCGGAAAAGAGGTCCTCGACCTGAAAACAAAATCCAGTCGTTGCCATAGAAACGTTCCCGGATTGCGATACAGAAGGCATGGAACCCAAAATGCAGTCGTTGCCGTGGAGACGTTCCTAGATTTCGAAGGAGAAGGCATGAAACACAATGTATTTTATTGCGACACAATTTCTGTGTTTATTCATCAATGTGAGAGTGCGAGGGATACAGTAAAGAAAAAATAGTGCATCGGGATAGAGATAATCGTCCCCAAGAAGAAAATTCTTTCGTTGCCATAGAAACGTTCCAAGAATGGGAAAGAGAAGGCATGGAACACAATGTATGACAATGCGACGCACTTTCTGTGTTAATTCCTCAATGTGAGGGTGCGAGGGATACAGTAAAGAAGAAATAGTGCATCGGAAATGAGATCCTCGGCACAACAACAAAGTACTGTCATTGCCGTAGAAACGATCCCAGATTGGCAAAGAGAAGTTAGGGAATCCAACGTATATCATTGCGACGCTATTAATGTGTTAATTCGACAATGTGAGAGTGCGAGGGATACAGGAAAGAAGAAATAGTTAATCGGGAACGAGATACTCGTCCCCAAAGGAAATTACTATCGTTGCCGTAGAAACGTTCCCAGATTGGGAAAGAGAAGGCATGGAACGCATTGTATTTCATGGCGACGCGAATTTGGTGTTAGTTGCTCAATGTGAGAGTGCTAGTGATACAGTAAAGAGAAAATAGTGCATCGGGAACGAGATACTCGACCCCAAAAGAAAAATCTCTCGTTGCCATAGAAACGTTCCCAGATTGGGAAAGAGAAGGCATGGAACACATTGTATTTCATTGCGACGCATTTTCTGTCTTAAAATGTTAATGTGAGAGAGCGAGGGATACACTAAAGAAGAAATAGTTCATCGGGAACGAGATGTCCCCAAAAGAAAATCCTGTCGTTGGCGTAGAAACGTTCCAAGATTGGGAAAGAGAAGGCATGGAACACAATGTATTTCATTGCGACCCAATTTCAGTGTTCATTCGTCAATGTGAGAGTGCGAGGGATACAGTAAAAAAGAAATAGTGCATGGGGAACGAGATACTAGTCCCCAAAAGAAAATCCTGTCGTTGCCGTAGAAACGTTCATAGATTTGGAAAGACAAGGCATGGAACACAATGTATGTCATTGCAATGCAATTTCTGTGTTGATGCCTCAATGTGAGAGTGCAAGGGATATAGTAAAGAACAAATAGTGCATGGGAAAGGAGATACTCGACCCCAAAACGAAATCCTAACGTTGCCGTAGAAGCGTACCTAGATTGGGAAGGAGATTGCATAGAACACAATGTATTTTATTGCGACGCAATATCTGTGTTAATTCCTCAATGTGAGAGTTCGAGGGATACAGTAAAGAAGAAATAGTACATAGGGATCGAGATCCTCACCCCCAAAAGTAAATCCTGTCGTTGCCGTAGAAACGTTCCCACATTTTGAAAGAGAAGGCATGGAACACAATGTATTTCATTGCGACGCAATTTCTGTTTAATTCGTCAATGTGAGAGTGCGAGGGATACAGTAAAGAAGAAATAGTGCATCGGGAACGAGATACTCGTCCCCAAAATAAAATCCTGTCGTTGCCATAGATCTGTTCCCAGATTGGGAAAGAGAAGACATGGAACACAATGTATATCATTGCGACGCAATTTCTGTGTTAATTCCTCAATGTGAGAGTGCGAGGTATAGAGTAAAGAAGAAATTGTGCATGGGAAAGGAGATCCTCCACCCCAAAACAAAATCCTGACGTTGCTGTAGAAACGTACCTAGATTAGGAAGGAGAAGGCATGGAGCACAATGTATTTTATTGCGATGCAATTTCTGTGTTAATTCCTCAATGTGAGAGTGCGAGGGATATAGTAAAGAAGAAATAGTACATCGGGAGCGAGATACTCGTCCCCAAAAGGAAATCCTTTCGTTGCCGTAGCAACGTTCCCAAATTGGGAAAGAGAATGCGTGGAACGCAATGTCTTTCATTGCAACGCGATTTCTGTGACGATTCCTCAATGTGAGGATGCGAGGAATACAGTAAGGAAGAAATAAGCATCGGAAAAGAGATCCTCGACCCGAAAACAAAATCCTGTCGTTGCCGTAGAAACGTTCCAAGGTTGGGAACGGGAAGGCATGGAATACAGTGTATTTCATTGCGACGCACTTTCTGTGTTCATTCGACAATGTGAGAGTGCGAGGGATACAGTAAAGAAGAAATAGTTAATCGCGAACGAGATACTCCTTCCCAAAAGGTAATCCTTTCGTTGCCGTAGATACGTTCCCAGATTGGGAAAGAGAATTCATAGAACACAATGTATTTCATTGCGACGCACTTTACGTGTTAATTCGTTAATGTGAGGGTGCGAGGAATACAGTAAAAAAGAAATAGTGCTTCGGAAAGGTGATGCTCGACACCAAAACAGAATCCTGTCGTTGCCGTAGAAACGTTCCTAGATTCGGAAAGAGAAGGCATGGAACATAACGTATTTCATTGCGACGCAATATATGTGTTCATTCGACAATGTGAGAGTGTGAGGGATACAGTAACGAAGAAATAGTGCATCGGGAACGAGATACTCGTCCCCAAAAGAAAATCCTGTCGTTGCCGTAGACACGTTCCCAAATTGGGAAAGAGAAGGCATGGAACACAATGTATTTCATTGCGACGCAATTTCTGTGATAATTCGTCAATGTGAGGGTGTGAGGGATACAGTAAAGAAGAAATAGTGCATTGGAAAGAAGATCATCGATTCCAAAACAAAATCCTGTCTTTGTCGTAGAAACGGTCCTAGAATAGGAAAGAGAAGTCATGGAACCCATGTATTACAATGCGACGCAATATCTTTGTTAATCCCTCAATGTGAGGGTGCGAGGGATACCATAAAGAACAAATAGTGCATCGGAAAGGAGCTCCTCGACCCCGAAACAAAATCCTGTCGTTGCCGTAGATACGTTCATAGATTCGGAAAGAGAAGGCGTGGAACAAAATGTCTTTCATTGCGACGCGATTTCTGTCACAATTCCTCAATGTGAGGATGCGAGGGATACAGTGAAGATGTAATAGTGCATCAAGAACGAGATACTCATCCCCAAAACAATATCCTGTCGTTGCCATAGAACCGTTCCCAGATTGAGATAGAGAAGGCATGGGACACAATGTATTTCAATGCGAAGCACTTTCTGTGTTAATCCCTCAATGTGAGGATGCGAGGGATACCATAAAGAACAAATACATCGGAAAGGAGTTCCTCGACCCCAAAACAAAATCTAGTCGTTGCCGTCTAAACGTTCCTAGATTGGGAAAGAGAAGGCATGGAACACAATGTATTTCATTGCGACGCTATTTCTGTGTTACTTCGTCAATGAGGGAGTGCGAGGGATACAGTAACGAAGAAATAGTGCATCGGGAACGAGATACTCGTTCTCAAAAGAAAATCCTGTTGTTGCCGTAGAAACAACCCCAGATTCGGAAAGAGAAGACATGGAACACAATGTATTTCATTGCGACGCTATTTCTGTGTTAATTCGTCAATGTGATAGTGCGAGGGATACAGTATAGAAGAAATAGTGCATCGGGAACGAGATACCCATCCCCAAAGGAAAATCCAGTCGGTGCCGTAGAAACGTTCCCAGAATGGGAATGAGAATGCATGGAACACAATGTATTTCATTGCGTCGCAATTTCTGTGTTAATTCGTCAATGTGAGAGTGAGAGGGATACAGTAAAGAAGAAATATGGCATCGGTATCGAGATACTCGTTCTCAAAAGAAAATCATGTTGTTGCCGTAGAAACAACCCCAGATTCGGAAAGAGAAGACATGGAACATAATGTATTTCATTGCGACGCTATTTCTGTGATAGTTACTCAATGTGAGAGTGCGAGGAATACAGTAAAGAAGAAATAGTGCATCGGAAAAGAGGTCCTCGACCCGAAAACAAAATCCAGTCGTTGCCATAGAAACGTTTCCGGATTGGGATACAGAAGGCATGGAACGCAATGTATTTCATTGCGACGCAATTTCTGTGTTAATTCCTCAATGTTAGGGTGCGAGTGATACAGTAAGGAAGAAATAGTTCATCGGGATCGAGATACTCGTCCCCAAAAGAAAATCCTGTCGCCGCCTTAGAAACGTTCCCAGTTTGGAAAAACCGAAGGCAAGGAACACAATGTATTGCGACGCAATTTCTGTGTTAATACGTCGATGTGAGAGTGCGAGGGATACAGTAAAGAAGAAATACTGCATCGGGAACGAGATACTCGTCCCCAAAAGAAAATCCTGTCGTTGCTGTAGAAACGTTCCCAGATTGGGAAAGAGAGGGCTTGGAACACAATGTATTTCTTTGCGACGCAATTTCTGTGATAATTCATCAATGTCAGGGTGCGAGGGATAGAGTAAAGGAGTAATAGTGCATCAAGAACTGCGTAGGATCCTACGGTCTTGGCGTGCATCCGTGCGTCGCTGCGGTCCGGTCCCAGGTCGACGGGCACGTGCAGCTTCCGCCGACCACTGGCGACAACATCGATGTACTGTGAAGATCTCACGCCCCACGTGTTGAGCAATTTGGCGGTACGTCCGCCCGGCCTCCCGCATGCCCACTATACGCCCTCGCTCAAAGTCCGTCAACTGCACATACGGTTCACGTCCACGCTGTCGCGGCATCCTACCAGTGTTAAAGACTGCAAAGGAGCTCCGTATGCCACGGCAAACTGGCTGACACTGACGGCGGCGGTGCACAAATGCTGCGCAGCTAGCGCCATCGACGGCCAACACCGCGGTTCCTGGTGCGTCCGCTGTGCCGTGCGTGTGATCATTGCTTGTACAGCCCTCTCGCAGTGTCCGGAGCAAGTATGGTGGGTCTCACACACCGGTGTCAACGTGTTCTTTTTTCCATTTCCAGGAGTGTATTTCATTGCGACGCAATTTCTGTGTTAATTCCTCAATGTGAGGGTGCGAGGGATACAGTAAAGAAGAAATAGTGCATCGGGAACGTGATATTCGTCCCCAAAAGAAGACCCTGTCGTTGCCGTAGAAACGATCCCAGATTCGGAAAGAGAAGGAATGGAGCACAATGTATTTCATTTCGACGCAATTTCTGTGTTAATTCGCCAATGTGAGGGTGCGAGGGATACAGTAAAGAAGAAATAGTGCATCGGGATCGAGATACTCGTCCCAAAAAGAAGATCCTTACGTTGCCGTAGAAATGTTCCCAGATTGGGAAAGAGAAGGCATGGAACACAATTTATTTCATTGCGGCGCAATATAATGTGTTAATTCGTCAATGTGAGAGTGCGAGGGATACAGTAAAGAAGAAATAGTGCATCGGGAACGAGATACTCGTCCCCAAAAGAAAATCCTGTCGTTGCTGTAGATACGTTACCAGATTGGGAAAGAGAGGGAGTGGAACACAATGTATTTCAATGCGACGGATTTTCTGTGACAATTCCTCAATGTGAGGGTGCGAGGGATGCAGTAAAGAAGAAATAGTGCATCGTAAAGGAGATCCTCGACCCAAAATCAAAATACTGTCATTGGTGTAGAAACGTTCCTAGATTGGGAAAGAGAAGGCATGGAACAAAACGTATATCATTGCGACGCTATTTGTGTGTTAATTCGACAATGTGAGAGTGCGAGGGATACAGTAAAGAAGAAATAGATCATCAGGAACGAGATACTCGTCCCCAAAGGGAATTCCTGTCGTTGCCGTAGAATCGTTCCGAGATTGGGAAAGAGAAGGCATGGAAAACAATCTATTTTATTGCGACGCCATTTCTCTGTTACTTCGTCAATGCGAGGGTGCGAGGGATAGAGTGAAGAAGATACAGTGCATCGGAAAGGAGATCCTCGACCCCAAAAAAAATCCTATCTTTGCCGTGGATACGTTCCTAGATTGCGAAGGAGAAGGCATGAAACACAATGTATTTTGTTGCGACGCAATTTCTGTGTCAATTCCTCAATGTGAGCGTGCGAGGGGAACAATAATGAAGAAATAGTGCATCGGGAACGAGATACTCGTCCCCAAAAGAAAATCCTGTCGTTGCTGTGGAAACATTCCCAGATTCGGAAAGAGTAGGCGTGAACAGTAATTTATTTCATTGCGACGCAAATTCTGTGACAATTACTCAATGTGACCATGCGAGGAATATAGTAAAGAAGAAATAGTGCATCGGTAAAAAGGTCCTCAACCCGAAAACACAGTCGTTTGCATAGAAACGTTGCCGGATTGGGATAGAGAAGGCATGGAACACAATGTATTTAATTGCGACTTTATTTCTGTGTTAATTCGCCAATGTGAGAGTGCGAGGGATACAATAAAGAAGAAATAGTGCATCGTGAACGAGATACTCGTCCCCAAAAAAAATCCTTTTTTTGCCATAGAAACGTTCCCAGATTGGTAAAGAGAAGGTATGGAAAACAATTTATGTCATTGCAACGCAATTTCTGTGTTAATTCCTCAATGTGTGGTTGCGAGGGATGCAGTAAAGAAGAAATAGTGCATCGGAAAGGAGATCCTCGATTCCAAAACAAAATCCTGTCGTTGCCGTAGAAACGGTCCTAGATTGGGAAAGAGAATACATGGAACCAATGTATTACAATGCGACGCAATTTCTGTGTTAATTCCTCAATGTGAGGGTGCGAGGGATACAGTAAAGGAGTAATAGTGCATCAAGAACGAGATACTCATTCCCAAAAGAATTTCCTGTCATTGCCATAGAACCGTTCCCAGATTGGGAAAGAGAAGGCATGGAACACAATGTATTTCATTGCTACCCAATTCCTGTGTTCATTCGTCAATGTGAGAGTGCGAGGGATACAGTAAAGAAGAAATAGTGCATCGGGAACGAGATACTCGTCCCCAAAAGAAAATCTTGTCGTTGCTGTAGAAACGTTCCCAGAGTGGGAAAGAGAAGGCATGGAACACAAAGTATTTTAATACGACGCACTTTCTGTGTTAATCCCTCTGTGTGAGGGTGCGAGGGATACCATAAAGAAGAAATAGTGCATCGGTAAGGAGATCCTCGACCACAAAAGAAAATCCTGTCGTTGCCGTAGAAACTTTCCTAGATTGGGAAAGAGAAGGCATGGAACACAATGTATTTCATTGCGACGCTATTTCTGTGTTAATTCGTCAATGAGAGAGTGCGAGGAATACAGTAATGAAGAAATAGTGCATCGCGAACGAGATGCTCGTCCCCAAAAGAAAATCCTTTCGTTGCCGTAGAAACGTTCCCAGATTGAACAAGAGAAGGCATGGAACACAATGTATGTCATTGCAACGCAATTTCTGTGTTGATTCCTCAATGTGAGAGTGCAAGGGATACAGTAAAGGAGAAATAGTGCATGGGAAACGAGATCCTCGACCCCAAAACAAAATCCTGACGTTGCCGTAGAAATGTACTTAGATTGGGAAGGAGAAGGCATGAAACACAATCTATTTTATTGCGACGCAATTTCTGTGTTAATTCCTCAATGTGAGAGTGCGAGGAATACAATAAAGAAGAAATAGTACATCGGGAGCGAGATACTCGTCCCCAAAAGTAAATCCTGTCGTTGCTGTAGAAACGTTGCCGCATTTGTGAAGAGAAGGCATGGAACATAATGTATTTCATTGCGACGCAATTTCTTTGTAAATTCGTCAATGTGAGAGTGCAACGACAGGATTCTGTTTTGGTGTCGAGCATCACCTTTCCGAAGCACTATTTCTTTTTTACTGTATCCCTCGCACCCTCACATTAACGAATTAACACGTAAAGTGCGTCGCAATGAAATAAATTGTGTTCTATGAATTCTCTTTCCCAATCTGGGAACGTATCTACGGCAACGAAAGGATTACCTTTTGGGAAGGAGTATCTCGTTCGCGATTAACTATTTCTTCTTTACTGTATCCCTCGCACTCTCACATTGTCGAATCAACACAGAAAGTGCGTCGCAATGAAATACATTGTATTCCATGCCTTCCCGTTCCCAACCTAGGAACGTTTCTACGGCAACGACAGGATTTTGTTTTCGGGTCGAGGATCTCTTTTCCGATGCTTATTTCTTCCTTACTGCATTCCTCGCATCCTCACATTGAGGAATCGTCACAGAAATCGCGTTGCAATGAAAGACATTGCGTTCCACGCATTCTCTTTCCCAATTTGGGAACGTTTCTACGGCAACGAAAGGATTTCCTTTTGGGGACGAGTATCTCGCTGCCGATGTACTATTTCTTCTTTACTATATCCCTCGCACTCTCACATTGAGGAATTAACACAGATATTGCGTCGCGATAAAATACATTGTGTTCTATGCAACCTCCTTCCCAATCTAGGTACGCTTCTACGGCAACGTCAGGATTTTGTTTTGGGGTCGAGTATCTCCTTTCCCATGCACTATTTGTTCTTTACTATATCCCTTGCACTCTCACATTGAGGCATCAACACAGAAATTGCATTGCAATGACATACATTGTGTTCCATGCCTTGTCTTTCCAAATCTGGGAACGTTTCTACGGCAACGACAGGATTTTCTTTTGGGGACTAGTATCTCGTTCCCCATGCACTATTTCTTTTATACTGTATCCCTCGCACTCTCACATTGACGAATGAACACTGAAATTGGGTCGCAATGAAATACATTGTGTTCCATGCCTTCTCTTTCCGAATGTGGGGTCGTTTCTACGGCAACGACAGGATTTTGTTTTCGGGTAGAGGACCTCTTTTCCGATGCACTATTTCTTCTTTACTGTATTCCTCGCATCCTCACATTGAGTAATTGTCACAGAAATTGCGTCGCAATGAAATACATTATGTTGCACGCCTTCTCTTTCCCAATCTGGGAACGTTTCTACGGCAACGACAGGATTTTCCTTTGGGGACGAGTATCTCGTTCCTGACGCACTATTTCATCATTACTGTATCCCTCGCACTCTCACATTGAGGAATTAACTCAGAAATTGCGTCGCAATAAAATACATTATGTTATATGCCTTCTCCTTCGCAATCTAGGAACGTTTCCACGGCAACGACAGGATTTTTTTTGGAGTCGTGGATCCTTTCCGATGCACTATTTCTTCTTTACTGTATCCCTTGCACCCTCACATTGACGAATTAACAAAGAAATGGCGTCGCAATAAAATACATTGTTTTCCATGCCTTCTCTTTCCCAATCTCGGAACGTTTCTATGGCAACGACAAGAGTTTCCGTTGGGGACGAGTATCTCGTTCCTGATGAACTATTTCTTCTTTACTGTATCCCTCGCACTCTCACATTGTCGAATTAACACATAAATAGCGTCGCAATGATATACGTTTTGTTCCATGCCTTCTCTTTCCCAATCTAGGAACGTTTCTACAGCAACGACCGGATTTTGTTTTGGGGACGAGTATCTCGTTCCCGATGAACAATTTCTTCTTTACTCTATCCCTCGAACTCTAACATTCAGGAATTAACACAGAAATTGCGTCGCAATGAAATACATTGTGTTTCATGCCTTCTCTTTCCCAATCTGGGAACGGTTCTATGGCAACGACATGATTTTCTTTTGGGAATGAGTATCTCGCTCTTGATGCACTATTTCTTCTTTACTGTATCCCTCACAACCTCACATTGAGGAATTAACACAGAAATTGCGTCGAAATATAATACATTGGGTTCCATGCCTCCTCTTTCCCAATCTCGAGACGTTTCTACGGCAACGACAGGATTTTCCTTTGGCGACGAGTATCACGTTCCCGATGAACTGTTTCTTATTTAATGTATCCCTCGCACCCTCACATTGAGGAATTGTCACAGAAATTCCGTCGCAATGATATACGTTTTGTTCCATGCCTTCTCTATCCCAATCTAGGAACGTTTCTACGGCAACGACAGTATTTTGTTTTTGGCTCGAGGATCTCCTTTCCGATGCACTATTTCTTCTTTACTGCATCCCTCGCACCTTCCCATTGAGGAATTAACACAGAAATTGCGTTGCAATGACATAAATTTTGTTCCAAACCTTCTCTTTACCAGTCTGGGAACGTTTCTGCGGCAACAAAAGGATTTTTTTTGGGGACGAGTATCTCGTTCCCGATTCACTATTTCTTCTTTACTGTATCCCTCGCACTCTCACATTGACGAATTAACACAGAAATAGCGTCGCAATTAAATACATTGTGTTCCATGTCTTCTCTTTCCCAATCTAGGAACGTTTCTACAGCAACGACACGATTTTATTTTGGGGACGAGTATCTCGTTCCCGATGCACTATTTCTGCCTTAATGTATCCCTTGCACTCTCACATTGACGAATTAACAAAGAAATTGCGTCGTAATGAAATACATTGTGTTCCATGCCTTCTCCTTCCCAATCTGGGAAGTTTTCCACGGCAACGACGGGATTTTCCTTTGGGGACGAGTATCTCGTTCTCGATGCACTATTTCTTCTTTACTCTATCCCTCGCACCCTCACATTGACGAATTAACACAGAAATAGCGTCGCAATGAAATACATTGTGTTCCATGCCTTGTCTTTCCGAATCTGGGATCGTTTCTACGGCAACGACAGGATCTTCTTTTGGGGACGAATATCACGTTCCCGATGCACTATTTTTTCTTTACTGTATCACTCGCACCCTCACATTGAGGAATTAACACAAAAATTGCGTCGCAATGAAATTCATGTGTTCCATGCCTTCTCTATCCCAATCCGGGAACGTTTCTATGGCAACGACTGGATTTTTTTTCGGGTCGAGGACCTCTTTTCCGATGCATTATTTCTTCTTTACTGTATTCCTCGCATCCTCACATTGAGTAATTGTCACAGAAATTGCTTCGCAATGAAATACATTATGTTGCACGCCTTCTCTTTCCCAATCTGGGTACGTTTCTACGGCAACGACAGGATTTTCTTTTGGGGACGAATATCACGTTCCCGATGCACTATTTCTTCTTTAGTGTATCACTCGCACTCTCACATTGAGGAATTAACACAGAAATTGCGTCGCAATAAAATACATTGTGTTTCATGCCTTCTCATTCCCAATCTCGGAACGTTTCTACGGCAACGACAGGAATTTCTTTTGGGGACGAGTATCTCGTTCCTGATGAACTATTTCTTCTTTACTGTATCCCTCGCACTGTCACATTGTCGAATTAACACATAAATAGCGTCGCAATGTTATACGTTTTGTTCCATGCCTTCTCTTTCCCAATCTAGGAACGTTTCTACAGCAACGACCGGATTTTGTTTTGGGAACGAATATCTCGTTCCCGATGAGCAATTTCTTCTTTACTCTATCCCTCGAACTCCAACATTCAGGAATTAACACAGAAATTGCGTCGCAATGAAATACATTGTGTTCCATGCCTTCTCTTTCCCAATCTGGGAACGGTTCAATGGCAACGACAGGATTTTCTTTGGGAATGAGTATCTCGTTCTTGATGCACTATTTCTTATTTACTGTATCCCTCACAACCTCACATTGAGGAATTAACAGAGAAATTGCGTTGAAATGTAATACATTGGGTTCCATGCCTCCTCTTTCCCAATCTCGAGACGTTTCTACGGCAACGACAGGCTTTTCCTTTGGGGACGAGTATCTCGTTCCCGATGAACTGTTTCTTCTTTACCATATCCCTCGCACCCTCACATTGAGGAATTGTCACAGAAATTCCGTAGCAATGATATACGTTTTGTTCCATGCCTTCTCTTTCCCAATCTAGGAACGTTTCAACGGCAATGACAGTATTTTGTTTTTGGGTCGAGGATCTCCTTTCTGATGCACTATTTCTTCTTTACTGCATCCCTCGCAACCTCACATTGAGGAATTAACACAGAAATTGCGTTGCAATGACATAAATTGTGTTCCATACCTTCTCTTTACCAATCTGGGAACGTTTCTACGGCGAAGAAAGGATTTTTTTTGGGGACGAGTATCTCGTTCCCGATGCACTATTTCTTCTTTATAGTATCCCTCGCACTCTCACATTGACGAATTAACAAAGAAATTGCGTCGCAATGAAATGCATTGTGTTCCATGCCTTCTCCTTCCCAATCTGGGAACTTTTCCACGGCAACGACGGGATTTTCCTTTGGGGACTAGTATCTCGTTCTCGATGCACTATTTCTTCTTTACTGTAACCCTCGCACCCTCACATCTAGGAATTAACACAGAAATTGCGTCGCAATGAAGTACATTGGGTTCCATGCCTTCTCTATCCCAATCCGGGAACGTTTCTATGGCAACGACTGGATTTTGTTTTCGGGTCGAGGACATCTTTTCCGATGCATTATTTCTTCTTTACAGTATTCCTCGAATCCTCACATTGAGTAATTGTCACAGAAATTGCGTCGCAATGAAATACATAATGTAGCATGCCTTCTCCTTCGCAATCTAGGAACGTTTCCACGGCAACGACAGGATTTTTTTTTGGGTCGAGGATCTACTTTCCGATGTACTATTTCTTCTTTACTGTATCCCTTGCACCCTCACATTGACGAATTAACACAGAAATGGCGTCGCAATAAAATACATTGTTTTCCATGCATTCTCTTTCCCAATCTCGGAACGTTTCTACAGCAACGACCGGATTTAGTTTTGGGGTACGAGTATCTCGTTCCCGATGAACAATTTCTTCTTTACTCTATCCCTCGAACTCCAACATTCAGGATTTAACACAGAAATTGCGTCGCAATGAAATATATTGTGTTCCATGCCTTCTCTTTCCCAATCTGGGACCGGTTCTATGGCAACGACAGGATTTTCTTTGGGAATGAGTATCTCGTTCTTGATGCACTATTTCTTCTTTACTGTATCCCTCACAACCTCACATTGAGGAATTAACACAGAAATTGCGTTGAAATGTAATACATTGGGTTCCATGCCTCCTCTTTCCCAATCTCGAGACGTTTCTACGGCCACGACAGGTTTTTCCTTAGGGGACGAGTATCTCGTTCCCAATGAACTGTTTCTTCTTTACTGTATCCCTCGCACTCTAACATTGTCGAATTAACACATAAATAGCGTCGCAATGATATACGTTTTGTTCCATGCCTTCTGTTTCCCAATCCAGTGACGTTTCTACAGCAACAACAGGATTTGGTTATGGGGACGAGTATCTCGTTCCCGATGAACAATTTCTTCATTACTCTATCCCTCGAACTCTAACATTCAGGAATTAACACAGAAATTGTGTCGCAATGAAATAAATTGTTTTCCATGCCTTCTCTTTCAAAATCTGGGAACGGTTCTATGGCAACGACAGTATTGTCATTGGGAATGAGTATCTCGTTCTTGATGCACTATTTCTTCTTTGCTGTATCCCTCGCACTCTCACATTGACGAATTAACACAGAAATAGCGTCGCAATTAAATACATTGTGTTCCATGTCTTCTCTTTCCCAATCTAGGAACGTTTCGACAGCAACGTCGGGATTTTCCTTTGGGGACAAGTGTCTCGTTCCTGGTGAACTATTTCTTCTTTACTGTATCCCCCGCACTCTCACATTGTCGAATTAACACATAAATAGCGTCAAAATGATATACATTGGGTTCCATGCCTTCTCTTTCCGAATCTAGTATCGTTTCTACGGCAGCGACAGGACCTTCTTTTGGGGACGAATATCACGTTCCCGATGCACTATTTCTTCTTTACTGTATCCCTCGCACCCTCACATTGAGGAATTAACACAGAAATTCTTTCGCAATGATATACGTTTTGTTCCATGCCTTCTCTTTCCCAATCTAGGAACGTTTCAACGGCAATGACAGTATTTTGTTTTTGGGTCGAGCATCTCCTTTCCGATGCACTATTTCTTCCTTACTGCATCCCTCGCAACCTCACATTGAGGAATTAACACAGAAAATGCGTTGCAATGACATAAATTGTGTTCCATACCTTCTCTTTACCAATCTGGGAACGTTTCTACGGCAAAAAGAGGATTTTTTTTGGGGAATAGTATCTCGTTCACGAATCACTATTTTTTCTTTACTGTATCCCTCGCACTCTCACATTGACGAATTAACACAGAAATAGCGTCGCAATTAAATACATTGTGTTCCATGTCTTCTCTTTCCCAATCTAGGAACGTTTCGACAGCGACGTCGGGATTTTCCATTGGGGACGAGTATCTCGTTCTCGATGCACTATTTGTTCTATACTGTATCCCTCGCACCCTCACATTGAGCAATTAACACAGAAACTACGTCGCAATGAAATACATTGGGTTCCATGCCTTCTCTTTCCGAATCTGGGATCGTTTCTACGGCAACGACAGGACCTTCTTTTGGGGACGAATATCACGTTCCCGATGCACTATTTCTTCTTTACTGTATCCCTCGCACCCTCACATTGAGGAATTAACACAGAAATTGCGTCGCAATGAAACACATTGGGTTCCATGCCTTCTCTATCCCAACCCGGGAACGCTTCTATGGCTACGACAGGATTTTGTTTTTGGGTCGAGGACCTCTTTTCCGATGCACTATTTCTTCATTACTGTATGCCTCGCATCCTCACTTTGAGTAATTGTGACAGAAATTGCGACGCAATAAAATACATTGTGTTTCATGCCTTCTCCTTCGCAATCTAGGAACGTTTCCACGGCAACAACAGGATTTTTTTTGGGGTCAAGGATCTCCTTTCCGATGCACTATTTCTTCTTTACTGTATAACTCGCACCCTCACATTGACGAATTAACAGAGAAATGGCTTCGCAATAAAATACATTGTTTTCCATGCCTTCTCTTTCCCAATCTCGGAACGTTTCTACGGCAACGACAGGAATTTCCTTTGGGGACAAGTATCTCGTTCCTGGTGAACTATTTCTACTTTACTGTATCCCCCGCACTCTCACATTGTCGAATTAACACATAAATGGCGTCATAATGATATACGTTTTGTTCCATGCCTTCTCTTTCCCAATCTAGGATCGTTTCTACACCAATGACAGTATTTGGTTTCTGGGTCGAGGATCTCCTTTCCGATGCACTATTTCTTCTTTACTGCATCCCTCGCACCCTCACATTGAGGAATTGTCACAGAAATTCCGTCGCAATGAAATACATTGGGTTCCATGCCTTCTCTTTCGCAATCTAGGAACGTTTCCACGGGAACAACAGTATTTTTTTTTTGGGTCGGGGATCTCCTTTCCGATGCACTATTTCTTCTTTACTCTATCCCTTGCACCCTCACATTGACGAATTAACACAGACATGGCGTCGCAATAAAATACATTGTTTTCCATGCCTTCTCTTTCCCAATCTCGGAACGTTTCTACGGCAACGACAGCAATTTCCTTTGGGAACGAGTATCTCGTTCCTGATGAACTATTTGTTCTTTACTGTATTCTTCGCACTCTCACATTGTCGAATTAACACATAAATAGCGTTGCAATGATATACGTATTGTTCCATGCCTTCTCTTTCCAAATCTATGAACGTTTCTACAGCAACGACTGGATTTTGTTTTGGGGACGAGTGTCTCGTTCCCGATGAACAATTTCTTCTTTACTCAATCCCTCGAACTCTAACATTCAGGAATTAACACAGAAATTGAGTAGGAATGAAATACATTGTGTTCCATGCCTTCTCTTTTCCAATCAGGGAACGGTTCTATGGCAACGACAGGATTTTCTTTTGGGAATGAGTATCTCGTTCTTGATGCACTATTTCTTCTTTACTGTATCCCTCACAACCTCACATTGAGGAATTAACACAGAAATTGCGTCGACATGTAATACATTGGGTTCCATGCCTCCTCTTTCCAAAACTCGATACGTTTCTACGGCAACGACAGGATTTTCCTTTGGCGACGAGTATCTCGTTCCCAATGAACTGTTTCTTCTTTACTGTATCCCTCGCACCCTCATATTGAGAAATTGTCACAGAAATTCCGTCGCAATGATATACGTTTTGTTCCATGCCCTCTCTTTCCCAATCTAGGAACGTTTCTACCGCAATGACAGTAATTTGTTTTTGGGTCGAGGATCTCCTTTCCGATGCACTATTTCTTCTTTACTGCATCCCTCGCACCCTCACATTGAGGAATTAACACAGAAATTGCGTTCCAATGACATAAATTGTGTTCCACACCTTCTCTTTACCAATATGGGAACGTTTCTACGGCAAAAAAAGGATTCTTTTTGGGGACGAGTATCTCGTTCCCGATGCACTATGTCTTCTTAACTGTATCCCTCGCACTTTCACATTGACGAATTAACACAGAAATAGCGTCGCAATTAAATACATTGTGTTCCATGTCTTCTCTTTCCCAATCTAGGAACGTTTCTACAGCAACGACATGATTTTCGTTTGGGGACGAGTATCTCGTTCCCGATGCAATATTTCGGCCTTAATGTATCCCTCGCACTCTCACATTGACGAATTAACAAAGAAATTGCGTCGCAATGAAATACATCGTGTACCATGCCTTCTCCTTCCCAATCTGGGATCGTTTCTACGGCAACGACAGGATCTTCTTTTGGGGACGAATATCACGTTCCTGATGCACTATTTCTTCTTCACTGTATCACTCGCACCCACACATTGAGGAATTAACACAGAAATTGCGTCGCAATGAAATACATTGGGTTCCATGCCTTCTCCATCCCAATCCGGGAACGTGTCTATGGCAACGACTGGATTTTGTTTGTGGCCGAGGACCTCTTTTCGGATGCTCTATTTCTTCTTTAATGTATTCCTCGCATCCTCACATTTAGTAATTGTCACAGAAATTGCGTCGCAATGAAATACATTATGTTGCACGCCTTCTCTTTGCCAATCTGGGAACGTTTCTACGGCAACGACAGGATTTTCTTTTGGGGACGAGTATCTCGTTCCCGATGCACTATTTCTTCATTACTGTATCCCTCGCACTCTCACATTGAGGAATTATCACAGAAATTGCGTCGCAATAAAATACATTGTGTTTCATGCCTTCTCTTTCGCAATCTAGGAACGTTTCCATGGCAACGACAGGATTTTTTTTGGGTCAAGGATCTCCTTTCCGATGCACTATTTCTTCTTTACTGTATCCCTTGCACCCTCACATTGACGAATTAACAGAGAAATGGCGTCGCAATAAAATACATTGTTTTCCATGCCTTCTCTTTCCCAATCTCGGAACGTTTCTATGGTAACGACAGGAATTTCCTTTGGGGACGAGTATATCGTTCCTGATGAACTATTTCTTCTTTACTGTATCCCCCACACTCTCACATTGTCGAATTAACATATAGATAGCGTTGCAATGATATACGTTTTGTTGCATGCCTTCTCTTTCCCAATCTAGGAACGTTTCTACAGCAAAGACCGGATTTTGTTTTGGGGACGAGTATCTCGTTCCCGATGAACAATTTCTTCTTTACTCTATCCCTCGATCTCTAACATTCAGGAATTAATACAGAAATTGCGTTGCAATGAAATACATTGTGTTCCATGCCTTCTCATTCCCAATCTGGGAACGGTTCTATGGCAACGACAGGATTTTCTTTTGGGAATGAGTATCTCGTTCTTGATGCACTATTTCTTCTTTACTGTATCCCTCACAACCTAACATTGAGGAATTAACACAGAAATTGCGTCGAAATGTAATACATTGGGTTCCATGCCTGCTCTTTCCCAATCTCGAGACGTTTCTACGGCAACGACAGGATTTTCCTTTGGCGATGAGTATCTCGTTCCCGATGAACTATTTCTTCTTTACTGTATCCCTCGCACCCTCACATTGAGGAATTGTCACAGAAATTCCGTCGCAATGATATACGTTTTGTTCCATGCCTTCTCTTTCCAAATCTAGGAACGTTTCTACGGCAAAGACAGTATTTTGTTTTTGGGTCGAGGATCTCCTTTCCGATGCACTACTTCTTCGTTACTGCAACCCTCGCAACCTCAAATTGAGGAATTAACACAGAAATAGCGTCGCAATTAAATACATTGTGTTCCATGTCTTCTCTTTCCCAATCTTGGAACGTTTCTACAGCAACGACAGGATTTTCTTTTGGGGACGAGTATCTCGTTCCCGATGCACTATTTCTTCCTTACTGTATCCCTCGCACTCTCACATTGACGAATTAACAAAGAAATTGCGTCGCAATGAAATACATTGTGTTCCATGTCTTCTCCTTCCCAGTCTGGGAACTATTCTACGGGAACGACGGGTTTTTCCTTTGGGGACGAGTATCTCGTTCTCGATGCACTATTTGTTCTTTACTGTATCCCTCGCAGCCTCACATTGACGAATTAACACAGAAATTGCGTCGCAATGAAATTCATTGTGTTCCATGCCTTCTGTTTCCGAATACGGGATCGTTTCTATGGCAACGACAGGATCTTCTTTTCGGGACGAATATCACGTTCCTGATGCCCTATTTCTTCATTACTGTATCTCTTGCACCCTCACATTGAGGAATTAACACAGAAACTGCGTCGCAATGAAATACATTGGGTTCCATGCCTTCTCTATCCCAATCCGGGAACGTTTCTATGGCAACGACTGGATTTTATTTTCGGGTTGAGGACCTCTTTACCCATGCACTATTTCTTCTTTACTGTATTCCTCGCATCCTCACATTGAGTAATTGTCACAGAAATTGCGTCGCAATGAAATACATTATGTTGCACGCCTTCTCTTTCCCAATCTGGGAATGTTTCCACGGCAACGACAGGATTTTCTTTTGGGGACGAGTATCTCGTTCCTGATGATTTCTTCTTCACTGTATCCCTCGCACTCTCACATTGTCGAATTAACACATAAATAGCGTCGCAATGATATACGTTTTGTTCCATGCCTTCTCTTCCCCAATCTAGGAACGTTTCTACGACAAAGACAGTATTTTGTTTTTGAGTCGAGGATCTATTTTACGATGCACTATTTCTTCTTTACTGCATCCCTCGCACCCTCACATTGAGTAATTGTCACAGAAATTGCGTCGCAATGAAATACCTTATATTGCACGGCTTCTCTTTCCCAATCTGGGAACGTTTCTACGGCAACGACAGGATTTTTTTTGGGGTCGAGGATCTCCTTTCCGATGCACTATTTCTTCTTTACTGTATCCCCCGCACCCTCACATTGACGAATTAACAGAGAAATGGCGTCGCAATAATGTACATTGTTTTCCATGCCTTCTCTTTCCCAATCTCGGAACGTTTCTACGGCAACGACAGGAATTTCCTTTGTGGACAAGTATCTCGTTCCTGATGAATTATTTCTTCTTTACTGTATCCCTCGCACTCTCAGATTGTCGAATTAACACATAAACAGCGTCAAAATGATATACGTTTTGTTCCATGCCTTCTCTTTCCCAATGAAGGATCGTTTCTACACCAATGACGGTATTTGGTTTTTGGGTCGAGGATCTCCTTTCCGATGCACTATTTCTTCTTTACTGTATCCCCCGCAACCTCACATTGACGAATTAACAGAGAAATGGCGTCGCAATGAAATACATTGTTTTCCATGCCTTCTCTTTCCCAATCTCGGAACGTTTCTACGGCAATGACAGGAATTTCCTTTGGGGATGAGTATCTCGTTGCTGATGAACAAGTTCTTCATTACTGTATCCTTCGCACTCTCACATTGAGGAATTAACACAGAAATTGCGTCGCAATGAAATACATTGTGTTCCATGCCTTCTCCTTCGCAATCTGGGAAAGTTTCTACGGCAACGACAGGATTTTTTTTAGGGACGAGTATCTCGTTCCCGATGCACTATTACTTCTTTACTGTATCGCTCGCACTCTCACATTGATGAATTAACACAGAAATTGCGTCGCAATGATATACATTGTGTTTCATGCCTTCTCTTTCCCAATCTATGAACGTTTCTGCGGCAACGACAGGATTTTGCTTTGGGGACGAGTACCTCGTTCCTGATGAACTATTTCTTCTTTACTGTATCCCTCGCAATCTCACACAGACGAATTAACACAGAAATAGCTTCCAAATTATATATGTTGTGCTCCATGTCTTCTCTTTCCCAATCTAGGAACGTTTGTATGGCAATTACAGTATTTTGTTTTTGGGTCGAGGATCTCCTTTCCGATGCACAATTTCTTCTTTACTGTATCCCTAGCACACTCACATTGAGGAATTAACACAGAAATTGCGTTGCAATGACATAAATTGTGTTCCATGCCTTCTCTTGCCCTATCTGGGAACGTTTCTATGGCAAAAAAATGATTTTCTTTTGGGGACGAGTATCTCGTTCCCGATTAACTATTTCTTCTCTACTGTATCCCTCGCACTCTCTCACTGACGAATTAACACAGAAATAGCCTCTCAATTAAATACATTGTGTTCCATAACTTCTCTTTCCCAATCTAGGGACGTTTCTACAGCAACGACAGGATTTTGTTTTGGGGACGAGTATCTCGTTCCCGATGAACAGTTTCTTCTTTACTCTATCCCTCGAACTCTAACCTTCAGGAATTAACACAGGAAATGAGTCGCAATGAAATACATTGTGTTCCATGCCTTCTCTTTCCCAATCCGGGAACGTTACTATGGCAACGACTGGATTTTGTTTTCGGGTCGAGGACCTCTTTTCCGATGCACTATTTCTTCTTTGCTGTATTCCTTGCATTCTCGCATTGAGTAATTGTCACAGAAATTGCGTCGCAATGAAATACATTATGTTGCACGCCTTCTCTTTCCCAATCTGGGAACGTTTCTACGGCAACGACAGGATTTTCTTTTGGGGGAGAGTATCTCGTTCCCGATGCACTATTTCTACATTACTGTATGCCTCACATTCTCACATTGACGAATTAACACAGAAATTGCGTCGCAATAAAATACATAGTCTTTCATGCCTTCTCCTTCGCAATCTAAAAACGTTTCCACGGCAAAGACAGGATTTTTTTTGGGGACGAGTGTCTCGTTCCTGATGAACTATTTCTTCCTTAATGTATCCCTCGCACTCTCGCATTGTCGAACTAACACATAAATAGCGTCGCAATGATATACGTTTTGTTCCATGCCTTCTCTTTCCCAATCTAGGAACGTTTCTACGCCAATGACAGTATTTTGTTTTTGGGTCGAGGATCTCCATTCTGATGCAGTATTTCTTCTTTACGGTATCCCTCGCACGGTCACATTGAGGAATTTATACAGAAATTGTGTCGCATTGATGCAAATTGTGTTCCATGCCTTCTCTGTTCCAATCTAGGAACGTTTCTACGGCAACGACAGAATTTTGTTTTGGCGGTCGAGGATCTCGTTCCCGATGAACTATTTCCTCTTTACTGTATCCCTCGCACTCCCACATTGACGAATTAACACAGAAATTGCGTCGCAATGAAATACATTGTGTTCCATGCCATCTCTTTCCCAATCTGGGAACGTTACTACGGCAACAACGGGTTTTTCCTTAGGGGACGTGTATCTCGTTCTCGATGCACTATTTCTTCTTTACTGAATCCCTCGCACCCTCACATTGAAGATTTTGACACAGAAATTGCGTCGCAATGAAATACATTGTGTTCCATGCCTTCTCTTTCCGAATCCGGAATCGTTTCTACGGCAACGACAGGATCTTCTTTTGGGGACGAATATCACGTTCCCGATGCACTATTCCTTCTTTACTGTATCCCCCCCACCCTCACATTGAGGAATTAACACAGAAATTGCGTCGGAATGAAATACATTGGGTTCCATGCCTGCTCTATCCCAATCCGGGAACGTTTCTATGGCAACGAGTGGATTTTCTTTTCGGGTCGAGGACCTCTTTTCCGCTGCACTATTTCTTCTTTACTGTATTCCTCCTATCCACACCTTGAGTAATTATAACAGAAATTGCGTCGCAATGAAATACATTATGTTGCACGCCTTCTCTCTCCCAGTCTGGGAACGTTTCTAAGGCAACGACAGGATTTTCTTTTGGGGACGAGTATCTCGTTCACGATGCACTATTTCTTCATTATTCTATCCCTCGCACTCTCACATTGAGGAATTAACACAGAAATTGCGTCGCAATATAATACATTGTGTTTCATGCCTTCTCCTTCGCAATGTAGGAACGTTTCCACGACAATGACAGGATTTTTTTTGGGGTCGAAGATCTCCTTTCCGATGCACTATTTTTTCTTTCCTGTATCGCTCGCACCCTCACATTGACGAATTAACACAGAAATGACGTCGCAATAAAATACATTGTTTTCCATGCCTTCTTTTTCCCAATCTCGAAACATTTCTACGGCAACGACAGGAGTTTCCTTTGGGGACGAGTATCTCGTTGCTGATGAACTATTTCTTCTTTACTGTATCCCTCGCACTCTCACATTGTCGAATTAACACATAAATAGCGTCGCAATGATATACGTTTTGTTCCATGCCTTCTCTTTCCCAATCTAGGAACGTTTCTACAGCAATGACAGTATTTTGTTTTTGGGTCGAGGATCTCCTTTCCGATGCACTATTTCTTCTTTACTGCATGCCTCGCACTCTCACTTTGACGGATTAAGAAAGAAATTGCGCCGCAATGAAATACATTGTGTTCCATGCCCTCTCTTTCCCAATGTGGGAACATTTCCTCGGGAACGAAAGGATCTTCTTTTGGGGACGAGTATCTCGATCCCGATACACTATTTCTTCTTTACTGTATCCCTCGCACCCACACATAGACGAATTAACACAGAAATTGCGTCGCAATGAAATAGATTGTGTTCCATGCCTTCTCTTTCCGAATCTGGGATCGTTTCTACGGCAACAAAAGGATCTTCTTTTGGGGACGAATATCACGTTCCCCATGCACTATTTCTTCTTTACTGTATCCCTCGCACCCTCACATTGAGGAATTAACACAGAAATTGCGTCGCATTGAAGTACATTAGGTTCCATGCCTTCTCTATCCCAATCCGGGAACGTTGCTATGGCAACGACTGGATTTTGTTTTCGGGTCGACGAGGAATTAACACAGAAATTGCGTTGCAATGACATAAATTGTGTTCCATACCTTCTCTTTACCAATCTGGGAACGTTTCTACGGCAACAAAAGGATTTTTTTTGGGGACGAGTATCTCGTTCCCGATGCACTATTTCTTCTTTACTGTATCCCTCACACCCTCACATTGACGAATTAACACAGAAATTGCGGCGCAATGAAATAGATTGTGTTCCATGCCTTCTCTTTCCGAATCTGGGATCGTTTCTACGGCAACAAAAGGATCTTCTTTTGGGGACGAATATCACGTTCCCCATGCACTATTTCTTCTTTACTGTATCCCTCGCGCTCTCACATTGACGAATTAACAAAGAAATAGCGTCGCAATGAAATACATTGTGTTCCATGCCTTCTCCTTCAAAATCTGGGAACTTTTCTGCGGCAACGACGGGATTTTCCTTTGGGGACGAGTATCTCGTTCTCGATGCACTATTTCTTCTTTACTGTATCCCTCACACCCTCACATTGACGAATTAACACAGAAATTGCGGCGCAATGAAATACATTATGTTGCACGCCTTCTCTTTCCCAATGTGGGAACGTTTCTACGGCAAAAACAGGATTTTCTTTTGGGGACGAGTCTCTCGTTCACGATGCACTATTTCTTCATTATTGTATTCCTCGCACTCTCACATTGGGGAATTAACACAGAAATTGCGTCGCAATAAAATACATTGTGTTTCATGGCTTCTCCTTCCCAATCTAGGAAGGTTTCTACGGCAATGACAGTATTTTGTTTTTGGGTCGATGAGGAATTAACACAGAAATTGCGTTGCAATGACATAAATTGTATTCCATACCTTCTCTTTACCAATCTGGGAATGTTCTACGGCAACAAAAGGATTTTTTTTGGGGACGAGTATCTCGTTCCCGATGCACTATTTCTTCTTTACTGTATCCCTCGCACTCTTACATTGACGAATTTACACAGAAATTGCGCCGCAATGAAATACATTGTGTTCCATGCCCTCTCTTTCCCTATCTGGGAACATTTCTTCGGGAACGAAAGGATCATCTTTTGGGGACGAGTATCTCGATCCCGATACACTATTTCTTCCTTACTGTAACCCTCGCACCCTCACATCGACGCATTAACACAGAAATTGAGTCGCAATGAAATACATTGTGTTCCATGCCTTGTCTTTCCGTAACTGGGATCGTTTCTACGGCAACGGCAGGATCTTCTTTTGGGGACGAATATCACGTTCCCCATGCACTATTTCTTCTTTACTGTATCCCTCGCAACCTCACATTGAGGAATTAACACAGAAATTGCGTCGCAATGAAGTACATTGGGTTCCATGCCTTCTCTATCCCAATCCCGGAACTTTTCTATGGCAACGACTGGATTTTGTTTTCGGGTCGAGGACCTCTTTTCCGATGAACTATATCTTCTTTATTGTATTCCTCGCATCCTCACATTGAGTAATTGTCACAGAAATTGCGTCGCAATGTAATACATTATGTTGCACACCTTATCTTTCCCAATCTGGGATCGTTTCTACGGCAACGACAGGATTTTGTTTTGGGGAAGAGTATCTCGTTCCCGATGCAATATTTCTTCATTACTGTATCCCTCGCACTCTCACTTTGAGGAATGAACACAGAAATTGCATCGCAATAAAATACATTGTGTTTCATGCCTTCTCCTTCGCAATCTAGGAACGTTTCCACGGCAACGACACGATTTTTTTTTTGGTCGAGGATCTCCTTTCCGATGCACTATCTCTTCGTTACTGTACCCCTCGCACCTTCACATTCACGAATTAATACAGAAATAGCGTCGCAATGAAATACATTGTTTTCCATGCCTTCTCATTCCCACTCTCGGAACGTCTCTATGGCAACGACAGGAATTTCCTTTGGGAACGAGAATCTCGTTCCCGAAGAACAATTTCTTCTTTACTCTATCCCTCGAACTCTAACATTCAGGAATTAATACAGAAATTGAGTCGCAATGAAATACATTGTGTTCCATGCCTTCTCTTTCCCAATCTGGGAACGGTTCTATGGCAACGACAGGATTTTCTTTTGGGAATGAGTATCTCGTTCTTGATGCACTATTTCTTCTTTAGTGTATCCCTCACAACCTCACATTGAGGAATTAACACAGAAATTGCGTCGAAATGTAATACATTGGTTTCCATGCCTCCTCTTCCCCAATCTCGAGACGTTTCTACGGCAACGACAGGATTTTCCTTTGGGGACGAGTACCTCGTTCCCGATGAACTGTTTCTTCTTTACTGTATCCCTCGCACTCCCACATAGACGAATTAATGCAGAAATAGCGTCGCAATAAAATACATTGTTTTCCATGCCTTCTCTTTCCCAATCTAGGAACGTTTCTACAGCAATGACAGTATTTTGTTTTCGGGTCGAGGATCTCCTTTCCGATGCACTATTTCTTCTTTACTGCATCCCTTGCACACTCACATTGGGAAATTGTCACAGAAATTGCTTCGCAATTAAATACATTGTGTTCCGTGTCTTCTCTTTCCCAATCTCGGAACGATTCTATAGCAACGACAGGCTTTTCTTTTGGGGACGAGTATCTCGTCCCGATGCACTATTTCTTCATTATTGTATCCCTCGCACTCTCACATTGAGGAATTAACACCGAAATTGCGTCGCAATAAAATACATTGTTTTCCATGCCTTCTCTTTCCCAATCTCGGAACGTTTCTACGGCAACGACAGGAATTTCCTTTGGGGACGAGTATCTCGTTCCTGATGAACTATTTCTTCTTCACTGTATCCCTTGCACTCTCACATTGTCGAATTAACACATCAATAGCGTCGCAATGATATACGTTTTGTTCCATGCCTTCTCTTTCCCAATCTAGGAATGTTTCTACAGCAATGACAGTATTTTGTTTTTGGGTCGAGGATCTCCTTTCCGATGCACTATTTCTTCTTTACTGCATCCCTCGCACCCTCACATTGAGGAATTGTCACAGAAATTCCGTCGCAATGAAATACATTGTGTTCCACTCGTTCTCTTTCCCAATCTGGTAACGTATCTACAGCAACGTCAGGATTTTCTTTTGGGGACGAGTATCCCGTTCCCGATGCACTAATTCTTCTTTACTGTATCCCTCGCACTCTCACATTGAAAAATTAACATAGAAATTGCGCCGTAATGAAATACATTGTGTTCCATGCCTTCTCATTCCCAATGTGGGAACATTTCTACGGCAACGAAAGGATCTTCTTTTGGGGACGAGTATCTCGATCCCGATGCACTATTTCTTCTTTACTGTATCCCTCGCACCCTCACATTGACGAATTAACACAGAAATTGCGTTGCAATGAAATACACTGTGTTCCATGCCTTCTCTTTCCGAATCTGGGATCGTTTCTACGGCAACGGCAGGATCTTCTTTTGGGGACGAATATCACGTTCCCCATGCACTATTTCTTCTTTACTGTATCCCTCGCAACCTCACATTGAGGAATTAACACAGAAATTGCGTCGCAATGAAGTACATTGGGTTCCATGCCCTCTCTATCCCAATCCGGGAACTATAAAATAAATAAAAATAAAATTTCGAATAAAATATTAATGATTAATTATTCTGTATGTATGAAGATTGGTTGTAATTGGTATTTGCTTATCTGGAACGTGGACGTTTAATTATTCGGTATCAGACGCTTGACAATGGCTATTTGGAAAAGGCAATGTAACTCGTAGTTGACCGTGAAATAAAACTGAAATAATCGGACTTCGTAATTAAATCGTTTCCAAAGACTGCTGCGGTAGGTACGGACTCATGATCTAATCTCAATATTACAATGATTTGCCAGCCATGCCAATACGTCGTTCAGAGGTGATTGTCTACTAAACATAAAAAAGTTACACAGTTAGTTAAATCAGATATATTCAATGAAATAGCCTACAGTTCATAATCCTACTTACTTTTATAAATATAAATTCATTACAGAATCGAGTGCCTAGTGTGGTTGCAACTCGCAGTATTCTTCTATAACATGAAAATATGGCGGTGTGCCAGACAATAAAATAAAATACATGCTTCTCGCACCACTTCTACCTAAGCTCTCTCTTCTCTTAATCAAACATAAGAGTAACGTAATTATTCTTTTGTCTTTATCAGCGACACAGCGCTGCAGTTGTGTGCCATAGGCTTTATTTATTAGTCACTGATTATTTATTTAATTAATATTTCGCGTTTCCGCGGAAACTCACGCTCGGCATGCAAATGTGCCTTTATATTGCCCCCTGAATTGCGAGGCGAAAGGACACACCTGCAGGCGAGCAATTCACCTAAAGGCACAAGAAAATCTAAGTTATCTACAACTATTCACATGACTTACATTACACACATTATACACATTATATACAAAATTTGAATGACGCGGGTGCGCCGTAAAAGTTCTTATGTTGGCAGATAGAGTGCGCGCATGCGCAGAAGCGTCTGTGTGACTCCGGCAGTGCCGTTATATCATACAGTTAGATCACGCGGCACAGTAATGCAGTTCATATTGTTCGTGTGGGGGCGTATCTTAGTCGTTGCACAAAGAAAATATTCAACCAAGATTACATATGAAGACTACATTCTATAACAGGTAACTTAGTTTTAAATTTACAATATTTCTTATATCACAATACAACTCAGATTGTTGAATGTTCTTAGTTACATAGTATTGTTTTGAAATACTTCAAAGAAAAATGTCCGTATGTTTCAGGTGCGTCGACCTATTCACATCGTGTCGTTATTACAGTTCATATTCATTGCTGCACAATAATTTTTTCACAGGTTAGTATCATCGTTGTATAACAACGTGATTAAAACATAAGCGTGTCCATTTCCATTTCCATTATAGTCGTTGTGATTCAGTTCGTTGTGACTAAAAAACATTGTTTATTACAGATCTGACGTGACCCGTTAGTAATTGGTCCAGGTGCAGTTCGTTTTTTACATTCCGTGGAAGCTTGGTTGCAGAACCTCGGACGGCACATAGCTGGCGTGGATCCTTGGACAGTCCAGGTAAGAGTGTCCGTCACATTTCGAGAACATTTCATTCCCTGAAGTTCCAACCAAAATTCTTCCACCCGTCGTGTTGTTTTCTGGACAGGCACTTTGTGTCCGTTTAATCTAGTTAACATCTTGAAGTTAGGTACTGTAGTATTGTCACTAGACGATGCACGAATTATGCACTTCACATTTTCAGTTTTTTGCTGAATATAGCTCACCTAAATGTTCGTAGTTATTAATCAAAGAAATGGTTCATCGCGTTTACATAGGTACGATGCATAATGAATGTCATTAACAGTTCCTTTCACATAGGTTTCTGCGTAGTTGCAGAGTTAATAA
Source organism: Schistocerca nitens (assembly GCF_023898315.1). Lineage (NCBI taxonomy): Eukaryota > Metazoa > Arthropoda > Insecta > Orthoptera > Acrididae > Schistocerca > Schistocerca nitens. The sequence continues at coordinate 766,497,272 of NC_064619.1, forward strand.
TGTTCATTAATGTCCGTGAACAATGGTTCACTATGCAATGTCCTTTTGGCACTCGTTTTGTTCAAATTTCTTTTACATAGTAACAGTTACATTATACATCATTGAAAGAGAAGCAAAAAAAATATAGGTAATCATACATACACACGTCACATATTTTCTTAGCATAAATATAATACAGTTGCACATAAACATGTTTACATCATTATTACATAGCTATGGGTTATTACATTGTGTCACATTTGATTACATGAATTGCAGATAATTAGGTCCTCTTTAAGGGTTTTGCTGGGATTTTATCGATGTTTATTTTGTGATGTCATCTGAATTTAAGATAGGTTAGACACAACATTCATTACATCAGTAGGCAAGACCAGGCATTTTCACTACTCAATAAATATTCAAAATAGTAAGAGAGAAAATGTTTGATTCCTCGCGTTTTGTGCGTGTGTGTATAGTGTCTGTGTGGCCTTGACTACTGATAGATGCTTTTCGTGTTGAGAGATGTGCGTCTAATCTATTTCTCAAAGTAAAAGTTCGCTTCACAGATGACGTCTGTCGGTTCGTCAGGTGTCACACCAAGTCAGTGATACCCACAGTCACAAATGTTCCGTGAAAAAATTAATATATCATTCACTGCTACGTAAACATAAATTTTATTTTAATATTCCGTCTTCCAGGTGGTGGCGCGCGCTGAAAGAAGAGTTCTTCTGCCTTCAACTGCGTCACTGGAACCGCTGAAATGAAAATTTCTATACTACTTACTATCTGTGTTGTAGCAACAGAGTTTTTTGGAGTTGCTTAGCAATGTTTTGATGGATGTGACTTTGACATTATTCCGCATGAAATGCTCTAAGATCTCGGTGTGCGTATAGCCCAATAATTTTGTTAGTTCTACGATGTTGTAACAAATACGCACCAGGATGCGGTATGTTAACAATTATATAAGGTCCTTCATATAGCAGACGCCACTTAGCGTTGCGTCGTTTGAGTGCTACAGATTTATGATGAGTACGAAGTAGTACAAGCATTCCTACCTCGAATTTTTGTTTTCTTTTTATTATGTTTCTGTGATGTTTGTTTCGTATCTGTGCGTGATGTGTCAGCGTAGTCAAAACTTCTTTTATTTTCTGTTCAGGTGTGATTTCCTTGTCTGACAACTTAGGTAATGGTTCTATCCACTGATCGTTCTGTTTGCAATTGAACATGATCTCGTTAGGTGCGTAATTTGTATCGTAAATATTTAAGTTATTGTGTACGTCTTCGAAAAGACTTAGGTAGGACACCCAGTTAGTATGTTTTGATGAAATATGGGTCCTCATGAATCGGTTTAATTCTCGGAAAAGTCTCTCAGTCGCGTTACATTGTGGACTAAACTTTGAAATAGATATACTTCTAATGTTATTGTCCTTCAAGAAATTTCTCCATTTGTACCCAGAGTAGTATGCTGCATTATCTGACAGAATTGCTTTAGGTTTTCCCACGTGCGTCAGGTAATCACTTGAGAATCTTCGTATTATAGCACTTGCAGTGGCGGATTTTAAAGCATAAAGTTTTACATGTTTAGAAAATATATCGTAAAAAGCCAAGATATATTTGACGCCTCCAGAGCTTGCTGGATGCGGTCCACTGATTTCAGTACACAGAATTTCCAGGGGTTTACTGGGTAAAATAGAATGTAAATCTGTCTTTGTGGATAAATTCTGAGGTTTTGATTTTTGACATATGACACATGTTTTCAGTTCCCTGTAAATTTTCCTTCTCATATTGCTAAAATAACAGTATGTGCTGAGCTTTGCTAAACACTTCTTCGTCCCATAATGACCCCAAACTAAGTGTGTGTGCGAAATTAGATTACGTTCAGACTCTTTGGGAATGCATACACACCAGTTAGTAGCATTTGAATGTCGGCGATAAAATAACACATCATTGTGTAACTTGTAATACTTAGTCAAAGGATGATTGTGTTTTTCTACCAGTAATGTTATTATCTTATACCACTGAGGATCAGATTTTTGTAATTTAGCCATGTTTCTGCACATATCAATATAATATTGGTGATACTGCTTGTCTTGCATTAAGAGAATCCTGTAGTCATTTATATTTTCTAAGTCACTGTTGGTTTCATTCATACCTTGTGGAAGTCTAGACAAAGCGTCGGCAATGGTGTTGTCCTTACCTTTTATGTACTTCATTTCAAAAGAGTAGTTCTGAAGTGTAACTGCCCATCGTGATAGTCTAGGATGTACAAGTTTACAAGCTAACAAAAATGTCAGGGCCTGGTGGTCGGTATAAATTACTGTATGTTTTCCAAATAAATAATAATTGAATTTCTTGAATGCCCATACTATGGAAAGTGTTTCTAACTCAGTAGTGGAGTATGTACGCTCACATTCAGATAGAGTACGACTCGCAAACCCAATAATTCTTATCTGTTCCTTATCTTTATTCTTTACAACTTGAAATAAGCAACATCCCAAACCAGTACGTGAAGCGTCACAAGTCATACAAAAATCTAAATTGAAATCTGGATGGCTCAATATGTTTGCATTCACTAAAGCATGTTTAATTGTATTAAAGTCATTCTGGCACTGTTCCGACCAGATCCAAACTTGTTTCTTTCTGAGTAGATTTAGCAGATGTTTACTGTTCAAAAGTGGTTGTGGCAAAAAACGTCTGAAAAATGAACATAGCCCAAGGAATGATTTTAACTGCTTTTTAGTTCGAGGACTAGGAAAGTTTCTGATAGCATCTAATTTACTGGGATCAGGACGTATGCCCTGTGAATTAATGATATGTCCTAAATATTTTATCTCACTGCAACCAAACCTTGATTTTCTAAGATTGGCTGTGACTCCAGCTTGTGCAAATTTTTCTAAAATTCCTTGAAGTGTGTCGAGGTGTTCATTCCAAGACTGTGTAGCTATCAGTATATCATCAACATAGTGTGTGACTGTCTCAACTAAATCATCGCCAAGCACGGTATCCAGGGCTGTAATGAATACCCCAGAACTGACATTCAGTCCGAAAGGTAGAACACAAAACTGATAGGTTCGCCCCCCGAACATAAATGCAGTATATTTCCGAGAATCAGGAGTGATACTCACCTGCCAAAATGAATTAGCGAGATCTATTGTGGAAAAATACTTTGCATCTAGAAATTTCTGTAATTGCTCTTCTAAATTTTCGGGTTTTGTGTGAACTGGTAAAATTATTTCATTAATTGCTCGTGCGTCTAACACTAACCTGATGCTTCCATTTGATTTTTTGACAACAAGTAGAGGACTACAGTAAGGTGAGGTGGATGGTTCAATGACCTTCCAGTCTAACATTTGTTTTAATTCTTGCCACACAGCAGGTCGTTGAGATAACGGTACGTTATATGTCTTGTGGTAGAAGATCTTGTGAGGCTTAACTTCAATCTTGTACGCATACATGTTGATAACACCTATTCGCTTGGCAAAAACTTGTAAATATTTGGATAACACTTCCTGTAGTTTTATACGTTCATGTGCACTGAGAGCTGTAGCTTCATTTATCTTATGATCAAGCAATGTTTTCAAGTCCATTAGCTCTGTGTCAAATGAGTGTGTGTGCTTGTCTTGAATGTCATTGTCAAGTACTAACTGAACCTTGTACCCTGTACAGTGTTTGTCATGCTTAAGAGTTCTCCTGTCCAAATCAATAATAATTACACTGCCTTTATCATTTAAAATACATTTACCTTTGGAGAAGTCTATAATGCAGTCCTTCTCGCTTATAATATCTATTCCTAATATGCAATTTGTCACAAGGTTTTGTACAACCAGGAATGGCCATTGTACGGTTCCATTACCTATTTTAATGTTTACAAAAACTTGCTTCGTAACCCTACATGACTTATTACCTAGTGCAGTAGTTATTTTACAGTTTTGGGCAGGAAACTCAGGCACAGGTTCCAATTCACACATCTTTTTATAGAAATTAAAAGACAAAACGCTCACAGCTGCACCTGTATCTAGAATAATAGTAGTTGGAATCCCACCTACTACACCAGTGGTAGATGCTAAAACAATTTCGTTTGTGTTTGAACGACATTGTGTACTGTCTTGTAAAAGTTCATCTGATATATTGTTATTGTGGTTGTATCTTATAAATAAAACAGGTAATTTTTGTTTAGAATTATTCGGCATATCATTATTCTGATGTTCAACTGTGGTGCCAAATAACTGATTAACACTGAAGTCGCCCCCCAAGAATTCCTCAGCCACGACCTGGGGCATAGAAGTGACTGTTTCTAGTTTGTTGGATTAGCATTTGTACTAGGTACTGACACAGATTGAGGTTGTGTGTCAGGTGTCACTTCTATTATATTCACATTCGGATATTGCCTATTGTGATCTCCAAACTTTTGCGGTTGTTGTTGCTGTTGCGCATTATAACTTACCTGTCGGTCATAAGGTATGCTCCAATTTTGTCCTGGTGGCTGCTGTGTTAAAGCAGTGTTTGAATGAAAGTACTGATCGTTACGAGTCCAGCCTTGACGCTGTCTTGGCTCGTAGTTATTATTATTTCTGTTTCTGTTTGTGTTTTTGTTGTTGCCTATGTATCCGTTGTTACCGTTGTAGTTATTACCGCGGTGCCTTTTGTATGGATTGCCGCATGAAGTGTTATTACTGTTGTAACTATTGTTTGTATTGGAATACGCGTGTTGATTTTGATTTCCGTATTGAGACGGCATGTGAGTTTGCTGTTTCTGTTGTACCGCGTATCCAAGTGTGGGCGCGCCAGAATTGAGTTGGCAAGCCTGCATGTTTTGCATACCACTAGTGTAAACATTGTGGCTGCTGTTTTGCCGCGCGAAGCGCTGATCTTCAAGTAACATGTCAACCGAATCTAAAGCTGTTAAAAAATAATCTGAATCGTCATCCGGGATATGTAGGAGTTTTTCTTTAATGTTGAAAGGCAATTTGGCCTTCAACGCACGGAGTATATCGCGTGTTGCGACTGGTTCGTCTAAAAAGTGTCCCATGTTCAAGTATTTTTCAAAATATCGGCGTAAGTTGCCATTTTTACTGTTAAAAGTTTCAGGTTCTAGAATTTGTCTTCTGAGTCGCTCCTGGACGGATTGCGACCAGAATTTGTTCAGAAAAGCACGCTCAAACTCACTGTACGTGGTACATACGTCAGCTTGACTGTATGCCCAGACAGCTGCATCGCCTTGGATGTAACCGACAATATATGAAATCTTTTTCCGGTCACTCCAAGTGCGTGGAAATGCGTTACAAAAAGATTTAAGAATAATCACCGGATGAATGGTTCGTTTTTCTGGGATAAAAATCTGCAATTGCCTGTGTTTCATTAAGCTTTCTTCTTCCTTTGCATTGTGATATGGATTTGTTCCACTGTAATTACTGCAATGTTCAGCTGGCGAGTAATTACAATAATGTTGCTGTGGTTTACCATGATAATAGCTTGTATTTGTGTTTGTACATCGTGGTATGTGTTGTAGTCGTGGTGTGTTTTGTTCTTGTGTGTTTGTCGTGTGCGGTATGTGTGTGTCATACTCGAATGTATATTGGTTCCTGAACTGTACATTTTGACTGATATTTTCGTTACATTCAGACTGTGGTCGATCGGTCAATTGTGTCATTGGTCCAGTGACGGATTGTACTGCGTCACTGATCAGCTGTTTGTTATTAGTAATGTATTGCGCTACGGAGTCGTGCACAATTGTTGGTAAATTTTCACGTAGGCATCTATCAAAATGTTTGTCTTTGTTCACTACCCAATCATGAAATTCTTTATTAATGTTTTGAAAATGAGCTGTAGCATCAGATTGTAAGATGTCAGTCAGGTGTTGTTCAACATTGTCAAATTTATTCTGTACGTCAGTAATTCGTTTTTCAAGGTTGTCGTGTACTGAAGGATATGTTTGAATTTGTTCAGTAAGAACTTCACACGTGACATTAAGATTTTTTACTTGTGTCTGTAAAAGTGCTACGTCAGTTGTAGTCTTTTCTTGTGTCGTATTAAGCTGGGAAAATTTAGTACTGAGTTCAGTCATCTGTTTGGTCAGTGTGGCGTCTATAAGTTCCACACGTTTACATAAAGTGTCATTACTCGTCTTGAGTGCTATGAGGTCAGATTTAATTTCGTCATTTTGTGTCTGTAAGGTTGCCATGTTTTCGGCGTTCTGTTTCATTATCATTTGTAACATGTCGGCAATGTTTACCGTTTGCAACGTCTGTGCCCCCGCCGCGTCATTAGACGTGACGTCATGCATTAACATGGGCTCTGACTGAGACTTTGAAATTTTTGTGGTGGACGGCCTATTGTCAAAATTTCCGTCAACACTTGCGTCAATGTTTGATAAATCGTCACTACCGGTTGCTGTCGTAAAGTCATTTTCTAACATTGGTCTCTCGTCCGAGTCGGATTGTGTCTGAATAGTACGTCTTTGCTGTTCCATTTTTGCGTATTGATTTCTAGTCATTACCATGCCACACGTGATTTATGTTTCAAGAAAATATTTGACACTGATTTTAAAATGAAATGCAGTTGAGCATGAATCGCTCGTAGCAACAATGGCTGTCCCGTTAATTTAAAAATATAAACTGAATTTGAGATTATTGGTAATGGCTGCTGGCCATGTTACATCATATCGTACAGAAGTCGGCCATATTGTACACTCGTGTATTGGTATTGTTGGATACGTTATTGTTTAGGGAAAAGTGCTAAGAATGAAATTTGTTACTGAAAACTGTCATGCGCGAAAGAAACACTACAGAATTTACTGAAAAGCTAATACACTGAATTATACGTCTGGTCAAGCCTGCTAATGCAAAGATGCTGCGTCTTACCTTATTTTGCTGGAAGCTTCATTGCGTCTTCCGGCAAAACTTTAGAATTGGAAAATATCTTCAGATTTTCATTATCTCTCATACATTCACGTCCAGGTTCAGAAAGTTGATTTTTGACATGAAACAAAAAGAACAATGTAACAAATGACAAAAGAACAAGTCCTGTCACGGTCGCCAATATAAAATAAATAAAAATAAAATTTCGAATAAAATATTAAAGATTAATTATTCTGTATGTATGAAGATTGGTTGTAATTGGTATTTGCTTATCTGGAACGTGGACGTTTAATTATTCGGTATCAGACACTTGACAATGGCTATTTGGAAAAGGCAATGTAACTCGTAGTTGACCGTGAAAGAAAACTGAAATAATCGGACTTCGTAATTAAATCGTTTCCAAAGACTGCTGTGGTAGGTACGGACTCATGATCTAATCTCAATATTACAATGATTTGCCAGCCATGCCAATACGTCGTTCAGAGGTGATTGTCTACTAAACATAAAAAAGTTACACAGTTAGTTAAATCAGATATATTCAATGAAATAGCCTACAGTTCATAATCCTACTTACTTTTATAAATATAAATTCATTACAGAATCGAGTGCCTAGTGTGGTTGCAACTCGCAGTATTCTTCTATAACATGAAAATATGGCGGTGTGCCGGACAATAAAATAAAATACGTGCTTCTCGCACCACTTCTACCTAAGCTCTCTCTTCTCTTAATCAAACATAAGAGTAACGTAATTATTCTTTTGTCTTTATCAGCGACACAGCGCTGCAGTTGTGTGCCATAGGCTTTATTTATTAGTCACTGATTATTTATTTAATTAATATTTCGCGTTTCCGCGGAAACTCACGCTCGGCATGCAAATGTGCCTTTATATTGCCCCCTGAATTGCGAGGCGAAAGGACACACCTGCAGGCGAGCAATTCACCTAAAGGCACAAGAAAATCTAAGTTATCTACAACTATTCACATGACTTACATTACACACATTATACACATTATATACAAAATTTGAATGACGCGGGTGCGCCGTAAAAGTTCTTATGTTGGCAGATAGAGTGCGCGCATGCGCAGAAGCGTCTGTGTGACTCCGGCAGTGCCGTTATATCATACAGTTAGATCACGCGGCACAGTAATGCAGTTCATATTGTTCGTGTGGGGGCGTATCTTAGTCGTTGCACAAAGAAAATATTCAACCAAGATTACATATGAAGACTACATTCTATAACAGGTAACTTAGTTTTAAATTTACAATATTTCTTATATCACAATACAACTCAGATTGTTGAATGTTCTTAGTTACATAGTATTGTTTTGAAATACTTCAAAGAAAAATGTCCGTATGTTTCAGGTGCGTCGACCTATTCACATCGTGTCGTTATTACAGTTCATATTCATCTGCTGCACAATAATTTTTTCACAGGTTAGTATCATCGTTGTATAACAACGTGATTAAAACATAAGCGTGTCCATTTCCATTTCCATTATAGTCGTTGTGATTCAGTTCGTTGTGACTAAAAAACATTGTTTATTATAGATCTGACGTGACCCGTTAGTAATTGGTCCAGGTGCAGTTCGTTTTTTACATTCCGTGGAAGCTTGGTTGCAGAACCTCGGACGGCACATAGCTGGCGTGGATCCTTGGACAGTCCAGGTAAGAGTGTCCGTCACATTTCGAGAACATTTCATTCCCTGAAGTTCCAACCAAAATTCTTCCACCCGTCGTGTTGTTTTCTGGACAGGCACTTTGTGTCCGTTTAATCCAGTTAACATCTTGAAGTTAGGTACTGTAGTATTGTCACTAGACGATGCACGAATTATGCACTTCACATTTTCAGTTTTTTGCTGAATATAGCTCACCTAAATGTTCGTAGTTATTAATCAAAGAAATGGTTCATCGCGTTTACATAGGTACGATGCATAATGAATGTCATTAACAGTTCCTTTCACATAGGTTTCTGCGTAGTTGCAGAGTTAATAATGTTCATTAATGTCCGTGAACAATGGTTCACTATGCAATGTCCTTTTGGCACTCGTTTTGTTCAAATTTCTTTTACATAGTAACAGTTACATTATACATCATTGAAAGAGAAGCAAAAAAAATATAGGTAATCATACATACACACGTCACATATTTTCTTAGCATAAATATAATACAGTTGCACATAAACATGTTTACATCATTATTACATAGCTATGGGTTATTACATTGTGTCACATTTGATTACATGAATTGCAGATAATTAGGTCCTCTTTAAGGGTTTTGCTGGGATTTTATCGATGTTTATTTTGTGATGTCATCTGAATTTAAGATAGGTTAGACACAACATTCATTACATCAGTAGGCAAGACCAGGCATTTTCACTACTCAATAAATATTCAAAATAGTAAGAGAGAAAATGTTTGATTCCTCGCGTTTTGTGCGTGTGTGTATAGTGTCTGTGTGGCCTTGACTACTGATAGATGCTTTTCGTGTTGAGAGATGTGCGTCTAATCTATTTCTCAAAGTAAAAGTTCGCTTCACAGATGACGTCTGTCGGTTCGTCAGGTGTCACACCAAGTCAGTGATACCCACAGTCACAAATGTTCCGTGAAAAAATTAATATATCATTCACTGCTACGTAAACATAAATTTTATTTTAATATTCCGTCTTCCAGGTGGTGGCGCGCGCTGAAAGAAGAGTTCTTCTGCCTTCAACTGCGTCACTGGAACCGCTGAAATGAAAATTTCTATACTACTTACTATCTGTGTTGTAGCAACAGAGTTTTTTGGAGTTGCTTAGCAATGTTTTGATGGATGTGACTTTGACATTATTCCGCATGAAATGCTCTAAGATCTCGGTGTGCGTATAGCCCAATAATTTTGTTAGTTCTACGATGTTGTAACAAATACGCACCAGGATGCGGTATGTTAACAATTATATAAGGTCCTTCATATAGCAGACGCCACTTAGCGTTGCGTCGTTTGAGTGCTACAGATTTATGATGAGTACGAAGTAGTACAAGCATTCCTACCTCGAATTTTTGTTTTCTTTTTATTATGTTTCTGTGATGTTTGTTTCGTATCTGTGCGTGATGTGTCAGCGTAGTCAAAACTTCTTTTATTTTCTGTTCAGGTGTGATTTCCTTGTCTGACAACTTAGGTAATGGTTCTATCCACTGATCGTTCTGTTTGCAATTGAACATGATCTCGTTAGGTGCGTAATTTGTATCGTAAATATTTAAGTTATTGTGTACGTCTTCGAAAAGACTTAGGTAGGACACCCAGTTAGTATGTTTTGATGAAATATGGGTCCTCATGAATCGGTTTAATTCTCGGAAAAGTCTCTCAGTCGCGTTACATTGTGGACTAAACTTTGAAATAGATATACTTCTAATGTTATTGTCCTTCAAGAAATTTCTCCATTTGTACCCAGAGTAGTATGCTGCATTATCTGACAGAATTGCTTTAGGTTTTCCCACGTGCGTCAGGTAATCACTTGAGAATCTTCGTATTATAGCACTTGCAGTGGCGGATTTTAAAGCATAAAGTTTTACATGTTTAGAAAATATATCGTAAAAAGCCAAGATATATTTGACGCCTCCAGAGCTTGCTGGATGCGGTCCACTGATTTCAGTACACAGAATTTCCAGGGGTTTACTGGGTAAAATAGAATGTAAATCTGTCTTTGTGGATAAATTCTGAGGTTTTGATTTTTGACATATGACACATGTTTTCAGTTCCCTGTAAATTTTCCTTCTCATATTGCTAAAATAACAGTATGTGCTGAGCTTTGCTAAACACTTCTTCGTCCCATAATGACCCCAAACTAAGTGTGTGTGCGAAATTAGATTACGTTCAGACTCTTTGGGAATGCATACACACCAGTTAGTAGCATTTGAATGTCGGCGATAAAATAACACATCATTGTGTAACTTGTAATACTTAGTCAAAGGATGATTGTGTTTTTCTACCAGTAATGTTATTATCTTATACCACTGAGGATCAGATTTTTGTAATTTAGCCATGTTTCTGCACATATCAATATAATATTGGTGATACTGCTTGTCTTGCATTAAGAGAATCCTGTAGTCATTTATATTTTCTAAGTCACTGTTGGTTTCATTCATACCTTGTGGAAGTCTAGACAAAGCGTCGGCAATGGTGTTGTCCTTACCTTTTATGTACTTCATTTCAAAAGAGTAGTTCTGAAGTGTAACTGCCCATCGTGATAGTCTAGGATGTACAAGTTTACAAGCTAACAAAAATGTCAGGGCCTGGTGGTCGGTATAAATTACTGTATGTTTTCCAAATAAATAATAATTGAATTTCTTGAATGCCCATACTATGGAAAGTGTTTCTAACTCAGTAGTGGAGTATGTACGCTCACATTCAGATAGAGTACGACTCGCAAACCCAATAATTCTTATCTGTTCCTTATCTTTCTTCTTTACAACTTGAAATAAGCAACATCCCAAACCAGTACGTGAAGCGTCACAAGTCATACAAAAATCTAAATTGAAATCTGGATGGCTCAATATGTTTGCATTCACTAAAGCATGTTTAATTGTATTAAAGTCATTCTGGCACTGTTCCGACCAGATCCAAACTTGTTTCTTTCTGAGTAGATTTAGCAGATGTTTACTGTTCAAAAGTGGTTGTGGCAAAAAACGTCTGAAAAATGAACATAGCCCAAGGAATGATTTTAACTGCTTTTTAGTTCGAGGACTAGGAAAGTTTCTGATAGCATCTAATTTACTGGGATCAGGACGTATGCCCTGTGAATTAATGATATGTCCTAAATATTTTATCTCACTGCAACCAAACCTTGATTTTCTAAGATTGGCTGTGACTCCAGCTTGTGCAAATTTTTCTAAAATTCCTTGAAGTGTGTCGAGGTGTTCATTCCAAGACTGTGTAGCTATCAGTATATCATCAACATAGTGTGTGACTGTCTCAACTAAATCATCGCCAAGCACGGTATCCAGGGCTGTAATGAATACCCCAGAACTGACATTCAGTCCGAAAGGTAGAACACAAAACTGATAGGTTCGCCCCCCGAACATAAATGCAGTATATTTCCGAGAATCAGGAGTGATACTCACCTGCCAAAATGAATTAGCGAGATCTATTGTGGAAAAATACTTTGCATCTAGAAATTTCTGTAATTGCTCTTCTAAATTTTCGGGTTTTGTGTGAACTGGTAAAATTATTTCATTAATTGCTCGTGCGTCTAACACTAACCTGATGCTTCCATTTGATTTTTTGACAACAAGTAGAGGACTACAGTAAGGTGAGGTGGATGGTTCAATGACCTTCCAGTCTAACATTTGTTTTAATTCTTGCCACACAGCAGGTCGTTGAGATAACGGTACGTTATATGTCTTGTGGTAGAAGATCTTGTGAGGCTTAACTTCAATCTTGTACGCATACATGTTGATAACACCTATTCGCTTGGCAAAAACTTGTAAATATTTGGATAACACTTCCTGTAGTTTTATACGTTCATGTGCACTGAGAGCTGTAGCTTCATTTATCTTATGATCAAGCAATGTTTTCAAGTCCATTAGCTCTGTGTCAAATGAGTGTGTGTGCGTGTCTTGAATGTCATTGTCAAGTACTAACTGAACCTTGTACCCTGTACAGTGTTTGTCATGCTTAAGAGTTCTCCTGTCCAAATCAATAATAATTACACTGCCTTTATCATTTAAAATACATTTACCTTTGGAGAAGTCTATAATGCAGTCCTTCTCGCTTGTAATATCTATTCCTAATATGCAATTTGTCACAAGGTTTTGTACAACCAGGAATGGCCATTGTACGGTTCCATTACCTATTTTAATGTTTACAAAAACTTGCTTCGTAACCCTACATGACTTATTACCTAGTGCAGTAGTTATTTTACAGTTTTGGGCAGGAAACTCAGGCACAGGTTCCAATTCACACATCTTTTTATAGAAATTAAAAGACAAAACGCTCACAGCTGCACCTGTATCTAGAATAATAGTAGTTGGAATCCCACCTACTACACCAGTGGTAGATGCTAAAACAATTTCGTTTGTGTTTGAACGACATTGTGTACTGTCTTGTAAAAGTTCATCTGATATATTGTTATTGTGATTGTATCTTATAAATAAAACAGGTAATTTTTGTTTAGAATTATTCGGCATATCATTATTCTGATGTTCAACTGTGGTGCCAAATAACTGATTAACACTGAAGTCGCCCCCCAAGAATTCCTCAGCCACGACCTGGGGCATAGAAGTGACTGTTTCTAGTTTGTTGGATTAGCATTTGTACTAGGTACTGACACAGATTGAGGTTGTGTGTCAGGTGTCACTTCTATTATATTCACATTCGGATATTGCCTATTGTGATCTCCAAACTTTTGCGGTTGTTGTTGCTGTTGCGCATTATAACTTACCTGTCGGTCATAAGGTATGCTCCAATTTTGTCCTGGTGGCTGCTGTGTTAAAGCAGTGTTTGAATGAAAGTACTGATCGTTATGAGTCCAGCCTTGACGCTGTCTTGGCTCGTAGTTATTATTATTTCTGTTTCTGTTTGTGTTTTTGTTGTTGCCTATGTATCCGTTGTTACCGTTGTAGTTATTACCGCGGTGCCTTTTGTATGGATTGCCGCATGAAGTGTTATTACTGTTGTAACTATTGTTTGTATTGGAATACGCGTGTTGATTTTGATTTCCGTATTGAGACGGCATGTGAGTTTGCTGTTTTTGTTGTACCGCGTATCCAAGTGTGGGCGCGCCAGAATTGAGTTGGCAAGCCTGCATGTTTTGCATACCACTAGTGTAAACATTGTGGCTGCTGTTTTGCCGCGCGAAGCGCTGATCTTCAAGTAACATGTCAACCGAATCTAAAGCTGTTAAAAAATAATCTGAATCGTCATCCGGGATATGTAGGAGTTTTTCTTTAATGTTGAAAGGCAATTTGGCCTTCAACGCACGGAGTATATCGCGTGTTGCGACTGGTTCGTCTAAAAAGTGTCCCATGTTCAAGTATTTTTCAAAATATCGGCGTAAGTTGCCATTTTTACTGTTAAAAGTTTCAGGTTCTAGAATTTGTCTTCTGAGTCGCTCCTGGACGGATTGCGACCAGAATTTGTTCAGAAAAGCACGCTCAAACTCACTGTACGTGGTACATACGTCAGCTTGACTGTATGCCCAGACAGCTGCATCGCCTTGGATGTAACCGACAATATATGAAATCTTTTTCCGGTCACTCCAAGTGCGTGGAAATGCGTTACTAAAAGATTTAAGAAAAATCACCGGATGAATGGTTCGTTTTTCTGGGATAAAAATCTGCAATTGCCTGTGTTTCATTAAGCTTTCTTCTTCCTTTGCATTGTGATATGGATTTGTTCCACTGTAATTACTGCAATGTTCAGCTGGCGAGTAATTACAATAATGTTGCTGTGGTTTACCATGATAATAGCTTGTATTTGTGTTTGTACATCGTGGTATGTGTTGTAGTCGTGGTGTGTTTTGTTCTTGTGTGTTTGTCGTGTGCGGTATGTGTGTGTCATACTCGAATGTATATTGGTTCCTGAACTGTACATTTTGACTGATATTTTCGTTACATTCAGACTGTGGTCGATCGGTCAATTGTGTCATTGGTCCAGTGACGGATTGTACTGCGTCACTGATCAGCTGTTTGTTATTAGTAATGTATTGCGCTACGGAGTCGTGCACAATTGTTGGTAAATTTTCACGTAGGCATCTATCAAAATGTTTGTCTTTGTTCACTACCCAATCATGAAATTCTTTATTAATGTTTTGAAAATGAGCTGTAGCATCAGATTGTAAGATGTCAGTCAGGTGTTGTTCAACATTGTCAAATTTATTCTGTACGTCAGTAATTCGTTTTTCAAGGTTGTCGTGTACTGAAGGATATGTTTGAATTTGTTCAGTAAGAACTTCACACGTGACATTAAGAATTTTTACTTGTGTCTGTAAAAGTGCTACGTCAGTTGTAGTCTTTTCTTGTGTCGTATTAAGCTGGGAAAATTTAGTACTGAGTTCAGTCATCTGTTTGGTCAGTGTGGCGTCTATAAGTTCCACACGTTTACATAAAGTGTCATTACTCGTCTTGAGTGCTATGAGGTCAGATTTAATTTCGTCATTTTGTGTCTGTAAGGTTGCCATGTTTTCGGCGTTCTGTTTCATTATCATTTGTAACATGTCGGCAATGTTTACCGTTTGCAACGTCTGTGCCCCCGCCGCGTCATTAGACGTGACGTCATGCATTAACATGGGCTCTGACTGAGACTTTGAAATTTTTGTGGTGGACGGCCTATTGTCAAAATTTCCGTCAACACTTGCGTCAATGTTTGATAAATCGTCACTACCGGTTGCTGTCGTAAAGTCATTTTCTAACATTGGTCTCTCGTCCGAGTCGGATTGTGTCTGAATAGTACGTCTTTGCTGTTCCATTTTTGCGTATTGATTTCTAGTCATTACCATGCCACACGTGATTTATGTTTCAAGAAAATATTTGACACTGATTTTAAAATGAAATGCAGTTGAGCATGAATCGCTCGTAGCAACAATGGCTGTCCCGTTAATTTAAAAATATAAACTGAATTTGAGATTATTGGTAATGGCTGCTGGCCATGTTACATCATATCGTACAGAAGTCGGCCATATTGTACACTCGTGTATTGGTATTGTTGGATACGTTATTGTTTAGGGAAAAGTGCTAAGAATGAAATTTGTTACTGAAAACTGTCATGCGCGAAAGAAACACTACAGAATTTACTGAAAAGCTAATACACTGAATTATACGTCTGGTCAAGCCTGCTAATGCAAAGATGCTGCGTCTTACCTTATTTTGCTGGAAGCTTCATTGCGTCTTCCGGCAAAACTTTAGAATTGGAAAATATCTTCAGATTTTCATTATCTCTCATACATTCACGTCCAGGTTCAGAAAGTTGATTTTTGACATGAAACAAAAAGAACAATGTAACAAATGACAAAAGAACAAGTCCTGTCACGGTCGCCAATATAAAATAAATAAAAATAAAATTTCGAATAAAATATTAAAGATTAATTATTCTGTATGTATGAAGATTGGTTGTAATTGGTATTTGCTTATCTGGAACGTGGACGTTTAATTATTCGGTATCAGACACTTGACAATGGCTATTTGGAAAAGGCAATGTAACTCGTAGTTGACCGTGAAAGAAAACTGAAATAATCGGACTTCGTAATTAAATCGTTTCCAAAGACTGCTGTGGTAGGTACGGACTCATGATCTAATCTCAATATTACAATGATTTGCCAGCCATGCCAATACGTCGTTCAGAGGTGATTGTCTACTAAACATAAAAAAGTTACACAGTTAGTTAAATCAGATATATTCAATGAAATAGCCTACAGTTCATAATCCTACTTACTTTTATAAATATAAATTCATTACAGAATCGAGTGCCTAGTGTGGTTGCAACTCGCAGTATTCTTCTATAACATGAAAATATGGCGGTGTGCCGGACAATAAAATAAAATACGTGCTTCTCGCACCACTTCTACCTAAGCTCTCTCTTCTCTTAATCAAACATAAGAGTAACGTAATTATTCTTTTGTCTTTATCAGCGACACAGCGCTGCAGTTGTGTGCCATAGGCTTTATTTATTAGTCACTGATTATTTATTTAATTAATATTTCGCGTTTCCGCGGAAACTCACGCTCGGCATGCAAATGTGCCTTTATAGAACGTTTCTATGGCAACGACTGGATTTTGTTTTCGGGTCGAGGACCTCTTTTCCGATGAACTATTTCTTCTTTACTGTATTCCTCGCATCCTCACATTGCGTAATTATCACAGAAATTGCGTCGCAATGAAATACATTATGTTGCACACCTTCTCTTTCCCAATCTGGGAACGTTTCTACGGCAACGACAGGATTTTGTTTTGGGGACGAGTATCTCGTTCCCGATGCACTATTTCTTCATTACTGTATCCCTCGCACTCTCACATTGAGGAATTAACACAGAAATTGCGTCGCAATAAAATACATTGTGTTTCATGCCTTCTCCTTCGCAATCTAGGAACGTTTCCACGGCAATGACACGATTTTTTTTGGGGTCGAATATCTCCTTTCCGATGTACTATTTCTTCGTTACTGTACCCTCGCACCCTCACATTGACGAATTAATACAGGAATAGCGTCGCAATAAAATACATTGTTTTCCATGCCTTCTCTTTCCCACTCTCGGAAAGTTTCTACGGCAACGACAGGAATTTACTTTGGGAACGAGTATCTCGTTCCTGATGAACTATTTCTTCTTTACTGTATCCCTCGCACTCTCACTTTGTCGAATTAACACATAAATAGCGTCGCAATTATATACGTTTTGTTCCATGCCTTCTCTTTCCCAATCTGCGAACGTTTCTTCAGCAACGACAGGATTTTGTTTTGGGGACGAGTATCTCGTTCCCGATGAACAATTTCTTCTTTACTCTATCCCTCGAACTCTAACATTCAGGAATTAATACAGAAATTGAGTCGCAATGAAATACATTGTGTTCCATGCCTTCTCTTTCCTAATCTGGGAACGGTTCTATGGCAACGACAGGATTTTCTTTTGGGAATGAGTATCTCGTTCTTGATGCACTATTTCTTCTTTACTGTATTCCTCACAACCTCACATTGAGGAATTAACACAGAAATTGCGTCGAAATGTAATACATTGGGTTCCATGCCTCCTCTTCCCCAATCTCGAGACGTTTCTACGGCAATGACAGGATTTTCCTTTTGGGACGAGTATCTCGTTCCCGATGAACTGTTTCTTCTTTACTGTATCCCTCGCACTCCCACATAGACGAATTAACACAGAAATAGCGTCGCAATGAAATACATTGTGTTCCATGCCTTCTCTTTCCGAATCTGGGATCGTTTCTACGGCAGGGACAGGAGCTTCTTTTGGGGACGAATATCACGTTCCCGATGCACTATTTTTTCTTTACTGTATCTCTCGCACCCTCACATTGAGGAATTAACACAGAAACTGCGTCGCAATGAAATACATTGGGTTCCATGCCTTCTCTATCCCAATCCGGGAACGTTTCTATGGCAACGACTGGATTTTGTTTTCGGTTTGAGGACCTATTTTTCGATGCACTATTTCTTCTTTACTGTATTCCTCGCATCCTCACATTGAGTAATTGTCACAGAAATTGCGTCGCAATGAAATACATTATGTTGCACAACTTCTCTTTCCCAATCTGGGAACGTTTGCACGGCAACGACAGGATCTCCTTTCCGATGCACTATATCTTCTACACTGTATCCCTCGCACCCTCACATTGACGAATTAACACAGAAATGGCGTAGCAATAAAATACATTGTTTTCCATGCCTTCTCTTTCCCAATCTCGGAACGTTTCTACGGCAACGACAGGAATTTCCTTTGGGGACGAGTATCTCGTTCCTGATGAACTATTTCTTCTTTACTGTATCCCTCGCACTCTCACATTGTCGAATTAACACATAAATAGCGTCGCAATGATATACGTTTTGTTCCATGCCTTCTCTTTCCCAATCTAGGAATGTTTCTACAGCAATGACAGTATTTTGTTTTTGGGTCGAGGATCTCCTTTCCGATGCACTATTTCTTCTTTACTGCATCCCTCGCACCCTCACATTGAGGAATTGTCACAGAAATTCCGTCGCAATGAAATACATTGTGTTCCACTCGTTCTCTTTCCCAATCTGGTAACGTATCTACAGCAACGTCAGGATTTTCTTTTGGGGACGAGTATCTCGTTCCCGATGCACTAATTCTTCTTTACTGTATCCCTCGCACTCTCACATTGAAAAAGTAACACAG
Organism: Schistocerca nitens; assembly: GCF_023898315.1. Lineage (NCBI taxonomy): Eukaryota > Metazoa > Arthropoda > Insecta > Orthoptera > Acrididae > Schistocerca > Schistocerca nitens. Next base: position 766,515,944 of record NC_064619.1, read on the forward strand.
AAATTGCGCCGTAATGAAATACATTGTGTTCCATGCCTTCTCATTCCCAATCTGGGAACATTTCTACCGCAACGAAAGGATCTTCTTTTGGGGACGAGTATCTCGATCCCGATGCACTATTTCTTCTTTATTGTATCGCTCGCACCCTCACATTGACGAATTAACACAGAAATTGCGTTGCAATGAAATACACTGTGTTCCATGCCTTCTCTTTCCGAATCTGGGATCGTTTCTACGGCAACGGCAGGATCTTCTTTTGGGGACGAATATCACGTTCCCCATGCACTATTTCTTCTTTACTGTATCCCTCGCAACCTCACGTTGAGGAATTAACACAGAAATTGCGTGGCAATGAAGTACATTGGGTTCCATGCCTTCTCTATCCCAATCCGGGAACGTTTCTATGACAACGACTGGATTTTGTTTTCGGGTCGAGGACCTCTTTTCCGATGAACTATTTCTTCTTTACTGTATTCCTCTCATCCTCACATTGAGTAATTGTCACAGAAATTGCGTCGCAATGAAATACATTATGTTGCACACCTTCCCTTTCCCAATCTGGGAACGTTTCTACGGCAACGACAGGATTTCGTTTTGGGGACGAGTATCTCGTTCCCGATGCACTATTACTTCATTACTGTTTCCCTCGCACTCTCACATTGAGGAATTAACACAGAAATTGCGTCGCAATAAAATACATTGTGTTTCATGCCTTCTCCTTCGCAATCTAGGAAAGTTTCCACGGCAACGACACGATTTTTTTTGGGGTCGAGGATCTCCTTTCCGATGCACTATTTCTTCGTTACTGTACCCCTCGCACCCTCACATTGACGAATTAATACAGAAATAGCGTCGCAATAAAATACATTGTTTTCCATGCCTTCTCTTTCCCACTCTCGGAAAGTTTCTACGGCAAAGACAGGAATTTACTTTGGGAACGAGTATCTCGTTCCTGATGAACTATTTCTTCTTTACTGTATCCCACGCACTCTCACTTTGTCGAATTAACACATAAATAGCGTCGCAATTATATACGTTTTGTTCCATGCCTTCTCTTTCCCAATCTGGGAACATTTCTTCACCAACGACAGGATTTTCTTTTGGGGACGAGTATCTCGTTCCCAATGAACAATTTCTTCTTCACTCTATCCCTCGAACTCTAACATTCAGGAATTAATACAGAAGTTGCGTCGCAATGAAATACATTGTGTTCCATGCCTTCTCTTTCCCAATCTGGGAACGGTTCTATGGCAACGACAAGATATTCTTTTGGGAATGAGTATCTCGTTCTTGATGCACTATTTCTTCTTTACTGTATCCCTCACAACCTCACATTGAGGAATTAACACAGAAATTGCGTCGAAATGTAATACATTGGGTTCCATGCCTCCTCTTCCCCAATCTCGAGACGTTTCTACGGCAACGACAGGATTTTCCTTTGGGGACGAGTATCTCGTTCTAGATGCACTATTTCTTCTTTACTGCATCCCTCACACCCTCACATTGACGAATTAAAACAGAAATTGCGTCGCACTGAAATACATTGTGTTCCATGCCTTCTCTTTCCGAATCTGGTATCGTTTCTACGGCAACGACAGGATCTTCTTTTGGGGACGAATATCACGTTCCCGATGCACTATTTCTTCTTTACTGTATCCCTCGCACCCTCACATTGAGGCATTAACACAGAAACTGCGTCGCAATGAAATACTTTGTTTTCCATGCCTTCTCTATCGAAATCCGGGAACGTTTCTATGGCAACGACTGGATTTTGTTTTCGGTTTGAGGACCTATTTTCCGATGCACTATTTCTTCTTTACTGTATTCCGCGCATCCTCACATTGAGTAATTGTCACAGAAATTCCGTCGCAATGAAGTACATTATGTTGCACGCCTTCTCTTTCCCAATCTGGGAACGTTTCCACGGCAACGACAGGATCTCCTTTCCGATGCACTATATCTTCTACACTGTATCCCTCGCACCCTCACATTGACGAATTAACACAGAAATGGCGTCGCAATAAAATACATTGTTTTCCATGCCTTCTCTTTCCCAATCTCGGAACGTTTCTACGGCAACGACAGGAATTTCCTTTGGGGACGAGTATCTCGTTCCTGATGAACTATTTCTTCTTTACTGTATCCCTCGCACTCTCACATTGTCGAATTAACGCATAAATAGCGTCGCAATGATATACGTTTTGTTCCATGCCTTCTCTTTCCCAATCTAGGAATGTCTCTACAGCAATGACAGTATTTTGTTTTTGGGTCGAGGATCTCCTTTCCGATGCACTATTTCTTATTTACTGCATCCCTCGCACCCTCACATTGAGGAATTGTCACAGAAATTCCGTCGCAATGAAATACATTGTGTTCCACTCGTTCTCTTTCCCAATCTGGTAACGTATCTACAGCAACGTCAGGATTTCTTGTTTACTGTATCCCTCACACTCTTACATTGACGAATTAACAAAGAAATTGCGTCGAAATGAAGTACATTGTGTTCCATGCCTTCTCCTTCCCAATCTGAGAACTTTTCTACGACAACGACGGGATTTTCCTTTGGGGACGAGTATCTCGTTCTCGATGCACTATTACTTCTTTACTGTATCCCTCACACCCTCACATTGACGAATTAACACAGAAATTGCGTCGCAATGAAATACATTGTGTTCCATGCCTTCTCTTTCCGAATCTAGGAAAGTTTCTACAGCAACGACAGGATTTTCTTTTGAGGACGACTATCTCGTTCCCGATGCACTATTTCTTCTTTACTGTATCCCTCACACCCTCACATTGACGAATTAACACAGAAATTGCGTCGCAATGAAATACATTGTGTTCCATGCCTTCTCTTTCCGAATCTGGGATCGTATCCACGGCAACGACAGGATCTTCTTTTGGGGACGAATATCACGTTCCCGATGCACTATTTTTTCTTTACTGTATCCCTCGCACCGTCACATTGAGGAATTAACACAGAAACATCGTCGCAATGAAATACATTGGGTTCCATGCCTTCTCTATCCCGATCCGGGAACGTTTCTATGGCAACGACTGGATTTTGTTTTCGGGTTGAGGACCTATTTTCCGATGCACTATTTCTTCTTTACTGTATTCCTTGCATCCTCACATTGAGTAATTGTCACAGAAATTGCGTCGCAATGAAATACATTATGTTGCACGCCTTCTCTTTCCCAATCTGGGAACGTTTCCACGGCAACGACAGGCTTTTCTTTTGGGGACGAGTATCTCGTTCCCGATGCACTATTTCTTCATTATTGTATCCCTCGCACTCTCACATTGAGGAATTAACAAAGAAATTGTGTCGCAATAAAATACATTGTGTTTCATGCCTTCTCCTTCGCAATCTACACTCCTGGAAATGGAAAAAAGAACACATTGACACCGGTGTGTCAGACCCACCATACTTGCTCCGGACACTGCGAGAGGGCTGTACAAGCAATGATCACATGCACGGCACAGCGGACACACCAGGAACCGCGGTGTTGGCCGTCGAATGGCGCTAGCTGCGCAGCATTTGTGCACCGCCGCTGTCAGTGTCAGCCAGTTTGCTGTGGCATACGGAGCTCCATCGCAGTCTTTAACACTGGTAGCATGCCGCGACAGCGTGGACGTGAACCGAATGTGCAGTTGACGGACTTTGAGCGAGGGCGTATAGTCGGCATGCGGGAGGCCGGGTGGACGTACCGCCGAATTGCTCAACACGTGGGGCGTGAGGTCTCCACAGTACATCGATGTTGTCGCCAGTGGTCGGCGGAAGGTGCACGTGCCCGTCGACCTGGGACCGGACCGCAGCGACGCACGGATGCACGCCAAGACCGTAGGATCCTACGCAGTGCCGTAGGGGACCGCACCGCCACTTCCCAGCAAATTAGGGGCACTGTTGCTCCTGGGGTATCGGCGAGGACCATTCGCAACCGTCTCCATGAAGCTGGGCTACGGTCCCGCACACCGTTAGGCCGTCTTCCACTCACGCCCCAACATCGTGCAGCCCGCCTCCAGTGGTGTCGCGACAGGCGTGAATGGAGGGACGAATGGAGACGTGTCGTCTTCAGCGATGAGAGTCGCTTCTGCCTTGGTGCCAATGATGGTCGTATGCGTGTTTGGCGCCGTGCAGGTGAGCGCCACAATCAGGACTGCATATGACCGAGGCACACAGGGCCAACACCCGGCATCATGGTGTGAGGAGCGATCTCCTACACTGGCCGTACACCACTGGTGATCGTCGAGGGGACACTGAATAGTGCATGGTACATCCAAACCGTCATCGAACCCATCGTTCTACCATTCCTAGACCGGCAAGGGAACTTGCTGTTCCAACAGGACAATGCACATCCGAATGTATCCCGTGCCACCCAACGTGCTCTAGAAGGTGTAAGTCAACTACCCTGGCCAGCAAGATCTCCGGATCTGTCCCCCATTGAGCATGTTTGGGACTGGATGAAGCGTCGTCTCACGCGGTCTGCACGTCCAGCACGAACGCTGGTCCAACTGAGGCGCTAGGTGGAAATGGCATGGCAAGCCGTTCCACAGGACTACATCCAGCATCTCTACGATCGTCTCCATGGGAGAATAGCAGCCTGCATTGCTGCGAAAGGTGGATATACACTGTACTAGTGCCGACATTGTGCATGCTCTGTTGCCTGTGTCTATGTGCCTGTGGTTCTGTCAGTGTGATCATGTGATGTATATGACCCCAGGAATGTGTCAATAAAGTTTCCCCTTCCTGGGACAATGAATTCACGGTGTTCTTATTTCAATTTCCAGGAGTGTAGGTACGTTTCCACGGCAAAGACAGGATCTCCTTTCCGATGCACTATATCTTCTTCACTGTATCCCTCGCACCCTCACATTGACGAATTAACACAGAAATGGCGTCGCAATAAAATACATTGTTTTCCATGCCTTCTCTTTCCCTATCTCGGAACGTTTCTACGGCAACGACAGGAATTTCCTTTGGGGACAAGTATCTCGTTCCTGATGAACTATTTCTTTTTTACTGTATCCCTCGCACTCTCACATTGCCGAATTAACGCATAAATAGCGTCGCAATGATATACGTTTTGTTCCACGCCTTCTCTTTCCTAATCTAGGAATGTTTCTACAGCAATGACAGTATTTTGTTTTTGGGTCGAGGATCTCCTTTCCGATGCACTATTTCTTCTTTACTGCATCCCTCGCACCCTCACATTGAGGAATTGTCACAGAAATTCCGTCGCAATGAAATACATTGTGTTCCACTCCTTCTCTTTCCCAGCTGGTAACGTATCTACAGCAACGTCAGGATTTACTTTAGGGGACGAGTATCTCGTTCCCGATGCACTATTTCTTCCTTACTGTATCCCTCGCACTCTCACCTTGACGAATTAACAAAGAAATTGCGTCGCAATGAAATACATTGTGTTTCATGCCTTCTCCTTCGCAATCTAGGAACGTTTCCACGGCAAGACAGGATTTTTTTTGGGGTCGAGGATCTCCTTTCCGATGCACTATATCTTCTTCACTGTGTCCCTCACACCCTCACATTGACGAATTATCATAGAAATGGCGTCGCAATAAAATACATTGTTTTCCATGCCTTCTCTTTCCCAATCTCGGAACGTTTCTACGGCAACGACAGGAATTTCCTTTGAGGACGAGTATCTCGTTCCTGATGAACTATTTCTTCTTTTCTGTATCCCTCGCACTCTCACATTGTCGAATTAACACATAAATAGCGTCGCAATGATATACGTTTTGTTCCATGCCTTCTCTTTCCCAATCTAGGAATGTTACTACAGCAATGACAGTATTTTGTTTTTGGGTCGAGGATCTCCTTTCCGATGCACTATTTCTTCTTTACTGCATCCCTCGCATCCTCACATTGAGTAACTGTCACAGAAATTGCGTCGCAATGAAATACATTATGTTGCACGACTTCTCTTTCTCAATCTGGGAACGTTTCTACGGCAACGACAGTCTTTTCTTTTGGGGACGAGTATCTCGTTCCCGATGCACTATTTCTTCATTACTGTATCCCTCGCACTCTCACATTGAAGAATTAACACAGAAATTGCGTCGCAGTAAAATACACTGTGTTTCACGCCTTCTCCTTCGCAATCTAGGAACGTTTACACGGCAAAGACAGGATTTTTTTTGGGGTCGAGGATCTCCTTTCCGATGCACTATATCTCCTTCACTGTATCCCTCGCACCCTCACATTGAAGAATTAACACAGAAATGGCGTCGCAATAAAATACAATGTTTTCCATGCCTTCTCTTTCCCAATCTCGGAACGTTTCTACGGCAACGACAGGTATTTCCTTTGGGGACGAGTATCTCGTTCCTGATGAACTATTTCTTCTTTACTGTATCCCTCGCACTCTCACATTGTCGAATTAACACATAAATAGCGTCGCAAGGATATACGTTTTGTTCCATGCCTTCTCTTTCCCAATCTAGGAATGTTTCTACACCAATGACAGAATTTTGTTTTTGGGTCGAGGATCTCCTTTCCGATGCACTATTTCTTCTTTACTGCATCCTTCGCACCCTCACATTGAGGAATTGTCACAGAAATTCCGTCGCAATTAAAAACATTGTGTTCAACTCCTTCTCTTCCCAATCCGGTAACGTATCTACAGCAACGTCAGGATTTTCTTTTGGGGACGAGTATCTCGTTCCCGATGCACTATTTTTTCATTACTGTATCCCTCGCACTCTCACATTGAGGAATTAACACATAAATTGCGTCACAATAAAATACATTGTGTTTCATGCCTTCTCCTTCGCAATCTAGGAACGCTTCCACGGCATGGACAGGAATTTTTCTTGGGTCGAGGATCTCCTTTCCGATGCCCTATTTCTTCTTTACAGTATCCCTTGCACCCTCACATTGACGAATTAACAGAGAAATTACGTCGCAATGAAATACATTGGTTTCCATGCCTTCTCTATCCCAATCCGGGAACGTTTCTATGGCAAAGACTGGATTTTGTTTTGGGGACGAGTATCTCGTTCCCGATGCACTATTTCTTCATTACTGTATCCCTCGCACTCTCACATTGAGGAATTAACACAGAAATTGCGTCGCAATAAAATACATTGTGTTTCATGCCTTCTCCTTCGCAATCTAGGAACGTTTCCACGGCAACGACAGGATTTTGTTTTGGGGACGAGTATCTCGTTCCCGATGCACTATTTCTTCATTACTGTATCCCTCGCACTCTCACATTGAGGAATTATCACAGAAATTGCGTCGCAATAAAATACATTGTGTTTAATGCCTTCTCATTCGCAATCTAGGAACGTTTCCATGGCAACGACAGGATTTTCTTTGGGGTCGAGGATCTCCTTTCCGATGCGCTATTTCTTCTATACTGTATCCCTCGCACCTTCACATTGAGGAATTAACACAGAAATTGCGTCGCAATGAAATACATTGGGTTCCATGCCTTCTCTATCCCAATCCGGGAACGTCTCTATGGCAACGACTGGATTTTGTTTTCGGGTCGATGACCTCTTTTCCGATGCACTATTTCTTCTTTACTGTATTCCTCGCATCCTCACATTGAGTAATTGTCACAGAAATTGCGTCGCAATGAAATACATTATGTTGCACACCTTCTCTTTCCCAATCTGGGAACGTTTGTACGGCAACGACAGGATTTTGTTTTGGGGACGAGTATCTCGTTCCCGATGCACTATTTCTTCATTTCTGTATCCCTTGCACTCTCACATTGAGGAATTAACACAGAAATTGCGTCGCAATAAAATACATTGTGTTTCATGCCTTCTCCTTCGCAATCTAGGAACGTTTCCACGGCAGCGACAGGATTTTGTTTTGGGGACGAGTATCTCGTTCCCGATGCACTATTTCTTCATTACTGTATCCCTCGCACTCTCACATTGAGGAATTATCACAGAAATTGCGTCGCAATAAAATACATTGTGTTTAATGCCTTCTCATTCGCAATCTAGGAACGTTTCCATGGCAACGACAGGATTTTTTTTGGGGTCGAGGATCTCCTTTCCGATGCACTATTTCTTCTATACTGTATCCCTCGCACCTTCACATTGAGGAATTAACACAGAAATTGCGTCGCAATGAAATACATTCGGTTCCATGCCTTCTCTATCCCAATCCGGGAACGTCTCTATGGCAACGACTGGATTTTGTTTTCGGGTCGATGACCTCTTTTCCGATGCACTATTTCTTCTTTACTGTATTCCTCGCATCCACACATTGAGTAATTGTCACAGAAATTGCGTCGCAATGAAATACATTATGTTGCACGCCATCTCTTTCCCAGTCTGGGAACGTTTCTACGGCAACGACAGGATTTACTTTTGGGGACGAGTAACTAGTGCCCGATGCACTATTTCTTCATTACTGTATCCTTCGCACGCTCACATTGAGGAATTAACACAGAAATTGCGTCGCAATAAAATACATTGTGTTTCATGCCTTCTCCTTCGCAATCTAGGAACGTTTCCACGGCAACGACAGGATTCTTTTTGGGGTCGAGGATCTCCTTTCTGATGCACTATTTCTTCTTTACTGTATCCCTCGCACCCTCACATTGACGAATTAACACAGAAATGGCGTCGCAATAAAATACATTGTTTTCCATGCCTTCTCTTTCCCAATCTAGGAACGTATCTACGGCAACGACAGGAATTTCCTTTGGGGACGAGTATCTCGTTCCTGATGAACTATTTCTTTTTTACTGTACCCCTCGCACTCTCACATTGCCGAATTAACGCATAAATAGCGTCGCAATGATATACGTTTTGTTCCACGATTTCTCTTTCCTAATCTAGGAATGTTTCTACAGCAATGACAGTATTTTGTTTTTGGGTCGAGGATCTCCTTTCCGATGCACTATTTCTTCGTTACTGCATCCCTCGCACCCTCACATTGAGGAATTGTCACAGAAATTCCGTCGCAATGAAATACATTGTGTTCCACTCCTTCTCTTTCCCATCTGGTAACGTATCTACAGCAACGTCAGGATTTACTTTATGGGACGAGTATCTCGTTCCCGATGCACTATTTCTTCCTTACTGTATCCCTCGCACTCTCACCTTGACGAATTTACACAGAAATTGCGTCGCAATAAAATACATTGTGTTTCATGCCTTCTCCTTCGCTATCTAGGAACGTTTCCACGGCAACGACAGGATTTTGTTTTGGGGACGAGTATCTCGTTCCCGATGCACTATTTCTTCATTACTGTATCCCTCGCACCCTCACATTGAGGAATTAACACAGAAATTGCGTTGCAATGACATAAATTGTGTTTCATGCCTTCTCCTTCGCAATCTAGAAACGTTTCCACGGCAAGACAGGATTTTTTTTTGGGGTCGAGTATCTCCTTTCCGATGCACTATATCTTCTTCACTGTGTCCCTCACACCCTCACATTGACGAATTAACACAGAAATGGCGTCGCAATAAAATACATTGTTTTCCATGCCTTCTCTTTCCCAATCTCGGAACGTTTCTATGGCAACGACAGGTATTTCCTTTGGGGACGAGTATCTCGTTCCTGATGAACTATTTCTTCTTTACTGTATCCCTCGCACTCTCACATTGTCGAATTAACACGTAAATAGCGTCGCAATAAAATACATTGTTTTCCATGCCTTCTCTTTCCCAATCTCGGAACGTTTCTATGGCAACGACAGGTATTTTCTTTGGGGACGAGCATCTCGTTCCTGATGAACTATTTCTTCTTTACTGTATCCCTCGCACTCTCACATTGTCGAATTAACACGTAAATAGCGTCGCAATAAAATACATTGTTTTCCATGCCTTCTCTTTCCCAATCTCGGAACGTTTCTATGGCAACGACAGGTATTTCCTTTGGGGACGAGTATCTCGTTCCTGATGAACTATTTCTTCTTTACTGTATCCCTCGCACTCTCACATTGTCGAATTAACACGTAAATAGCGTCGCAATGATATACGTTTTGTTCCATGCCTTCTCTTTCCCAATCTAGGAATGTTTCTACAGCAATGACAGTATTTTGTTTTTGGGTCGAGGATCTCCTTTCCGATGCACTATTTCTTCTTTACTGCATCCTTCGCACCCTCACATTGAGGAATTGTCACAGAAATTCCGTCGCATTTAAATACATTGTGTTCAACTCCTTCTCTTTCCCAATCTGGTAACGTATCTACAGCAACGTCAGGATTTTCTTTTGGGGACGAGTATCTCGTTCCCGATGCACTATTTCTTCATTACTGTATCCCTCGCACTCTCACATTGACGAATTAACACAGAAATTGGGTTGCAATGAAATACACTGTGTTCCATGCCTTCTCTTTCCGAATCTGGGATCGTTTCTACGGCAACGACAGGATCTTCTTTTGGGGATGAATATCACGTTCCCACTGCACTATTTCTTCTTAACTGTATCACTCGCACCCTCACACTGAGGAAGTAACACAGAAATTGCGTCGCAATGAAATACATTGAGTTCCATGCCTTCTCCTTCCCAATCCGGGAACGTTTCTACGGCAACTACTGTATTTTGTTTTCGGGTCGATGACCTCTTTTCCGATGCACTATTTCTTCTTTACTGTATTCCTCGCATCCTCACATTGAGGAATTGTCACAGAAATTGCGTCGCAATGAAATACTTTGTATTCCATGTCTTCTCTTTACGAATCTGGGAACGTTTCTACAGCAATGACAGGATTTTCATTTGGGGACGAGTATCTCGTTCCCAATGAACTATTTCTTCTTTACTGTATCACTCACACTCTCACGTTGACGAATGAACACAGAAATTGAGTCGCAATGAAATACATTGGGTTCCATGCCTTCTCTATCCCAATCAGGGAACGTTTCTATGGCAACGACTGGATTTTGTTTTCGGGTCGAGGACCTCTTTTCCGATGCACTATTTCTTCTTTACTGTATCCCTCGCACTCCCACATTGGGGAATTAACACAGAAATTGCGTCGCAATAAATTACATTGTGTTCCATGCCTTCTCCTTCCCAATCTAGGAACGTTTCTACGGCAACGACAGGATTTTCATTTGGGGACGAGTATCTCGTTCCTTTTTCTTTTTTACGGTATGCCTCGCACTCTCACAGTGACGAATTAATACAGAAATAGCGTCGCTATAATATACGTTGTGTTCCATGCCTTCTCTTTTCCAATCTAGGAACGTTTCTACGGCAGTGACAATATTTAGTTTTTGGGTCGAGCATCTCCTTTCCGATGCACTATTTCTTCTTTACTGTATCTCTCGCACCCTCACATTGCGGAAAAAGGACAGAAATTGCGTTGCAATGACATAAATTGTGTTCCATGCCCTCTCTCTCCCAGTCTGGGAACGTTTCTACGGCAATGAAAGGATTTTCTTTTGGGGACCAGTATCTCGTTCACGATGAACTATTTCCTCTTTACTGTATCCCTCGCACTCTCACATAGATGAATTAACACAGAAATAGCGTCGGAATGATATACGTTTTGTTCCATGCCTACTCTTTCCCAACCTACGAACGTTTCTACGGCAATGACAGTATTTTGCTTTTGGGTCAAGGCTCTAGTTTCTGATGCACTATTTCTTCTTTACTGCATCCCTCGCACCCTCACATTGAGGAATTGTCACAGAAATTCCGTCGCAATGAAATACATTGTGTTCCACGCCTTCTCTTTCCCAATCTGGGAAAGTTTCTACGGCAGCGACAGGATTTTCTTTTGGGGACGAGTATCTCGTTCCGGATGCACTATTTCTTCTTTACTGTATCCCTCGCACTCTCACATTGACGAATGAACACAGAAATTGCGTCGCAATGAAATACATTTCGTTCCATGCCTTCTCTCTACCAATCTGGCAACGTTTCTACGGCAACGACAGGATTTTCTTTTGGGGACGAGTATCTCGTTCCCGATGCACTATTACTTCTTTACTGTATCCCTCACACACTCACATTGACGAATGAACACAGAAATTGCGTCGCAATGAAATACATTTCCTTCCATGCCTTCTCTCTACCAATCTGGGAACATTTCTACGGCAACGACAGGATTTTCTTTTGGGGACGAGTATCTCGTTCCCGATGCACTATTTCTTCTTTACTATATCCCTCGCAAAATCACATTGACGAATTAACAAAGAAATTTCGTCGCAATGAAATACATTGGGTTACATGCCTTCTCTTTCCCAATCTGGGAACGTTTCTACGGCAACGACGGGATTTTCCTTTGGGGCCGAGTATCGCGTTCTTGATGCACTATTTCTTCTTTACTGTATCCCTCACAACCTCACATTGAGAAATTAACATAGAAATTGCGTCGCAATGTAATACATTGTGTTACATGCCTTCTCTTTCCCAATCTGGGACCGTTTCAACGGCAACGACGGGATTTTCCTTTGGGGACGAGTATCAAGTTCTCGACGCACTATTTCTTCTTTACTCTTTCCCTCGCACTCTCACATTGCCGAATTAACACATAAATAGCGTCGCAATGATATACGTTGTGTTCCATGCCTTCTCTTTCCCAATCTGGGATCGTTTCTACGGCAATGACAGTATTTTGTTGTTGTGCCGAGGATCTCCATTCCGATGCCCTATTTCTTCTTTACTGTATCCCTCGCACCTTCACATTGAGCAATTAACACAGAAATTGCATCGCAATGAAAAACATTGTGTTCCACGCCTTCTCTTTCCCAATCTGGGAACGTCTCTACGGCAACGACAGGATTTTCTTTTGGGGACGAGTATCTCGTTCCCGATGAACTAATTCTTCTTTCCTGTATCCCTCGCACTCTCACATAGACGAATTAAAACAGAAATAGCGTCGCAATGATATACGTTTTGTTCCATGCCTTCTCTATCCCAATCTAGGAACGTTTCTACGGCAATGACAGTATTTTGATTTTGGGTCGAGGATCTCCATTCCGATGCACTATTTCTTCTTTACTGCATCCCTCGTACCCTCACATTGAGGAATTGTCACATAAATCCCGTCGCAATGAAATACATTGTGTTCCACGCGTTCTTTTTCCCAATCTGGGAACGTTTCCACGGCAACGACAGGATTTTCTTTTGGGGACTAGTACATCGTTCCCAATGCACTATTTCTTCTTTACTGTGTCCCTCGCTCTCTCACATTGACGAATTAACACAGAAATAGCGTCGAAATTATATACGTTGTGTTCCATGTCTTCTGTTTCCCAATGTAGGAACGTTTCTACGGCAATGACAGTAATTTGTTTTTGGGTCGAGGATCGCCTTTCCGATGCACTATTTCTTCTTTACTGTATCCCTAGCACCATCACATTGAGGAAATAACACAGAAATTGCGTTGCAATGACATAAATTGTACTCCATGCCTTCTCTTTCCCAATCTGGGATCGCTCCTACGGCAACAAATGGATTTTCTTTTGGGGACGAGTATCTCGTTCCCGATGCACTATTTCTTCTTTACTGTCTCCCTCGCACCCTCACATTGAGGAATTAACACAGAAATTGCGTCGCAATGAAATACATTGGGTACCATGCCTTCTCTTTCCCAATCCGGGAACGTTTCTACGGCAACGACTGGAATTTGATTTCGGGTGTGGGGACCTCTTTTACGATGCACTATTTCCTCTTTACTGTATTCCTCGCATCCTCACATTGAGGAATTGCCACAGAAATTGCTTCGCAATGAAATACTTGCGTTGCACGCCTTCCCTTTCCCTATCTGCTAACGTTTCTACGGCAACGACAGGATTTCCTTTTGGCGACGAGTATCTCGTTCGTGATGCACTATGTCTTCATTACTGTATCCCTCGCACTCTCACATTGACGAATTTAAACAGAAACTGCGCCGCCATAAAATACGTTGTGTACCATGCCTTCTCTTTCCCAATCTAGGAATGTTTCTACGGCAATGACGGGATTTTGTTTTGTGGTCGAGGACCCCATTTCCGATGCACTATTTCTTCATTTTTGTGTCCCTCGCACTCTCACATTGACGAATTAACACAGAAACAGTGTCGCAATGAAATACATTGCGTTCCATGCGTTCTCTTTCTGAATCTGGGAACGTTTCTACGGCAACGACCGGATTCTGCTTTGGGGACGAGTATCTCATTCCCGATGCACTATTTCTTCTTTACTGTATCCCTCGCACTCTCACATTCACGAATTAACACAGAAATTGCGTCGCAATAAAACACATTGTGTTTAATGCCTTCTCTTTCCCAATCTATGAACGTTTCTGCGGCAACGACAGGATTTTGCTTTGGGGACGAGTATCTCGTTCCCGATGAACTATTTCTTCTTTACTGTATCCCTTGCACTCTCACACTGACGAATTAACACAGAAATAGATTTCATATTATATACGTTGTGTTCCATGTCTTCTCTTCCCCAATCTAGGAACGTTTCTACGGCAATCACAGTATTTTGTTTTTGGGTCGAGGATCTCCTTTCCGATGCACAATTTCTTCTTTACTGTATCCCTAGCACACTCACATTGAGGAATTAACACAGCAATTGCGTTGCAATGACATAAATTGTGTTCCATGCCTTCTCTTTCCCTATCTGGGAACGTTTCTACGGCAAAAAAATGATTTTCTTTTGGGGACGAGTATCTCTTTCCCGATTAACTATTTCTTCTCTACTGTATTCCTCGCACTTTCTCATTGACGAAATAACACAGAAATAGCGTCTCAATTAAATACATTGTGTTCCATGACTTCTTTTTCCCGATCTAGGAACGTTTCTACAGCAACGACAGGATTTTGTTTTGGGGACGAGTATCTCGTTCCCGATGAACAATTTCTTCTTTACTCTATCCCTCGAACTCTAACCTTCAGGAATTAACAAAGAAATTGCGTCGCAATGTAATACACTGTGTTCCATGCCTTCTCTTTCCCAATCTGGGAAAGTTTCTATAGCAACGACAGGATTTTCTTTTGGGGACGAGTATCTCGTTCCCGATGCACTATTTCTTCTTTACTGTATCCCTCGCACACTCACATTGTCGAATTAACAAAGAAGTTTCGTCGCAATGAAATACATTGGGTTACATGCCTTCTCTTTCCCAATCTGGAAACGTTTCTACGGCGAAGACGGGATTTTCCTTTGGGGACGAGTATCACGTTCTTGATTCACTATTTCTTCTTTACTGTATCCCTCACAACCTCACATTGACGAATTAACACAGAAATTGCGTCGCAATGTAATACATTGTGTCCCATGCCTTCTCTTTCCCAACCTGGGAAAGTTTCTACGGCAGCGACAATTTTTTCTTTTGGGGACGAGTATCTCGTTCCGGATGCACTATTTCTTCTTTACTGTATCCCTCGCACCCTCACATTGTCGAATGAACACAGAAATTCCGTCCCAATGAAATACATTTCGTTCGATGCCTTCTCTTTCCCAATCTGGGAACGTTTCTACGGCAACGACGGGATTTTCCTTTGGGGACGAGCACAAGTTCGCGATGCACTATTTCTTCTTTACTGTATCCCTCGCACTCTCACATTGACGAATTAACAAAGAAATTTCGTCGGAATGAAATACATTGTTTTAAATGCCTTCTCTTTCCCTTTCTGGGACGTTTCTAAGGCAACGACGGGATTTTCCTTTGGGGACAAGTATCTCGTTCTCGATGCACTATTTCTTCTTTACTGTATCCCTCGCACCCTCACATTGACGAATTAACACAGAAATTGCGTCACAATGATATACATTTCGTTCCTTGCCTTCTCTCTACCAATCTGGGAACGTTTCTACGGCAACGACAGGATTTTCTTTTGGGGACGATAATCTCGTTCCCGATGCACTATTTCTTCTTTACTGTATCCCTCGCACACTCACATTGTCGAATTAACAAAGAAGTTTCGTCGCAATGAAATACATTGGGTTACATGCCTTCTCTTTCCCAATCTGGAAACGTTTCAACGGCAAAGACGGGATTTTCCTTTGGGGACGAGTATCACGTTCTTGATTCACTATTTCTTCTCTACTGTATCCCTCACAACCTCACATTGACGAATTAACACAGAAATTGCGTCGCAATGTAATACATTGTGTCCCATGCCTTCTCTTTCCCAACCTGGGAAAGTTTCTACGGCAGCGACAGGTTTTTCTTTTGGGGACGAGTATCTCGTTCCGGATGCACTATTTCTTCTTTACTGTATCCCTCGCACCCTCACATTGTCGAATGAACACAGAAATTCCGTCCCAATGAAATACATTTCGTTCGATGCCTTCTCTTTCCCAATCTGGGAACGTTTCTACGGCAACGACGGGATTTTCCTTTGGGGACGAGCATCAAGTTCTCGATGCACTATTTCTTCTTTACTGTATCCCTCGCACTCTCATATTGTCGAAATAACACATAAATAGCGTCGCAATGATATACGTTGTTTTCCAAGCCTTCTCTTTCCCAATCTCGGAACGTTTCTACGACAATGACAGTATTTTGTTGTTTTGCCGAGGATCTCCTTTCCGATGCACTATTTCTTTTTTACTGTATCCCTCGCACCCTCACATTGTGCAATAGACACAGAAATTGCGTCGCAATGAAATACATTGTGTTCCACGCCTTCTCTTTCCCAATCTGGGAACGTTTCTACGGCAACGACAGGATTTTTTTTGGGGACGAGTATCTCGTTCCCGATGCACTATTTCTTCATTACTGTATCCCTCGCACACGCACATTGAGGAATTAACACAGAAATTGCGTCGCAATAAAATACATTGTGTTCCATGACTTCTGCTTCGTAATCTGGGAACGTTTCTACGGCAACGACAGGATTTTGTTTTCGGGTCGAGGATCTCCTTTCCGATGCACTATTTCTTCTGTACTGTATCCCTCGCAGCCTCCCATTGACGAATTAATACAGAAATGGCGTCGCAATAAAATACATTGTGTTCCATGCCTTCTCTTTCCGAATCTCGAAACGTCTCTACGCCAACGACAGGATTTTCCTTTGGGGTCAAGTATCTCGTTCCCGATGAACAAATTCTTCTTTACTGTATCCCTCGCACTCTCACATAGACGAATTAACACAGAAATAGCGTCGCAATGATATACGTTTTGTTCCATGCCTTCTCTTTCCCAATCTAGGAACGTTTCTACGGCAATGACAGTATTTTGATTTTGGGTCGAGGATCTCCTTTCCGATGCACTATTTCTTCTTAACTGCATCTCTCGCACCCTCACAATGAGGAATTGTAACATAAATCCCGTCGCAATGAACTACATTGTGTTCCACGCGTTCTCTTTCCCAATCTGGGAACGTTCCTACGGCAACGACAGGATTTTCTTTTGGGGACTAGTATCTCGTTCCCGATGCACTATTTCTTCTTTACTGTATCCATCGCTCTCTCACATTGGCGAATTAACACAGAAATAGCGACGAAATTATATACGTTGTGTTCCATGCCTTCTCTTTCCCAATCCAGGAACGTTTCTACGGCACCGACTGGATTTTTTTTTCGGGTCGAGGACCTCTTTTCCGATGCACTATTTCTTCTTTACTGTATTCCTCGCATCCTCACATTGAGGAATTGTCACAGAAATTGCGTCGCAATGAAATACATTGCGTTGCACGCCTTCTCTTTCCCTATCTGGGAACGTTTCTACGGCAACGACAGGATTTCCTTTTGGGGACGATTATCTCGTTCGTGATGCACTATGTCTTCATTACTGTTCCCTCGCACTCTCACATTGACGAATTTAAACAGAAATTGCGCCGCTATAATATATATTGTGTACCATGCCTTCTCTTTCCCAATCTAGGAACGTTTCTACGCCAACGACGGGATTTTGTTTTGTGGTTTAGGACCCCCTTTCCGATGCACTATTTCTTCATTATTGTGTCCCTCGCACTCTCACATTGACGAATTAACACAGAAACAGTGTCGCAATGAAATACATTGCGTTCCATGCCTTCTCTTACTGAATCTGGGAACGTTTCTACGGCAACGACCGGATTCTGCTTTGGTGACGAGTATCTCATTCCCGATGCACTATTTCTTCTTTACTGTACCCCTCGCACTCTCACATTCACGAATTAACACAGAAATTGCGTCGCAATGTAATAGATTGAGTTCCATGCCTTCTCGTTCCCAATCTGGGAACGTTTCTACGGCAACGACAATATTTTCCTTTACGCACGAGTATCTCGTTCCCGATGCACTATTTCTTCTTTACTGTATCCCTCGCACTCTCACATTGATGAATTAATTCAGAAATTGCGTCGCAATGATATACATTGTGTTCCATGCCTTCTCTCTCCGAATCTGGGATCGTTTATACCTCAACGACAATATTTCTTTTGGGGACGTGTATCTCGTTCCCGATGCACTATTTCTTCTTTACTGTATCCCTAGCACTCTCACATTGACGAATGAACCCAGAAATTGCGTCGCAATGAAATACATTGTATTCCATGCCTTCTCTTTCCGAATCTGGGAACGTTTCTAAAGCAATGACAGGATTTTCATTTGGGGACGAGTATCTCGTTCTTAATGCACTATTTCTTCATTACTGTATCCCTCGCACTCTCACATTGAGGAATTAACACAGAAATTGCGTCGCAATAAAATACATTGTGTTCCATGCCTTCTCTATCCCAATCTCGGAACGTTTCTACGGCAAAGTCAGGGTTTTCATTTGGAGACGAGTATCTCGTTCCCGATTAACTATTTCTCTTTTACAGTATCCCTCGCACTCTCACAGTGACGAATTAATACAGAAATAGCGTCGCAATAATATACGTTGTGTTCCATGCCTTCTCTTTCCCAATCTAGGAACGTTTCTACGGCAATGACAGTATTTAGTTTTTGGGTTGAGCATATCCTTTCCGATGCACTATTTCTTCTTTACTGTATCCCTCGAACCCTCACATTGAGGAAAAGGGACAGAAACTGCGTTGCAATGACATAAATTGTGTTCCATGCCCTCTCTTTCCCAATCTGGGAACGCTTCTACGGCAATGAAAGGATTCTCTTTTGGGGACCAGTATCTCGTTCACTATGAACTATTTCCTCTTCACTGTATCCCTCGCACTCTCACATTGACAAATTAACAAAGAAATTGCGTCGCAATGAAATACATGGTGTTCCATGCCTTCTCTTTCCCAATCTCGGAACGCTTCTACGGCAGCGACAGGATTTTCTTTTGGGGACGAGTATCTCGTTCACGATGAACTATTTCCTCTTTACTGTATCCCTCGCACTCTTACATTGACGAGTTAATACAAAAATTGTGTCGCAATGAAATACATTGTGTTCCATGCCTTCTCTTTCCCAATCTGGGAACGTTTCTACGGCAGCTACAGAATTTTGCTTTTGGGGACGAGTATCTCGTTCCCAATGTACTATTTCTTCATTACTGTAACCCTCGCACCCTCACATTGACGAATTAACACAGAAATGGCGTCGCAATAAAATACATTGTGTTTAATGCCTTCTCTTTCCCAATCAATGAACGTTTCTGCGGCAACGACAGGATTTTGCTTTGGGGACGAGTATCTCGCTCCCGATGAACTATTTCTTCTTTACCGTATCACTCGCACTCTCACACTGACGAATTAACACAGAAATAGCTTCCAAATTATATAAGTTGTGTTCCATGTCTTCTCTTTCCCAATCTAGGAACGTTTCTACGGCAATGACAGTATTTTGCTTTTGGGTCGAGGAACTCCTTTCCGATGCACAATTTCTTCCTTACTGTATTCCTAGCACACTCACATTGATGAATTAACTCAGAAATTGCGTTGCAAAGACATAAATTGTGTTCCATGCCTTCTCTTTCCCTATCTGGGAACGTTTCTACGGCAAAAAAATTATTTTCTTTTGGGGACGAGTATCTCGTTCCCGTTTAACTATTTCTACTCTACTGTATCCCTCGCACTTTCTCATTGACGAATTAACACAGAAATAGTGTCTCAATTAAATACATTGTGTTCCATGCCTTCTCTTTCCCAATCTAGGAACGTTTCTACAGCAACGACAGGATTTTGTTTTGGGGACGAGTATCTCGTTCCCGATGAACAATTTCTTCTTTACTCTATCCCTCGAACTCTAACCTTCAGGATTTAACACAGAAATTGCGTCGCAATGAAATACATTGTGTTCCATGCCTTCTCTTTCCCAATCTGGGGACGGTTCTATGGCAACGACAGGATTTTCTTTTGGGAATGAGTATCTCGTTCTTGATGCACTATTTCTTCTTTACTGTATCCCTCGCACCCTCACATTGACGAATTAACACAGAAATTGCGTCGCAATGAAATATATTGTGTTCCATGCCTTCTCTTTCCGAATCTGGGATCGTTTCTACGGCAACGACAGGATCTGCTTTTGGGCACGAATATCACGTTCCCGATGCACTATTTCTTCTTTACTGTAACCCTCGCACCCTCACATTGAGGAATTAACACAGAAATTGCGTCGCAATGAAATACATTGGGTTCCATGCCTTCTCTTTCCCAATCCGGGAACGTTTATATGGCAACGACTGGATTTTGTATACGTGTCGAGGACCTCTTTTCCGATGCACTATTTCTTCTTTACTGTATTCCTCGCATCCTCACATTGAGTAATTGTCACAGAAATTGCGTTGCAATGAAATACATTATTTTCCACGCCTTCTCTTTCCCAATCTGGGAATGTTTCTACGGCAACGACAGGATTTTGTTTTGGGGACGAGTATCTCGTTCCCGATGCACTAGTTCTTCATTACTGTAAACCTCGCAATCTCACATTGAGGAATTAACACAGAAATTGCGTCGCAATAAAATACACTGTGTTCCATGCCTTCTCCTTTGCAATCTGGGAACGTTTCTACGGCAACGACAGGATTTTGTTTTGGGGACGAGTATCTCGTTTCGGATGCACTATTTCTTCTTTACTGTATCACTCGCACTCTCATATTGACGAATGAACACAGAAATTGAGTCGCAATGAAATACATTGCATTCCATGCCTTCTCTCTCCCAATCTCGGAACGTTCCTACGGCATCGACAGGATTTTCTTTTGGGGACTAGTATCTTTTTCCCGATGCACTATTTCATCTTTACTGTATCCCTAGCACCATCACATTTTGGAATTAACACAGAAATTGCGTTGCAATGACATAAATTGTACTCCATGCCTTCTCTTTCCCTATCTGGGAACGTTTCTACGGCAAAAAAATGATTTTCTTTTGGGGCGAGTATCTGGTTCCCGATTAACTATTTCTTCTCTACTGTATAACTTGCAATTTTTCATTGACGAATTAACACAGAAATAGCGTCTCAATTTAATACATTGTGTTCCATGACTTCTGTTTCCCAATCCAGTGACGTTTCTACAGCAACAACAGGATTTGGTTATGGGGACGAGTATCTCATTCCCGATGAAGAATTTCTTCTTTACTCTATCCCTCGAACTCTACCCTTCAGGAATTAACACAGAAATTGCATCGCAATGAAATACATTGTGTTCCATGCCTTCTCTTTCCCAATCTGGGAAAGTTTCTACGGCAGCGACAGGATTCTCTTTTGGGGACGAGTATCTCGTTCCCGATGCACTATTTCTTCTTTACTGTATCCCTCGCACTCTCACATTGACGAATGAACACAGAAATTGCGTCGCAATGAAATACATTGCGTTCCATGCCTTCTCTCTCCCAATCTGGGAACGTTTCTATGGCAACGACAGGATTTTCTTTTGGGAATGAGTATCTCGTTCTTGATGCACTATTTCTTCTTTACTGTATCCCTCACAACCTCACATTGAGGAATTAACACAGAATTTGCGTCGTAATGTAATACATTGTGTTCCATGCCTTCTCTTTCCCAATCTGGGAAAGTTTCTACGGCAGCGACAGGATTTTCTTTTGGGGACGAGTATCTCGTTCCCGATGCACTATTTCTTCTTTACTGTATTCCTCGCATTCTCACATTGAGTAATTGTCACAGAAATTGCGTTGCAATGAAATACATTATGTTCCACGCCTTCTCTTTCCCAATCTGGGAATGTTTCTACGGCAACGACAGGATTTTGTTTTGGGGACGAGTATCTCGTTCCCGATGCACTATTTCTTCATTACTGTATCCATCGCACTCTCGCATTGAGGAATTAACACAGAAATTGCTTCGCAATAAATTACATTGTGTTCCATGCCTTCTCCTTTGCAATCTGGGAACGTTTCTAGGGCAACGATAGGATTTTGTTTTGGGGACGAGTATCTCGTTCCCAATGAACAATTTCTTCTTTACTCTATCCCTCGAACTCTAACATTCAGGAATTAACACAGAAATTGCGTCGCAATGAAATACATTGTGTTCCATGCCTTCTCTTTCCCAATCTGGGAACGGTTCTATGGCAACGACAGGATTTTCTTTTGGGAATGAGTATGTCGTTCTTGATGCACTATTTCTTCTTTGCTGTATACCTCACAACCTCACATTGAGGAATTAACACAGAAATTGCGTCGCAATGTAATACATTGTGTTCCATGCTTTCTCTTTCCCAATCTGGGAAAGTTTCTACGGCAGCGACAGGATTTTCATTTGGGTACGAGTATCTCGTTCCCGTTGCACTATTTCTTCTTTACTGTATCCCTCGCACTCTCATATTGACGAATGAACACAGAAATTGCGTCGCAATGAAATACATTGCGTTCCATGCCTTCTCTCTCCCAATCTGGGAACGTTTCTACGGCAACGACAGGATTTTCTTTTGGGGACGAGTATCTCGTTCCCGATGCACTGTTTCTTCTTTACTGTATCCCTCGCACACTCACATTGACGAATTAACAAAGAAATTTCGTCGCATTGAAATATATTGTGTTACATGCCTTCTCTTTCCCAATCTGGGAACTTTTCTACGGCAACGAGGGGATTTTCCTTTGGGGTCGAGTATCAAGTTCTCGATGCACTATTTCTTCTGTACTGTATCCCTTGCACTCTCTCATTGACGAATTAACACAGAAATAGCGTCGCGATGTAATACATTGTGTTCCATGCCTTCTCTTTCCCAATCTGGGAACGTTTATACGGCAACGACAGGAATTTCCTTTGGTGCAGAGTGTCTCGTTCCTGATGAGCTATTTCTTCTTTACTGTATCCCTCGCACTCTCACATTGTCGAATTAACACATAAATAGCGTCGCCATGATATACGTTGTGTTCCATGCCTTCTCTTTCCCAATCTGGGAACGTTTCTACGGCAATGACAGTATTTTGTTGTTGTGCTGAGGATCTCCTTTCCGATTCACTATTTCTTCTTTACTGTATCCCTCGCACCCTCACATTGAGCAATAAACACAGAAATAGCATCGCAATGAAATACATTGTGTTCCACGCCTTCTCTTTCCAAATCTGGGAACGTTTCTACGGCAACGACAGGATTTTCTTTTGGGGACGAGTATCTCGTTCCCGATGCACTATTTCTTCATTACTGTATCCCTCGCACTCCCACATTGAGGAATTAATACATAAATTGCGTCGCAATAAAATACATTGTGTTCCATGTCTTCTCCTTCGTAATCTGGGAACGTTAGTACGGCAACGACATGATTTTGTTTTGGGGTCGAGGATCTCCTTTCCGATGCACTGTTTCTTCTTTACTGTATCCCTCGCACCCTCACATTGACGAATTAACACAGAAATGGCGTCGCAATAAAATACATTGTGTTCCATGCCTTCTCTTTCCCAATCTCGAAACGTTTCTACGGCAACGACAGGATTTTCCTTTGGGGACAAGTACCTCGTTCTCGATGAAGTAATTCTTCTTTACTGTATCCCTCGCACTGTCACATAGACGAATTAACACAGAAATAGCGTTGCAATGATATACGTTTTGTTCCATGCCTTCTCTTTCCCAATCTAGGAACGTTTCTACGGCAATCACAGTACTTTGATTTTGGGTCGAGGGTCTCCTTTCCGATGCACTATTTCTTCTTTACTGTATGCCTAGCACCATCACACTGAGGAATTAACACAGAAATTGCGTTGCAATGACATAAATTGTACTCCATGCCTTCTCTTTCCCAATCTGGGATCGTTCCTACGGCAACAAAAGGATTTTCTTTTGGGGACGAGTATCTCGTTCCCGATGCACAATTTCTTCTTTACTCTATCCCTCGAACTCTAACATTCCGGAATTAACACAGAAATTGCGTCGCAATGAAATACATTGTGTTCCATGCCTTCTCTTTCCCAATCTGCGAACGGTTCTATGGCAACGACAGGATTTTCTTTTGGGAATGAGTATCTCGTTCTTGATGCACAATTTCTTCTTTACTGTATATCTCACAACATCACATTGAGGAATTAACACAGAAATAGCGTCGCAATGTAATACATTGGTTTCCATGCTTTCTTTCCCACTCTGGGAAAGTTTCTACGGCAGCGACAGGATTTTCTTTTGGGGACGAGTATCTCGTCCCCGATGCACTATTTCTTCTTTACTGTATCCCTAGCACTCTCACATTGACGAATGAACACAGAAATTGCGTCGCAATGAAATACATTGTATTCCATGCCTTCTCTTTCCGAATCTGGGAACGTTTCTACAGCAATGACAGAATTTCTTTTGAGGACGAGTATCTCGTTCCCGATGAACTATTTCTTGTTTACTGTATCACTCTCACTCTCACATTGACGAATGAACACAGAAATTGCGTCGCAATGAAATACATTGGGTTCCATGCCCTCTCTTTCCCAATCTAGGAACGTTTCTACGGCAACGACAGGATCTTCTTTTCGGGTCGAGTATCTCTTTTACGATGCACTATTTCTTCCTTACTGTATTCCTCGCATCCTCACATTGAGGAATTGTCACAGAAATTGCGTCGCAATGAAATACATTCTGTTCCACGCCTGCTCTTTCCCAATCTGGGAACGTTTCCACGGCAACGACAGGATTTTCTTTTGGGGACGAGTATCTCGTTTCCGATGCACTATTTCTTCATTACTGTATCCCTCGCACTCTCACATTGAGGAATTAACACAGAAATTGCGTCGCAATAAAATACATTGTGTTCCATGCCTTCTCTATCCCAATCTCGGAACGTTTCTACGGCAACGACTGGATTTTCATTTGGGGACGAGTATCTCGTTCCCGATGAACTATTTCTTTTTTACAGTATCCCTCGCACTCTCACAGTGACGAATTAATACAGAAATAGCGTCGCAATAATATACGTTGTGTTCGGTCCATTGGTTCATTCTACTAATCGTTTTGCGTACATTTTGGTAGCAGTGGAATTGACATCAAAATATGTGTGTTTTACAGCTTTATGCAAAGCAAGAGCTCGTTCAGTATCTAATGCTTTCATCAAACATTTTCTTAAAGAAGTGGGTCATGTTGATAAGGTTATATCAGATAAGGGATCAGATTTTCGTTCTAAAATTTGGCTTCGTACTCTACGGCGTCGTAAGATTAAACCAATTTTTATTTCACTTTTTCACCCTCAATCTAATGCTTCAGAGAGGTGGATGAAGGAAATCAATAAATTGTGCCGTCTTTATTGTCATCAGAATCACAGAACTTGGGATCAGTATCTTCATATTTTTCAAAACATTCTGAATGAACTTCCTAATGACTCATCTTCTTTACCGCCTATACTGTCATTAAAAAATAAAGTACCAACAAATCTCATTTCTGAAATCGTTCCTTTTCCGCCTTCACGGAATCTGCGGCATTCTGAAGTTGTCAACCTGGCTCTACGA
This sequence comes from Schistocerca nitens, assembly GCF_023898315.1. Lineage (NCBI taxonomy): Eukaryota > Metazoa > Arthropoda > Insecta > Orthoptera > Acrididae > Schistocerca > Schistocerca nitens. The sequence continues at coordinate 766,541,640 of NC_064619.1, forward strand.
AATATTGCATCTGCGGCTGCTAGAAGAGAGAAATCAGCTAAACGTCCTGGTCGTTTAAAAATCTTGTCAGTTGGTCAAAAGGTGTTAATTAAGTCTCATCGTTTGTCTCATAAAGGAAAAGGCTTATGCCGCAAATTTTTTCTGCTTTATAACGATCCATATAGGGTTCGCAGAATCATTCATGATAACACTGTTGAAGTAGAAACTCTTAAATCTCGACGCTCTAAGGGAATACATCATATATCGAACGTAAAAATTTTTGTGGAATGACATACTTTTGAGACATCAACAGTTATACGTAAACATGCAGAGAATACAAGGATACCGCGCTGTGTTTTGGCGGCGGCACATACTAAAGGCAACAGTCAGTCTGCGCGCCGCACTAGGCAGTCGTTGACCGCAAACAATTACTTCCTACGTCACGCGCCTACAGCTGATCGAGCGCTCAGTGCGAATGCACTGACAGACGTAAACAAATACACAGTCTAATTTCTCCGACTAAATTCTGTATAAAGCTATGGTGACTTTATAATATATGTTATTAACGTTCAGTATTTTTCAGGATACGGTTGTGTAAAATATTTAAGACCTTCAGGTAAATTCTGTGCGTGTCCGACGTTAAGACGACTTGCTATGGAGAAAATTTCAGGAAGAATGTAATTTCGAAAAAAAAAGTAATAAACTAAAAAGGGTAACTATTAATTGAGTTTATTTTTCAGTTAACATAATTCTACTTAGGTACGTATTTTAGATGTAATTTGCTGCTCGCGATTACGTGATTCATACTTTGTGCTAAATTTCATGTTCTATGAATTTACTTGTGAAGCGACGTGCTTACGCACATTGAAACGTCCCCTTTTATCAATTTTACTAGACTGTGCTTAACCTGACGCACAATATTTTTAGCGCAACGCAATCTGACTTTCAAGATTCCCTACAAAAGAATGGCCCTGACTAACATTAAACTATACCTTTCACAAATCACTTACCTCACAAAAATCTTCCCTGCTCAAGCTACTGCAATACAGCGAGCGCCACTACTGCCAGCTAAATAAAAGATACAAACTATGGAAGGCACTAACTACTGATAGGGATCGTTAGCAAATGAAAAATATTAATAGAGAACAAACAATGTATTTACCTTGATATCATCATATATATAGCAGTTCATGACAAATTACAAAACTCCGCCATCTCTCTCCCCACATCCACCACTCCTGGCGGCTCACCTCCAACTGCCCAACGCTACGCGCTGTTCACAGCCAGCTGCCTAACACTACAATGGCGAGTATTACAACAATGAAAAGCAGCCACAGACTGCACACAGCACAGCCAGTGATTTTCATACAGAGGTGGCGTTACCAATAAAAAAACCTAAACAGCCTACTTACATAGCCCCCATGCTCCCCACAAAAAATTTTACAAATTTTTTTGGGCACTGGCCAATACAGATTTGAAAAAATTTTTCATAATTACAGTAAGAAAGATATCAAATGCACACACTTATTAATACAATGTTGGTCAAAAGCTCAAATTTTCTCACAGTCCATAAAGACAGTCCTGATCGTTCATGACGGTAAAATAGCAGTGTTTTTCTCAAAGTCTGAGCAGTAAAAGAAAATGCACACGGAAATAGTGGATTTCCATGCAGTCTTGAAGAAGTAGCGTTGTCCTTCCAACGGAAAGACAGCGCTGACTCTTGACATGCTGACAGGTCAAGGGCCGCAACAGAGTAAACCCACCACAGAGTCAGTCGAAGTTTTGAAGAGTATTGGTGGGTAGGTCATCACAGAGCAGACCCACTGTAGTCCTGGTAGAGATTACGGTATTGGTGGGCCACCAGAGGCGCAGACCCACTGCAGTCCTTGTAGAGATAATGGTACTGATGGATCATCAAAGATGTAGACCCAGTGTAGTCCTTGTAGAGATTATGGTACTGGTGAGTCAGCAACGACGTAGACCCACTGTAGTCCTCGTAGAGACGGCCAGCAGCCATCCGTTGTGACTGTGCAGGTGCACAATCACAATTGAAGAGTCTTGCGGATAATATAGCAAGTCCATAACCACCACTTGTGCACTCACAAAGTTTTTGGAATTGTCCTTAGAACCAGCAATGCTGTTATCCAGTCCCTTGCTGAATTATTAACACACATACAAACACTAACAGTCCCTACTTCTCACATATTGTCCATATACTATGACCAACAGAAACGTGTGCAGTGAAATGTAACTTACAAGTTAATAATATGATGAACTGGTGTCAATTACAATTTTATAACATAAGAATACAATTATAAAGGTACAAAATACATCATTAAAGAACATAACAATACAGATAACATTTGTAGTACAGGCTTTACAAAAGAATCAAAATAACATATACAACAGTGTTACAGGAATTATGACATAAGTAGATACATAAAAGATCAGAATAAATTTTGAAACATTCACTTCACACATGAGCATTAAAACAAAATAGAATAAATAAAGTCTAAGCATATTTACAAGTTAAATAACATATTATTAATGCCAATTATATTTGAGGATAACAGTATTCCTCATCATAGAGAATAGTATTAGAAAAAAAATTCTATGAAACTACACAGAGACAGGAAGAAAACAAATACACAAGGGTACACAAACACATAGGGGGATAACACAATGGAAAGGACAGGGTTCGTTTTCAGTGTAACTTTTGGTACTGCAGTCCAACCCAAGACTTCATTCCATAGATCTTTCGTCTTATTTCCACATTTGTTTCCACCAAAAAAGTCCTATTCAAGCATGCTTTCTGTATATATATGTTCACATATTTCTTACCTCATTATTTATTTTCCATTATCTTACTTCATCATTTATTTCCAAGAAAATCCTACCTAAACCTATTGTCCCTAAACCCTACATTTTGGTTCATATCCTCTTTCAAAATACTGTTTTGGCCAAACCATTTTCTTATAGATTTTCAATGTATTTCTTCCAATTCATCACAACTTGTTCTCTTATATAGTCTACCCCCTCTTAAGCTAACTTAAATCTACTGAGCTCAGATGCTAAACTAAGGGACGAGGCAATGCAGCAGAACAAATCAAGTAACACAAACATCAATGACAAAAATTTCAAGCTGGCAAAGCAAGCTACAGTAAATCTAAATTACCAAGCAATTCAACATTACAACTAATATGAGGCAATGCGCAGCAAACAAGAAAAATAAATCAGTAGTAAAACTGGCTGAACAGCGTAATACAAAGTCAAATTCAGTAACATTATGCCTGGCAAACAGCAGCAACTTATACCTAAACATGACATAGCTCAAGCAGAAAAAATATTACAATAAAAATGGCCATGTTTAAAACTTACGTCACATCTTAACACTAGAGTGATGCATCACAAGAACTTACACTAGCAGATAAGTTACCAAATCGTAAAGAAATTGTTTATGCAATTCCTGTGAAGGGAAATGTCTTTTTATGCTCCCTCATTTTTTGGAAATATATCACAAAACTATTATTTACTGGATCTGGGGACAGAAAATATTTATATTAGTACATCTATAAAATTTTATTTTAACCAGTGCTGCAGTGCAGCTAGAAACTAGATATTAAACAAAATGAGTAAATAAATACATAAAGCAAGCCATATGGCATTTCTCTCAATTCTCGTAGATAGACACTTGTCCTAATCAGGTGTGCAGATGTAAGAATGTTTCCAAGTTATTATTAGCGTGTCGTATTTACGATGCTTTCTACAAACGAATGTCAATAGCGAGGATAATGGCCTCCCTTTTTTTTTCTCTACCTGTGCTTCCGGAAAGGCACACCCTAATGGCTTGTTCTCCAGGTGTCTGACACAGCTGTGTGCCCACGACGCACGTGTAGGTGGTCACTTAACTTTCTTACGGAAATATTTACGACAGCAGTTTCCGCTACAGTGACAGTCTCATATAAAAATTTCACAGGTTGAGAATTTACGTTGCAAATGTGTAGAAACAAAATCCTATGAATATAACAGTGTCCAAGAAATTTTCGCCGTCATTGTGATACATTCACACATTTACACACATTTCATAACTCTTAAAGTACGATTCTTGGTTTCCAACATCCTTTTTCACAAGTCAAGAGTCCCTAACTTCTATCCATTATTCATATACATATAAACACGTAATCACATTCCTTACATAGCATCAGCTTATTGATCATAAACATACCTCAACAGCATAATACACATCGTCGTCGTAAAAATAACATCATAACACCTCAGTCAAATCTCAAAATCGTCGTAGCCTCCTCCAATAATTTCAAAACGCACTTCAAAAATCATGATCCCATACCAAATACATCATTCAAAGTTCTCATAGTATCACAATGGTTCCAAAAAAATATGAACAGTTCACAAAGTACTGACAAAATGCAATTTCATACGTGTGAAGTTATCCAACTGTGTAATTACGTAAACATCTGTCACTAATGTAGTAAACAAAAAATGTTTATCTCTCAGTTACATGATCAGATAGCTGTGTAATTTGTGTGTTAGAGAAATACGGTACCGATGTGTAAAGTTGTATAAGCAAATACCATATTAGCTGGGGCTCCTTGTGTTTGCCAAACACATGGTACACAAAGTAAGCGTGTACCCCCCTGAGGATTAATGAAATTATACCCTCAGGTGTTACAGATTACAGCAATGGAATGAAATGTATCACGGAAAACTTTCTTTGTAATTAAAAATTCTTTAAAAATAAGTGTCTTAAGTATAAGGTTAATCACTCAAATGCGTGTACTGTAGCGCTACACTTGCGTCTTGTTGTAAGATAATCTCTGTGTAAGTGTCGTAGTTATCGTCCTCCGAAAGCTAAGTTCTGCAGAAGTCAATGTACTTACCTCATGATAAACAAAAGTGAAATGTTTTGCGTATAGATATCTTAGCTATTACGCTTATTGTTGTGATGAAGAAAGTACTGTACTGTAACGTATTGTTGTGCTACGGAAAACCCTGTCTCATTGTAGCTATACTACAAAAGTTACTACTAAAACCTGTTTTACTTTCCAGAAGAATTCAGAAAAACTGTGCAGATATAAAACAGATACACCGCAAAAGCAACATTATAAATTGTCACTCATTAGTAGCGTCGTGATAAAACCGTGTAGTTGTCTCATAAACTAACCACTGTGTCGTCTGGTATCTCACAGAAAGTACTTTAAATCCAGAATGTATTTTCAAGTAAACCAAAATGTTGCATTAAAATCTCATTAGCAGTACCAGTATGTGTCCTAAGTATGTAAGCCTGATAGTCGTTACGTAATCGTGCAACTAACAAGCAAGAATGTACAAATACAACACTGTGTCATCTGTTCACTATAACAATGCATTCGTAATTTCTGTTTAAATAAGTTCTCTTAGTTCTAGACTGGATATTTAACTTCAAACATTGTTGCATCTTAACAGTTTCTTATGTCTGACAAAGCATACTAGAAATGTGAAGTGAAACGTTTTATGGCAAAGACAAAGTTAAAAAGCAGATTATCTTTCAATAAACGGTTTTACATGTGAAATGTGGTGTAAACCTTTACTCTTCATAGTACTCAGACTTTCAACTGAAAAGCAATTGTCATGTTTTATACATCGGTAAAGAATGCTAAAATTTTTCTCAAGGCTAGCGTCTTATGTTATTTTTCTCAGAGCCAGTGGGCGCACGCGGCTGCCTGCTGTGCGAGTCATTGTCTGACTCTTTGTTGGCGCGCGCCGTTATTGGGATTAGGAGACCTAACTTCTACATATTCACTCTGACGAGAAGGCCCTGCCCTGTTTAAATCCCGCCAGTTCTGATGCAATTCAGGTCTGTCGTTACGAATATCTCGTCTGTCGTCATGTCGGTAGATTTCATTATTTCTTTCTTGTCGGTCATGTGGTGGAGAATTTCTCCCTGAATCGTAACTGCGCGCTGAACTGTTGCGTCTGAAAGTATTCTGTCTCCCTTGATAATAATAGTTCTGGTTACCATATTGTCTGTTTCTCTGGTAGTCTCTGTGATAGTCATTACTATAGAAATGCGATCTTTCTCTGTAATTATTACTCTGCGAGTGGTTGTCATACGGGTGGTGTCTGTTTTGATCACGATTTACGTTGCAAGAATAGCCTTGACGTGTCCAGTTAATATTTCTTTCATCGCGGGATTGTGACGGATGTGACCTGTAATTGTTATGTTCCTGTTTCCGCATTCCGCGATTGTCAGTGTCAATTTCCAATTCTTGTAGCAGACCTTGAAAAGCTTCAATGTCTTCTTTGCAACGTCCTGCTAAAATAATATGTCGTAATGTTCAGGTAATTTGATTAAGCAAATGCGGATGAGTTCTGAGGGGCTGTATGGGTTTGACAGGTACTGATTCTTGTGCAACATGTCTTCAAAATATTTCACAAGACTGGAGAATTCAGATTGTTCGAAATGTTTCATCATTATGATGCCATGTTTTACTCGGTCTTGTGTGGCTTGAGACCAATATGCTGAGAGGAAGGCATGGTAAAATTCTCCTTCACTGTGGCAATTGTGAATGACCGATCGCATTCTTACAGCTGGTTCATTCTCTAAGTAGCCACACATAAATTCTAATCTGTGTTCTAACGACCAGTTGGGAGGAAAACAATGAGAGAATTGATGGAGCCATGCTTGTGGATGAATGTCGTTGCCAGAATTCTTAAAAGTTTTGAATTTACGTGTAGTAATGAACAGCTTATAGTCAAAATCATCATGTCGGCGAGTAGCATATCGGTCATTGTTAGGCCGTGTCGGCCGTTCCATCTCAAAATTCGGTGCACCTTGCCAATTTCTTTCATAATTTCCGAAGTGTCCTGTGTTATTATTTTGTGGTTGATCCGTATTTCTATGTCCTTCTTCCCGTATTGGGGCGCGAGTGTCCTCTGAAATACGTAATTCTTGTATTACCTGTGTCAGCTGATCTTGTACTTCGCGGATTTCTCTTTGGTGTTGCGTATTAATTTGATTCAGATTTTGTTTCAGTTTCCTAATTTGTTCGCTCTCTTCTGTGTCATTAAAGACTACCGGTTTTGTGTCGTTCAGATTATCATCTACCTTCGTAGATAAGTTAGTGAACTGATCCGAAAGTTCGGCTACTTTCTCCGATAGCGAACACATTTCCTCAGTGTGTTTTTCTGAACCAAGTTTCAGATTGTCCATTTGTGTTGAAATCGAATCTACTGTGTCCTTCAAGTTTTCCTGAGTTTTTGCAAGTTGCGTAACCGAATCTGTAGATGCAACTGAGTCAAATTTAGCTTGTAAGGTCTCATGATTTTCATGAACAGTAGTTTGCAGTTCTTTTATGGCTGCTTCGTGATTCTGTAGTGCATTTTCATGACGCGAAAAAATAGGTTGGAAATGCTCACAAATTTGTGTTTTTACGTCGTTACAGACTTTTTGACATTTCGATTCAATGTGATGTAACTCATTAGTTAAATCCTCACGTGTTTGTTCAAGTGTGGTGTCTAACTTTTTAAGATTTTGTTCCACTGTGTCTAACTTTTGAAGATTTTGTTCCATTATGTCTAACTTTCGAAGCTTTTGTCCCATTTGCTTCTGATTTTGTTCCATTTGTTGCATTAATTGCAATAATAATGTATTAGTGTCTGGAATCTGTTTCTCTACGCTTTTCGGCAGTGCATTTGAACCGGCAACATTCACATTTTGAAAAGCAGAAAAAGTGTTTTTACTTATTTGAGAAAACGGTGATGACCCAAAACCTGAATCTACAGTATTTGCGAAATTGTGTCCTGTCATTTCAGATTCCTGAGGCGAGCTGTTGCCGACCGACCGATCGATAATGCTTCCCTGCTCACTAATTGTTTCACTGTCTACGCCATTGTTTAGCCGCCCGCTCCATTTCCCTATGCACAATTACCAAATTATTACTTTGAACATTAGTTAATTCATTACTCTGCGGCGCTAACACACTGCTTTCGTCTTCACTGTCATTTCTCAGTTTACTTTGGAGCCTAGTATTACGTTTTTCACACGCCATTATTGTCGCAATATTTCACACGACAACACAGAAAAACACTATTTGAAGAGCAAAAATAGGGGAACACATTAACATAGCACTGAAAATAATATCTAGTTAATTGCAGCTGCGAAATACTTGGTGCAAATCTACATGCATACCACAACTGTTCTACTGTACAACAATGAAAGACTGCAACTACAAAGGAGATTTTCTCTACAATTACGCGCTAGCAATAAACAACAGCTACACTAATTACACAAACTACAAGAAAAAAAATCAGAAGATTCCAGTGAGGTATCCTCGGCTAAGGGACGACATATGAAACGTCCCCTTTTATCAATTTTACTAGACTGTGCTTAACCTGACGCACAATATTTTTAGCGCAACGCAATCTGACTTTCAAGATTCCCTACAAAAGAATGGCCCTGACTAACATTAAACTATACCTTTCACAAATCACTTACCTCACAAAAATCTTCCCTGCTCAAGCTACTGCAATACAGCGAGCGCCACTACTGCCAGCTAAATAAAAGATACAAACTATGGAAGGCACTAACTACTGATAGGGATAGTTAGCAAATGAAAAATATTAATAGAGAACAAACAATGTATTTACCTTGATATCATCATATATATAGCAGTTATTGACAAATTACAAAACTCCGCCATCTCTCTCCCCACATCAACCACTGCTGGCGGCTCACCTCCAACTGCCCAACGCTACGCGCTGTTCACAGCCAGCTGCCTAACACTACAATGGCGAGTATTACAACAATGAAAAGCAGCCACAGACTGCACACAGCACAGCCAGTGATTTTCATACAGAGGTGGCGTTACCAATAAAAAAACCTAAACAGCCTACTTACAACATTAACTGATTTTGACGATGATTGATTAATGAACAGGCTTGTTATTTGTATATATTATGCATCGCTTGGCTGCACTGCTTTTTCACTGATGTCATATTTTTCTATTATGTGCCTGCTGTGCTTATTTATTTAAATTATAATTGTCACCTGATTAATTGTGCTGACTGTAGTTGGGTATGTAGGTTACACTTTGTGATTTATCTGCTTGCGCCTTCATGTTTACTTATTAAGATTACATATGAACATTTATTTGCTTATGCTGAATGATGCTAATGACTTGTTTATTACGTAAGATATATGTTTGCTGCTGTGCGTATGGATTGCATATTTACACATTTCTGTTTTGTTGTCATAGCTACTCTTCAATTTAGAATATAGCAATGCTGATGTACAGTGTACGAACATAGAGTTTAGGTTACACTGTGGTATTAATTATAGATTGTTTGCTTGGCAGAGCCTCGTTGTAGGGATTGTGCTGCATCCACTTGTTGACATTCTGTTCTCTACTGGTATATTTACTCGCTATTGCATGTTTTGCTTACGCTCAGTGCTTTATATTTATAAGATAAGAAAATGAACTGCTATAATTCGACGAACGACATTAGTACGAGAAACTTCATAGAAGTCACATGAGCTGGAGGTTTTATGGAAGCTGTATAAATTTATGCTAATAGGAAGGAAGATAACGATATGACATACCAACACTAGGTTTAGATCATCGACAGTTATTACACTGCTTTTTTCGTGAGTAATTGAAATAGGAAGTGACACTTGACACAAGAAATACTCCACATGTTTGCTTCTGCCATGATTCTTGAAGTTGTGTACACACTGTGAAATATTATGATCATTCACACTCCGTAATCGTAATTAATTACTGAGAGTTATTCGAACTAAGTCTGTTAGAGGTCATGTACGCATTTCTTTTATTTAATGATGGACAAGGTAAACAAAATGTATCTTATAATTTATAATGAGTAGCAGATTTGGATCAGATGGATTACACGAGAGGTTGTGTGTTGACATTGTGTCTTCGGATTGTATGACATGATGAATTGAGGTTTGCATTAGGATTTTGTCTGCACTTGTTCGAGGAGACTGACTAGAGGAAAGATTTGTTATGGAAGTGAAATGATATTGGCAATGAGGTTATATATATCGACGTATTGAAGAGGTATGATTGAGGTATTGAGATTATGTGAAGTTGATGATTATTGGAGTTTTCGTTGACAAGAGGTAAGGTAAATGATATTGATGATCGACGTATTGAAGAGGTATTATTGAAGTATTGAGACTATGTGATGCTGATGATTAGTGGAGTTTTGGTGGATAAGAGGTGAAGTAAGTGAGGAGCATATTTTTTTTTTTTTGTTGGTCTATATGGAACAAGGAGGATAAAGATGGCAGACTAGAACACTCAAGTAGAAGGAAGATTGTCTACACACTCACTTTGTTAAATCACTAAGCAGTATATACTTTTTTTGAAGAGAGGAAGTATTTGCATATCTTGGCTCACTGACAGTTGTTCAGCAACCGTAAATTTTGATCTGGCTTGGCAAACATTGGTCTTGACATGATGACTATGACATTGACTAACTATTATTGACTGTTATACATTGCTGCCACCTCTACTTGATACACATGATGAACATAAAATTTTGACAGAATTGCATTTACACAGTTAACACTGTTCAATTACACAGTAGCACTAATGTGGATGAAAGATGAGTGAGTGTGTTTTGTGTGTTTTCCTTTTATAATCCCAGAGAAGTGATCCCAACCTATCTCCTAAATATTATTTTACTTGTTTGTTGTGGCTTGCACTGACACCCATAAATGTTATAGGTTTACTGGTATTTGTGTATTGTTATAGTTAATAGGACAATTATCTGAAATCATTTGTGCGTTTATTATGATTTGTATGTTTAGTGTAAAAGCATTGTATGTGTATTCAAACTATTGTTCATGCCTGAACTGTCTGATTAGTGATGGTGCTGCACTTTTCAACATGATGTGTGACATTTAGTCATGTTTAATTTCTGCTGATGAACAGTGTGATTAGTGAAAGTGAATATTATGGACTGCGGTCTGCACCTGTTCAACATTGCTGGTGCCACTAATGGAACTGCTTATACTGAAATGGTGTTACTTGTTGGTGTCTGCACCTGCTCAACATTCCTGGGTGCCACTGATGGACTACTGCTACTGAAAAGATGTCACCTGTTGATATCTGCACCTGTTCAACATTGCTGGTGCCACTGATGGAACTGCTTTTACTGAAATGGTGTTACTTGTTGGTGTCTGCACCTATTCAACATTACTGGGTGCCACTGATGGACTGCTTCTACTGAAAAGATGTCACCTGTTGATATCTGCACCTGTTCAACATTGCTGGTGCCACTGATGGAACTGCTTATACTGAAACGGTGTTACTTGTTGATGTCTTCACCTGCTCAACATTGCTGGGTGCCACTGATGGACTGCTTCTACCGAAATGATGTCACTTGTTGGTGTCGGCACCTGCTCAACATTGCTGGGTGCCACTGGTGGACTGCTTCTACTGAAAAGATGTCACCTGTTGCTGTGTGCACCTGCTCAACATTGCTGGTGCAACTAATGGAACTGCTTATACTGAAATGGTGTTACTTGTTGGTGTCTGCACCTATTCAACATTACTGGGTGCCACTGATGGACTGTTTCTACTGAAAAAATGTCACTTGTTGGTTTTTGCACCTGTTGACCATTGCTGGGTGCTACTGCTGGAACTGTCAACTGCTTATTCTTGAGCTATGGAAAGCGTTTATGTGAATATTTGTATAAACTGTTTTTTTTGTGTATTACTGTTTGTGAAAAGTTATGAGACTCTTACCTGCACATATTCGTCATTGCTGACGCTATTGATTGAACTGTTTAACCACATAATACTTGTGTAAACTGTTATGTAAAGTCACATGTATGAAGGAATTTGTATTGCTTACTGTATTTTATATATTAGGTTATTGAAAGGTCAGTGCAAAGCCAAACTTTTATCTAGTTATATGATATTTATGCATTAATATTATCTTTTATTTTTGTCTGTATTTTTTTTGACGAATTTGGTGGTATTTTCACCACCAATGCTGGCAAAAATACCATCAAATTCTAGCCTGTGGAGGAAGGGCATATGAAAGGTGGCTACACTGAGCCACAGCGCCAGAGATCGCGCTAGAGAGTATTGTTCCGCCGCCTCCACTGGCAGTGATTATTGAGATGTCGTAGTGGGCAGTGCCTGTCGAGGACTCGTGGTAGTCAGTGCTTGTTAAAAACTCGTAGCAGAGAGTGTTTGTTGAGATGTGCTAGTAGGGAGTGCTTGCTGAGAGGTGATACTGAAAAGTTCTTGTTGAGATGTGGTAATAGCGAGTCGGTGTGGAGATATATTGTAATGATCAGAGTGATTTTGGTCAATATATGAAGGTAACGAAACTTGATTTATTTTTCATTATTTAATGTCGTAAATAATGCTTCATTACAGGTTCAGTCAACAAAGCATCTGGCTTGTGTTCTGGGATTAGAGTGTAATTCTGGTTCTCTTGAGTAATTATGGTATTTTTATTTTCTTTAATTAATTCAGTACAAATGATATTTAAAATTTCTTGTGTTGCTGAAGAAGAACCGTGCCAGATGCGTACGTTGAGTCATACTTCCACACACAGAACAGTTATACTTGTGCTTTGGTTTCGTAGGTTTTATAGTTGCTGGGGACTTAATTAATTAATTGTGTTAATGAAAATTTCCATTTCATTCTTTGTTATTGTTCTATGCAGTCAGACAGCGTAATAATACTAGTCAGGGCCAACCGTTTACGAGACTTCGTAATCGGACAGACAGCTACTGAAGCAAAACATTAAAATTATTTGCAGTCAGATTAATTAAGCCCCCATGCAACGGCAATGAAAGGATTTTCTTTTGGAGACCAGTATCTCGTTCACGATGAACTATTTCCTCTTTACTGTATCCCTCGCACTCTCACATTGACAAATTAACAAAGAAATTGCGTCGCAATGAAATACATTCTGTTCCATGCCTTCTCTTTCCCAATCTCGGAACGTTTCTACGGCAGCAACAGGATTTTCTCTTGGGGACGAGTATCTCGTTCACGATGAACTATTTCCTCTTTACTGTATCCCTCGCACTCTCACATTGACGAATTAATAAGAAATTGTGTCGCAATGAAATACATTGTGTTCCATGCCTTCTCTTTCCCAATCTGGGAACGTTTCTACGGCAGCTACAGAATTTTGCTTTTGGGGACGAGTATCTCGTTCCCGATGTACTATTTCTTCATTACTGTATTCCTCGCACTCTCACATTGAGGAATGAACATAGACATTGCGTCGCAATAAAATCCATTGTGTTCCGTGCCTTCCCTTCGCAATCTAGGAACGTTTCTACGGCAACGACAGGATTTTGTTTTCGGGTCGAGGATCTCCTTTCCGATGCACTATTTCGTCTTTACTGTATACCTCGCACCCTCACATTGACGAATTAACACAGAAATGGCGTCGCAATAAAATACATTGTGTTTCCTGCCTTCTCTTTCCCAATATATGAACGTTTCTGCGGCAACGACAGGATTTTGCTTTGGGGACGAGTATCTCGTTCCCGATGAACTATTTCTTTTTTACTGTATCCCTCGCACTCTCACACTGAGGAATTAACACAGAAATAGCTTCCAAATTATATACGTTGTGTTCCATGTCTTCTCTTTCCCAATCTAGGAACGTTTCTACGGCCATGACAGAATTTTGTTTTTGGGTCGAGTATCTCCGTTCCGATGCACAATTTCTTCTTTACTGTATCCCTAGCACATTCACATGGAGGAATTAACACAGAAATTGCGTTGCAATGACATAAATTGTGTTCCATGCCTTCTCTTTCCCTATCTGGGAACGTTTCTACGGCAAAAAAATGATTTTCTTTTGGGGACGAGTATCTCGTTCCCGATTAACTATTTCTTCTTTACTGTATCCCTCGCACTCTCTCATTGACGAATTAACACAGAAATAGCGTCTCAATTACATTGTGTTCCATGCCTTCTCTTTCCCAATCTAGGAACGTTTCTACAGCAACGACAGGATTTTGTTTTGCGGATGAGTATCTCGTTCCCGATGCACAATTTCTTCTTTACTCTATCCCTCAAACCCTCACATTGAGGAATTAACACAGAAATTGCGTCGCAATGTAATGCATTGGGTTCCATGGCTTCCCTTTCCCAATCTGGGAACGTTTCTATGGCAGCGAAAGGAATTTCTTTTGGGGACTAGTATCTCGTTCCCGATGCACTATTTCTTTTTTACTGTATCGCTCGCACTCTCACATTGACGAATTAGCATAGAAATAGCGTCGCAATGGAATACATTGTGTTCCATGCCTTCTCTTTCCGAATCTGGGATCGTTTCTACGGCAACGTCAGGATTTTCTTTTGGGGACGAGTACCTCGTTCCCGATGCACTATTTCTTCTTTACTGTATCCCTAGCACTCTCACATTGACGAATGAACACAGAAATTGCGTCGCAATGAAATACATTGTTTCCATGCCTTCTCTTTCCGAATCTGGGAACGTTTCTACAGCAACGACAGTATTTTCTTTTGAGGACGAGTATCTCGTTCCCGATGAACTATTTCTTGTTTACTGTATCCCTCACACTCTGACATTGACCAATGAACACAGAAATTGCGTCGCAAGGAAATACCTTGGGTTCCATGCCTTCTCTTTCCCAATCTAGGAACGTTTCTACTGCAACGACAGGATTTTGTTTTCGGGTCGAGTATCTGTTTTACGATGCACTATTTGTTCTTTACTGTATTCCTCGCATCCTCACATTGAGGAATTGTCACAGAAATGGCGTCGCAATGAAATACATTGTGTTCCACGCCTGCTCTTTCCCAATCTGGAAACGTTCCTACGGCAACGACAGGATTTACTTTTGGGGACGAGTATCTAGTCCCCGATGCACTATTTCTTCATTACTGTATCCCTCGCACTCTCACATTGACGAATTAACACAGAAATGACGTCGCAATAAAATACATTGTGTCCCTGCCTTTTGTTTCCAAATCTCGAAAAGTTTCTACGGCAAAGACAGGATTTTCGTTTGGGGACGAGTATCTCGTTCCCGATGAACTATTTCTTCTTTACTGTATCCCTCGCACTGTCACATAGACGAATTAACAAAGAAATAGCGTCGCAATGATATACGTTTTGTTCCATGCCTTATCTTTCCCATTCCTCTCTCGAAAGGGCAGCCGTCCGATCCATTAGAGAAGACGAGGATCTGATAGTTCTACCAGCCGACAAAGGCAACGCAACGGTTCTTCTGTCACGTTATGACTATCTGGGAAAGATGGATCTCTTACTTGAGGACTCAGCATACAGAACGTTGCAGGACGAGCCAACTGAACGGATAAAACGGAAGACGCTTTCACTGTTGAAGAAGAGTTCTTTACCTGACGACGTTCTCAAAAAACTTCGTCCTGGTGTTGCCGTGCCACCGAGACTATACGGCCTACCCAAGACTCATAAGAAAGGGGTCCCGCTTCGTCCGATCGTGAGTAACTTGGGTGCTCCTACCTACAATCTAGCCAAGTATTTAGCATCTGTTCTTGGCCCTCACGCCGGTAAATGCGAACGTCACATTCCCAATTCTATGGTGTTTATTCAGAGATTGAAGTCCTTGTCTCTTAGTCCCTGCGATTTGCTTGTGAGCTTTGATGTCGTGTCGCTTTTTACCCGGGTTCCTCTGGAAGAATCCTTGCAATTAATTGGTGAGATACTGGATGAGGACACAACCAGGCTTTGTCGCCACGTGCTGACGTCAACGTACTTTTTATTCAATGACAAATATTTTGAACAGACTGACGGAGTGGCTATGGGGAGCCCACTGTCCCCAATAGTCGCCAACCTTTTTATGGAAGATTTGGAGGACATGGCGCTGAAGACGGCGTCCTTAAAACCAACCTGTTTTTGGAGGTACGTTGACGACACGTTTATGGTGTGGCCTCATGGGAGAGAGGCTCTTGACCGCCTCCTAGATCATTTTAATTCCCTGCATCCTAGCATCAAGTTTACCATGGAGGTGGAAAGTGATGGAAAGCTTCCGTTTCTGGATGTTCTGGTGTACAGAAAGGATGATGGGACACTGGGACACAGTGTTTATCGAAAGCCTACGCACACGGACCGTTACCTGCATGCTTCTAGCTGTCATCCATCGTTCCAGCGTACAGGGGTCCTGCGAACGTTGGCGAGAAGAGCTTATGCCATTTCAGATGGAGAAAGCTTGACACCAGAATTGGACCACCTTAAGGTTGTGTTCAAGCAGAATGGCTATACAGATAAACAGATCCGTCGTGCTTTCCAGTTTGGACCATCGCCTGAACCACCAGAAGATACCTGCAAATCGGTGGCTTTTCTGCCTTTTGCTGGGAGCATTTCCTCGAAGATAGGAAGAATTCTAAAAAGATATCACATCAAAAGTATTTTTCGTCCGCCGACCAAGCTTAGAGCGTTTCTTGGCTCTGTTAAGGATGACTTGGGTTTGAGGAAGCCCGGTGTATACAAGATCCCTTGCCACTGTGGGAAGGCTTACATTGGTCAGACGATCCGGACCGTTCAGGACCGATGTGTTGAGCATCAGCGGCACACACGGCTGCTTCAACCCGAGAAATCCGCAGTGGCGGAGCACTGTCTCACCCAGGGACACAGAATGCAATATGATGCGACACAAATGGTTGCCCCTGCATCTCGCTATTGGGACTGTGTTTTAAAAGAATCGATAGAGATTCGTTTATCTGACAATCTTATTAATAGAGACAAGGGCTATCTTTTAAGTAAGACTTGGGACCCGGTGTTATCCGACATTAAAAAACAACGGTCTGCGTCTCAATTGTCGGAATAGAATTTTTTAAATTTCTTTTATTTTTGACAGCGATATCTCGATTTCGCCTCTTTCCACCACCGGCGGCGCGGCATGTTTACTGCACTAGAGGGCAGCTACGGCATCTTTTCGCGCACGCGTTGTGAGCCTTCTGCGGCCTATATATGGGCTGCCGCTTGCGCTGGGAAGTCAGTTCCGGAGACATTGTGCACCAGCGCTCTCACCTGATGATGGCGGCCAGTTGGACCGCAGAAATATTGTGTCTTGAAGACGTCATGATCCGGCTGCATACCCGAGAAGATTTTATCATTTATTACGCCGGGAAAGCCTTCGTAGTCACAACACAGAAATAGCGTCGCAATGAAATACATTGCGTTCCATGCCTTCTCTTTCTGAATCTGGGAACGTGTCTACAGCAACGACAGGATTTTCTTTTGGGGACGAGTATCTCATTCCCGATGCACTATTTCTTCTTTACTGTATCCCTCGCACTCTCACATTGACGCATTAACACAGAAATTGCGTCGCAATGTAATAGATTGTGTTCCATGCCTCCTCTTTCCCAATCTGGGAACGTTTCTACGGCAACGACAAGATTTTCCTTAGGGGACGAGTATCTCGTTCCCGATGCACTATTTCTTCTTTACTGTATCCCTCGCACTCTCACATTGATGAATTAACACAGAAATTGCGGCGCACGAAATACCTTTTGTTCCATGCCTTCTCTTTCCGAATCTGGGATCGTTTCTACGGCAACGACAGGATTTTCTTTTGGGGACGAGTATGTCGTTCCCGATGTACTATGTCTTCTTTACTGTATCCCTAGCACTCTCACATTGACGAATGAACACAGAAGTTGCGTCGCAATGAAATACATTGGGTTCCATGCCCTCTCTTTCACAATCTAGGAACGTTTCTACGGCAACGACAGGATTTTGTTTTCCTGTCGAGTATCTCTTATACGATGCACTATTTCTTCTTTGCTATATTCCTCGCATCCTCACATTGAGGAAATGTCACAGAAATTGCGTCGCAATAAAATACATTGTGTTCCATGCCTTCTCCTTCCCAATCTTGGAACGTTTCTACAGCAACGACGGCATTTTGGTTTGGGGTCCAGGATCTTCTTTCCGATGCACTATTTCTTAATTACTGTATCCCTCGCAGTCTCACATTGAGGAATTAACACAGAAACTGCATCGCTATGCAATACATTGTGTTCCATGCCTTCTCTTTCCCAATCTGTGAACAGTTCTATGGCAATGACTGGATTTTCTTTTGGGAATGAGTATCTCGTTCTTGATTCACTATTTCTTCTTTACTGTATCCCTCACACTCTCACAGTGACGAATGAACACAGAAATTGCTTCGCAATGAAATACATTGGGTTCCGCACCTGCTCTTTCCCAATCTAGGAACATTTCTACGGCAAAGATATGATTTTGTTTTCGGGTCGAGTATCTCTTTTACGATGCACTTTTTCTTCTTTACTGTATTCCTCGCATCCTCACATTGAGGAATTGTCACAGAAATTGCGTCGCAATGAAATACATTGTGTTCCACGCCTGCTCTTTCAAAATCTGGGTACATTTCTACGGCAACGACAGGATTTTCTTTTGGGGACGAGTATCTCGTTCACGATGAACTATTTCCTCTTTACTGTATCCCTCGCACTCTCACATTGACGAATTAACACAAAAATAACGCCGCCATAAAATACATTTTGTTCCATGCCTTCTCTTTCCCAATCTAGGAACGTTTCTACGGCGACGACGGGATTTTGTTTTGTGGTCGAGGACCTCCTTTCCGATGCACTATTTCTTCATTACTGTGTCCCTCGCACTCTCACATTGACAAATTAACACAGAAATAGCGTCGCAATGAAATACATTGCGTTCCATGGCTTCTCTTTCTGAATCTGGGAACGTGTCTACAGCAACGACAGGATTTTCTTTTGGGGCGAGTATCTCATTCAAGATGCCCTATTTCTTCTTTACTGTATCCCTCGCACTCTCACATTGCCGAATTAACAGAGAAATTGCGTCGCAATGTAATAGATTGTGATCCATACCTCCTCTTTCCCAATCTGGGAACGTTTCTACGGCAACGACAAGATTTCCCTTAGGGGACGAGTATCTCGTTCCCAATGAACTATTTCTTCTTTACTGTATCCCTCGCACTCTCACATTGACGAATTAACACAGAAATAGCGTCGAAATTATATACGTTGTGTTCCATGTCTTCTCTTTCCCAATCTAGGAACGTTTCTACGGCAATAACAGTATTTTGTTTTTGGGTCTAGGATCTCCTTTCCGATGCACAATTTTTTCTTTACTGTATCCCTAGCAGCCTCACATTGACGAATTAACACAGAAATTGCGTTGCAATGACATTAATCGTGTTCCATGTCTTCTCTTCCCCAAACTGGGAACGTTTCTACGGCAACAAAAGGATTTTCTTTTGGGGACGAGTATCTCGTTCCCGATGCACTATTTCTTCTTTACTGTATCCCTCGCACTCTCACATTGAGGAATTAACACAGAAATTGCGTCGCAATGTAACAGATTGTGTTCCATGCCTCCTCTTTCCGAATCTGGGAACGTTTCTACGGCAACGACAAGATTTTCCTTAGGGGACGAGTATCTCGTTCCCGATGCACTATTTCTTCTTTACAGTATCCCTCGTACTCTCACATTGACGAATTAACACAGAAATTACGTCGCAATGAAATACATTGTATTCCATGCCTTCTCTTTCCGAATCTGGGAACGTTTCTACAGCAACGACAGTATTTTCTTTTGTGGACGAGTATCTCGTTCCCGATGAACTATTTCTTCTTTACTGTATCCCTCACACTATCACATTGACGAATGAACACAGAAATTGCGTCCCAATGAAATACATTGTGTTCCATGCCTAATCTTTCCCAATCTAGGAACGTTTGTACGGGAACGACAGGTTTTTGTTTTCGGGTCGAGTATCTCTTTTACGATGCACTAATTCTTTTTTACTGTATTTCTCGCATCATCACATTGAGCAATTGTCTCACAAATTGCGTCGCAATGAAGTACATTGTGTTCCACGACTGCTCTTTCCCAATCTGGGAACGTTCCTACGGCAACGACAGGATTTTCTTTTGGAGACGACTATTTCGTTCCCGATGCACTATTTCTATATTACTGTATCCCTCGCACTCTCACATTGAGGAATTAACACAGAAATTCCGTCGCAATAAAATATATTGTGTTCCATGCCTTCTCTTCCCAATCTAGGAACGTTTCTACAGCAACGACAGTATTTTGTTATAGGGTTGAGGATCTCCTTTCTGATGCACTATTTCTTCATTACTGTGTCCATCGCACTCTCACATTGAGGAATTAACACAGAAATAGCGTCGCAATAAAATACATTGTGTTCCATGCCTTCTCTTCCCCAATCTGGGAACGGTTCTATGGCAACGACTGGATTTTCTTTATGGCATGAGTATCTCGTTCTTGATGCACTATTTCTTCTTTACTATATCCCTCACACCCTCACATTGAGGATTTTTCACAGAAATTGCGTCACAATGAAATACATTGTATTCCACGCCTGCTCTTTCCCAATCTCGGAACGTTTCTAGGGCAACGACAGGATTTTCTTTTGGGGACGAGTATCTCGTTCCCGATGCACTATTTCTTCTTTACAGAAACCCTCGCACTCTCACATTGAGGAATTAACACAGAAATTGCGTCGCAATGAAATACATTGTGTTCCATGCCTTCTCCTTCCCAATGTAGGAAAGTTTCTACAGCATCGACAGTATTTTGTTTTAGGGTTGAGGATCTCCTTTCTGATGCACTATTTCTTCACTACTGTATACCTCGCACTCTCACATTGAGGAATTAACACAGAAATTGCGTCGCAATATAATACATCGTGTTCCATGCCTTCTCTTTCCCAATCTCGGAACGTTTCTACGGCAACAACAGGATTTTCATTTGGGGACGAGTATCTCGTTCCCGATGAACTATTTCTTTTTTACAGTATCCCTCGCATTCTCACGTTGACGAATTAATACATAAATAGCGTCGCAATGATATACATTGTATTCCAAGCCTTCTCTTTCCCAATCTAGGAACGTTTCTACGGGAATGACAGTATTTTTTTTTTTTTTTTGGGTCGAGCATCTCCTTTCCGATGCACTATTTCTTCATTACTGTATCCCTCGCACCCTAACATTGACTAATTAACACAGAAATGGTGTCGAAACAAAATACATTGTGTTCCACACCTATTCTTTGCCAATCTACGAACGTTTCTATGGCAACGACAGGATTTTCTTTTGAGGACGAGTATCTCGTTCCCGATGAACTTTTTCTTGTTTACTGTATCCCTCACACTCTCACATTGACCAATGAACACAGAAATTGCGTCGCAATGAAATACCTTGGGTTCCATGCCTTCTCTTTCCCAATCTTGGAACGTTTGTACTGCAACGACAGGATTTTGTTTTCGGGTCGAGTATCTCTTTTACGATGCACTATTTGTTCTTTACTGTATTCCTCGCATCCTCACATTGAGGAATTGTCACAGAAATGGCGTCGCAATGAAATACATTGTGTTCCACGCCTGCTCTTTCCCAATCTGGGAACGTTCCTACGGCAACGACAGGATTTACTTTTGGGGACGAGTATCTCGTCCCCGATGCACTATTTCGTCATTACTGTATCCCTCGCACTCTCACATTGACGAATTAACACAGAAATGACGTCGCAATAAAATACACTGTGTGCCTGCCTTCTGTTTCCCAATGTCGAAACGTTTCTACGGCAAAGACAGGATTTTCGTTTGGGGACGAGTATCTCGTTCCCGATGAACTATTTCTTCTTTACTGTATCCCTCGCACTCTCACATAGACGAATTAACACAGAAATAGCGTCGCAATGATATACGATTTGTTCCATGCCTTATCTATCCCATTCTAGAAACGTTTCTACGGCAATGACAGTATTTTTTTTTTGGGTCGAGGTTCTCCTTTCCGATGCACTATTTCTTCTTTACTGCATCCCTCGCACCCTCACATTGAGGAATTAACACAGAAATTGCGTTGCAATGACATAAATTGTGTTCCATACCTTCTCTTTACCAATCTGGGAGCGTTTCTACGGCAACAAAACGATTTTCTTTGCGGACGAGTGTCTCGTTCCCGATGCACTATTTCTTCTTTACTGTATCCCTCGCACTCTCACATTGACGAATTAACACAGAAATAGCGTAGCAATTAAATACATTGTGTTCCATTCCTTCTTTTCCCCAATCTAGGCACGTTCCTACAGCAACGAAAGGATATTTTTTTGGGGTCGAGGATCTCCTTTCCGATGCACTATTTCTTCTTAACTGTATCCCTCGCACCCTCACATTGAGGAATTGACACAGAAATTGCGTCGCATTGGAATAAATTGTGTTCAATGCATTCTGTGTGCCAATCTAGGAACGTTTCTACGGCAACGACAGGATTTTGTTTTCGGGTTGAGGATCTCGTTCCCGATGAACTATTTCCGCTTTACTGTATCACTCGCACTCTCACATTGACGAATTAAAATAGAAATTGCGCTGCCATAAAATACATTGTGTTGCATGCCTTCTGTTTTCAAATCCAGGAACGTTTCTACGGCAACGACGGGATTTTGTTTTGGGAATGAGGATCTCCTTTACGATGCACTATTTCTTCATTACTGTATCCTTCGCACTCTCACATTGACGAATTAACTCAGAAATAGCATCACAATGAAATACATTGCGTTACATGCCTTCTCCCTCCCAATCTGGGAACGTTTCTTCGGCAACGACAGGATTTTCCTTTGGAGACGAGTATCTCGTTCCCGATTCACTATTTCTTCCTTAATGTATCCCTCCCACTCTCACATTGACGAATTAACACAGAAATAGCGTGGAAATTATATACGTTGTGTTCCATGTCTTCTCTTTCCCAACCTAGGAACATTTCTACGGCAATGACAGTATTTTGTTTTTGGGTCGAGGATCTCCTTTCCGATGCACTATTTCTTCTTTACTGTATCCCTAGCACCCTCACATTGTGGAATTAACAGAGATATTGCGTTGCAATGACATAAATTGTGTTCCATGCCTTCTCTTTCCCAATCTAGGAACGTTTCTACAGCAACGACGGGATTTTGTTCTGGGGACGAGTACCTCATTCCCGATGCACAATTTCTTCTTTACTCTATCCCTCGCAGTCTCACATTCAGGAATTAACACAGAAATTGCGTCGCAATGTAATACATTGTGTTCCATGCCTTCTCTTTCCCAATCTGGGAACGGTTCTATGGCAACGACAGGATTTTCTTTTGGGATGAGTATCTCGTTCTTGATGCACTATTTCTTCTTTACTGTATCCCTCACACCCTCACATTGAGGAATTAACACAGAAATTGCGTCGCAATGTAATACATTGTGTTCCATGCCTTCTCTTTCCCAATCTGGGAACGTTTCTACGGCAGCGACAGTAATTTCTTTTGGGGACGAGTATCTCGTTCCCGATGCACCATTTCTTCTTTACTGTATCCGTCGCACTCCCACATTGACGAATGAACACAGAAATTGCGTCGCAATGAAATACACTGCTGGCCACCGTAAATGCAACACCAAGAAAGACAAGAGGTAGCACAACAAAATTTATTTTGTAGATAACATGTTGACCAAGTATCAAATGATTACGTTTACAGACGTCTGTGACATGTGGTTCCGGCCAGAATCAGTAGCCAGAGTAGCCGCCATTGTTGGAGATCACTGCTGCCACACGTCTCGGCATTGAGTCAGACGTTGGATGTGTTCCTGGGGAACAGCAGCCCAAGCAGCCTCCACACGTTGCCAAAGATCATCTGGTGTGGCAGCTGGGGATGTAATCTGGGTCACTTGTTGAGCAACCATGGACCACATGTTTTCTGTCGGCGAAAGATCCGGAGAGCGAGCCGGCCAGGGAAGCAATTCAATCTGGTTATTGACGAAGAACCTTTGGACAATGCGTGGCACGTGTGGTCGCGCATTGTTGTTGTTGTTGTGGTCTTCAGTCCTGAGACTGGTTTGATGCAGCTCTTAATGCTACTCTATCCTGTGCAAGCTTCTTCATCTCCCAGTACCTACTGCAACCTACATCCTTCTGAATCTGCTTAGTGAATTGATCTCTTGGTCTCCCTCTACGATTTTTACCCTCCACGCTGCCCTCCAATGCTACATTTGTGATCACTTGATGCCTCAAAACATGTCCTACCAACCGATCCCTACTTCTAGTCAAGTTGTGCCACAAACTTCTCTTCTCCCCAATCCTATTCAATACCTCCTCATTAGTTACGTGATCTACCCACCTTATCTTCAGCATTCTTCTGTAGCACCACGTTTCGAAAGCTTCTATTCTCTTCTTGTCCAAACTGGTTATCGTCCATGTTTCACTTCCATACATGGCCACACTCCATACAAATACTTTCAGAAACGACTTCCTGACACTTAAATCTATACTCGATGTTAACAAATTTCTCTTCTTCAGAAACGCTTTCCTTGCCATTGCCAGTCTACATTTTATATCCTCTCTACTTCGACCATCATCAGTTATTTTACTCCCTAAATAGCAAAACTCCTTTACTACTTTAAGTGTCTCATTTCCTAATCTAATTCCCTCAGCATCACCCGATTTCATTTGACTACATTCCATTATCCTCGTTTTGCTTTTGTTGATGTTCATCTTATATCCTCCTTTCAAGACACTGTCCATTCCGTTCAACTGCTCTTCCAAGTCCTTTGCTGTCTCTGACAGAATTACAATGTCATCTGCGAACCTCAAAGTTTTTACTTCTTCTCCATGAATTTTAATACCTACTCCAAATTTTTCTTTTGTTTCCTTTACTGCTTGCTCAATATACAGATTGAATAACATCGGGGAGAGGCTACAACCCTGTCTCACTCCTTTCCCAACCACTGCTTCCCTTTCATGCCCCTCGACTCTTATAACTGCCATCTGGTTTCTGTACAAATTGTAAATAGCCTTCCGCTCCCTGTATTTTACCCCTGCCACCTTCAGAATTTGAAAGAGAGTATTCCAGTTAACATTTTCAAAAGCTTTCTCTAAGTCTACAAATGCTAGAAACGTAGGTTTGCCTTTTCTTAATCTAGCTTCTAAGATAAGTCGTAAGGTTAGTATTGCCTCACGTGTTCCAACATTTCTACGGAATCCAAACTGATCCTCCCCGAGGTCCGCTTCTACCAGTTTTACCATTCGTCTGTAAAGAATTCGCGTTAGTATTTTGCAGCTGTGACTTATTAAACTGATAGTTCGGTAATTTTCACATCTGTCAACACCTGCTTCCTTTGGTATTGGAATTATTATATTCTTCTTGAAGTCTGTGGGTATTTCGCCTGTCTCATACATCTTGCTCACCAGATGGTAGAGTTTTGTCATGACTGGCTCTCCCAAGGCCATCAGTAGTTCTAATGGAATGTTGTCTACTCCCGGGGCCTTGTTTCGACTCAGGTCTTTCAGTGCTCTGTCAAACTCTTCACGCAGTATCTTATCTCCCATTTCATCTTCATCTACATCCTCTTCCATTTCCATAATACTGTCCTCAAGTACATCGCCCTTGTATAAACCCTCTATATACTCCTTCCACCTTTCTGCCTTCCCTTCTTTGCTTAGAACTGGGTTGCCATCTGAGCTCTTGATATTCATACAAGTGGTTCTCTTCTCTCCAAAGGTCTCTTTTATTTTGCTGTAGGCAGTATCTATCTTACCCCTAGTGAGACAAGCCTCTACATCCTTACATTTGTCCTCTAGCCATCCCTGCTTAGCCATTTTGCTCTTTCTGTCGATCTCATTTTTGAGACGTTTGTATTCCCTTTTGCCTGATTCATTTACTGCATTTTTATATTTTCCCCTTTCATCAATTAAATTCAATATTTCGTCTGTTACCCAAGGATTTCTATTAGCCCTCGTCTTTTTACCTACTTGATCCTCTGCTGCCTTCACTACTTCATCCCTCAGAACTACCCATTCTTCTTCTACTGTATTTCTTTCCCCCATTCCTGTCAATTGTTCCCTTATGCTCTCCCTGAAACTCTCTACAACCTTTGGTTCTTTCAGTTTATCCAGGTCCCATCTCCTTAAGTTCCCACCTTTTTGCAGTTTCTTCAGTTTCAATCTGCAGTTCATACCCAATAGATTGTGGTCAGAATCCACATCTGCCCCTGGAAATGTCTTACAATTTAAAACCTGGTTCCTAAATCTCTGTCTTACCATTATATAATCTATCTGATACCTATTAGTATCTCCAGGATTCTTCCAGGTATACAACGTTCTTTTACGATTCTTGAACCAAGTGTTAGCTATGATTAAGTTATGCTCTGTGCAAAATTCTACAAGGCGGCTTCCTCTTTCATTTCTTCCCCCCAATCCATATTCACCTACTGTGTTTCCTTCTCTCCCTTTTCCTACTGACGAATTCCAGTCACCCATGACTATTAAATTTTCGTCTGCCTTCACTACCTGAATAATTTCTTTTATCTCGTCATACATTTCATCAATTTCTTCATCGTCTGCAGAGCTAGTTGGCATATAAACTTGTACTACTGTAGTAGGCATGGGCTTTGTGTCTATCTTGGCCACAATAATGCGTTCACTATGCTGTTTGTAGTAGCTAACCCGCACTCCTATTTTTTTATTCATTATTAAACCTACTCCTGCATTACCCCTATTTGATTTTGTATTTATAACCCTGTAATCACCAGACCAAAAGTCTTGTTCCTCCTGCCACCGAACTTCACTAATTCCCACTATATCTAACTTTAACCTATCCATTTCCCTTTTTAAATTTTCTAACCTACCTGCCCGATTAAGGGATCTGACATTCCACGCTCCGATCCGTAGAATGCCAGTTTTCTTTCTCCTGATAACGACGTCCTCTTGTTAGTCCCCGCCCGGAGATCCGAATGGGGGACTATTTTACCTCCGGAATATTTTACCCAAGAGGACGCCATCATCATTTAATCATACAGTAAAGCTGCATGTCCTCGGGAAAAATTACGGCTGTAGTTTCCCCTTGCTTTCAGCCGTTCGCAGTACCAGCACAGCAAGGCCGTTTTGGTTAATGTTACAAGGCCAGATCAGTCAATCATCCAGACTGTTGCCCCTGCAACTACTGAAAAGGCTGCTGCCCCTCTTCAGGAACCACATGTTTGTCTGGCCTCTCAACAGATACCCCTCCGTTGTGGTTGCACCTACAGTACGGCCATCTGTATCGCTGAGGCACGCAAGACTCCCCACCAACGTCAAGGTCCATGGTTCATGGGGGAAGGTCGCGCATTATCCTGTTGAAATATGGCTGTAGCCGAGCTCTGAAGGTATGGAAGGACAACTGGCTCCAGCACCTCGGATATGTAGCGCCGGCTATTTAAAGTACCGGCAATGCGTACTAGAGGCGTGCGAGAGTAATATCCAATACCACCCCATACCATAACACCCGGTGCAAGACCAGTGTTGCGGTGCATAATGCAGCTGTCCAGCATCCTCTCTCCACGGTGTCTCCACACTCGAATCCGACCATCGTGGTGCTGCAGACAGAAGCGTGCCTCGTCAGTAAAGACAACGTCATTCCATTCTGCCGTCCACATCCGTCTGTCATCACACCATTGGCGACGGAGACGTCTGTGGTTCTGCGTCAATGGTAGACGAAGCAATGGACGTCTTGCGGACAGACCACTCTGCTGTAAACGGCGTCGAATGGTACGCGCAGACACCGGATGATGCGTTACAGACGCAATGTGCTTTGCTATGGTTCGGGATGTCACTGAGCGATCCGTCACTGCCATGCGCACAATTTGCCTATCAGTACGTGCAGTGGTGCACCGAGGTGAATGCGATCGACCACGTCGGTCCGTCGTACCCTCCTGCATCGAACGGTCACATATCCGCATTACAGTTGTTTGATTTCGTCCAACACGACTAGCGATTTCTCTGTATGATAATCCACAATCTCGGTAAGCCACTATCCTTCCTCTGTCGAACTAGGATACTTGATCAAAAGATGTTCGCTGTTGTCTACGAGGCATAACTGATCGTCTTGTGAAACAACCACAAGATAAACACACGTGCCGAACGTACACAAGTCTAAATCGCCAAGCCTTAAATGGCGCTATGAGGTGGCGCCACAGGCGCGCGTGATGTGCGTTTGCGCTGAAATTCAAATCAGTTGCATATCTCATCGCTGCAAACTCATGGTGTAAATTTCACTTCATTCGGATGCTTCCTTCAGGGTGTTGCATTTACGGTGGCCAGCAGTGTACATTGTATTCCATGCCTTCTCTTTCCGAATATGGTAACGTTTCTACAGCAATGACAGTATTTTCTTTTGGTTACGAATATCTCGTTCCCGATGCACTATTTCTTCTTTACTGTATCCCTCGCACCCTCACATTGAGGAATTAACACAGAAATAGCGTCGCAATGCAATAAATTGGGTTCCATGCCTACTCTTTCCCAACCTAGCAACGTTTCTACTGCAACGTTAGGATTTTGTTTTGGGATCAAGGATCTCTTATCCGATGCTTATTTCTTCTTTACTGTATTCCTCGCACTCTCACATTGACGAATTAACACAGAAATAGCGTCGCAATGAAATACATTGCGTTCCATGCCTTCTCTCTCCCAATCTGGGAACGTTTCTATGGCAACGACAGGGTTTTCTTTTGGGGACTAGTATCTCGTTCCCGATGCACTATTTCTTCTTTACTGTATCCCTCGCACTCTCACATTGACGAATTAACAAAGAAATTGCGTCTCAATGAAATATATTGGGCTCCATGCCTTCTCTTTCCCAATCTGGGAACATTTACACGGCAACGACGGGAATTTCCTTTGGGGACGAGTATCAAGTTCTCGATGCACTATTTCTTCTTTATCCCGCGCACCCTCACATTGACGAATTAAGACAGAAATAGCGTCGTAATAAAATACATTGTGTTCCATGCCTTCCCTTCGCAATCTAAGAACGTTTCTACGGCAACGACAGGATTTTGTTTTCAGGTCGAGGATCTCCATTCCGATGCACTATTTCTTCTTTACTGTATACCTCGCACCATCACATTGATGAATTAACACAGAAATGGCGTCGCAGTAAAATACATTGTGTTCCATGTCTTCTCTTTCCCAATCTAGGAACGTTTCTACGGCAACGACAGGATTTTGCTTTGGCGACGAGTATCTATTTCCCGATGAACTATTTCTTCATTACTGTATCCGTCGCACTCTCACATTGACGAATTAACACAGAAATATCGTCGAAATTATATACGTTGTGTTCCATGTCTTCTCTTTCGGAATCTAGGAACGTTTCTACGGCAATGACAGTATTTCGTTTTTGGGTCTAGGATCTCTTTTCCGATGCACTATTTCTTCTTTACTGTATCCCTAGCACCCTCACATTGACGAATTAACACAGAAATTCCGTTGCAATGACATAAATCGTGTTCCGTGCCTTCTCTTTCCCAAAGTGGGAACGTTTCTACGGCAACAAAAGGATTTTCTTTTGGGGACGAGTATCTCGTTCCCGATGCACTATTTCTTCTTTACTGTATCCCTCGCACTCTCTCATTGACAAATTAACACAGAAATAGCGCCGCAATTAAATACATTGTGTTCCATGCCTTCTTTTTCCCAATCTAGGAACGTTTCTACAGCAACGACAGAATTTGGTTTTGGGGATGACTATCACGTTCCCGATGCACAATTTCTTCTTTACTCTATCCCTCGCATTCTCACATTGAGGAATTAACACGGAAATTGCGTCGCAATGCAATACATTGTGTTACATGCCGTCTCTTTCCCAATCTGGGAACGGTTCAATGGCAACGATTGGATTTCATTTGGGGACGAGTATCTCGTTCACGATGAACTATTTACTCTTTACTGTATCCCTCGCACTCTCACATTGACGAATTAAAACAGAAATTGCGCCGCCATAAAATACATTGTGTTCCATGCCTTCTCTTTCCCAATCTAGGAAAGTTTCTACGGCAACGACGGGATTTTGTTTTGTGGTCGAGGACCTCCTTTCCGATGCACTATTTCTTCATTACTGTGTTCCTCACACTCACACATTGACGAATTAACACAGAAATAGCGTCGCAATGAAATGCATTGCGTTCCATGCTTTCTCTTTCTGAATCTGGGAACGTGTCTACAGCAACGACAGGATTTTCTTTTGGAAACGAGTATCTCATTCCCGATGCACTATTTCTTCTTTACTGTATCCCTCGGACTCTCACATTGACGAATTAACACAGAAATTGCGTCGCAATGTAATAGATTGTGTTCCATGCCTCCCCTTTCCCAATCTGTGAACGTTTCTACGGCAACTACAAGATTTTCCTTAGGGTACGAGTATCTCGTTCCCGATGAAATACTTCTTCTTTACTGTATCCCTCACACTCTCACATTGACGAATGGACACAGAAATTGCGTCGCAATGAAATACATTGGGTTCCATGCCTTCTCTTTCCCAATCCGGGAACGTTTCTACGGCAACGACTGGATTTTGTTTTCGGGTCGAGGAACTCTTTTCCGAAGCACTATTCCTTCTTTACTGTATTCCTCGCATCCTCACATTGAGGAATTGTCACAGACATTGCGTCGCAATGAAATACATTGCGTTCTACGCCTTCTCTTTCAGAATCTGGGAACGTTTCAACGGCAACGACAGGATTTTCATTTGGGGACGAGTGTCTCGTTCCCGATGTACTATTTCTTCATTTCTGTATCCCTCGCACTCTCACATTGAGGAATTAACACAGAAATTGCGTCGCAATGTAATAGATTGTGTTCCATGCTTCCTCTTTCCCAATCTGGGAAAGTTTCTACGGCAACGACAAGTTTTCCTTAGGGGACGAATATCTCGTTCCCGATGTACTATTTCTTCTTTACAGTATCCCTCGCACTCTCACATTGACGAACTAACACAGAAGTTGCGTCGCAATGAAATGCCTTGTGTTCCAGGCCTATTCTTTCCGAATCTGGGATCGTTTCTACGGCAACGACAGGATTTACTTTTGGGGACGAGTATGTCGTGCCCGATGCACTATTTCTTCTTTCCTGTATCCCTAGCACACTCACATTCACGAATAAACACAGAAATTGCGTCGCAATGAAATACATCGTATTCCATGCCTTCTCTTTCCGAATCTGGGAACGTTTCTACAGCAACGACAGTATTTTTTTTCAGGACGAGTATCTCGTTCCCGATGAACTATTTCTTCTTTACTGTATCCCTCACACTCGCACATTGACGAATGAACACAGAAATAGCGTCGCAATTAAATACATTGTGTTCCATGCCTTCTTTTTCCCAATCTAGGAACGTTTCTACAGCAACGAAAGAATTTGGTTTTGGGGATGACTATCACGTTCCCGATGCACAATTTCTTCTTTACTCTATGCCTCGCATTCTCACATTGAGGAATTAACACAGAAATTGCGTCGCAATGCAATACATTGTGTTACATGCCTTCTCTTTCCCAATCTGGGGACGGTTCTATGGCAACGACTGGATTTCCTTTAGGGACGAGTATCTCGTTCACGATGAACTATTTACTCTTTACTGTATCCCTCGCACTCTCACATTGACGAATTAAAACAGAAATTACGCCGACATAAAATACATTGTGTTCCATGCCTTCTCTTTCCCAATCTAGGAACGTTTCTATGGCAGCGACAGGATTTTGTTTTGTGGTCGAGCACCTCCTTTACTGTATCCATTGGACCTTCCCATTGACGATGAAACACAGAAATTACATCGGAATTAAATATAAGAGACACATCGTTGACTTAAGTACAAGAAAACTGAGTCTTCTTACGGTCTATGTTTTGAGCGTTTCCAGTGTTACCAGTTTTAAATTCCGATGCACCGCTGCAGGTTTACTGTGTCCCTTGGACCTTCCCAATGGCGATGAAACACAGAAATTGCATCGGAATTAAATAAAAGAGACACAATGGCGTCTTAAGTACAGAAAGACTGAGTCTTCCTACTGTCTATGTTTTGAGCGTTTCCTGTGTCAACAGTTTTACATTTCGATGCACTTCTGCATGTTTACAGTATCCCTTGGACCTTCACAGTGACGATGAAACGCAGAAATTGCATCGGAATTAAATATAAGAGACACAATGCCGACTTAAGTACAGGAAGAGTGTGTCTTTCTACTGTCTATGTTTTGAGCGTTTCCTGTATCACCAGTTTTACATTCCGATGCAAATCTGCTGGTTTACTGTATCCATTGGACCCTCCATTGACGATGAAACACAGAAATTGCATCGGAATTAAATATAAGAGACACCATGCCGACTTAAGTAAAGAAAGACTGAGTCTTCCTACTTTCTATGTTTTGAGCCTTTCCTGTGTCACCAGTATTACATTCCGATGCACCTCTGCAGGTTTACTGTATCCATTGGACCTTCCCATTGACGATGAAACACAGAAATTGCATGGGAATTAAATATAAGAGACAC
Organism: Schistocerca nitens; assembly: GCF_023898315.1. NCBI lineage: Eukaryota > Metazoa > Arthropoda > Insecta > Orthoptera > Acrididae > Schistocerca > Schistocerca nitens. The sequence goes on from NC_064619.1 coordinate 766,573,976, forward strand.
AACGACGACTTAAGTACAAGAAAACTGAGTGTTCTTACGGTCTATGTTTTGAGCGTTTTCTGTGTCACCAGATTTACATTCCGATGCACCTATGCAGGTTTACTGTATCCCTTGGACCTTCACAGTGACGATGAAATACAGAAATCGCATCGGAAATAAAGGTAAAAGACACAATGCCGACTTAAGTACAGGAAAACTGAGTCTTCCTAGGGTCTCTGTTTTGAGCGTTTCCCTTGTCACCAGTTTTACATTCCGATGCACTTCTGCAGGTATACTGTTTCCCTTCGACCTTCCCATTGACGATGAAACACAGAAATTGCATCGGAATTAAATATAAGAGTCACAATGCTGCTGACATAAGTACAGGAAGACTGAGTCTTCCTACTGTCTATGTTTTGAGCGTTTCCTGTGTCATCAGTTTTACATTCCGATGCACCTTTGGAGGTTTACTGTATCCATGCGACCTTCCCATTGACGATGAAACACAGAAATTGCATTGGAATTAAATGTAAGAGTCACAAAGCTGCCGACATAAGTACAGGAAGACTGAGTATTCCTACTGTCTATGATTTGAGCGTTTCCTGTGTCATCAGTTTTACATTCCGATGCACCTTTGGAGGTTTACTGTATCCATGCGACCTTCCCATTGACGATGAAACACAGAAATTGCATCGATTTAAATACAAGAGACACAATGCCGACTTAAGTTCAGGAAGACTGAGTATTCCTACTGTCTATGTTTTGAGCGTTTCCTGTGTCAACAGTTTTACATTCCAATGCACCTCTGCAGGTTTACTGCATCCATGCGACCTTCCCACTGACGATGAAAAACAGAAATTGCATCGGAATGAAATATAATAGACACAATGCTGCCATAAGTACAAGAAAACTGAGTCTTCCTACGGTCTATGTTTGAGCGTTTCCTGTGTCACCAGTTTTACATTCCGATGCACCTCTGCAGGTTTTACTGTATCCCTTGGACCTTCACAGTGACGATGAAACACAGAAATTGCATCGGAATTAAATATAAGAGACACAATGCCGACTTACGTTCAGGAAGACTGAGTCTTCCTACTGTCTACGTTTTGAGCATTTCCTGTGTCATCAGTTTTACATTTTGATGCACCTCTGCAGGTTTACTGTATCCCTTGGACCTTCACAGTGACGATGAAACACAGAAATTGCATCGGAATTAAATATAAGAGACACAATGCCGACTTAAGTACAAGAAAACTGAGTCTTCTTACGGTCTATGATTTGAGCGCTTCATGTGTCACCAGTTTTACATTCCGATGCACCTCTGCAGGTTTACTGTATCCCTTGGACCTTCCCATTGACGATGAAACACAGAAATTGCATCGGAATTAAATATAAGAGACACAATGCCGACTTAAGTACAGAAAGAGTGTGTCTTCCTATTGTCTATGTTTTGAGCGTTTCCTGTGTCACCAGTTTTACATTCCGATGCACCTCTGCTGGTTTACTGTATCCATTGGACCCTCCATTGACGATGAAATACAGATATTGCATCGGAATTAAATATAAGAGACACAATGCCGACTGAAGTACAGGAAGACTGAGTCTTCCTACTGTCTATGTTTTGAGCGTTTCCTGTGTCACCAGCTTTACATTCCGATGCACCTCAGCAGGTTTACTGTATCCCTTGGACCTTCACAGTGACGATGAAACACAGAAATCGCATCGGAATTAAAGGTAAAAGACACAATGCCGACTTAAGTACAAGAAAACTGAGTCTTCTTAGGGTCTATGTTTTGAGCGTTTCCCTTGTCACCAGTTTTACATTCCGATGCACCTCTGCAGGTATACTGTTTCCCTTCGACCTTCCCATTGACGATGAAACACAGAAATTGCATCGGAATTAAATATAAGAGTCACAATACTGCCGACATAAGTACAGGAAGACTGAGTCTTCCTACTGTCTATAATTTGAGCGTTTCCTGTGTCATCAGTTTTACATTCCGATGCACCATTGGAGGTTTACTGTATCCATGCGACCTTCCCATTGACGATGAAACACAGAAATTTCATCGATTTAAATATAAGAGACACAATGCCGACTTAAGTTCAGGAAAACTGAATCTTCCTACTGTCTATGTTTTGAGCCTTTCCTGTATCACCAGTATTACATTCCGATGCACCTCTGCAGGTTTACTGTATCCATTGGACCTTCCCATTGGCGATGAAACACAGAAATGGCATCGGAATTCAATATAAGAGACACAATGCCGACTGAAGTACAGGAAGACTGAGTCTTCCTACTGTCTATGTTTTGAGCGTTTCCTGTGTCACCAGTTTTACATTCTGATGCACCTCTGCAAGTTTACCGTATCCCTTGGACCTTCACAGTGACGATGAAACACAGAAATTGTATCGGAATTAAATATAAGAGACACAATGATGACTTAAGTACAGGAAGACTGAGTCTTCCTACTGTCTATGTTTTGAGCGTTTCCTGTGTCACCAGTTTTACATTCCGATACACGTCTGCAGATTTACTGTATCCGGTGGACCTTTACAGTGACGATGAATCACAGAAATCGCATCGGAATTAAAGGTAAAAGACACAATGCCGACTTAAGTACAAGAAAACTGAGTCTTCCTACTGTCTATGTTTTGAGCGTTTCCCTTGTCACCAGTTTTACATTCCGATGCACCTCTGGAGGTATACTGTTTCCCTTCGACCGTCCCATTGACGATGAAACACAGAAACTGCATCGGAATTAAATATAAGAGTCACAATGCTGCCGACATAAGTACAGTAAGACTGAGTCTTCCTACTGTCTATGTTTTGAGGGTTTCCTATGTCATCAGTTTTACATTCCTATGCGCCTTTGGAGGTTACCTGTATCCATGCGACCTTCCCATTGACGACGAAACACATAAATTACATCGATTTAAATATAAAAGACACAATGCCGACTTAAGTTCAGTAAGACTGAGTATTCCTACTGTCTATGTTTTGAGCGTTTCCTGTGTCATCAGTTTTACATTCCGATACACCTCTGCAGGTTTACTGTATCCATGCGGCCTTCCCACTGACGATGAAAAACAGAAATTGCATCGGAATTAAATATAAGAGACACAATGCCGCCATAAGAACAAGGAAACTGAGTGTTCCTACTGTCTATGTTTTGAATCTTTCCTGTGTCACCAGTATTACATTCCGATGCACCTCTGCAGGTTTACTGTATCCATTGGACCTTCCCATTGACGATGAAACACAGAAATTGCATCGGAATTAAATATAAGAGACACAACGACGACTTAAGTAAAGGTAGACTGAGTCTTCTTACGGTCTACGTTTTGACCGTTTTCTGTGTCACCAGATTTACATTCCGATGCACCTCTGCAGGTTTACTGTATCCATTGGACCTTCCCATTGACGATGAAACACAGAGATTGCATCGGAATTAAATATAAGAGACACCATGCCGACGTAAGTAAAGGTGGACTGAGTCTTCCCACTGTCTATGATGTGAGCATGTCCTGTATCACCAGGTTTACATTTCGATGCACCTCTGCCGGTTTACTGTATCCCTTGGACCTTCCCATTGGCGATGAAACACAGAAATGGCATCGGAATTCAATATAAGAGACACAATGCCGACTGAATTACAGGAAGACTGAGTCTTCCTACTGTCTATGTTTTGAGCGTTTCCTGTGTCACCAGTTTTACATTCCGATGCACCTCTGCAAGTTTACTGTATCCCTTGGACCTTCACAGTGACGATGAAACACAGAAAATGCATCGGAATTAAATATAAGAGACACAATGATGACCTAAGTACAGGAAGACTGAGTCTTCCTACTGTATATGTTTTGAGCGTTTCCTGTGTCACCAGTTTTACATTCCGATGCACCTCTGCAGGTTTACTGTATCCATTGGACCTTCACAGTGACGGTGAAACACAGAAATCGCATCGGAATTAAAGGTAAAAGGCACAATGCCGACTTAAGTACAAGAAAACTGAGTCTTCTTAGGGTCTATGTTTTGAGCGTTCCCCTTGTCACCAGTTTTACATTCCGATGCACCTCTGCAGGCTTACTGTATCCATGCGACCTTCCCACTGACGATGAAAAACAAAAATTGCATCGGAATTAAATATAAGAGACACAATGCTGCCATAAGTACAAGAAAACTGAGTCTTCTTACGGTCTATGTTTGAGCGTTTCCTGTGTGACCAGTTTTACATTCCGATGCATCTCTGCAGGTTTACTGTGTCCCTTCGACTTTCCCATTGGCAATGAAACACAGAAATTGCATCGGAATTAAATATAAGAGACACAATGCCGACTCAAGTGCAGGAAGATTGAGTCTTCCTACTGTCTATGATTTGAGCGTTTCCTGTGTCATCAGTTTTACATTCCGAAGCACCTCTGCAGGTTTACTGTATCCATGCGACCTTCCCACTGAGGATGAAAAACAGAAATTGCATCGGAATTAAATATAAGAGGCACAATGCTGCCATAAGTACAAGAAAACTGAGTCTTCTTACGGTCTATGATTTGAACGTTTCCTGTGTTACCAGTTTTACATTCCAATGCACCTCAGCAGGTTTACTGTATCCATTGGACCTTCCCATTGACGAAAGAACACAGAAATTGCATCGGAATTAAATATAAGAGACACAATGCCGACTTAGGTACAGGAAGACTGAGTCTTCCTACTGTCTATGTTTTGAGCGTTTCCTGTGCCATCAGTTTTACATTTTGATGCAGCTCTGCAGGTTTACTGTATCCCTTGGACCTTCACAGCAACGATGAAACACAGAAATTGCATCGGAATTAAATATAAGAGACACAATGCCGACTTAAGTACAAGAAAACTGAGTCTTCTTAGGGTCTATGTTTTGACCGCTTCCTGTGTCACCAGTTTACATTCCGATGCACCTCTGCAGGTTTACTGTATCCCTTGAACCTTCCCATTGACGATGAAACACAGAAATAGCATCGGAATTAAATGTAAGAGACACAATGCCAACTTAAGAACAGGAAGGCTGAGTCTTCCTACTGTCTATGTTTTGAGCGTTTCCTGTGTCACCAGTTTTACATTCCGATGCACCTCTGCAGGTTTTCCTGTATTCCTTGGACCTTCACAGTGACGATGAAACACAGAAATTGCATCGGAATTAAATAAAAGAGACACAATGCCGACTTAAGTACAGGAAGACTGAGTCTTCCTACTGTCTATGTTCTGAACGTTTCCTGTGTCACCAGTTTTACATTCCAATGCACCTCTGCAGGTTTACTGTAGCCCTTGGTCCTTCATAGTGATGATGAAACACAGAAATTGCATCGGAATTAAATGTAAGAGACACAATGCCGACTTCAGTACAAGAAAACTGAGTCTTCTTAGGGTCTATATTTTGAGCGGTTCCTGTGTCACCAGTTTTACATCCGATGCACCTCTGCAGGTTTACTGTATCCCTTGGACCTTCCCACTGACAACGAGACACAGAAATTGCATCGGATTTAAATATAACAGACACAATGCCGACGTAAGTTCAGGAAGACTGAATATTCCTACTGTCTATGTTTTGATCGTTTCCTGTGTCACCAGTTTTACATTCGGATGCACCTCTGCAGGTTTACTGTATCCACTGGACCTTCACTGTGACGATGAAACACAGAAATAGCATCGGAATTATATAGAAGAGAGACAATGCCGACTTAAGAACAGGAATGCTGAGTCTTCCTACTGTCTACGATTTGAGCATTTCCTGTGTCATCAGTTTTACATTTTGATCCAACTCTGCAGGTTTACTGTATCCCTTGGAGCTTCACAGTGACGATGAAAAACAGAAATTGCATCGGAATTAAATATAAGAGACACAATGCTGCATAAGTACAAGAAAACTGAGTCTTCTTACGGTCTATGATTTGAACGTTTCCTGTGTTACCAGTTTTACATTCCAATGCACCTCAGCAGGTTTACTGTATCCATAGGACCTTCCCATTGACGAAAGAACACAGAAATTGCATCGTAATTAAATATAAGAGACACCATGCCGACTTAAGTAAAGGTAGACTGAGTCTTCCTACGGTCTATGATTTGAGCGTGTCCTGTATCACGAGGTTTTTATTCCGATGCACCTCTGCAGGTCTACTGTATAACTTGGACCTTCCCATTGGCGAAGAAACACAGAAATGGCATCGGAATTCAATATAAGAGACACAATGCCGACTGAAGTTCAGGAAGACTGAGTCTTCCTACTGTCTATGTTTTGAGCGTTTCCTGTGTCACCAGTTTTACATTCTGATGCACCTCTGCAAGTTTACTGTATCCATTGGACCTTCACAGTGACGATGAAACACAGAAATTGTATCGGAATTAAATATAAGAGACACAATGATGACTTAAGTACAGGAAGACTGAGTCTTCCTACTGTCTATGTTTTGAGCCTTTCCTGTGTCATCAGTTTTTCATTCCGATGCACCTCTGCAAGTTTACTGTATCCATGCGACCCTCCAACTGACGATGAAAAACAGAAATTGCATCGGAATTAAATATAAGAGACACAATGCCGCCATAAGTACAAGAAAACAGAATCTTCCTACTGTCTATGTTGTGAGCCTTTCCTGTATCACCAGTATTACATTCCGATGCACCTCTGCAGGTTTACTGTATCCATTGGACCTTCCCATTGACGATGAAACACAGAAATTGCATCGGAATTAAATATAAGATACACAATGCCGACTGAAGTACAGGAAGACTGAGTCTTCCTACTGTCTATGTTTTGAGCGTTTCCTGTGTCATCAGTTTTACATTCCGATGCACCATTGCCGGTTTACTGTATCCATGCGACCTTCCCATTGACGATGAAACACAGAAATTGCATCGGAATTAAATATAAGAGTCACAATGCTGCCGACATAACTACAGGAAGACTGAGTCTTCCTACTGTCTATAATTTGAGCGTGTCCTGTGTCATCAGTTTTACATTCCGATGCACCATTGGAGGTTTACTGTATCCATGCGACCTTCCCATTGACGACGAAACACAGAAATTGCATCGATTTAAATATAAGTGACACAATGCCGACTTAAGTTCAAGAAGACTGAGTATTCCTACTGTCTATGTTTTGAGCCTTTCCTGTGTCATCAGTTTTACATTCCGATGCACCTCTGCAGGTTTACTGTATCCATGCGACCTTCCAACTGACGATGAAAAACAGAAATTGCATCAGAATTAAATATAAGAGACACAATGCCGCCATAAGTACAAGAAAACTGAATCTTCCTACTGTCTATGTTTTGAGCCTTTCCTGTATCACCAGTATTACATTCCGATGCACCTCTGCAGGTTTACTGTATCCGTTGGACCTTCCCATTGACGATGAAACACAGAAATTGCATCGGAATTAAATATAAGAGACACCATGCCGACTTAAGTAAAGGTAGACTGAGTCTTCCTACGGTCTATGATTTGAGCGTGTCCTGTATCACCAGGTTTTTATTCCGATGCACCTCTGCAGGTTTACTGTATCCCTTGGACCTTCCCATTGGCGATGAAACACAGAAATGGCATCGGAATTCAATATAAGAGACACAATGCCGACTGAAGTACAGGAAGACTGAGTCTTCCGACTGTCTATGTTTCGAGCGTTTCCTGTGTCACTAGTTTTACATTCTGATGCACCTCTGCAAGTTTACTGTATCCCTTGGACCTTCACAGTGACGATGAAACACAGAAATTGTATCGGAATTAAATATAAGAGACACAATGATGACTTAAGTACAGGAAGACTGAGTCTTCCTACTGTCTATGTTTTGAGCGTTTCCTGTGTCACCAGTTTTACATTCCGATGCACCACTGCAGGTATACTGTTTCCCTTCGACCTTCCCATTGACGATGTAACACAGAAACTGCATCGGAATTAAATATAAGAGTCACAATGCTGCCGACATAAGTACAGTAAGACTGAGTCTTCCTACTGTCTATGTTTTGAGCGTTTCCTGTGTCATCAGTTTTACATTCCGATGCACCTTTGGAGGTTTACTGTATCCATGCGACCTTCCCATTGACGATGAAACACATAAATTGCATCGATATAAATATAAAAGACACAATGCCGACTTAAGTTCAGGAAGACTGAGTATTCCTACTGTCTATGTTTTGAGCGTTCCCTGTGTCATCAGTTTTACATTCCGATGCACCTCTGCAGGTTTACTGTATCCATGCGACCTTCCCACTGACGATGAAAAACAGAAATTGCATCGGAATTAAATATAAGACACACAATGCCGCCATAAGAACAAGAAAACTGAGTCTTCCTACTGTCTATGTTTTGAGCCTTTCCTGTGTCACCAGAATTACATTCCGATGCACCTCTGCAGGTTTACTGTATCCATTGGACCTTCCCATTGACGATGAAACACAGAGATTGCATCGGAATTAAATATAAGAGACACCATGCCGACTTAAGTAAAGGTAGACTGAGTCTTCCCACTGTCTACGATTTGAGCGTGTCCTGTATATCCAGGTTTACATTCCGATGCACCTCTGCAGGTTTACTGTATCCCTTTTACCTTCCCATTGGCGATGAAACACAGAAATGGCATCGGAATTCAATATAAGAGACACAGTGCCGAGACTGAAGTACAGGAAGACTGAGTCTTCCTTTTATCTATGTTTTGAGCGTTTCCTGTGTCACCAGTTTTACATTCCGATGCACCTCTGCAAGTTTACTGTATCCCTTCGTCCTTCACAGTGACTATGAAACACAGAAATTGTATCGGAATTAAATATAAGAGACACAATGATGACTTAAGTACAGGAAGACTGAGTCTTCCTACTGTCTATGTTTTGAGCGTTTCCTGTGTCACCAGTTTTACATTCCGATGCACCTCTGCAGATTTACTGTATCCCGTGGACCTTCACAGTGACGATGAATCACAGAAATCGCATCGGAATTAAAGGTAAAAGACACAATGCCGACTTAAGTACAAGAAAACTGAGTCTTCTTAGGGTCTATGTTTTGAGCGTTTCCCTTGTCACCAGTTTTACATTCCGATGCACCTCTGCAGGTATACTGTTTCCCTTCGACCTTCCCATTGACGATGAAACACAGAAACTGCTTCGGAATTAAATATAAGAGCCACAATGCTGCCGACATAAGTACAGTAAGATTGAGTCTTCCTACTGTCTATGTTTTGAGCGTTTCCTGTGTCATCAGTTTTACATTCCGATGCACCTTTGGAGGTTTACTGTATCCATGCGACCTTCCCATTGACGATGAAACACAAAAATTGCATCGATTTAAGTATAAAAGACACAATGCCGACGTAAGTTCAGGAAGACTGAGTATTCCTACTGTCTATGTTTGGAGCGTTTCCTGTGTCATCAGTTTTACATTCCGATGCACCTTTGCAGGTTTACTGTATCCATGCGACCTTCCCACTGACGATGAAAAACAGAAATTGCATCGGAATTAAATATAAGAGACACAATGCCGCCATAAGAACAAGAAAACTGAGTCTTCCTACTGTCTATGCTTTGAGCATTTCCTGTGTCACCAGTTTTACATTCCGATGCACCTCAGCAGGTTTACTGTATCCCTTGGACCTTCACAGTGACGATGAAACACAGAAATCGCATAGGAATTAAAGGTAAAAGACACAATGCCGACTTAAGTACAAGAAAACTGAGTCTTCTTAGGGTCTATGTTTTGAGCGTTTCCCTTGTCACCAGTTTTACATTCCGATGCACCTCTGCAGGTATACTGTTTCCCTTCGACCGTTCCATTGACGATGAAACACAGAAACTGCATCGGAATTAAATATAAGAGTCACAATGCTGCCGACATAAGTACAGTAAGACTGAGTCTTCCTACTGTCTATGTTTTGAGCGTTTCCTGTGTCATCAGTTTTACATTCCTATGCACCTTTGGAGGTTTACTGTATCCATGCGACCTTCCCATTGACGATGAAACACATAAATTGCGTCGATTTAAATATAAAAGACACAATGCCGACTTAAGTTCAGTAAGACTGAGTATTCCTACTGTCTATGTTTTGAGCGTTTCCTGTGTCATCAGTTTTACATTCCGATACACCTCTGCAGGTTTACTGTATCCATGCGAGCTTCCCACTGACGATGAAAAACAGAAATTGCATCGGAATTAAATATAAGAGACACAATGCCGCCATAAGAACAAGAAAACTGAGTGTTCCTACTGTCTATGTTTTGAGCCTTTCCTGTGTCACCAGTACTACATTCCGATGCACCTCTGCAGGTTTACTGTATCCATTGGACCTTCCCATTGACGATGAAACACAGAAATTGCATCGGAATTAAATATAAGAGACACAACGACGACTTAAGTACAAGAAAACTGAGTCTTCTTACGGTCTATGTTTTGAGCGTTTTCTGTGTCACCAGATTTACATTCCGATGCACCTCTGCAGGTTTACTGTATCCATTGAACCTTCCCATTGACGATGAAACACAGAGATTGCATCGGAATTAAATATAAGAGACACCATGCCGACTTAAGTAAAGGTGGACTGAGTCTTCCCACTGTCTATGATGTGAGCGTGTCCTGTATCACCAGGTTTACATTCCGATGCACCTCTGCAGTTTACTGTATCCCTTGGACCTTCCCATTGGCGATGAAACACAGAAATGGCATCGGAATTCAATATAAGAGACACAATGCCGACTGAATTACAGGAAGACTGAGTCTTCCTACTGTCTATGTTTTGAGCGTTTCCTGTGTCACCAGTTTTACATTCCGATGCACCTCTGCAGGTTTACTGTATCCATTGGACCTTCACAGTGACGGTGAAACACAGAAATCGCATCGGAATTAAAGGTAAAAGGCACAATGCCGACTTAAGTACAAGAAAACTGAGTCTTCTTAGGGTCTATGTTTTGAGCGTTCCCCTTGTCACCAGTTTTACATTCCGATGCACCTCTGCAGGTTTACTGTATCCATGCGACCTTCCCACTGACGATGAAAAACAAAAATTGCATCGGAATTAAATATAAGAGACACAATGCTGCCATAAGTACAAGAAAACTGAGTCTTCTTACGGTCTATGTTTGAGCGTTTCCTGTGTGACCAGTTTTACATTCCGATGCACCTCTGCAGGTTTACTGTGTCCCTTCGACTTTCCCATTGGCAATGAAACACAGAAATTGCATCGGAATTAAATATAAGAGACACAATGCCGACTCAAGTACAGGAAGATTGAGTCTTCCTACTGTCTATGATTTGAGCGTTTCCTGTGTCATCAGTTTTACATTCCGAAGCACCTCTGCAGGTTTACTGTATCCATGCGACCTACCCACTGACGATGAAAAACAGAAATTGCATCGGAATTAAATATAAGAGGCACAATGCTGCATAAGTACAAGAAAACTGAGTCTTCTTACGGTCTATGATTTGAACGTTTCCTGTGTTACCAGTTTTACATTCCAATGCACCTCAGCAGGTTTACTGTATCCATTGGACCTTCCCATTGACGAAAGAACACAGAAATTGCATCGGAATTAAATATAAGAGACACAATGCCGACTTAGGTACAGGAAGACTGAGTCTTCCTACTGTCTATGTTTTGAGCGTTTCCTGTGTCATCAGTTTTACATTTTGATGCAGCTCTGCAGGTTTGCTGTATCCCTTGGACCTTCACAGCAACGATGAAACACAGAAATTGCATCGGAATTAAATATAAGAGACACAATGCCGACTTAAGTACAAGAAAACTGAGTCTTCTTAGGGTCTATGTTTTGACCGCTTCCTGTGTCACCAGTTTACATTCCGATGCACCTCTGCAGGTTTACTGTATCCCTTGGACCTTCCCATTGACGATGAAACACAGAAATAGCATCGGAATTAAATGTAAGAGACACAATGCCAACTTAAGAACAGGAAGGCTGAGTCTTCCTACTGTCTATGTTTTGAGCGTTTCCTGTGTCACCAGTTTTACATTCCGATGCACCTCTGCAGATTTACTGTATCCGGTGGACCTTCACAGTGACGATGAATCACAGAAATCGCATCGGAATTAAAGGTAAAAGACACAATGCCGACTTAAGTACAAGAAAACTGAGTCTTCTTAGGGTCTATGTTTTGAGCGTTTCCCTTGTCACCAGTTTTACATTCCGATGCACCTCTGCAGGTATACTGTTTCCCTTCGACCTTCCCATTGACGATGAAACACAGAAACTGCTTCGGAATTAAATATAAGAGCCACAATGCTGCCGACATAGGTACAGTAAGATTGAGTCTTCCTACTGTCTATGTTTTGAGCGTTTCCTGTGTCATCAGTTTTACATTCCTATGCACCTTTGGAGGTTTACTGTATCCATGCGACCTTCTCATTGACGATGAAACACATAAATTGCGTCGATTTAAATATAAAAGACACAATGCCGACTTAGGTTCAGTAAGACTGAGTATTCCTACTGTCTATGTTTTGAGCGTTTCCTGTGTCATCAGTTTTACATTCCGATACACCTCTGCAGGTTTACTGTATCCATGCGACCTTCCCACTGACGATGAAAAACAGAAATTGCATCGGAATTAAATATAAGAGACACAATGCCGCCATAAGAACAAGAAAACTGAGTGTTCCTACTGTCTATGTTTTGAGCCTTTCCTGTGTCACCAGTATTACATTCCGATGCACCTCTGCAGGTTTACTGTATCCATTGGACCTTCCCATTGACGATGAAACACAGAAATTGCATCGGAATTAAATATAAGAGACACAACGACGACTTAAGTACAAGAAAACTGAGTCTTCTTACGGTCTATGTTTTGAGCGTTTTCTGTGTCACCAGATTTACATTCCGATGCACCTCTGCAGGTTTACTGTATCCATTGAACCTTCCCATTGACGATGAAACACAGAGATTGCATCTGAATTAAATATAAGAGACACCATGCCGACTTAAGTAAAGGTGGACTGAGTCTTCCCACTGTCTATGATGTGAGCGTGTCCTGTATCACCAGGTTTACATTCCGATGCACCTCTGCAGTTTACTGTATCCCTTGGACCTTCCCATTGGCGATGAAACACAGAAATGGCATCGGAATTCAATATAAGAGACACAATGCCGACTGAATTACAGGAAGACTGAGTCTTCCTACTGTCTATGTTTTGAGCGTTTCCTGTGTCACCAGTTTTACATTCCGATGCACCTCTGCAGGTTTACTGTATCCATTGGACCTTCACAGTGACGGTGAAACACAGAAATCGCATCGGAATTAAAGGTAAAAGGCACAATGCCGACTTAAGTACAAGAAAACTGAGTCTTCTTAGGGTCTATGTTTTGAGCGTTCCCCTTGTCACCAGTTTTACATTCCGATGCACCTCTGCAGGTTTACTGTATCCATGCGACCTTCCCACTGACGATGAAAAACAAAAATTGCATCGGAATTAAATATAAGAGACACAATGCTGCCATAAGTACAAGAAAACTGAGTCTTCTTACGGTCTATGTTTGAGCGTTTCCTGTGTGACCAGTTTTACATTCCGATGCACCTCTGCAGGTTTACTGTGTCCCTTCGACTTTCCCATTGGCAATGAAACACAGAAATTGCATCGGAATTAAATATAAGAGACACAATGCCGACTCAAGTACAGGAAGATTGAGTCTTCCTACTGTCTATGATTTGAGCGTTTCCTGTGTCATCAGTTTTACATTCCGAAGCACCTCTGCAGGTTTACTGTATCCATGCGACCTTCCCACTGACGATGAAAAACAGAAATTGCATCGGAATTAAATATAAGAGGCACAATGCTGCATAAGTACAAGAAAACTGAGTCTTCTTACGGTCTATGATTTGAACGTTTCCTGTGTTACCAGTTTTACATTCCAATGCACCTCAGCAGGTTTACTGTATCCATTGGACCTTCCCATTGACGAAAGAACACAGAAATTGCATCGGAATTAAATATAAGAGACACAATGCCGACTTAGGTACAGGAAGACTGAGTCTTCCTACTGTCTATGTTTTGAGCGTTTCCTGTGTCATCAGTTTTACATTTTGATGCAGCTCTGCAGGTTTGCTGTATCCCTTGGACCTTCACAGCAACGATGAAACACAGAAATTGCATCGGAATTAAATATAAGAGACACAATGCCGACTTAAGTACAAGAAAACTGAGTCTTCTTAGGGTCTATGTTTTGACCGCTTCCTGTGTCACCAGTTTACATTCCGATGCACCTCTGCAGGTTTACTGTATCCCTTGGACCTTCCCATTGACGATGAAACACAGAAATAGCATCGGAATTAAATGTAAGAGACACAATGCCAACTTAAGAACAGGAAGGCTGAGTCTTCCTACTGTCTATGTTTTGAGCGTTTCCTGTGTCACCAGTTTTACATTCCGATGCACCTCTGCATGTTTTCCTGTATCCCTTGGACCTTCACAGTGACGATGAAACACAGAAATTGCATCGGAATTAAATAAAAGAGACACAATGCCGACTTAAGTACAGGAATTCTGAGTCTTCCTACTGTCTATGTTCTGAACGTTTCAAGTGTCACCAGTTTTACATTCCAATGCACCTCTGCAGGTTTACTGTAGCCCTTGGACCTTCATAGTGATGATGAAACACAGAAATTGCATCGGAATTAAATATAAGAGGCACAATGCCGACTTCAGTACAAGAAAACTGAGTCTCCTTAGGGTCTATATTTTGAGCGGTTCCTGTGTCACCAGTTTTACATCCGATGCACCTCTGCAGGTTTACTGTATCCCTTGGACCTTCCCACTGACAACGAGACACAGAAATTGCATCGGATTTAAATATAACAGACACAATGCCGACGTAAGTTCAGGAAGACTGAATATTCCTACTGTCTATGTTTTGATCGTTTCCTGTGTCACCAGTTTTACATTCAGATGCACCTCTGCAGGTTTACTGTACCCATTGGACCTTCACTGTGACGATGAAACACAGAAATAGCATCGGAATTATATAGAAGAGAGACAATGCCGACTTAAGAACAGGAAGGCTGAGTCTTCCTACTGTCTACGATTTGAGCATTTCCTGTGTCATCAGTTTTACATTTTGATCCAATTCTGCAGGTTTACTGTATCCCTTGGAGCTTCACAGTGACGATGAAAAACAGAAATTGCATCGGAATTAAATATAAGAGACACAATGCCGCCATAAGTACAAGAAAACTGAATCTTCGTACTGTCTATGTTTTGAGCCTTTCCTGTATCACCAGTATTACATTCCGATGCACCTCTGCAGGTTTACTGTATCCATTGGACCTTCCCATTGACGATGAAACACAGAAATTGCATCGGAATTAAATATAAGAGACACAATGCTGCATAAGTACAAGAAAACTGAGTCTTCTTACGGTCTGTGATTTGAACGTTTCGTGTGTTACCAGTTTTACATTCCAATGCACCTCAGCAGGTTTACTGTATCCATTGGACCTTCCCATTGACGAAAGAACACAGAAATTGCATCGGAATTAAATATAAGAGACACCATGCCTGTGGTGTCACCGCTAGACACCACACTTGCTAGGTGGTAACTTAAATCGGCCGCGGTCCTGTAGTACATGTCGGACCCGCGTGTCGCCACTGTGTATTCGCAAACGTAGCGCCACCACAGGGCAGGTCACAAGACACGGACTTGACCTCGCCCCAGTTGTACGGACGACATAGCTTGCGACTAGACCTACCAAGTATTCCTCTCATTTGCCGAGAGACAGATTAAATAGCCTTCAGCTAGTCCATCGCTACTACCTAGCAAGGCGCCATGTGTATCATTGCTAATTGCTTACTACTATGCAAGAGATGTATTTCAACAAGAACAAGACTACATTAAAGTTAAGTATATTAAAATCTCTCTTCTTTTCTTTATAGTTTTCATCCAGTCTCCTGTTTCAGAATTTACGCCCGTCTGCGTTAGTTTCGCGTGCACCTAGCCACTCATTGTGTCGAGACCTTAGGGAATCGACACAACAATATTTTGGCGCCGAGGAGTGGTGCCGCGCCCACGTTGCAGTCTTTGTGTTATACTTGCTCTAATTTGCTTGAGTCATGGCTTCGCCGCATTCTCCAGATGTACTGTCCGAATTTTTTCGCTTGCAGAATCAGCAGACGCAGGCGTTATTGGAAGCCCTTGGACAGCTCGTCCAGGGTCAACGTGCGCTGCAAACCGATGCGGCGGCAGCCGCTTCTTCGCTACCGCAGCCACACAACGCTGTCGCACCGCCATTTAGGACCTTCGAGGCCACAACCGAAAGCTGGACTGAGTGGGCCGATCAGTTCAACTTCCACCTCACGGCTTATGGAATTCAAGGTAAAGAGCGGCAGCCGTTTTTGCTTTCTTGTGTCGGTGTGTCTACCTACCGTGTGATAGTGAAATTGTTTCCCCGACGCGACGTAGCAACTCTGTCCTACGAAGAAATTTTGTCGGCTTTAGATGCCTATTTCAAAGAAACAGTAAATGTAGTTGCAAAACGGTATACGTTTTTTCGTACAAAACGTACCGCCGGTCAGACTAATAGGGAGTGGGTAGCAACTTTGCAAGGACTTACTAGAGACTGCGCGTTTGCCTGTGAATGTGGCCTCCCATATTCAGATACTATGGTGCGTGATGCAATTGCACAGAACGTTTCTGATGTTCGCATAAGGGAACAGATTTTGAAGCTAGTTAATCCCTCCCTGCAACAAGTGATAGACATATTGGACAGGCAAGACACACTTGACTTTGCTCAGGCATCATTTGAACCTTCGCCGGCAGTGTGTCACGTTAATCGGCCCGCCCGGCCCGCTGCACGGGACGCTAAGCGGCCCTCGCGCCCGACTTCGCAGCGGCAGCCTAGCTTGCAACCACGTGCGCCGCGTAAGCAAGCAAATGCAGTGAAATCTTGCCCGCGGTGTGCAACTAGACATTCGCGTGAAAATTGCCCGTCACGCCAAGCTATTTGCTTTTACTGTCAAAAGAAAGGACATGTACAAAGTGTTTGCCAGAAAAAGTTAAGATCGGACAATCACACAAATTCCAGGCCCTTTGCTTCGCGCCGGACTCGAACCCAGGACAATCAGGCTCGTGGACCTTCGCCCATGGACATTAATGTAGTTCATTCCCACCCGTCCAGTGACACTTTAGCTAACAGTGACTGTGTTCGTCCCACCCAAAGTGTGCGTCGACGTCGCCGGAAATCCCGTAAAGTTGCAAGTGCTTCTGGACCTGTATCAGTTCAAATTGCACGAGACAGTCGCTCTTGTCGTCAACAAGACAATAAACTTTTTGTGGACTTAGACTTTGCAGGAAAAGTGATCCCATTCCAGCTCGATACCGGAGCTGCTGTTTCATTGCTCAATCACGACACGTACAAACAACTGGGCCAACCGCCATTGCGTGCCGCAAATGTTACGTTAACTAGTTACTCAGGACAGCATATACCTGTGTTAGGACAGTGCAGCCTTATTGCAACATACAAGGGACAGACAAAACTTGTGTCCTTTTATGTTCTTCGTTCCTCTAGTGCAGTGAACTTGTTTGGTTTAGATTTGTTTCAATTGTTTAATATGTCTATTGTAAATCAGGTCCTTTCAGTGAATCAGACTGTGCCTTCCGCCAGTGTTTCTAGTCTTTGTGAAGAATTTGCAGACATTTTTGCACCGGGCCTTGGTTGCGCTAAGAACTATGAAGCGCATTTGGAACTGAAAGACAACGCGCAACCGAAATTTTTCAGAGCGCGCAATGTTCCCCACGCATTGCGTGATGAGGTCGCAAGAACATTGCACGATTTAGAATCTCAAGGTGTAATTGAACGTGTGCAGGCTTCTCTCTGGGCCTCACCCTTAGTAATTTTGCCAAAACCTTCCGGAAAACTGAGACTTTGTGTGGACTTCAAGGCAACTGTGAATCCCCAACTAGTGACTGCTACTTTTCCTTTGCCCCGCCCGGAAGATCTTTTTGACAAACTGTGCCCGGGAAAATATTTTTCAAAATTGGACCTAGCAGATGCGTACTTGCAAATACCTGTGGACGAAGATTCCCAGCGCGTCTTAGTGGTCAACACGCATCTTGGCTTGTATCGCTTCAAAAGACTGCCATTCGGGTGTGCATCCGCCCCTGCTTTATTTCAGCAATATTTACAAACTGTTTGTGCGTCGGTCCCTACTGCTGCGAACTATCTGGACGATATTGTGATCTCAGGAAAGACAGAAGCCGAACATTTGCAGAATCTCCGGACATTATTTCAGGTCTTGCGTCAGAATGGGCTTCGCTTGAGGAAGGACAAATGTGTGTTTTTTGCTCGTGACTTACCGTACCTGGGCCATGTCCTTAACGCCCAAGGTATACATCCGAGTCCAGAGCACCTTCGTGCCATTCAGGACTTGCCGTCACCGCAGAACTTAAAACAGCTACAGAGTGTGCTGGGTAAGGTCACTTATTATCATAGGTTTGTGCGCAATGCTTCTTCCATTTCAGCTCCGCTTCATCGCTTACGCCGTAAAGGTGTTCCGTTCGTCTGGACGACGGAATGCGAACGCGCCTTTCGCCAGTTGAAATCGGCGTTACTTTCCAATACTTGCCTTACGCCATTCGCTCCCCGAAAACCCCTTTTGTTGATGGTCGATGCATCGGATTTCGGGATCGGTGCTGTGCTTGCGCACAAGGATGGCTCGCATGATCGCCCTATTGCCTTTGCGTCCAAATTGCTCTCCTCTGCGCAAAGAAATTATTCACAAATAGAGAAGGAAGCTTTGGCTCTTGTGTTTGGTGTAACAAAGTTTCACGACTTCTTGTATGGTCGTCACTTTACCCTCATCACGGACCACAAACCTTTGACATCGCTTTTTCATCCGACAAAGCCTGTACCTCCACGTACAGCGCAGAAATTCATTCGCTGGTCACTTTTTCTCTCGCAGTACCGCTACGATATCTTGTATCGGTCCACTGCTAAGCACGGCAACGCTGATGCGTTGTCCCGTTTGCCTGTTGCTGAGGATAAAGCATTCGATTCTTCCGAACTTGCTTGCATGTTCATTGATTCGGAAGCCGATGACGTGGTCGCATCGTTTCCGATTGATTTTCGTCGTGTCGCTACTGCCACAGCTGCTGACCCTGTCCTTGCTTCCGTTTTGCGTTTTGTTGCTACGCAATGGCCCTTGTCAAAGTCACGGATCGAGGATCCTTTGGTTCGCCGTTTTTTTGCTCACAAGGAGAGACTTTTTGTCCGACGTGGTGTTTTGTTGTTGCGTTCCGATAATGATCAATCCCGAGTCGTGGTCCCACGTTCGTTACAGTCCTCTGTCTTAAAGCTTCTTCACCAAGGACATTGGGGTATAGTGCGAACGAAACAACTTGCTCGACAGCACTGTACTTGGTTCGGAATCGATGCTGCGATTACGAATATGTGCTCCTCTTGCGTGGCGTGTGCCGAACAACAATCCGCACCGCCGCGGAAATTCTTTGCATGGCCGAAAGCCACTTCCCCTTGGCAACGCTTGCACATCGATTTTGCTGGTCCATTCTGGAATGCTCGATGGTTGGTTGTGGTCGATGCTTTCAGTCATTTTCCTTTTGTTGTCCGGATGTCTTCCACGACGTCTTCTGCCACAATCCAAGCCTTGTCTGCTATCTTTTGCATTGAAGGTCTTCCGCAGACTCTTGTTTCCGACAATGGCCCACAATTCATGTCCGCAGAATTTCAGTCGTTCTGCAAGGCCAATGGTATTCAACATCTGACATCCGCGCCGTTTTCGCCTCAGTCAAACGGTGCCGCTGAACGATTGGTCCGGACTTTCAAGTCACAGATGTTGAAGTTGAAAGAGTCGCATTCTCGGGAGGACGCTTTGTTGCTCTTTTTGTCCTCATATCGCTCTCAGCCCCGCGATGGTCGCTCGCCGGCTGAGTTGCTCCATGGTCGTCCTCATCGAACTCTGATGTCTTTGCTGCATCCGCCACATCAGGTTCCTGTGCAGCGGCAGACTCCTGCTTTTGCTCCTGGCGACGTTGTCTATTATCGCAACTATCGCGGTTCACGGCGTTGGCTCGCAGGGCGCATTCTTCGCTGCCTCGGCCGCGCGATGTATTTGGTTTTGGGGGCCTCTGGTGAGGTGCGTCGGCATCTCAATCAGCTGCGCCTCTGTCGTCGCCTGGGTTCTGCCGCTCCCCGTCTGCTTTCAGCGACGGAGCCGTCAGGTCAGCGCCCTGGGGACCCATCTACTGGCTCGCCTCATCCCCAGGTGTTACCGACGATGCCTTCCATTTTGCCTCATGGCGTCGCGCCGCCGCAGCCGCCGCCGGCGCCGCCAGCAGCGGACGCTTCGCTGCAGCCGCCTCGCGCCTCCCAGGGTCACGCGCCGCCGCTTGCTTCCCGTGACCAGCCGTCCTCCGCCATGGACCTCTTGCCCGCTCCGGACCAGATGTCGTCTTCGCCCGTCGGGTGCTCCGACCACATGGAGGTCGACCCTTCTGTCTCATTACGTGCGCATACACCTCATGTTGACGTGCACCCTGGACTAGGTTTGCAGGCGTTTCCTAGCTCCCCTCGGACCGAATGGCCGGGTGCGGGTGGCACAGCCTCGCCTGTTGTTAGGCTCCCCACCTCATCGCATACGTCAACATGGGGTCCTCCCCACGGCGGGCGGAAGCCTTATCTCACGACCGTTCGCCGATTTGCGGGGGAGGAATGTGGTGTCACCGCTAGACACCACACTTGCTAGGTGGTAACTTAAATCGGCCGCGGTCCTGTAGTACATGTCGGACCCGCGTGTCGCCACTGTGTATTCGCAAACGTAGCGCCACCACAGGGCAGGTCACAAGACACGGACTTGACCTCGCCCCAGTTGTACGGACGACATAGCTTGCGACTAGACCTACCAAGTATTCCTCTCATTTGCCGAGAGACAGATTAAATAGCCTTCAGCTAGTCCATCGCTACTACCTAGCAAGGCGCCATGTGTATCATTGCTAATTGCTTACTACTATGCAAGAGATGTATTTCAACAAGAACAAGACTACATTAAAGTTAAGTATATTAAAATCTCTCTTCCTTTCTTTATAGTTTTCATCCAGTCTCCTGTTTCAGAATTTACGCCCGTCTGCGTTAGTTTCGCGTGCACCTAGCCACTCATTGTGTCGAGACCTTAGGGAATCGACACAACAATGCCGACTGAAGTAAAGGTAGACTGAGTCTTCCTACGGTCTATGATTTGAGCGTGTCCTGTATCACGAGGTTTTTATTCCGATGCACCTCTGCAGGTTTACTGTATAACTTGGACCTTACCATTGGCGAAGAAACACAGAAATGGCTTCGGAATTCAATATAAGAGACACAATGCCGACTGAAGTACAGGAAGACTGAGTCTTCCTACTGTCTATGCTTTGAGCGTTTCCTGTGTCACCAGTTTTACATTCCGATGCACCTCTGCAGATTTACTGTATCCGGTGGACCTTCACAGTGACGATGAATCACAGAAATCGCATCGGAATTAAAGGTAAAAGACACAATGCCGACTTAAGTACAAGAAAACTGAGTATTCTTAGGGTCTATGTTTTGAGCGTTTCCTGTGTCATCAGTTTTACATTCCGAAGCACCTCTGCAGGTTTACTGTATCCATGCGACCTTCCCACTGACGATGAAAAACAGAAATTGCATCGGAATTAAATATAAGAGGCACAATGCTGCATAAGTACAAGAAAACTGAGTCTTCTTACGGTCTATGATTTGAACGTTTCCTGTGTTACCAGTTTTACATTCCAATGCACCTCAGCAGGTTTACTGTATCCATTGGACCTTCCCATTGACGAAAGAACACAGAAATTGCATCGGAATTAAATATAAGAGACACAATGCCGACTTAGGTACAGGAAGACCGAGTCTTCCTACTGTCTATGTTTTGAGCGTTTCCTGTGTCATCAGTTTTACATTTTGATGCAGCTCTGCAGGTTTGCTGTATCCCTTGGACCTTCACAGCAACGATGAAACACAGAAATTGCATCGGAATTAAATATAAGAGACACAATGCCGACTTAAGTACAAGAAAACTGAGTCTTCTTAGGGTCTATGTTTTGACCGCTTCCTGTGTCACCAGTTTACATTCCGATGCACCTCTGCAGGTTTACTGTATCCCTTGGACCTTCCCATTGACGATGAAACACAGAAATAGCATCGGAATTAAATGTAAGAGACACAATGCCAACTTAAGAACAGGAAGGCTGAGTCTTCCTACTGTCTATGTTTTGAGCGTTTCCTGTGTCACCAGTTTTACATTCCGATGCACCTCTGCAGATTTACTGTATCCGGTGGACCTTCACAGTGACGATGAATCACAGAAATCGCATCGGAATTAAAGGTAAAAGACACAATGCCGACTTAAGTACAAGAAAACTGAGTCTTCTTAGGGTCTATGTTTTGAGCGTTTCCCTTGTCACCAGTTTTACATTCCGATGCACCTCTGCAGGTATACTGTTTCCCTTCGACCTTCCCATTGACGATGAAACACAGAAACTGCTTCGGAATTAAATATAAGAGCCACAATGCTGCCGACATAAGTACAGTAAGATTGAGTCTTCCTACTGTCTATGTTTTGAGCGTTTCCTGTGTCATCAGTTTTACATTCCGATGCACCTTTGGAGGTTTACTGTATCCATGCGACCTTCCCATTGACGATGAAACACAAAAATTGCATCGATTTAAGTATAAAAGACACAATGCCGACGTAAGTTCAGGAAGACTGAGTATTCCTACTGTCTATGTTTGGAGCGTTTCCTGTGTCATCAGTTTTACATTCCGATGCACCTTAGCAGGTTTACTGTATCCATGCGACCTTCCCACTGACGATGAAAAACAGAAATTGCATCGGAATTAAATATAAGAGACACAATGCCGCCATAAGAACAAGAAAACTGAGTCTTCCTACTGTCTATGCTTTGAGCATTTCCTGTGTCACCAGTTTTACATTCCGATGCACCTCAGCAGGTTTACTGTATCCCTTGGACCTTCACAGTGACGATGAAACACAGAAATCGCATAGGAATTAAAGGTAAAAGACACAATGCCGACTTAAGTACAAGAAAACTGAGTCTTCTTAGGGTCTATGTTTTGAGCGTTTCCCTTGTCACCAGTTTTACATTCCGATGCACCTCTGCAGGTATACTGTTTCCCTTCGACCGTTCCATTGACGATGAAACACAGAAATTGAATCGGAATTAAATATAAGAGTCACAATGCTGCCGACATAAGTACAGTAAGACTGAGTCTTCCTACTGTCTATGTTTTGAGCGTTTCCTGTGTCATCAGTTTTACATTCCTATGCACCTTTGGAGGTTTACTGTATCCATGCGACCTTCCCATTGACGATGACACACATAAATTGCGTCGATTTAAATATAAAAGACACAATGCCGACTTAAGTTCAGTAAGACTGAGTATTCCTACTGTCTATGTTTTGAGCGTTTCCTGTGTCATCAGTTTTACATTCCGATACACCTCTGCAGGTTTACTGTATCCATGCGACCTTCCCACTGACGATGAAAAACAGAAATTGCATCGGAATTAAATATAAGAGACACAATGCCGCCATAAGAACAAGAAAACTGAGTGTTCCTACTGTCTATGTTTTGAGCCTTTCCTGTGTCACCAGTATTACATTCCGATGCACCTCTGCAGGTTTACTGTATCCATTGGACCTTCCCATTGACGATGAAACACAGAAATTGCATCGGAATTAAATATAAGAGACACAACGACGACTTAAGTACAAGAAAACTGAGTCTTCTTACGGTCTATGTTTTGAGCGTTTTCTGTGTCACCAGATTTACATTCCGATGCACCTCTGCAGGTTTACTGTATCCATTGAACCTTCCCATTGACGATGAAACACAGAGATTGCATCGGAATTAAATATAAGAGACACCATGCCGACTTAAGTAAAGGTGGACTGAGTCTTCCCACTGTCTATGATGTGAGCGTGTCCTGTATCACCAGGTTTACATTCCGATGCACCTCTGCAGTTTACTGTATCCCTTGGACCTTCCCATTGGCGATGAAACACAGAAATGGCATCGGAATTCAATATAAGAGACACAATGCCGACTGAATTACAGGAAGACTGAGTCTTCCTACTGTCTATGTTTTGAGCGTTTCCTGTGTCACCAGTTTTACATTCCGATGCACCTCTGCAGGTTTACTGTATCCATTGGACCTTCACAGTGACGGTGAAACACAGAAATCGCATCGGAATTAAAGGTAAAAGGCACAATGCCGACTTAAGTACAAGAAAACTGAGTCTTCTTAGGGTCTATGTTTTGAGCGTTCCCCTTGTCACCAGTTTTACATTCCGATGCACCTCTGCAGGTTTACTGTATCCATGCGACCTTCCCACTGACGATGAAAAACAAAAATTGCATCGGAATTAAATATAAGAGACACAATGCTGCCATAAGTACAAGAAAACTGAGTCTTCTTACGGTCTATGTTTGAGCGTTTCCTGTGTGACCAGTTTTACATTCCGATGCACCTCTGCAGGTTTACTGTGTCCCTTCGACTTTCCCATTGGCAATGAAACACAGAAATTGCATCGGAATTAAATATAAGAGACACAATGCCGACTCAAGTACAGGAAGATTGAGTCTTCCTACTGTCTATGATTTGAGCGTTTCCTGTGTCATCAGTTTTACATTCCGAAGCACCTCTGCAGGTTTACTGTATCCATGCGACCTTCCCACTGACGATGAAAATCAGAAATTGCATCGGAATTAAATATAAGAGGCACAATGCTGCATAAGTACAAGAAAACTGAGTCTTCTTACGGTCTATGATTTGAACGTTTCCTGTGTTACCAGTTTTACATTCCAATGCACCTCAGCAGGTTTACTGTATCCATTGGACCTTCCCATTGACGAAAGAACACAGAAATTGCATCGGAATTAAAGATAAGAGACACAATGCCGACTTAGGTACAGGAAGACTGAGTCTTCCTACTGTCTATGTTTGAGCGTTTCCTGTGTCATCAGTTTTACATTTTGATGCAGCTCTGCAGGTTTGCTGTATCCCTTGGACCTTCACAGCAACGATGAAACACAGAAATTGCATCGGAATTAAATATAAGAGACACAATGCCGACTTAAGTACAAGAAAACTGAGTCTTCTTAGGGTCTATGTTTTGACCGCTTCCTGTGTCACCAGTTTACATTCCGATGCACCTCTGCAGGTTTTCTGTATCCCTTGGACCTTCCCATTGACGATGAAACACAGAAATAGCATCGGAATTAAATGTAAGAGACACAATGCCAACTTAAGAACAGGAAGGCTGAGTCTTCCTACTGTCTATGTTTTGAGCGTTTCCTGTGTCACCAGTTTTACATTCCGATGCACCTCTGCATGTTTTCCTGTATCCCTTGGACCTTCACAGTGACGATGAAACACAGAAATTGCATCGGAATTAAATAAAAGAGACACAATGCCGACTTAAGTACAGGAATTCTGAGTCTTCCTACTGTCTATGTTCTGAACGTTTCAAGTGTCACCAGTTTTACATTCCAATGCACCTCTGCAGGTTTACTGTAGCCCTTGGACCTTCATAGTGATGATGAAACACAGAAATTGCATCGGAATTAAATATAAGAGGCACAATGCCGACTTCAGTACAAGAAAACTGAGTCTTCTTAGGGTCTATATTTTGAGCGGTTCCTGTGTCACCAGTTTTACATCCGATGCACCTCTGCAGGTTTACTGTATCCCTTGGACCTTCCCACTGACAACGAGACACAGAAATTGCATCGGATTTAAATATAACAGACACAATGCCGACGTAAGTTCAGGAAGACTGAATATTCCTACTGTCTATGTTTTGATCGTTTCCTGTGTCACCAGTTTTACATTCAGATGCACCTCTGCAGGTTTACTGTACCCATTGGACCTTCACTGTGACGATGAAACACAGAAATAGCATCGGAATTATATAGAAGAGAGACAATGCCGACTTAAGAACAGGAAGGCTGAGTCTTCCTACTGTCTACGATTTGAGCATTTCCTGTGTCATCAGTTTTACATTTTGATCCAATTCTGCAGGTTTACTGTATCCCTTGGAGCTTCACAGTGACGATGAAAAACAGAAATTGCATCGGAATTAAATATAAGAGACACAATGCCGCCATAAGTACAAGAAAACTGAATCTTCGTACTGTCTATGTTTTGAGCCTTTCCTGTATCACCAGTATTACATTCCGATGCACCTCTGCAGGTTTACTGTATCCATTGGACCTTCCCATTGACGATGAAACACAGAAATTGAATCGGAATTAAATATAAGAGACACAATGCTGCATAAGTACAAGAAAACTGAGTCTTCTTACGGTCTGTGATTTGAACGTTTCGTGTGTTACCAGTTTTACATTCCAATGCACCTCAGCAGGTTTACTGTATCCATTGGACCTTCCCATTGACGAAAGAACACAGAAATTGCATCGGAATTAAATATAAGAGACACCATGCCGACTGAAGTAAAGGTAGACTGAGTCTTCCTACGGTCTATGATTTGAGCGTGTCCTGTATCACGAGGTTTTTATTCCGATGCACCTCTGCAGGTTTACTGTATAACTTGGACCTTACCATTGGCGAAGAAACACAGAAATGGCTTCGGAATTCAATATAAGAGACACAATGCCGACTGAAGTACAGGAAGACTGAGTCTTCCTACTGTCTATGCTTTGAGCGTTTCCTGTGTCACCAGTTTTACATTCTGATGCACCTCTGCAAGTTTACTGTATCCATTGGACCTTCACAGTGACGATGAAACACAGAAATTGTATCGGAATTAAATATAAGAGACACAATGATGACTTAAGTACAGGAAGACTGAGTCTTCCTACTGTCTATGTTTTGAGCTTTTCCTGTGTCATCAGATTTCCTTCATTCCGATGCAACTCTGCAAGTTTACTGTATCCATGCGACCCTCCAACTGACGATGAAAAACAGAAATTGCATCGGAATTAAATATAAGAGACACAATGCCGCCATAAGTACAAGAAAACAGAATCTTCCTACTGTCTATGTTTTGAGCCTTTCGTGTATCACCAGTATTACATTCCGATGCACCTCTGCAGGTTTACTGTATCCATTGGACCTTCCCATTGACGAAAGAACACAGAAATTGCATCGGAATTAAATATAAGAGACACCATGCCGACTGAAGTAAAGGTAGACTGAGTCTTCCTACGGTCTATGTTTTGAGCGTTTCCTGTATCACCAGTATTACATTCCGATGCACCTCTGCAGGTTTACTGTATCCGTTGGACCTTCCCATTGACGATGAAACACAGAAATTGCATCGGAATTAAATATAAGAGACACCATGCCGACTTAAGTACAAGAAAACTGAATCTTCCTACTGTCTATGTTTTGAGCCTTTCCTGTATCACCAGTATTACATTCCGATGCACCTCTGCAGGTTTACTGTATCCGTTGGACCTTCCCATTGACGATGAAACACAGAAATTGCATCGGAATTAAATATAAGAGACACCATGCCGACTTAAGTAAAGGTAGACTGAGTCTTCCTACGGTTTACGATTTGAGCATGTCCTGTATCACCAGGTTTTTATTCCGATGTACCTCTGCAGGTTTACTGTATCCCTTGGACCTTCCCATTGGCGATGAAACACAGAAATGGCATCGGAATTCAATATAAGAGACACAATGCCGACTGAAGTACAGGAAGACTGAGTCTTCCGACTGTCTATGTTTCGAGCGTTTCCTGTGTCACCAGTTTTACATTCTGATGCACCTCTGCAAGTTTACTGTATCCCTTGGACCTTCACAGTGACGATGAAACACAGAAATTGGATCGGAATTAAATATAAGAGACACAATGATGACTTAAGTACAGGAAGACTGAGTGTTCCTACTGTCTATGTTTTGAGCGTTTCCTGTGTCACCAGATTTACATTCCGATGCACCTCTGCAGGTATACTGTTTCCCTTCGACCTTCCCATTGACGATGTAACACAGAAACTGCATCCGAATTAAATATAAGAGTCACAATGCTGCCGACATAAGTACAGTAAGACTGAGTCTTCCTACTGTCTATGATTTGAGCGTTTCCTGTGTCATCAGTTTTACATTCCGATGCACCTTTGGAGGTTTACTGTATCCATGCGACCTTCCCATTGACGATGAAACACATAAATTGCATCGATTTAAATATAAAAGACACAATGCCGACTTAAGTTCAGGAAGACTGAGTATTCCTACTATCTATGTTTTGAGCGTTCCCTGTGTCATCAGTTTTACATTCCGATACACCTCTGCAGGTTTACTGTATCCATGCGACCTTCCCACTGACGATGAAAAACAGAAATTGCATCGGAATTTAATATAAGAGACACAATGCCGACATAAGAACAAGAAAACTGAGTCTTCCTACTGTCTATGTTTTGAGCCTTTCCTGTGTCACCAGAATTACATTCCGATGCACCTCTGCAGGTTTACTGTATCCATTGGACCTTCCCATTGACGATGAAACACAGAGATTGCATCGGAATTAAATATAAGAGACACCATGCCGACTTAAGTAAAGGTAGACTGAGTCTTCCCACTGCCTATGATTTGAGCGTGTCCTGTATCACCAGGTTTACATTCCGATGCACCTCTGCAGGTTTACTGTATCCCTTGGACCTTCCCATTGGCGATGAAACACAGAAATGGCATCGGAATTCAATATAAGAGACACAATGCCGAGACTGAAGTACAGGAAGACTGAGTCTTCCCACTATCTATGTTTTGAGCGTTTCCTGTGTCACCAGTTTTACATTCCGATGCACCTCTGCAAGTTTACTGTATCCCTTCTACCTTCACAGTGACGATGAAACACAGAAATTGCGTCGGAATTAAATATAAGAGACACAATGATGACTTAAGTACAGGAAGACTGAGTCTTCCTACTGTATATGTTTTGAGCGTTTCCTGTGTCACCAGTTTTACATTCCGATGCACCTCTGCAGGTATACTGTTTCCCTTCGACCTTCCCATTGACGATGAAACACAGAAATTGTATCGGAATTAAATATAAGAGACACAATGATGACTTAAGTACAGGAAGACTGAGTCTTCCTACTGTCTATGTTTTGAGCGTTTCCTGTGTCACCAGTTTTACATTCCGATGCACCTCTGCAGATTTACTGTATCCGGTGGACCTTCACAGTGACGATGAATCACAGAAATCGCATCGGAATTAAAGGTAAAAGACACAATGCCGACTTAAGTACAAGAAAACTGAGTCTTCTTAGGGTCTATGTTTTGAGCGTTTCCCTTGTCACCAGTTTTACATTCCGATGCACCTCTGCAGGTATACTGTTTCCCTTCGACCTTCCCATTGACGATGAAACACAGAAACTGCATCGGAATTAAATATAAGAGTCACAATGCTGCCGACAAAAGTACAGTAAGATTGAGTCTTCCTACTGTCTATGTTTTGAGCGTTTCCTGTGTCATCAGTTTTACATTCCGATGCACCTTTGGAGGTTTACTGTATCCATGCGACCTTCCCATTGACGATGAAACACATAAATTGCATCGATTTAAGTATAAAAGACACAATGCCGACGAAAGCTCAGGAAGACTCAGTATTCCTACTGTCTATGTTTGGAGCGTTTCCTGTGTCATCAGTTTTACATTCCGATGCACATTTGCAGGTTTACTGTATCCATGCGACCTTCCCACTGACGATGAAAAACAGAAATTGCATCGGAATTAAATATAAGAGACACAATGCCGCCATAAGAACAAGAAAACTGAGTCTTCCTACTGTCTATGTTTTGAGCCTTTCCTGTGTCACCAGTATTACATTCCGATGCACCTCTGCAGGTTTACTGTATCCATTGGACCTTCCCATTGACGATGAAACACAGAAATTGCATCGGAATTAAATATAAGAGACACAACGACGACTTAAGCAGAAGAAAACTGAGTCTTCTTACGGTCTATGTTTTGAGCGTTTTCTGTGTCACCAGATTTACATTCCGATGCACCTCTGCAGGTTTACTGTATCCATTGGACCTTCCCATTGACGATGAAACACAGAGATTGCATCGGAATTAAATATAAGAGACACCATGCCGACTTAAGTAAAGGTAGACTGAGTCTTCCCACTGTCTATGATTTGAGCGTGTCCTGTATCACCAGGTTTACATTCCGATGCACCTCTGCAGGTTTACTGTATCCCTTGGTCCTTCCCATTGGCGATGAAACACAGAAATGGCATCGGAATTCAATATAAGAGACACAATGCCGAGACTGAAGTACAGGAAGACTGAGTCTTCCTACTGTCTATGTTTTGAACGTTTCCTGTGTCACCAGTTTTGCATTGCGATGCACCTCTGCAAGTTTACTGTATCCCTTGGACCTTCACAGTGACGATGAAACACAGAAATTGCATCGGAATTAAATATAAAAGACACAATGATGACTTAAGCACAGGAAGACTGAGTTTTCCTACTGTATATGTTTTGAGCGTTTCCTGTGTCACCAGTTTTACATTCCGATGCACCTCTGCAGGTTTACTGTATCCCTTGGACCTTCACAGTGACGATGAAACACAGAAATCGCATCGGAATTAAAGGTAAAAGGCACAATGCCGACTTAAGTACAAGAAAACTGAGTCTTCTTAAGGTCTATGATTTGAGCGTTTCCCTTGTCACCAGATTTACATTCCGATGCACCTCTGCAGGTTTACTGTATCCATGCGACCTTCCCACTAACGATGAAAAACAAAAATTTCATCGGAATTAAATATAAGAGACACAATGCTGCCATAAGTACAAGAAAACTGAGTCTTCTTACGGTCTATGTTTGAGCGTTTCCTGTGTCACCAGTTTTACATTCCGATGCACCTCTGCAGGTTTACTGTGTCCCTTCGACTTTCCCATTGGCAATGAAACACAGAAATTGCATCGGAATTAAATATAAGAGACACAATGCCAACTCAAGTACAGGAAGATTGAGTCTTCCTACTGTCTATGATTTGAGCGTTTCCTGTGTCATCAGTTTTACATTCCGTTGCACCTCTGCAGGTTTACTGTATCCATGCGACCTTCCCACTGACGATGAAAAACAGAAATTGCATCGGAATTAAATATAAGAGACACAATGCTGCATAAGTACAAGAAAACTGAGTCTTCTTACGGTCTATGATTTGAACGTTTCCTGTGTTACCAGTTTTACATTCCAATGCACATCTGCAAGTTTAATGTATCCCTTGGACCTTCACAGCAACGATGAAACACAGAATATGCATCAAATTAAATATAAGAGACACAATGCCGACTTCAGTACAAGACAACTGAGTCTTCTTAGGGTCTATGTTTTGATCGCTTCCTGTGTCACCAGTTTTACATTCCGATGCACCTCTGCAGGTTTACTGTATCCCTTGGATCTTCCCATTGACGATGAAACACAGAAATTGCATCGGAATTAAGTATAAGAGACACAATGCCGACTTAAGAACAGGAAGGCTGATTCTTCCTACTGTCTATGTTTTGAGCGTTTCCTGTGTCACCAGTTTTACATTCCTATGCACCTCTGCAGGTATACTGTTTCCCTTCGACTTTCCCATTGACGATGAAACACAGAAATTGAATCGGAATTAAATGTAAGAGACACAATGCCGACTTCAGTACAAGAAAACTGAGTCTTCTTAGGGTCTATGATTTGAGCGGTTCCTGTGTCAACAGTTTACATTCCGATGCACCTCTGCAGGTTTACTGTATCCCTTGGACCTTCCCACTGACAACGAGACACAGAAATTGCATCGGATTTAAATAGAAGAGACACAATGCCGACATAAGAACAGGAAGGCTGAGTCTTCCTACTGTCTACGATTGGAGCATTTCCTGTGTCATCAGTTTTACATTTTGATGCACCTCTGCTGGTTTACTGTATCACTTGGACATTCACAGTGACGATGAAACACAGAAATTGAATCAAATTAAATATAAGAGACACAATGCCGACTTCAGTACAAAAAAACTGAGTCTTCTTAGGGTCTATGCTTTGACCGCTTCCTGTGTCACCAGTTTTACATTCCGATGCAACTCTGCAGGTTTACTGTATCCATTGGACCTTCCCATTGACGATGAAACACAGGAATAGCATCGGAATTAAATATAAGAGACACAATGCCGACTTAAGAACAGGAAGGCTGAGTCTTCCTACTGTCTATGTTTTGAGCATTTCCTGTGTCACCAGTTTTACATTCCGATGCACCTCTGCAGGTTTACTGTATCCCTTGGATCTTCGCATTGACGATGAAACACAGAAATTGCATCGGAATTAAATATAAGAGACACAATGCCGACTTAAGTACAGGAACATTGAGTCTTCTTACTGTCTATGTTTTGAGCGATTCCTGCGTCACCAGTTTTACATTCCGATGCACCTCTGCAGGTTTAACTGTATCCATTGGACCTTCCCATTGGCTATGAATCACAGAAATTGCATCGCAATTAAATATAAGAGACACAATGACGTCTTAAGTACAGGAAGACTGAGTCTTCCTACTGTCTATGTTTTGAGCGTTTCCTGTGTCACCAGTTTTACATTCCGATGCCCCTCTGCAGGTTTACTGTATCCATTGGACCTTCCCATTGACGATGAAACACAGAAATAGCATCGGAATTAAATATAAGATACACAATGCCGACTTAGGTACAGGAAGACTGAGTCTTCCTACTGTCTATGCTTTGTGCGTCTCTTGTGTCACCAGTTTTACATTCCGATGCACCTCTGCAGGTATACTGTTTTCCTTCGACTTTCCCATTGACGATGAAACACAGAAATTGCATCGGAATTAAATATAAGAGACACAATGCCGACTTAAGTACAGGAACATTGAGTCTTCCTACTGTCTATGTTTTGAGCGATTCCTGCGTCACCAGTTTTACATTCCGATGCACCTCTGTAGGGTTACTCTGTCCCTTGGACCTCCCTATTGACGATGAAACACAGAAATTACATCAGAATTAAATATAAGAGACACAATGCCGACTTAAGTACGGAAAGACTGAGTCTTCCTACCGTCTATGTTTTGAGCGTTTCCCTTGTCACCAGTTATACATTTCGATGCACCTCTGGAGGTATACTGTTCCCTTCGACCTTCCCATTGATGATGAAACACAGAAATTACATCGGAATTAAATATAAGAGACACAATGCTGCAGACATAAGTACAGGAAGACTGAGTCTTCCTACTGTTTATGTTTTGAGCGTTTCCTGTGTCATCAGTTTTACATTCCGATGCACCTCTGCAAGGTTTACTGTATCCATTGGACCTTCACAGTGACGACGAAACACAGAAATTGCATCGGAATTAAATATCAGAGAAACAATGCCGACTTAGGTACAGGAAGACTGAGTATTCCTACTGTCTATGTATTGAGCGTTTCCTGTGTCACCAGTTTTACATTCCGATGCCCCTCTGCAGGTTTACTGTATCCATTGGACTTTCCCATGGACGATGAAACACAGAAATAGCATCGGAATTAAATATAAGAGACACAATGCCGACTTAAGTACAGGAAGACTGAGTCTTCCTACTGTCTATGCTTTGAGCGTCTCCTGTGTCACCAGTTTTACATTCCGATGCACCTCTGCAGGTTTACTGTAACCATTCGACTTTCCCATTGAGGATGAAACACAGAAATTGCATCGGAATTAAATATAAGAGACACATCGGCGACTTAAGTACAAGAAAATTGAGTCTTCTTACAGTCTATGATTTGAGCGTTTTCTGTGTCACGAGTTTTACATTCCGAAGCACCTCTGCAGGTTTACTGTATCCATTGGACCTCCCCATTGACGATGAAACACAGAAATTGCATCGGAATTAAATATAAGAGACACCATGCCGACTTAAGTAAAGGAAGACTGAGTCTTCCTACTGTCTATGATTTGAGCGTGTCCTGTATCACCAGTTTTACATTCCGATGCACCTCTGCAGGTTTACTGTATCCATTGGACCTTCACAGTGACGACGAAACACAGAAATTGCATCGGAATTAAATATCAGGAAACAATGCCGACTTAGGTACAGGAAGACTGAGTCTTCCTACTGTCTATGTTTTGAGCGTTTCCTATGTCATCAGTATTATATTTTGATGCACCTCTGCAGGTTTACTGTAACCCTTGGACCTTCACAGTGACGATGAAACACAGAAATTGCATCAAATTAAGTATAAGAGACACAATGCCGACTTCAGTACACGAAAACCGAGTCTTCTTAGGGTCTATGTTTTGACCGCTTCCTGTGCCACCAGTTTTACATTCCGATGCACCTCTGCAGTTTTACTGTATCCATTGGACCTTCCCATTGACGATGAAACACAGAATTAGTATCGGAATTAAATATAAGAGACACAATGCCGACTTAAGAACAGGACGGCTGAGTCTTCCTACTGTCTATGTTTTGAGCGTTTCCTGTGTCACCAGTTTTACATTCCGATGCACCTCTGCAGGTTTAGTGTATCCCTTGGATCTTCCCATTGACGATGAAACAGAGAAATTCCATCGGAATTAAATATAAGAGACACAATGCCGACTTAAGTACAGGAGGACTGAGTCTTCCTACTGTCTATGCTTTGAGCGTCTCCTGTGTCACCAGTTTTACATTCCGATGCAACTCTGCAGGTATACTGTTTCCCTTCGACTTTCCCACTGACGATGAAACACAGAAATTGCATCGGAATTAACTAGAAGAGACACAATTCTGCCGACTTAAGTAAAGGAACATTGAGACTTCCTACAGTCTATGTTTTGAGCGATTCCTGCGTCACTAGTTTTACATTCCGAAGCACCTCTGCAAGTTTACTGTATCCATTGTACCCTCCCATAGACGATGAAACACAGAAACAGCATCGGAATTAAATATAAGAGACACAATGACAACTGAAGTACAGGAAGATTGAGTCTTCCTACTGTCTATGTTTTGAGCGTTTCCTGTGTCACCAGTTTTACATTCCGATGCATCTTTGCAGGTTTACTGTATCCATTGGACCTTCCATTGACGATGAAACACAGAAATTGCATCGGAATTAAATATAAGAGAAACCATGCCGGCTTAAGTAAAGGTAGACTCAGTCTTCCTACTGTCTATGTTTTGAGCCTTTCATTTGTCACCAGTATTACATTCCGCTGCACCTCTGCAGGTTTACTGTATCCATTGGACTTTCCCATTGACGATGAAACACAGAAATTGCATCGGAATTAAATATAAAAGACATAATGCCGATTTAAGTACAAGAAATCTGAGTCCTCTTAGGGTCTATGTTATGAGCGCTTCCTGTGTCACCAGTTTTACATTCCGATGCACCTCTGTAAGGTTACTGTATCCCTTGGACCTCCCCATTGACGATGAAACACAGAAATTGCATCGGAAATAATTATAAGAGACACAATGCCGACTTCAGTACAAGAAAACTGAGTCTTCTTAGGGTCTATGTTTTGACCGCTTCCTGTGTCACCAGTTTTACATTCCGTTCCACCTCTGCAGTTTTACTGTATCGATTGGACCTTCCCATTGACGATGAAACACAGAAATAGCATCGGAATTAAATTAAGAGACACAATGCCGACTTAAGAACAGGAAGGCAGAGTCTTCCTACTGTCTATGTTTTGAGCGTTTCCTGTGTCACCAGTTTTACATTCCGATGCATCTCTGCAGGTTTACTGTATCCCTTGGATCTTCGCATTGACGATGAAACACAGAAATTGCATCGGAATTAAACATAAGAGACACAATGCCGACTTAAGTACAGGAACATTGAGTCTTCCTACTGTCTATGTTTTGAGCGATTCCTGCGTCACCAGTTTTACATTCCGAAGCACCTCTGCAGGTTTACTGTATCCATTGGACCTTCCCATTGACGATGAAACACAGAAATAGCATCGGAATTAAATATAAGAGACACAATGCCGATTTAAGAAGAGGAAGGCTGAGTCTTCCTACTGTCTATGTTTTGAGCATTTCCTGTGTCACCAGTTTTACATTCCGATGAACCTCTGCAGGTTTACTGTATCCTTTGGATCTTCCCATTGACGATGAAACAGAGAAATTGCATCGGAATTAAAAATAAGTGACACAATGCCGTCTTAAGTACAGGAAGATTGAGTCTTCCTACTGTCTATGTTTTGAGCGTTTCCTGCGACACCAATTTTACATTCCGATGCAACTCTGCAGGTTTACTGTATCCACTGGACCTTCCTATTGACGATGAAACACAGAAATAGCATCGGAATTAAATATAAGAGAAACAATGCCGACTTAAGAACAGGAAGGCTGAGTCTTCCTACTGTCTATGTTTTGAGCGTTTCCTGTGTCACCAGTTTTACATTCCGATGCATCTCTGCAGGTTTACTGTTTCCCTTGGATCTTCGCATTGACGATAAAACACAGAAATTGCATCGGAATTTAATATAAGAGACACAATGCCGAATTAAGTACAGGAACACTGAGTCTTCCTACTGTCTATGTTTTGAGCGATTCCTGCGTCACCAGTTTTACATTCTAATGCACCTCTGTAGGTTTACTGTATCCCGTGGACCTTCCCAGTGACGATGAAACACAGAAATTGCATCGGAATTAAATATAAGAGACACCATGCCGACT
Organism: Schistocerca nitens; assembly: GCF_023898315.1. NCBI lineage: Eukaryota > Metazoa > Arthropoda > Insecta > Orthoptera > Acrididae > Schistocerca > Schistocerca nitens. The sequence continues at coordinate 766,610,604 of NC_064619.1, forward strand.
TAAGTAAAGGAAGACTGAGTCTTCCTACTGTCTATGTTTTGAGCCTTTCGTTTGTCACCAGTATTACGTTCCGATGCACCTCTGCAGGTTTACTGTATCCCTTGGACCTTCACAGTTACGATGAAACACAGAAATTGCATCAAATTAAATATAAGAGACACAATGCCGATTTCAGTACAACAAAACTGAGTCTTCTTAGGGTCTATGTTATGAGCGCTTCCTGTGTCACCAGTTTTACATTCCGATGCACCTCTGTAGGGTTACTGTATCCCTTGGACCTCCCCATTGACGTTGAAACACAGAAATTGCATCGGAATTAAATATAAGAGACACAATGCCGACTTAAGTAAAGGAACATTGAGTCTTCCTACTGTCTATGTTTTGAGCGATTCCTGCGTCACCAGTTTTTCATTCCGATGCACCTCTGCTGGTTTACTGTATCCATTGGACCTTCCATTGACGATGAAAAACAGAAATTGCATCGGAATGAAATATAAGAGACAACATTCCGACTTAGGTAAAGGAAGACTGAGTATTTCTACTGTCTATGTTTTGAGCGTTTGCTGTGTCATCAGTTTTACATTTTGATGCACCTCTGCAGATTTAAATGTATCCCTTGGACCTTCACAGTTACGATGAAACACAGAAATTGCATCAAATTAAATATAAGAGACACAATGCCGATTTCAGTACAACAAAACTGAGTCTTCTTAGGGTCTATGTTTTGACCGCTTCCTGTGTCACCAGTTTTACATTCCGATCCACTTCTGCAGTTTTACTGTATCCATTGGACCCTCCCATTGACGATGAAACACAGAAATAGCATCGGAATTAAATATAAGAGACACCATGCCGACTTAGGTAATGGAAGGCTGAGTCTTCCTACTGTCTATATTTTGAGCGTTTCCTGTGTCACCAGTTTTACATTCCGATGCACCTCTGCAGGTATACTGTTTCCATTCGACGTTCCCATTGACGATGAAACACAGAAATTGCATCGGAATTAAATATAAGAGACACAATGCTAACTTAAGTACAGGAAGACTGAGTCTTCCTACTGTATATGCTTTGTGCGTCTCCTGTGTCACCAGTTTTACATTCCAAGGCAACTCTGCAGGTATACTGTTTCCCTTCGACTTTCCCACTGACGATGAAACACAGAAATTGCATCGGAATTAAATAGAAGAGACACAATGTCGACTTAAGTACAGCAAGAGTGTGTCTTTCTATTTTCTATGTTTTGAGCGTTTCCTGTGTCACCAGTTTTACATTCCGATGCATCTCTACTGGTTTACTGTACCCATTGGACCTTCCATTGACGATGAAACACAGAAATTGCATCGGAATTAAATATAAGAGACACCATGCCGACTTAAGTAAAGGAAGACTGAGTCTTCCTACTGTCTATGTTTTGAGCCTTTCCTGTGTCACCAGTATTACATTCCGATGCACCTCTGCAGGTTTACTGTAACCATTCGACTTTCCCATTGACGATGAAACACAGAAATTCCATCGTGATTAAATATAAGAGACACATCGGCGACTTAAGGACAAGAAAACTGAGTCTTCTTACAGTCTATGTTTTGAGCGTTTTCTGTGTCACCAGTTCTACATTCCGATGCACCTCTGCAGGTTTACTGTATCCATTGGACCTTCCCATTGACGATGAAACACAGAAATTGCATCGGAATTAAATATAAGAGACACAATGCCGACTTAAGTGAAGGAAGACTGAGTCTTCCTACTGTCTATGATTTGAGCGTGTCCTGTATCACCAGTTTTACATTCCGATGCACCTCTGCAGGTTTACTGTATTCCTTGGACCTTCCCATTGGCGATGAAACACAGAAATTGCATCGGAATTAAATATAAGAGACACAATGCTGCCGACTTAAGTAAAGGAACATTGAGTCTTCCACCAGTCTATGTTTTGAGCGATACCTGCGTCACCAGTTTTACATTCCGAAGCACCTCTGCAAGTTTACTGTATCCATTGGACCCTCCCATTGACGATGAAACACAGAAATAGCATCGGAATTAAATATAAGAGACACAATGCCGACTTAAGAACAGGAAGGATGAGTCTTCCTACTGTCTATGTTTTGAGCATTTCCTGTGTCACCTGTTTTACATTCCGATGCACCTCTGCAGGTTTACTGTATCCCTTGGATCTTCCCATTGACGATGAAACAGAGAAATTGCATCGGAATTAAATATAAGAGACACAATGACGACTGAAGTACAGGAAGATTGAGTCTTCCTACTGTCTATGTTTTGAGCGTTTCCTGCGTCACCAATTATACATTCCGATGCAACTCTGCAGGTTTACTGTATCCACTGGACCTTCCCATTGACGATGAAACACAGAAATTGCATCGGAATTAAATATAAGCGACACAATGCCGACTCAAGTACAGGAACATTGAGTCTTCCTACTGTCTATGTTTTGAGCGATTCGTGCGTCACCAATTTTACATTCCGATGCACCTCTGCAGGTTTACTGTATCCCTTGGACCATCACAGTGACGATGAAACACAGAAATTGCATCGGAATTAAATATAAGAGACACAATGTCGACTTAAGTACAGGAAGACTGAGTCTTCCTACTGTCTATGCTTCGAGCGTCTCCTGTGTCACCAGTTTTACATTCCGATGCACCTCTGCACGTATTCTGTTTCCCTTCGCCTTTCCCATTGACGATGAAACACAGAAATTGCATCGGAATTAAATATAAGAGAAACAATGCCGACTTAGGTAAAGGAAGACTGAGTATTCCTACTGTCTATGTTTGAGCGTTTCCTGTGTAACCAGTTTTACATTCCGATGCACCTCTGCAGGTTTACTGTATCCCTTGGATCTTCGCATTGACGATGAAACACAGAAATTGCTTCGGAATTAAATGTAAGAGACATAATGCCGACTTAAGTACAGGAACATTGAGTCTTCCTACTGTCTATGTTTTAAGCGATTCCTGCGTCACCATTTTTACATTCCGAAGCACCTCTGCAGGTTTACTGTATCCATTGGATCTTCCCATTGACGATGAAACACAGAAATAGCATCGGAATTAAATGTAAGAGACACAATGCCGACTTAAGTACAGGAACATTGAGTCTTCCTACTGTCTATGTTTTGAGCGATTCCTGCATCACCAGTTTTACATTCCGAAGCACCTCTGCAGGTTTACTGTATCCATTGGACCTTCCCATTGACGATGAAACACAGAAATAGCATCGGAATTAAATATAAGAGACACAATGCCGACTTAAGAACAGGAAGGCTGAGTCTTCCTACTGTCTATGTTTTGAGCATTTCCTGTGTCACCAGTTTTACATTCCGATGAACTTCTGCAGGTTTACTGTATCCCTTGGATCTTCCCATTGACGATGAAACAGGGAAATTGCATCGGAATTAAAAATAAGAGACACAATGCCGACTTAAGTACAGGAAGATTGAGTCTTCCTACTGTCTATGTTTTGAGCGTTTCCTGCGTCACCAATTTTACATTCCGATGCAACTCTGCTGGTTTACTGTATCCACTGGACCTTCCAATTGACGATGAAACACAGAAATAGCATCGGAATTAAATATAAGAGACACAATGCCGACTTAAGAACATTAAGGCTGAGTCTTCCTACAGTCTATGTTTTGAGCGTTTCCTGTGTCACCAGTTTTACATTCCGATGCATCTCTGCAGGTTTACTGAATCCCTTGGATCTTCGCATTGACGATGAAACACAGAAATTGCATCGGAATTTAATATAAGAGACACAAAGCCGACTTAAGTACAAGTAGACTGAGTCTTCCTACTGTCTATGCTTTGAGCGTCTCCTGTGTCACAAGTTTTACATTCCGATGCACCTCTGCAGGTATACTGTTTCCCTTCGACATTCCCGATGACGATGAAACACAGAAAATAGAAGAGACACAATGTCGACTTATGTACAGGAAGAATGTGTCTTTCTATTGTCTATGTTTTGAGCGTTTCCTGTGTCACCAGTTTTACATTCCGATGCACCTCCGCTGGTTTACTGTATCCTTTGGACCTTCCATTGACGATGGAACACAGAAATTGCATCGGAATTAAATATAAGAGACCCCATGCCGACTTAGGTAAAGGAAGACTGAGTCTTCCTACTGTCTATGTTTAGAGCCTTTCCTGTGTCACCGGTATTACATTCCGATGCACCTCTGCAGGTTTACTGTATCCATTGGACTTTACCATTGAAGATGAAACACAGAAATTGCATCGGAATTAAATATAAGAGACACAACGCCGACTTAAGTACAAGAAAAATGAGTCTTCTTACGCTCTATGTTTTGAGCGTTTCCTGTGTCACCAGTTTTACATTCCGATGCACCTCTGCAGGTATACTGTTTTCCTTCGACTTTCCCATTGACGATGAAACTCAGAAATGGCATCGGAATTAAATATAAGAGACACCATGCCGACTTAAGTAAAGGAAGACTGAGTCTTCCTACTGTCTATGTTTTGAGCCTTTCGTTTGTCACCAGTATTACGTTCCGATGCACCTCTGCAGGTTTACTGTATCCATTGGACTTTCTCATTGACGATGAAACACAGAAATTGCATCGGAATTAAATATAAAAGACCCAATGCCGATTTAAGTACAAGAAAACTGAGTCTTCTTAGGGTCTATGTTATGAGCGCTTCCTGTGTCACCAGTTTTACATTCCGATGCCCCTCTGTAGGGTTACTGTATCCCTTGGACCTCCCCATTGACGTTGAAACACAGAAATTGCATCGGAATTAGATATAAGAGACACAATGCCGACTTAAGTAAAGGAACATTGAGTCTTCCTACAGTCTATGTTTTGAGCGATTCCTGCGTCACCAGTTTTTCATTCCGATGCACCTCTGCTGGTTTACTGTATCCATTGGACCTTCCATTGACGATGAAAAACAGAAATTGCATCGGAATTAAATATAAGAGACAACATGCCGACTTAGGTAAAGGAAGACTGAGTATTCCTACTGTCTATGTTTTGAGCGTTTCCTGTGTCATCAGTTTTACATTTTGATGCACCTCTGCAGATTTACTGTATCCCTTGGACCTTCACAGTTACGATGAAACACAGAAATTGCATCGAATTAAATATAAGGGACACAATGCCGATTTCAGTACAACAAAACTGAGTCTTCTTAGGGTCTATGTTTTGACCGCTTCCTGTGTCACCAGTTTTACATTCCGATCCACTTCTGCAGTTTTACTGTATCCATTGGACCTTCCCATTGACGATGAAACACAGAAATAGCATCGGAATTAAGTATAAGAGACACCATGCCGACTTAGGTAAAGGAAGGCTGAGTCTTCCTATTGTCTATATTTTGAGCGTTTCCTGCGGCACCAGTTTTACATTCCGATGCACCTCTGCAGGTACACTGTTTCCATTCGACGTTCCCATTGACGATGAAACACAGAAATTGCATCGGAATTAAATATAAGAGACACAATGCTGCCGACATAAGTACAGGAAGACTGAGTCTTCCTACTGTCTATGTTTTGAGCGTTTCCTGTGTCACCAGTATTACATTCCGATGCACCTCTGCAGGTTTACTGTAACCATTCGACTTTCCCATTGACGATGAAACACAGAAAATCCATCGTAATTAAATATAAGAGACACATCGGCGACTTAAGTACAAGAAAACTGAGTCTTCTTACAGTCTATGTTTTGAGCGTTTTCTGTGTCACGAGTTTTACATTCCGATGCACCTCTGCAGGTTTACTGTATCCATTGGACCTTCCCATTGACGATGAAACAGAGAAATTGCATCGGAATTAAATATAAGAGACACAATGCCAACTTAAGTACAGGAAGACTGAGTCTTCCTACTGTATATGCTTTGTGCGTCTCCTGTGTCACCAGTTTTACATTCCAATGCAACTCTGAAGGTATACTGTTTCCCTTCGACTTTCCCACTGACGATCAAACACAGAAATTGCATCGGAATTAAATAGAAGAGACACAATGTCGACTTAAGTACAGCAAGAGTGTGTCTTTCTATTTTCTATGTTTTGAGCGTTTCCTGTGTCACCAGTTTTACATTCCGATGCATCTCTACTGGTTTACTGTACCCATTGGACCTTCCATTGACGATGAAACACAGAAATTGCATCGGAATTAAATAAAAGAGACACCATGCCGACTTAAGTAAAGGAAGACTGAGTCTTCCTACTGTCTATGTTTTGAGCCTTTCCTGTGTCACCAGTATTACATTCCGATGCACCTCTGCAGGTTTACTGTAACCATTCGACTTTCCCATTGACGATGAAACACAGAAATTCCATCGTAATTAAATATAAGAGACACATCGTCGACTTAAGTACAAGAAAACTGAGTCTTCTTACAGTCTATGTTTTGAGCGTTTTCTGTGTCACCAGTTCTACATTCCGATGCACCTCTGCAGGTTTACTGTATCCATTGGACCTTCCCATTGACGATGAAACACAGAAATTGCATCGGAATTAAATATAAGAGACACCATGCCGACTTAAGTAAAGGAAGACTGAGTCTTCCTACTGTCTATGATTTGAGCGTGTCCTGTATCACCAGTTTTACATTCCGATGCACCTCTGCAGGTTTACTGTATTCCTTGGACCTTCCCATTGGCGATGAAACACAGAAATTGCATCGGAATTAAATATAAGAGACACAATGCTGCCGACTTAGGTAAAGGAACATTGAGTCTTCCTACAGTCTATGTTTTGAGCGATACCTGCGTCACCAGTTTTACATTCCGAAGCACCTCTGCAAGTTTACTGTATCCATTGGACCCTCCCATTGACGATGAAACACAGAAATAGCATCGGAATTAAATATAAGAGACACAATGCCGACTTAACAACAGGAAGGATGAGTCTTCCTACTGTCTATGTTTTGAGCATTTCCTGTGTCACCTGTTTTACATTCCGATGCACCTCTGCAGGTTTACTGTATCCCTTGGATCTTCCCATTGACGATGAAACAGAGAAATTGCATCGGAATTAAATATAAGAGACACAATGACGACTGAAGTACAGGAAGATTGAGTCTTCCTACTGTCTATGTCTTTGAGCGTTTCCTGCGTCACCAATTATATATTCCGATGCAACTCTGCAGGTTTACTGTATCCACTGGACCTTCCCATTGACGATGAAACACAGAAATTGCATCGGAATTAAATATAAGCGACACAATGCCGACTCAAGTACAGGAACATTGAGTCTTCCTACTGTCTATGTTTTGAGCGATTCGTGCGTCACCAGTTTTACATTCCGATGCAACTCTGCAGGTTTACTGTATCCATTGGACCTTCCTATTGACGATGAAACACAGAAATTGCATCGGAATTAAATATAAGAGACACCATGGCGACTTAAGTAAAGGAAGACTGAGTCTACCTACTGTCTATGTTATGAGCCTTTCCTTTGTCACCAGTATTACATTCCGATGCACCTCTGCAGGTTTACTGTATCCATTGGACATTCCCATTGACGATGAAACACAGAAATTGCATCGGAATTAAATATAAAAGACACAATGCCGATTTAAGTACAAGAAAACTGAGTCTTCTTAGGGTCTATGTTATGAGCGCTTCCTGTGTCACCAGTTTTACATTCCGATGCACCTCTGTAGGGTTACTGCATCCCTTGGACCTCCCCATTGACGATGAAACACAGAAATTGCATCGGAATTAAATATAAGAAACACAATGCCGACTTAAGTACAGAAAGACTGAGTATTCCTACTGTCTATGCTTTGAGCGTTTCCTGTGTCACCAGTTTTACATTCCGATGCACCTCTGCAGGTTTACTGTATCCATTGGACCTTCACAGTGACGACGAAACACAGAAATTGCATCGGAATTAAATATCAGAGAAACAATGCCGACTTAGGTAAAGGAAAACTGAGTACTCCTACTGTCTATGTTTTGAGCGTTTCCTGTGTCATCAGTTTTACATTTTGATGCACCTCTGCAGATTTACTGTATCCCTTGGACCTTCACAGTTACGATGAAACACAGAAATTGCATCAAATTAAATATAAGAGACACAATGCCGACTTCAGTACAAGAAAACTGAGTCTTCTTTGGGTCTATGTTTTGACCGCTTCGTGTGTCACCAGTTTTACATTCCGATGCACCTCTGCAGGTTTACTGTATCCCTTGGATCTTCGCATTGACGATGAAACACAGAAATTGCATCGGAATTAAATGTAAGAGACACAATGCCGACTTAAGTACAGGAACATTGAGTCTTCCTACTGTCTATGTTTTGAGCGATTCCTGCGTCACCAGTTTTACATTCCAAAGCACCTCTGCAGGTTTACTGTATCCATTGGACCTTCCCATTGACGATGAAACACAGGAATAGCATCGGAATGAAATATAAGAGACACAATGCCGACTTAAGAACAGGAAGGCTGAGTCTTCCTAATGTCTATGTTTTGAGCATTTCCTGTGTCACCAGTTTTACATTAAGATGAACCTCTGCAGGTTTACTGTATCCCTTGGATCTTCGCATTGACGATGAAACAGAGAAATTGCATCGGAATTAAAAATAAGAGACACAATGCCGACTTAAGTACAGGAAGATTGAGTCTTCCTACTGTCTATGGTTTGAGCGTTTCCTGCGTCACCAATTTTACATTCCGATGCAACTCTGCAGGTTTACTGTATCCACTGGACCTTCCCATTGACGATGAAACACAGAAATAGCATCGGAATTAAATATAAGAGACACAATGCCGACATAAGAAAAGGAAGGCTGAGTCTTCCTACTGTCTATGTTTTGAGCGTTTCCTGTGTCACCAGTTTTACATTCCGATGCATCTCTGCAGGTTTACTGTATCCCTTGGATCTTCGCATTGACGATGAAACACAGAAATTGCATCGGAATTAAATAGAAGAGACACAATGTCGACTTAAGTACAGGAAGAGTGTGAATTTCTATTGTCTATGTTTTGAGCGTTTCCAGTGTCACCAGTTTTACATTCCGATGCACCTCTGCTGGTCTACTGTATCCATTGGACCTTCCATTGACGATGAAACACAGAAATTGCATCGGAATCAAATATAAGAGACACCATGCCGACTTAAGTAAACGAAGACTGAGTCTTCCTACTGTCTATGTTTTGAGCCTTTCGTTTGTCACCAGTATTACATTCCGATGCACCTCTGCAAGTTTACTGTATCCATTGGACTTTCCCATTGACGATGAAACACAGAAATTGCATCGGAATTAAATATAAAAGACACAATGCCGATTTAAGTACAAGAAAACTGAGTCTCCTTAGGGTCTATGTTATGAGCGCTTCCTGTGTCTCCAGTTTTACATTCCGATGCACCTCTGTAGGGTTACTGTATCTCTTGGACCTCCCCATTGACGATGAAACACAGAAATTGCATCGGAATTAAATATAAGAGACACAATGCCGACTTAAGTAAAGGAACATTGAGTCTTCCTACAGTCTAAGTTTTGAGCGATTCCTGCGTAACCAGTTTTACATTCCGATGCACCTCTGCTGGTTTACTGTATCCATTGGACCTTCCATTGACGATGAAACACAGAAATTGCATCGGAATCAAATATAAGAGACACCATGCCCACTTAAGTAAAGGCAGACTGAGTCTTCCTACTGTCCGTGCTTTGAGCGTTTCCTGTGTCACCAGTTTTACATTCCGATGCACCTCTGCAGGTTTACTGTATCCATTGGACCTTCACAGTGACGACGAAAAACAGAAATTGCATCGGAATTAAATATCAGAGAAACAATGCCGAGTTAGGTAAAGGAAGACTGAGTATTCCTACTGTCTATGTTTTGAGCGTTTCCTGTGTCATCAGTTTTACATTTTGATGCACCTCTGCAGATTTACTGTATCCCTTGGAACTTCACAGTTACGATGAAACACAGAAATTGCATCAAATTAAATATAAGAGACACAATGCCGACTTCAGTACAAGAAAACTGAGTCTTCTTAGGGTCTATGTTTTGACCGCTTCCTGTGTCACCAGTTTTACATTCCGATCCACCTCTGCAGTTTTACTGTATCCATTGGACCTTCCCATTGACGATGAAACACAGAAATAGCATCGGAATTAACTTAAGAGACACAATGCCGACTTAAGAACAGGAAGGCTCAGTCTTCCTACTGTCCATGCTTTGAGCGTTTCCTGTGTCACCAGTTTTACATTCCGATGCACCTCTGCAGGTTTACTGTATCCCTTGGATCTTCGCATTGACGATGAAACACAGAAATTGCTTCGGAATTAAATGTAAGAGACACAATGCCGACTTAAGTACAGGAACATTGAGTCTTCCTACTGTCTATGTTTTGAGCGATTCCTGCGTCACTAGTTTTACATTCCGAAGCACCTCTGCAGGTTTACTGTATCCATTGGATCTTCCCATTGACGATGAAACACAGAAATAGCATCGGAATTAAATGTAAGAGACACAATGCCGACTTAAGTACAGGAACATTGAGTATTCCCACTGTCTATGTTTTGAGCGATTCCTGCGTCACCAGTTTTACATTCCGAAGCACCTCTGCAGGTTTACTGTATCCATTGGACCTTCCCATTGACGGTGAGACACAGAAATAGCATCGGAATTAAATGTAAGAGACACAATGCCGACTTAAGTACAGGAACATTGAGTCTTCCTACTGTCTATGTTTTGAGCGATTCCTGCGTCACCAGTTTTACATTCCGAAGCACCTCTGCAGGTTTACTGTATCCATTGGACCTTCCCATTGACGATGAAACACAGAAATAGCATCGGAATTAAATATAAGAGACACAATGCCGACTTAAGAACAGGAAGGCTGAGTCTTCCTACTGTCTATGTTTTGAGCATTTCCTGTGTCACCAGTTTTACATTCCGATGAACCTCTGTAGGTTTACTGTATCCCTTGGATCTTCCCATTGACGATGAAACAGAGAAATTGCATCGGAATTAAAAATAAGAGACACAATGCCGACTTTAGTACAGGAAGATTGTGTCTTCCTACTGTCTATGTTTTGAACGTTTCCTGCTTCACCAATTTTACATTGCGATGCAATTCTGCAGCTTTACTGTATCCACTGTACCTTCCCATTGACGATGAAACACAGAAATAGCATCGGAATTAAATATAAGAGACACAATGCCGACATAAGAACAGGAAGGCTGAGTCTTCCTACTGTCTATGTTTTGAGCGTTTCCTGTGTCACCAGTTTTACATTCCGATGCATCTCTGCAGGTTTACTGTATCCCTTGGAACTTCGCATTGACGATGAAACACAGAAATTGCGTCGGAATTAAATATAAGCGACACAATGCCGACTTAAGTACAGGAACATTGAGTCTTCCTACTGTCTATGATTTGAGCGATTCCTACGTCACCAGTTTTACATTCCGATGCACCTCTGCAGGTTTACTGTATCCCTTGGACCATCACAGTGACGATGAAACACAGAAATTGCATCGGAATTAAATATAAGAGACACAATGTCGACTTAAGTACAGGAAGACTGAGTCTTCCTACTGTCTATGCTTCGAGCGTCTCCTGTGTCACCAGTTTTACATTCCGATACACCTCTGCAAGTATACTGTTTCCCTTCGCCTTTCCCATTGACGATGAAACACAGATTTTGCATCGGAATTAAATAGAAGAGACACAATGTCGACTTAAGTACAGGAAGAGTGTGAATTTCTATTGTCTATGTTTTGAGCGTTTCCTGTGTCACCAGTTTTACATTCCGATGCACCTCTGCTGGTTTACTGTATCCATTGGACCTTCCATTGACGATGTAACACAGAAATTGCATCGGAATTAAATATAAGAGACACCATGCCGACTTAAGTAAAGGAAGACTGAGTCTTCCTACCGTCTATGTTTGAGCCTTTCGTTTGTCACCAGTATTACATTCCGATGCACCTCTGCAAGTTTACTGTATCCATTGGACTTTCCCATTGACGATGAAACACAGAAATTGCATCGGAATTAAATATAAAAGACACAATGCCGATTTAAGTACAAGAAAACTGAGTCTTCTTAGGGTCTATGTTATGAGCGCTTCCTGTGTCACCAGTTTTACATTCCGATGCACCTCTGTAGGGTTACTGTACCCCTTGGACCTCCCCATTGACGATGAAACACAGAAATTGCATCGGAATTAAATATAAGAGACACAATGCCGACTTAAGTAAAGGAACATTGAGTCTTCCTACAGTCTATGTTTTGAGCGATTCCTGCGTCACCAGTTTTACATTCCGATGCACCTCTGCTGGTTTACTGTATCCATTGGACCTTCGATTGACGATGAAACACAGAAATTGCATCGGAATTAAATATAAGAGACACCATGCCGACTTAAGTAACGGCAGACTGAGTCTTCCTACTGTCCGTGCTTTGAGCGTTTCCTGTGTCACCAGTTTTACATTCCGATGCACCTCTGCAGGTTTACTGTATACATTGGACCTTCACAGTGACGACGAAACACAGAAATTGCATCGGATTTAAATATCAGAGAAACAATGCCGACTTAGGTAAAGGAAGACTGAGTATTCCTACTGTCTATGTTTTGAGCGTTTCCTGTGTCATCAGTTTTACATTTTGATGCACCTCTGCAGATTTACTGTATCCCTTGGAACTTCACAGTTACGATGAAACACAGAAATTGCATCAAATGAAATATAAGAGACACAATGCCGACTTCAGTACAAGAAAACTGAGTCTTCTTAGGGTCTATGATTTGACCGCTTCCTGTGTCACCAGTTTTACATTCCGATCCACCTCTGCAGTTTTACTGTATCCATTGGACCTTCCCATTGACGATGAAACACAGAAATAGCATCGGAATTACATTAAGAGACACAATGCCGACTTAAGAACAGGAAGGCTGAGTCTTCCTACTGTCCATGCTTTGAGCGTTTCCTGTGTCTCCAGTTTTACATTCCGATGCACCTCTGCAGGTTTACTGTATCCCTTGGATCTTCGCATTGACGATGAAACACAGAAATTGCTTCGGAATTAAATGTAAGAGACATGATGCCGACTTAAGTACAGGAACATTGAGTCTTCCTACTGTCTATGTTTTGAGCGATTCCTGCGTCACTAGTTTTACATTCCGAAGCACCTCTGCAGGTTTACTGAATCCATTGGATCTTCCCATTGACGATGAAACACAGAAATAGCATCGGAATTAAATGTAAGAGACACAATGCCGACTTAAGTACAGGAACATTGAGTATTCCTACTGTCTATGTTTTGAGCGATTCCTGCGTCACCAGTTTTACATTCCGATGCAACTCTGCAGGTTTACTGTATCCACTGGACCTTCCAATTGACGATGAAACACAGAAATAGCATCGGAATTAAATATAAGAGACACAATGCCGACTTAAGAACATGAAGGCTGAGTCTTCCTACAGTCTATGTTTTGAGCGTTTCCTGTGTCACCAGTTTTACATTCCGATGCATCTCTGCAGGTTTACTGTATCCCTTGGATCTTCGCATTGACGATGAAACACAGAAATTGCATCGGAATTTAATATAAGAGACACAAAGCCGACTTATGTACAAGTAGACTGAGTCTTCCTACTGTCTATGCTTTGAGCGTCTCCTGTGTCACAAGTTTTACATTCCGATGCACCTCTGCAGGTATACAGTTTCCCTTCGACATTCCCGATGACGATGAAACACAGAAATTGCATCGGAATTAAATAGAAGAGACACAATGTTGACTTAAGTACAGGAAGAGTGTGTCTTTGTATTGTCTAAGTTTTGAGCGTTTCCTGTGTCACCAGTTTACATTCCGATGCACCTCCGCTGGTTTACTGTATCCTTTGGACCTTCCATTGAAGATGGAACACAGAAATTGCATCGGAATTAAATATAAAAGACACAATGCCGATTTAAGTACAAGAAAAATGTGTCTTCTTACGCTCTATGTTTTGAGCGTATTCTGTAACACCAGTTTTACATTCCGATGCACCTCTGCAGGTTTACTCTATCCCTTGGACCTTCACAGAGACAGTGAAACACAGAAATAGCATCAAATTAAATATAAGAGACACAATGCCGACTTAAGTACAAGAAGAGTGTGTCTTTCTATTGTCTATGTTTTGTGCGTTTCCTGTGTCACCAGTTTTACATTCCGATGCACCTCTGCAGGTATACTGTTTTCCTTCGACTTTCCCATTGACGATGAAACACAGAAATTGCATCGGAATTAAATATAAGAGACACCATGCCGACTTAAGTAAAGGAAGACTGAGTCTACCTACTGTCTATGTTATGAGCCTTTCCATTGTCACCAGTATTACATTCCGATGCACCTCTGCAGGTTTACTGTATCCATTGGACATTCCCATTGACGATGAAACACAGAAATTGCATCGGAGTTAAATATAAAAGACACAATGCCGATTTAAGTACAAGAAAACTGAGTCTTCTTAGGATCTATGTTATGAGCGCTTCCTGTGTCACCAGTTTTACATTCCGATGCACCTCTGTAGGGTTACTGCATCCCTTGGACCTCCCCATTGACGATGAAACACAGAAATTGCATCGGAATTAAATATAAGAGACACAATGCCGACTTAAGTACAGAAAGACTGAGTATTCCTACTGTCTATGCTTTGAGCGTTTCCTGTGTCACCAGTTTTACATTCCGATGCACCTCTGCAGGTTTACTGTATTCATTGGACCTTCACAGTGACGACGAAACACAGAAATTGCATCGGAATTAAATATCAGTGAAACAATGCCGACTTAGGTAAAGGAAAATTGAGTATTCCTACTGTCTATGTTTTGAGCGTTTCCTGTGTCATCAGTTTTACATTTTGATGCACCTCTGCAGATTTACTGTATCCCTTGGACCTTCACAGTTACGATGAAACACAGAAATTGCATCAAATTAAATATAAGAGACACAATGCCGACTTCAGTACAAGAAAACTGAGTCTTCTTAGGGTCTATGTTTTGACCGCTTCCTGTGTCACCAGTTTTACATTCCGATGCACCTCTGCAGGTTTACTGTATCCCTTGGATTTTCCCATTGACGATGAAACAGAGAAATTGCATCGGAATTAAAAATAAGAGACACAATGTCGACTTATGTACAGGAAGACTGAGTCTCCCTACTGTCTTTGTTTTGAGCGTTTCGTGCGTCACCAATTTTACATTCCGATGCACCTCTGCAGGTCTACCTTATCCACTGGACCTTCCAAAAACACAGAAATAGCATCGGACTTAAATATAAGAGACACAATGCCGACTTATGAACAGGAAGGCTGAGTCTTCCTACTGTCTATGTTTTGAGCGTTTCCTGTGTCACCAGTTTTACATTCCGATGCACCTCCGCTGGTTTACTGGATCCATTGGACCTTCCAATGACGTTGAAACACAGAAATTGCATCGGAATTAAATATAAGAGACACCATGCCGACTTAGGTACAGGAAGACTGAGTCTTCCTACTGTCTATGTTTTGAGCCTTTCCTGTGTCAAGAGTATTACATTCCGATGCACCTCTGCAGGTTTACTGTATCCCTTGGATCTTCGCATTGCCGATGAAACACAGAAATTGCATCGGAATTAAATGTAAGAGACACAATGCCGACTTAAGTACAGCAACATTGAGTCTTCCTACTGTCAATGTTTTGAGCGATTCCTGCGTCACCAGTTTTACATTCCGAAGCACCTCTGCAGGTTTACTGTATCCATTGGACCTTCCCATTGACGATGAAACACAGAAATAGCATCGGAATTAAATATAAGAGACACAATGCCGACTTAAGGACAGGAAGGCTGAGTCTTCCTACTGTCTATGTTTTGAGCGTTTACTGTGTCACCAGTTTTACATTCCGATGCATCTCTGCAGGTTTACTGTATCCCTTGGATCTTCGCATTGACGATGAAACTCAGAAATTGCATCGGAATTTAATATAAGAGACACAATGCCGAATTAAGTACAGGAACATTGAGTCTTCCTACTGTCTATGTTTTGAGCGATTCCTGCGTCACCAATTTTACTTTCCGATGCACCTCTGTAGCTTTACTGTATCCCGTGTACCTTCCCAGTGACGATGAAAAACAGATATTGCATCGGAATTAAATATAAGAGACACAAAGCCGACTTAAGTACAGGTAGACTGAGTCTTCCTACTGTCTATGCTTTGAGCGTCTCCTGTGTCACAAGTTTTAGATTCCGATGCACCTCTGCAGGTATACTGTTTCCCTTCGACATTCCCGATGACGATGAAACACAGAAATTGCATCGGAATTAAATAGAAGAGACACAATGTCGACTTAAGTACAGGAAGAGTGTGTCCTTCTATTGTCTATGATTTGGACGTTTCCTGTGTCACCAATTTTACATTCCGATGCACCTCCGCTGCATTACTGTATCCTTTGGACCTTCCATTGACGATGAAACACAGAAATTGCATCGGAATTAAATATAAGAGACACCATGCCGACTTAGGTAAAGGAAGACTGAGTCTTCCTACTGTCTATGTTTTGAGCCTTTCCTGTGTCACCGGTATTACATTCCGATGCACCTCTGCAGGTTTACTGAATTCATTGGACTTTCCCATTGACGATGAAACACAGAAATTGCATCGGAATTAAATATAAGAGACACAACGCCGACTTAAGTACAAGAAAAATGAGTCTTCTTACGCTCTATGTTTTGAGCGTTTTCTGTAACACCAGTTTTACATTCCGATGAACCTCTGCAGGTTTACTCTATCCCTTGGACCTTCACAGAGACAGTGAAACACAGAAATAGCATCAAATTAAATATAAGAGACACAATGCCGACTTAAGTACAAGAAGAGTGTGTCTTTCTATTGTCTATGTTTTGTGCGTTTCCTGTGTCACCAGTTTCACATTCCGATGCAACTCTGCAGGTATACTGTTTCCCTTCGACTTTCCCATTGACGATGAAACACAGAAATTGCATCGGAATTAAATAGAAGAGACACAATGCCGACTTAAGTACAAGAAGAGTGTGTCTTTCTATTGTCTATGTTTTGTGCGTTTCCTGTGTCACCAGTTTTACATTCCGATGCAACTCTGCAGGTATACTGTTTTCCTTCGACTTTCCCATTGACGATGAAACACAGAAATTGCATCGGAATTAAATATAAGAGACACCATGCCGACTTAAGTAAAGGAAGACAGAGTCTACCTACTGTCTATGTTATGAGCCTTTCCATTGTCACCAGTATTACATTCCGATGCACCTCTGCAGGTTTACTGCATCCATTGGACATTCCCATTGACGATGAAACACAGAAATTGCATCGGAGTTAAATATAAAAGACACAATGCCGATTTAAGTACAAGAAAACTGAGTCTTCTTAGGGTCTATGTTATGAGCGCTTCCTGTGTCACCAGTTTTACATTCCGATGCACCTCTGTAGGGTTACTGCATCCCTTGGACCTCCCCATTGACGATGAAACACAGAAATTGCATCGGAATTAAATATAAGAGACACAATGCCGACTTAAGTACAGAAAGACTGAGTATTCCTACTGTCCATGCTTTGAGCGTTTCCTGTGTCACCAGTTTTACATGCCGATGCACCTCTGCAGGTTTACTGTATTCATTGGACCTTCACAGTGACGACGAAACACAGAAATTGCATCGGAATTAAATATCAGTGAAACAATGCCGACTTAGGTAAAGGAAAATTGAGTATTCCTACTGTCTATGTTTTGAGCGTTTCCTGTGTCATCAGTTTTACATTTTGATGCACCTCTGCAGATTTACTGTATCCCTTGGACCTTCACAGTTACGATGAAACACAGAAATTGCATCAAATTAAATATAAGAGACACAGTGCCGACTTCAGTACAAGAAAACTGAGTCTTCTTAGGGTCTACGTTTTGACCGCTCGTGTGTCACCAGTTTTACATTCCGATGCACCTCTGCAGGTTTACTGTATCCCTTGGAACTTCACAGTGACGATGAAACACAGAAATTGCATCAAATTAAATATAAGAGACACAATGGCGACTTGAGTACAAGAAAACTGAGTCTTCTTAGGGTCTATGTTTTGACCGCTTCCTGTGTCACCAGTTTTACATTCCGATCCACCTCTGCAGTTTTACTGTATCCATTGGACCTTCCCATTGACGATGAAACACAGAAATAGCATCGGAATTAAATTAAGAGACACAATGCCGACTTATGTACAGGAAGACTGAGTCTCCCTACTGTCTATGTTTTGAGCGTTTCGTGCGTCACCAATTTTACATTCCGATGCACCTCTGCAGGTTTACTGTATCCACTGGACCTTCCAAAAACACAGAAATAGCATCGGACTTAAATATAAGAGACACAATGCCGACTTATGAACAGGAAGGCTGAGTCTTCCTACTGTCTATGTTTTGAGCGTTTCCTGTGTCACCAGTTTTACATTCCGATGCACCTCCGCTGGTTTACTGGATCCATTGGACCTTCCAATGACGTTGAAACACAGAAATTGCATCGGAATTAAATATAAGAGACACCATGCCGACTTAGGTAAAGGAAGACTGAGTCTTCCTACTGTCTATGTTTGAGCCTTTCCTGTGTCAAGAGTATTACATTCCGATGCACCTCTGCAGGTTTACTGTATCCCTTGGATCTTCGCATTGACGATGAAACACAGAAATTGCATCGGAATTAAATGTAAGAGACACAATGCCGACTTAAGTACAGCAACATTGAGTCTTCCTACTGTCAATGTTTTGAGCGATTCCTGCGTCACCAGTTTTACATTCCGAAGCACCTCTGCAGGTTTACTGTATCCATTGGACCTTCCCATTGACGATGAAACACAGAAATAGCATCGGAGTTAAATATAAGAGACACAATGCCGACTTAAGAACAGGAAGGCTGAGTCTTCCTACTGTCTATGATTTGAGCATTTCCTGTGTCACCAGTTTTACATTCCGATGAACCTCTGCAGGTTTACTGTATCCCTTGGATCTTCCCATTGACGATGAAACAGAGAAATTGGATTGGAATTAAAAATAAGAGACACAATGCCGACTTAAGTACAGGAAGATTGAGTCTTCCTACTGTCTATGTTTTCAGCGTTTCCTGCGTCACCAATTTTACATTCCGATGCAACTCTGCAGGTTTACTGTATCCACTGGACCTTCCAATTGACGATGAAACACAGAAATAGCATCGGAATTAAATATAAGAGACACAATGCCGACTTAAGAACAGGAAGGCTGAGTCTTCCTACTGTCTATGTTTTGAGCGTTTACTGTGTCACCAGTTTTACATTCCGATGCATCTCTGCAGGTTTACTGTATCCCTTGGATCTTCGCATTGACGATGAAACACAGAAATTGCATCGGAATTTAATATAAGAGACACAATGCCGAATTAAGTACAGGAACATTGAGTCTTCCTACTGTCTATGTTTTGAGCGATTCCTGCGTCACCAATTTTACTTTCCGATGCACCTCTGTAGCTTTACTGTATCCCGTGGACCTTCCCAGTGACGATGAAAAACAGATATTGCATCGGAATTAAATATAAGAGACACAAAGCCGACTTAAGTACAGGTAGACTGAGTCTTCCTACTGTCTATGCTTTGAGCGTCTCCTGTGTCACAAGTTTTAGATTCCGATGCACCTCTGCAGGTATACTGTTTCCCTTCGACATTCCCGATGACGATGAAACACAGAAATTGCATCGGAATTAAATAGAAGAGACACAATGTCGACTTAAGTACAGGTAGAGTGTGTCCTTCTATTGTCTATGATTTGGACGTTTCCTGTGTCACCAATTTTACATTCCGATGCACCTCCGCTGCATTACTGTATCCTTTGGACCTTCCATTGACGATGAAACACAGAAATTGCATCGGAATTAAATATAAGAGACACCATGCCGACTTAGGTAAAGGAAGACTGAGTCTTCCTACTGTCTATGTTTTGAGCCTTTCCTGTGTCACCGGTATTACATTCCGATGCACCTCTGCAGGTTTACTGTATTCATTGGACTTTCCCATTGACGATGAAACACAGAAATTGCATCGGAATTAAATATAAGAGACACAACGCCGACTTAAGTACAAGAAAAATGAGTCTTCTTACGCTCTATGTTTTGAGCGTTTTCTGTAACACCAGTTTTACATTCCGATGAACCTCTGCAGGTTTACTGCATCCCTTGGACCTTCACAGTGACGGTGAAACACAGAAATTGCATCAATTTAAATATAAGAGACACAATGACGACTTAAGTACAGGAAGAGTGTGTCTTTTTATTGTCTATGTTTTGTGCGTTTCCTGTGTCACCAGTTTTACAATCCGATGCACCTCTGCAGGTATACTGTTTTCCTTCGACTTTCCCATTGACGATGAAACACAGAAATTGCATAGGAATTAAATATAAGACACACAACGCCGACTTAAGTACAATAAAACTGAGCCTTCTGACGGTCTATGTTTTGAGCGTTTCCAGTGTCACCAGTTTTCCATTCCGATGCACCTTTGCAGGTTAACTGTATCCGTTGGACCTTCCCATTGACGATGAAACGCAGAAATAGCATCGGAATTAAATATAAGAGACACAATGCCGACTTAAGAACAGGAAGGCTGAGTCTTTCTACTGTCTATGATTTGAGCGTTTCCTGTGTCACCAGTTTTACATTCCGATGCACCTCTGCAGGTTTTCCTGTATCTCTTGGACCTTCACAGTGACGATGAAACACAAAAATTGCATTGGAATTAAATATCAGAGAAACAATGCCGACTTAGCTACAGGAAGACTGAGTCTTCCTACTGTCTATGTTTTGAGCGTTTCCTGTGTCACCAGTTTTACATTCCGTTGCACCTCTGCAGGTATACTGTTTCCCTTCGACTTTCCCATTGACGATGAAACACAGAAATTGAATCGGAATTAAATGTAAGAGACACAATGCTGACTTAAGTACAGGAAGACTGAGTCTTCCTACTGTCTATGTTCTGAACGTTTCCTGTGTCACTAGTTTTACATTCCGATGCACCTCTGCAGGTTTACTGTATCCCTTGGGCCTTCCCATTGACGACGCAACACAAAAATTGCATCGGAATTAAATATCAGAGAAACAATGCCGACTTAGCTACAGGAAGACTGAGTCTTCCTACTGTCTATGTTTTGAGCGTTTCCTGTGTCATCAGTTTTACATTTTGATGCACCTCTGCAGGTTTACTGTATCCCTTGGACCTTCACAGTGACGATGAAACACAGAAATTGCATCAAATTAAATATAAGAGACACAATGCCGACTTCAGTACAAGAAAACTGAGTCTTCTTAGGGTCTATGCTTTGACCGCTTCCTGTGTCACCAGTTTTACATTCCGATGCACCTCTGCAGTGTAACTGTATCCATTGGACCTTCCCATTGACGATGAAACACAGAAATAGCATCGGAATTAAATATAAGAGACACAATGCCGACTTAAGGACAGGAAGGCTGAGTCTTCCTACTGTCTATGTTTTGAGCGTTTCCTGAGTCACCAATTTGACATTCCGATGCACCTCTGCAGGTTTACTGTATCCACTGGACCTTCCCATTGACGATGAAACACAGAAATATCATCGGAATTAAATATAAGAGACACAATGCCGACATAAGAACAGGAAAGCTGAGTCTTCCTACTGTCTATGTTTTGAACGCTTCCTGTGACACCAGTTGTAAATTCCGATGCATCTCTGCAGGTTTACTGTATCCCTTTGATCTTCGCATTGACGATGAAACACAGAAATAGCGTCGGAATTAAAAATAAGAGACACAATGCCGACTTAACTTCAGGATCATTGAGTCTTCCTACTGTCTATGTTTTGAGCGATTCCTGCGTCACCAGTTTTACATTCCGATGCACCTCTGCAGGTTTACTGTATCCCTTGGACTTTCACAGTGACGATGAAACACAGAAATTGCATCGGAATGAAATATAGGAGACTCAATGTCGACTTAAGTACAGGAAGACTGAGTCTTCCTACTGTCTATGCTTTGAGCGTCTCCTGTGTCACCAGTTTTACATTCCGATGCACCTCTGCAGGTATACTGTTTCCCATCGCCTTTCCCATTGACGATGAAACACAGAAATTGCATCGGAATTAAATAGAAGAGACACAATGTCGACTTAAGTACAGGAAGAGTGTGAATTTCTATTGTCTATGTTTTGAGCGTTTCCTGTGTCACCAGTTTTACATTCCGATGCACCTCTGCTGGTTTACTGTATCCACTGGACCTTCCATTGACGATGAAACAGAGAAATTGCATCGGAATTAAATATAAGACACACCATGCCGACGTAAGTCAAGGAAGACTGAGTCTTCCTACTGTCTATGTTTTGAGCGTTTCCTGTGTCATCAGTTTTACATTCCGATGCACCTCTGCAGGTTTACTGTATCCATTCGACCTTCCCATTGACGATGAAACACAGAAACTGCATCGGAATTTAATGTAAGGGACAAAATGCCGACTTAAGTACAGGAAGACTGAGTCTTCCTACTGTCTATGCTTTGAGCGTTTCCTGTGTCATCAGTTTTACATTTTGATGCACCTCTGCAGGTTTACTGTACCCCTTGGACCTTCACAGTGACGATGAAACACAGAAATTGCATCAAATTAAATATAAGAGACACAATGCCGACTTCAGTACAAGAAAACTGAGTCTTCTTAGGGTCTATGTTTTGAGCGTTTCCTGCGTCACCAGTTTTACATTCTGATGCACCTCTGCAGGTTTACTGTATCCATTGGACCTTCCCATTGACGATGAAACACCGGAATTACATCCGAAATAAATATAAGAGACACAACGCCGACTTAAGTACTAGAAAACTGAGTCTTCTTACGTCTATGTTTTGAGCGTTTTCAGTGTCACCAGTTTTAAATTCCGATGCACCTCTGGAGGTTTACTGTATCCATTGGACCTTCCCATTGACGATGAAACAGAGAAATTCCATCGGAATTAAATATAAAAGACACAATGCCGATTTAAGTACAAGAAAACTGAGTCTTCTTAGGGTCTATGTTATGAGCGCATTCTGTGTCACCAGTTTTAAATTCCGATGCACCTCTGTAGGGTTACTGTATCCCTTGGACCTCCCCATTGACGATGAAACACAGAAATTGCATCGGAATTTAATGTAAGAGACACAATGCCGACTTAAGTACAGAAACACTGAGTCTTCCTACTGTCTACGTTTTGAGCGTTTCCCTTGTCACCAGTTTTACATTCCGATGCACCTCTGCAGGTATACTGTTTCCATTCGACCTTCCCATTGACGATGAAACACAGAAATTGCATCGGAATTAAATATAAGAGACAAAATGCTGCCGACATAAGTATAGCAAGACTGAGTCTACCTACTGTCAATGTTTTGAGCGTTTCCTGTGTCACCAATTTTACATTCCGACGCACCTCTGCAGGTTTACTGTATACACTGGACCTTCCAATTGACGATGAAACACAGAAATAGCATCGGAATTAAATATAAGATACACATTGCCGACTTAAGAACAGGAAGAATGAGTCTTCCTACTGTCTATGTTTTGTGTGTTTCCTGTGTCACCAGTTTTACATTCCGATGCATCTCTGCAGGTTTACTGTATCCCTTGGATCTTCGCATTGACGATGAATCACAGAAATTGCATCGGAATTTAATATAAGAGACACAATACCGAATTAAGTACAGGAACATTGAGTCTTCCTACTGTCTATGATTTGAGAGATTCCTGCGTCACCAGTTTTACATTCGGATGCACCTCTGTAGGTTTACTGTATCCCTTGGACCTTCCCAGTGACGATGAAACACAGAAATTGCATCGAAATTAAATATAAGAAACACAAAGCCGACTTAAGTACAGGTAGACTGAGTCTTCCTACTGTCTATGCTTTGAACGTCTCCTGTGTCACAAGTTTTACATTCCGATGCACCTCTGCAGGTATACTGTTTCCCTTCGACATTCCCAATGACGATAATACACAGAAATTGCATCGGAATTATATAGAAGTGACACAATGTCGACTTAAGTACAGGAAGAGTGTGTCTTTCTATTGTCTATGTTTTGAGCGTTTCCTGTGTCACCAGTTTTATATTCCGATGCACCTCCGCTGGTTTACTGTATCCCTTGGACCTTCACAGTGACGGTGAAACACAGAAATTGCATCAAATTAAATATAAGAGGCACAATGCCGACTTAAGTACAGTGAGACTGATTCTTCCCACTGTCTATATTATGAGCGCTTCCTGTGTCACCAGTTTTACATTCCGATGCACCTCTGTTGGGTTACTGTATCCCTTGGACTTTCCCATTGACGATGAAACACAGAAATTGCATCGGAATTAAATATAAGAGACACAATGTCGACATAAGTACACGAAGAGTGTGTCCTTCTACTGTCTATGATTTGTGCGTTCCCTGTGTCACCAGTTTTACATTCCGATGCACCTCTGCAGGTATACTGTTTCCATTCGACCATCCCATTGACGATGAAACACAGAAATTGCATCGGAATTAAATATAAGAGACACAATGCCGACATAGGTACAGGGAGACTAAGTCTTCCGACTGTCTATGTTTTTAGCGTTTCCTGTGTCATCAGATTTACATTTTGATGCACCTCTGCAGGTTTACTGTTTCTCTTACCCTTCACAGTGACGGTGAAACACAGAAATTGCATCAAATTAAATATAAGAGACACAATGCCGACTTCAGTACAAGAAAACTGAGTCATCTTAGGGTCTATACTTTGACCGCTTCCTGTGTCACCAGTTTTACATTCCGATGCACCTCTGCAGGTTTACTGTATCCATTGGACCTTACCATTGACGCTGAAACACAGAAATAGCATCGTAACTAAATATAAGAGACACAATGCCGACTTAAGAACAGGAAGGCTGAGTCTTCCTAATGTCAATGTTTTGAGGGTTTCCTGTGTCACCAGTTTTACATTCCGATGCACCTCTGCAGGTTTACTGTATCCCTTGGATCTTCGCATTGACGATGAAACACAGAAATTGCATCGGAATTACATAGAAGAGACACAATGCCGACTTGAGTACAGGAACATTGAGTCTTCCTACTGTCTATGTTTTGAGCGTTTCCTGCGTCACCAGTTTTACATTCCGATGCACCTCTGCAGGTTTACTGTATCCCTTGGATCTTCCCATTGACGATGAAATAGAGAAATTGCATCGGAATTAAAAATAAGAGACACAATGCCGTCTTAAGTACAGGAAGACTGAGTCTTCCTACTGTCTATGCTTTGAGCGTCTCCTGTGTCACCAGTTTTACATTCCGATGCACCTCTGCAGGTATACTGTTTCCCTTCGACATTCCCATTGACGATGAAACACAGAAATTGCATCGGAATTAAATATAAGCGACACAACGCCGACTTAAGTACAAGAAAACTGAGTCATCTTTCGGTGTATGATTTGAGCGTTTCCTTTGTCACCAGTTTTACATTCCAATGCACCTCTGCAGGTTTACTGTATCCATTTGACCTTCCCATTGACGATGAAACGCAGAAATTGCATCGGAATTAAATATAAGAGACACAATGCCGATTTAGGTACAGGAAGACTGAGTCTTCCTACTGTCTAAGTTTTGAGCATTTCCTGTCATCTGTTTTACATTTTGATGCACGTCTGCAGGTTTACTGTCTCCCTTGGATCTTCACAGTGACGATGAAACACAGAAATTGCATCGTAATTAAATATAAGAGACACAATGCCGACTTAAGAACAGGAAGGCTGAGTCTTCGTAATGTCAATGTTTTGAGGGTTTCCTGTGTCACCAGTTTTCATTCCGATGCACCTCTGAGCGTTTACTGTATCCCTTGCATCTTCGCATTGACGATGAAACACAGAAATTGCATCGGAATTACATAGAAGAGACACAATGCCGACTTAAGTACAGGAACATTGAGTCTTCCTACTGTCTATGTTTTTAGCGTTTCCTGCGTCAACAGTTTTACTTTCCGATGCACCTCTGCAGGTTTGCTGTATCCATTGGACCTTACCATTGACGCTGAAACGCAGAAATAGCATCGGAATTAAATATAAGAGACACAATGGCGACTTAAGAACAGGAAGGCTGAGTCTTCCTACTGTCTATGTTTTGAGCATTTCCTGTGTCACCAGTTTTACATTCCGATGCACCTCTGCAGGTTTACTGTATCCCTTGGATCTTCGCATTGACGATGAAACACAGAAATTGCATCGGGATTACATAGAAGAGACACAATGCCGACTTAAGTACAGGAACATTTAGTCTTCCTACTGTCTATGTTTTTAGCGTTTCCTGCGTCAACAGTTTTACTTTCCGATGCACCTCTGCAGGTTTACTGTATCCATTGGACCTTCCCATTGACGATGAAACACCGGAATTACATCCGAAATAAATATTAGAGACACAACGCCGACATAAGTACTAGAAAACTGAGTCTTCTTACGTCTATGTTTTGAGCGTTTTCAGTGTCACCAGTTTTAAATTCCGATGCACCTCTAGAGGTTTACTGTATCCATTGGACCTCCCCATTGACGATGAAACAGAGTAATTGCATCGAAATTAAATATAAAAGACACAATGCCGATTTAAGTACAAGAAAACTGAGTCTTCTTAGGGTCTATGTTATGAGCGCTTCCTGTGTCACCAGTTTTACATTCCGATGCACCTCTGTAGGGTTACTGTATCCCTTGGACCTCCCCATTGACGATGAAACACAGAAATTGCATCGGAATTAAATATAAGAGACACAATGCCGACTTAAGTACAGAAACACTGAGTCTTCGTACTCTCTACGTTTTCAGCGTTTCCCTTGTCACCAGTTTTACATTCCGTTGCACCTCTGCAGGTATACTGTTTCCATTCGACCTCCCATTGACGATGAAACACAGAAATTGCATCGGAATTAGATGTAAGGGACAAAATAACGACTTAAGTACAGGAAGAGTGTGTCTTTCTATTGTCTATGTTCTGAGCGATTCTTGTGTCACCAGTTTTACATTCCGATGCACCTCTGCAGGTTTACTGTATCTATTGGACTTTCAAAGTGACGACGAAACACAGAAATTGCATCGGAATTAAATATCAGAGAAACAATGCCGACTTAGGTACAGGAGGACTGAGTATTCCTACTGTCTATGTTTTGAGCGTTTCCTGTGTCATCAGTTTTACATTTTGATGCACCTCTGCAGATTACTGTATCCCTTGGACCTTCACAGTGACGATGAAACACAGAAATTGCATCAAATTAAATATAAGAGACACAATGCCGACTTCAGTACAAGAAAACTGAGTCTTCTTAGGGTCTATGTTTTGACCGCTTCCTGTGTCACCAGTTTTACATTCCGATGCACCTCTGCAGGTTTACTGTATCCACTGGACCTTCCAATTGACGATTAAACACAGAAATAGCATCGGAATTAAATATAAGAAACACTATGCCGACTTAAGAACAGGAAGGCTGAGTCTTCCTACTGTCTATGTTTTGAGCGTTTCCTGTGTCACCAGTTTTACATTCCGATGCATCTCTGCAGGTTTACTGTATCCCTTGGATCTTCGCATTGACGATGAAACGCAGAATTGCATCGGAATTTAATATAAGAGACACAATGCCGCATTAAGTACAGGAACATTGAGTCTTCCTACTGTCTATGTTATGAGCGATTCCTGCGTCACCAGTTTTACATTCCGAAGCACCTCTGCAGGTTTACTGTATCCATTGGACCTTCCCATTGACGATGAAACACAGAAATAGCATCGGAATTAAATATAAGAGACGAAATGCCGACTTACGAACAGGAAGGCTGAGTCTTCCTACTGTCTATGTTTTGAGCATTTCTTGTGTCACCAGTTTTACATTCCGATGCACCTCTGCAGGTTTACTGTATCCCTTGGATCTTCCCATTGACGATGAAATAGAGAAATTGCATCGGAATTAAAAATAAGAGACACAATGCCGTCTTAAGTACAGGAAGACTGAGTCTTCCTACTGTCTATGCTTTGAGCGTCACTTGTGTCACCAGTTTTACATTCCGATGCACCTCTGCAGGTATACTGTTTCCCTTCGACATTCCCATTGACGATGAAACACAGAAATTGCATCGGAATTAAATAGAAGTGACACAATGCCGACTGAAGTACAGGAACACTGAGTCTTCCTACTGTCTATGTTTTGAGCGTTTCCTGTGTCACCAGTTTTACATTCCGTTGCACCTCTGAAGGTTTACTGTATCCCTTGTACCTTCACAGTGGCGATGATCCATAGAAATTGCATCGGAATTAATTATAAGAGACATAATGGTGACTTAAGTACAGGAAGACTGAGTCTTCCTACTGTCTATGTTTTGAGCGTTTCCTGTGTCATCAGTTTTACATTCCGATGCACCTCTGCAGGTTTACTGTATCTCTTGGACCTTCCCAGTGACGATGAAACACAGAAATTGCATCGGAATTAAATATAAAAGACACAATGCCGACTTAAGTTCAAGAAAACTGAGACTTCTTAGGGTCTATGTAATGAGCGTTTCCTGTGTCACCAGTTTTACATTCAATTGCACCTCTGCAGGTTTACTGTATCCCTTGGACTTTCGCGTTGACGACGAAACACAGAAATTGCATCGGAATTAAATATAATAGACACAATGTCGAGTTAAGTACAGGAAGAGTGTGTCTTTCTATTGTCTATGATTTGAGCGTTTCCTGTGGCACCAGTTTTACATTCCGATGCACCTCTGCAGGTTTACTGTATCCCTTGGACCTTCCCATAGACGATGAAACACAGAAACAGCATCAGAATTAAGTATAAGAGACTCAATGCCGACATAAGTACAGGTAGACTGAGTCTTCCTACTGTCTATGCTTTGAGCGTCTCCTGTGTCACAAGTTTTACATTCTGATGCACCTCTGCAGGTATACTGTTTCCCTTCGACATTCCCAATGACGATGAAACACAGAAATTGCATCGGAATTAAATAGAAGAGACACAATGTCGACTTAAGTACAGGAAGGGTGTGTCTTTCTATTGTCTATGCTTTGAGCGTTTCCTGTGTCACCAGTTTAACATTCCGATGCACCTCTGCAGGTTTACTGTATCCCTTGGATCTTCCCATTGACGATGAAATAGAGAAATTGCATCGGAATTAAAAATAAGAGACACAATGCCGTCTTAAGTACAGGAAGACTGAGTCTTCCTACTGTCTATGCTTTGAGCGTCACTTGTGTCACCAGTTTTACATTCCGATGCACCTCTGTAGGTATACTGTTTCCCTTCGACATTCCCATTGACGATGAAACACAGAAATTGCATCGGAATTAAATAGAAGTGACACAATGCCGACTGAAGTACAGGGACACTGAGCCTTCCTACTGTCTATGTTTTGAGCGTTTCCTGTGTCACCAGTTTTACATTCCGTTGCACCTCTGAAGGTTTACTGTATCCCTTGTCCCTTCACAGTGACGATGATTCATAGAAATTGCATCGGAATTAATTATAAGAGACATAATGGTGACTTAAGTACAGGAAGACTGAGTCTTCCTACTGTCTATGTTTTGAGCGTTTCCTGTGTCATCAGTTTTACATTCCGAAGCACCTCTGCAGGTTTACTGTATCCCTTGGACCTTCCCATAGACGATGAAACACAGAAACAGCATCGGAATTAAGTATAAGAGTCACAATGCCGACTTAAGTACAGGAAGACTGAGTCTTCCTACTATCTATGTTTTGAGCCTTTCCTGTGTCACCAGTATTACATTCCGATGCACCTCTGCTGGTTTACTGTATCATTTGGACCTTCCCATTGACGCTGAAACACAGAAATTGCATCGGAATTAAATATAAGCGACACAACGCCGACTTAAGTACAAGAAAACTGAGTCATCTTTCGGTGTATGATTTGAGCGTTTCCTTTGTCACCAGTTTTACATTCCAATGCACCTCTGCAGGTTTACTGTATCCATTTGACCTTCCCATTGACGATGAAACGCAGAAATTGCATCGGAATTAAATATAAGAGACACAATGCCGATTTAGGTACAGGAAGACTGAGTCTTCCTACTGTCTAAGTTTTGAGCATTTCCTGTCATCTGTTTTACATTTTGATGCACGTCTGCAGGTTTACTGTCTCCCTTGGATCTTCACAGTGACGATGAAACACAGAAATTGCATCGGAATTAAATATAAGAGACACAGTGCCGACTTAGGTACAGGGAGACTATGTCTTCCGACTGTCTGTGTTTTTAGCGTTTCCTGTGTCATCAGTTTTACATTTTGATGCACCTCTGCAGGTTTACTGTATCCCTTGGACCTTCACAGTGACAGTGAAACACAGAAATTGCATCAAATTAATTATAAGAGACACAATGCCGTCTTCAGTACAAGAAAACTGAGTCTTCTTAGGGTCTATGCTTTGACCGCTTCCTGTGTCACCAGTTTTACATTCCGATGCACCTCTGCAGGTTTACTGTATCCATTGGACCTTGCCATTGACGCTGAAACACAGAAATAGCATCGTAATTAAATATAGGAGACACAATGCCGACTTAAGAACAGGAAGGCTGAGTCTTCGTAATGTCAATGTTTTGAGGGTTTCCTGTGTCACCAGTTTTACATTCCGATGCACCTCTGAGCGTTTACTGTATCCCTTGCATCTTCGCATTGACCATGAAACACAGAAATTGCATCGGAATTACATAGAAGAGACACAATGCCGACTTAAGTACAGGAACATTGAGTCTTCCTACTGTCTATGTTTTGAGCGATTCCTGCGTCACCAGTTTTACATTTCAAAGCACCTCTGCAGGTTTACTGTATCCATTGGACCTTCCCATTGACGATGAAACAGAGAAATTGCATCGGAATTAAATATAAAAGACACAATGCCGATTTAAGTACAAGGAAACTGAGTCTTCATAGGGTCTATGTTATGAGCGGTTCCTGTGTCACCAGTTTTACATTTAGATGCACCTCTGTAGGGTTACTGTATCCATTGGACCTCCCCATTGACGATGAAACACAGAAATTGCATCGGAATTAAATATAAGAGACACAATGCCGACTTAAGTACAGGAACATTGAGTCTTCCTACTGTCTATGTTTTGAGCGATTCCTGCGTCACCAGTTTTACATTCCGAAGCACCTCTGCAGGTTTACTGTATCCATTGGACCTTCCCATTGACGATGAAACACAGAAATAGCATCGGAATTAAATATAAGAGACACAATGCCGACTTAAGAACAGGAAGGCTGAGTCTTCCTACTGTCTATGTTTTGAGCATTACCTGTGTCACCAGTTTTACATTCTGATGCACCTCTGCAGGTTTACGGTATCCCTTGGATCATCCCATTGACGATGAAACAGAGAAATTGCATCGGAATTAAAAATAAGAGACACAATGCCGACTTAAGTACAGCATGATTGAGTCTTCCTACTGTCTATGTTTTGAGCGTTTCCGGCGTCACCAATTTTACATACCGACGCACCTCTGCAGGTTAACTGTATCCACTGGACCTTCCAATTGACGATGAAACACATAAATAGCATCGGAATTAAATATAAGAGACACAATGCCGACTTAAGAACAGGAAGAATGAGTCTTCCTACTGTCTATGTTTTGTGCGTTTCCTGTGTCACCAGTTTTACATTCTGATGCATCTCTGCAGGTTTACTGTATCCCTTGGATCTTCACATTGACGATGAAATAGAGAAATTGCATCGGAATTAAAAATAAGAGACACAATGCCGTCTTAAGTACAGGAACACTGAGTCTTCCTACTGTCTATGTTTTGAGCGTTTCCTGTGTCACCAGTTTTACATTCCGTTGCACCTCTGAAGGTTTACTGTATCCCTTGTACCTTCACAGTGGCGATGATCCATAGAAATTGCATCGGAATTAATTATAAGAGACATAATGGTGACTTAAGTACAGGAAGACTGAGTCTTCCTACTGTCTATGTTTTGAGCGTTTCCTGTGTCACCAATTTTACATACCGACGCACCTCTGCAGGTTAACTGTATCCACTGGACCTTCCAATTGACGATGAAACACATAAATAGCATCGGAATTAAATATAAGAGACACAATGCCGACTTAAGAACAGGAAGAATGAGTCTTCCTACTGTCTATGCTTTGAGCGTCACTTGTGTCACCAGTTTTACATTCCGATGCACCTCTGCAGGTATACTGTTTCCCTTCGACATTCCCATTGACGATGAAACACAGGAATTGCATCGGAATTAAATAGAAGTGACACAATGCCGACTGAAGTACAGGAACACTGAGTCTTCCTACTGTCTATGTTTTGAGCGTTTCCTGTGTCACCAGTTTTACATTCCGTTGCACCTCTGAAGGTTTACTGTATCCCTTGTACCTTCACAGTGGCGATGATCCATAGAAATTGCATCGGAATTAATTATAAGAGACATAATGGTGACTTAAGTACAGGAAGACTGAGTCTTCCTACTGTCTATGTTTTGAGCGTTTCCTGTGTCATCAGTTTTACATTCCGATGCACCTCTGCAGGTTTACTGTATCTCTTGGACCTTCCCAGTGACGATGAAACACAGAAATTGCATCGGAATTAAATATAAAAGACACAATGCCGACTTAAGTTCAAGAAAACTGAGACTTCTTAGGGTCTATGTAATGAGCGTTTCCTGTGTCACCAGTTTTACATTCAATTGCACCTGTGCAGGTTTACTGTATCCCTTGGACTTTCGCATTGACGACGAAACACAGAAATTGCATCGGAATTAAATATAATAGACACAATGTCGAGTTAAGTACAGGAAGAGTGTGTCTTTCTATTGTCTATGTTTTGAGCGTTTCCTGTGGCACCAGTTTTACATTCCGATGCACCTCTGCAGGTTTACTGTATCCCTTGGACCTTCCCATAGACGTTGAAACACAGAAACAGCATCAGAATTAAGTATAAGAGACACAATGCCGACATAAGTACAGGTAGACTGAGTCTTCCTAATGTCTATGATTTGAGCGTCTCCTGTGTCACAAGTTTTACATTCTGATGCACCCCTGCAGGTATACTGTTTCCCTTCGACATTCCCAATGACGATGAAACACAGAAATTGCATCGGAATTAAATAGAAGAGACACAATGTCGACTTAAGTACAGGAAGAGTGTGTCTTTCTATTGTCTATGTTTTGAGCGTTTCCTGTGTCACCAGTTTTACATTCCGATGCACCTCTGCAGGTTTACTGTATCCCTTGGACCTTTCCATAGACGATGAAACACAGAAACAGCATCGGAATTAAGTATAAGAAATACAATGCCGACTTAAGTACAGGAAGACTGAGTCTTCCTACTATCTATGTTTTGAGCCTTTCCTGTGTCACCAGTATTACATTCCGATGCACCTCTGCTGGTTTACTGTATCAATTGGACCTTCCCATTGACGCTGAAACACAGAAATTGCATCGGAATTAAATATAAGAGACACAATGCCGACTTAGGTACAGGGAGACTAAGTCTTCCGACTGTCTGTGTTTTTAGCGTTTCCTGTGTCATCAGTTTTACATTTTGATGCACCTCTGCAGGTTTACTGTATCCCTTGGACCTTCACAGTGACAGTGAAACACAGAAATTGCATCAAATTAATTATAAGAGACACAATGCCGTCTTCAGTACAAGAAAACTGAGTCTTCTTAGGGTCTATGCTTTGACCGCTTCCTGTGTCACCAGTTTTACATTCCGATGCACCTCTGCAGGTTTACTGTATCCATTGGACCTTGCCATTGACGCTGAAACACAGAAATAGCATCGTAATTAAATATAAGAGACACAATGCCGACTTAAGAACAGGAAGGCTGAGTCTTCGTAATGTCAATGTTTTGAGGGTTTCCTGTGTCACCAGTTTTACATTCCGATGCACCTCTGAGCGTTTACTGTATCCCTTGCATCTTCGCATTGACGATGAAACACAGAAATTGCATCGGAATTACATAGAAGAGACAAAATACCGACTTAAGTACAGGAACATTGAGTCTTCCTACTGTCTATGTTTTGAGCGATTCCTGCGTCACCAGTTTTACATTCCAAAGCACCTCTGCAGGTTTACTGTATCCATTGGACCTTCCCATTGACGATGAAACAGAGAAATTGCATCGGAATTAAATATAAAAGACACAATGCCGATTTAAGTACAAGGAAACTGAGTCTTCATAGGGTCTATGTTATGAGCGCTTCCTGTGTCACCAGTTTTACATTTCGATGCACCTCTGTAGGGTTACTGTATCCATTGGACCTCCCCATTGACGATGAAACACAGAAATTGCATCGGAATTAAATATAAGAGACACAATGCCGACTTAAGTACAGGAACATTGAGTCTTCCTACTGTCTATGTTTTGAGCGATTCCTGCGTCACCAGTTTTACATTCCGAAGCACCTCTGCAGGTTTACTGTATCCATTGGACCTTCCCATTGACGATGAAACACAGAAATAGCATCGGAATTAAATATAAGAGACACAATGCCGACTTAAGAACAGGAAGGCTGAGTCTTCCTACTGTCTATGTTTTGAGCATTACCTGTGTCACCAGTTTTACATTCTGATGCACCTCTGCAGGTTTACGGTATCCCTTGGATCATCCCATTGACGATGGAACAGAGAAATTGCATCGGAATTAAAAATAAGAGACACAATGCCGACTTAAGTACAGCATGATTGAGTCTTCCTACTGTCTATGTTTTGAGCGTTTCCGGCGTCACCAATTTTACATACCGACGCACCTCTGCAGGTTAACTGTATCCACTGGACCTTCCAATTGACGATGAAACACATAAATAGCATCGGAATTAAATATAAGAGACACCATGCCGACTTAGGTAAAGGAAGACTGAGTCTTCCTACTGTCTACGTTTTGAGCCTTCCCTGTGTCACCAGTACTACATTCCGATGCACCTCTGCAGGTTTACTGTATCCATTGGACTTTCCTATTGACGATGAAACACAGAAATTGCATCGGAATTAAATATAAGAGACACAACGCCGACTTAAGTACAAGAAAAATGAATCTTCTTACGGTCTATGTTTTGAGCGTTTTCTGTAACACCAATGTTACATTCCGATGCAACTCTGGAGGTTTACTGTATCCCTTGTCCCTTCACAGTGACGGTGAAACACAGAAATTGCATCAAATTAAATATAAGATACACAATGCCGACTTAAGTACAGTGAGACTGATTCTTCCGACTGTCTATGTTATGAGCGTTTCCTGTGTCACCAGTTTCACATTCCGATGCACCTCTGTTGGGTTACTGTTTCCCTTGGACCTTCACAGTGACGATGAAACACAGAAATTGCATCGGAATAAATATACGAGACACAATGCCGACTTAGGTACAGGGAGACTAAGTCTTCCGACTGTCTATGTTTTTAGCGTTTCCTGTGTCATCAGTTTTACATTTTGATGCACCTCTGCAGGATTACTGTATCCCTTGGACCTTCACAGTGACGGTGAAACACAGAAATTGCATCAAATTAAATATAAGACACACAATGCCGACTTCAGTACAAGAAAACTGAGTCTTCTTAGGGTCTATGCTTTGACCGCTTCCTGTGTCACCAGTTTTACATTCCGATGCACCTCTGCAGGTTTACTGTATCCATTGGACCTTACCATTGACGCTGAAACACAGAAATAGCATCGTAATTAAATATAAGAGACACAATGCCGACTTAAGAACAGGAAGGCTGAGTCTTCCTACTGTCAATGATTTGAGCGTTTCCTGTGTCACCAGTTTTACATTCCGATGCACCTCTGCAGGTTTACTGTATCCCTTGGATCTTCGCATTGACGATGAAACACAGAAATTGCATCGGAATTACGTAGAAGCGACACAATGCCGACTTAAGTACAGGAACATTGAGTCTTCCTACTGTCTACGTTTTGAGCGTTTCCCTTGTCACCAGTTTTACATTGCGATGCACCTCTGCAGATTTACTGTATCCATTCGACCTTCGCATTGACGATGAAACACAGAAATTGCATCGGAATTATATGTAAGAGACACCATGCCGACTTAAGTAAAGGAAGACTGAGTCTTCCTACTGTCTATGATTTGAGCGTGTCCTGTATCACCAGTTTTTCATTCCGATGCACCCCTGCAGGTTTACTGTATCCATTGGACCTTCCCATTGGCGATGAAACACAGAAATGGCATCGGAATTAAAAATAAGAGACACAATGCCAACTGAAGTACAGGAAGACTGAGTCTTCCTACCGTCTATGTTTTGAGCGTTTCCTGTGTCACCAGTTTTACATTCCGATGCACCTCTGCACGTTTACTGTACCCTTGAACCTTCTCAGTGACGATGAAACACAGAAATTGCATCGGAATTAAATATAAGAGACACAATGATGACTTAAGTACAGGAAGACTGAGTCTTCCTACTGTCTATGTTTTGAGCGATTCCTGTGTCACCAGTTTTACATTCCGATGCACCTCTGCAGGCATACTGTATCCCTTGGACCTTCCCATTGACGATGAAACACAGAAATTGCATCGGAATTAAAGATAAGAGGCACAATGCCGACTTAGGTACAGGAAGACTGAGTCTTCCTACTGTCAATGTTACGAGTGTTCCCTGTGTCATCAGTTTTACATTTTGATGCACCTCTGCAGGTTTACTGTATCCCTTGGACCTTCACAGTGACGATGAAACACAGAAATTGCATCAAATTAAATATAAGAGACACAATGCCGACTTCAGTACAAGAAAACTGAGTCTTCTTAGAGCCTATGATTTGACCGCTTCCTGTGTCACCAGTTTTATATTCCGATGCACCTCTGCAGGTTTACTGTATCCCTTGGACCTTCACATTGACGATGAAACACAGAAATAGCATCGGAATTAAATATAAGAGACACAATGCCGACTTAAGTACAGGAAGGCTGAGTCTTCCTACTGTCTATGTTTTGAGCATTTCCCTTGTCACCAGTTTTACATACCGATGCACCTCTGCAGTTTTACTGTATCCCTTGGATCTTCCCATTGAGGATGAAACACAGAAATTGCATCGGTATTAAATAGAAGAGACACAATGCCGACATAAGTACTGGAAGATTGAGACTTCCTACTGCCTATGCTTTGAGCGTTTCCTGCGTCACCAATTTTACATTCCGATGCACCTTTGCAGGTTTACTGTATCCCTTGGACCTTCCCATTGACGATGAAACACAGAAATAGCATCGGAATTAAATATAAGAGACACAATGCCGACTTAAGTACAGGAAGGCTGAGTCTTCCTACTGTCTATGTTTTGAGCGTTTCCTGTGTCACCAGTTTTACATTCCGATGCACCTCTGCAGGTTTACTGTATCCCTAGGACCTCCACAGTGACGATGAAACACAGAAATTGCATCGGAATTAAATATAAGAGACACAATGCGGACTTAAGTACAGGAAGACTGAGTATTCCTACTGTCTATCGTTTGATCGTTTCCTGTGTCATCAATTTTACATTCCGATGCACCCCTGCAGTTTTACTGTATCCATTGGACCTTCCCATTGACGATGAAACACAGAAATTGCATCGGAATTAAATATAAGAGACACAATGCCGACATAAGAACAGGAAGGCTGAGTCTTCCTACTGTCTATGTTTTGAGCATTTCCTGTGTCACCAGTCTTACATTCCGATGCACCTCTGTAGGTTTACTGTATCCCTTGGACCTTCACAGTGACGATGAAACACAGAAATTGCATCGGAATTAAATATAAAAGACACAATGCCGACTTAAGTACAAGGAAACTGAGTCTTCTTAAGGTCTACGTTTTGAGCGTTTCCCGTGTCACCAGTTTTACATCCCGATGCACTTCTGCAGGTTTACTGTGTTCCTAGGACCTTCCCATTGACGATGAAGCTCAGAAATTGCATCGGAAATAAATATAAGAGACACAATGCCGACATAAGTACAGGAAGACTGAGTCTTCCTACTGTCTATGTGTTGAGCGTTCCCTTGTCACCAGTTTTACATTCCGATCCACCTCTGCAGGTATACTGTTTCCCTTCGACCTTCCCATTGACGATGAAGCTCAGAAATTGCATCGGAATTAAATATAAGAGACACCATGCCGACTTAAGTAAAGGAAGACTGAGTCTTCCTACTGTCTATGATTTGAGCGTGTCCTGTATCACCAGTTTTACATTCCGATGCACCTCTGTTGGGTTACTGTTTCCCTTGGACCTTCACAGTGACAATGAAACACAGAAATTGCATCGGAATAAATATACGAGACACAATGCCGACTTAGGTACAGGGAGACTAAGTCTTCCGACTGTCTATGTTTTTAGCGTTTCCTGTGTCATCAGTTTTACATTTTGATGCACCTCTGCAGGATTACTGTATCCCTTGGACCTTCACAGTGACGGTGAAACACAGAAATTGCATCAAATTAAATATAAGACACACAATGCCGACTTCAGTACAAGAAAACTGAGTCTTCTTAGGGTCTATGCTTTGACCGCTTCCTGTGTCACCAGTTTTACATTCCGATGCACCTCTGCAGGTTTACTGTATCCATTGGACCTTACCATTGACGCTGAAACACAGAAATAGCATCGTAATTAAATATAAGAGACACAATGCCGACTTAAGAACAGGTAGGCTGAGTCTTCCTACTGTCAATGATTTGAGCGTTTCCTGTGTCACCAGTTTTACATTCCGATGCACCTCTGCAGGTTTACTGTATCCCTTGGATCTTCGCATTGACGATGAAACACAGAAATTGCATCGGAATTACGTAGAAGCGACACAATGCCGACTTAAGTACAGGAACATTGAGTCTTCCTACTGTCTACGTTTTGAGCGTTTCCCTTGTCACCAGTTTTACATTGCGATGCACCTCTGCAGGTTTACTGTATCCATTCGACCTTCGCATTGACGATGAAACACAGAAATTGCATCGGAATTATATGTAAGAGACACCATGCCGACTTAAGTAAAGGAAGACTGAGTCTTCCTACTGTCTATGATTTGAGCGTGTCCTGTATCACCAGTTTTTCATTCCGATGCACCCCTGCAGGTTTACTGTATCCATTGGACCTTCCCATTGGCGATGAAACACAGAAATGGCATCGGAATTAAAAATAAGAGACACAATGCCAACTGAAGTACAGGAAGACTGAGTCTTCCTACCGTCTATGTTTTGAGCGTTTCCTGTGTCACCAGTTTTACATTCCGATGCACCTCTGCACGTTTACTGTACCCTTGAACCTTCTCAGTGACGATGAAACACAGAAATTGCATCGGAATTAAATATAAGAGACACAATGATGACTTAAGTACAGGAAGACTGAGTCTTCCTACTGTCTATGTTTTGAGCGATTCCTGTGTCACCAGTTTTACATTCCGATGCACCTCTGCAGGCATACTGTATCCCTTGGACCTTCCCATTGACGATGAAACACAGAAATTGCATCGGAATTAAAGATAAGAGGCACAATGCCGACTTAGGTACAGGAAGACTGAGTCTTCCTACTGTCAATGTTACGAGTGTTCCCTGTGTCATCAGTTTTACATTTTGATGCACCTCTGCAGGTTTACTGTATCCCTTGGACCTTCACAGTGACGATGAAACACAGAAATTGCATCAAATTAAATATAAGAGACACAATGCCGACTTCAGTACAAGAAAACTGAGTCTTCTTAGAGCCTATGATTTGACCGCTTCCTGTGTCACCAGTTTTATATTCCGATGCACCTCTGCAGGTTTACTGTATCCCTTGGACCTTCACATTGACGATGAAACACAGAAATAGCATCGGAATTAAATATAAGAGACACAATGCCGACTTAAGTACAGGAAGGCTGAGTCTTCCTACTGTCTATGTTTTGAGCATTTCCCTTGTCACCAGTTTTACATACCGATGCACCTCTGCAGTTTTACTGTATCCCTTGGATCTTCCCATTGAGGATGAAACACAGAAATTGCATCGGTATTAAATAGAAGAGACACAATGCCGACATAAGTACTGGAAGATTGAGACTTCCTACTGCCTATGCTTTGAGCGTTTCCTGCGTCACCAATTTTACATTCCGATGCACCTTTGCAGGTTTACTGTATCCCTTGGACCTTCCCATTGACGATGAAACACAGAAATAGCATCGGAATTAAATATAAGAGACACAATGCTGCCGACATATTACAGGAAGACTGAGTCTTCCTACTGTCTATGTTTTGAGCGTTTCCTGTGTCACCAGTTTTACATTCCGATGCCCCTTTGAAGGTTTATAGTATCCCTAGGACCTCCACAGTGACGATGAAACACAGAAATTGCATCGGAATTAAATATAAGAGACACAATGGTGACTTAAGTACAGGAAGACTGAGTCTTCCTACTGTCTATGTTTTGAGCGTTTCCTGTGTCATCAGTTTTACATTCCGATGCACCTCTGCAGGTTTACTGTATCCCTTGGTCCTTCACAGTGACGATGAAACTCAGAAATTGCATCGGAATTAAATATAAGAGACACCCTGCCGACTTAAGTAAAGGAAGACTGAGTCTTCCTACTGTGTATGATTTGAGCCTGTCCTGTGTCACCAGTTTTACATTCCGATGCACCTCTGCAGGTTTACTGTATCCATTGGACCTTCCCATTGACGATGAAACACAGAAATTGCATCGGAATTAAATATAAGAGACACAATGCGGACTTAAGTACAGGAAGACTGAGTATTCCTACTGTCTATCGTTTGATCGTTTCCTGTGTCATCAATTTTACATTCCGATGCACCCCTGCAGTTTTACTGTATCCATTGGACCTTCCCATTGACGATGAAACACAGAAATTGCATCGGAATTAAATATAAGAGACACAATGCCGACATAAGAACAGGAAGGCTGAGTCTTCCTACTGTCTATGTTTTGAGCATTTCCTGTGTCACCAGTCTTACATTCCGATGCACCTCTGTAGGTTTACTGTATCCCTTGGACCTTCACAGTGACGATGAAACACAGAAATTGCATCGGAATTAAATAGAAAAGACACAATGCCGACTTAAGTACAAGGAAACTGATTCTTCTTAAGGTCTACGTTTTGAGCGTTTCCCATGTCACCAGTTTTACATCCCGATGCACTTCTGCAGGTTTACTGTGTTCCTAGGACCTTCCCATTGACGATGAAGCTCAGAAATTGCATCGGAAATAAATATAAGAGACACAATGCCGACATAAGTACAGGAAGACTGAGTCTTCCTACTGTCTATGTGTTGAGCGTTCCCTTGTCACCAGTTTTACATTCCGATCCACCTCTGCAGGTATACTGTTTCCCTTCGACCTTCCCATTGACGATGAAGCTCAGAAATTGCATCGGAATTAAATATAAGAGACACCATGCCGACTTAAGTAAAGGAAGACTGAGTCTTCCTACTGTCTATGATTTGAGCGTGTCCTGTATCACCAGTTTTACATTCCGATGCACCTCTGCAGGTTTACTGTATCCATTGGACCTTCCCATTGGCGATGAAACACAGAAATGGCATCGGAATTAAATATAAGAGACACAATGCCGACTTAAGTACAGGAAGACTGAGTCTTCCTACTGTCTA
Source organism: Schistocerca nitens (assembly GCF_023898315.1). NCBI lineage: Eukaryota > Metazoa > Arthropoda > Insecta > Orthoptera > Acrididae > Schistocerca > Schistocerca nitens. The sequence continues at coordinate 766,652,182 of NC_064619.1, forward strand.
TGCTTTTGAGCGATTCCTGTGTCACCAGTTTTACATTCCGATCCACCTCTGCAGGTTTACTGTATCCCTTGGACCTTCACAGTGACGATGAAACACAGAAATTGCATCGGAATTAAATATAAAAGACACAATGCCGACTTAAGTACAAGAAAACTGAGTCTTCTTAGGGTCTATGTTATGAGCGCTTCCTGTGTCACCAGTTTTACATTCCGATGCACCTCTGCAGGCATACCGTATCCCTTGGACCTTCCCATTGGCGATGAAACACAGAAATTGCATCTTAATTAAATATAAGAGACACAATGCCGACTTAAGTACAGGAAGGCTGAGTCTTCCTACTGTCTATGTTTTGAGCATTTCCCTTGTCACCAGTTTTACATACCGATGCACCTCTGCAGTTTTACTGTATCCCTTGGATCTTCCCATTGAGGATGAAACACAGAAATTGCATCGGTATTAAATAGAAGAGACACAATGCCGACATAAGTACTGGAAGATTGAGACTTCCTACTGCCTATGCTTTGAGCGTTTCCTGCGTCACCAATTTTACATTCCGATGCACCTTTGCAGGTTTACTGTATCCCTTGGACCTTCCCATTGACGATGAAACACAGAAATAGCATCGGAATTAAATATAAGAGACACAATGCCGACTTAAGTACAGGAAGGCTGAGTCTTCCTACTGTCTATGTTTTGAGCGTTTCCTGTGTCACCAGTTTTACATTCCGATGCACCTCTGCAGGTTTACTGTATCCCTTGGATCTTCGCATTGACGATGAAACACAGAAATTGCATCGGAATTAAATATAAGAGACACAATGCCGACTTAAGTACAGGAAGACTGAGGTTTCCTACTGTCTATGTTTTGAGCATTTCCCTTGTCACCAGTTTTACATTCCAATGTACCTCTGCAGGTATACTGTTCGCTTCGACCTTCCCATTGACGATGAAACACAGAAATTGCATCGGAATTAAATATAAGAGACACAATGCTGCCGACATATTACAGGAAGACTGAGTCTTCCTACTGTCTATGTTTTGAGCGTTTCCTGTGTCACCAGTTTTACATTCCGATGCCCCTTTGAAGGTTTATAGTATCCCTAGGACCTCCACAGTGACGATGAAACACAGAAATTGCATCGGAATTAAATATAAGAGACACAATGGTGACTTAAGTACAGGAAGACTGAGTCTTCCTACTGTCTATGTTTTGAGCGTTTCCTGTGTCATCAGTTTTACATTCCGATGCACCTCTGCAGGTTTACTGTATCCCTTGGTCCTTCACAGTGACGATGAAACTCAGAAATTGCATCGGAATTAAATATAAGAGACACCCTGCCGACTTAAGTAAAGGAAGACTGAGTCTTCCTACTGTGTATGATTTGAGCCTGTCCTGTGTCACCAGTTTTACATTCCGATGCACCTCTGCAGGTTTACTGTATCCATTGGAACTTCCCATTGACGATGAAACACAGAAATTGCATCGGAATTAAATATAAGAGACACAATGCGGACTTAAGTACAGGAAGACTGAGTATTCCTACTGTCTATCGTTTGATCGTTTCCTGTGTCATCAATTTTACATTCCGATGCACCCCTGCAGTTTTACTGTATCCATTGGACCTTCCCATTGACGATGAAACACAGAAATTGCATCGGAATTAAATATAAGAGACACAATGCCGACATAAGAACAGGAAGGCTGAGTCTTCCTACTGTCTATGTTTTGAGCATTTCCTGTGTCACCAGTCTTACATTCCGATGCACCTCTGTAGGTTTACTGTATCCCTTGGACCTTCACAGTGACGATGAAACACAGAAATTGCATCGGAATTAAATATAAAAGACACAATGCCGACTTAAGTACAAGGAAACTGAGTCTTCTTAAGGTCTACGTTTTGAGCGTTTCCCGTGTCACCAGTTTTACATCCCGATGCACTTCTGCAGGTTTACTGTGTTCCTAGGACCTTCCCATTGACGATGAAGCTCAGAAATTGCATCGGAAATAAATATAAGAGACACAATGCCGACATAAGTACAGGAAGACTGAGTCTTCCTACTATCTATGTGTTGAGCGTTCCCTTGTCACCAGTTTTACATTCCGATCCACCTCTGCAGGTATACTGTTTCCCTTCGACCTTCCCATTGACGATGAAGCTCAGAAATTGCATCGGAATTAAATATAAGAGACACCATGCCGACTTAAGTAAAGGAAGACTGAGTCTTCCTACTGTCTATGATTTGAGCGTGTCCTGTATCACCAGTTTTACATTCCGATGCACCTCTGTTGGGTTACTGTTTCCCTTGGACCTTCACAGTGACAATGAAACACAGAAATTGCATCGGAATAAATATACGAGACACAATGCCGACTTAGGTACAGGGAGACTAAGTCTTCCGACTGTCTATGTTTTTAGCGTTTCCTGTGTCATCAGTTTTACATTTTGATGCACCTCTGCAGGATTACTGTATCCCTTGGACCTTCACAGTGACGGTGAAACACAGAAATTGCATCAAATTAAATATAAGACACACAATGCCGACTTCAGTACAAGAAAACTGAGTCTTCTTAGGGTCTATGCTTTGACCGCTTCCTGTGTCACCAGTTTTACATTCCGATGCACCTCTGCAGGTTTACTGTATCCATTGGACCTTACCATTGACGCTGAAACACAGAAATAGCATCGTAATTAAATATAAGAGACACAATGCCGACTTAAGAACAGGAAGGCTGAGTCTTCCTACTGTCAATGATTTGAGCGTTTCCTGTGTCACCAGTTTTACATTCCGATGCACCTCTGCAGGTTTACTGTATCCCTTGGATCTTCGCATTGACGATGAAACACAGAAATTGCATCGGAATTACGTAGAAGCGACACAATGCCGACTTAAGTACAGGAACATTGAGTCTTCCTACTGTCTACGTTTTGAGCGTTTCCCTTGTCACCAGTTTTACATTGCGATGCACCTCTGCAGGTTTACTGTATCCATTCGACCTTCGCATTGACGATGAAACACAGAAATTGCATCGGAATTATATGTAAGAGACACCATGCCGACTTAAGTAAAGGAAGACTGAGTCTTCCTACTGTCTATGATTTGAGCGTGTCCTGTATCACCAGTTTTTCATTCCGATGCACCCCTGCAGGTTTACTGTATCCATTGGACCTTCCCATTGGCGATGAAACACAGAAATGGCATCGGAATTAAAAATAAGAGACACAATGCCAACTGAAGTACAGGAAGACTGAGTCTTCCTACCGTCTATGTTTTGAGCGTTTCCTGTGTCACCAGTTTTACATTCCGATGCACCTCTGCACGTTTACTGTACCCTTGAACCTTCTCAGTGACGATGAAACACAGAAATTGCATCGGAATTAAATATAAGAGACACAATGATGACTTAAGTACAGGAAGACTGAGTCTTCCTACTGTCTATGTTTTGAGCGATTCCTGTGTCACCAGTTTTACATTCCGATGCACCTCTGCAGGCATACTGTATCCCTTGGACCTTCCCATTGACGATGAAACACAGAAATTGCATCGGAATTAAAGATAAGAGGCACAATGCCGACTTAGGTACAGGAAGACTGAGTCTTCCTACTGTCAATGTTACGAGTGTTCCCTGTGTCATCAGTTTTATATTCCGATGCACCTCTGCAGGTTTACTGTATCCCTTGGACCTTCACATTGACGATGAAACACAGAAATAGCATCGGAATTAAATATAAGAGACACAATGCCGACTTAAGTACAGGAAGGCTGAGTCTTCCTACTGTCTATGTTTTGAGCATTTCCCTTGTCACCAGTTTTACATACCGATGCACCTCTGCAGTTTTACTGTATCCCTTGGATCTTCCCATTGAGGATGAAACACAGAAATTGCATCGGTATTAAATAGAAGAGACACAATGCCGACATAAGTACTGGAAGATTGAGACTTCCTACTGCCTATGCTTTGAGCGTTTCCTGCCTCACCAATTTTACATTCCGATGCACCTTTGCAGGTTTACTGTATCCCTTGGACCTTCCCATTGACGATGAAACACAGAAATAGCATCGGAATTAAATATAAGAGACACAATGCCGACTTAAGTACAGGAAGGCTGAGTCTTCCTACTGTCTATGTTTTGAGCGTTTCCTGTGTCACCAGTTTTACATTCCGATGCACCTCTGCAGGTTTACTGTATCCCTTGGATCTTCGCATTGACGATGAAACACAGAAATTGCATCGGAATTAAATATAAGAGACACAATGCCGACTTAAGTACAGGAAGACTGAGGTTTCCTACTGTCTATGTTTTGAGCATTTCCCTTGTCACCAGTTTTACATTCCAATGTACCTCTGCAGGTATACTGTTTCCCTTCGACCTTCCCATTGACGATGAAACACAGAAATTGCATCGGAATTAAATATAAGAGACACAATGCTGCCGACATATTACAGGAAGACTGAGTCTTCCTACTGTCTATGTTTTGAGCGTTTCCTGTGTCACCAGTTTTACATTCCGATGCCCCTTTGAAGGTTTATAGTATCCCTAGGACCTCCACAGTGACGATGAAACACAGAAATTGCATCGGAATTAAATATAAAAGACACAATGGTGACTTAAGTACAGGAAGACTGAGTCTTCCTACTGTCTATGTTTTGAGCGTTTCCTGTGTCATCAGTTTTACATTCCGATGCACCTCTGCAGGTTTACTGTATCCCTTGGTCCTTCACAATGACGATGAAACTCAGAAATTGCATCGGAATTAAATATAAAAGACACCCTGCCGACTTAAGTAAAGGAAGACTGAGTCTTCCTACTGTGTATGATTTGAGCCTGTCCTGTGTCACCAGTTTTACATTCCGATGCACCTCTGCAGGTTTACTGTATCCATTGGACCTTCCCATTGACGATGAAACACAGAAATTGCATCGGAATTAAATATAAGAGACACAATGCGGACTTAAGTACAGGAAGACTGAGTATTCCTACTGTCTATCGTTTGATCGTTTCCTGTGTCATCAATTTTACATTCCGATGCACCCCTGCAGTTTTACTGTATCCATTGGACCTTCCCATTGACGATGAAACACAGAAATTGCATCGGAATTAAATATAAGAGACACAATGCCGACATAAGAACAGGAAGGCTGAGTCTTCCTACTGTCTATGTTTTGAGCATTTCCTGTGTCACCAGTCTTACATTCCGATGCACCTCTGTAGGTTTACTGTATCCCTTGGACCTTCACAGTGACGATGAAACACAGAAATTGCATCGGAATTAAATATAAAAGACACAATGCCGACTTAAGTACAAGGAAACTGAGTCTTCTTAAGGTCTACGTTTTGAGCGTTTCCCATGTCACCAGTTTTACATCCCGATGCACTTCTGCAGGTTTACTGTGTTCCTAGGACCTTCCCATTGACGATGAAGCTCAGAAATTGCATCGGAAATAAATATAAGAGACACAATGCCGACATAAGTACAGGAAGACTGAGTCTTCCTACTGTCTATGTGTTGAGCGTTCCCTTGTCACCAGTTTTACATTCCGATCCACCTCTGCAGGTATACTGTTTCCCTTCGACCTTCCCATTGACGATGAAGCTCAGAAATTGCATCGGAATTAAATATAAGAGACACCATGCCGACTTAAGTAAAGGAAGACTGAGTCTTCCTACTGTCTATGATTTGAGAGTGTCCTGTATCACCAGTTTTACATTCTGATGCACCTCTGCAGGTTTACTGTATCCATTGGACCTTCCCATTGGCGATGAAACACAGAAATGGCATCGGAATTAAATATAAGAGACACAATGCCGACTTAAGTACAGGAAGACTGAGTCTTCCTACTGTCTATGCTTTTGAGCGATTCCTGTGTCACCAGTTTTACATTCCGATCCACCTCTGCAGGTTTACTGTATCCCTTGGACCTTCACAGTGACGATGAAACACAGAAATTGCATCGGAATTAAATATAAAAGACACAATGCCGACTTAAGTACAAGAAAACTGAGTCTTCTTAGGGTCTATGTTATGAGCGCTTCCTGTGTCACCAGTTTTACATTCCGATGCACCTCTGCAGGCATACCGTATCCCTTGGACCTTCCCATTGGCGATGAAACACAGAAATTGCATCTTAATTAAATATAAGAGGCACAATGCCGACTTAGGTACAGGAAGACTGAGTCTTCCTACTATGTTATGAGCGGTTCCTGTGTCATCAGTTTTACATTTTGATGCAACTCTGCAGGTTTACTGTATCCCTTGGACCTTCACAGTGACGATGAAACACAGAAATTGCATCAAATTAAATATAAGAGACACAATGCCGACTTCAGTACAAGAAAACTGAGTCTTCATAGAGCCTATGATTTGACCGCTTCCTGTGTCACCAGTTTTATATTCCGATGCACCTCTGCAGGTTTACTGTATCCCTTGGACCTTCCCATTGACGACGAAACACAGTAATTGCATCGGATTTAAATATAAGTGACACAATTCCGACTTAAGTACAGGAAGACTGAGTATTCCTACTGTCTATGTTTTGATCGTTTCCTGTGTAACCAGTTTTACATTCCGATGCACCTTTGAAGGTTTATTGTATCCCTAGGACCTTCACAGTGACGATGAAACACAGAAATTGCATCGGAATTAAATATAAGAGACACAATGGTGACTTAAGTACAGGAAGACTGAGCCTTCCTACTGTCTATGTTTTGAGCGTTTCCTGTGTCATCAGTTTTACATTCCGATGCACCTCTGCAGGTTTACTGTATCCCTTGGTCCTTCACAGTGACGATGAAACACAGAAATTGCATCGGAATTAAATATAAGAGACACCCTGCCGACATAAGTAAAGGAAGACTGAGTCTTCCTACTGTGTATGATTTGAGCGTGTCCTGTGTCACCAGTTTTACATTCCGATGCACCTCTGCAGGTTTACTGTATCCATTGGACCTTCCCATTGACGATGAAACACAGAAATTGCATCGGAATTAAATATAAGAGACACAATGCGGACTTAAGTACAGGAAGACTGAGTATTCCTACTGTCTATCGTTTGATCGTTTCCTGTGTCATCAATTTTACATTCCGATGCACCCCTGCAGTTTTACTGTATCCATTGGACCTTCCCATTGACGATGAAACACAGAAATAGGATCGGAATTAAATATAAGAGACACAATGCCGACATAAGAACAGGAAGGCTGAGTCTTCCTACTGTCTATGTTTTGAGCATTTCCTGTGTCACCAGTCTTACATTCCGATGAACCTCTGTAGGTTTACTGTATCCCTTGGATCTTCCCATTGACGATGAAACACAGAAATTGCATCGGAACTAAATATAAGAGACACAATGCCGACTTAAGTACAAAAACATGGTGTCTTCCTACTGTCTATGTTTTGAGCGTTTCCTGTGTCACCAGTTTCACATTCCGATGAACCACTGCAGGTTTACTGTATCCTTTGGACTTTCACAGTGACGATGAAACACAGATATTGCATCGGAATTAAATATAAGAGACACAATGCCGACTTAAGTACAAGAAAACTGAGTCTTCTTAAGGTCTACGTTTTGAGCGTTTCCCGTATCACCAGTTTTACATCCCGATGCACTTCTGCAGGATTACTGTGTTCCTAGGACCTTCCCATTGACGATGAAGCTCAGAAATTGCATCGGAAATAAATATAAGCGACACAATGCCGACTTAAGTACAGGAAGACTGAGTCTTCCTACTGTCTATGTGTTGAGCGTTCCCTTTTCACCAGTTTTACATTCCGATCCACCTCTGCAGGTATACTGTTTCCCTTCGACCTTCCCATTGACGATGAAGCTCAGAAATTGCATCGGAATTAAATATAAGAGACATCATGCCGACTGAAGTACAGGAAGATTGAGTCTTCCTACCGTCTATGTTTTGAGCGTTTCCTGTGTCACCAGTTTTACATTCCGATGCCCCTCTGAAGGTTTATTGTATCCCTAGGACCTTCACAGTGACGATGAAACACAGAAATTGCATCGGAATTAAATATAAGAGACACAATGGTGACTTAAGTACAGGAAGACTGAGTCTTCCTACTGTCTATGTTTTGAGCGTTTCCTGTGTCATCAGTTTTACATTCCGATGCACCTCTGCAGGTTTACTGTATCCCTTGGTCCTTCACAGTGACGATGAAACACAGAAATTGCATCGGAATTAAATATAAGAGACACCCTGCCGACTTAAGTAAAGGAAGACTGAGTCTTCCTACTGTGTATGATTTGAGCGTGTCCTGTGTCACCAGTTTTACATTCCGATGCACCTCTGCAGGTTTACTGTATCCATTGGACCTTCCCATTGACGATGAAACACAGAAATTGCATCGGAATTAAATGTAAGAGACAAAATGAAGACTTAAGTACAGGAAGACTGAGTCTTCCTACTGTCTATGTTTTGAGCGATTCCTGTGTCACCAGTTTTACATTCCGATGCAGCTCTGCAGGTTTACTGTATCCCTTGGACCTTCACAGTGACGATGAAACACAGATATTGCATCGGAATCAAATATAAAAGACACAATGCCGACTTAAGTACAAGAAAACTGAGTCTTCTTAGGGTCTATGTTATGAGCGCTTCCTGTGTCTACCAGTTTTACATTCCGATGCACCTCTGCAGGTTTACTGTATCCCTTGGATCTTCCCATTGACGATGAAACACAGAAATTCCATCGGAATTAAATAGAAGAGACACAATGCCGACTTAAGTACTGGAAGATTGAGTGTTCCTACTGCCTATGTTTTGATCGTTTCCTGCGTCACCAATTTTACATTCCGATGCACCTCTGCAGGTTTACTGTAACTATTGGACCCTCCCATTGACGATGAAACACAGAAATAGCATCGGAATTAAATACAAGGGAGACACAATAACGACTTATGAACAGGAAGGCTGAGTCTTCCTACTGTCTATGTTTCGAGCGTTTCCTGTGTCACCAGTTTTACATTCCGATGCACCTCTGCAGGTTTACTGTATCCCTTGCATCTTCCCATTGACGATGAAACACAGAAATTTCATCGGAACTAAATATAAGAGACACAATGCCGACTTAAGTACAAAAACATGGAGTCTTCCTACTGTCTATAATTTGAGCGTTTCCTGTGTCACCAGTTTCACATTCCGATGAACCACTGCAGGTTTACTGTATCCTTTGGACTTTCACAGTGACGATGAAACACAGATATTGCATCGGAATTAAATATAAGGGACACAATGCGCGACTTAAGTACAAGAAAACTGAGACTTCTTAAGGTCTATGTTTTGAGCGTTTCCCGTGTCACCAGTTTTACATTCCGATGCAACTCTGCAGGATTACAGTGTTCCTAGGACCTTCCCATTGACGATGAAGCTCAGAAATTGCATCGGAAATAAATATAAGAGACACAATGCCGAATTAAGTACAGGAAGACTGAGTCTTCCTACTGTCTATGTTTTGAGCGTTTCCCTTGTCACCAGTTTTACATTCCGATGCACCTCTGCATTTATGCTGTTTCCCTTTGACCTTCCCATTGACGATGAAGCTCAGAAATTGCATCGGAATTAAATATAAGAGACACCATGCCGACTTAAGTAAAGGAAGACTGAGTCTTCCTACTGTCTATGATTTTAGCGTGTCCTGTATCACCAGTTTTACATTCCGATGCACCTCTGCAGATTTACTGTATACCTTGGACCTTCACAGTGACGATGAAACACAGAAATTCCATCGGAATTAAATATAAAAGACACAATGCCGACTTAAGTACAAGAAAACTGAGTCTTCTTAGGGTCTATGTTATGAGGGCTTCCGGTATCACCAGTTTTACATTCCGACGCACCTCTGCAGGCATACTGTATCCCTTGGACCTTCCCATTGACGATGAAACACAGAAATTGCATCGGAATTAAATATAAGAGACACAATGCCGACATAAGTACAGAAAGACTGAGTCTTCCTACTGTCTATGTTTTGAGCGTTTCCTGTGTCACCAGTTTTACATTCCAATGCACCTCTGCAGGTTTACTGTAACCCTTGGACTTTCCCGTTGACGACGAAACACAGAAATGGCATCGGAATTAAATATTAGAGACACAATGCCGACTGAAGTACAGGAAGACTGAGTCTTCCTACTGTCTATGTTTTGAGCGTTTCCTGTGTCACCAGTATTACATTCCGATGCCCCTCTGAAGGTTTATTGTATCCCTAGGACCTTCACAGTGACGATGAAACACAGAAATTGCATCGGAATTAAATAAAAGAGACACAATGGTGACTTAAGTACAGGAAGACTGAGTCTTCCTACTGTCTATGTTTTGAGCGTTTCCTGTGTCATCAGTTTTACATTCCGATGCACCTCTGCAGGTTTACTGTATCCCTTGGTCCTTCACAGTGACGATGAAACACAGAAATTGCATCGGAATTAAATATAAGAGACACTCTGCCGACTTAAGTAAAGGGAGACTGAGTCTTCCTACTGTGTATGATTTGAGCGTGTCCTGTGTCGCCAGTTTTACATTCCGATGCACCTCTGCAGGTTTACTGTATCCATTGGACCTTCCCATTGACGATGAAACACAGAAATTGCATCGGAATTAAATATAAGAGACACAATGCGGACTTAAGTACAGGAAGACTGAGTATTCCTACTGTCTATCGTTTGATCGTTTCCTGTGTTATCAATTTTACATTCCGATGCACCCCTGCAGTTTTACTGTATCCATTGGACCTTCCCATTGACGATGAAACACAGAAATAGGATCGGAATTAAATATAAGAGACACAATGCCGACATAAGAACAGGAAGGCTGAGTCTTCCTACTGTCTATGTTTTGAGCATTTCCTGTGTCACCAGTCTTACATTCCGATGCACCTCTGTAGGTTTACTGTATCCCTTGGATCTTCCCATTGACGATGAAACACAGAAATTGCATCGGAACTAAATATAAGAGACACAATGCCGACTTAAGTACAAAAACATGGGGTCTTCCTACTGTCTATGTTTTGAGCGTTTCCTGTGTCACCAGTTTCACATTCCGATGAACCACTGCAGGTTTACTGTATCCTTTGGACTTTCACAGTGACGATGAAACACAGATATTGCATCGGAATTAAATATAAGACACACAATGCCGACTTAAGTACAAGAAAACTGAGTCTTCTTAAGGTCTACGTTTTGAGCGTTTGCCGTGTCACCAGTTTTACATCCCGATGCACTTCTGCAGGTTTACTGTGTTCCTAGGACCTTCCCATTGACGATGAAGCTCAGAAAGTGCATCGGAAATAAATATAAGAGACACAATGCCGACTTAAGTACAGGAAGACTGAGTCTTCCTACTGTCTATGTGTTGAGCGTTCCCTTGTCACCAGTTTTACATTCCGATCCACCTCTGCAGGAGTACTGTTTCCCTTCGACCTTCCCATTGACGATGAAGCTCAGAAATTGCATCGGAATTAAATATAAGAGACACAATGCCGACTTAAGTACAGGAAGACTGAGTCTTCCTACTGTCTATGTTTTGAGCGTTTCCCTTGTCACCAGTTTTACATTCCGATGCACCTCTGCAGGTATGCTGTTTCCCTTTGACCTTCCCATAGACGATGAAGCTCAGAAATTGCATCGGAATTAAATATAAGAGGCACCATGCCGACTTAAGTAAAGGAAGACTGAGTCTTCCTACTGTCTATGATTTGAGCGTGTCCTGTATCACCAGTTTTACATTCCGATGCACCTCTGCAGGTTTACTGTATACCTTGGACCTTCACAGTGACGATGAAACACAGAAATTGCATCGGAATTAAATATAAAAGTCACAATGCCGACTTAAGTACAAGAAAACTGAGTCTTCTTAGTGTCTATGTTATGAGGGCTTCCTGTGTCACCAGTTTTACATTCCGACGCACCTCTGCAGGCATACTGTATCCCTTGGACCTTCCCATTGACGATGAAACACAGAAATTGCATCGGAATTAAATATAAGAGACACAATGCCGACTTAAGTACAGAAAGACTGAGTCTTCCTACTGTCTATGTTTTGAGCGTTTCCTGTGTCACCAGTTTTACATTCCAATGCATCTTTGCAGGTTTACTGTATCCCTTGGACCTTCCCATTGGCGATGAAACACAGAAATGGCATCGGAATTAAATATAAGGGACACAATGATGACTTAAGTACAGGAAGACTGAGTCTTCCTAATGTCTATGTTTTGAGCGATTCCTGTGTCACCAGTTTTACATTCCGATCCACCTCTGCAGGTTTACTGTATCCCTTGGACCTTCACAGTGACGATGAAACACAGAAATTGCATCGGAATTAAATACAAAAGACACAATGCCGACTTAAGTACAAGAAAACTGAGTCTTCTTAGGGTCTATGTTATGAGCGCTTCCTGTGTCACCAGTTTTACATTCCGATGCACCTCTGCAGGCATACTGTATCCCTTGGACCTTCCCATTGACGATGAAACACAGAAATTGCATCGGAATTAAATATAAGAGACACAATGCCGACTTAGGTACAGGAAAACTGAGTCTTCCTACTGTCTATGTTATGAGCGTTCCCTGTGTCATCAGTTTTACATTTTGATGCACCTCTGCACGTTTACTGTATCCCTTGGACCTTCACAGTGACGATGAAACACAGAAATTGCATCAAATTAAATATAAGAGACACAATGCCGACTTCAGTACAAGAAAACTGAGTCTTCTTAGAGCTTATGATTTGACCGCTTCCTGTGTCACCAGTTTTATATTCCGATGCACCTCTGCAGGTTTACTGTATCCCATGGACCTTCCCATTGGCGATGAAACACAGAAATGGCATCGGAATTAAATATAAGGGACACAATGATGACTTAAGTACAGGAAGACTGAGTCTTCCTAATGTCTATGTTTTGAGCGATTCCTGTGTCACCAGTTTTACATTCCGATCCACCTCTGCAGGTTTACTGTATCCCTTGGACCTTCACAGTGACGATGAAACACAGAAATTGCATCGGAATTAAATATAAGAGACACAATGCCGACTTAGGTACAGGAAAACTGAGTCTTCCTACTGTCTATGTTATGAGCGTTCCCTGTGTCATCAGTTTTACATTTTGATGCACCTCTGCAGGTTTACTGTATCCCTTGGACCTTCACAGTGACGATGAAACACAGAAATTGCATCAAATTAAATATAAGAGACACAATGCCGACTTCAGTACAAGAAAACTGAGTCTTCTTAGAGCTTATGAATTGACCGCTTCCTGTGTCACCAGTTTTATATTCCGATGCACATCTGCAGGTTTACTGTATCCCTTGGACCTTCCCATTGGCGATGAAACACAGAAATGGCATCGGAATTAAATATAAGGGACACAATGATGACTTAAGTACAGGAAGACTGAGTCTTCTTAATGTCTATGTTTTGAGCGATTCCTGTGTCACCAGTTTTACATTCCGATCCACCTCTGCAGGTTTACTGTATCCCTTGGACCTTCACAGTGACGATGAAACACAGAAATTGCATCGGAATTAAATACAAAAGACACAATGCCGACTTAAGTACAAGAAAACTGAGTCTTCTTAGGGTCTATGTTATGAGCGCTTCCTATGTCACCAGTTTTACATTCCGATGCACCTCTGCAGGCATACTGTATCCCTTGGCCCTTCCCATTGACGATGAAACACAGAAATTGCATCGGAATTAAATATAAGAGACACAATGCCGACTTAGGTACAGGAAAACTGAGTCTTCCTACTGTCTATGTTATGAGCGTTCCCTGTGTCATCAGTTTTACATTTTGATGCACCTCTGCAGGTTTACTGTATCCCTTGGACCTTCACAGTGACGATGAAACACAGAAATTGCATCAAATTAAATATAAGAGACACAATGCCGACTTAAGTACAAGAAAACTGAGTCTTCTTAGAGCCTATGATTTGTCCGCTTCCTTTGTCACCAGTTTTATATTCCGATGCACCTCTGCAGGTTTACTGTATCCCTTGCATCTTCCCATTGACGATGAAACACAGAAATTTCATCGGAACTAAATATAAGAGACACAATGCCGACTTAAGTACAGAAACATTGAGTCTTCCTACTGTATATGTTTTGAGCGTTCCCTGGGCCACCAGTTTCACATTCCGATGAAACTCTGCAGGTTTACTGTATCCCTTGGACTTTCACAGTGACGATGAAACACAGATATTGCATCGGAATTAAATATAAGGGACACAATGCGCGACTTAAGTACAAGAAAACTGAGACTTCTTAAAGTCTATGTTTTGAGCGTTTCCCGTGTCACCAGTTTTACATTCCGATGCAACTCTGCAGGATTACAGTGTTCCTAGGACCTTCCCATTGACGATGATGCTCAGAAATTGCATCGGAAATAAATATAAGAGACACAATGCCGACTTAAGTACAGGAAGACTGACTCTTCCTATTGTCTATGTTTTGAGCGTTTCCCTTGTCACCAGTTTTACATTCCGATGCACCTCTGCAGGTATGCTGTTTCCCTTTCACCTTCCCATTGACGATTAAGCTCAGAAATTGCATCGGAATTAAATATAAGAGACACCATGCCGACTTAAGTAAAGGAAGACTGAGTCTTCCTACTGTCTATGATTTGAGCGTGTCCTGTATCACCAGTTTTACATTCCGATGCACCTCTGCAGATTTACTGTATACCTTGGACCTTCACAGTGACGATGAAACACAGAAATTGCATCGGAATTAAATATGAAAGGCACAATGCCGACTTAAGTACAAGAAAACTGAGTCTTCTTAGGGTCTATGATATGAGGGCTTCCGGTATCACCAGTTTTACATTCCGACGCACCTCTGCAGGCATACTGTATCCCTTGGACCTTCCCATTGACGATGAAACACAGAAATTGCATCGGAATTAAATATAAGAGACACAATGCCGACTTAGGTACAGGAAGACTGAGTCTTCCTACTGTCTATGTTTTGAGCGTTCCCTGTGTCATCAGTTTTACATTTTGATGCACCTCTGCAGGTTTACTGTATCCCTTGGACCTTCACAGAGACGATGAAACACAGAAATTGCATCAAATTATATATAAGAGACACAATGCCGTCTTCAGTACAAGAAAACTGAGTCTTCTTAGGGCCTATGTTTTGACCGCTTAATGTGTCACCAGTTTTACATTCCGATGCACCTCTGCAGGTTTACTGTATCCCTTGGACCTCCCCATTGACGACGAAACACAGAAATTGCACCGGATTTAAATATAAGAGACACAATGCCGACTTAAGAACAGGAAGGCTGAGTCTTCCTACTGTCTATGTTTTGAGCGTTTCCTGTGTCACAAGTTTTACATTCCGATGCACCTCTGCAGGTTTACTGTATCCCTTCATCTTCGCATTGACGATGAAACACAGAAATTGCATCGGAATTAAATATAACAGACACAATGCCGACTTAAGTACAGGAAGACTGAGGTTTCCTACTGTCTATGTTTTGAGCATTTCCCTTGTCACCAGTTTTACATTCCAATGTACCTCTGCAGGTATACTGTTTCCCTTCGACCTTCCCATTGACGATGAAACACAGAAATTGCATCGGAATTAAATATAACAGACACAATGCTGCCGACATATTACAGGAAGACTGAGTCTTCCTACTGTCTATGTTTTGAGCGTCTCCTGTGTCATCAGTTTTACATTCCGATGCACCTCTGCAGGTTTACTGTATCCCTTGGACCTTCCCATTGGCGATGAAACACAGAAATGGCATCGGAATTAAATATTAGAGACACAATGCCGACATAAGAACAGGAAGGCTGAGTCTTCCTACTGTCTATGTTTTGAGCATTTCCTGTGTCACCAGTCTTACATTCCGATGCACTTCTGTACGTTTACTGTATCAATTGGATCTTCCCATTGACGATGAAACACAGAAATTGCATCGGAACTAAATATAAGAGACACAATGCCGACTTAAGTACAAAAACATGGAGTCTTCCTACTGTCCATGTTTTGAGCATTTCCTGTGTCACCAGTTTCACATTCCGATGAACCACTGCAGGTTTACTGTATCTTTTGGACTTTCACAGTGACGATGAAACACAGATATTGCATCGGAATTAAATATAAGAGTCACAATGCCGACTTAAGTACAAGAAAACTGAGTCTTCTTAAGGTCTACGTTTTGAGCGTTTGCCGTGTCACCAGTTTTACATCCCGATGCACTTCTGCAGGTTTACTGTGTTCCTAGGACCTTCCCATTGACGATGAAGCTCAGAAATTGCATCGGAAATAAATATAAGAGACACAATGCCGACTTAAGTACAGGAAGACTGAGTCTTCCTACTGTCTATGTGTTGAGCGTTCCCTTGTCACCAGTTTTACATTCCGATCCACCTCTGCAGGTATACTGTTTCCCTTCGACCATTCCATTGACGATGAAGCTCAGAAATTGCATCGGAATTAAATATAAGAGACACCATGCCGACTTAAGTAAAGGAAGACTGAGTCTTCCTACTGTCTATGATTTGAGCGTGTCCTGTATCACCAGTTTTACATTCCGATGCACCTCTGCAGGTTTACTGTATCCATTGAACCTTCCCATTGGCGATGAAACACAGAAATGGCATCGGAATTAAATATAAGAGACACAATGCCGACTGAAGTACAGGAAGACTGAGTCTTCCTACCGTCTATGTTTTGAGCGTTTCCTGTGTCACCAGTTTTACATTCCGATGCACCTCTGCACGTTTACTGTATCCCTTGAACCTTCTCAGTGACGATGAAACACAGAAATTGCATCGGAATTAAATATAAGAGACACAATGATGACTTAAGTACAGGAAGACTGAGTCTTCCTACTGTCTATGTTTTGAGCGATTCCTGTGTCACCAGTTTTACATTCCGATCCACCTCTGCAGGTTTACTGTATCCCTTGGACCTGCACAGTGACGATGAAACACAGAAATTGCATCGGAATTAAATATAAAAGACACAATGCCGACTTAAGTACAAGAAAACTGAGTCTTCTTAGGGTCTATGTTATGAGCGCTTCCTGTGTCACCAGTTTTACATTACGATGCACCTCTGCAGGCATACTGTATCCCTTGGACCTTCCCATTGACGATGAAACACAGAAATTGCATCGGAATTAAATATAAGAGACACAATGCCGACTTAGGTACAGGAAGACTGAGTCTTCCTACTGTCTATGTTAGAGCGTTCCCTGTGTCATCAGTTTTACATTTTGATGCACCTCTGCAGGTTTACTGTATCCCTTTGACCTTCACAGTGACGATGAAACACAGAAATTGCATCAAATTAAACATAAGAGACACAATGCCGACTTCAGTACAAGAAAACTAAGTCTTCTTAGAGCCTATGATTTGACCGCTTCCTGTGTCACCAGTTTTATATTCCGATGCACCTCTGCAGGTTTACTGTATCCCTTGGACCTTCCCATTGACGACGAAACACAGTAATTGCATCGGATTTAAATATAAGTGACACAATTCCGACTTAAGTACAGGAAGACTGAGTATTCCTACTGTCTATGTTTTGATCGTTTCCTGTGTCACCAGTTTTACATTCCGATGAACCTCTGCAGTTTGACTGTATCCATTGGACCTTCCCATTGACGATGAAACACAGAAATAGCATCGGAATGAAATATAAGAGACACAATGGCGACATAAGAACAGGAAGGCTGAGTCTTCCTACTGTCTATGTTTTGAGCATTTCCTGTGTCACCAGTTTTACATTCCGATGCATCTCTGCAGGTTTACTGTATCCCTTGGATCTTCCCATTGACGATGAAACACAGAAATTCCATCGGAATTAAATAAATGAGACACAATGCCGACTTAAGTACTGGAAGATTGAGTCTTCCTACTGCCTATGTTTTGAGCGTTTCCTGCGTCACCAATTTTACATTCCGATGCACCTCTGCAGGTTTACTGTATCCATTGGACCTTCCCATTGACGATGAAGCACAGAAATAGCATCGGAATTAAATATAAGGGAGTCACAATAACGACTTATGAACAGGAAGGCTGAGTCTTCCTACTGTCTATGTTTCGAGCGTTTCCTGTGTCACCTGTTTTACATTCCGATGCACCTCTGCAGGTTTACTGTATCCCTTGCATCTACCCATTGACGATGAAACACAGAAATTTCATCGGAACTAAATATAAGAGACACAAGGCCGACTTAAGTACAGAAACATTGAGTCTTCCTACTGTATATGTTTTCAGCTTTCCCTGGGCCACCAGTTTTACATTCCGATGAAACTCTGCAGGTTTACTGTATCCCTTGGACTTTCACAGTGACGATGAAACACAGTTATTGCATCGGAATTAAATATAAGGGACACAATGCGCGACTTAAGTACAAGAAAACTGAGACTTCTTAAGGTCTATGTTTTGAGCGTTTCCCGTGTCACCAGTTTTACATTCCGATGCAACTCTGCAGGATTACTGTGTTCCTAGGACCTTCCCATTGACGATGAAGCTCAGAAATTGCATCGGAAATAAATATAAGAGACACAATGCCGACTTAAGTACAGGAAGACTGAGTCTTCCTACTGTCTATGTTTTGAGCGTTTCCCTTGTCACCAGTTTTACATTCCGATGCACCTCTGCAGGTATGTTGGTTCCCTTTGACCTTCCCATAGACGATGAAGCTCAGAAATTGCATCGGAATTAAATATAAGAGGCACCATGCCGACTTAAGTAAAGGAAGACTGAGTCTTCCTACTGTCTATGTTTTGAGCGTTTCCTATGTCACCAGTTTTACATTCCAATGCACCTTTGCAGGTTTACTGTATCCTTTGGACTTTCCCGTTGACGACGAAACACAGAAATTGCATCGGAATTAAATATAAGAGACACAATGCCGACTTAGGTACAGGAAGACTGAGTCTTCCTACTGTCTATGTTTTGAGCGTTCCCTTGTCACCAGTTTTACATTCCGATCCACCTCTGCAGGTATACTGTTTCCCTTCGACCTTCCCATTGACGATGAAGCTCAGAAATTGCATCGGAATTAAATATAAGAGACACCATGCCGACTTAAGTAAAGGAAGACTGAGTCTTCCTACTGTCTATGATTTGAGCGTGTCCTGTATAACCAGTTTTACATTCCGATGCACCTCTGCAGGTTTACTGTATTACTTGGACCTTCCCATTGGCGATGAAACACAGAAATGGCATCGGAATTAAATATAAGGGACACAATGATGACTTAAGTACAGGAAGACTGAGTCTTCCTAATGTCTATGTTTTGAGCGATTCCTGTGTCACCAGTTTTACATTCCGATCCACCTCTGCAGGTTTACTGTATCCCTTGGTCCTTCACAGTGACGATGAAACACAGAAATTGCATCGGAATTAAATACAAAAGACACAATGCCGACTTAAGTACAAGAAAACTGAGTCTTCTTAGGGTCTATGTTATGAGCGCTTCCTGTGTCACCAGTGTTACATTCCGATGCACCTCTGCAGGCATACTGTATCCCTTGGACCTTCCCATTGACGATGAGACACAGAAATTGCATCGGAATTAAATATAAAAGACACAATGCCGACTTAGGTACAGGAAAACTGAGTCTTCCTACTGTCTATGTTATGAGCGTTCCCTGAGTCATCAGTTTTACATTTTGATGCACCTCTGCAGGTTTACTGTATCCCTTGGACCTTCACAGTGACGATGAAACACAGAAATTGCATCAAATTAAATATAAGAGACACAATGCCGACTTCAGTACAAGAAAACTGAGTCTTCTTAGAGCCTATGATTTGACCGCTTCCTGTGTCACCAGTTTTATATTCCGATGCACCTCTGCAGGTTTACTGTATCCCTTGGACCTTCCCATTGACGACGAAACACAGAAATTGCATCGGATTTAAATATAAGAGACACAATGCCGACTTAAGTACAGGAAGACTGAGGTTTCCTACTGTCTATGATTTGAGCATTTCTCTTGTCACCAGTTTTACATTCCAATGTACCTCTGCAGGTATACTGTTTCCCTTCGACCTTCCCATTGACGATGAAACACAGAAATTGCATCGGAATTAAATATAAGAGACACAATGCTGCCGACATATTACAGGAAGACTGAGTCTTCCTACTGTCTATGTTTTGAGCCGTTCCTGTGTCATCAGTTTTACATTCCGATGCACCTCTGCAGGTTTACTGTATCCCTTGGACCTTCCCATTGGCGATGAAACACAGAAATGGCATCGGAATTAAATATTAGAGACACAATGCCGACTGAAGTACAGGAGGACTGAGTCTTCCTACTGTCTATGTTTTGAGCGTTTCCTGTGTCACCAGTTTTACATTCCGATGCCCCTCTGAAGGTTTATTGTATCCCTAGGACCTTCACACTGACCATGAAACACAGAAATTGCATCGGAATTAAATATAAGAGACACAATGGTGACTTAAGTACAGAAAGACTGAGTCTTCCTACTGTCTATGTTTTGAGCGATTCCTGTGTCACCAGTTTTACATTCCGATCCACCTCTGCAGGTTTACTGTATCCCTTGGACCTGCACAGTGACGATGAAACACAGAAATTGCATCGGAATTAAATATAAAAGACACAATGCCGACTTAAGTACAAGAAAACTGAGTCTTCTTAGGGTCTATGTTATGAGCGCTTCCTGTGTCACCAGTTTTACATTACGATGCACCTCTGCAGGCATACTGTATCCCTTGGACCTTCCCATTGACGATGAAACACAGAAATTGCATCGGAATTAAATATAAGAGACACAATGCCGACTTAGGTACAGGAAGACTGAGTCTTCCTACTGTCTATGTTAGAGCGTTCCCTGTGTCATCAGTTTTACATTTTGATGCACCTCTGCAGGTTTACTGTATCCCTTTGACCTTCACAGTGACGATGAAACACAGAAATTACATCAAATTAAACATAAGAGACACAATGCCGACTTCAGTACAAGAAAACTAAGTCTTCTTAGAGCCTATGATTTGACCGCTTCCTGTGTCACCAGTTTTATATTCCGATGCACCTCTGCAGGTTTACTGTATCCCTTGGACCTTCCCATTGACGACGAATTACAGTAATTGCATCGGATTTAAATATAAGTGACACAATTCCGACTTAAGTACAGGAAGACTGAGTATTCCTACTGTCTATGTTTTGATCGTTTCCTGTGTCACCAGTTTTACATTCCGATGAACCTCTGCAGTTTGACTGTATCCATTGGACCTTCCCATTGACGATGAAACACAGAAATAGCATCGGAATGAAATATAAGAGACACAATGGCGACATAAGAACAGGAAGGCTGAGTCTTCCTACTGTCTATGTTTTGAGCATTTCCTGTGTCACCAGTTTTACATTCCGATGCATCTCTGCAGGTTTACTGTATCCCTTGGATCTTCCCATTGACGATGAAACACAGAAATTCCATCGGAATTAAATAAATGAGACACAATGCCGACTTAAGTACTGGAAGATTGAGTCTTCCTACTGCCTATGTTTTGAGCGTTTCCTGCGTCACCAATTTTACATTCCGATGCACCTCTGCAGGTTTACTGTATCCATTGGACCTTCCCATTGACGATGAAGCACAGAAATAGCATCGGAATTAAATATAAGGGAGTCACAATAACGACTTATGAACAGGAAGGCTGAGTCTTCCTACTGTCTATGTTTCGAGCGTTTCCTGTGTCACCTGTTTTACATTCCGATGCACCTCTGCAGGTTTACTGTATCCCTTGCATCTACCCATTGACGATGAAACACAGAAATTTCATCGGAACTAAATATAAGAGACACAAGGCCGACTTAAGTACAGAAACATTGAGTCTTCCTACTGTATATGTTTTCAGCTTTCCCTGGGCCACCAGTTTTACATTCCGATGAAACTCTGCAGGTTTACTGTATCCCTTGGACTTTCACAGTGACGATGAAACACAGATATTGCATCGGAATTAAATATAAGGGACACAATGCGCGACTTAAGTACAAGAAAACTGAGACTTCTTAAGGTCTATGTTTTGAGCGTTTCCCGTGTCACCAGTTTTACATTCCGATGCAACTCTGCAGGATTACTGTGTTCCTAGGACCTTCCCATTGACGATGAAGCTCAGAAATTGCATCGGAAATAAATATAAGAGACACAATGCCGACTTAAGTACAGGAAGACTGAGTCTTCCTACTGTCTATGTTTTGAGCGTTTCCCTTGTCACCAGTTTTACATTCCGATGCACCTCTGCAGGTATGTTGGTTCCCTTTGACCTTCCCATAGACGATGAAGCTCAGAAATTGCATCGGAATTAAATATAAGAGGCACCATGCCGACTTAAGTAAAGGAAGACTGAGTCTTCCTACTGTCTATGTTTTGAGCGTTTCCTATGTCACCAGTTTTACATTCCAATGCACCTTTGCAGGTTTACTGTATCCTTTGGACTTTCCCGTTGACGACGAAACACAGAAATTGCATCGGAATTAAATATAAGAGACACAATGCCGACTTAGGTACAGGAAGACTGAGTCTTCCTACTGTCTATGTTTTGAGCGTTCCCTTGTCACCAGTTTTACATTCCGATCCACCTCTGCAGGTATACTGTTTCCCTTCGACCTTCCCATTGACGATGAAGCTCAGAAATTGCATCAGAATTAAATATAAGAGACACCATGCCGACTTAAGTAAAGGAAGACTGAGTCTTCCTACTGTCTATGATTTGAGCGTGTCCTGTATAACCAGTTTTACATTCCGATGCACCTCTGCAGGTTTACTGTATTACTTGGACCTTCCCATTGGCGATGAAACACAGAAATGGCATCGGAATTAAATATAAGGGACACAATGATGACTTAAGTACAGGAAGACTCAGTCTTCCTAATGTCTATGTTTTGAGCGATTCCTGTGTCACCAGTTTTACATTCCGATCCACCTCTGCAGGTTTACTGTATCCCTTGGTCCTTCACAGTGACGATGAAACACAGAAATTGCATCGGAATTAAATACAAAAGACACAATGCCGACTTAAGTAGAAGAAAACTGAGTCTTCTTAGGGTCTATGTTATGAGCGCTTCCTGTGTCACCAGTGTTACATTCCGATGCACCTCTGCAGGCATACTGTATCCCTTGGACCTTCCCATTGACGATGAAACACAGAAATTGCATCGGAATTAAATATAAAAGACACAATGCCGACTTAGGTACAGGAAAACTGAGTCTTCCTACTGTCTATGTTATGAGCGTTCCCTGAGTCATCAGTTTTACATTTTGATGCACCTCTGCAGGTTTACTGTATCCCTTGGACCTTCACAGTGACGATGAAACACAGAAATTGCATCAAATTAAATATAAGAGACACAATGCCGACTTCAGTACAAGAAAACTGAGTCTTCTTAGAGCCTATGATTTGACCGCTTCCTGTGTCACCAGTTTTATATTCCGATGCACCTCTGCAGGTTTACTGTATCCCTTGGACCTTCCCATTGACGACGAAACACAGAAATTGCATCGGATTTAAATATAAGAGACACAATGCCGACTTAAGTACAGGAAGACTGAGGTTTCCTACTGTCTATGATTTGAGCATTTCTCTTGTCACCAGTTTTACATTCCAATGTACCTCTGCAGGTATACTGTTTCCCTTCGACCTTCCCATTGACGATGAAACACAGAAATTGCATCGGAATTAAATATAAGAGACACAATGCTGCCGACATATTACAGGAAGACTGAGTCTTCCTACTGTCTATGTTTTGAGCCGTTCCTGTGTCATCAGTTTTACATTCCGATGCACCTCTGCAGGTTTACTGTATCCCTTGGACCTTCCCATTGGCGATGAAACACAGAAATGGCATCGGAATTAAATATTAGAGACACAATGCCGACTGAAGTACAGGAGGACTGAGTCTTCCTACTGTCTATGTTTTGAGCGTTTCCTGTGTCACCAGTTTTACATTCCGATGCCCCTCTGAAGGTTTATTGTATCCCTAGGACCTTCACACTGACCATGAAACACAGAAATTGCATCGGAATTAAATATAAGAGACACAATGGTGACTTAAGTACAGAAAGACTGAGTCTTCCTACTGTCTATGTTTTGAGCGTTTCCTGTGTCATCAGTTTTACATTCCGATGGACCTCTGCAGGTTTACTGTATCCCTTGGTCCTTCACAGTGACGATGAAACACAGAAATTGCATCGGAATTAAATATAAGAGACACAATGGTGACTTAAGTACAGGAAGACTGAGTCTTCCTACTGTCTATGTTTTGAGCATTTCCTGTGTCACCAGTCTTACATTCCGATGCACCTCTGTAGATTTTCTGTATCCCTTGGATCTTCCCATTGAAGATGAAACACAGAAATTGCATCGGAACTAAATATAAGAGACACAATGCCGACTTAAGTACAAAAACATGGTGTCTTCCTACTGTCTATGTTTTGAGCGTTTCCTGTGTCACCAGTTTCACATTCCGATGAACCACTGCAGGTTTACTGTATCCTTTGGACTTTCACAGTGACGATGAAACACAGATATCGCATCGGAATTAAATATAAGAGACTCAATGCCGACTTAAGTACAAGAAAACTGAGTCTTCTTAAGGTCTACGTTTTGAGCGTTTCCCGTGTCACCAGTTTTACATCCCGATGCACTTCTGCAGGTTTACTGTGTTCCTAGGACCTTCCCATTGACGATGAAGCTCAGAAATTGCATCGGAAATAAATATAAGAGACACAATGCCGACTTACGTACAGGAAGATTGAGTCTTCCTACCGTCTATGTTTTGAGCGTTTCCTGTGTCACCAGTTTTACATTCCGATGCCCCTCTGAAGGTTTATTGTATCCATAGGACCTTCACAGTTACGATGAAACACAGAAATTGCATCGGAATTAAATATAAGAGACACAATGGTGACTTAAGTACAGGAAGACTGAGTCTTCCTACTGTCTATGTTTTGAGCGTTTCCTGTGTCATCAGTTTTACATTCCGATGCACCTCTGCAGGTTTAATGTATCCCTTGGTCCTTCACAGTGACGATGAAACACAGAAATTGCATCGGAATTAAATATAAGAGACACCCTGCCGACTTAAGTAAAGGAAGACTGAGTCTTCCTACTTTGTATGATTTGAGCGTGTCCTGTGTCACCATTTTTACATTCCGATGCACCTCTGCAGGTTTACTGTATCCATTGGACCTTCCTATTGACGATGAAACACAGAAATTGCATCGGAATTAAATATAAGAGACAAAATGATGACTTAAGTACAGGAAGACTGAGTCTTCCTACTGTCTATGTTTTGAGCGATTCCTGTGTCACCAGTTTTACATTCCGATGCACCTCTGCAGGTTTACTGTATCCCTTGGACCTTCACAGTGACGATGAAACACAGAAATTGCATCGGAATCAAATATAAAAGACACAATGCCGACTTCAGTACAAGAAAACTGAGTCTTCTTAGGGTCTATGTTATGAGCGCTTCCTGTGTCACCAGTTTTACATTCCGATGCACCTCTGCAGGCATACTTTATCCCTTGGACCTTCCCATTGACGATGAAACACAGAAATTGCATCGGAAGTAAATATAAGAGGCACAATTACGACTTAGGTACAGGAAGACTGAGTCTTCCTACTGTCTATGTTATGAGCGTTCCCTGTGTCATCAGTTTTACATTTTGATGCACCTCTGCAGGTTTACTGTATCCCTTGGACCTTCACAGTGACGATGAAACACAGAAATTGCATCAAATTAAATATAAGAGACACAATGCCGACTTCAGTACAAGAAAACTGAGTCTTCTTAGAGCCTATGATTTGACCGCTTCCTGTGTCACCAGTTTAATATTCCGATGCACCTCTGCAGGTTTACTGTATCCCTTGGACCTTCCCATTGACGACGAAACACAGTAATTGCATCGGTTTTAAATATAAGTGACACAATTCCGACTCAAGTACAGGAAGACTAAGTATTCCTACTGTCTATGTTTTGATCGTTTCCTGTGTCACCAGTTTTACATTCCGATGCACCTCTGCAGTTTGACTGTATCCATTGGATCTTCCCATTGACGATGAAACACAGAAATTCCATCGGAATTCAATAGAAGAGACACAATGCCGACTTAAGTACTGGAAGATTGAGTCTTCCTATTGCCTATGTTTTGATCGTTTCCTGCGTCACCAATTTTACATTCCGATGCACCTCTGCAGGTTTACTGTATCCATTGGACCTTCCCATTGACGATGAAACACAGAAATAGCATCGGAATGAAATATAAGGGAGACACAATAACGACTTATGAACAGGAAGGCTGAGTCTTCCTACTGTCTATGTTTCGAGTGTTTCCTGTGTCACCAGTTTTACATTCCGATGCACCTCTGCAGGTTTACTGTATCCCTTGCATCTTCCCATTGACGATGAAACACAGAAATGTCATCGGAACTAAATATAAGAGACACAATGCCGGGATAAGTACAGAAACATTGAGTCTTCCTACTGTATATGTTTTGAGCGTTCCCTGGGCCACCAGTTTCACATTCCGATGAAACTCTGCAGGTTTACTGTATCCCTTGGACTTTCACAGTGACGATGAAACACAGATATTGCATCGGAATTAAATATAAGGGACACAATGCGCGACTTAAGTACAAGAAAACTGAGACTTCTTAAGGTCTATGTTTTGAGCGTTTCCCGTGTCACCAGTTTTACATTCCGATGCAACTCTGCAGGATTACAGTGTTCCTAGGATCTTCCCATTGACGATGAAGCTCAGAAATTGCATCGGAAATAAATATAAGAGACACAATGCCGACTTAAGTACAAGAAAACTGAGTCTTCTTAGGGTCTATGATATGAGGGCTTCCGGTATCACCAGTTTTACATTCCGACGCACCTCTGCAGGCATACTGTATCCCTTGGACCTTCCCATTGACGATGAAACACAGAAATTGCATCGGAATTAAATATAAGAGACACAATGCCGACATAAGTACAGAAAGACTGAGTCTTCCTACTGTCTATGTTTTGAGCGTTTCCTGTGTCACCAGTTTTACATTCCAATGCACTTCTGCAGGTTTACTGTAACCCTTGGACTTTCCCGTTGACGACGAAACACAGAAATTGCATCGGAATTAAATATAAGAGACACAATGCCGACTTAGGTACAGGAAGACTGAGTCTTCCTACTGTCTATGTTTTGAGCGTTCCCTGTGTCATCACTTTTACATTTTGATGCACCTCTGCAGGTTTACTGTATCCCTTGGACCTTCACAGAGACGATGAAACACAGAAATTGCATCAAATTAAATATAAGAGACACAATGCCGTCTTCAGTACAAGAAAACTGAGTCTTCTTAGGGCCTATGTTTTGACCGCTTAATGTGTCACCAGTTTTACATTCCGATGCACCTCTGCAGGTTTACTGTATCCCTTGGACCTTCCCATTGACGATGAAACGCAGAAATAGCATCGGAATTAAATATAACAGACACAATGCGGCCGACATATTACATGAAGACTGAGTCTTCCTACTCTCTATGTTTTGAGCGTTTCCTGTGTCATCAGTTTTACATTCCGATGCACCTCTGCAGGTTTACTGTATCCCTTGGACCTTCCCATTGGCGATGAAACACAGAAATGGCATCGGAATTAAATATTAGAGACACAATGCCGACTGAAGTACAGGAAGACTGAGTCTTCCTACTGTCTATGTTTTGAGCGTTTCCTGTGTCACCAGTTTTACATTCCGATGCCCCTCTGAAGGTTTATTGTATCACTAGGACCTTCACAGTGACGATGAAACAGAGAAATTGCATCGGAATTAAATATAAGAGACACAATGGTGACTTAAGTACAGGAAGACTGAGTCTTCCTACTGTCTATGTTTTGAGCGTTTCCTGTGTCATCAGTTTTACATTCCGATGCACCTCTGCAGGTTTACTGTATCCCTTGGTCCTTCACAGTGACGATGAAACACAGAAATTGCATCGGAATTAAATATAAGAGACACCCTGCCGACTTAAGTAAAGGAAGACTGAGTCTTAATACTGTGTATGATTTGAGCGTGTACTGTGTCACCAGTTTTACATTCCGATGCACCTCTGCAGGTTTACTGTATCCATTGGACCTTCCCATTGACGATGAAACACAGAAATTGCATCGGAATTAAATATAAGAGACACAATGCGGACTTAAGTACAGGAAGACTGAGTATTCCTACTGTCTATCGTTTGATCGTTTCCTGTGTCATCAATTTTACATTCCGATGCACCCCTGCAGTTTTACTGTATCCATTGGACCTTCCCATTGACGATGAAACACAGAAATAGGGTCGGAATTAAATATAAGAGACACAATGCCGACATAAGAACAGGAAGGCTGAGTCTTCCTAATGTCTATGTTTTGAGCATTTCCTGTGTCACCAGTCTTACATTCCGATGCACCTCTGTAGGTTTACTGTATCCCTTGGATCTTCCCATTGACGATGAAACACAGAAATTGCATCGGAACAAAATATAAGAGACACAATGCCGACTTAAGTACAAAAAATGGTGTCTTCCTACTGTCTATGTTTTGAGCGTTTCCTGTGTCACCAGTTTCACATTCCGATGAACCACTGCAGGTTTACTGTATCCTTTGGACTTTCACAGTGACGATGAAACACAGATATTGCATCGGAATTAAATATAAGAGACACAATGCCGACTTAAGTACAAGAAAACTGAGTCTTCTTAAGGTCTACGTTTTGAGCGTTTCCCGTGACACCAGTTTTACATCCCGATGCACTTCTGCAGGTTTACTGTGTTCCTAGGACCTTCCCATTGACGATGAAGCTCAGAAATTGCATCGGAAATAAATATAAGAGACACAATGCCGACTTAAGTACAGGAAGACTGAGTCTTCCTACTGTCTATGTGTTGAGCGTTCCCTTGTCACCAGTTTTACATTCCGATCCACCTCTGCAGGTATACTGTTTCCCTTCGACCTTCCCATTGACGATGAAGCTCAGAAATTGCATCGGAATTAAATATAAGAGACACCATGCCGACTTAAGTAAAGGAAGACTGAGTCTTCCTACTGTCTATGATTTGAGCGTGTCCTGTATCACCAGTTTTACATTCCGATGCACCTCTGCAGGTTTACTGTATCCATTGGACCTTCCCATTGGCGATGAAACACAGAAATGGCATCGGAATTAAATATAAGATACACAATGCCGACTGAAGTACAGGAAGATTGAGTCTTCCTACCGTCTATGTTTTGAGCGTTTCCTGTGTCACCAGTTGTACATTCCGATGCCCCTCTGAAGGTTTATTGTATCCCTAGGACCTTCACAGTGACGATGAAACACAGAAATTGCATCGGAATTAAATATAAGAGACACAATGGTGACTTAAGTACAGGAAGACTGAGTCTTCCTACTGTCTATGTTTTGAGCGTTTCCTGTGTCATCAGTTTTACATTCCGATGCACCTCTGTAGGTTTACTGTGGCCCTTGGTCCTTCACAGTGACGATGAAACACAGAAATTGCATCGGAATTAAATATAAGAGACACCCTGCCGACTTAAGTAAAGGAAGACTGAGTCTTCCTACTGTGTATGATTTGAGCGTGTCCTGTGTCACCAGTTTTACATTCCGATGCACCTCTGCAGGTTTACTGTATCCATTGGACCTTCCTATTGACGATGAAACACAGAAATTGCATCGGAATTAAATATAAGAGACAAAATGATGACTTAAGTACAGGAAGACTGAGTCTTCCTACTGTCTAAGTTTTGAGCGATTCCTGTGTCACCAGTTTTACATTCCGATGCACCTCTGCAGGTTTACTGTATCCCTTGGACCTTCACAGTGACGATGAAACACAGAAATTGCATCGGAATCAAATGTAAAAGACACAATGCCGACTTAAGTACAAGAAAACTGAGTCTTCTTAGGGTCTATGTTATGAGCGCTTCCTGTGTCACCAGTTTTACATTCCGATGCACCTCTGCAGGCATACTGTATCCCTTGGACTTCCTATTGACGATGAAGCTCAGAAATTGCATCGGAAATAAATATAAGAGACACAATGCCGACTTAAGTACAGGAAGACTGAGTCTTCCTACTGTCTATGTTTTGAGCGTTTCCCTTGTCACCAGTTTTACATTCCGATGCACCTCTGCAGGTATGCTGTTTCCCTTTGACCTTCCCATTGACGATGAAGCTCAGAAATTGCATCGGAATTAAATATAAGAGACACCATGCCGACTTAAGTAAAGGAAGACTGAGTCTTCCTACTGTCTATGATTTGAGCGTGTCCTGTATCACCAGTTTTACATTCCGATGCACCTCTGCAGATTTACTGTATACCTTGGACCTTCACAGTGACGATGAAACACAGAAATTGCATCGGAATTAAATATAAAAGACACAATGCCGACTTAAGTACAAGAAAACTGAGTCTTCTTAGGGTCTATGATATGAGGGCTTCCGGTATCACCAGTTTTACATTCCGACGCACCTCTGCAGGCATACTGTATCCCTTGGACCTTCCCATTGACGATGAAACACAGAAATTGCATCGGAATTAAATATAAGATACACAATGCCGACATAAGTACAGAAAGACTGAGTCTTCCTACTGTCTATGTTTTGAGCGTTTCCTGTGTCACAGGTTTTACATTCCAATGCACCTCTGCAGGTTTACTGTAACCCTTGGACTTTCCCGTTGACGACGAAACACAGAAATTGCATCGGAATTAAATATAAGAGACACAATGCCGACTTAGGTACAGGAAGACTGAGTCTTCCTACTGTCTATGTTTTGAGCGTTCCCTGTATCATCAGTTTTACATTTTGATGCACCTCTGCAGGTTTACTGTATCCCTTGGACCTTCACCGAGACGATGAAACACAGAAATTGCATCAAATTAAATATAAGAGACACAATGCCGTCTTCAGTACAAGAAAACTGAGTCTTCTTAGGGCCTATGTTTTGACCGCTTAATGTGTCACCAGTTTTACATTCCGATGCACCTCTGCAGGTTTACTGTATCCCTTGGACCTCCCCATTGACGACGAAACACAGAAATTACATCGGATTTATATATAAGAGACACAATGCCGACTTAAGAAGAGGAAGGCTGAGTCTTCCTACTGTCTATGTTTTGAGAATTTCCCTTGTCACCAGTTTTACATACCGATGCACCTCTGCAGGTTTACTGTATCCCTTGGACCTGCCATTGACGATGAAACACAGAAATAGCATCGGAATTAAATATAAGAGACACAATGCCGACTTAAGTACAGGAAGGCTGAGTCTTCCTACTGTCTATGTTTTGAGCGTTTCCTGTGTCACCAGTTTTACATTCCGATGCACCTCTGCAGGTTTACTGTATCCTTTGGATCTTCGCATTGACGATGAAACACAGAAATTGCATCGGAATTAAATATAAGAGACACAATGCCGACTTAAGTACAGGAAGACTGAGGTTTCCTACTTTCTATGTTTTGAGCATTTCCCTTGTCACCAGTTTTACATTCCAATGTACCTCTGCAGGTATACTGTTTCCCTTCGACCTTCCCATTGACGATGAAACACAGAAATTGCATCGGAATTAAATATAACAGACACAATGCTGCCGACATATTACAGGAAGACTGAGTCTTCCTACTGTCTATGTTTTGAGCGTTTCCTGTGTCATCAGTTTTACATTCCGATGCACCTCTGCAGGTTTACTGTATCCCTTGGACCTTCCCATTGGCGATGAAACACAGAAATGGCATCGGAATTAAATATTAGAGACACAATGCCGACTGAAGTACAGGAAGACTGAGTCTTCCTACTGTCTATGTTTTGAGCATTTCCTGTGTCACCAGTTTTACATTCCGATGCACCTCTGCAGGTTTACTGTATCCCTTGGTCCTTCACAGTGACGATGAAACACAGAAATTGCATCGGAATTAAATATAAGAGACACCCTGCCGACTTAAGTAAAGGAAGACTGAGTCTTAATACTGTGTATGATTTGAGCGTGTCCTGTGTCACCAGTTTTACATTCCGATGCACCTCTGCAGGTTTACTGTATCCATTGGACCTTCCCATTGACGATGAGACACAGAACTTGCATCGGAATTAAATATAAGAGACACAATGCGGACTTAAGTACAGGAAGACTGAGTATTCCTACTGTCTATCGTTTGATCGTTTCCTGTGTCATCAATTTTACATTCCGATGCACCACTGCAGTTTTTCTGTATACATTGGACCTTCCCATTGACGATGAAACACAGAAATAGATTCGGAATTAAATATAATAGACACAATGCCGACATAAGAACAGGAAGGCTGAGTCTTCCTACTGTCTATGTTTTGAGCATTTCCTGTGTCACCAGTCTTACATTCCGATGCACCTCTGTAGGTTTACTGTATCCCTTGGATCTTCCCATTGACGATGAAACACAGAAATTGCATCGGAACTAAATATAAGAGACACAATGCCGACTTAAGTACAAAAACATGGAGTCTTCCTACTGTCTATGTTTTGAGCGTTTCCTGTGTCACCAGTTTCACATTCCGATGAACCACTGCAGGTTTACTGTATCCTTTGGACTTTCACAGTGACGATGAAACACAGATATTGCATCGGAATTAAATATAAGAGACACAATGCCGACTTAAGTACAAGAAAACTGAGTCTTCTTAAGGTCTACGTTTTGAGCGTTTGCCGTGTCACCAGTTTTACATCCCGATGCACTTCTGCAGGTTTACTGTGTTCCTAGGACCTTCCCATTGACGATGAAGCTCAGAAATTGCATCGGAAATAAATATAAGAGACACAATGCCGACTTAAGTACAGGAAGACTGTCTTCCTACTGTCTATGTGTTGAGCGTTCCCTTGTCACCAGTTTTACATTCCGATCCACCTCTGCAGGTATACTGTTTCCCTTCGACCTTCCCATTGACGATGAAGCTCAGAAATTGCATCGGAATTAAATATAAGAGACACCATGCCGACTTAAGTAAAGGAAGACTGAGTCTTCCTACTGTCTATGATTAGAGCGTGTCCTGTATCACCAGTTTTACATTCCGATGCACCTCTGCAGGTTTACTGTATCCATTGAACCTTCCCATTGGCGATGAAACACAGAAATGGCATCGGAATTAAATATAAGAGACACAATGCCGACTGAAGTACAGGAAGACTGAGTCTTCCTACCGTCTATGTTTTGAGCGTTTCCTGTGTCACCAGTTTTACATTCCGATCCACCTCTGCAGGTTTACTGTATCCCTTGGACCTTCACAGTGACGATGAATCACAGAAATTGCATCGGAATTAAATATAAAAGACACAATGCCGACTTAAGTACAAGAAAACTGAGTCTTCTTAGGGTCTATGTTATGAGCGCTTCCTGTGTCACCAGTTTTACATTCCGATGCACCTCTGCAGGCATACTGTATCCCTTGGACCTTCCCATTGACGATGAAACACAGAAATTGCATCGGAATTAAATATAAGAGACACAATGCCGACTTAGGTACAGGAAGACTGAGTCTTCCTACTGTCTATGTTAGAGCGTTCCCTGTGTCATCAGTTTTACATTTTGATGCACCTCTACAGGTTTACTGTATCCCTTGGACCTTCACAGTGACGATGAAACACAGAAATTGCATCAAATTAAATATAAGAGACACAATGCCGACTTCAGTACAAGAAAACTGAGTCTTCTTAGAGCCTATGATTTGACCGCCTCCTGTGTCACCAGTTTTATATTCCGATGCACCTCTGCAGGTTTACTGTATCCATTGGACCTTCCCATTGACGATGAAACACAGAAATAGCATCGGAATTAAATAAATGAGACACAATGCCGACATAAGTACTGGAAGATTGAGTCTTCCTACTGCCTATGTTTTGAGCGTTTCCTGCGTCACCAATTTTACATTCCGATGCACCTCTGCAGGTTTACTGTATCCATTGGACCTTCCCATTGACGATGAAACACAGAAATAGCATCGGAATTAAATATAAGGGAGACACAATAACGACTTATGAACAGGAAGACTGAGTATTCCTACTGTCTATGTTTTGATCGTTTCCTGTGTCACCAGTTTTATATTCCGATGCACCTCTGCAGTTTGACTGTATCCATTGAACCTTCCCATTGACGATGAAACACAGAAATTCCATCGGAATTAAATAAATGAGACACAATGCCGACATAAGTACTGGAAGATTGAGTCTTCCTACTGCCTATGTTTTGAGCGTTTCCTGCGTCACCAATTTTACATTCCGATGCACCTCTGCAGGTTTACTGTATCCATTGGACCTTCCCATTGACGATGAAACACAGAAATAGCATCGGAATTAAATATAAGGGAGACACAATAACGACTTATGAACAGGAAGGCTGAGTCTTCCTACTGTCTATGTTTCGAGCGTTTCCTGTGTCACCTGTTTTACATTCCGATGCACCTCTGCAGGTTTACTGTATCCCTTGCATCTTCCCATTGACGATGAAATACAGAAATTTCATCGGAACTAAATATAAGAGACAAAATGCCGACTTAAGTACAGAAACATTGAGTCTTCCTACTGTATATGTTTTCAGCTTTCCCTGGGCCACCAGTTTTACATTCCGATGAAACTCTGCAGGTTTACTGTATCCCTTGGACTTTCACAGTGACGATGAAACACAGATATTGCATCGGAATTAAATATAAGGGACACAATGCGCGACTTAAGTACAAGAAAACTGAGACTTCTTAAGGTCTATGTTTTGAGCGTTTCCCGTGTCACCAGTTTTACATTCCGATGCAACTCTGCAGGATTACTGTGTTCCTAGGACCTTCCCATTGACGATGAAGCTCAGAAATTGCATCGGAAATAAATGTAAGAGACACAATGCCGACTTAAGTACAGGAAGACTGAGTCTTCCTACTGTCTATGTTTTGAGCGTTTCCCTTGTCACCAGTTTTACATTCCGATGCAACTCTGCAGGTATGCTGTTTCCCTTTGACCTTCCCATTGACGATGAAGCTCAGAAATTGCATCGGAATTAAATATAAGAGACACCATGCCGACTTAAGTAAAGGAAGACTGAGTCTTCCTACTGTCTATGATTTGAGCGTGTCCTGTATCACCAGTTTTACATTTCGATGCACCTCTGCAGGTTTACTGTATACCTTGGACCTTCACAGTGACGATGAAACACAGAAATTGCATCGGAATTAAGTATAAAAGTCACAATGCCGACTTAAGTACAAGAAAACTGAGTCTTCTTAGGGTCTATGTTATGAGGGCTTCCTGTGTCACCAGTTTTACATTCCGACGCACCTCTGCAGGCATACTGTATCCCTTGGACCTTCCCATTGACGATGAAACACAGAAATTGCAT
This sequence comes from Schistocerca nitens, assembly GCF_023898315.1. Taxonomy (NCBI): domain Eukaryota; kingdom Metazoa; phylum Arthropoda; class Insecta; order Orthoptera; family Acrididae; genus Schistocerca; species Schistocerca nitens. The sequence continues at coordinate 766,687,544 of NC_064619.1, forward strand.
CGGAATTAAATATAAGAGGCACAATGACGACTTAAGTACAGAAAGACTGAGTCTTCCCACTGTCTATGTTTTGAGCGTTTCCTGTGTCACCAGTTTTACATTCCAATGCACCTTTTCAGGTTTACTGTATCCTTTGGACTTTCCCGTTGATGACGAAACACAGAAATTGCATCGGAATTAAATATAAGAGACACAATGCCGACTTAGGTACAGGAAGACTGAGTCTTCCTACTGTCTATGTTTTGAGCGTTCCCTTGTCACCAGTTTTACATTCCGATCCACCTCTGCAGGTATACTGTTTCCCTTCGACCTTCCCATTGACGATGAAGCTCAGAAATTGCATCGGAATTAAATATAAGAGACACCATGCCGACTTAAGTAAAGGAAGACTGAGTCTTCCTACTGTCTATGATTTGAGCGTGTCCTGTATAACCAGTTTTACATTCCGATGCACCTCTGCAGGTTTACTGTATCCCTTGTACCTTCCCATTGGCGATGAAACACAGAAATGGCATCGGAATTAAATATATGGGACACAATGATGACTTAAGTACAGGAAGACTGAGTCTTCCTACTGTCTATGTTTTGAGCGATTCCTGTGTCACCAGTTTTACATTCCGATCCACCTCTGCAGGTTTACTGTATCCCTTGGACCTTCACAGTGACGATGAAACACATAAATTGCATCGGAATTAAATACAAAAGACACAATGCCGACTTAAGTACAGGAAGACTGAGTCTTTCTACTGTCTATGGTTTGAGCGTTTCCTGCGTCACCTATTTTACATTCCGATGCACCTCTGTAGGTTTACTGTATTCCTTGGATCTTCCTATTGACGATGAAACACAGAAATTGCATCGGAATTAAATATAAGAGACACAATGCCGACTTAGGTACAGGAAAACTGAGTCTTCCTACTGTCTATGTTATGAGCGTTCCCTGTGTCATCAGTTTTACATTTTGATGCACCTCTGCAGGTTTACTGTATCCCTTGGACCTTCACAGTGACGATGAAACACAGAAATTGCATCAAATTAAATATAAGAGACACAATGCCGACTACAGTACAAGAAAACTGAGTCTTCTTAGAGCCTATGATTTGACCGCTTCCTGTGTCACCAGTTTTATATTCCGATGCACCTCTGCAGGTTTACTGTATCCCTTGGACCTTCCCATTGACGACGAAACACAGAAATTGCATCGGATTTAAATATAAGAGACACAATGCCGACTTAAGTACAGGAAGACTGAGTATTCCTACTGTCTATGTTTTGATCGTTTCCTGTGTCACCAGTTTTACATTCCGATGCACCTCTGCAGTTTTACTGTATCCATTGGACCTTCCCATTGACGATGAAACACAGAAATAGCGTCGGAATGAAATATAAGAGACACAATGCCGACATAAGAACAGGACGGCTGAGTCTTCCTACTGTCTATGTTTTGAGCATTTCCTGTGTCACCAGTTTTACATTCCGATGCACCTCTGCAGGTTTACTGTATCCCATGGATCTTCCCATTGACGATGAAACACAGAAATTCCATCGGAATTAAAATGAAGAGACACAATGCCGACTTAAGTACTGGAAGATTGAGTCTTCCTACTGCCTATGGTTTGAGCGTTTCCTGCGTCACCAATTTTACATTCCGATGCACCTCTGTAGGTTTACTGTATCCCTTGGATCTTCCCATTGACGATGAAACACAGAAATTGCATCGGAACTAAATATAAGAGACACAATGCCGACTTAAGTACAAAAACATGGAGTCTTCCTACTGTCTATAATTTGAGCGTTTCCCGTGTCACCAGTTTCACATTCCGATGAACCACTGCAGGTTTACTGTAGCCCTTGGACTTTCACAGTGATGATGAAACACAGATATTGCATCGGAATTAAATATAAGAGACACAATGCCGACTTAAGTACAAGAAAACTGAGTCTTCTTAAGGACTACGTTTTGAGCGTTTCCCTTGTCACCAGTTTTACATTCCGATGCACTTCTGCAGGTTTACTGTGTTCCTAGGACCTTCCCAGTGACGATGAAACTCAGAAATTGCATCGTAATTAAATATAAGAGACACCATGCCGACTTAAGTAAAGGAAGACTGAGTCTTCCTACTGTCTATGATTTGAGCGTGTCCTGTATCACCAGTTTTACATTCCGATGCACCTCTGCAGATTTACTGTATCCCTTGGACCTTCCCATTGGCGATGAAACACAGAAATGGCATCGGAATTAAATATAAGAGACACATTGCCGACTGAAGTACAGGAAGACTGAGTCTTCCTACTGTCTATGTTTTCAGCTTTCCCTGGGCCACCAGTTTTACATTCCGATGAAACTCTGCAGGTTTACTGTATCCCTTGGACTTTCACAGTGACGATGAAACACAGATATTGCATCGGAATTAAATATAAGGGACACAATGCGCGACTTAGGTACAAGAAAACTGAGACTTCTTAAGGTCTATGTTTTGAGCGTTTCCCGTGTCACCAGTTTTACATTCCGATGCAACTCTGCAGGATTACTGTGTTCCTAGGACCTTCCCATTGACGATGAAGCTCAGAAATTGCATCGGAAATAAATATAAGAGACACAATGCCGACTTAAGTACAGGAAGACTGAGTATTCCTACTGTCTATGTTTTGATCGTTTCCTGTGTCACCAGTTTTACATTCCGATGCACCTCTGCAGTTTTACTGTATCCATTGGACCTTCCCATTGACGATGAAACACAGAAATAGCGTCGGAATTAAATATAAGAGACACAATGCCGACATAAGAACAGGAAGGCTGAGTCTTCCTACTGTCTATGTTTTGAGCATTTCCTGTGTCACCAGTTTTACATTCCGATGCACCTCTGCAGGTTTACTGTATCCCTTGGATCTTCCCATTGACGATGAAACACAGAAATTCCATCGGAATTAAATAGAAGAGACACAATGCCGACTTAAGTACTGGAAGATTGAGTCTTCCTACTGCCTATGGATTGAGCGTTTCCTGCGTCACCAATTTTACATTCCGATGCACCTCTGTAGGTTTACTGTATTCCTTGGATCTTCCTATTGACGATGAAGCTCAGAAATTGCATCGGAAATAAATATAAGAGACACAATGCCGACTTAAGTACAGGAAGACTGAGTCTTCCTACTGTCTATGTGTTGAGCGTTCCCTTGTCACCAGTTTTACATTCCTATCCACCTCTGCAGGTATACTGTTTCCCTTCGACCTTCCCATTGACGATGAAGCTCAGAAATTGCATCGGAATTAAATATAAGAGACACCATGCCGACTTAAGTAAAGGAAGACTGAGTCTTCCTACTTTCTACGATTTGAGCGTGTCCTGTATCACCAGTTTTACATTCCGATGCACCTCTGCAGGTTTACTGTATCCCTTGGACCTTCCCATTGGCGATGAAACACAGAAATGGCATCGGAATTAAATATAAGAGACACATTGCCGACTGAAGTACAGGAAGACTGAGTCTTCCTACTGTCTATGTTTTGAGCGTTTCCTGTGTCACCAGTTTTACATTCCGATGCACCTCTGCAGTTTTACTGTATCCATTGGACCTTCCCATTGACGATGAAACACAGAAATAGCGTCGGAATTAAATATAAGAGACACAATGCCGACATAAGAACAGGAAGGCTGAGTCTTCCTACTGTCTATGTTTTGAGCATTTCCTGTGTCACCAGTTTTACATTCCGATGCACCTCTGCAGGCTTACTGTATCCCTTGGATCTTCCCATTGACGATGAAACACAGAAATTCCATCGGAATTAAATAGAAGAGACACAATGCCGACTTAAGTACTGGAAGATTGAGTCTTCCTACTGCCTATGTTTTGAGCGTTTCCTGCGTCACCAATTTTACATTCCGATGCTCCTCTGCAGGTTTACTGTATCCATTGGACCTTCCCATTGACGATGAAACACAGAAATTTCATCGGAACTAAATATAAGAGACACAATGCCGACTTAAGTACAGGAAGACTGAGTATTCCTACTGTCTATGTTTTGATCGTTTCCTGTGTCACCTGTTTTACATTCCGATGCACCTCTGCAGGCTTACTGTATCCCTTGGATCTTCCCATTGACGATGAAACACAGAAATTCCATCGGAATTAAATAGAAGAGACACAATGCCGACTTAAGTACTGGAAGATTGAGTCTTCCTACTGCCTATGGTTTGAGCGTTTCCTGCGTCACCAATTTTACATTCCGATGCACCTCTGTAGGTTTACTGTATCCCTTGGATCTTCCCATTGACGATGATACACAGAAATTGCATCGGAACTAAATATAAGAGACACAATGCCGACTTAAGTACAAAAACATGGAGTCTTCCTACTGTCTATAATTTGAGCGTTTCCCGTGTCACCAGTTTCACATTCCGATGAACCACTGCAGGTTTACTGTATCCCTTGGACTTTCACAGTGATGACGAAACACAGATATTGCATCGGAATTAAATATAAGAGACACAATGCCGACTTAAGTACAAGAAAACTGAGTCTTCTTAAGGACTACGTTTTGAGCGTTTCCCTTGTCACCAGTTTTACATTCCGATGCACTTCTGCAGGTTTACTGTGTTCCTAGGACCTTCCCATTGACGATGAAACTCAGAAATTGCATCGGAATTAAATATAAGAGACACCATGCCGACTTAAGTAAAGGAAGACTGAGTCTTCCTACTGTCTATGATTTGAGCGTGTCCTGTATCACCAGTTTTACATTCCGATGCACCTCTGCAGATTTACTGTATCCCTTGGACCTTCCCATTGGCGATGAAACACAGAAATGGCATCGGAATTAAATATAAGAGACACATTGCCGACTGAAGTACAGGAAGACTGAGTCTTCCTACTGTCTATGTTTTGAGCGTTTCCTGTGTCACCAGTTTTACATTCCGATGCACCTCTGCAGGTTTACTGTATCCCTTGGATCTTCCCATTGACGATGAAACACAGAAATTCCATCGGAATTAAATAAATGAGACACAATGCCGACTTAAGTACTGGAAGATTGAGTCTTCCTACTGCCTATGTTTTGAGCGTTTCCTGCGTCACCAATTTTACATTCCGATGCACCTCTGCAGGTTTACTGTATCCATTGGACCTTCCCATTGACGATGAAACACAGAAATAGCATCGGAATTAAATATAAGGGAGACACAATAACGACTTATGAACAGGAAGGCTGAGTCTTCCTACTGTCTATGTTTCGAGCGTTTCCTGTGTCACCTGTTTTACATTCCGATGCACCTCTGCAGGTTTACTGTATCCCTTGCATCTTCCCATTGACGATGAAACACAGAAATTTCATCAGAACTAAATATAAGAGACACAATGCCGACTTAAGTACAGAAACATTGAGTCTTCCTACTGTATATGTTTTCAGCTTTCCCTGGGCCACCAGTTTTACATTCCGATGAAACTCTGCAGGTTTACTGTATCCCTTGGACTTTCACAGTGACGATGAAACACAGATATAGCATCGGAATTAAATATAAGGGACACAATGCGCGACTTAAGTACAAGAAAACTGAGACTTCTTAAGGTCTATGTTTTGAGCGTTTCCCGTGTCACCAGTTTTACATTCCGATGCAACTCTGCAGGATTACTGTGTTCCTAGGACCTTCCCATTGACGATGAAACTCAGAAATTGCATCGGAAATAAATATAAGAGACACAATGCCGACTTAAGTACAGGAAGACTGAGTCTTCCTACTGTCTATGGTTTGAGCGTTTCCTGCGTCACCAATTTTACATTCCGATGCACCTCTGTAGGTTTACTGTTTCCCTTGGATCTTCCTATTGACGATGAAACACAGAAATTGCATCGGAATTAAATATAAGAGACACAATGCCGACTTAGGTACAGGAAAACTGAGTCTTCCTACTGTCTATGTTATGAGCGTTCCCTGTGTCATCAGTTTTACATTTTGATGCAACTCTGCAGGTTTACTGTATCCCTTGGACCTTCACAGTGACGATGAAACACAGAAATTGCATCAAATTAAATATAAGAGACACAATGCCGACTACAGTACAAGAAAACTGAGTCTTCTTAGAGCCTATGATTTGACCGCTTCCTGTGTCACCAGTTTTATATTCCGATGCACCTCTGCAGGTTTACTGTATCCCTTGGACCTTCCCATTGACGACGAAACACAGAAATTGCATCGGAATTAAATATAAGAGACACAATGCCGACTTAAGTACAGGAAGACTGAGTATTCCTACTGTCTATGTTTTGATCGTTTCCTGTGTCACCAGTTTTACATTCCGATGCACCTCTGCAGTTTTACTGTATCCATTGGACCTTCCCATTGACGATGAAACACAGAAATAGCGCCGGAATTAAATATAAGAGACACAATGCCGACATAAGAACAGGAAGGCTGAGTCTTCCTACTGTCTATGTTTTGAGCATTTCCTGTGTCACCAGTTTTACATTCCGATGCACCTCTGCAGGTTTACTGTATCCCTTGGATCTTCCCATTGACGATGAAACACAGAAATTCCATCGGAATTAAATAGAAGAGACACAATGCCGACTTAAGTACTGGAAGATTGAGTCTTCCTACTGCCTATGGATTGAGCGTTTCCTGCGTCACCAATTTTACATTCCGATGCACCTCTGTAGGTTTACTGTATCCCTTGGATCTTCCCATTGACGATGAAACACAGAAATTGCATCGGAACTAAATATAAGAGACACAATGCCGACTTAAGTACAAAAACATGGAGTCTTCCTACTGTCTATAATTTGAGCGTTTCCCGTGTCACCAGTTTCACATTCCGATGAACCACTGCAGGTTTACTGTATCCCTTGGACTTTCACAGTGATGATGAAACACAGATATTGCATCGGAATTAAATATAAGAGACACAATGCCGACTTAAGTACAAGAAAACTGAGTCTTCTTAAGGGCTACGTTTTGAGCGTTTCCCTTGTCACCAGTTTTACATTCCGATGCACTTCTGCAGGTTTACTGTGTTCCTATTACCTTCCCATTGACGATGAAACTCAGAAATTGCATCGGAAATAAATATAAGAGACACAATGCCGACTTAAGTACAGGAAGACTGAGTCTTCCTACTGTCTATGTGTTGAGCGTTCCCTTGTCACCAGTTTTACAATCCGATCCACCTCTGCAGGTATACTGTTTCCCTTCGACCTTCCCATTGACGATGAAGCTCAGAAATTGCATCGGAATTAAATTTAAGAGACACCATGCCGACTTAAGTAAAGGAAGACTGAGTCTTCCTACTGTCTATGATTTGAGCGTGTCCTGTATCACCAGTTTTACATTCCGATGCACCTCTGCAGGTTTACTGTATCCCTTGGACCTTCCCATTGGCGATGAAACACAGAAATGGCATCGGAATTAAATATAAGAGACACATTGCCGACTGAAGTACAGGAAGACTGAGTCTTCCTACTGTCTATGATTTGAGCGTTTCCTGTGTCACCAGTTTTACATTCCGATGAAACTCTGCAGGTTTACTGTATCCCTTGGACTTTCACAGTGACGATGAAACACAGATATTGCATCGGAATTAAATATAAGGGACACAATGCGCGACTTAAGTACAAGAAAACTGAGACTTCTTAAGGTCTATGTTTTGAGCGTTTCCCGTGTCACCAGTTTTACATTCCGATGCAACTCTGCAGGATTACTGTGTTCCTAGGACCTTCCCATTGACGATGAAGCTCAGAAATTGCATCGGAAATAAATATAAGAGACACAATGCCGACTTAAGTACAGGAAGACTGAGTCTTCCTACTGTCTATGTTTTGAGCGTTTCCCTTGTCACCAGTTTTACATTCCGATGCACCTCTGCAGGTATGCTGTTTCCCTTTGACCTTCCCATTGACGATGAAGCTCAGAAATTGCATCGGAATTAAATATAAGAGACACCATGCCGACTTAAGTAAAGGAAGACTGAGTCTTCCTACTGTCTATGATTTGAGCGTGTCCTGTATCACCAGTTTTACATTCCGATGCACCTCTGCAGGTTTACTGTATACCTTGGACCTTCACAGTGACGATGAAACACAGAAATTGCATCGGAATTAAGTATAAAAGTCACAATGCCGACTTAGGTACAGGAAGACTGAGTATTCCTACTGTCTACGTTTTGAGCATTTCCTGTGTCACCAGTTTTACATTCCGATGCACCTCTGCAGGTTTACTGTATCCCTTGGATCTTCCCATTGACGATGAAACACAGAAATTCCATCGGAATAAAATAGAAGAGACACAATGCCGACTTAAGCACTGGAAGATTGAGTCTTCCTACTGCCTATGGTTTGAGCGTTTCCTGCGTCACCAATTTTACATTCCGATGCACCTCTGTAGGTTTACTGTATCCCTTGGATCTTCCCATTGACGATGAAACACAGAGATTGCATCGGAACTAAATATAAGAGACACAATGCCGACTTAAGTACAGGAAGACTGAGTCTTCCTACTGTCTATGTGTTGAGCGTTCCCTTGTCACCAGTTTTACATTTCGATCCACCTCTGCAGGTATACTGTTTCCCTTCGACCTTCCCATTGGCGATGAAGCTCAGAAACTGCATCGGAATTAAATATAAGAGACACCATGCCGACTTAAGTAAAGGAAGACTGAGTCTTCCTACTGTCTATGATTTGAGCGTGTCCTGTATCACCAGTTTTACATTCCGATGCACCTCTGCAGTTTTACTGTATCCATTGGACCTTCCGATTGACGATGAAACACAGAAATAGCATCGGAATTAAATATAAGAGACACTATGCCGACTTAAGAACAGAAAGTTGAGTCTTCCTACTGTCTATGTTTTGAGCATTTCCTGTGTCACCAGTTTTACATTCCGATGCACCTCTGCAGGTTTACTGTATCCCATGGACCTTCCCATTGACGATGAAACACAGAAATAGGATCGGAATTAAATATAAGAGACACAATGCCGACTTAAGAACAGGAAGGCTGAGTCTTCCTACTGTCTATGTTTTTTGCATTTCCAGTGTCACCAGTCTTACATTCCGATGCACCTCTGTAGGTTTACTGTATCCCTTGAACCTTCTCAGTGACGATGAAACACAGAAATTGCATCGGAATTAAATATAAGAGACACAATGATGACTTAGGTACAGGAAAACTGAGTCTTCCTACTGTCTATGTTATGAGCGTTCCCTGTGTCATCAGTTTTACATTTTGATGCACCTCTGCTGGTTTACTGTATCCCTTGGACTTTCACAGTGACGATGAAACACAGAAATTGCATCAAATTAAATATAAGAGACACAATGCCGACTTCAGTACAAGAAAACTGAGTCTTCTTAGAGCCTATGATTTGACCGCTTCCTGTGTCACCAGTTTTATATTCCGATGCACCTCTGCAGGTTTACTGTATCCCTTGGACCTTCCCATTGACGACGAAACACAGAAATTGCATCGGATTTAAATATAAGAGACACAATGCCGACTTAAGTACAGGAAGACTGAGTATTCCTACTGTCTATGTTTTGATCGTTTCCCGTGTCACCAGTTTTACATTCCGATGCACCTCTGCAGGTTTACTGTATCCCTTGGATCTTCCCATTGACGATGAAACACAGAAATTCCATCGGAATTAAATAGAAGAGACACAATGCCGACTTAAGTACTGGAAGATTGAGTCTTCCTACTGCCTATGGTTTGAGCGTTTCCTGCGTCACCAATTTTACATTCCGATGCACCTCTGTAGGTTTACTGTATCCCTTGGATCTTCCCATTGACGATGAAACACAGAAATTGCATCGGAACTAAATATAAGAGACACAATGCCGACTTAAGTAGAAAAACATGGAGTCTTCCTACTGTCTATAATTTGAGCGTTTCCTGTGTCACCAGTTTCACATTCCGATGAACCACTGCAGGTTTACTGTATCCCTTGGACTTTCTCAGTGATGATGAAACACAGATATTGCATCGGAATTAAATATAAGAGACACAATGCCGACTTAAGTACAAGAAAACTGAGTCTTCTTAAGGTCTACGTTTTGAGCGTTTCCCGTGTCACCAGTTTTACATTCCGATGCACTTCTGCAGGTTTACTGTGTTCCTAGGTCCTTCCCATTGACGATGAAACTCAGAAATTGCATCGGAAATAAATATAAGAGACACAATGCCGACTTAGGTACAGGAAGACGGAGTTTTCCCACTGTCTGTGTTATGAGCGTTCCCTGTGTCATCAGTTTTACATTTTGATGCACCTCTGCAGGTTTACTGTATCCCTTGGACCTTCACAGTGACGATGAAACACAGAAATTGCATCAAATTAAATATAAGAGACACAATGCCGACTTCAGTACAAGAAAACTGAGTCTTCTTGGGGCCTATGATTTGACCGCTTCTTGTGTCACCAGTTTTATATTCCGATGCACCTCTGCAGGTTTACTGTATCCCTTGGACCTTCCCATTGACGACGAAACACAGAAATGGCATCGGATTTAAATATAAGAGACACAATGCCGACTGAAGTACAGGAAGTCTGAGTATTCCTACTGTCTACGTTTTGATCGTTTCCTATGTCACCAGTTTTACATTCCGATGCACCTCTGCAGTCTTACTGTATTCATTGGACCTTCCCATTGACGATGAAACACAGAAATAGTATCGGAATTAAATATAAGAGACACAATGCCTACTTAAGAACAGAAAGGTGAGTCTTCCTACTGTCTATGTTTTGAGCATTTCCTGTGTCACCAGTTTTACATTCCGATGCACCTCTGCAGGTTTACTGTATCCCATGGACCTTACCATTGACGATAAAACACAGAAATAGGATCGGAATTAAATATAAGAGACACAATGCCGACTTAAGAACAGGAAGGCTGAGTCTTCCTACTGTCTATGTTTTTTGCATTTCCTGTGTCACCAGTCTTACATTCCGATGCACCTCTGTAGGTTTACTGTATCCCTTGAACCTTCTCAGTGACGATGAAACACAGAAATTGCATCGGAATTAAATATAAGAGACACAATGATGACTTAAGTACAGGAAGACTGAGTCTTCCTACTGTCTATGTTTTGAGCGATTCCTGTGTCACCAGTTTTACATTCCGATCCACCTCTGCAGGTTTACTGTATCCCTTGGACCTTCACAGTGACGATGAAACACAGAAATTGCATCGGAATTAAATATAAAAGACACAATGCTGACTTAAGTACAAGAAAACTGAGTCTTCTTAGGGTCTATGTTATGAGCGCTTCCTGTGTCACCAGTTTTACATTCCGATGCACCTCTGCAGGCATACTGTATCCCTTGGACCTTCCCATTGACGATGAAACACAGAAATTGCATCGGAATTAAATATAAGAGACACAATGCCGACTTAGGTACAGGAAAACTGAGTCTTCCTACTGTCTATGTTATGAGCGTTCCCTGTGTCATCAGTTTTACATTTTGATGCACCTCTGCAGGTTTACTGTATCCCTTGGACCTTCACAGTGACGATGAAACACAGAAATTGCATCAAATTAAATATAAGAGACACAATGCCGACTTCAGTACAAGAAAACTGAATCTTCTTAGAGCCTATGATTTGACCGCTTCCTGTGTCACCAGTTTTATATTCCGATGCACATCTGCAGGTTTACTGTATCCCTTGAACCTTCCCATTGACGACGAAACACAGAAATTGCATCGGATTTAAATATAAGAGACACAATGGCGACTTAAGTACAGGAAGACTGAGTATTCCTACTGTCTATGTTTTGATCGTTTCCTGTGTCTCCAGTTTTACATTCCGATGCACCTCTGCAGTTTTACTGTATCCATTGGACCTTCCCATTGACGATGAAACACAGAAATAGCATCGGAATTAAATATAAGAGACACAATGCCGACATTATAACAGGAAGGCTGAGTCTTCCTACTGTCTATGTTTTGAGCATTTCCTGTGTCACCAGTTTTACATTCCGATGCACCTCTGCGGGTTTACTGTATCTCTTGGATCTTCCCATTGACGATGAAACACAGAAATTCCATCGGAATTAAATAGAAGAGACACAATGCCGACTTAAGTACTGGAAGATTGAGTCTTCCTACTGCCTATGTTTTGAGCGTTTCCTGCGTCACCAATTTTACATTCCGATGCACCTCTGTAGGTTTACTGTATCCCTTGGATCTTCCCATTGACGATGAAACACAGAAATTGCATCGGAACTAAATATAAGAGACACAATGCCGACTTAAGTACAAAAACATGGAGTCTTCCTACTATCTATGTTTTGAGCGTTTCCTGTGTCACCAGTTTCACATTCCGATGAACCACTGCAGGTTTACTGTATCCCTTGGACTTTCACAGTGACGATGAAATACAGATATTGCATCGGAATTAAATATAAGAGACACAATGCCGACTTAAGTACAAGAAAACTGAGTCTTCTTAAGGTCTACGTTTTGAGCGTTTCCCGTGTCACCAGTTTTACATTCCGATGCACTGCTGCAGGTTTACTGTGTTCCTAGGACCTTCCCATTGACGATGAAGCTCAGAAATTGCATCGGAAATAAATATAAGAGACACAATGCCGACTTAAGTACAGGAAGACTGAGTCTTCCTACTGTCTATGTGTTGAGCGTTCCCTTGTCACCAGTTTTACATTCCGATCCACCTCTGCAGGTATACTGTTTCCCTTCGACCTTCCCATTGACGATGAAGCTCAGAAATTGCATCGGAATTAAATATAAGAGACACCATGCCGACTTAAGTAAAGGAAGACTGAGTCTTCCTACTGTCTATGATTTCAGCGTGTCCTGTATCACCAGTTTTACATTCCAATGCACCTTTGCAGGTTTACTGTATCCCTTGGACCTTCCCATTGACGATGAAACACAGAAATAGGATCGGAATTAAATATAAGAGACACAATGCCGACTTAAGAACAGGAAGGCTGAGTCTTCCTAGTGTCTATGTTTTGAGCATTTCCTGTGTCACCAGTCTTACATTCCGATGCACCTCTGTAGGTTTACTGTATCCCTTGAACCTTCTCAGTGACGATGAAACACAGAAATTGCATCGGAATTAAATATAAGAGACACAATGATGACTTAAGTACAGGAAGACTGAGTCTTCCTACTGTCTATGTTTTGAGCGATTCCTGTGTCACCAGTTTTACATTCCGATCCACCTCTGCAGGTTTACTGTATCCCTTGGACCTTCACAGTGACGATGAAACACAGAAATTGCATCGGAATTAAATATAAAAGACACAATGCTGACTTAAGTACAAGAAAACTGAGTCTTCTTAGGGTCTATGTTATGAGCGCTTCCTGTGTCACCAGTTTTACATTCCGATGCACCTCTGCAGGCATACTGTATCCCTTGGACCTTCCCATTGACGATGAAACACAGAAATTGCATCGGAATTAAATATAAGAGACACAATGCCGACTTAGGTACAGGAAAACTGAGTCTTCCTACTGTCTATGTTATGAGCGTTCCCTGTGTCATCAGTTTTACATTTTGATGCACCTCTGCAGGTTTACTGTATCCCTTGGACCTTCACAGTGACGATGAAACACAGAAATTGCATCAAATTAAATATAAGAGACACAATGACGACTTCAGTACAAGAAAACTGAGTCTTCTCAGAGCCTATGATTTGACCGCTTCCTGTGTCGTCAGTTTTATATTCCGATGCACCTCTGCAGGTTTACTGTATCCCTTGGACCTTCCCATTGACGACGAAACACAGAAATTGCATCGGATTTAAATATAAGAGACACAATGCCGACTTAAGTACAGGAAGACTGAGTATTCCTACTGTCTATGTTTTGATCGTTTCCTGTGTCACCAGTTTTACATTCCGATGCACCTCTGCAGTTTTACTGTATCCATTGGACCTTCCCATTGACGATGAAACACAGAAATAGCATCGGAATTAAATATAAGAGACACAATGCCGACATAAGAACAGGAAGGCTGAGTCTTCCTACTGTCTATGTTTTGAGCATTTCCTGTGTCACCAGTTATACACTCCGATGCACCTCTGCGGGTTTACTGTATCCCTTGGATCTTCCCATTGACGATGAAACACAGAAATTCCATCGGAATTAAATACAAGAGACACAATGCCGACTTAAGTACTGGAAGATTGAGTGTTCCTACTGCCTATGTTTTGAGCGTTTCCTGCGTCACCAATTTTACATTCCGATGCACCTCTGTAGGTTTACTGTATCCCTTGGATCTTCCCATTGACGATGAAACACAGAAATTGCATCGGAACTAAATATAAGAGACACAATGCCGACTTAATACAAAAATATGGAGTTTTCCTACTGTCTATGTTTTGAGCGTTTCCTGTGTCACCAGTTTCACATTCCGATGAACCACTGCAGGTTTACTGTATCCCTTGGACTTTCACAGTGATGATGAAACGCAGATATTGCATCGGAATTAAATATAAGAGACACAATGCCGACTTAAGTACAAGAAAACTGAGTCTTCTTAAGGTCTACGTTTTGAGCGTTTCCCGTGTCACCAGTTTTACATTCCGTTGCACTTCTGCAGGTTTACTGTGTTCCTAGGACCTTCCCATTGACGATGAAGCTCAGAAATTGCATCGGAAATAAATGTAAGAGACACAAAGCCGACTTAGGTACAGGAAGACTGAGTTTTCCTACTATCTGTGTTATGAGCGTTCCCTGTGTCATCAGTTTTACATTTTGATGCACCTCTGCAGGTTTACTGTATCCCTTGGACCTTCACAGTGACGATGAAACACAGAAATTGCATCAAATTAAATATAAGAGACACAATGCCGACTTCAGTACAAGAAAACTGAGTCTTCTTAGGGCCTACGATTTGACCGCTTCCTGTGTCACCAGTTTTATATTCCGATGCACCTCTGCAGGTTTACTGTATCCCTTGGACCTTCCCATTGACGACGAAACACAGAAATGGCATCGGATTTAAATATAAGAGACACAATGCCGACTTGAGTACAGGAAGACTGAGTATTCCTACTGTCTACGTTTTGATCGTTTCCTGTGTCACCAGTATTACATTCCGATGCACCTCTGCAGTTTTACTGTATCCATTGGACCTTCCCATTGACGATGAAACACAGAAATAGCATCGGAATTAAATATAAGACACACAATGCCGACTTAAGAACAGAAAGGCTGAGTCTTCCTACTGTCTATGTTTTGAGCATTTCCTGTGTCACCAGTTTTACATTCCGATGCACCTCTGCAGGTTTACTGTATCCCTTGGACCTTCCCATTGACGATGAAACACAGAAATAGGATCGCAATTAAATATAAGAGACACAATGCCGACTTAAGAACAGGAAGGCTGAGTCTTCCTACTGTCTATGTTTTGAGCATTTCCTGTGTCACCAGTCTTACATTCCGATGCACCTCTGTAGGTTTACTGTATCCCTTCGATCTTCCCATTGACGATGAAACACAGAAATTGCATCGGAACTAAATATAAGAGACACAATGCCGACTTAAGTACAAAAACATGGAGTCTTCCTACTGTCTATGCTTTGAGCGTTTCCTGTGTCACCAGTTTCACATTCCGATGAACCACTGCAGGTTTACTGTATCCCTTGGACTTTCACAGTGATGATGAAACACAGATATTGCATCGGAATTAAATATAAGAGACACAATGCCGACTTAAGTACAAGAAAACTGAGTCTTCTTAAGGTCTACGTTTTGAGCGTTTCCCGTGTCACCAGTTTTACATTCCGATGCACTTCTGCAGGTTTACTGTGTTCCTAGGACCTTCCCATTGACGATGAAGCTCAGAAATTGCATCGGAAATAAATATAAGAGACACCATGCCGACTTAAGTAAAGGAAGACTGAGTCTTCCTACTGTCTATGATTTGAGCGTGTCCTGTATCACCAGTTTTACATTCCGATGCACCTCTGCAGGTTTACTGTATCCCTTGGACCTTCCCATTGGCGGTGAAACGCAGAAATGGCATCGGAATTAAATATAAGAGACACAATGCCGACTGAAGTACAGGAAGACTGAGTCTTCCTACAGTCTATGTTTTGATCGTTTCCTGTGTCACCAGTTTTACATTCCGATGCACCTCTGCACGTTTACTGTATCCCTTGAACCTTCTCAGTGACGATGAAACACAGAAATTGCATCGGAATTAAATATAAGAGACACAATGATGACTTAAGCACAGGAAGACTGAGTCTTCCTACTGTCTATGTTTTGAGCGATTCCTGTGTCACCAGTTTTCCATTCCGATCCACCTCTGCAGGTTTACTGTATCCCTTGGACCTTCACAGTGACGACGAAAAACAGAAATGACATCGGATTTAAATATAAGAGACACAATGCCGACTTAAGTACAGGAAGACGGAGTATTCCTACTGTCTATGTTTTGATCGTTTCCTGTGTCACCAGTTTTACATTCCGATGCACCTCTGCAGTCTTACTGTATCCATTGGACCTTCCCATTGACGATGAAACACAGAAATAGCGTCGGAATTAAATATAAGAGTTACAATGCCGACATAAGAACAGGAAGGCTGAGTCTTCCTACTGTCTATGTTTTGAGCATTTCCTGTGTCACCAGTTTTACATTCCGATGCACCTCTGCAGGATTACTGTATCCTTTGGATCTTCCCATTGACGATGAATCACAGAAATTCCATCGGAATTAAATAGAAGAGACACAATGCCGCCTTAAGTACTGGAAGATTGAGTCTTCCTACTGCCTATGTTTTGAGCGTTTCCTGCGTCACCAATTTTACATTCCGATGCACTTCTGTAGGTTTACTGTATCCCTTGGATCTTCCCATTGACGATGAAGCTCAGAAATTGCATCGGAAATAAATATAAGAGACACAATGCCGACTTAAGTACAGGAAGACTGAGTCTTCCTACTGTCTATGTGTTGAGCGTTCCCTTGTCACCAGTTTTACATTCCGATGCACCTCTGCAGGTTTACTGTATCCCTTGCATCTTCCCATTGATGATGAAACACAGAAATTGCATCGGAACTAAATATAAGAGACACAATGCCGACTTAAGTACAGGAAGACTGAGTATTCCTACTGTCTACGTTTTGATCGTTTCCGGTGTCACCAGTTTTACATTCCGATGCACCTCTGCAGTTTTACTGTATCCATTGGACCTTCCTATTGACGATGAAACACAGAAATTGCATCGGAATTAAATATAAGAGACACAATGCCGATTTAAGAACAGAAAGGCTGAGTCTTCCTACTGTCTATGTTTTGAGCATTTCCTGTGTCACCAGTTTTACATTCCGATGCACCTCTGCAGGTTTACTGTATCCCTTGGATCTTCCCATTGACGATGAAACACAGAAATTCCATCGGAATTAAATAGAAGAGACACAATGCCGACTTAAGTACTGGAAGATTGAGTCTTCCTACTGCCTATGTTTTGAGCGTTTCCTGCGTCACCAATTTTACATTCCGATGCACCTCTGCAGGTTAACTGTATCCATTGGACCTTCCCATTGACGATGAAACTCTGAAATAGAATCGGAATTAAATATAAGAGACACAATGCCGACTTAAGAACAGGAAAACTGAGTCTCCCTACTGTCTATGTTTTGAGCGTTTCCTGTGTCACCAGTTTTACATTCCGATGCACTTCTGCAGGTTTACTGTATCCCTTGGATCTTCCCATTGACGATGAAACACAGAAATTGCATCGGAACTAAATATAAGAGACACAATGCCGACTTAAGTACAGAAACATTGAGTCTTCCTACTGTCTATGTTTTGAGCGTTTCCCTTGTCACCAGTTATACATTCCGATGCACCTCTGCAGGTTTACTGTGTTCCTAGGACCTTCCCATTGACGATGAAGCTCAGAAATTGCATCGGAAATAAGTATAAGAGACACAATGCCGACTTAAGTACAGGAAGACTGAGTCTCCCTACTGTCTATGTTTTGAGCGTTTCCCTTGTCACCAGTTATACATTCCGATGCACCTCTGCAGGTATACTGTCTCCCTTCGACTTTCCCATTGACGATGAAGCTCAGAAATTGCATCGGAATTAAATATAAGAGACACCATGCCGACTTAAGTAAAGGAAGGCTGAGTCATCCTACTGTCTATGATTGGAGCGTGTCCTCTATCACCAGTTTTACATTCCGATGCACCTCTGCATTTTTAATGTATCCCTTGGACCTTCCCATTGGCGATGAAACACAGAAATGGCATCGGAATTAAATATAAGAGACACAATGCCGACTGAAGTACAGGAAGGCTGAGTCTTCCTACTGTCTATGTTTTGAGCATTTCCTGTGTCACCAGTTTTACATTCCGATGCACCTCTGCAGGTTTACTGTATCCCTTGGATCTTCCCATTGACGATGAAACACAGATATTCCATCGGAATTAAATAGAAGAGACACAATGCCGACTTAAGTACTGGAAGATTGAGTCTTCCTACTGCCTATGTTTTGAGCGTTTCCTGCGTCACCAATTTTACATTCCGATGCACCTCTGCAGGTTAACTGTATCCATTGGACCTTCCCATTGACGATGAAACTCAGATATAGAATCGGAATTAAATATAAGAGACACAATGTCGACTTAAGAACAGGAAAACTGAGTCTTCCTACTGTCTATGTTTTGAGCGTTTCCTGTGTCACCAGTTTTACATTCCGATGCACCTCTGCAGGTTTACTGTATCCCTTGGATCTTCCCATTGACGATGAAACACAGAAATTGCATCGGAACTAAATATAAGAGACACAATGCCGACTTAAGTACAGAAACATTGAGTCTTCCTACTGTCTATGTTTTGAGCGTTTCCCTTGTCACCAGTTATACATTCCGATGCACCTCTGCAGGTTTACTGTGTTCCTAGGACCTTCCCATTGACGATGAAGCTCAGAAATTGCATCGGAAATAAGTATAAGAGACACAATGCCGACTTAAGAACAGGAAGACTGAGTCTCCCTACTGTCTATGTTTTGAGCGTTTCCCTTGTCACCAGTTATACATTCCGATGCACCTCTGCAGGTATATTGTCTCCCTTCGACTTTCCCATTGACGATGAAGCTCAGAAATTGCATCGGATTTAAATATAAGAGACACCATGCCGACTTAAGTAAAGGAAGGCTGAGTCATCCTACTGTCTATGATTGGAGCGTGTCCTCTATCACCAGTTTTACATTCCGATGCACCTCTGCATTTTTAATGTATCCCTTGGACCTTCCCATTGGCGATGAAACACAGAAATGGCATTGGAATTAAATATAAGAGACACAATGCCGACTGAAGTACAGGAAGGCTGAGTCTTCCTACTGTCTATGTTTTGAGCGTTTCCTGTGTCACCAGTTTTACATTCCGATGCACCTCTGCAAGTTTACTGTATCCCTTGGTCCTTCACAGTGACGATGAAACACAGAAATTGCATCGGAATTAAATATAAGAGACACAATGCCGACATTATAACAGGAAGGCTGAGTCTTCCTACTGTCTGTGTTATGAGCGTTCCCTGTGTCATCAGTTTTACATTTTGATGCACCTCTGCAGGTTTACTGTATCCCTTGGACCTTCACAGTGACGATGAAACACAGAAATTGCATCAAATTAAATATAAGAGACACATTGCCGACTTCAGTACAAGAAAACTGAGTCTTCTTAGGGCCTATGATTTGACCGCTTCCTGTGTCACCAGTTTTATATTCCGGTGCACCTCTCCAGGTTTACTGTATCCCTGGGACCTTCCCATTGACGACGAAACACAGAAATTGCATCGGATTTAAATATAAGAGACACAATGCCGACTTAGGTACAGGAAGACTGAGTCTTCCTACTGTCTATGTTTTGAGCGTTCCCTGTGTCATCAGTTTTACATTTTGATGCACCTCTGCTGCTTTACTGTATCCCTTGGACCTTCACAGTGACGATGAAACACAGAAATTGCATCAAATTAATTATAAGGGACACAATGCCGACTTCACTACAAGAAATCTGAGTCTTCTTAGGGCCTACGTTTTGAACGCTTAATGAGTCACCAGTTTTACATTCCGATGCACCTCTGCAGGTTTACTGTATCCCTTGGATCTTCCCATTGACGACGAAACACCGAAATTGCATCGGATTTAAATATTAGAGACACAATGCAGACTTAAGTACAGGAAGCCAGAGTATTCCTACTGTCTATGTTTTGATCGTTTCCTGTGTCACCAGTTTTACATTTTGATGCGCCTCTGCAGTTTTTCTGTATCCATTGGACCTTCCCATTGACGATGAAACACAGAAATAGCATCGGAATTAAACATAAGAGACACAATGCCGACATAAGAACAGGAAGGCTGAGTCTTCCTACTGTCTATGTTTTGAGCATTTCTCTTGTCACCAGTTTTACATTCCGATGCACCTCTGCAGGTTTACTGTATCCCTTGGATCTTCCGATTGAGGATGAAACACAGAAATTGCATCGGAATTAAATAGAATAGACACAATGCCGACTTAAGTACTGGAAGATTGAGTCTTCCTACTGCCTATGTTTTGAGCGTTTCCTGCGTCACCAATTTTACATTCCGATGCACCTCTGCAGGTTAACTGTATCCATTGGACCCTCCCATTGACGATGAAACTCTGAAATAGAATCGGAATTAAATATAAGAGACACAATGCCGACTTAAGAACAGGAAAACTGAGTCTTCCTACTGTC
The DNA here is from genome assembly GCF_023898315.1 of Schistocerca nitens. Taxonomy (NCBI): domain Eukaryota; kingdom Metazoa; phylum Arthropoda; class Insecta; order Orthoptera; family Acrididae; genus Schistocerca; species Schistocerca nitens. Next base: position 766,708,235 of record NC_064619.1, read on the forward strand.
TATGTTTTGAGCGTTTCCTGTGTCACCAGTTTTACATTCCGATGCACTTCTGCAGGTTTACTGTATCCCTTGGATCTTCCCATTGACGATGAAACACAGAAATTGCATCGGAACTAAATATAAGAGACACAATGCCGACTTAAGTACAGAAACATTGAGTCTTCCTACTGTCTATGTTTTGAGCGTTTCCCTTGTCACCAGTTATACATTCCGATGCACCTCTGCAGGTTTACTGTGTTCCTAGGACCTTCCCATTGACGATGAAGCTCAGAAATTGCATCGGAAATAAGTATAAGAGACACAATGCCGACTTAAGTACAGGAAGACTGAGTCTCCCTACTGTCTATGTTTTGAGCGTTTCCCTTGTCACCAGTTATACATTCCGATGCACCTCTGCAGGTATACTGTCTCCCTTCGACTTTCCCATTGACGATGAAGCTCAGAAATTGCATCGGAATTAAATATAAGAGACACCATGCCGACTTAAGTAAAGGAAGGCTAAGTCATCCTACTGTCTATGATTGGAGCGTGTCCTCTATCACCAGTTTTACATTCCGATGCACCTCTGCATTTTTAATGTATCCCTTGGACCTTCCCATTGGCGATGAAACACAGAAATGGCATCGGAATTAAATATAAGAGACACAATGCCGACTGAAGTACAGGAAGGCTGAGTCTTCCTACTGTCTATGTTTTGAGCATTTCCTGTGTCACCAGTTTTACATTCCGATGCACCTCTGCAGGTTTACTGTATCCCTTGGATCTTCCCATTGACGATGAAACACAGATATTCCATCGGAATTAAATAGAAGAGACACAATGCCGACTTAAGTACTGGAAGATTGAGTCTTCCTACTGCCTATGTTTTGAGCGTTTCCTGCGTCACCAATTTTACATTCCGATGCACCTCTGCAGGTTAACTGTATCCATTGGACCTTCCCATTGACGATGAAACTCAGATATAGAATCGGAATTAAATATAAGAGACACAATGCCGACTTAAGAACAGGAAAACTGAGTCTTCCTACTGTCTATGTTTTGAGCGTTTCCTGTGTCACCAGTTTTACATTCCGATGCACCTCTGCAGGTTTACTGTATCCCTTGGATCTTCCCATTGACGATGAAACACAGAAATTGCACCGGAACTAAATATAAGAGACACAATGCCGACTTAAGTACAGAAACATTGAGTCTTCCTACTGTCTATGTTTTGAGCGTTTCCCTTGTCACCAGTTATACATTCCGATGCACCTCTGCAGGTTTACTGTGTTCCTAGGACCTTCCCATTGACGATGAAGCTCAGAAATTGCATCGGAAATAAGTATAAGAGACACAATGCCGACTTAAGAACAGGAAGACTGAGTCTCCCTACTGTCTATGTTTTGAGCGTTTCCCTTGTCACCAGTTATACATTCCGATGCACCTCTGCAGGTATATTGTCTCCCTTCGACTTTCCCATTGACGATGAAGCTCAGAAATTGCATCGGATTTAAATATAAGAGACACCATGCCGACTTAAGTAAAGGAAGGCTGAGTCATCCTACTGTCTATGATTGGAGCGTGTCCTCTATCACCAGTTTTACATTCCGATGCACCTCTGCATTTTTAATGTATCCCTTGGACCTTCCCATTGGCGATGAAACACAGAAATGGCATCGGAATTAAATATAAGAGACACAATGCCGACTGAAGTACAGGAAGGCTGAGTCTTCCTACTGTCTATGTTTTGAGCGTTTCCTGTGTCACCAGTTTTACATTCCGATGCACCTCTGCAAGTTTACTGTATCCCTTGGTCCTTCACAGTGACGATGAAACACAGAAATTGCATCGGAATGAAATATAAAAGACACAATGCCGACTTAAGTACAAGAAAACTGAGTCTTCTTAGGGTCTATGTTATGAGCGCTTCCTGTGTCACCAGTTTTACATTCCGATGCACCTCTGCAGGCATACTGTATCCCTTGGACCTTCCCATTGACGATGAAACACAGAAATTGCATCGGAATTAAATATAAGAGACACAATGCCAACTTAGGTACAGGAAGACTGAGTCTTCCTACTGTCTGTGTTATGAGCGTTCCCTGTGTCATCAGTTTTACATTTTGATGCACCTCTGCAGGTTTACTGTATCCCTTGGACCTTCACAGTGACGATGAAACACAGAAATTGCATCAAATTAAATATAAGAGACACATTGCCGACTTCAGTACAAGAAAACTGAGTCTTCTTAGGGCCTATGATTTGACCGCTTCCTGTGTCACCAGTTTTATATTCCGGTGCACCTCTCCAGGTTTACTGTATCCCTTGGACCTTCCCATTGACGACGAAACACAGAAATTGCATCGGATTTAAATATAAGAGACACAATGCCGACTTAGGTACAGGAAGACTGAGTCTTCCTACTGTCTATGTTTTGAGCGTTCCCTGTGTCATCAGTTTTACATTTTGATGCACCTCTGCTGCTTTACTGTATCCCTTGGACCTTCACAGTGACGATGAAACACAGAAATTGCATCAAATTAATTATAAGGGACACAATGCCGACTTCACTACAAGAAATCTGAGTCTTCTTAGGGCCTACGTTTTGAACGCTTAATGAGTCACCAGTTTTACATTCCGATGCACCTCTGCAGGTTTACTGTATCCCTTGGATCTTCCCATTGACGACGAAACACAGAAATTGCATCGGATTTAAATATAAGAGACACAATGCCGACTTAAGTACAGGAAGCCAGAGTATTCCTACTGTCTATGTTTTGATCGTTTCCTGTGTCACCAGTTTTACATTTTGATGCGCCTCTGCAGTTTTTCTGTATCCATTGGACCTTCCCATTGACGATGAAACACAGAAATAGCATCGGAATTAAACATAAGAGACACAATGCCGACTTAAGAACAGGAAGGCTGAGTCTTCCTACTGTCTATGTTTTGAGCATTTCCCTTGTCACCAGTTTTACATTCCGATGCACCTCTGCAGGTTTACTGTATCCCTTGGATCTTCCGATTGAGGATGAAACACAGAAATTGCATCGGAATTAAATAGAAGAGACACAATGCCGACTTAAGTACTGGAAGATTGAGTCTTCCTACTGCCTATGCTTTGAGCGTTTCCTGCGTCACCAATTTTACATTCCGATGCACCTTTGCAGGTTTACTGTATCCCTTGGACCTTCCCATTGACGATGAAACACAGAAATAGAATCGGAATTAAATATAAGAGACACAATGCCGACTTAAGAACAGGAAGGCTGAGTCTTCCTACTGTCTATGTTTTGAGCGTTTCCTGTGTCACCAGTTTTACATTCCGATGCACCTCTGCAGGTTTACTGTATCCCTTGGATCTTCGCATTGACGATGAAACACAGAAATAGAATCGGAATTAAATATAAGAGACACAATGCCGACTTAAGAACAGGAAGGCTGAGTCTTCCTACTGTCTATGTTTTGAGCGTTTCCTGTGTCACCAGTTTTACATTCCAATGTACCTCTGCAGGTATACTTTTCCCTTCGACCTTCCCATTGACGATGATACACAGAAATTGCATCGGAATTAAATATAAGAGACACAATTCTGCCGACATATTACAGGAAGACTGAGTCTTCCTACTGTCTATGTTTTGAGCGTTTCCTGTGTCATCAGTTTTACATTCCGATGCACCTGTGCAGGTTTACTGTATCCCTTGGACCTTCCCACTGGCGATGAAACTCAGAAATGGCATCGGAATTAAATAAAAGAGACACAATGCCGACTGAAGTACAGGATGACTGAGTCTTCCTACTGTCTATGTTTTGAGCGTTTCCTGTGTCACCAGTTTTACATTCCGATGCCCCTCTGCAGGTTTACTGTGTCCATTTGACCTTCCCATTGACGATGAAACACAGAAATAGGATCGGAATTAAATATAAGAGACACAATGCCGACTTAAGAACAGGAAGGCTGAGTCTTCCTACTGTCTATGATTTGAGCATTTCCTGTTTCACCAGTCTTACATTCCGATGCACCTCTGCAGGTTTACTGTATCCCTTGGATATTCCCATTGACGATGAAACACAGAAATTGTATCGGAACTAAATATAAGAGACACAATGCCGACTTAAGTACAAAAACATGGAGTCTTCCTACTGTCTATGTTTTGAGCGTTTCCTGTGTCACCAGTTTCACATTCCGATGAACCACTGCAGGTTTACTGTATCCCTTGGACTTTCACAGTGACGATGAAACACAGATATTGCATCGGAATTAAATATAAGAGACACAATGCCGACTTAAGTACAAGAAAACTGAGTCTTCTTAAGGTCTACGTTTTGAGCGTTTCCCGTGTCACCAGTTTTACATTCCGATGCACTTCTGCAGGTTTACTGCGTTCCTAGGACCTTCCCATTGACGATGAAGCTCAGAAATTGCATCGTAAATAAATATAAGAGACACAATGCCGACTTAAGTACAGGAAGACTGAGTCTTCCTACTGTCTATGTGTTGAGCGTTCCCTTGTCACCAGTTTTACATTCCGATCCACCTCTGCAGGTATACTGTTTCCCTTCGACCTTCCCATTGACGATGAAACACAGAAATTGCATCGGAATTAACTATAAGAGACACAATGCCGACTTAGGTACAGGAAGACTGAGTCTTCCTACTGTCTATGTTATGAGCGTTCCCTGTGTCATCAGTTTTACATTTTGATGCACCTCTGCAGGTTTACTGTATCCCTTGGACCTTCATAGTGACGATGAAACATAGAAATTGCATCAAATTAAATATAAGAGACACAATGCCGACTTCAGTACAAGAAAACTGAGTCTTCTTAGAGCCTATGATTTGACCGCTTCCTGTATCACCAGTTTTATATTCCGATGCACCTCTGCAGGTTTACTGTATCCCTTGGACCTTCTCATTGACGACGAAACACAGAAATTGCATCGGATTTAAATATAAGAGACACAATGCGGACTTAAGTACAGAAAGACTGAGTATTCCTAATGTCTATGTTTTGATCGTTTCCTGTGTCACCAGTTTTACATTCCGATGCACCTCTGCAGTTTTACTGTATCCATTGGACCTTCCCATTTACGATGAAACACAGAAATAGCATCGGAATTAAATATAAGGGACACAATGCCGACATAAGAACAGGAAGGCTGAGTCTTCCTACTGTCTATGTTTTGAGCATTTCCTGTGTCACCAGTTTTACATTCCGATGCACCTCTGCAGGTTTACTGTATCCCTTGGATCTTCGCATTGACGATGAAACACAGTAATTCCATCGGAATTAAATAGAAGAGACACAATGCCGACTTAAGTACTGGAAGATGGAGTCTTCCTCTTGCCTATGTTTTGAGCGTTTCCTGCGTCACCAATTTTACATTCCGATGCACCTCTGCAGGTTTACTGTATCCATTGGACATTCCCATTGACGATGAAACACAGAAATAGCATCGGAATTAAATATAAGAGACACATAAACGACTTAAGAACAGGAAGGCTGAGTCTTCCTACTGTCTATGTTTTGAGCGTTTCCTGTGTCACCAGTTTTACATTGCGAAGCACCTCTGCAGGTTTACTGTATCCCTTGCATCTTCCCATTGAGGATGAAACACAGAAATTGCATCGGAACTAAATATAAGAGACACAATGCCGACTTAAGAACAGGAAGGCTGAGTCTTCCTACTGTCTATGATTTGAGCATTTCCTGTTTCACCAGTCTTACATTCCGATGCACCTCTGTAGGTTTACTGTATCCCTTGGATATTCCCATTGACGATGAAACACAGAAATTGTATCGGAACTAAATATAAGAGATACAATGCCGACTTAAGTACAAAAACATGGAGTCTTCCTACTGTCTATGTTTTGAGCGTTTCCTGTGTCACCAGTTTCACATTCCGATGAACCACTGCAGGTTTACTGTATCCCTTGGACTTTCACACTGACGATGAAACACAGATATTGCATCGGAATTAAATATAAGAGACACAATGCCGACTTAAGTACAAGAAAACTGCGTCTTCTTAAGGTCTACGTTTTGAGCATTTCCCGTGTCACCAGTTTCACATTCCGATGCACTTCTGCAGGTTTACTGTGTTCCTAGGACCTTCCCATTGACGATGAAGCTCAGAAATTGCATCGTAAATAAATATAAGAGACACAATGCGGACTTAAGTACAGGAAGACTGAGTCTTCCTACTGTCTATGTGTTGAGCGTTCCCTTGTCACCAGTTTTACATTCCGGTCCACCTCTGCAGGTATACTGTTTCCCTTCGACCTTCCCATTGACGATGAAGCTCAGAAATTGCATCGGAATTAAATATAAGAGACACCATGCCGACTTAAATGAAGGAAGACTGAGTCTTTCTACTGTCTATGATTTCAGCGTGTCCTGTATCACCAGTTTTACATTCCGATGCACCTCTGCAGGTTTACTGTATCCCTTGGACCTTCCCATTGGCGATGAAACACAGAAATGGCATCCGAATTAAATATAAGAGACTCAATGCCGACTGAAGTACAGGAAGACTGAGTCTTCCTACTGTCTATGTTTTGAGCGTTTCCTGTGTCACCAGTTTTACATTCCGATGCACCTCTGCACATTTACTGCATCCTTTGAACCTTCTCAGTGACGATGAAACACAGAAATTGCATCGGAATTAAATATAGGAGACACAATGATGACTTAAGTACAGGAAGACTGAGTCTTCCTACTGTCTATGTTTTGAGCGTTTCCTGTGTCACCAGTTTTACATTCCGATCCACCTCTGCAGGTTTACTGTATCCCTTGGACCTTCACAGTGACGATGAAACACAGAAATTGCATCGGAATTAAATATAAAAGGCACAATGCCGACTTAAGTACAAGAAAACTGAGTCTTCTTAGGGTCTATGTTATGAGCGCTTCCTGTGTCACCAGTTTTACATTCCTATGCACCTCTGCAGGCATACTGTATCCCTTGGACCTTCCCATTGACGATGAAACACAGAAATTGCATCGGAATTAAGTATAAGAGACACAATGCCGACTTAGGTACAGGAAGACTGAGTCTTCCTACTGTCTATGTTATGAGCGTTCCCTGTGTCATCAGTTTTACATTTTGATGCACCTCTGCAGGTTTACTGTATCCCTTGGACCTTCGCAGTGACGATGAAACACAGAAATTGCATCAAATTAAATATAAGAGACACAATGATGACTTCAGTACAAGAAAACTGAGTCTTCTTAGAGCCTATGATTTGACCGCTTCCTGTGTCACCAGTTTTATATTCCGATGCACCTCTGCAGGTTTACTGTATCCCTTGGACCTTCCCATTGACGACGAAACACAGAAATTGCATCGGATTTAAATATAAGAGACACAATGCCGACTTAAGTACAGAAAGACTGAGTATTCCTACTGTCTATGTTTTGATCGTTTCCTGTGTCACCAGTTTTACATTCCGATGCACCTCTGCAGTTTTACTGTATCCATTGTACCTTCCCATTGACGATGAAACACAGAAATAGCATCGGAATTAACTATAAGAGACACAATGCCGACATAAGAACAGGAAGGCTGAGTCCTCCTACTGTCTATGTTTTGAGCATTTCCTGTGTCACCAGTTTTACATTCCGATACACCTCTGCAGGTTTACTGTATCCCTTGGATCTTCCCATTGACGATGAAACACAGAAATTCCATCGGAATTAAATAAAAGAGACACAATGCCGACTTAAGTACTGGAAGATTGAGTCTTCCTCTTGCCTATGTTTTGAGCGTTTCCTGCGTCACCAATTTTACATTCCGATGCACCTCTGCAGGTTTACTGTATCCATTGGACATTCCCATTGACGATGAAACACAGAAATAGCATCGGAATTAAATATAAGAGACACAATTACGACTTAAGAAAAGGAAGGCTGAGTCTTCCTACTGTCTATGTTTTGAGCGTTTCCTGTGTCACCAGTTTTACATTGCGAAGCACCTCTGCAGGTTTACTGTATCCCTTGCATCTTCCCATTGAGGATGAAACACAGAAATTGCATCGGAACTAAATATAAGAGACACAATGCCGACTTAAGTACAAGAAAACTGAGTGTTCTTAAGGTCTATGTTTTGAGCGTTTCCCGTGTCACCAGTTTTACATTCCGATGCAACTCTGCAGGTTTACTTTCTTCCTAGGACCTTCCCATTGACGATGAAGCTCAGAAATTGCATCGGAAATAAATATAAGAGCCACAATGCCGACTTAAGTACAGGAAGACTGAGTCTTCCTACTGTCCATGTTTTGAGCGTTTCCCTTGTCACCAGTTTTACATTCCGATGCACCTCTGCAGGTATACTGTTTCCCTTCGACCTTCCCATTGACGATGAAGCTCAGAAATTGCATCGGAATGAAATATAAGAGACACAATGATGACTTAAGTAAAGGAAGACTGAGTCTTCCTACTGTCTATGATTTGAGCGTGTCCTGTATCACCAGTTTTACATTCCGATGCACCTCTGCAGGTTTACTGTATACCTTGGACCTTCACAGTGACGATGAAACACAGAAATTGCATCGGAATTAAATATAAAAGACACAATGTCCACTTAAGTACAAGAAAACTGAGTCTTCTTAGGGTCTATGTTATGAGCGCTTCCTCTGTCACCAGTTTTACATTCCGATGCACCTCTGCAGGCATACTGTATCCCTTGGACCTTCCCATTGACGATGAAACACAGAAATTGCATCGGAATTAAATATAAGAGACACAATGCCGACTTAAGTACAGAAAGACTGAGTTTTCCTACTGTCATTGTTATGAGCGTTCCCTGTGTCATCAGTTTTACAATTTGATGCACCTCTGCAGGTTTACTGTATCCCTTGGACCTTCACAGTGACGATGAAACACAGAAATTGCATCAAATTAAATATAAGAGATACAATGCCGACTTCAGTACAAGTAAACTGAGTCTTCTTAGGGCCTATGGTTTGACCGCTTCCTGTGTCACCAGTTTTATATTCCGATGCACCTCTGCAGGTTTACTGTATCCCTTGGACCTTCCCATTGACGACGAAACACAGAAATGGCATCGGATTTAAATATAAGAGACACAATGCCGACTTAAGTACAGGAAGACTGAGTATTCCTACTGTCTACGTTTTGATCGTTTCCTGTGTCACCGGTTTTACATTCCGATGCACCTCTGCAGGTTTACTGTATCCCTTGGATCTTCCCATTGACGATGAAACACAGAAATTGCATCGGAACTAAATATAAGAGACACAATGCCGACTTAAGTACAGAAACATTGAGTCTTTCTAGTGTCTATGTTTGAGCGTTTCCTGTGTCACCAGTTTTACATTCCGATGCACCTCTGCAGTTTTACTGTATCCATTGGACCTTCACATTGACGATGAAACACAGAAATAGCATCGGAATTAAATATAAGAGACACAATGGCGACTTAAGAACAGAAAGTCTGAGTCTTTCTACTGTCTATGTTTTGAACATTTCCTGTGTCACCAGTTTTACATTCCGATGCACCAATGCAGGTTTACTGTATCCCTTGGATCTTCCCATTGACGATGAAACACAGAAATTCCATCGGAATTAAATAGAAGAGACACAATGCCGACTTAAGTACTGTAAGATTGAGTCTTCCTACTGCCTATGTTTTGAGCGTTTCCTCCGTCACCAATTTTACATTCCGGTGCACCTCTGCAGGTTTACTGAATCCCTTGGATCTTCCCATTGACGATGAAACACAGAAATTGCATCGGAACTAAATATAAGAGACACAATGCCGACTTAAGTACAGAAACATTGAGTCTTCCTACTGTCTATGTTTTGAGCGTTTCCTGGGTCACCAGTTTCAAATTCCGATGAACCTCTGCAGGTTTACTGTGTTCCTAGGACCTTCCCATTGACGAAGAAGCTCAGAAATTGCATCGGAAATAAATATAAGAGACACAATGACGACTTAAGTACAGGAAGACTGAGTCTTCCTGTTGTCTATGTTTTGAGCGTTTGCCCTGTCACCAGTTTTACATTCCGATGCACCTCTGCAGGTATACTGTATCCCTTCGACCTTCCCATTGACGATGAAGCTCAGAAATTGCATCGGAATTAAATATAAGAGACACCATGCCGACTTAAGTAAAGGAAGACTGAGTCTTCCTACTGTCTATGATTTGAGCGTGTCCTGTATCACCAGTTTAACATTCCGATGCACCTCTGCAGGTTTACTGTATCCCTTGGACCTTCACAGTGACGATGAAACACAGAAATTGCATCGGAATTAAATATAAGAGATACAATGACGACTTAGGTACAGGAAGACTGAGTCTTCCTACTGTCTATGTTTTGAGCGTTCCCTGTGTCATCAGTTTTACATTTTTGATGAACCTCCGCAGGTTTACTGTATCCCTTGGACCTTCACAGTGACGATGAAACATAGAAATTGCATCAAATTAAATATAAGAGACACAATGCCGACTTCAGTACAAGAAAACTGAGTCTTCTTAGGGCCTATGATTTGACCGCTTCTTGTGTCACCAGTTTTATATTCCGATGCACCTCTGCAGGTTTAATGTTTCCCTTGGACCTTCCCATTGACGACGAAACACAGAAATTGCATCGGATTTAAATATAAGAGACACAATGCCGACTTAACTACAGGAAGACTGAGTATTCCTACTGTCTATGTTTTGATCGTTTCCTGTGTCACCAGTTTTACATTCCGATGCACCTCTGCATTTTTACTGTACCCATTGGACTTTCCCATTGACGATGAAACTCAGAAATAGCATCGGAATTAAATATAAGAGACACAATGCCGACTTAAGAACAGGAAGGCTGAGTCTTCCTACTGTCTATGTTTTGAGCATTTCCTGTGTCACCAGTTTTACATTCCGATGCACCTCTGCAGATTTACTGTATCCCTTGGATCTTCCCATTGACGATGAAACACAGAAATGCCATCGGAATTAAATAGAAGAGATACAATGCCGACTTAAGTACTGTAAGATTGAGTCTTCCTACTGCCTATGTTTTGAGCGTTTCCTGCGTCACCAATTTTACATTCCGATGCACCTCTGCAGGTTTACTGTATCCCTTGGACCTTCCCATTGGCGATGAAACACAGAAATGGCATCGGAATTAAATATAAGAGACACAATGCCGACTGAAGTACAGGAAGACTGAGTCTTCCTACTGTCTATGTTTTGAGCGTTTCCTGTGTCACCAGTTTTACATTCCGATGCACCTCTGCACGTTTACTGTATCCCTTGAACCTTCACAGTGACGATGAAACACAGAAATTGCATCGGAATTAAATATAAGAGACACAATTATGACTTAAGTACAGGAAGACTGAGTCTTCCTACTGTCTATGATTTGAGCGTTTCCTGTGTCACCAGTTTTATATTCCGATGCACATCTGCAGGTTTACCGTATCCCTTGGACCTTCACAGTGACGATGAAACACAGAAATTGCATCAAATTAAATAGAAGAGACACAATGCCGACTTCAGTACAAGAAAACTGAGTCTTCTTAGGACCTATGATTTGACCGCTTCCTGTGTCACCAGTTTTATATTCCGATGCACCTCTGCAGGTTTACTGTATCCCTTGGACCTTCCCATTGACGACGAAACACAGAAATTGCATCGGATTTAAATATAAGAGACACAATGCCGACTTAAGTACAGGATGACTGAGTATTCCTACTGTCTATGTTTGATCGTTTCCTGTGTCACCAGTTTTTTATTCCGATGCACCTCTGCAGTTTTACTGTATCCATTGGACTTTCCCATTGACGATGAAACACAGAAATAGCATCGGAATTATATATAAGAGACACAATGGCGACTTAAGAACAGGAAGTCTGAGTCTTCCTACTGTCTATGTTTTGAGCATTTCCTGTGTCACCAGTTTTACATTCCGATGCACCTCTGCAGGTTTACTGTATCCCTTGGATCTTCCCATTGACGATGAAACACAGAACTTCCATCGGAATGAAATAGAAGAGACACAATGCCGACTTAAGTACTGGAAGATTGAGTCTTCCTACTGCCTATGTTTTGAGCGTTTCCTGCGTCACCAATTTTACATTCCGATGCACCTCTGCAGGTTTACTGTATCCATTGGACCTTCACAGTGACGATGAAACACAGAAATAGCATCGGAATTAAATACAAGAGACACAATAACGACTTAAGAACACGAAGGCTGAGTCTTCCTACTGTCTATGTTTTGAGCGTTTCCTGTGTCACCAGTTTTACAATCCGATGCACCTCTGCAGGTTTACTGTATCCCTTGGATCTTCCCATTGACGATGAAACACAGAAATTGCATCGGAACAAAATATAAGAGACACAATGCCGACTTAAGTACAGATACATTGAGTCTTCCTACTGTCTATGTTTTAAGCGTTTCCTGGGTCACCAGTTTCACATTCCGATGAACCTCTGCAGGTTTACAGTGTTCCTAGGACCTTCCCATTGACGATGAAGCTCAGAAATTGCATCGGAAATAAATATAAGAGACACAATGCCGACTTAAGTACAAGAAGAATGAGTCTTCCTGTTGTCTATGTTTTGAGCGTTTCCCCTGTCACCAGTTTTACATTCCGATGCACCTCTGCAGGTATACTGTTTCCCTTCGACCTTCCCATTGACGATGAAGCTCAGAAATTGCATCGGAATTAAATATAAGAGACACCATGCCGACTTAAGTAAAGGAAGACTGAGTCTTCCTACTGTCTATGATTTGAGCGTGTCCTGTATCACCAGTTTAACATTCCGATGCACCTCTGCAGGTTTACTGTATCCCTTGGACCTTCACAGTGACGATGAAACACAGAAATTGCATCGGAATTAAATATAAGAGATACAATGCCGACTTAGGTACAGGAAGACTCAGTCTTACTACTGTCTATGCTTTGAGCGATCCCTGTGTCATCAGTTTTAGATTTTGATCAACCTCTGCAGGTTTACTGTATCCCTTGGACCTTCACAGTGACGATGAAACACAGAAATTGCATCAAATTAAATATAAGAGACACAATGCCGACTTCAGTACAAGAAAACTGAGTCTTCTTAGGGCCTATGATTTGACCGCTTCCTGTGTCACCAGTTTTATATTCCGATGCACCTCTGCAGGTTTACTGTATCCCTTGGACCTTCCCATTGACGATGAAACACAGAAATTGCATCGGATTTAAATATAAGAGAGACAATGCCGACTTAAGTACAGGAAGACTGAGTATTCCTACTGTCTACGTTTTGAGCGTTTCCCTTGTCACGAGTTATACATTCCGATGCACCTCTGCAGGTATACTGTTTCCCTTCGACCTTCCCATTTACGATGAAGCTCAGAAATTGCATCGGAATTAAATATAAGAGACACAATGATGACTTAAGTATAAGAAAACTGAGTCTTCTCAAGGACTATGTTATGAGCGTTCCCTGTGTCATCAGTTTTACATTTTGATGCACCTCTGCAGGTTTACTGTATCCCTTGGACCTTCACAGTGACGATGAAACACAGAAATTGCATCAAATTATATATAAGAGACACAATGCCGACTTCAGTACAAGAAAACTGAGTCTTCTTAGAGCCTATGATTTGACCGCTTCCTGAGTCACCAGTTTTATATTCCGATGCACCTCTGCAGGTTTACTGTATCCCTTGGACCTTCCCATTGACGACGAAACACAGAAATTGCATCGGATTTAAATATAAGAGACACAATGCCGACTTAAGTACAGAAAGACTGAGTATTCCTACTGTCTATGTTTTGATCGTTTCCTGTGTCACCAGTTTTACATTACATTCCGATGCACCTCTGCAGTTTTACTGTATCCATTGGACCTTCCCATTGACGATGAAACACAGAAATAGCATCGGAATTAAATATAAGAGACACAATGCCGACATAAGAACAGGAAGGCTGAGTCTTCCTACTGTCTATGTTTTGAGCATTTCCTGTGTCACCAGTTTTACATTCCGATGCACCTCTGCAGGTTTACTGTATCCGTTGGATCTTCCCATTGACGATGAAACACAGAAATTCCATCGGAATTAAATAGATGAGACACAATGCCGACTTAAGTACTGGAAGATTGAGTCTTCCTACTGCCTATGTTTTGAGCGTTTCCTGCGTCACCAATTTTACATTCCGATGCACCTCTGCAGGTTTTCTGTATCCATTGGACATTCCCATTGACGATGAAACACAGAAATAGCATCGGAATTAAATATAAGAGACACAATAACGACTTAAGAACAGGAAGGCTGAGTCTTCCTACTGTCTATGTTTTGAGCGTTTCCTGTGGCACTAGTTTTACATTCCGATGCACCTCTGCAGGTTTACTGTATCCCTTGGATCTTCCCATTGACGATGAAACACAGAAATTGCATCGGAACTAAATATAAGAGACACAATGCCGACTTAAGTACAGTAACATTGAGTCTTCCTAGTGTCTATGTTTTGAGCGTTTCCTGTGTCACCAGTTTCACATTCCGATGAACCTCTGCAGGTTTACTGTATCCCTTGGACTTTCACAGTGACGATGAAACACAGATATTGCTTCAGAATTAAATATAAGAGACACAATGCCGACTTAAGTACACGAAAACTGAGTCTTCTTAAGGTCTATGTTTTGAGCGTTTCCCGTGTCACCAGTTTTACATTCCGATGCACCTCTGCAGGTTTACTGTGTTCCTAGTACCTTCCCATTGACGATGAAGCTCAGAAATTGCATCGGTAATAAGTATAAGAGACACAATGCCGACTTAAGTACAGGAAGACTTAGTCTCCCTACTGTCTATGTTTTGAGCGTTTCCCTTGTCACCAGTTATACATTCCGATGCACCTCTGCAGGTATACTGTTTCCCTTCGACCTTCCCATTGACGATGAAGCTCTGAAATTGCATCGGAATTAAATATAAGAGACACCATGCCGACATAAGAACAGGAAGGCTGAGTCTTCCTACTGTCTATGTTTTGAGCATTTCCTGTGTCACCAGTTTTACATTCCGATGCACCTCTGCAGGTTTACTGTATCCCTTGGATCTTCGCATTGACGATGAAACACAGTAATTCCATCGGAATTAAATAGAAGAGACACAATGCCGACTTAAGTACTGGAAGATGGAGTCTTCCTCTTGCCTATGTTTTGAGCGTTTCCTGCGTCACCAATTTTACAATCCGATGCACCTCTGCAGGTTTACTGTATCCATTGGACATTCCCATTGACGATGAAACACAGAAATAGCATCGGAATTAAATATAAGAGACACATAAACGACTTAAGAACAGGAAGGCTGAGTCTTCCTACTGTCTATGTTTTGAGCGTTTCCTGTTTCACCAGTTTTACATTGCGAAGCACCTCTGCAGGTTTACTGTATCCCTTGCATCTTCCCATTGAGGATGAAACACAGAAATTGCATCGGAACTAAATATAAGAGACACAATGCCGACTTAAGAACAGGAAGGCTGAGTCTTCCTACTGTCTATGATTTGAGCATTTCCTGTTTCACCAGTCTTACATTCCGATGCACCTCTGTAGGTTTACTGTATCCCTTGGATATTCCCATTGACGATGAAACACAGAAATTGTATCGGAACTAAATATAAGAGATACAATGCCGACTTAAGTACAAAAACATGGAGTCTTCCTACTGTCTATGTTTTGAGCGTTTCCTGTGTCACCAGTTTCACATTCCGATGAACCACTGCAGGTTTACTGTATCCCTTGGACTTTCACACTGACGATGAAACACTTATATTGCATCGGAATTAAATATAAGAGACACAATGCCGACTTAAGTACAAGAAAACTGCGTCTTCTTAAGGTCTACGTTTTGAGCGTTTCCCGTGTCACCAGTTTCACATTCCGATGCATTCTGCAGGTTTACTGTGTTCCTAGGACCTTCCCATTGACGATGAAGCTCAGAAATTGCATCGTAAATAAATATAAGAGACATAATGCCGACTTAAGTACAGGAAGACTGAGTCTTCCTACTGTCTATGTGTTGAGCGTTCCCTTGTCACCAGTTTTACATTCCGGTCCACCTCTGCAGGTATACTGTTTCCCTTCGACCTTCCCATTGACGATGAAGCTCAGAAATTGCATCGGAATTAAATATAAGAGACACCATGCCGACTTAAATAAAGGAAGACTGAGTCTTCCTACTGTCTATGATTTGAGCGTGTCCTGTATCACCAGTTTTACATTCCGATGCACCTCTGCAGGTTTACTGTATCCCTTGGACCTTCACAGTGACGATGAAACACAGAAATTGCATCGGAATTAAATATAAGAGATACAATGCCGACTTAGGTACAGGAAGACTCAGTCTTACTACTGTCTATGCTTTGAGCGATCCCTGTGTCATCAGTTTTAGATTTTGATCAACCTCTGCAGGTTTACTGTATCCCTTGGACCTTCACAGTGACGATGAAACACAGAAATTGCATCAAATTAAATATAAGAGACACAATGCCGACTTCAGTACAAGAAAACTGAGTCTTCTTAGGGCCTATGATTTGACCGCTTCCTGTGTCACCAGTTTTATATTCCGATGCACCTCTGCAGGTTTACTGTATCCCTTGGACCTTCCCATTGACGATGAAACACAGAAATTGCATCGGATTTAAATATAAGAGAGACAATGCCGACTTAAGTACAGGAAGACTGAGTATTCCTACTGTCTACGTTTTGAGCGTTTCCCTTGTCACGAGTTATACATTCCGATGCACCTCTGCAGGTATACTGTTTCCCTTCGACCTTCCCATTTACGATGAAGCTCAGAAATTGCATCGGAATTAAATATAAGAGACACAATGATGACTTAAGTATAAGAAAACTGAGTCTTCTCAAGGACTATGTTATGAGCGTTCCCTGTGTCATCAGTTTTACATTTTGATGCACCTCTGCAGGTTTACTGTATCCCTTGGACCTTCACAGTGACGATGAAACACAGAAATTGCATCAAATTATATATAAGAGACACAATGCCGACTTCAGTACAAGAAAACTGAGTCTTCTTAGAGCCTATGATTTGACCGCTTCCTGAGTCACCAGTTTTATATTCCGATGCACCTCTGCAGGTTTACTGTATCCCTTGGACCTTCCCATTGACGACGAAACACAGAAATTGCATCGGATTTAAATATAAGAGACACAATGCCGACTTAAGTACAGAAAGACTGAGTATTCCTACTGTCTATGTTTTGATCGTTTCCTGTGTCACCAGTTTTACATTACATTCCGATGCACCTCTGCAGTTTTACTGTATCCATTGGACCTTCCCATTGACGATGAAACACAGAAATAGCATCGGAATTAAATATAAGAGACACAATGCCGACATAAGAACAGGAAGGCTGAGTCTTCCTACTGTCTATGTTTTGAGCATTTCCTGTGTCACCAGTTTTACATTCCGATGCACCTCTGCAGGTTTACTGTATCCGTTGGATCTTCCCATTGACGATGAAACACAGAAATTCCATCGGAATTAAATAGATGAGACACAATGCCGACTTAAGTACTGGAAGATTGAGTCTTCCTACTGCCTATGTTTTGAGCGTTTCCTGCGTCACCAATTTTACATTCCGATGCACCTCTGCAGGTTTTCTGTATCCATTGGACATTCCCATTGACGATGAAACACAGAAATAGCATCGGAATTAAATATAAGAGACACAATAACGACTTAAGAACAGGAAGGCTGAGTCTTCCTACTGTCTATGTTTTGAGCGTTTCCTGTGGCACTAGTTTTACATTCCGATGCACCTCTGCAGGTTTACTGTATCCCTTGGATCTTCCCATTGACGATGAAACACAGAAATTGCATCGGAACTAAATATAAGAGACACAATGCCGACTTAAGTACAGTAACATTGAGTCTTCCTAGTGTCTATGTTTTGAGCGTTTCCTGTGTCACCAGTTTCACATTCCGATGAACCTCTGCAGGTTTACTGTATCCCTTGGACTTTCACAGTGACGATGAAACACAGATATTGCTTCAGAATTAAATATAAGAGACACAATGCCGACTTAAGTACACGAAAACTGAGTCTTCTTAAGGTCTATGTTTTGAGCGTTTCCCGTGTCACCAGTTTTACATTCCGATGCACCTCTGCAGGTTTACTGTGTTCCTAGTACCTTCCCATTGACGATGAAGCTCAGAAATTGCATCGGTAATAAGTATAAGAGACACAATGCCGACTTAAGTACAGGAAGACTTAGTCTCCCTACTGTCTATGTTTTGAGCGTTTCCCTTGTCACCAGTTATACATTCCGATGCACCTCTGCAGGTATACTGTTTCCCTTCGACCTTCCCATTGACGATGAAGCTCTGAAATTGCATCGGAATTAAATATAAGAGACACCATGCCGACATAAGAACAGGAAGGCTGAGTCTTCCTACTGTCTATGTTTTGAGCATTTCCTGTGTCACCAGTTTTACATTCCGATGCACCTCTGCAGGTTTACTGTATCCCTTGGATCTTCGCATTGACGATGAAACACAGTAATTCCATCGGAATTAAATAGAAGAGACACAATGCCGACTTAAGTACTGGAAGATGGAGTCTTCCTCTTGCCTATGTTTTGAGCGTTTCCTGCGTCACCAATTTTACAATCCGATGCACCTCTGCAGGTTTACTGTATCCATTGGACATTCCCATTGACGATGAAACACAGAAATAGCATCGGAATTAAATATAAGAGACACATAAACGACTTAAGAACAGGAAGGCTGAGTCTTCCTACTGTCTATGTTTTGAGCGTTTCCTGTTTCACCAGTTTTACATTGCGAAGCACCTCTGCAGGTTTACTGTATCCCTTGCATCTTCCCATTGAGGATGAAACACAGAAATTGCATCGGAACTAAATATAAGAGACACAATGCCGACTTAAGAACAGGAAGGCTGAGTCTTCCTACTGTCTATGATTTGAGCATTTCCTGTTTCACCAGTCTTACATTCCGATGCACCTCTGTAGGTTTACTGTATCCCTTGGATATTCCCATTGACGATGAAACACAGAAATTGTATCGGAACTAAATATAAGAGATACAATGCCGACTTAAGTACAAAAACATGGAGTCTTCCTACTGTCTATGTTTTGAGCGTTTCCTGTGTCACCAGTTTCACATTCCGATGAACCACTGCAGGTTTACTGTATCCCTTGGACTTTCACACTGACGATGAAACACTTATATTGCATCGGAATTAAATATAAGAGACACAATGCCGACTTAAGTACAAGAAAACTGCGTCTTCTTAAGGTCTACGTTTTGAGCGTTTCCCGTGTCACCAGTTTCACATTCCGATGCACTTCTGCAGGTTTACTGTGTTCCTAGGACCTTCCCATTGACGATGAAGCTCAGAAATTGCATCGTAAATAAATATAAGAGACATAATGCCGACTTAAGTACAGGAAGACTGAGTCTTCCTACTGTCTATGTGTTGAGCGTTCCCTTGTCACCAGTTTTACATTCCGGTCCACCTCTGCAGGTATACTGTTTCCCTTCGACCTTCCCATTGACGATGAAGCTCAGAAATTGCATCGGAATTAAATATAAGAGACACCATGCCGACTTAAATAAAGGAAGACTGAGTCTTCCTACTGTCTATGATTTGAGCGTGTCCTGTATCACCAGTTTTACATTCCGATGCACCTCTGCAGGTTTACTGTATCCCTTGGACCTTCCCATTGGCGATGAAACACAGAAATGGCATCCGAATTAAATATAAGAGACTCAATGCCGACTGAAGTACAGGAAGACTGAGTCTTCCTACTGTCTATGTTTTGAGCGTTTCCTGTGTCACCAGTTTTACATTCCGATGCACCTCTGCACATTTACTGCATCCTTTGAACCTTCTCAGTGACGATGAAACACAGAAATTGCATCGGAATTAAATATAGGAGACACAATGATGACTTAAGTACAGGAAGACTGAGTCTTCCTACTGTCTATGTTTTGAGCGTTTCCTGTGTCACCAGTTTTACATTCCGATCCACCTCTGCAGGTTTACTGTATCCCTTGGACCTTCACAGTGACGATGCAACACAGAAATTGCATCGGAATTAAATATAAAAGGCACAATGCCGACTTAAGTACAAGAAAACTGAGTCTTCTTAGGGTCTATGTTATGAGCGCTTCCTGTGTCACCAGTTTTACATTCCTATGCACCTCTGCAGGCATACTGTATCCCTTGGACCTTCCCATTGACGATGAAACACAGAAATTGCATCGGAATTAAGTATAAGAGACACAATGCCGACTTAAGTACAGGAAGACTGAGTCTTCCTACTGTCTATGTTTTGATCGTTTCCTGTGTCACCAGTTTTACATTCCGATGCACCTCTGCAGTTTTACTGTATCCATTGTACCTTCCCATTGACGATGAAACACAGAAATAGCATCGGAATTAAATATAAGAGACACAATGCCGACATAAGAACAGGAAGGCTGAGTCTTCCTACTGTCTATGTTTTGAGCATTTCCTGTGTCACCAGTTTTACATTCCGATGCACCTGTGCAGGTTTACTGTATCCCTTGGATCTTCCCATTGACGATGAAACACAGAAATTCCATCGGAATTAAATAAAAGAGACACAATGCCGACTTAAGTACTGGAAGATTGAGTCTTCCTCTTGCCTATGTTTTGAGCGTTTCCTGCGTCACCAATTTTACATTCCGATGCACCTCTGCAGGTTTACTGTATCCATTGGACATTCCCATTGACGATGAAACACAGAAATAGCATCGGAATTAAATATAAGAGACACAATAACGACTTAAGAAAAGGAAGGCTGAGTCTTCCTACTGTCTATGTTTTGAGCGTTTCCTGTGTCACCAGTTTTACATTGCGAAGCACCTCTGCAGGTTTACTGTATCCCTTGCATCTTCCCATTGAGGATGAAACACAGAAATTGCATCGGAACTAAATATAAGAGACACAATGCCGACTTAAGTACAAGAAAACTGAGTGTTCTTAAGGTCTATGTTTTGAGCGTTTCCCGTGTCACCAGTTTTACATTCCGATGCAACTCTGCAGGTTTACTTTCTTCCTAGGACCTTCCCATTGACGATGAAGCTCAGAAATTGCATCGGAAATAAATATAAGAGCCACAATGCCGACTTAAGTACAGGAAGACTGAGTCTTCCTACTGTCCATGTTTTGAGCGTTTCCCTTGTCACCAGTTTTAGATTCCGATGCACCTCTGCAGGTATACTGTTTCCCTTCGACCTTCCCATTGACGATGAAGCTCAGAAATTGCATCGGAATGAAATATAAGAGACACAATGATGACTTAAGTAAAGGAAGACTGAGTCTTCCTACTGTCTATGATTTGAGCGTGTCCTGTATCACCAGTTTTACATTCCGATGCACCTCTGCAGGTTTACTGTATACCTTGGACCTTCACAGTGACGATGAAACACAGAAATTGCATCGGAATTAAATATAAAAGACACAATGTCCACTTAAGTACAAGAAAACTGAGTCTTCTTAGGGTCTATGTTATGAGCGCTTCCTCTGTCACCAGTTTTACATTCCGATGCACCTCTGCAGGCATACTGTATCCCTTGGACCTTCCCATTGACGATGAAACACAGAAATTGCATCGGAATTAAATATAAGAGACACAATGCCGACTTAAGTACAGAAAGACTGAGTTTTCCTACTGTCATTGTTATGAGCGTTCCCTGTGTCATCAGTTTTACAATTTGATGCACCTCTGCAGGTTTACTGTATCCCTTGGACCTTCACAGTGTCGATGAAACACAGAAATTGCATCAAATTAAATATAAGAGATACAATGCCGACTTCAGTACAAGTAAACTGAGTCTTCTTAGGGCCTATGGTTTGACCGCTTCCTGTGTCACCAGTTTTATATTCCGATGCACCTATGCAGGTTTACTGTATCCCTTGGACCTTCCCATTGACGACGAAACACAGAAATGGCATCGGATTTAAATATAAGAGACACAATGCCGACTTAAGTACAGGAAGACTGAGTATTCCTACTGTCTACGTTTTGATCGTTTCCTGTGTCACCTTTTTTACATTCCGATGCACCTCTGCAGGTTTACTGTATCCCTTGGATCTTCCCATTGACGATGAAACACAGAAATTGCATCCGAACTAAATATAAGAGACACAATGCCGACTTAAGTACAGAAACATTGAGTCTTCCTACTGTCTATGTTTTGAGCGTTTCCTGGGTCACCAGTTTCAAATTCCGATGAACCTCTGCAGGTTTACTGTGTTCCTAGGACCTTCCCATTGACGAAGAAGCTCAGAAATTGCATCGGAAATAAATATAAGAGACACAATGCCGACTTAAGTACAGGAAGACTGAGTCTTCCTGTTGTCTATGTTTTGAGCGTTTGCCCTGTCACCAGTTTTACATTCCGATGCACCTCTGCAGGTATACTGTATCCCTTAGACCTTCCCATTGACGATGAAGCTCAGAAATTGCATCGGAATTAAATATAAGAGACACCATGCCGACTTAAGTAAAGGAAGACTGAGTCTTCCTACTGTCTATGATTTGAGCGTGTCCTGTATCACCAGTTTAACATTCCGATGCACCTCTGCAGGTTTACTGTATCCCTTGGACCTTCACAGTGACGATGAAACACAGAAATTGCATCGGAATTAAATATAAGAGATACAATGCCGACTTAGGTACAGGAAGACTGAGTCTTCCTACTGCCTATGTTTTGAGCGTTCCCTGTGTCATCAGTTTTACATTTTTGATGAACCTCCGCAGGTTTACTGTATCCCTTGGACCTTCACAGTGACGATGAAACATAGAAATTGCATCAAATTAAATATAAGAGACACAATGCCGACTTCAGTACAAGAAAACTGAGTCTTCTTAGGGCCTATGATTTGACCGCTTCTTGTGTCACCAGTTTTATATTCCGATGCACCTCTGCAGGTTTAATGTTTCCCTTGGACCTTCCCATTGACGACGAAACACAGAAATTGCATCGGATTTAAATATAAGAGACACAATGCCGACTTAAGTACAGGAAGACTGAGTATTCCTACTGTCTATGTTTTGATCGTTTCCTGTGTCACCAGTTTTACATTCCGATGCACCTCTGCATTTTTACTGTACCCATTGGACTTTCCCATTGACGATGAAACACAGAAATAGCATCGGAATTAAATATAAGAGACACAATGCCGACTTAAGAACAGGAAGGCTGAGTCTTCCTACTGTCTATGTTTTGAGCATTTCCTGTGTCACCAGTTTTACATTCCGATGCACCTCTGCAGATTTACTGTATCCCTTGGATCTTCCCATTGACGATGAAACACAGAAATTCCATCGGAATTAAATAGAAGAGATACAATGCCGACTTAAGTACTGTAAGTTTGAGTCTTCCTACTGCCTATGTTTTGAGCGTTTCCTGCGTCACCAATTTTACATTCCGATGCACCTCTGCAGGTTTACTGTATCCCTTGGACCTTCCCATTGGCGATGAAACACAGAAATGGCATCGGAATTAAATATAAGAGACACAATGCCGACTGAAGTACAGGAAGACTGAGTCTTCCTACTGTCTATGTTTTGAGCGTTTCCTGTGTCACCGGTTTTACATTCCGATGCACCTCTGCACGTTTACTGTATCCCTTGAACCTTCACAGTGACGATGAAACACAGAAATTGCATCGGAATTAAATATAAGAGACACAATTATGACTTAAGTACAGGAAGACTGAGTCTTCCTACTGTCTATGATTTGAGCGTTTCCTGTGTCACCAGTTTTACATTCCGATGCACCTCTGCAGGTTTACCGTATCCCTTGGACCTTCACAGTGACGATGAAACACAGAAATTGCATCAAATTAAATAGAAGAGACACAATGCCGACTTCAGTACAAGAAAACTGAGTCTTCTTAGGACCTATGATTTGACCGCTTCCTGTGTCACCAGTTTTATATTCCGATGCACCTCTGCAGGTTTACTGTATCCCTTGGACCTTCCCATTGACGACGAAACACAGAAATTGCATCGGATTTAAATATAAGAGACACAATGCCGACTTAAGTACAGGATGACTGAGTATTCCTACTGTCTATGTTTGATCGTTTCCTGTGTCACCAGTTTTTTATTCCGATGCACCTCTGCAGTTTTACTGTATCCATTGGACCTTCCCATTGACGATGAAACACAGAAATAGCATCGGAATTATATATAAGAGACACAATGGCGACTTAAGAACAGGAAGTCTGAGTCTTCCTACTGTCTATGTTTTGAGCATTTCCTGTGTCACCAGTTTTACATTCCGATGCACCTCTGCAGGTTTACTGTATCCCTTGGATCTTCCCATTGACGATGAAACACAGAACTTCCATCGGAATGAAATAGAAGAGACACAATGCCGACTTAAGTACTGGAAGATTGAGTCTTCCTACTGCCTATGTTTTGAGCGTTTCCTGCGTCACCAATTTTACATTCCGATGCACCTCTGCAGGTTTACTGTATCCATTGGACCTTCACAGTGACGATGAAACACAGAAATAGCATCGGAATTAAATACAAGAGACACAATAACGACTTAAGAACACGAAGGCTGAGTCTTCCTACTGTCTATGTTTTGAGCGTCTCCTGTGTCACCAGTTTTACAATCCGATGCACCTCTGCAGGTTTACTGTATCCCTTGGATCTTCCCATTGACGATGAAACACAGAAATTGCATCGGAACAAAATATAAGAGACACAATGCCGACTTAAGTACAGAAACATTGAGTCTTCCTACTGTCTATGTTTTAAGCGTTTCCTGGGTCACCAGTTTCACATTCCGATGAACCTCTGCAGGTTTACAGTGTTCCTAGGACCTTCCCATTGACGATGAAGCTCAGAAATTGCATCGGAAATAAATATAAGAGACACAATGCCGACTTAAGTACAAGAAGAATGAGTCTTCCTGTTGTCTATGTTTTGAGCGTTTCCCCTGTCACCAGTTTTACATTCCGATGCACCTCTGCAGGTATACTGTTTCCCTTCGACCTTCCCATTGACGATGAAGCTCAGAAATTGCATCGGAATTAAATATAAGAGACACCATGCCGACTTAAGTAAAGGAAGACTGAGTCTTCCTACTGTCTATGATTTGAGCGTGTCCTGTATCACCAGTTTAACATTCCGATGCACCTCTGCAGGTTTACTGTATCCCTTGGACCTTCACAGTGACGATGAAACACAGAAATTGCATCGGAATTAAATATAAGAGATACAATGCCGACTTAGGTACAGGAAGACTGAGTCTTCCTACTGTCTATGCTTTGAGCGATCCCTGTGTCATCAGTTTTAGATTTTGATGAACC
This sequence comes from Schistocerca nitens, assembly GCF_023898315.1. Taxonomy (NCBI): domain Eukaryota; kingdom Metazoa; phylum Arthropoda; class Insecta; order Orthoptera; family Acrididae; genus Schistocerca; species Schistocerca nitens. Next base: position 766,733,558 of record NC_064619.1, read on the forward strand.
TCTGCAGGTTTACTGTATCCCTTGGACCTTCACAGTGACGATGAAACACAGAAATTGCATCAAATTAAATATAAGAGACACAATGCCGACTTCAGTACAAGAAAACTGAGTCTTCTTAGGGCCTATGATTTGACCGCTTCCTGTGTCACCAGTTTTATATTCCGATGCACCTCTGCAGGTTTACTGTATCCCTTGGACCTTCCCATTGACGATGAAACACAGAAATTGCATCGGATTTAAATATAAGAGACACAATGCCGACTTAAGTACAGGAAGACTGAGTATTCCTACTGTCTACGTTTTGAGCGTTTCCCTTGTCACGAGTTATACATTCCGATGCACCTCTGCAGGTATACTGTTTCCCTTCGACCTTCCCATTGACGATGAAGCTCAGAAATTGCATCGGAATTAAATATAAGAGACACAATGATGACTTAAGTACAAGAAAACTGAGTCTTCTCAAGGTCTATGTTATGAGCGTTCCCTGTGTCATCAGTTTTACATTTTGATGCACCTCTGCAGGTTTACTGTATCCCTTGGACCTTCACAGTGACGATGAAACACAGAAATTGCATCAAATTATATATAAGAGACACAATGCCGACTTCAGTACAAGAAAACTGAGTCTTCTTAGAGCCTATGATTTGACCGCTTCCTGAGTCACCAGTTTTATATTCCGATGCACCTCTGCAGGTTTACTGTATCCCTTGGACCTTCCCATTGACGACGAAACACAGAAATGACATCGGATTTAAATATAAGAGACACAATGCCGACTTAAGTACAGGAAGACTGAGTATTCCTACTGTCTACGTTTTGATCGTTTTCTGTGTCACCAGTTTTACATTCCGATGCACCTCTGCAGTTTTACTGTATCCATTGGACCTTCCCATTGACGATGAAACACAGAAATAGCATCGGAATTAAATATAAGAGACACAATGCCGACATAAGAACAGGAAGGCTGAGTCTTCCTACTGTCTATGTTTTGAGCATTTCCTGTGTCACCAGTTTTACATTCCGATGCACCTCTGCAGGTTTACTGTATCCCTTGGATCTTCCCATTGACGATGAAACACAGAAATTCCATCGGAATTAAATAGAAGAGACGCAATGCCGACTTAAGTACTGGAAGATTGAGTCTTCCTACTGCCTATGTTTTGAGCGTTTCCTGCGTCACCAATTTTACATTCCGATGCACCTCTGCAGGTTTTCTGTATCCATTGGACATTCCCATTGACGATGAAACACAGAAATAGCATCGGAATTAAATATAAGAGACACAATAACGACTTAAGAACAGGAAGGCTGAGTCTTCCTACTGTCTATGCTTTGAGCGTTTCCTGTGGCACTAGTTTTACATTCCGGTGCACCTCTGCAGGTTTACTGTATCCCTTGGATCTTCCCATTGACGATGAAACACAGAAATTGCATCGGAACTAAATATAAGAGACACAATGCCGACTTAAGTACAGTAACATTGAGTCTTCCTAGTGTCTATGTTTTGAGCGTTTCCTGTGTCACCAGTTTCACATTCCGATGAACCTCTGCAGGTTTACTGTATCCCTTGGACTTTCACAGTGACGATGAAACACAGATATTGCTTCAGAATTAAATATAAGAGACACAATGCCGACTTAAGTACACGAAAACTGAGTCTTCTTAAGGTATATGTTTTGAGCGTTTCCCGTGTCACCAGTTTTACATTCCGATGCACCTCTGCAGGTTTACTGTGTTCCTAGTACCTTCCCATTGACGATGAAGCTCAGAAATTGCATCGGTAATAAGTATAAGAGACACAATGCCGACTTAAGTACAGGAAGACTTAGTCTCCGTACTGTCTATGTTTTGAGCGTTTCCCTTGTCACCAGTTATACATTCCGATGCACCTCTGCAGGTATACTGTTTCCCTTCGACCTTCCCATTGACGATGAAGCTCTGAAATTGCATCGGAATTAAATATAAGAGACACCATGCCGACTTAAGTAAAGGAAGACTGAGGCTTACTACTGTCTATGATTTGAGCGTGTCCTGTATCAACAGTTTTACATTCCGATGCACCTCTGCAGGTTTACTGTATCCCTTGGACCTTCCCATTGGCGATGAAACACAGAAATGGCATCGGAATTAAATATAAGAGACACAATGCCGACTGAAGTACAGGAAGACTGAGTCTTCCTACTGTCTATGTTTTGAGCGTTTCCTGTGACACCAGTTTTACATTCCGATGCACCTCTGCACGTTTACTGTATCCCTTGAACCTTCACAGTGACGATGAAACACAGAAATTGCATCGGAATTAAATATAAGAGACACAATGATGACTTAAGTACAGGAAGACTGAGTCTTCCTACTGTCTATGTTTTGAGAGTTTCCTGTGTCACCAGTTTTACATTCCGATGCACCTCTGCAGGTTTACTGTATCCCTTGGACCTTCAGAGTGACGATGAAACACAGAAATTGCATCGGAATTAAAAATAAAAGACACAATTCCGACTTAAGTACAAGAAAACTGAGTCTTCTAAGGGTCTATGTTATGAGCGCTTCCTGTGTCACCAGTTTTACATTCCGATGCACCTCTGCAGGCATACTGTATCCCTTGGACCTACCCATTGACGATGAAACACAGAAATTGCATCGGAACTAAATATAAGAGACACAATGCCGACTTAAGTACAGTAACATTGAGTCTTCCTAGTGTCTATGTTTTGAGCGTTTCCTGTGTCACCAGTTTCACATTCCGATGAACCTCTGCCGGTTTACTGTATCCCTTGGACTTTCACAGTGACGATGAAACACAGATATTGCTTCAGAATTAAACATAAGAGACACAATGCCGACTTAAATACACGAAAACTGAGTCTTCTTAAGGTCTATGTTTTGAGCGTTTCCCGTGTCACCAGTTTTACATTCCGATGCACCTCTGCAGGTTTACTGTGTTCCTAGGACCTTCCCATTGACGATGAAGCTCAGAAATTGCATCGGAAATAAGTATAAGAGACACAATGCCGACTTAAGTACAGGAAGACTGAGTTTTCCTACTGTCATTGTTAGGAGCGTTCCCTGTGTCATCAGTTTTACAATTTGATGCACCTCTGCAGGTTTACTGTATCCCTTGGACCTTCACAGTGACGATGAAACACAGAAATTGCATCAAATTAAATATAAGAGACACAATGCCGACTTCAGTACAAGTAAACTGAGTCTTCTTAGGGCCTGTGGTTTGACCGCTTCCTGTGTCACCAGTTTTATATTCCGATGCACCTCTGCAGGTTTACTGTATCCCTTGGACCTTCCCATTGACGACGAAACACAGAAATGGCATCGGATTTAAATATAAGAGACGCAATGCCGACATAAGTACAGGAAGACTGAGTATTCCTACTGTCTACGTTTTGATCGTTTCCTGTGTCATCGGTTTTACATTCCGATGCACCTCTGCAGGTTTACTGTAACCCTTGGATCTTCCCATTGACGATGAAACACAGAAATTGCATCGGAACTAAATATAAGAGACACAATGCCGACTTAAGTACAGAAACATTGAGTCTTCCTAGTGTCTATGTTTGAGCGTTTCCTGTGTCACCAGTTTTACATTCCGATGCACCTCTGCAGTATTACTGTATCCATTGGACCTTCACATTGACGATGAAACACAGAAATAGCATCGGAATTAAATATAAGAGACACAATGGCGACTTAAGAACAGAAAGTCTGAGTCTTTCTACTGTCTATGTTTTGAACATTTCCTGTGTCACCAGTTTCACATTCCGATGCACCATTGCAGGTTTACTGTATCCCTTGGATCTTCCCATTGACGATGAAACACAGAAATTCCATCGGAATTAAATAGAAGAGACACAATGCCGACTTAAGTACTGGAAGATTGAGTCTTCCTACTGCCTATGTTTTGAGCGTTTCCTCCGTCACCAATTTTACATTCCGGTGCACCTCTGCAGGTTTACTGAATCCCTTGGATCTTCCCATTGACGATGAAACACAGAAATTGCATCGGAACTAAATATAAGAGACACAATGCCGACTTAAGTACAGAAACATTGAGTCTTCCTACTGTCTATGTTTTGAGCGTTTCCTGGGTCACCAGTTTCACATTCCGATGAACCTCTGCAGGTTTACTGTGTTCCTAGGACCTTCCCATTGACGAAGAAGCTCAGAAATTGCATCGGAAATAAATATAAGAGACACAATGCCGACTTAAGTACAGGAAGACTGAGTCTTCCTGTTGTCTATGTTTTGAGCGTTTGCCCTGTCACCAGTTTTACATTCCGATGCACCTCTGCAGGTATACTGTATCCCTTCGACCTTCCCATTGACGATGAAGCTCAGAAATTGCATCGGAATTAAATATAAGAGACACCATGCCGACTTAAGTAAAGGAAGACTGAGTCTTCCTACTGTCTATGATTTGAGCGTGTCCTGTATCACCAGTTTAACATTCCGATGCACCTCTGCAGGTTTACTGTATCCCTTGGACCTTCACAGTGACGATGAAACACAGAAATTGCATCGGAATTAAATATAAGAGATACAATGCCGACTTAGGTACAGGAAGACTGAGTCTTCCTACTGTCTATGTCTTGAGCGTTCCCTGTGTCATCAGTTTTACATTTTTGATGAACCTCTGCAGGTTTACTGTATCCCTTGGACCTTCACAGTGACGATGAAACATAGAAATTGCATCAAATTAAATATAAGAGACACAATGCCGACTTCAGTACAAGAAAACTGAGTCTTCTTAGGGCCTATGATTTGACCGCTTCTTGTGTCACCAGTTTTATATTCCGATGCACCTCTGCAGGTTTAATGTTTCCCTTGGACCTTCCCATTGACGACGAAACACAGAAATTGCATCGGATTTAAATATAAGAGACACAATGCCGACTTAAGTACAGGAAGACTGAGTATTCCTACTGTCTATGTTTTGATCGTTTCCTGTGTCACCAGTTTTACATTCCGATGCACCTCTGCATGTTTACTGTACCCATTGGACTTTCCCATTGACGATGAAACACAGAAATAGCATCGGAATTAAATATAAGAGACACAATGCCGACTTAAGAACAGGAAGGCTGAGTCTTCCTACTGTCTATGTTTTGAGCATTTCCTGTGTCACCAGTTTTACATTCCGATGCACCTCTGCAGGTTTACTGTATCCCTTGGATCTTCCCATTGACGATCAAACACAGAACTTCCATCGGAATGAAATAGAAGAGACACAATGCCGACTTAAGTACTGGAAGATTGAGTCTTCCTACTGCCTATGTTTTGAGCGTTTCCTGCGTCACCAATTTTACATTCCGATGCACCTCTGCAGGTTTACTGTATCCATTGGACCTTCACAGTGATGATGAAACACAGAAATAGCATCGGAATTAAATACAAGAGACACAATAACGACTTAAGAACACGAAGGCTGAGTCTTCCTACTGTCTATGCTTTGAGCGATCCCTGTGTCATCAGTTTTAGATTTTGATGAACCTCTGCAGGTTTACTGTATCCCTTGGACCTTCACAGTGACGATGAAACACAGAAATTGCATCAAATTAAATATAAGAGACACAATGCCGACTTCAGTACAAGAAAACTGAGTCTTCTTAGGGCCTATGATTTGACCGCTTCCTGTGTCACCAGTTTTATATTCCGATGCACCTCTGCAGGTTTACTGTATCCCTTGGACCTTCCCATTGACGATGAAACACAGAAATTGCATCGGATTTAAATATAAGAGACACAATGCCGACTTAAGTACAGGAAGACTGAGTATTCCTACTGTCTACGTTTTGAGCGTTTCCCTTGTCACGAGTTATACATTCCGATGCACCTCTGCAGGTATACTGTTTCCCTTCGACCTTCCCATTGACGATGAAGCTCAGAAATTGCATCGGAATTAAATATAAGAGACACAATGATGACTTAAGTACAAGAAAACTGAGTCTTCTCAAGGTCTATGTTATGAACGTTCCCTGTGTCATCAGTTTTACATTTTGATGCACCTCTGCAGGTTTACTGTATCCCTTGGACCTTCACAGTGACGATGAAACACAGAAATTGCATCAAATTATATATAAGAGACACAATGCCGACTTCAGTACAAGAAAACTGAGTCTTCTTAGAGCCTATGATTTGACCGCTTCCTGAGTCACCAGTTTTATATTCCGATGCACCTCTGCAGGTTTACTGTATCCCTTGGACCTTCCCATTGACGACGAAACACAGATATTGCATCGGATTTAAATATAAGAGACACAATGCCGACTTAAGTACAGAAAGACTGAGTATTCCTACTGTCTATGTTTTGATCGTTTCCTGTGTCACCAGTTTTACATTACATTCCGATGCACCTCTGCAGTTTTACTGTATCCATTGGACCTTCCCATTGACGATGAAACACAGAAATAGCATCGGAATTAAATATAAGAGACACAATGCCGACATAAGAACAGGAAGGCTGAGTCTTCCTACTGTCTATGTTTTGAGCATTTCCTGTGTCACCAGTTTTACATTCCGATGCACCTCTGCAGGTTTACTGTATCCCTTGGATCTTCCCATTGACGATGAAACACAGAAATTCCATCGGAATTAAATAGAAGAGACACAATGCCGACTTAAGTACTGGAAGATTGAGTCTTCCTACTGCCTATGTTTTGAGCGTTTCCTGCGTCACCAATTTTACATTCCGATGCACCTCTGCAGGTTTTCTGTATCCATTGGACATTCCCATTGACGATGAAACACAGAAATAGCATCGGAATTAAATATAAGAGACACAATAACGACTTAAGAACAGGAAGGCTGAGTCTTCCTACTGTCTATGTTTCGAGCGTTTCCTGTGGCACTAGTTTTACATTCCGATGCACCTCTGCAGGTTTACTGTATCCCTTGGATCTTCCCATTGACGATGAAACACAGAAATTGCATCGGAACTAAATATAAGAGACACAATGCCGACTTAAGTACAGTAACATTGAGTCTTCCTAGTGTCTATGTTTTGAGCGTTTCCTGTGTCACCAGTTTCACATTCCGATGAACCTCTGCAGGTTTACTGTATCCCTTGGACTTTCACAGTGACGATGAAACACAGATATTGCTTCAGAATTAAATATAAGAGACACAATGCCGACTTAAGTACACGAAAACTGAGTCTTCTTAAGGTCTATGTTTTGAGCGTTTCCCGTGTCACCAGTTTTACATTCCGATGCACCTCTGCAGGTTTACTGTGTTCCTAGTACCTTCCCATTGACGATGAAGCTCAGAAATTGCATCGGTAATAAGTATAAGAGACACAATGCCGACTTAAGTACAGGAAGACTTAGTCTCCCTACTGTCTATGTTTTGAGCGTTTCCCTTGTCACCAGTTATACATTCCGATGCACCTCTGCAGGTATACTGTTTCCCTTCGACCTTCCCATTGACGATGAAGCTCAGAAATTGCATCGGAATTAAATATAAGAGACACCATGCCGACTTAAGTAAAGGAAGACTGAGGCTTACTACTGTCTATGATTTGAGCGTGTCCTGTATCACCAGTTTTACATTCCGATGCACCTCTGCAGGTTTACTGTATCCCTTGGACCTTCCCATTGGCGATGAAACACAGAAATGGCATCGGAATTAAATATAAGAGACACAATGCCGACTGAAGTACTGGAAGACTGAGTCTTCCTACTGTGTATGTTTTGAGCGTTTCCTGTGACACCAGTTTTACATTCCGATGCACCTCTGCACGTTTACTGTATCCCTTGAACCTTCACAGTGACGATGAAACACAGAAATTGCATCGGAATTAAATATAAGAGACACAATGATGACTTAAGTACAGGAAGACTGAGTCTTCCTACTGTCTATGTTTTGAGAGTTTCCTGTGTCACCAGTTTTACATTCCGATGCACCTCTGCAGGTTTACTGTATCCCTTGGACCTTCAGAGTGACGATGAAACAGAAATTGCATCGGAATTAAAAATAAAAGACACAATTCCGACTTAAGTACAAGAAAACTGAGTCTTCTTAGGGTCTATGTTATGAGCGCTTCCTGTGTCACCAGTTTTACATTCCGATGCACCTCTGCAGGCATACTGTATCCCTTGGACCTACCCATTGACGATGAAACACAGAAATTGCATCGGAATTAAATATAAGAGACACAATGCCGACTTAGGTACAGGAAGACCGAGTCTTCCTACTCTCTGTGTTATGAGCGTTCCCTGTGTCATCAGTTTTACATTTTGATGCACCTCTGCGGGTTTACGGTATCCCTTGGACCTTCACAGTGATGATGAAACACAGAAATTGCATCAAATTAAATATAAGAGACACAATGCCGTCTTCAGTACAAGAAAACTGAGTCTTCTTAGGGCCTATGATTTGACCGCTTCCTGTGTCACCAGTTTTATATTCCGATGCACCTCTGCAGGTTTACTGTATCCCTTGGACCTTCCCATTGACGACGAAACACAGAAATGGCATCGGATTTAAATATAAGAGACACAATGCCGACTTAAGTACAGGAAGACTGAGTATTCCTACTGTCTACGTTTTGATCGTTTCCTGTGGCACTAGTTTTACATTCCGATGCACCTCTGCAGGTTTACTGTATCCCTTGGATCTTCCCATTGACGATGAAACACAGAAATTGCATCGGAACTAAATATAAGAGACACAATGCCGACTTAAGTACAGTAACATTGAGTCTTCCTAGTGTCTATGTTTTGAGCGTTTCCTGTGTCACCAGTTTCACATTCCGATGAACCTCTGCCGGTTTACTGTATCCCTTGGACTTTCACAGTGACGATGAAACACAGATATTGCTTCAGAATTAAATATAAGAGACACAATGCCGACTTAAATACACGAAAACTGAGTCTTCTTAAGGTCTATGTTTTGAGCGTTTCCCGTGTCACCAGTTTTACATTCCGATGCACCTCTGCAGGTTTACTGTGTTCCTAGGACCTTCCCATTGACGATGAAGCTCAGAAATTGCATCGGAAATAAGTATAAGAGACACAATGCCGACTTAAGTACAGGAAGACTTAGTCTCCCTACTGTCTATGTTTTGAGCGTTTCCCTTGTCACCAGTTATACATTCCGATGCACCTCTGCAGGTATACTGTTTCCCTTCGACCTTCCCATTGACGATGAAGCTCAGAAATTGCGTCGGAATTAAATATAAGAGACACCATGCCGATTTAAGTAAAGGAAGACTGAGGCTTACTACTGTCTATGATTTGAGCGTGTCCTGTATCACCAGTTTTACATTCCGATGCACCTCTGCAGGTTTACTGTATCCGTTGGACCTTCCCATTGGCGATGAAACACAGAAATGGCATCAGAATTAAATATAAGAGACACAATGCCGACTGAAGTACAGGAAGACTGAGTCTTCCTACTGTCTATGTTTTGAGCGTTTCCTGTGTCACCAGTTTTACATTCCGATGCACCTCTGCACGTTTACTGTATCCCTTGAACCTTCACAGTGACGATGAAACACAGAAATTGCATCGGAATTAAGTATAAGAGACACAATGCCGACTTAGGTTCAGGAAGACTGAGTCTTCCTACTCTCTGTGTTATGAGCGTTCCCTGTGTCATCAGTTTTACATTTTGATGCACCTCTGCGGGTTTACTGTATCCCTTGGACCTTCACAGTGGCGATGAAACACAGAAATGGCATCAAATTAAATATAAGAGACACAATGCCGACTTCAGTACAAGAAAACTGAGTCTTCTTAGGGCCTATGATTTGACCGCTTCCTGTGTCAACAGTTTTATATTCCGATGCACCTCTGCAGGTTTACTGTATCCCTTGGACCTTCCCATTGACTACGAAACACAGAAATTGCATCGGATTTAAATATACGAGACACAATGCCGACTTAAGTACAGGAAGACTGAGTATTCCTACTGTCTATGTTTTGATCGTTTCCTGTGTCACCAGTTTTACATTCCGATGCACCTCTGCAGTTGTCCTGTATCCATTGGACCTTCCCATTGACGATGAAACACAGAAATAGCATCGGAATTAAATATAAGAGACACAATGGCGACTTAAGAACAGGAAGGCTGAGTCTTCCTACTGACTATGTTTTTAACATTTCCTGTGTCACCAGTTTTACATTCCGATGCACCTCTGCAGGTTTACTGTTTCCCTTGGATCTTCCCATTGACGATGAAACACAGAAATTCCATCGGAATTAAATAGAAGAGTCACAATGCCGACTTAAGTACTAGAAGATTGAGTCTTCCTACTGCCTATGTTTTGAGCGTTTCCTGCGTCACCAATTTTACATTCCGATGCACCTCTGCAGGTTTACTGTATCCACTGGACCTTCCCATTGACGATGAAACACAGATATAGCATCGGAATTAAATACAAGAGACACAATAACGACTTAAGAACAGGAAGGCTGAGTCTTCCTACTGTCTATGTTTTGAGCGTTTCCTGTGTCACCAGTTTTACATTCCGATGCACCTCTGCAGGTTTACTGTATCCCTTGGATCTTCCCATTGACGATGAAACACAGAAATTGCATCGGAACTAAATATAAGAGACACAATGCCGACTTAAGTACAGAAACATTGAGTCTTCCTACTGTCTATGTTTTGAGCGTTTCCTGGGTCACCAGTTTCACATTCCGATGATCCTCTGCAGGTTTACTATGTTCCTAGGACCTTCCTATTGACGATGAAGCTCAGAAATTGCATCGGAAATAAATATAAGAGACACAATGCCGACTTAAGTATAGGAAGATTGAGTCTTCCTGTTGTCTATGTTTTGAGCGTTTCCCTTGTCACCAGTTTTACATTCCGATCCACCTCTGCAGGTATACTGTTTCCCTTCGACCTTCCCATTGACGATGAAGCTTAGAAATTGCATCGGAATTAAATATAAGAGACACCATGCCGACTTAAGTAAAGGAAGACTGAGTCTTCCTACTGTCTATGATTTGAGCGTGTCCTGTATCACCAGTTTTACATTCCGATGCACCTCTGCAGGTTTACTGTATCCCTTGGACCTTCCCATTGGCGATGAAACACAGAAATGGCATCGGAATTAAATATAAGAGACACAATGCCGACTGAAGTACAGGAAGACTGAGTCTTCCTACTGTCTATGTTTTGAGCGTTTCCTGTGTCACCAGTTTTACATTCCGATGCACCTCTGCACGTTTACTGCATCCTTTGAACCTTCTCAGTGACGATGAAACACAGAAATTGCATCAAATTAAATATAAGAGACACAATGCCGACTTAAGAACAGGAAGGCTGAGTCTTCCTACTGTCTATGCTTTGTGCGTTTCCTGTGTCACCAGTTTTACATTCCGATGCACCCCTGCAGTTTTACTGTATCCATTGGACCTTCCCATTGACGATGAAACTCAGAAATAGGATCGGAATTAAATATAAGAGACACAATGCCGACTTAAGAACAGGAAGGCTGAGTCTTCCTACTGTCTATGTTTTGAGCATTTCCTGTGTCACCAGTCTTACATTCCGATGCACCTCTGTAGGTTTACTGTATCCCTTGGATATTCCCATTGACGATGAAACACAGAAATTGCATCGGAACTAAATATAAGAGACACAATGCCGACTTAAGTACAAAAACATGGAGTCTTCCTACTGTCTATGTTTTGAGCGTTTCCTGTGTCACCAGTTTCACATTCCGATGAACCACTGCAGGTTTACTGTATCCCTTCGACTTTCACAGTGACGATGAAACACAGATATTGCATCGGAATTAAATATATAAGACACAATGCCGACTTACGTACAAGAAAACTGAGTCTTCTTAAGGTCTACGTTTTGAGCGTTTCCCGTGTCACCAGTGTTACATTCCGATGCACTTCTGCAGGTTTACTGTGTTCCTAGGACCTTCCCATTGACGATGAAGCTCAGAAATTGCATCGGAAATAAATATAAGAGACACAATGCCGACTTAACTACAGGAATACTGAGTCTTCCTACTGTCTATGTGTTGAGCGTTCCCTTGTCACCAGTTTTACATTCCGATCCACCTCTGCAGGTATACTGTTTCCCTTCGACCTTCCCATTGACGATGAAGCTCAGAAATTGCATCGGAATTAAATATATTAGACACCATGCCGACTTAAGTAAAGGAAGACTGAGTCTTCCTACCGTCTATGATTTGAGCGTGTCCTGTATCACCAGTTTTACATTCCGATGCACCTCTGCAGGTTTACTGTATCCCTTGGACCTTCCCATTGGCGATGAAACACAGAAATGGCATCGGAATTAAATATAAGAGACACAATGCCGACTGAAGTACAGGAAGACTGAGTCTTCCTACTGTCTATGTTTTGAGCGTTTCCTGTGTCACCAGTTTTACATTCCGATGCACCTCTGCACGTTTACTGCATCCTTTGAACATTCTCAGTGACGATGAAACACAGAAATTGCATCAAATTAAATATAAGAGACACAATGCCGACTTAAGAACAGGAAGGCTGAGTCTTCCTACTGTCTATGTTTTGTGCGTTTCCTGTGTCACCAGTTTTACATTCCGATGCACCTCTGCAGGTTTACTGTATCCCTTGGATCTTCGCATTGACGATGAAACACAGAAATTGCATCGCAATTAAATATAAGAGACACAATGCCGACTTAAGTACAGGAAGACTGAGTATTCCTACTGTCTATCGTTTGAGCGTTACCTGTGTCACCAGTTTTACATTCCGATGCACCCCTGCAGTTTTACTGTATCCATTGGACCTCCCCATTGACGATGAAACTCAGAAATAGGATCGGAATTAAATATAAGAGACACAATGCCGACTTAAGAACAGGAAGGCTGAGTCTTCCTACTGTCTATGTTTTGAGCATTTCCTGTGTCACCAGTCTTACATTCCGATGCACCTCTGTAGGTTTACTGTATCCCTTGGATATTCCCATTGACGATGAAACACAGAAATTGCGTCGGTACTAAATATAAGAGACACAATGCCGACTTAAGTACAAAAACATGGAGTCTTCCTACTGTCTATGTTTTGAGCGTTTCCTGTGTCACCAGTTTCACATTCCGATGAACCACTGCAGGTTTACTGTATCCCTTGGACTTTCACAGTGACGATGAAACACAGATATTGCATCGGAATTAAATATATAAGACACAATGCCGACTTACGTACAAGAAAACTGAGTCTTCTTAAGGTCTACGTTTTGAGCGTTTTCCGTGTCAGCGGTGTTACATTCCGATGCACTTCTGCAGGTTTACTGTGTTCCTAGGACCTTCCCATTGACGATGAAGCTCAGAAATTGCATCGGAAATAAATATAAGAGACACAATGCCGACTTAACTACAGGAAGACTGAGTCTTCCTACTGTCTATGTGTTGAGCGTTCCCTTGTCACCAGTTTTACATTCCGATCCACCTCTGCAGGTATACTGTTTCCCTTCGACCTTCCCATTGACGATGAAGCTCAGAAATTGCATCGGAATTAAATATAAGAGACACCATGCCGACTTAAGTAAAGGAAGACTGAGGCTTCCTACTGTCTATGATTTGAGCGTGTCCTGTATCACCAGTTTTACATTCCGATGCACCTCTGCAGGTTTACTGTATCCCTTGGACCTTCCCATTGGCGAAGAAACACAGAAATGGCATCGGAATTAAATATAAGAGACACAATGCCGACTTAAGTACAGAAACATTGGTCTTCCTACTGTATATGTTTTGAGCGTTTCCTGTGTCACCAGTTTTACATTCCGATGCACCTCTGCACGTTTACTGCATCCTTTGAACCTTCTCAGTGACGATGAAACACAGAAATTGCATCAAATTAAATATAAGAGACACAATGCCGACTTAAGAACAGGAAGGCTGAGTCTTCCTACTGTCTATGTTTTGAGCGTTTCCTGGGTCACCAGTTTCACATTCCGATGAACCTCTGCAGGTTTACTGTGTTCCTAGGACCTTCCTATTGACGATGAAACTCAGAAATTGCATCGGAAATAAATATAAGAGACACAATGCCGACTTAAGTATAGGAAGACTGAGTCTTCCTGTTGTCTATGTTTTGAGCGTTTCCCTTGTCACCAGTTTTACATTCCGATCCACCTCTGCAGGTATACTGTTTCCCTTCGACTTTCCCATTGACGATGAAGCTCAGAAATTGCATCGGAATTAAATATAAGAGACACCATGCCGACTTAAGTAAAGGAAGACTGAGTCTTCCTACTATCTATGATTTGAGCGTGTCCTGTATCACCAGTTTTACATTCCGATGCACCTCTGCAGGTTTACTGTATCCCTTGGACCTTCCCATTGGAGATGAAACACAGAAATGGCATCGAAATTAAATATAAGAGACACAATGCCGACTGAAGTACAGGAAGACTGAGTCTTCCTACTGTCTATGTTTTGAGCGTTTCCTGTGTCACCAGTTTTACATTCCGATGCACCTCTGCACGTTTACTGCATCCTTTGAACCTTCTCAGTTACGATGAAACACAGAAATTGCATCAAATTAAATATAAGAGACACAATGCCGACTTAAGAACAGGAAGGCTGAGTCTTCCTACTGTCTATGTTTTGTGCGTTTCCTGTGTCACCAGTTTTACATTCCGATGCACCTCTGCAGGTTTACTGTATCCCTTGGATCTTCGCATTGACGATGAAACACAGAAATTGCATCGGAATTAAATATAAGAGACACAATGCCGACTTAAGTACAGGAAGACTGAGTATTCCTACTGTCTATCGTTTGAGCATTACCTGTGTCACCAGTTTTACATTCCGATGCACCCCTGCAGTTTTACTGTATCCATTGGACCTTCCCATTGACGATGAAACTCAGAAATAGGATCGGAATTAAATATAAGAGACACAATGCCGACTTAAGAACAGGAAGGCTGAGTCTTCCTACTGTCTATGTTTTGAGCATTTCCTGTGTCACCAGTCTTACATTCCGATGCACCTCTGTAGGTTTACTGTATCCCTTGGATATTCCCATTGACGATGAAACACAGAAATTGCATCGGAACTAAATATAAGAGACACAATGCCGACTTAAGTACAAAAACATGGAGTCTTCCTACTGTCTATGTTTTGAGCGTTTCCTGTGTCACCAGTTTCACATTCCGATGAACCACTGCAGGTTTACTGTATCCCTTGGACTTTCACAGTGACGATGAAACACAGATATTGCATCGGAATTAAATATATAAGACACAATGCCGACTTACGTACAAGAAAACTGAGTCTTCTTAAGGTCTACGTTTTGAGCGTTTCCCGTGTCACCAGTGTTACATTCCGATGCACTTCTGCAGGTTTACTGTGTTCCTAGGACCTTCCCATTGACGATGAAGCTCAGAAATTGCATCGGAAATAAATATAAGAGACACAATGCCGACTTAACTACAGGAAGACTGAGTCTTCCTACTGTCTATGTGTTGAGCGTTCCCTTGTCACCAGTTTTACATTCCGATCCACCTCTGCAGGTATACTGTTTCCCTTCGACCTTCCCATTGACGATGAGCTCAGAAATTGCATCGGAATTAAATATAAGAGACACCATGCCGACTTAAGTAAAGGAAGACTGAGGCTTCCTACTGTCTATGATTTGAGCGTGTCCTGTATCACCAGTTTTACATTCCGATGCACCTCTGCAGGTTTACTGTATCCCTTGGACCTTCCCATAGGCGATGAAACACAGAAATGGCATCGGAATTAAATATAAGAGACACAATGCCGACTGAAGTACAGGAAAACTGAGTCTTCCTACTGTCTATGTTTTGAGCGTTTCCTGTGTCACCAGTTTTACATTCCGATGCACCTCTGCACGTTTACTGTATCCCTTGAACCTTCACAGTGACGATGAAACACAGAAATTGCATCGGAATTAAATATAAGAGACACAATGATGACTTAAGTACAGGAAGACTGAGTATTCCTACTGTCTATGTTTTGATCGTTTCCTGTGTCACCAGTTTTACATTCCGATGCACCTCTGCAGTTTTCCTGTATCCATTGGACCTTCCCATTGACGATGAAACACAGAAATAGCATCGGAATTAAATATAAGAGACACAATGGCGACTTAAGAACAGGAAGGCTGAGTCTTCCTACTGTCTATGTTTTGAGCATTTCCTGTGTCACCAGTTTTACATTCCGATGCACCTCTGCAGGTTTACTGTATCCCTTGGATCTTCCCATTGACGATGAAACACAGAAATTCCATCGGAATTAAATAGAAGAGAGACAATGCCGACTTAAGTACTGGAAGATTGAGTCTTCCTACTGCCTATGTTTTGAGCGTTTCCTGCGTCATTAATTTTACATTCCGATGCACCTCTGCAGGTTTACTGTATCCACTGGACCTTCCCATTGACGATGAAACACAGAAATAGCATCGGAATTAAATACAAGAGACACAATGCCGACTTAAGAACAGGAAGGCTGAGTCTTCCTACTGTCTATGTTTTGTGCGTTTCCTGTGTCACCAGTTTTACATTCCGATGCACCTCTGCAGGTTTAATGTATCCCTTGGATCTTCGCATTGACGATGAAACACAGAAATTGCATCGGAATTAAATATAAGAGACACAATGCCGACTTAAGTACAGGAAGACTGAGTATTCCTACTGTCTATCGTTTGATCGTTTCCTGTGTCACCAGTTTTACATTCCGATGCACCCCTGCAGTTTTACTGTATCCATTGGACCTTCCCATTGACGATGAAACTCAGAAATAGGATCGGAATTAAATATAAGAGACACAATGCCGACTTAAGAACAGGAAGGCTGAGTCTTCCTACTGTCTATGTTTTGAGCATTTCCTGTGTCACCAGTCTTACATTCCGATGCACCTCTGTAGGTTTACTGTATCCCTTGGATATTCCCATTGACGATGAAACACAGAAATTGCATCGGAACTAAATATAAGAGACACAATGCCGACTTAAGTACAAAAACATGGAGTCTTCCTACTGTCTATGTTTTGAGCGTTTCCTGTGTCACCAGTTTCACATTCCGATGAACCACTGCAGGTTTACTGTATCCCTTGGACTTTCACAGTGACGATGAAACACAGATATTGCATCGGAATTAAATATATAAGACACAATGCCGACTTACGTACAAGAAAACTGAGTCTTCTTAAGGTCTACGTTTTGAGCGTTTCCCGTGTCACCAGTGTTACATTCCGATGCACTTCTGCAGGTTTACTGTGTTCCTAGGACCTTACCATTGACGATGAAGCTCAGAAATTGCATCGGAAATAAATATAAGAGACTCAATGCCGACTTAAGTACAGGAAGACTTAGTCTTCCTACTGTCTATGTGTTAAGCGTTCCCTTGTCACCAGTTTTACATTCCGATCCACCTCTGCAGGTATACTGTTTCCCTTCGACCTTCTCATTGACGATGAAGCTCAGAAATTGCATCGGAATTAAATATAAGAGACACCATGCCGACTTAAGTAAAGGAAGACTGAGGCTTCCTACTGTCTATGATTTGAGCGTGTCCTGTATCACCAGTTTTACATTCCGATGCACCTCTGCAGGTTTACTGTCTCCCTTGGACCTTCCCATTGGCGATGAAACACAGAAATGGCATCGGAATTAAATATAAGAGACACAATGCCGACTGAAGTACAGGAAAACTGAGTCTTCCTACTGTCTATGTTTTGAGCGTTTCCTGTGTCACCAGTTTTACATTCCGATGCACCTCTGCACGTTTACTGTATCCCTTGAACCTTCACAGTGACGATGAAACACAGAAATTGCATCGGAATTAAATATAAGAGACACAATGATGACTTAAGTACAGGAAGACTGAGTCTTCCTATTGTCTATGTTTTGAGCGTTTCCTGTGTCACCAGTTTTACATTCCGATGCACCTCTGTAGGTTTACTGTATCCCTTGGACCTTCACAGTGACGATGAAACACAGAAATTGCATCGGAATTAAATATAAAAGACACAATGCCGACTTAAGTACAAGAAAACTGAGTCTTCTTAGGGTCTATGTTATGAGCGCTTCCTGTGTCAACAGTTTTACATTCCGATGCACCTCTGCAGGCATACTGTATCCCTTGGACCTTCCCATTGACGATGAAACACAGAAATTGCATCGGAATTAAATATAAGAGACACAATGCCGACTTAGGTACAGGAAGACTGAGACTTCCTCCTCTCTGTGTTATGAGCGTTCCCTGTGTCATCAGTTTTACATTTTGATGCACCTCTGCGGGTGTACTGTATCCCTTGGACCTTCACAGTGACGATGAAACACAGAAATTGCATCAATTTAAATATAAGAGACACAATGCCGACTTCAGTACGAGAAAACTGAGTCTTCTTAGGGCCTATGATTTGACCGCTTCCTGTGTCACCAGTTTTATATTCCGATGCACCTCTGCAGGTTTACTGTATCCCTTGGACCTTCCCATTGACGACGAAACACAGAAATTGCATCGGATTTAAATATAAGAGACACAATGCCGACTTAAGCACAGGAAGACTGAGTATTCCTACTGTCTATGTTTTGATCGTTTCCTGTGTCACCAGTTTTACATTCCGATGCTCCTCTGCAGTTTTACTGTATCCATTGGACCTTCCCATTGACGATGAAACACAGAAATAGCATCGGAATTAAATATAAGAGACACAATGGCGACTTAAGAACAGGAAGGCTGAGTCTTCCTACTGTCTATGTTTTGAGCATTTCCTGTGTCACCAGTTTTACATTCCGATGCACCTCTGCAGGTTTACTGTATTACTTGGATCTTCCCATTGACGATGAAACACAGAAATTCCATCGGAATTAAATAGAAGAGACACAATGCCGAATTAAGTACTGGAAGATTGAGTCTTCCTACTGCCTATGTTTTGAGCGTTTGCTGCGTCACCAATTTTACATTCCGATGCACCTCTGCAGGTTTACTGTATCCATTGGACCTTCCCATTGACGATGAAACACAGAAATAGCATCGGAATTAAATACAAGAGACACAATAACGACTTAAGAACAGGAAGGCTGAGTCTTCCTACTGTCTATGTTTTGAGCGTTTCCTGTGTTACCAGTTTTACATTCCGATGCACCTCTGCAGGTTTACTGTATCACTTGGATCTTCCCATTGACGATGAAACACAGAAATTGCATCGGAACTAAATATAAGAGACACAATGCCGACATAAGTACAGAAACATTGAGTCTTCCTACTGTCTATGTTTTGAGCGTTTCCTGGGTCACCAGTTTCACATTCCGATGAACCTCTGCAGGTTTACTGTGTTCCTAGGACCTTCCTATTGACGATGAAGCTCAGAAATTGCATCGGAAATAAATATAAGAGACACAATGCCGACTTAAGTACAGGAAGACTGAGTCTTCCTGTTGTCTATGTTTTGAGCGTTTCCCCTGTCACCAGTTTTACATTCCGATGCACCTCTGCAGTTTTACTGTATCCATTGGACCTTCCCATTGACGATGAAACACAGAAATAGCATCGGAATTAAATATAAGAGACACAATGGCGACTTAAGAACAGGAAGGCTGAGTCTTCCTACTGTCTATGTTTTGAGCATTTCCTGTGTCACCAGTTTTACATTCCGATGCACCTCTGCAGGTTTACTGTATCACTTGGATCTTCCCATTGACGATGAAACACAGAAATTGCATCGGAACTAAATATAAGAGACACAATGCCGACTTAAGTACAGATACATTGAGTCTTCCTACTGTCTATGTTTTGAGCGTTTCCTGGGTCACCAGTTTCACATTCAGATGAACCTCTGCAGGTTTACTGTGTTCCTAGGACCTACCTATTGACGATGAAGCTCAGAAATTGCATCGGAAATAAATATAAGAGACACAATGCCGACTTAAGTACAGGAAGACTGAGTCTTCCTGTTGTCTATGTTTTGAGCGTTTCCCCTGTCACCAGTTTTACATTCCGATGCACCTCTGCAGGTATACTGTTTCCCTTCGACCTTCCCATTGACGATGAAGCTCAGAAATTGCATCGGAATTAAATATAAGAGACACAATGCCGACTTAAGTACAGGAAGACTGAGTGTTCCTACTGTCTATGTTTTGATCGTTTCCTGTGTCACCAGTTTTACATTCCGATGCACCTCTGCAGTTTTACTGTATCCATTGGACCTTCCCATTGACGATGAAACACAGAAATAGCATCGGAATTAAATATAAGAGACACAATGGCGACTTAAGAACAGGAAGGCTGAGTCTTCCTACTATCTATGTTTTGAGCATTTCCTGTGTCACCAGTTTTACATTCCGATGCACCTCTGCAGGTTTACTGTATCCCTTGGATCTTCCCATTGACGATGAAACACAGAAATTCCATCGGAATTAAATAGAAGAGACACAATGCCGACTTAAGTACTGGAAGATTGAGTCTTCCTACTGCCTATGTTTTGAGCGTTTCCTGCGTCACCAATTTTACATTCCGATCCACCTCTGCAGGTATACTGTTTCCCTTCGACCTTCCCATTGACGATGAAGCTCAGAAATTGCATCGGAATTAAATATAAGAGACACCATGCCGACTTAAGTAAAGGAAGACTGAGTCTTCCTACTGTCTATGATTTGAGCGTGTCCTGTATCACCAGTTTTACATTCCGTTGCACCTCTGCGGGTTTACTGTATCCCTTGGACCTTCACAGTGACGATGAAACACAGAAATTGCATTAATTTAAATATAAGAGACAGAATGCCGACTTCAGTACAAGAAAACTGAGTCTTCTTAGGTCCTATGATTTGACCGCTTCCTGTGTCACCAGTTTTATATTCCGATGCACCTCTGTAGGTTTACTGTATCCCTTGGACCATCCCATTGACGACGAAACACAGAAATTGCATTGGATTTAAATATAAGAGACACAATGCCGACTTAAGCACAGGAAGACTGAGTATTCCTACTGTCTATGTTTTGATCGTTTCCTGTGTCACCAGTTTTACATTCCGATGCACCTCTGCAGTTTTACTGTATCCATTGGACCTTCCCATTGACGATGAAACACAGAAATAGCATCGGAATTAAATATAAGAGACACAATATCGACTTAAGAACAGGAAGTCTGAGTCTTCCTACTGTCTATGTTTTGAGCATTTCCTGTGTCACCAGTTTTACATTCCGATGCACCTCTGCAGGTATACTGTATCCCTTGGATCTTCCCATTGACGATGAAACACAGAAATTCCATCGGAATTAAATAGAAGAGAAACAATGCCGACTTAAGTACTGGAAGATTGAGTCTTCCTACTGCCTATGTTTTGAGCGTTTGCTGCGTCACCAATTTTACATTCCGATGCACCTCTGCAGGTTTACTGTATCCATTGGACCTTCCCATTGACGATGAAACACAGGAATAGCATCGGAATTAAATACAAGAGACACAATAACGACTTAAGAACAGGAAGGCTGAGTCTTCCTACTGTCTATGTTTTGAGCGTTTCCTGTGTCACCAGTTTTACATTCCGTTGCACCTCTGCAGGTTTACTGTATCACTTGGATCTTCCCATTGACGATGAAACACAGAAATTGTATCGCAACTAAATATAAGAGACACAATGCCGACCTAAGTACAGAAACATTGAGTCTTCCTACTGTCTATGTTTTGAGCGTTTCCTGGGTCACCAGTTTCACATTCCGATGAACCTCTGCAGGTTTACTGTGTTCCTAGGACCTTCCTATTGACGATGAAGCTCAGAAATTGCATCGGAAATAAATATAAGAGACACAATGCCGACTTAAGTACAGGAAGACTGAGTCTTCCTGTTGTCTATGTTTTGAGCGTTTCCCCTGTCACCAGTTTTACATTCCGATGCACCTCTGCAGGTATACTGTTTCCCTTCGACCTTCCCATTGACGATGAAGCTCAGAAATTGCATCGGAATTAAATATAAGAGACACAATGCCGACTTAAGTACAGGAAGACTGAGTATTCCTACTGTCTATGTTTTGATCGTTTCCTGTGTCACCAGTTTTACATTCCGATGCACCTCTGCAGTTTTACTGTATCCATTGGACCTTCCCATTGACGATGAAACACAGAAATAGCATCGGAATTAAATATAAGAGACACAATGGCGACTTAAGAACAGGAAGGCTGAGTCTTCCTACTGTCTATGTTTTGAGCATTTCCTGTGTCACCAGTTTTACATTCCGATGCACCTCTGCAGGTTTACTGTATCACGTGGATCTTCCCATTGACGATGAAACACAGAAATTGCATCGGAACTAAATATAAGAGACACAATGCCGACTTAAGTACAGATACATTGAGTCTTCCTACTGTCTATGTTTTGAGCGTTTCCTGGGTCACCAGTTTCACATTCAGATGAACCTCTGCAGGTTTTCTGTGTTCCTAGGACCTACCTATTGACGATGAAGCTCAGAAATTGCATCGGAAATAAATATAAGAGACACAATGCCGACTTAAGTACAGGAAGACTGAGTCTTCCTGTTGTCTATGTTTTGAGCGTTTCCCCTGTCACCAGTTTTACATTCCGATGCACCTCTGCAGGTATACTGTTTCCCTTCGACCTTCCCATTGACGATGAAGCTCAGAAATTGCATCGGAATTAAATATAAGAGACACAATGCCGACTT
The DNA here is from genome assembly GCF_023898315.1 of Schistocerca nitens. Taxonomy (NCBI): domain Eukaryota; kingdom Metazoa; phylum Arthropoda; class Insecta; order Orthoptera; family Acrididae; genus Schistocerca; species Schistocerca nitens. The sequence goes on from NC_064619.1 coordinate 766,756,166, forward strand.
AAGTACAGGAAGACTGAGTGTTCCTACTGTCTATGTTTTGATCGTTTCCTGTGTCACCAGTTTTACATTCCGATGCACCTCTGCAGTTTTACTGTATCCATTGGACCTTCCCATTGACGATGAAACACAGAAATAGCATCGGAATTAAATATAAGAGACACAATGGCGACTTAAGAACAGGAAGGCTGAGTCTTCCTACTGTCTATGTTTTGAGCATTTCCTGTGTCACCAGTTTTACATTCCGATGCACCTCTGCAGGTTTACTGTATCCCTTGGATCTTCCCATTGACGATGAAACACAGAAATTCCATCGGAATTAAATAGAAGAGACACAATGCCGACTTAAGTACTGGAAGATTGAGTCTTCCTACTGCCTATGTTTTGAGCGTTTCCTGCGTCACCAATTTTACATTCCGATTCACCTCTGCAGGTATACTGTTTCCCTTCGACCTTCCCATTGACGATGAAGCTCAGAAATTGCATCGGAATTAAATATAAGAGACACCATGCCGACTTAAGTAAAGGAAGACTGAGTCTTCCTACTGTCTATGATTTGAGCGTGTCCTGTATCACCAGTTTTACATTCCGTTGCACCTCTGCGGGTTTACTGTATCCCTTGGACCTTCACAGTGACGATGAAACACAGAAATTGCATTAATTTAAATATAAGGGACAGAATGCCGACTTCAGTACAAGAAAACTGAGTCTTCTTAGGTCCTATGATTTGACCGCTTCCTGTGTCACCAGTTTTATATTCCGATGCACCTCTGTAGGTTTACTGTATCCCTTGGACCATCCCATTGACGACGAAACACAGAAATAGCATTGGATTTAAATATAAGAGACACAATGCCGACTTAAGCACAGGAAGACTGAGTATTCCTACTGTCTATGTTTTGATCGTTTCCTGTGTCACCAGTTTTACATTCCGATGCACCTCTGCAGTTTTACTGTATCCATTGGACCTTCCCATTGACGATGAAACACAGAAATAGCATCGGAATTAAATATAAGAGACACAATATCGACTTAAGAACAGGAAGGCTGAGTCTTCCTACTGTCTATGTTTTGAGCATTTCCTGTGTCACCAGTTTTACATTCCGATGCACCTCTGCAGGTTTACTGTATCCCTTGGATCTTCCCATTGACGATGAAACACAGAAATTCCATCGGAATTAAATAGAAGAGAAACAATGCCGACTTAAGTACTGGAAGATTGAGTCTTCCTACTGCCTATGTTTTGAGCGTTTGCTGCGTCACCAATTTTACATTCCGATGCACCTCTGCAGGTTTACTGTATCCATTGGACCTTCCCATTGACGATGAAACACAGGAATAGCATCGGAATTAAATACAAGAGACACAATAACGACTTAAGAACAGGAAGGCTGAGTCTTCCTACTGTCTATGTTTTGAGCGTTTCCTGTGTCACCAGTTTTACATTCCGTTGCACCTCTGCAGGTTTACTGTATCACTTGGATCTTCCCATTGACGATGAAACACAGAAATTGTATCGCAACTAAATATAAGAGACACAATGCCGACCTAAGTACAGAAACATTGAGTCTTCCTACTGTCTATGTTTTGAGCGTTTCCTGGGTCACCAGTTTCACATTCCGATGAACCTCTGCAGGTTAACTGTGTTCCTAGGACCTTCCTATTGACGATGAAGCTCAGAAATTGCATCGGAAATAAATATAAGAGACACAATGCCGACTTAAGTACAGGAAGACTGAGTCTTCCTGTTGTCTATGTTTTGAGCGTTTCCCCTGTCACCAGTTTTACATTCCGATGCACCTCTGCAGGTATACTGTTTCCCTTCGACCTTCCCATTGACGATGAAGCTCAGAAATTGCATCGGAATTAAATATAAGAGACACCATGCCGACTTAAGAACAGAAAGGCTGAGTCTTCCTACTGTCTATGTTTTGTGCGTTTCCTGTGTCACCAGTTTTACATTCCGATGCACCTCTGCAGGTTTACTGTATCCCTTGGATCTTCGCATTGACGATGAAACACAGAAATTGCATCGGAATTAAATATAAGAGACACAATGCCGACTTAGGTACAGGAAGACTGAGACTTCCTCCTCTCTGTGTTATGAGCGTTCCCTGTGTCATCAGTTTTACATTTTGATGCACCTCTGCGGGTGTACTGTATCCCTTGGACCTTCACAGTGACGATGAAACACAGAAATTGCATCAATTTAAATATAAGAGACACAATGCCGACTTCAGTGCGAGAAAACTGAGTCTTCTTAGGGCCTATGATTTGACCGCTTCCTGTGTCACCAGTTTTATATTCCGATGCACCTCTGCAGGTTTACTGTATCCCTTGGACCTTCCCATTGACAACGAAACACAGAAATTGCATCGGATTTAAATATAAGAGACACAATGCCGACTTAAGCACAGGAAGACTGAGTATTCCTACTGTCTATGTTTTGATCGTTTCCTGTGTCACCAGTTTTACATTCCGATACTCCTCTGCAGTTTTACTGTATCCATTGGACCTTCCCATTGACGATGAAACACAGAAATAGCATCGGAATTAAATATAAGAGACACAATGGCGACTTAAGAACAGGAAGGCTGAGTCTTCCTACTGTCTATGTTTTGAGCATTTCCTGTGTCACCAGTTTTACATTCCGATGCACCTCTGCAGGTTTACTGTATTACTTGGTTCTTCCCATTGACGATGAAACACAGAAATTCCATCGGAATTAAATAGAAGAGACACAATGCCGACTTAAGTACTGGAAGATTGAGTCTTCCTACTGCCTATGTTTTGAGCGTTTGCTGCGTCACCAATTTTACATTCCGATGCACCTCTGCAGGTTTACTGTATCCATTGGACCTTCCCATTGACGATGAAACACAGAAATAGCATCGGAATTAAATACAAGAGACACAATAACGACTTAAGAACAGGAAGGCTGAGTCTTCCTACTGTCTATGTTTTGAGCGTTTCCTGTGTTACCAGTTTTATATTCCGATGCACCTCTGCAGGTTTACTGTATCACTTGGATCTTCCCATTGACGATGAAACACAGAAATTGCATCGGAACAAAATATAAGAGACACAATGCCGACATAAGTACAGAAACATTGAGTCTTCCTACTGTCTATGTTTTGAGCGTTTCCTGGGTCACCAGTTTCACATTCCGATGAACCTCTGCAGGTTTACTGTGTTCCTAGGACCTTCCTATTGACGATGAAGCTCAGAAATTGCATCGGAAATAAATATAAGAGACACAATGCCGACTTAAGTACAGGAAGACTGAGTCGTCCTGTTGTCTATGTTTTGAGCGTTTCCCCTGTCACCAGTTTTACATTCCGATGCACCTCTGCAGGTATACTGTTTCCCTTCGACCTTCCCATTGACGATGAAGCTCAGAAATTGCATCGGAATTAAATATAAGAGACACAATGCCGACTTAAGTACAGGAAGACTGAGTATTCCTACTGTCTATGTTTTGATCGTTTCCTGTGTCACCAGTTTTACATTCCGATGCACCTCTGCAGTTTTACTGTATCCATTGGACCTTCCCATTGACGATGAAACACAGAAATAGCATCGGAATTAAATATAAGAGACACAATGGCGACTTAAGAACAGGAAGGCTGAGTCTTCCTACTGTCTATGTTTTGAGCATTTCCTGTGTCACCAGTTTTACATTCCGATGCACCTCTGCAGGTTTACTGTATCACTTGGATCTTCCCATTGACGATGAAACACAGAAATTCCATCGGAATTAAATAGAAGAGACACAATGCCGACTTAAGTACTGGAAGATTGAGTCTTCCTACTGCCTATGTTTTGAGCGTTTCCTGCGTCACCAATTTTACATTCCGATCCACCTCTGCAGGTATACTGTTTCCCTTCGACCTTCCCATTGACGATGAAGCTCAGAAATTGCATCGGAATTAAATATAAGAGACACCATGCCGACTTAAGTAAAGGAAGACTGAGTCTTCCTACTGTCTATGATTTGAGCGTGTCCTGTATCACCAGTTTTACATTCCGTTGCACCTCTGCGGGTTTACTGTATCCCTTGGACCTTCACAGTGACGATGAAACACAGAAATTGCATTAATTTAAATATAAGAGACACAATGCCGACTTCAGTACAAGAAAACTGAGTCTTCTTAGGGCCTATGATTTGACCGCTTCCTGTGTCACCAGTTTTATATTCCGATGCACCTCTGTAGGTTTACTGTATCCCTTGGACCATCCCATTGACGACGAAACACAGAAATTGCATCGGATTTAAATATAAGAGACACAATGCCGACTTAAGCACAGGAAGACTGAGTATTCCTACTGTCTATGTTTTGATCGTTTCCTGTGTCACCAGTTTTACATTCCGATGCACCTCTGCAGTTTTACTGTATCCATTGGACCTTCCCATTGACGATGAAACACAGAAATAGCATCGGAATTAAATATAAGAGACACAATATCGACTTAAGAACAGGAAGGCTGAGTCTTCCTACTGTCTATGTTTTGAGCATTTCCTGTGTCACCAGTTTTACATTCCGATGCACCTCTGCAGGTTTACTGTATCCCTTGGATCTTCCCATTGACGATCAAACACAGAAATTCCATCGGAATTAAATAGAAGAGAAACAATGCCGACTTAAGTACTGGAAGATTGAGTCTTCCTACTGCCTATGTTTTGAGCGTTTGCTGCGTCACCAATTTTACATTCCGATGCCCCTCCTCAGGTTTACTGTATCCATTGGACCTTCCCATTGACGATGAAACACAGGAATAGCATCGGAATTAAATACAAGAGACACAATAACGACTTAAGAACAGGAAGGCTGAGTCTTCCTACTGTCTATGTTTTGAGCGTTTCCTGTGTCACCAGTTTTACATTCCGTTGCACCTCTGCAGGTTTACTGTATCACTTGGATCTTCCCATTGACGATGAAACACAGAAATTGTATCGCAACTAAATATAAGAGACACAATGCCGACCTAAGTACAGAAACATTGAGTCTTCCTACTGTCTATGTTTTGAGCGTTTCCTGGGTCACCAGTTTCACATTCCGATGAACCTCTGCAGCTTTACTGTGTTCCTAGGACCTTCCTATTGACGATGAAGCTCAGAAATTGCATCGGAAATAAATATAAGAGACACAATGCCGACTTAAGAACAGAAAGGCTGAGTCTTCCTACTGTCTATGTTTTGTGCGTTTCCTGTGTCACCAGTTTTACATTCCGATGCACCTCTGCAGGTTTACTGTATCCCTTGGATCTTCGCATTGACGATGAAACACAGAAATTGCATCGGAATTAAATATAAGAGACACAATGCCGACTTAAGTACAGGAAGACTGAGTATTCCTACTGTCTATCGTTTGATCGTTTCCTGTGTCACCTGTTTTACATTCCGATGCACCCCTGCAGTTTTACTGTATCCATTGGACCTTCCCATTGACGATGAAACTCAGAAATAGGATCGAATTAAATATAAGTGACACAATGCTGACTTAAGTACAAAAACATGGAGTCTTCCTACTGTCTATGTTTTGAGCGTTTCCTGTGTCACCAGTTTCACATTCCGAAGAAACCACTGCAGGTTTACTGTATCCCTTGGACTTTCACAGTGACGATGAAACACAGATATTGCATCGGAATTAAATATATAAGACACAATGCCGTCTTACGCACAAGAAAACTGAGTCTTCTTAAGGTCTACGTTTTGAGCGTTTCCCGTGTCACTAGTGTTACATTCCTATGCACTTCTGCAGGTTTACTGTGTTCCTAGGACCTTCCCATTGACGATGAAGCTCAGAAATTGCATCGGAAATAAATATAAGAGACACAATGCCGACTTAAGTAAAGGAAGACTGAGGCTTCCTACTGTCTATGATTTGAGCGTGTCCTGTATCACCAGTTTTACATTCCGATGCACCTCTGCAAGCATACTGTATTCCTTGGACCTTCCCATTGACGATGAAACACAGAAATTGCATCGGAATTAAATATAAAAGACACAATGCCGACTTAAGTACAAGAAAACTGGGTCTTCTTAGGGTCTATGTTATGAGCGCTTCCTGTGTCACCAGTTTTACATTCCGATGCACCTCTGCAGGCATACTGTATCCCTTGGACCTTCCCATTGACGATGAAACACAGAAATTGCATCGGAATTAAATATAAGAGACACAATGCCGACTTAGGTACAGGAAGACTGAGTCTTCCTACTGTCTATGTTATGAGCGTTCCCTGTGTCATCAGTTTTACATTTTGTTGCACCTCTGCAGGTTTACTGTATCCCTTGGACCTTCACAGTGACGATGAAACTCAGAAATTGCATCAAATTAAATATAAGAGACACAATGCCGACTTCAGTACAAGAAAACTGAGTCTTCTTAGAGCCTATGATTTGACCGCTTCCTGTGTCACCAGTTTTATATTCCGATGCACCTCTGCAGGTTTACTGTATCCCATGGAGCTTCTCATTGACGACGAAACACAGAAATTGCATCGGATTTAAATATAAGAGACACAATGCCGACTTAAGTACAGGAAGACTGAGTATTCCTACTGTCTATGTTTTGATCGTTTCCTGTGTCACCAGTTTTACATTCCGATGCACCTCTGCAGTTTTACTGTATCCATTGGACCTTCCCATTGACGATGAAACACAGAAATAGCATCGGAATTAAATAGAAGAGACACAATGCCGACTTAAGTACTGGAAGATTGAGTCTTCCTACTGCCTATGTTTTGAGCGTTTCCTGCGTCACCAATTTTACATTCCGATGCACCTCTGCAGGTTTACTGTATCCCTTGGACCTTCCCATTGACGATGAAACACAGAAATAGCATCGGAATTAAATATAAGAGACACAATAAAGACTTAAGAACAGGAAGGCTGAGTTTTCCTACTGTCTATGTTTTGAGCGTTTCCTGTGTCACCAGTTTTACATTTCGAAGTACCTCTGCAGGTTTACTGTATCCCTTGCATCTTCCCATTGACGATGAAACACAGAAATTGCATCGGAACTAAATATCAGAGACACAATGCCGACATAAGTACAGAAACATTGAGTCTTCCTACTGTCTATGTTTTGAGCGATTCCTGGGTCACCAGTTTCACATTCCGATGAAACTCTGCAGGTTTACTGTATCCCTTGGACTTTCACGGTGACGATGAAACACAGATATTGCATCGGAAATAAATATAATTGACACAATGCCGACTTAAGAACAAGAAACTGAGTCTTCTTAAGGTCTATGTTTTGAGCGTTTCCCGTGTCACCAGATTTACATTCCGATGCAACTCTGCAGGTTTACTGTGTTCCTAGGACCTTCCCAATGACGATGAAGCTCAGAAATTGCATCAGAAATAAATATAAGAGGCACAATGCCGACTTAAGTACAGGAAGACTGAGTCTTCCTACTGTCTATGTTTTGAGCGTTTCCCTTGTCACCAGTTTTACATTCCGATGCACCTCTGCAGGTATACTGTTTCCCTTCGACCTTCCCACTGACGACGAAACACAGAAATTGCATCGGAATTAAATATAAGAGACACAATGCCGACTTAGGTACAGGAAGACTGAGTTTTCCTACTGTCTGTGTTATGAGCGTTCCCTGTGTCATTAGTTTTACATTTTGATGCACCTCTGCAGGTTTACTGTATCCCTTGGACCTTCACAGTGACGATGAAACACAGAAATTGCATCAAATTAAATATAAGAGACACAATGGCGACTTCAGTACAAGAAAACTGAGTCTTCTTAGGGCCTATGATTTGACCGCTTCCTGTGTCACCAGTTTTATATTCCGATGCACCTCTGCAGGTTTACTGTATCCCTTGGACCTTCCCATTGACGACGAAACACAGAAATGACATCGGATTTAAATATAAGAGACACAATGCCGACTTAAGTACAGGAAGACTGAGTATTCCTACTGTCTACGTTTTGATCGTTTTCTGTGTCACCAGTTTTACATTCCGATGCACCTCTGGAGTTTTACTGTATCCATTGGATCTTCCCATTGACGATGAAACACTGAAATAGCATCGGAATTAAATATAAGAGACACAATGGCGACATAAGAACAGGAAGGCTGAGTCTTCCTACTGTCTATGTTTTGAGCATTTCCTGTGTCACCAGTTTTACATTCCGATGCACCTCTGCAGGTTTACTGTATCCCTTGGATCTTCCTATTGACCATCAAACACAGAAATTCATTCGGAATTAAATAGAAGAGACACAATGCCGACTTAAGTTCTGGAAGATTGAGTCTTCCTACTGCCTGTGTTTTGAGCGTTTCCTGCGTCACCAATTTTACATTCCGATGCACCTCTGCAGGTTTACTGTATCCATTGGACCTTCCCATTGACGATGGAACACAGAAATAGCATCGGAATGAAATACAAGAGACACAATAACGACTTAAGAACAGGAAGGCTGAGTCTTCCTACTGTCTATGTTTTGAGCGTTTCCTGTGTCACCAGTTTTACGTTCCGATGCACCTCTGCAGGTTTACTGTATCCCTTGGATCTTCCCATTGACGATGAAACACAGAATTTGCATCGGAACTAAATATAAGAGACACAATGCCGACTTATGTACAGAATCAGTGAGTCTTCCTACTGTCTATGTTTTGAGCGTTTCCTGGGTCACCAGTTTCACATTCCGATGAACCTCTGCAGGTTTACTGTGTTCCTAGGACCTTCCTATTGACGATGAAACTCAGAAATTTCATCGGAAATAAATATTTGAGACACCATGCCGACTTAAGTAAAGGAAGACTGAGTCTTCCTACTGTCTATGATTTGAGCGTGTCCTGTATCACCAGTTTAACATTCCGATGCACCTCTGCAGGTTTACTGTATCCCTTGGACCTTCACAGTGACGATGAAACACAGAAATTGCATCGGAATTAAATATAAGAGATACAATGCCGACTTAGGTACAGGAAGACTGAGTCTTCCTACTGTCTTTGTTTTGAGCGTTCCCTGTGTCATCAGTTTTACATTTTGATGAACCTCTGCAGGTTTACTGTATCCCTTGGACCTTCACAGTGACGATGAAACACAGAAATTGCATCAAATTAAATATAAGAGACACAATGCCGACTTAAGAACAGGAAGGCTGAGTCTTCCTACTGTCTATGTTTTGTGCGTTTCCTGTGTCACCAGTTTTACATTCCGATGCACCTCTGCAGGTTTACTGTATCCCTTGGATCTTCCCATTGACGATGAAACACAGAAATTCCATCGGAATTAAATAGAAGAGACACAATGCCGATTTAAGTACTGGAAGCTTGAGTCTTCCTACTGCCTATGTTTTGAGCGTTTCCTGCGTCACCAATTTTACATTCCGATGCACCTCTGCAGGTTTACTGTATCCCTTGGACCTTCCTATTGACGATGAAACACAGAAATAGCATCGGAATTAAATATAAGAGACACAATAACGACTTAAGAACAGGAAGGCTGAGTCTTCCTACTGTCTATGTTTTGAGCGTTTCCTGTGTCACCAGTTTTACATTCCGAAGCACCTCTGCAGGTTTACTGTATCCCTTGCATCTTCCCATTGACGATGAAACACAGAAATTGCATCGGAATTAAATATAAGAGACACAATGCCGACTTAAGTACAGAAACATTGAGTCTTCCTACTGTCTATGTTTTGAGCGATTCCTGTGTCACCAGTTTCACATTCCAATGAAACTCTGCAGGTTTACTGTATCCCTTGGACTTTCACAGTGACGATGAAACACAGATATTGCATCGGAATTAAATATAAGGGACACAATGCCGACTTAGGTACAAGAAAACTGAGTCTTCTTAAGGTCTATGTTTTGAGCGTTTCCCGTGTCACCAGATTTACATTCCGATGCAACGCTGCAGGTTTACTGTGTTCCTAGGACCTTCCCATTGACGATGAAGCTCAGAAATTGCATCGGAAATAAATATAAGAGCCACAATGCCGACTTAAGTACAGGAAGACTGAGTCTTCCTACTGTCTATGTTTTGAGCGTTTGCCTTATCACCAGTTTTACATTCCGATGCACCTCTGCAGGTATACTGTTTCCCTTCGACCTTCCCATTGACGACGAAACACAGAAATTGCATCGGAATTAAATATAAGAGACACAATGCCGACTTAGGTACAGGAAGACTGAGTTTTCCTACTGTCTGTGTTATAAGCGTTCCCTGTGTCATCAGTTTTACATTTTGATGCACCTCTGCAGGTTTACTGTATCCATTGGACCTTCACAGTGACGATGAAACACAGAAATTGCATCAAATTAAATATAAGAGACACATTGCCGACTTCAGTACAAGAAAACTGAGTCTTCTTAGGGCCTATGATTTGACCGCTTCCTGTGTCACCAGTTTTACATTCCGATGCACCTCTGCAGGTTTACTGTATCCCTTGGATCTTCTCATTGACCATCAAACACAGAAATTCCATCGGAATTAAATAGAAGAGACACAATGCCGACTTAAGTACTGGAAGATTGAGTCTTCCTACTGCCTGCGTTTTGAGCGTTTCCTGCGTCACCAATTTTACATTCCGATGCACCTCTGCAGGTTTACTGTATCCATTGGACCTTCCCATTGACGATGAAACACAGAAATACCATCGGAATTAAATACAAGAGACACAATAACGACTTAAGGACAGTAAGGCTGAGTCTTCCTACTGTCTATGTTTTGAGCGTTTCCTGTGTCACTAGTTTTACATTCCGATGCACCTCTGCAGGTTTACTGTATCCCTTGGATCTTCCCATTGACGATGAAACACAGAAATTGCATCGGAACTAAATATAAGAGACACAATGCCGACTTAAGTACAGAAACAGTGAGTCTTCCTACTGTCTATGTTTTGAGCGTTTCCTGTGTCACCAGTTTTACATTCCGATGAACCTCTGCAGGTTTACTGTGTTCCTAGGACCTTCCTATTGACGATGAAGCTCAGAAATTGCATCGGAAATAAATATAAGAGACACAATGCCGACTTAAGTGCAGGAAGACTGAGTCTTCCTGTTGTCTATGTTTTGAGCGTTTCCCCTGTCACCAGTTTTACATTCCGATGCACCTCTGCAGGTATACTGTTTCCCTTCGACCTTCCCATTGACGATGAAGCTCAGAAATTGCATCGGAATTAAATATTTGAGACACCATGCCGACTTAAGTAAAGTAAGACTGAGTCTTCCTACTGTCCATGATTTGAGCGTGTCCTGTATCACCAGTTTAACATTCCGATGCACCTCTGCAGGTTTACTGTATCCCTTGGACCTTCACAGTGACGATGAAACACAGAAATTGCATCGGAATTAAATATAAGAGATACAATGCCGACTTAGGTACAGGAAAACTGAGTCTTCCTACTGTCTTTGTTTTGAGCGTTCCCTGTGTCATCAGTTTTACATTTTGATGAACCTCTGCAGGTTTACTGTATCCCTTGGACCTTCACAGTGACGATGAAACACAGAAATTGCATCAAATTAAATATAAGAGACACAATGCCGACTTAAGAACTGGAAGGCTGAGTCTTCCTACTGTCTACGTTTTGTGCGTTTCCTGTGTCACCAGTTTTACATTCCGATGCACCTCTGCAGGTTTACTGTATCCCTTGGATCTTCCCATTGACGATGAAACACAGAAATTCCATCGGAATTAAATAGAAGAGACACAATGCCGACTTAAGTACTGGAAGATTGAGTATTCCTACTGTCTATCGTTTGATCGTTTCCTGTGTCACCAGTTTTACATTCCGATGCACCCCTGCAGTTTTACTGTATCCATTGGACCTTCCCATTGACGATGAAACTCAGAAATTGGAGCGGAATTAAATATAAGAGACACAATGCCAACTTAAGAACAGAAAGGCTGAGTCTTCCTACTGTCTATGTTTTGAGCATTTCCTGTGTCACCAGTCTTACATTCCGATGCACCTCTGTAGGTTTACTGTATCCCTTGGATATTCCCATTGACGATGAAACACAGAAATTGCATCGGAACTAAATATAAGAGACACAATGCCGACTTAAGTACAAAAACATGGAGTCTTCCTACTGTCTATGTTTTGAGCGTTTCCTGTGTCACCAGTTTCACATTCCGATGAACCACTGCAGGTTTACTGTATCCCTTGGACTTTCACAGTGACGATGAAACACAGATATTGCATCGGAATTAAATATATAAGACACAATGCCGACTTACGTACAAGAAAACTGAGTCTTCTTAAGGTCTACGTTTTGAGCGTTTCCCGCGTCACCAGTGTTACATTCCGATGCACTTCTGCAGGTTTACTGTGTTCCTAGGACCTTCCCATTGACGATGAAGCTCAGAAATTGCATCGGAAATAAATATAAGAAACACAATGCCGACTTAAGTACAGGAGGACTGAGTCTTCCTACTGTCTATGTGTTAAGCGTTCCCTTGTCACCAGTTTTACATTCCGATCCACCTCTGCAGGTATACTGATTCCCTTCGACCTTCCCATTGACGATGAAGCTCAGAAATTGCATCGAAATTAAATATAAGAGACATCATGCCGACTTAAGTAAAGGAAGACTGAGTCTTCCTACTGTCTATGATTTGAACGTGTCCTGTATCACCAGTTTTACATTCCGATGCGCCTCTGCAGGTTTACTGTATCCCTTGGACCTTCCCATTGGCGATGAAACACAGAAATGGCATCGGAATTAAATATAAGAGACACAATGCCGACTGAAGTACTGGAAGACTGAGTCTTCCTACTGTCTATGTTTTGAGCGTTTCCTGTGTCACCAGTTTTACATTCCGATGCACCTCTGCACGATTACTGTATCCCTTGAGCCTTCTCAGTGACGATGAAACGCAGAAATTGCATCGGAATTAAATATAAGAGACACAATGATGACTTAAGTACAGGAAGACTGAGTCTTCCTACTGTCTATGTTTTGAGCGTTTCCTGTGTCACCAGTTTTACATTCCGATCCACCTCTCTAGGTTTACTGTATCCCTTGGACCTTCACAGTGACGATAAACACAGAGATTGCATCGGAATTAAATATAAAAGACACAATGCCGACTTAAGTACAAGAAAACTGAGTCTTCTTAGGGTCTATGATATGAGCGCTTCCTGTGTCACCAGTTTTACATTCCGATGCACCTCTGCAGGTTTACTGTATCCCTTGGATCTTCCCATTGTCGATGAAACACAGAAATTTCATCGGAATTAAATATAAGAGACACAATGCCGACTTAGGTACAGGAAGACTGAGTCTTCCTACTGTCTATGTTATGAGCGTTCCCTGTGTCATCAGTTTTACATTTTGATGAACCTCTGCAGGTTTACTGTATCCCTTGGACCTTCACAGTGACGATGAAACACAGAAATTGCATCAAATTAAATATAAGAGACACAATGCCGACTTAAGAACTGGAAGGCTGAGTCTTCCTACTGTCTACGTTTTGTGCGTTTCCTGTGTCACCAGTTTTACATTCCGATGCACCTCTGCAGGTTTACTGTATCCCTTGGATCTTCCCATTGACGATGAAACACAGAAATTCCATCGGAATTAAATAGAAGAGACACAATGCCGACTTAAGTACTGGAAGATTGAGTATTCCTACTGTCTATCGTTTGATCGTTTCCTGTGTCACCAGTTTTACATTCCGATGCACCCCTGCAGTTTTACTGTATCCATTGGACCTTCCCATTGACGATGAAACTCAGAAATTGGAGCGGAATTAAATATAAGAGACACAATGCCAACTTAAGAACAGAAAGGCTGAGTCTTCCTACTGTCTATGTTTTGAGCATTTCCTGTGTCACCAGTCTTACATTCCGATGCACCTCTGTAGGTTTACTGTATCCCTTGGATATTCCCATTGACGATGAAACACAGAAATTGCATCGGAACTAAATATAAGAGACACAATGCCGACTTAAGTACAAAAACATGGAGTCTTCCTACTGTCTATGTTTTGAGCGTTTCCTGTGTCACCAGTTTCACATTCCGATGAACCACTGCAGGTTTACTGTATCCCTTGGACTTCCACAGTGACGATGAAACACAGATATTGCATCGGAATTAAATATATAAGACACAATGCCGACTTACGTACAAGAAAACTGAGTCTTCTTAAGGTCTACGTTTTGAGCGTTTCCCGCGTCACCAGTGTTACATTCCGATGCACTTCTGCAGGTTTACTGTGTTCCTAGGACCTTCCCATTGACGATGAAGCTCAGAAATTGCATCGGAAATAAATATAAGAAACACAATGCCGACTTAAGTACAGGAGGACTGAGTCTTCCTACTGTCTATGTGTTAAGCGTTCCCTTGTCACCAGTTTTACATCCCGATCCACCTCTGCAGGTATACTGTTTCCCTTCGACCTTCCCATTGACGATGAAGCTCAGAAATTGCATCGAAATTAAATATAAGAGACATCATGCCGACTTAAGTAAAGGAAGACTGAGTCTTCCTACTGTCTATGATTTGAACGTGTCCTGTATCACCAGTTTTACATTCCGATGCGCCTCTGCAGGTTTACTGTATCCCTTGGACCTTCCCATTGGCGATGAAACACAGAAATGGCATCGGAATTAAATATAAGAGACACAATGCCGACTGAAGTACTGGAAGACTGAGTCTTCCTACTGTCTATGTTTTGAGCGTTTCCTGTGTCACCAGTTTTACATTCCGATGCACCTCTGCACGATTACTGTATCCCTTGAGCCTTCTCAGTGACGATGAAACGCAGAAATTGCATCGGAATTAAATATAAGAGACACAATGATGACTTAAGTACAGGAAGACTGAGTCTTCCTACTGTCTATGTTTTGAGCGTTTCCTGTGTCACCAGTTTTACATTCCGATCCACCTCTCTAGGTTTACTGTATCCCTTGGACCTTCACAGTGACGATAAACACAGAGATTGCATCGGAATTAAATATAAAAGACACAATGCCGACTTAAGTACAAGAAAACTGAGTCTTCTTAGGGTCTATGTTATGAGCGCTTCCTGTGTCACCAGTTTTACATTCCGATGCACCTCTGCAGGTTTACTGTATCCCTTGGATCTTCCCATTGTCGATGAAACACAGAAATTTCATCGGAATTAAATATAAGAGACACAATGCCGACTTAGGTACAGGAAGACTGAGTCTTCCTACTGTCTATGTTATGAGCGTTCCCTGTGTCATCAGTTTTACATTTTGTTGCACCTCTGCAGGTTTACTGTATCCCTTGGACCTTCACAGTGACGATGAAACACAGAAATTGCATCAAATTAAATATAAGAGACACAATGCCGACTTCAGTACAAGAAAACTGAGTCTTCTTAGAGCCTATGATTTGACCGCTTCCTGTGTCACCAGTTTCATATTCCGATGCACCTCTGCAGGTTTACTGTATCCCTTGCATCTTCCCATTGACGATGAAACACAGAAATTGCATCGGAATTAAATATAAGAGACACAATGCCGACTTAAGTACAGAAACATTGAGTCTTCCTACTGTCTATGTTTTGAGCGATTCCTGGGTCACCAGTTTCACATTCCGATGAAACTCTGCAGGTTTACTGTATCCCTTGGACTTTCACAGTGACGATGAAACACAGATATTGCATCGGAATTAAATATAAGGGACACAATGCCGACTAAAGTACAAGAAAACTGAGTCTTCTTAAGGTCTATGTTGTGAGCGTTTCCCGTGTCACCAGATTTACATTCCGATGCAACTCTGCAGGTTTACTGTGTTCCTAGGACCTTCCCATTGACGATGAAGCTCAGAAATTGCATCGGAAATAAATATAAGAGCCACAATGCCGACTTAAGTACAGGAAGACTGAGTCTTCCTACTGTCTATGTTTTGAGCGTTTCCCTTGTCACCAGTTTTACATTCCGATGCACCTCTGCAGGTATACTGTTTCCCTCCGACCTTCCCATTGACGACGAAACACAGAAATTGCATCGGAATTAAATATAAGAGACACAATGCCGACATAGGTACAGGAAGACTGAGTTTTCCTACTGTCTGTGTTATGAGCGTTCCCTGTGTCATCAGTTTTACATTTTGATGCACCTCTGCAGGTTTACTGTATCCCTTGGACCTTCACAGTGACGATGAAACACAGAAATTGGATCAAATTAAATATAAGAGACACAATGCCGACTTCAGTACAAGAAAACTGAGTCTTCTTAGGGCCTATGATTTGACCGCTTCCTGTGTCACCAGTTTTATATTCCGATGCACCTCTGCAGGTTTACTGTATCCCTTGGACCTTCCCATTGACGACGAAACACAGAAATGACATCGGATTTAAATATAAGAGACACAATACCGACTTAAGTACAGGAAGACTGAGTATTCCTACTGTCTACGTTTTGATCGTTTTCTGTGTCACCAGTTTTACATTCCGATGCACCTCTGGAGTTTTACTGTATCCATTGGATCTTCCCATTGACGATGAAACACTGAAATAGCATCGTAATTAAATATAAGAGACACAATGGCGACTTAAGGACAGGAAGGCTGAGTCTTCCTACTGTCTATGTTTTGAGCATTTCCTGTGTCACCAGTTTTACATTCCGATGCACCTCTGCAGGTTTACTGTATCCCTTGGATCTTCCCATTGACCATCAAACACAGAAATTCCATCGGAATTAAATAGAAGAGACACAATGCCGACTTAAGTACTGGAAGATTGAGTCTTCCTACTGCCTGTGCTTTGAGCGTTTCCTGCGTCACCAATTTTACATTCCGATGCACCTCTGCAGGTTTAATGTATCCATTGGACCTTCCCATTGACGATGAAACACAGAAATAGCATCGGAATTAAATACAAGAGACACAATAACGACTTAAGGACAGGAAGGCTGAGTCTTCCTACTGTCTATGTTTTGAGCGTTTCCTGTGTCACCAGTTTTACATTCCGATGCACCTCTGCAGGTTTACTGTATCCCTTGGATCTTCCCATTGACGATGAAACACAGAAATTGCATCGGAACTAAATATAAGAGACACAATGCCGACTTAAGAACAGAAACAGTGAGTCTTCCTACTGTCTATGTTTTGAGCGTTTCCCCTGTCACCAGTTTTACATTCCGATGCACCTCTGCAGGTATACTGTTTCCCTTCGACCTTCCCATTGACGATGAAGCTCAGAAATTACATCGGAATTAAATATTTGAGACACCATGCCGACTTAAGTAAAGGAAGACTGAGTCTTCCTACTGTCTATGATTTGAGCGTGTCCTGTATCACCAGTTTAACATTCCGATGCACCTCTGCAGGTTTACTGTATGCCTTGGACCTTCACAGTGACGATGAAACACAGAAATTGCATCAGAATTAAATATAAGAGATACAATGTCGTCTTAGGTACAGGAAGACTTAGTCTTCCTACTGTCTATGTTTTAAGCGTTCCCTGTGGCATCAGTTTTACATTTTGATGAACCTCTGCAGGTTTACTGTATCCCTTGGACCTTCACAGTGACGATGAAACACAGAAATTGCATCAAATTAAATATAAGAGACACAATGCCGACTTAAGAACAGGAAGGCTGAGTCTTCCTACTGTCTATGTTTTGTGCGTTTCCTGTGTCACCAGTTTTACATTCCGATGCACCTCTGCAGGTTTACTGTATCCCTTGGATCTTCCCATGACGATGAAACACAGAAATTCCATCGGAATTAAATAGAAGAGACACAATGCCGACTTAAGTACTGGAAGATTGAGTATTCCTACTGTCTATCGTTTGATCGTTTCCTGTGTCACCAGTTTTACATTCCGATGCACCCTCTGCAGTTTTACTGTATCCATTGGACCTTCCCATTGACGATGAAACTCAGAAATAGGATCGGAATTTAATATAAGAGACACAATGCCGACTTAAGAACAGGAAGGCTGAGTCTTCCTACTGTCTATGTTTTGAGCATTTCCTGTGTCACCAGTTTTACATTCCGATGCACCTCTGCAGGTTTACTGTATCCCTTGGATCTTCCCATTGACGATGAAACACAGAAATTCCATCGGAATTAAATAGAAGAGACACAATGCCGACTTAAGTACTGGAAGATTGAGTATTCCTACTGTCTATCGTTTGATCGTTTCCTGTGTCACCAGTTTTACATTCCGATGCACCCTCTGCAGTTTTACTGTATCCATTGGACCTTCCCATTGACGATGAAACTCAGAAATAGGATCGGAATTAAATATAAGAGACACAATGTCGACTTAAGAACAGGAAGGCTGAGTCTTCCTACTGTCTATGTTTTGAGCGTTTCCTGTGTCACCAGTTTCACATTCCGATGAACCACTGCAGGTTTACTGTATCCCTTGGACTTTCACAGTGACGATGAAACACAGATATTGCATCGGAATTAGATATATAAGACACAATGCCGACTTACGTACAAGAAAACTGAGCCTTCTTAAGGTCTACGTTTTGAGCGTTTCCCGTGTGACCAGTGTTACATTCCGATGCACTTCTGCAGGTTTACTGTGTTCCTAGGACATTCCCATTGACGATGAAGCTCAGAAATTGCATCGGAAATAAATATAAGAGACACAATGCCGACTTAAGTACAGGAAGACTGACTCTTCCTACTGTCTATGTGTTAAGCGTTCCCTTGTCACCAGTTTTACATTCCGATCCACCTCTGCAGGTATACTGTTTCCCTTCGACCTTCCCATTGACGATGAAGCTCAGAAATTGCATCGGAATTAAATATAAGAGACATCATGCCGACTTAAGTAAAGGAAGACAGTCTTCCTACTGTCTATGATTTGAACGTGTCCTGTATCACCAGTTTTACATTCCGATGCGCCTCTGCAGGTTTACTGTATCCCTTGGACCTTCCCATTGGCGATGAAACACAGAAATGGCATCGGAATTAAATATAAGAGACACAATGCCGACTGACGTACTGGAAGACTGAGTCTTCCTACTGTCTATGTTTTGAGCGTTTCCTGTGTCACCAGTTTTACATTCCGATGCACTTCTGCACGTTTACTGTATCCCTTAAACCTTCTCAGTGACGATGAAACACAGAAATTGCATCGGAATGAAATGTAAGAGACACAGTGATGACTTAAGTACAGGAAGACTGAGTCTTCCTACTGTCTATGTTTTGAGCGTTTCCTGTGTCACCAGTTTTACATTCCGATCCACCTCTGCAGGTTTACTGTATCCCTTGGACCTTCACAGTGACGATGAAACACAGAAATTGCATCGGAATTAAATATAAAAGACACAATGCCGACTTAAGTACAAGAAAACTGAGTCTTCTTAGGGTCTATGTTATGAGCGCTTCCTGTGTCACCAGTTTTACATTCCGATGCACCTCTGCAGGCATACTGTATCCCTTGGACCTTCCCATTGACGATGAAACACAAAAATTGCATCGGAATTAAATATAAGAGACACCATGCCGACTTAGGTACAGGAAGACTGAGTCTTCCTACTGTCTATGTTATGAGCGTTCCCTGTGTCATCAGTTTTACATTTTGTTGCACCTCTGCAGGTTTACTGTATCCCTTGGACCTTCACAGTGACGATGAAACACAGAAATTGCATCAAATTAAATATAAGAGACACAATGCCGACTTCAGTACAAGAAAACTGAGTCTTCTTAGAGCCTATGATGTGACCGCTTCCTGTGTCAACAGTTTTATATTCCGATGCACCTCTGCAGGTTTACTGTATCCCTTGGACCTTCCCATTGACGACGAAACACAGAAATTGCATCGGATTTAAATATAAGAGACACAATGCCGACTTAAGTACAGGAAGACTGAGTATTCCTACTGTCTATGTTTTGATCGTTTCCCGTGTCACCAGTTTTACATTCCGATGCACCTCTGCAGTTTTACTGTATCCATTGGACATTCCCATTGACGATGAAACACAGAAATAGCATCGGAATTAAATATAAGAGACACAATGCCGACATAAGAACAGGAAGGCTGAGTCTTCCTACTGTCTATGTTTTGAGCATTTCCTGTGTCACCAGTTTTACATTCCGATGCACCTCTGAAGGTTTACTGTATCCCTTGGATCTTCCCATTGACGATGAAACACAGAAATTCCATCGGAATTAAATAGAAGAGACACAATGCCGACTTAAGTACAAGAAAACTGAGTCTTCTTTAGGTCTATGTTTTGAGCGTTTCCCGTGCCACCAGATTTACATTCCGATGCAACTCTGCAGGTTTACTGTGTTCCTAAGACCTTCCCATTGTCGATGAAGCTCAGAAATTGCATCGGAAATAAATATAAGAGCCACAATGCCGACATAAGTACAGGAAGACTGAGTCTTCCTACTGTCTATGTTTTGAGCGTTTCCCTTGTCACCAGTTTTACATTCCGATGCACCTCTGCAGGTATACTGTTTCCCTTCGACTTTCCCATTGACGATGAAGCTCTATAATTGCATCGGAATTAAATATAAGAGACACCATGCCGACTTAAGTAAAGGAAGACTGACTCTTCCTACTGTCTATGATTTGAGCGAGTCCTGTATCACCAGTTTTACATTCCGATGCACCTCTGCAGGTTTACTGTATACCTTGGACCTTCACAGTGACGATGAAACACAGAAATTGCATCGGAATTAAATATAAAAGACACAATGCCGACTTAAGTACAAGAAAACTGAGTCTTCTTAGGGTCTATGTTATGAGCGCTTCCTGTGTCACCAGTTTTACATTCCGATGCACCTCTGCAGGCATACTGTATCCCTTGGACCTTCCCATTGACGATGAAACACAGAAATTGCATCGGAATTAAATATAAGAGACACAACGCCGACTTAAGTACAGAAAGACAGAGTCTTCCTACTGTCTATGCTTTGAGCGTTTCCTGTGTCACCAGTTTTACATTCCAATGCACCTTTGCAGGTTTATTGTATCCCGTGGACTTTCCCGTTGACGACGAAACACAGAAATTGCATCGGAATTAAATATAAGAGACACAATGCCGACTTAGGTACAGGAAGACTGAGTTTTCCTACTGTCTGTGTTATGAGCGTTCCCTGTGTCATCAGTTTTACATTTTTATGCACCTCTGCAGGTTTACTGTATCCCTTGGACCTTCACAGTGACGATGAAACACAGAAATAGCATCAAATTAAATATAAGAGACACAATGCCGACTTCAGTACAAGAAAAGTGAGTCTTCTTAGGGCCTATGATTTGACCGCTTCCTGTGTCACCAGTTTTATATTCCGATGCACCTCTGCAGGTTTACTGTATCCCTTGGACCTTCACATTGACGACGAAACACAGAAACGACATCAGATTTAAATATAAGAGACACAATGCCGACTTAAGTACAGGAAGACTGAGTATTCCTACTGGATACGTTTCGATCGTTTCCTGTGTCACCAGTTTTACATTCCGATGCACCTCTGGAATTTTACTGTATCCATTGGATCTTCCCATTGACGATGAAACACTGAAATAGCATCGGAATTAAATATAAGAGACACAATGCCGACTTAAGAACAGAAAGGCTGAGGCTTCCTACTGTCTATGATTTGAGCATTTCCTGTGTCACCAGTTTTACATTCCGATGCACCTCTGCAGGTTTACTGTATCCCTTGGATCTTCCCATTGACGATGAAACACAGAAATTCCATCGGAATTAAATAGAAGAGACACAATGCCGACTTAAGTACTGGAAGATTGAGTCTTCCTACTGTCTATGTTTTGAGCGTTTCCTGCGTCACCAATTTTACATTTTGATGCACCTCTGCAGGTTAACTGTATCCATTGGACCTTCCCATTGACGATGAAACTCAGAAATAGCATCGGAATTAAGTATAAGAGAGACAATGCCGACTTAAGAACAGGAAGGCTGAGTCTTCCTACTGTCTATGCTTTGAGCGTTTCCTGTGTCACCAGTTTTACATTCCGATGTACCTCTGCAGGTTTACTGTACTCCTTGGATCTTTCCATTGACGATGAAACACAGAAATTGCATCGGAACTAAATATAAGAGACACAATGCCGACATAAGTACAGAAACATTGAGTCTTCCTACTGTCTATGTTTTGAGCGTTTACTGTGTCACCAGTGTCACATTCCGATGAACCTCTGCAGGTTTACTGTATCCTTTGGACCTTCCCATTGGCGATGAAACACAGAAATGGCATCGGAATTAAATATAAGAGACACAATGCCGACTGAAGTACAGGAAGACTGAGTCTTCCTACTGTCTATGTTTTGAGCGTTTCCTGTGTCACCAGTTTTACATTCCGATGCACCTCTGCACGTTTACTGTATCCCTTGAACTTTCACAGTGACGATTAAACACAGAAATTGCATCGGAATTAAATATAGGAGACACAAAGATGGCTGAAGTACAGGAAAACTGAGTCTTCCTACTGTCTATGCTTTGAGCGTTTCCTGTGTCACCAGTTTTACATTCCGATGCACCTCTGCAGGTTTACTGTATCCCTTGGACCTTCACAGTGACGATGAAACACAGAAATTGCATCAAATTAAATATAAGAGACACAATGCCGACTTCAGTACAAGAAAACTGAGTCTTCTTATTGCCTATGATTTGACCGCTTCCTGTGTCACCAGTTTTATATTACGATGCACCTCTGCAGGTTTACTGTATCCCGTGGACCTTCCCATTAACGACGAAACACAGAAATTGCATCGGATTTAAATATAAGAGACACAATGCCGATTTAAGTACAGGAAGACTGAGTATTCCTACTGTCTATGTTTTGATCGTTTCCTGTGTCACCAGTTTTACATTCCGATGCACCTCTGCAGTATTACTGTATCCATTTGACCTTCCCATTGACGATGAAACACAGAAATAGCATCGGAATTAAATATAAGAGACACAATGCCGACTTAAGAACAGGAAGGCTGAGTCTACCTACTGTCTATGTTTTGAGCATTTCCTGTGTCACCAGTTTTACATTTCGATGTACCTCTGCAAGTTTACTGTATCCCTTGGATCTTCCCATTGACGATGAAACACAGAAATTCCATCGGAATTAAATAGAAGGGACACAATGCCGACTTAAGTACTGGAAGATTGAGTCTTCCTACTGCCTATGTTTTGAGCGTTTCCTGCGTCACCAATTTTCCATTTCGATGCACCTTTGCAGGTTTACTGTATCCCTTGGACCTTCCCATTAACGATGAAACACAGAAATAGCATCGGAATGAAATATAAGAGACACAATGCCGACTTAAGAACAGGGAGGCTGAGTCTTCCTACTGTCTATGTTTTGAGCGTTTCCTGTGTCACCAGTTTTACATCCGATGCACCTCTGCAGGTTTACTGTGTTCCTAGGACCTTCCCATTGACGATGAAGCTCAGAAATTGCATCGGAAATAAATATAAGAGACACAATGCCGACTTAAGTACAGGAAGACTGAGTTTTCCTACTGTCTATGTTTTTACTATTTCCTTTGTCACCAGTTTTACATTCCAATGTACCTCTGCAGGTATACTGTTTCCCTTCGACCTTCCCATTGACGATGAAACACAGAAATTGCATCGGAATTAAATATAAGAGACACAATGCGGCCGACATATTACAGGAAGACTGAGTCTTCCTACTGTCTATGTTTTGAGCGTTTCCTGTATCATCAGATTTACATTCCGATGCACCTCTGCAGGTTTACTGTATCCCTTGGACCTTCCCATTGGCGATGAAACACAGAAATGGCATCGGAATTAAATATAAGAAACACAATGCCGACTGAAGTACAGGAAGACTGAGTCTTCCTACTGTCTATGTTTTGAGCGTTTCCTGTGTCACCAGTTTTACATTCCGATGCACCTCTGAAGGTTTACTGTATCCCTTGGACCTTCACAGTGACGATGAAACACAGAAATTGCATCGGAATTAAATATAAGAGACACAATGGTGACTTAAGTACAGGAAGACTGAGTCTTCCTACTGTCTATGGTTTGAGCGTTTCCTGTGTCATCAGTTTTACATTCCGATGCCTCTCTGCAGGCATACTGTATCCCTTGGACCTTCAGAGTGACGATGAAACACAGAAATTGCATCGGAATTAAAAATAAGAGACACCATGCCGACTTAAGTAAAGGAAGACTGAGTCTTCGTACTGTCTATGATTTGAGCGTGTCCTGTATCACCAGTTTTACATTCCGATGCACCTCTGCAGGTTTACTGTATACATTGGACCTTCCCATTGACGATGAAACACAGAAATAGCATCGGAATTAAATATAAGAGACACAATGCCGACTTAAGTACAGGAAGACTGAGTATTCCTACTGTCTATCTTTTGATCGTTTCCTGTGTCACCAGTTTTACATTCCGATGCACCCCTGCAGGTTTACTGTATCCATTGGACCTTCCCATTGACGATGAAACACAGAAATAGCATCGGAATTAAATATAAGAGACACAATTCCGACATAAGAACAGGAAGGCTCAGTCTTCCTACTGTCTATGGTATGAGGGTTTCCTGTGTCGCCAGTTTTACATTCCGATGCACCTCTGCAGGTTTACTGTATCCCTTGGATCTTCCCATTGACGATGAAACACAGAAATTGCATCGGAACTAAATATAAGAGACACAATGCCGACTCAAGTACAAAAACATGGAGTCTTCCTACTGTCTATCTTTGAGCGTTTCCTGTGTCACCAGTTTCACATTCCGATGAACCACTGCAGGTTTACTGTATCCCTTGGACCTTCACAGTGACGATGAAACACAGAAATTGCATCAAATTAAAAATAAGAGACACAATGCCGACTTCAGTACAAGAAAACTGAGTCTTCTTATTGCCTATGATTTGACCGCTTCCTGTGTCACCAGTTTTATATTCCGATGCACCTCTGCAGGTTTACTGTATCCCTTGGACCTTCCCATTGACGATGAAACTCAGAAATAGGATCGGAATTAAATATAAGAGACACAATGCCGACTTAAGAACAGGAAGGCTGAGTCTTCCTACTGTCTATGTTTTGAGCATTTCCTGTGTCACCAGTTTTACATTTCGATGTACCTCTGCAGGTTTACTGTATCCCTTGGATCTTCCCATTGACGATGAAACACAGAAATTCCATCGGAATTAAATAGAAGGGACACAATGCCGACTTAAGTACTGGAAGATTGAGTCTTCCTACTGCCTATGTTTTGAGCGTTTCCTGCGTCACCAATTTTACATTCCGATGCACCTCTGCAGGTTTACTGTATCCATTGGACCTTCCCATTGACGATGAAACACAGAAATAGCATCGGAATTAAATATAGGAGACACAATAACGACTTCAGTACAGGAAGGCTGAGTCTTCCTACTGTCTATGTTTTGAGCGTTTCCTGTGTCACCAGTTTTACATTCCGATGCAGCTCTGCAGGTTTACTCTATCCCTTGGATCTTCCCATTGATGATGAAACACAGAAACTGCATCGGAACTAAATATAAGGGACACAATGCCGACTTAAGTACAGAAACATTGAGCCTTCCAACTGTCTATGTTTTGAGCGTTTCCTGGGTCACCAGTTTCACATTCCGATGAACCTCTGCAGGTTTACTGTATCCCTTGGACTTTCACAGTGAAGATGAAACACAGATATTGCATCGGAATTAAATATAAGAGACACAATGCCGACTTAAGTACAAGAAAACTGAGTCTTCTTAAGGTCTATGCTTTGAGCGTTTCCCGTGTCACCAGTTTTACATTCCGATGCACCTCTGCAGGTATACTGTTTCCCTTCGACATTCCCATTGACGATGAAGCTCAGAAATTGCATCGGAATTAAATATAAGAGACACCATGCCGACTTAAGTAAAGGAAGACTGAGTCTTCCTACTGTCTATGATTTGAGCGTGTCCTGTATCACCAGTTTAACATTGCGATGCACCTCTGAAGGTTTACTGTATCCCTTGGACCTTCACAGTGACGATGAAACACAGAAATTGCATCGGAATTAAATATAAGAGATACAATGCCGACTTAGGTACAGGAAGACTGAGTCTTCCTACTGTCTATGTTTTGAGCGTTCCCTGTGTCATCAGTTTTACATTTTGATGCACCTCTGCAGGTTTACTGTATCCCTTGGACCTTCACAGTGACGATGAAACACAGAAATTGCATCAAATTAAATATAAGAGACACAATGCCGACTTCAGTACAAGAAAACTGAGTCTTTTTAGGGCCTATGTTTTGACCGCTTAATGTGTCACCTGTTTTACATTCCGATGCACCTCTGCAGGTTTACTGTATCCCTTGGACCTTCCCATTGACGACGAAGCTCAGAAATTGCATCGGATTTAAATATAAGAGACACATTGCCGACTTAAGTACTGGAAGATTGAGTCTTCCTACTGCCTATGTTTTGAGCGTTTCCTGCGTCACCAATTTTCCATTTCGATGCACCTTTGCAGGTTTACTGTATCCCTTGGACCTTCCCATTAACGATGAAACACAGAAATAGCATCGGAATGAAATATAAGAGACACAATGCCGACTTAAGAACACGAAGGCTGAGTCTTCCTACTGTCTATGTTTTGAGCGTTTCCTGTATCACCAGTTTTACATCCGATGCACCTCTGCAGGTTTACTGTGTTCCTAGGACCTTCCCATTGACGATGAAGCTCAGAAATTGCATCGGAAATAAATATAAGAGACACAATGCCGACTTAAGTACAGAAAGACTGAGTCTTCCTACTGTCTATGTTTTGAGGATTTCCGTTGTCACCAGTTTTACATTCCATTGTACCTCTGCAGGTATACTGTTTCCCTTCGACCATCCCATTGACGATGAAACACAGAAATTGCATCGGAATTAAATATAAGAGACACAATGCTTCCGACATATTACAGGAAGACTGAGTCTTCCTACTGTCTATGTTTTGAGCGTTTCCTGTGTCATCAGATTTACATTCCGATGCACCTCTGCAGGTTTACTGTATCCCTTGGACCTTCCCATTGGCGATGAAACACAGAAATGGCATCGGAATTAAATATAAGAAACACAATGCCGACTGAAGTACAGGAAGACTGAGTCTTCCTACTGTCTATGTTTTGAGCGTTTCCTGTGTCACCAGTTTTACATTCCGATGCACCTCTGAAGGTTTACTGTATCCCTTGGACCTTCACAGTGACGATGAAACACAGAAATTACATCGGAATTAAATATAAGAGACACAATGGTGACTTAAGTACAGGAAGACTGAGTCTTCCTACTGTCTATGATTTGAGCGTTTCCTGTGTCATCAGTTTTACATTCCGATGCACCTCTGCAGGTTTACTGTATCCCTTGGACCTTCACAGTGACGATGAAACACAGAAATTGCATCGGAATTAAAAATAAGAGACACCATGCCGACTTAAGTAAAGGAAGACTGAGTCTTCGTACTGTCTATGATTTGAGCGTGTCCTGTATCACCAGTTTTACATTCCGATGCACCTCTGCAGGTTTACTGTATCCCTTGGATCTTCCCTTTGACGATGAAACACAGAAATTGCATCGGAATTAAATAGAGGAGACACAATGCCGACTTAAGTACTGGAAGATTGAGTCTTCCTACTGCCTATGTTTTGAGCATTTCCTGAGTCACCAATTTTACATTCCGATGCCCCTCTGCAGGTTTACTGTATCCATTGGACCTTCCCATTGACGATGAAACACAGAAATAGCATCGGAATTAAATATAAGAGACTCAATTCCGACATAAGAACAGGAAGGCTCAGTCTTCCTACTGTCTATGTTTTGAGGGTTTCCTGTGTCGCCAGTTTTACATTCCGATGCACCTCTGCAGGTTTACTGTATCCCTTGGATCTTCCCTTTGACGATGAAACACAGAAATTGCATCGGAACTAAATATAAGAGACACAGTGCCGACTTAAGTACAAAAACATGGAGTCTTCCTACTGTCTATGTTTTGAGCGTTTCCTGTGTCACCAGTTTCACATTCCGATGAACCACTGCAGGTTTACTGTATCCCTTGGACTTTCACAGTGACGATGAAACACAGATATTGCATCGGAATTAAATACAAGAGACACAATGCCGACTTAAGTACAAGAAAACTGAGTCTTCTTAAGGTCTACGATTTGAGCGTTTCCCGTGTCAACAGTTTTACATTCCGATGCACTTCTGCAGGCTTACTGTGTTCCTAGGACCTTCCCATTGACGATGAAGCTCAGAAATTGCATCGGAAATAAATATAAGAGACACAATGCCGACTTAAGTACAGGAAGACTGATTCTTCCTACTGTCTATGTGTTGAGCGTTCCCTTGTCACCAGTTTTACATTCCGATCAACCTCTGCAGGTATACTGTTTCCCTTCGACCTTCCCATTGACGATGAAGCTCAGAAATTGCATCGGAATTAAATATAAGAGACACCATGCGGACTTAAGTAAAGGAAGACTGAGTCTTCCTACTGTCTATGTTTTGAGCATTTCCTGTGTCACCAGTTTTACATTCCAAAGCAATTTTGCAGGTTTACTGTATCCCTTGGACTTTCCCGTTGACGACGAAACACAGAAATTGCAACGGAATTAAATATAAGAGACACAATGCCGATTTAAGTACAGGAAGACTGAGTATTCCTACTGTCTATGTTTTGATCGTTTCCTGTGTCACCAGTTTTACATTCCGATGCACCTCTGCAGTATTACTGTATCCATTGGACCTTCCCATTGACGATGAAACACAGAAATAGCATCGGAATTAAATATAAGAGACACAATTCCGACTTAAGAACAGGAAGGCTGAGTCTTCCTACTGTCTATGTTTTGAGGATTTCCTTTGTCACCAGTTTTACATTCCAATGTACCTCTGCAGGTATACTGTTTCCCTTCGACCTTCCCATTGACGATGAAACACAGAAATAGCATCGGAATTAAATATAAGAGACACAATGCCGACTTAAGTACAGGAAGACGGAGTATTCCTACGGTCTATCTTTTGATCGTTTCCTGTGTCACCAGTTTTACATTCCGATGCACCCCTGCAGTTTTACTGTATCCATTGGACCTTCCCATTGACGATGAAACACAGAAATAGCATCGGAATTAAATATAAGAGACACAATGCCGACATAAGAACAGGAGGGCTGAGACTTCCTACTGTCTATGTTTTGAGCTTTTCCTGTGTCACCAGTCTTACATTCCGATGCACCTCTGCATGTTTACTGTATCCCTTGGATCTTCCCATTGACGATGAAACACAGAAATTGCGTCGGAATTAAATAGAAGAAACACAATGCCGACTTAAGTACTGGAAGATTGAGTCTTCCTACTGCCTATGTTTTGAGCGTTTCCTGAGTCACCAATTTTACATTCCGATGCACCTCTGCAGGTTTACTGTATCCATTGGACCATCCCATTGACGATGAAACACAGAAATAGCATCGGAATTAAATATAAGAGACACAATTCCGACATAAGGACAGGAAGGCTCAGTCTTCCTACTGTCTATGTTTTGAGGGTTTCCTGTGTCGCCAGTTTTACATTCCGATGCACCTCTGCAGGTTTATTGTATCCCTTGGATCTTCCCATTGACGATGAAACACAGAAATTGCATCGGAACTAAATATAAGAGACACAATGCCGACTTAAGTACAAAAACATGGAGTCTTCCTACTGTCTATGTTTTGAGCGTTTCCTGTGTCACCAGTTTCACATTCCGATGAACCACTGCAGGTTTACTGTATCCCTTGGACCTTCTCAGTGACGATGAAACACAGAAATTGCATCAAATTAAATATAAGAGACACAATGCCGACTTCAGTACAAGAAAACTGAGTCTTCTTATTGCCTATGATTTGACCGCTTCCTGTGTCACCAGTTTTATATTCCGATGCACCTCTGCACGTTTACTGTATCCCTTGGACCTTCCCATTGACGACGAAACACAGAAATTGCATCGGATTTAAATATAAGAGACACAATGCCGATTTAAGTACAGGAAGACTGAGTATTCCTACTGTCTATGTTTTGAGCGTTTCCTGTGTCACCAGTTTTACATTCCGATGCACCTCTGAAGGTTTACTGTATCCCTTGGACCTTCACAGTGACGATGAAACACAGAAATTGCATCGGAATTAAATATAAGAGACACAATGGTGACTTAAGTACAGGAAGACTGAGTCTTCCTACTGTCTATGATTTGAGCGTTTCCTGTGTCATCAGTTTTACATTCCGATGCACCTCTGCAGGTTTACTGTATCCATTGGACCTTCACAGTGACGATGAAACACAGAAATGGCATCGGAATTAAATATAAGAAACACAATGCCGACTGAAGTACAGGAAGACTGAGTCTTCCTACTGTCTATGTGTTGAGCGTTTCCTGTGTCACCAGTTTTACATTCCGATGCACCTCTGAAGGTTTACTGTATCCCTTGGACCTTCACAGTGACGATGAAACACAGAAATTGCATCGGAATTAAATATAAGAGACACAATGGTGACTTAAGTACAGGAAGACTGAGTCTTCCTACTGTCTATGATTTGAGCGTTTCCTGTGTCATCAGTTTTACATTCCGATGCACCTTTGCAGGTTTACTGTATCCCTTGGACCTTCCCATTAACGATGAAACACAGAAATAGCATCGGAATGAAATATAAGAGACACAATGCCGACTTAAGAACAGGAAGGCTGAGTCTTCCTACTGTCTATGTTTTGAGCGTTTCCTGTGTCACCAGTTTTACATCCGATGCACCTCTGCAGGTTTACTGTGTTCCTAGGACCTTCCCAATGACGATGAAGCTCAGAAATTGCATCGGAAATAAATATAAGAGACACAATGCCGACTTAAGTACAGGAAGACTGAGTCTTCCTACTGTCTATGTTTTGAGGATTTCCTTCGTCACCAGTTTTACATTCCAATGTACCTCTGCAGGTATACTGTTTCCCTTCGACCTTCCCATTGACGATGAAACACAGAAATTGCATCGGAATTAAATATAAGAGACACAATGCGGCCGACATATTACAGGAAGACTGAGTCTTCCTACTGTCTATGTTTTGAGCGTTTCCTGTGTCATCAGATTTACATTCCGATGCACCTCTGCAGGTTTACTGTATCCCTTGGACCTTCCCATTGGCGATGAAACACAGAAATGGCATCGGAATTAAATATAAGAAACACAATGCCGACTGAAGTACAGGAAGACTGAGTCTTCCTACTGTCTATGTTTTGAGCGTTTCCTGTGTCACCAGTTTTACATTCCGATGCACCTCTGAAGGTTTACTGTATCCCTTGGACCTTCACAGTGACGATGAAACACAGAAATTGCATCGGAATTAAATATAAGAGACACAATGGTGACTTAAGTACAGGAAGACTGAGTCTTCCTACTGTCTATGGTTTGAGCGTTTCCTGTGTCATCAGTTTTACATTCCGATGCACCTCTGCAGGCATACTGTACCCCTTGGACCTTCACAGTGACGATGAAACACAGAAATTGCACCGGAATTAAAAATAAGAGACACCATGCCGACTTAAGTAAAGGAAGACTGAGTCTTCGTACTGTCTATGATTTGAGCGTGTCCTGTATCACCAGTTTTACATTCCGATGCACCTCTGCAGGTTTACTTTATACATTCGACCTTCCCATTGACGATGAAACACAGAAATAGCATCGGAATTAAATATAAGAGACACAATGCCGACTTAAGTACAGGAAGACTGAGTATTCCTACTGTCTATCTTTTGATCGTTTCCTGTGTCACCAGTTTTACATTCCGATGCACCCCTGCAGTTTTACTGTATCCACTGGACCTTCCCATTGACGATGAAACACAGAAATAGCATCGGAATTAAATATAACAGACACAATGCCGACATAAGAACAGGAAGGCTGAGACTTCCTACTGCCTATGTTTTGAGCATTTCCTGTGTCACCAGTCTTACATTCCGATGCACCTCTGCATGTTTACTGTATCCCTTGGATCTTCCCATTGACGATGAAACACAGAAATTGCATCGGAACTAAATATAAGAGACACAATGCCGACTTATGTACAAAAACATGGAGTCTTCCTACTATCTATGTTTTGAGCGTTTCCTGTGTCACCAGTTTCACATTCCGATGAACCACTGCAGGTTTACTGTATCCCTTGGACCTTCACAGTGACGATGAAACACAGAAATTGCATCAAATTAAATATAAGAGACACAATGCCGACTTCAGTACAAGAAAACTGAGTCTTCTTATTGCCTATGATTTGACCGCTTCCTGTGTCACCAGTTTTATATTCCGATGCACCTCTGCAGGTTTACTGTATCCCTTGGACCTTCCCATTGACGACGAAACACAGAAATTGCATCGGATTTAAATATAAGAGACACAATGCCGATTTAAGTACAGGAAGACTGAGTATTCCTACTGTCTATGTTTTGATCGTTTCCTGTGTCACCAGTTTTACATTCCGATGCACCTCTGCAGTATTACTGTATCCATTGGACCTTCCCACTGACGATCAAACACAGAAATAGCATCGGAATTAAAAATAAGAGACACAATGCCGACTTAAGAACAGGAAGGCTGAGTCTTCCTACTGTCTATGTTTTGAGCATTTCCTGTGTCACCAGTTTTACATTTCGATGTACCTCTGCAGGTTTAATGTATCCCTTGGACCTTCACAGTGACGATGAAACACAGAAATTGCATCGGAATTAAAAATAAGAGACACCATGCCGACTTAAGTAAAGGAAGACTGAGTATTCCTCCTGTCTATGTTTTGAGCGTTTCCTGTGTCACCAGTTTTACATTCCGATGCACCTCTGAAGGTTTACTGTATCCCTTGGACCTTCACAGTGACGATGAAACACAGAAATTGCATCGGAATTAAATATAAGAGACACAATGGTGACTTAAGTACAGGAAGACTGAGTCTTCCTACTGTCTATGGTTTGAGCGTTTCCTGTGTCATCAGTTTTACATTCCGATGCACCTCTGCAGGCATACTGTATCCCTTGGACCTTCACAGTGACGATGAAACACAGATATTGCATCGGAATTAAAAATAAGAGACACCATGCCGACTTAAGTACTGGAAGATTGAGTATTCCTACTGCCTATGTTTTGAGCGTTTCCTGCGTCACCAATTTTACATTCCGACGCACCTCTGCAGGTTTACTGTATCCATTGGACCTTCCCATTGACGATGAAACACAGAAATTGCATCGGAATTAAATATAAGAAACACAATGCCGACTGAAGTACAGGAAGACTGAGTCTTCCTACTGTCTATGTTTTGAGCGTTTCCTGTGTCACCAGTTTTACATTCCGATGCACCTCTGAAGGTTTATTGTATCCCTTGGACCTTCACAGTGACGATGAAACACAGAAATTGCATCGGAATTAAATATAAGAGACACAATGGTGACTTAAGTACAGGAAGACTGAGTCTTCCTACTGTCTATGATTTGAGCGTTTCCTGTGTCATCAGTTTTACATTCCGATGCACCTCTGCAGGTTTAATGTATCCCTTGGACCTTCACAGTGACGATGAAACACAGAAATTGCATCGGAATTAAAAATAACAGACACCATGCCGACTTAAGTAAAGGAAGACTGAGTCTTCGTACTGTCTATGATTTGAGCGTGTCCTGTATCACCAGTTTTACATTCCGATGCACCTCTGCAGGTTTACTGTATAAATTGGACCTTCCCATTGACGATGAAACACAGAAATAGCATCGGAATTAAATATAAGAGACACAATGCCGACTTAAGTTCAGGAAGACTGAGTATTCCTACTGTCTATCTTTTGATCGTTTCCTGTGTCACCAGTTTTACATTCCGATGCACCACTGCAGTTTTACTGTATCCATTGGACATTCCCATTGACGATGAAACACAGAAATAGCATCGGAATTAAATATAAGAGACACAATGCCGACTTAAGAACAGGAAGGCTGAGACCTCCTACTGTCTATGTTTTGAGCATTTCCTGTGTCACCAGTCTTACATTCCGATGCACCTCTGCAGGTTTACTGTATCCCTTGGATCTTCCCATTGACGATGAAACACAGAAATTGCATCGGAATTAAATAGAGGAGACACAATGCCGACTTAAGTACTGGAAGATTGAGTCTTCCTACTGCCTATGTTTTGAGCATTTCCTGAGTCACCAATTTTACATTCCGATGCACCTCTGCAGGTTTACTGTATCCATTGGACCTTCCCATTGACGATGAAACACAGAAATAGCATCGGAATTAAATATAAGAGACTCAATTCCGACATAAGAACAGGAAGGCTCAGTCTTCCTACTGTCTATGTTTTGAGGGTTTCCTGTGTCGCCAGTTTTACATTCCGATGCACCTCTGCAGGTTTACTGTATCCCTTGGATCTTCCCATTGACGATGAAACACAGAAATTGCATCGGAACTAAATATAAGAGACACAATGCCGACTTAAGTACAAAAACATGGAGTCTTCCTACTGTCTATGTTTTGAGCGTTTCCTGTGTCACCAGTTTCACATTCCGATGAACCACTGCAGGTTTGCTGTATCCCTTGGACTTTCACAGTGACGATGAAACACAGATATTGCATCGGAATTAAATACAAGAGACACAATGCCGACTTAAGTACAAGAAAACTGAGTCTTCTTAAGGTCTACGATTTGAGCGTTTCCCGTGTCAACAGTTTTACATTCCGATGCACTTCTGCAGGCTTACTGTGTTCCTAGGACCTTCCCATTGCCGATGAAGCTCAGAAATTGCATCGGAAATAAATATGAGACACAATGCCGACTTAAGTACAGGAAGACTGATTCTTCCTACTGTCTATGTGTTGAGCGTTCCCTTGTCACCAGTTTTACATTCCGATCAACCTCTGCAGGTATACTGTTTCCTTTCGACCTTCCCATTGACGATGAAGCTCAGAAAATGCATCGGAATTAAATATAAGAGACACCATGCGGACATAAGTAACGGAAGACTGAGTCTTCCTACTGTCTATGTTTTGAGCATTTCCTGTGTCACCAGTTTTACATTCCAAAGCAATTTTGCAGGTTTACTGTATCCCTTGGACTTTCCCGTTGACGACGAAACACAGAAATTGCATCGGAATTAAATATAAGAGACACAATGCCGATTTAAGTACAGGAAGACTGAGTATTCCTACTGTCTATGTTTTGATCGTTTCCTGTGTCACCAGTTTTACATTCCGATGCACCTCTGCAGTATTACTGTATCCATTGGACCTTCCCATTGACGATGAAACACAGAAATAGCATCGGAGTTAAATATAAGAGACACAATGCCGACTTAAGAACAGGAAGGCTGAGTCTTCCTACTGTCTATGTTTTGAGGATTTCCTTTGTCACCAGTTTTACATTCCAATGTACCTCTGCAGGTATACTGTTTCCCTTCGACCTTCCCATTGACGATGAAACACAGAAATTGCATCGGAATTAAATATAAGAGACACAATGCGGCAGACATATTACAGGAAGACTGAGTCTTCCTACTGTCTATGTTTTGAGCGTTTCCTGTGTCATCAGATTTACATTCCGATGCACCTCTGCAGGTTTACTGTATCCCTTGGACCTTCCCATTGGCGATGAAACACAGAAATGGGATCGGAATTAAATATAAGAAACACAATGCCGACTGAAGTACAGGAAGACTGAGTCTTCCTAATGTCTATGTTTTGAGCGTTTCCTGTGTCACCAGTTTTACATTCCGATGCACCTCTGAAGGTTTACTGTATCCCTTGGACCTTCACAGTGACGATGAAACACAGAAATTGCATCGGAATTAAATATAAGAGACACAATGGTGACTTAAGTACAGGAAGACTGAGTCTTCCTACTGTCTATGGTTTGAGCGTTTCCTGTGTCATCAGTTTTACATTCCGATGCACCTCTGCAGGCATACTGTATCCCTTGGACCTTCACAGTGACGATGAAACACAGAAATTGCATCGGAATTAAAGATAAGAGACACCATGCCGACTTAAGTAAAGGAAGACTGAGTCCTCGTACTGTCTATGATTTGAGCGTGTCCTGTATCACCAGTTTTACATTCCGATGCACCTCTGCAGGTTTACTGTATACATTGGACATTCCCATTGACGATGAAACACAGAAATAGCATCGGAATTAAATATAAGAGACACAATGCCGACTTAAGTGCAGGAAGACTGAGTATTCCTACTGTCGATCTTTTGATCGTTTCCTGTGTCACCAGTTTTGCATTCCGATGCACCCCTGCAGTTTTACTGTATCCATTGGACCTTCCCATTGACGATGAAACACAGAAATAGCATCGGAATTAAATATAAGAGACACAATGCCGACATAAGAACAGGAAGGCTGAGACTTCCTACTGTCTATGTTTTGAGCATTTCCTGTGTCACCAGTCTTACATTCCGATGCACCTCTGCAGGTTTACTGTATCCCTTGGATCTTCCCATTGACGATGAAACACAGAAATTGCATCGGAATTAAATAGAAGAAACACAATGCCGACTTAAGTACTGGAAGATTGAGTCTTCCTACTGCCTATGTTTTGAGCGTTTCCTGAGTCACCAATTTTACATTCCGATGCACCTCTGCAGGTTTACTGTATCCATTGCACCTTCCCATTGACGATGAAACACAGAAATAGCATC
Organism: Schistocerca nitens; assembly: GCF_023898315.1. Lineage (NCBI taxonomy): Eukaryota > Metazoa > Arthropoda > Insecta > Orthoptera > Acrididae > Schistocerca > Schistocerca nitens. The sequence continues at coordinate 766,792,744 of NC_064619.1, forward strand.
GGAATTAAATATAAGAGACACAATTCCGACATAAGAACAGGAAGGCTCAGTCTTCCTACTGTCTATGTTTTGAGGGTTTCCTGTGTCGCCAGTTTTACATTCCGATGCAGCTCTGCAGGTTTACTGTATCCCTTGGATCTTCCCATTGACGATGAAACACAGAAATTGCATCGGAACTAAATATAAGAGACACAATGCCGACTTAAGTACAAAAACATGGAGTCTTCCTACTGTCTATGTTTTGAGCGTTTCCTGTGTCACCAGTTTCACATTCCGATGAACCACTGCAGGTTTACTGTATCCTTGGACCTTCACAGTGACGATGAAACACAGAAATTGCATCAAATTAAATATAAGAGACACAATGCCGACTTCAGTACAAGAAAACTGAGTCTTCTTATTGCCTATGATTTGACCGCTTCCTGTGTCACCAGTTTTATATTCCGATGCACCTCTGCAGGTTTACTGTATCCCTTGGACCTTCCCATTGACGACGAAACACAGAAATTGCATCGGATTTAAATATAAGAGACACAATGCCGATTTAAGTACAGGAAGACTGAGTATTCCTACTGTCTATGTTTTGATCGTTTCCTGTGTCACCAGTTTTACATTCCGATGCACCTCTGCAGTATTACTGTATCCATTGGACCTTCCCATTGACGATGAAACACAGAAATAGCATCGGAATTAAAAATAAGAGACACAATGCCGACTTAAGAACAGGAAGGCTGAGTCTTCCTACTGTCTATGTTTTGAGCATTTCCTGTGTCACCAGTTTTACATTTCGATGTACCTCTGCAGGTTTAATGTATCCCTTGGATCTTCCCATTGACGATGAAACACAGAAATTCCATCGGAATTAAATAGAAGGGACACAATGCCGACATAAGTACTGGAAGATTGAGTCTTCCTACTGCCTATGTTTTGAGCGTTTCCTGCGTCACCAATTTTACATTCCGACGCACCTCTGCAGGTTTACTGTATCCATTGGACCTTCCCATTGACGATGAAACACAGAAATAGCATCGGAATTAAATATAAGAGACACAATAACGACTTCAGTACAGGAAGGCTGAGTCTTACTACTGTCTATGTTTTGAGCGTTTCCTGTGTCACCAGTTTTACATTCCGATGCACCTCTGCAGGTTTACTCTATCCCTTGGATCTTCCCATTGATGATGAAACACAGAAACTGCATCGGAACTAAATATAAGGGACACAATGCAAACTTAAGTACAGAAACATTGAGTCTTCCAACTGTCTATGTTTTGAGCGTTTCCTGGGTCACCAGTTTCACATTCCGATGAACCACTGCAGGTTTTCTGTATCCCTTGGACTTTCACAGTGACGATGAAACACCGATATTGCATCGGAATTAAATATAAGAGACACAATGCCGACTTAAGTACAAGAAAACTGAGTCTTCTTAAGGTCTATGCTTTGAGCGTTTCCCGTGTCACCAGTTTTACATTCCGATGCACCTCTGCAGGTATACTGTTTCCCTTCGACATTCCCATTGACGATGAAGCTCAGAAATTGCATCGGAATTAAATATAAGAGACACCATGCCGACTTAAGTAAAGGAAGACTGAGTCTTCCTACTGTCTATGATTTGAGCGTGTCCTGTATCACCAGTTTAACATTCCGATGCACCTCTGAAGGTTTACTGTATCCCTTGGACCTTCACAGTGACGATGAAACACAGAAATTGCATCGGAATTAAATATAAGAGATACAATGCCGACTTAGGTACAGGAAGACTGAGTCTTCCTACTGTCTATGTTTTGAGCGTTTCCTGTGTCATCAGATTTACATTCCGATGCACCTCTGCAGGTTTACTGTATCCCTTGGACCTTCCCATTGGCGATGAAACACAAGAATGGCATCGGAATTAAATATAAGAAACACAATGCCGACTGAAGTACAGGAAGACTGAGTCTTCCTACTGTCTATGTTTTGAGCGTTTCCTGTGTCACCAGTTTTACATTCCGATGCACCTCTGAAGGTTTACTGTATCCCTTGGACCTTCACAGTGACGATGAAACACAGAAATTGCATCGGAATTGAATATAAGAGACACAATGGTGACTTAAGTACAGGAAGACTGAGTCTTCCTACTGTCTATGGTTTGAGCGTTTCCTGTGTCATCAGTTTTACATTCCGATGCACCTCTGCAGGCATACTGTATCCCTTGGACCTTCACAGTGACGATGAAACACAGATATTGCATCGGAATTAAAAATAAGAGTCACCATGCCGACTTAAGTAAAGGAAAGCTGAGTCTTCGTACTGTCTATGATTTGAGCGTGTCCTGTATCACCAGTTTTACATTCCGATGCACCTCTGCAGGTTTACTGTATACATTGGACCTTCCCATTGACGATGAAACACAGAAATAGCATCGGAATTAAATATAAGAGACACAATGCCGACTTAAGTACAGGAAGTCTGAGTATTCCTACTGTCTATCTTTTGATCGTTTCCTGTGTCACCAGTTTTACATTCCGATGCACCCCTGCAGTTTTACTGTATCCATTGGACCTTCCCATTGACGATGAAACACAGAAATAGCATCGGAATTAAATATAAGAGACACAATGCCGACATAAGAACAGGAAGGCTGAGACTTCCTACTGTCTATGTTTTGAGCATTTCCTGTGTCACCAGTCTTACATTCCGATGCACCTCTGCATGTTTACTGTATCCCTTGGATCTTCCCACTGACGATGAAACACAGAAATTGCATCGGAATTAAATAGAAGAAACACAATGCCGACTTAAGTACTGGAAGATTGAGTCTTCCTACTGCCTATGTTTTGAGCGTTTCCTGAGTCACCAATTTTACATTCCGATGCACCTCTGCAGGTTTACTGTATCCATTGGACCATCCCATTGACGATGAAACACAGAAATAGCATCGGAATTAAATATAAGAGACACAATTCCGACATAAGAACAGGAAGACTCAGTCTTCCTACTGTCTATGTTTTGAGGGTTTCCTGTGTCGCCAGTTTTACATTCCGATGCACCTCTGCAGGTTTACTGTATCCCTTGGATCTTCCCATTGACGATGAAACACAGAAATTGCATCGGAACTAAATATAAGAGACACAATGCCGACTTAAGTACAAAAACATGGAGTCTTCCTACTGTCTATGTTTTGAGCGTTTCCTGTGTCACCAGTTTCACATTCCGATGAACCACTGCAGGTTTACTGTATCCCTTGGACCTTCACAGTGACGATGAAACACAGAAATTGCATCAAATTAAATATAAGAGACACAATGCCGACTTCAGTACAAGAAAACTGAGTCTTCTTATTGCCTATGATTTGACCGCTTCCTGTGTCACCAGTTTTATATTCCGATGCACCTCTGCAGGTTTACTGTATCCCTTGGACCTTCCCATTGACGACGAAACACAGAAATTGCATCGGATTTAAATATAAGAGACACAATGCCGATTTAAGTACAGGAAGACTGAGTATTCCTACTGTCTATGTTTTGATCGTTTCCTGTGTCACCAGTTTTACATTCCGATGCACCTCTGCAGTATTACTGTATCCATTGGACCTTCCCATTGACGATGAAACACAGAAATAGCATCGGAATTAAAAATAAGAGACACAATGCCGACTTAAGAACAGGAAGGCTGAGTCTTCCTACTGTCTATGTTTTGAGCATTTCCTGTGTCACCAGTTTTACATTTCGATGTACCTCTGCAGGTTTAATGTATCCCTTGGATCTTCCCATTGACGATGAAACACAGAAATTCCATCGGAATTAAATAGAAGGGACACAATGCCGACTTAAGTACTGGAAGATTGAGTCTTCCTACTGCCTATGTTTTGAGCGTTTCCTGCGTCACCAATTTTACATTCCGACGCACCTCTGCAGGTTTACTGTATCCATTGGACTTTCCCATTGACGATGCAACACAGAAATAGCATCGGAATTAAATATAAGAGACACAATAACGACTTCAGTACAGGAAGGCTGAATCTTACTACTGTCTATGTTTTGAGCGTTTCCTGTGTCACGAGTTTTACATTCCGAAGCACCTCTGCAGGTTTACTCTATCCCTTGGATCTTCCCATTGATGATGAAACACAGAAACTGCATCGGAATTAAATATAGGAGATACAATGCCGACTTAGGTACAGGAAGACTGAGTCTTCCTACTGTCTATGTTTTGAGCGTTCCCTGTGTCCTCAGTTTTACATTTTGATGCACCTCTGCAGGTTTACTGTATCCCTTGGACCTTCCCATTGACGACGAAGCTCAGAAATTGCATCGGATTTAAATATAAGAGACACATTGCCGACTTAAGTACTGGAAGATTGAGTCTTCCTACTGCCTATGTTTTGAGCGTTTCCTGCGTCACCAATTTTCCATTTCGATGCACCTTTGCAGGTTTACTGTATCCCTTGGACCTTCCCATTAACGATGAAACACAGAAATAGCATCGGAATGAAATATAAGAGACACAATGCCGACTTAAGAACACGAAGGCTGAGTCTTCCTACTGTCTATGTTTTGAGCGTTTCCTGTGTCACCAGTTTTACATCCGATGCACCTCTGCAGGTTAACTGTGTTCCTAGGACCTTCCCATTGACGATGAAGCTCAGAAATTGCATCGGAAATAAATATAAGAGACACAATGCCGACTTAAGTACAGAAAGACTGAGTCTTCCTACTGTCTATGTTTTGAGTATTTCCTTTGTCACCAGTTTTACATTCCAATGTACCTCTGTAGGTATACTGTTTCCCTTCGACCTTCCCATTGACGATGAAACACAGAAATTGCATCGGAATTAAATATAAGAGACACAATGCGGCCGACATATTACAGGAAGACTGAGTCTTCCTACTGTCTATGTTTTGAGCGTTTCCTGTGTCATCAGATTTACATTCCGAAGCACTTCTGCAGGTTTACTGTATCCCTTGCACCTTCCCATTGGCGATGAAACACAGAAATGGCATCGGAATTAAATATAAGAAACACAATGCCGACTGAAGTACAGGAAGACTGAGTCTTCCTACTGTCTATGTTTTGAGCGTTTCCTGTGTCACCAGTTTTACATTCCGATGCACCTCTGAAGGTTTACTGTATCCCTTGGACCTTCACAGTGACGATGAAACACAGAAATTGCATCGGAATTAAATATAAGAGACACAATGGTGACTTAAGTACAGGAAGACTGAGTCTTCCTACTGTCTATGTTTTGAGCGTTTCCTGTGTCATCAGTTTTACATTCCGATGCACCTCTGCAGGTTTACTGTATCCCTTGGACCTTCACAGTGACGATGAAACACAGAAATTGCATCGGAATTAAATATAAGAGACACAATGCCGACTTAAGTATAGGAAGACTGAGTGTTCCTACTGTCTATCTTTTGATCGTTACCTGTGTCACCAGTTTTACATTCCGATGCACCCCTGCAGTTTTACTGTATCCATTGGACCTTCCCATTGACGATGAAACACAGAAATAGCATCGGAATTAAATATAAGAGACACAATGCCGACATAAGAACAGGAAGGCTGAGACTTCCTACTGTCTATGTTTTGAGCATTTCCTGTGTCACCAGTCTTACATTCCGATGCACCTCTGCAGGTTTACTGTATCCCTTGGATCTTCCCATTGACGATGAAACACAGAAATTGCATCGGAATTAAATAGAAGAGACACAATGCCGACTTACGTACTGGAAGATTGAGTCTTCCTACTGCCTATGTTTTGAGCATTTCCTGAGTCACCAATTTTACATTCCGATGCACCTCTGCAGGTTTACTGCATCCATTGGACCTTCCCATTGACGATGCAACACAGAAATAGCATCGGAATTAAATATAAGAGACTCAATTCCGACATAAGAACAGGAAGGCTCAGTCTTCCTACTGTCTATGTTTTGAGGGTTTCCTGTGTCGCCAGTTTTACATTCCGATGCACCTCCGCAGGTTTACTGTATCCCTTGGATCTTCCCATTGACGATGAAACACAGAAATTGCATCGGAACTAAATATAAGAGACACAATGCCGACTTAAGTACAAAAACATGGAGTCTTCCTGCTGTCTATGTTTTGAGCGTTTCCTGTGTCACCAGTTTCACATTCCGATGAACCACTGCAGGTTTACTGTATCCCTTGGACTTTCACAGTGACGTTGAAACACAGATATTGCATCGGAATTAAATACAAGAGACACAATGCCGACTTAAGTACAAGAAAACTGAGTCTTCTTAAGGTCTACGTTTTGAGCGTTTCTCGTGTCAACAGTTTTACATTCCGATGCACTTCTGCAGGCTTACTGTGTTCCTACGACCTTCCCATTGACGATGAAGCTCAGAAATTGCATCGGAAATAAATATAAGAGACACAATGCCGACTTAAGTACAGGAAGACTGATTCTTCCTACTGTCTATGTGTTGAGCGTTCCCTTGTAACCAGTTTTACATTCCGATCAACCTCTGCAGGTATACTGTTTCCCTTCGACCGTCCCATTGACGATGAAGCTCAGAAATTGCATCGGAATTAAATATAAGAGACACCATGCGGACTTAAGTAAAGGAAGACTGAGTCTTCCTACTGTCTATGTTTTGAGCATTTCCTGTGTCACCAGTTTTACATTCCAAAGCAATTTTGCAGGTTTACTGTATCCCTTGGACTTTCCCGTTGACGACGAAAAACAGAAATTGCATCGGAATTAAATATGAGAGACACAATGCCGACTTAAGTACAGGAAGATTGAGTGTTCCTACTGTCTATGTTACGAGCGTTCCCTGTGTCATCAGTTTTACATTTTGATGCACCTCTGCAGGTTTACTGTATCCCTTGGACCTTCACAGTGACGATGAAACACAGAAATTGCATCGGAATTAAATATAAAAGACACAATGCCGACTTAAGTACAAGAAAACTGAGTCTTCTTAAAGTCTATGTTATGAGCGCTTCCTGTGTCACCAGTTTTACATTCCGATGCACCTCTGCAGGCATACTGTATCCCTTGGACCTTCCCATTGACGTTGAAACACAGAAATTGCATCCGAATTAAATATAAGAGACACAATGCCGACTTAGGTACAGGAAGACTGAGTCTTCCTAATGTCTATGTTATGAGCGTTCCCTGTGTCATCAGTTTTACATTTTGATGCACCTCTGCAGGTTTAGTGTATCCCTTGGACCTTCACAGTGACGATGAAACACAGAAATTGCATCAAATTAAATATAAGAGACACAATGCCGACTTCAGTACAAGAAAACTGAGTCTTCTTAGGGCCTATGATTTGACCGCTTCCTGTGTCACCAGGTTTATATTCCGATGCACCTCTGCAGGTTTACTGAATCCCTTGGACCTTCTCATTGACGACGAAACACAGAAATTGCATCGGATTTAAATATAAGAGACACAATGCCGACTTAAGTACAGGAAGACTGAGTATTCCTACTGTCTATGTTTTGATCGTTTCCTGTGTCACCAGTTTTACATTCCGATGCACCTCTGCAGTTTTACTGTATCCCTTGGATCTTCCCATTGACGATGAAACACAGAAATTGCATCGGAATTAAATAGAAGAGACACAATGCCGACTTAAGTACTGGAAGATTGAGTCTTCCTACTGCCTCTGTTTTGAGCGTTTCCTGAGTCACCAATTTGACATTCCGATGCACTTCTGCAGCTTAACTGTATCCATTGGACCTTCCCATTGACGATGAAACACAGAAATAGCATCGGAATTAAATATAAGAGACACAATGCCGACATAAGAACACGAAGGCTCAGTCTTCCTACTGTCTATGTTTTGAGGGCTTCCTGTGTCACCAATTTTACATTCCGATGCACCTCGGCAGGTTTACTGTATCCCTTGGACCTTCACAGTGACGATGAAACACAGAAATGGCATCAAATTAAATAGAAGAGACACAATGCCGACTTCAGTACAAGAATACTGAGTCTTCTTAGGGCCTATGATTTGACCGCTTCCTGTGTCACCAGTTTTATATTCCGATGCACCTCTGCAGGTTTACCGTATCCCTTGGACCTTCCTATTGGCGATGAAACACAGAAATGGCATCGGAATTAAATATAAGAGACACAATGCCGACTGAAGTACAGGAAGACTGAGTCTTCCTACTGTCTATGTTTTGAGCGTTTCCTATGTCACCAGTTTTACATTCCGATGCACCTCTGCAGGTTTACTGTATCCCTTGGACCTTCACAGTGACGATGAAACACAGAAATTGCATCAAATTAAATATAAGAGACACAATGCCGACTTCAGTACAAGAAAACTGAGTCTTCTTATTGCCTATGATTTGACCGCTTCCTGTGTCACCAGTTTTATATTCCGATGCACCTCTGCAGGTTTACTGTATCCCTTGGACCTTCCCATTGACGACGAAACACAGAAATTGCATCGGATTTAAATATAAGAGACAGGAAGACTGAGTATTCCTACTGTCTATGTTTTGATCGTTTCCTGTGTCACCAGTTTTACATTCCGATGCACCTCTGCAGTATTACTGTATCCATTGGACCTTCCCATTGACGATGAAACACAGAAATAGCATCGGAATTAAATATAAGAGACACAATAACGACTTCAGTACAGGAAGGCTGAGTCTTACAACTGTCTATGTTTTGAGCGTTTCCTGTGTCACCAGTTTTACATTCCGATGCACCTCTGCAGGTTTACTCTATCCCTTGGATCTTCCCATTGATGATGAAACACAGAAACTGCATCGGAACTAAATATAAGGGACACAATGCAAACTTAAGTACAGAAACATTGAGTCTTCCAACTGTCTATGTTTTGAGCGTTTCCTGGGTCACCAGTTTCACATTTCGATGAACCACTGCAGGTTTACTGTATCCCTTGGACTTTCACAGTGACGATGAAACACCGATATTGCATCGGAATTAAATATAAGAGACACAATGCCGACTTAAGTACAAGAAAACTGAGTCTTCTTAAGGTCTATGCTTTGAGCGTTTCCCGTGTCACCAGTTTTACATTCCGATGCACCTCTGCAGGTATAGTGTTTCCCTTCGACATTCCCATTGACGATGAAGCTCAGAAATTGCATCGGAATTAAATATAAGAGACACCATGCCGACTTAAGTAAAGGAAGACTGAGTCTTCCTACTGTCTATGATTTGAGCGTGTCCTGTATCACCAGTTTAACATTCCGATGCACCTCTGAAGGTTTACTGTATCCCTTGGACCTTCACAGTGACGATGAAACACAGAAATTGCATCGGAATTAAATATAAGAGATACAATGCCGACTTAGGTACAGGAAGACTGAGTCTTCCTACTGTCTATGTTTTGAGCGTTCCCTGTGTCATCAGTTTTACATTTTGATGCACCTCTGCAGGTTTACTGTATCCCTTGGACCTTCCCATTGACGACGAAGCTCAGAAATTGCATCGGATTTAAATATAAGAGACACATTGCCGACTTAAGTACTGGAAGATTGAGTCTTCCTACTGCCTATGTTTTGAGCGTTTCCTGCGTCACCAATTTTCCATTTCGATGCACCTTTGCAGGTTTACTATATCCCTTGGACCTTCCCATTAACGATGAAACACAGAAATAGCATCGGAATGAAATATAAGAGACACAATGCCGACTTAAGAACACGAAGGCTCAGTCTTCCTACTGTCTATGTTTTGAGCGTTTCCTGTGTCACCAGTTTTACATCCGATGCACCTCTGCAGGTTTACTGTGTTCCTAGGACCTTCCCATTGACGATGAAGCTCAGAAATTGCATCGGAAATAAATATAAGAGACACAATGCCGACTTAAGTACAGAAAGACTGAGTCTTCCTACTGTCTATGTTTTGAGGATTTCCTTTGTCACCAGTTTTACATTCCAATGTACCTCTGCAGGTATACTGTTTCCCTTCGACCTTCCCATTGACGATGAAACACAGAAATTGCATCGGAATTAAATATAAGAGACACAATGCGGCCGACATATTACAGGAAGACTGAGTCTTCCTACTGTCTATGTTTTGAGCGTTTCCTGTGTCATCAGATTTACATTCCGATGCACCTCTGCAGGTTTACTGTATCCCTTGAACCTTCCCATTGGCGATGAAACACAGAAATGGCATCGGAATTAAATATAAGAAACACAATGCCGACTGAAGTACAGGAAGACTGAGTCTTCCTACTGTCTATGTTTTGAGCGTTTCCTGTGTCACCAGTTTTACATTCCGATGCACCTCTGAAGGTTTACTGTATCCCTTGGACCTTCACAGTGACGATGAAACACAGAAATTGCATCGGAATTAAATATAAGAGACACAATGCCGACATAAGAACAGGAAGGCTGAGACTTCCTACTGTCTATGTTTTGAGCATTTCCTGTGTCACCAGTCTTACATTCCGATGCACCTCTGCAGGTTTACTGTATCCCTTGGATCTTCCCATTGACGATGAAACACAGAAATTGCATCGGAATTAAATAGAAGAGACACAATGCCGACTTAAGTACTGGAAGATTGAGTCTTCCTACTGCCTATGTTTTGAGCATTTCCTGAGTCACCAATTTTACATTCCGATGCACCTCTGCAGGTTTACTGTATCCATTGGACCTTCCCATTGACGATGAAACACAGAAATAGCATCGGAACTAAATATAAGAGACACAATGCCGACTTAAGTACAAAAACATGGAGTCTTCCTACTGTCTATGTTTTGAGCGTTTCCTGTGTCACCAGTTTCACATTCCGATGAACCACTGCAGGTTTACTGTATCCCTTGGACTTTCACAGTGACGTTGAAACACAGATATTGCATCGGAATTAAATACAAGAGACACAATGCCGACTTAAGTACAAGAACACTGAGTCTTCTTAAGGTCTACGTTTTGAGCGTTTCCCGTGTCAACAGTTTTACATTCCGATGCACTTCTGCAGGCTTACTGTGTTCCTACGACCTTCCCATTGACGATGAAGCTCAGAAATTGCATCGGTAATAAATATAAGAGACACAATGCCGACTTAAGTACAGAAAGACTGATTCTTCCTACTGTCTATGTGTTGAGCGTTCCCTTGTCACCAGTTTTACATTCCGATCAACCTCTGCAGGTATACTGTTTCCCTTCGACCTTCCCATTGACGATGAAGCTCAGAAATTGCATCGGAATTAAATATAAGAGACACCATGCGGACTTAAGTAAAGGAAGACTGAGTCTTCCTACTGTCTATGTTTTGAGCATTTCCTGTGTCACCAGTTTTACAGTCCAAAGCAATTGTGCAGGTTTACTGTATCCCTTGGACTTTCCCGTTGACGACGAAACACAGAAATTGCATCGGAATTAAATATGAGAGACACAATGCCGACTTAGGTACAGGAAGATTGAGTTTTCCTACTGTCTATGTTACGAGCGTTCCCTGTGTCATCAGTTTTACATTTTGATGCACCTCTGCAGGTTTACTGTATCCCTTGGACCTTCACAGTGACGATGAAACACAGAAATTGCATCAAATTAAATATAAGAGACACAATGCCGACTTCAGTACAAGAAAACTGAGTCTTCTTAGGGCCTATGATTTGACCGCTTCCTTTGTCACCAGTTTTATATTCCGATGCACCTCTGCAGGTTTACTGTATCCCTTGGACCTTCCTATTGGCGATGAAACACAGAAATGGCATCGGAATTAAATATAAGAGACACAATGATGACTTAAGTACAGGAAGACTGAGTCTTCCTACTGTCTACGTTTTGAGTGTTTCCTGTGTCACCAGTTTTACATTCCGATGCACCTCTGCAGGTTTACTGTATCCCTCGGACATTCTCATTGACGACGAAACACAGAAATTGCATCGGATTTAAATATAAGGGACACAATGCCGACTTAAGTACAGGAAGACTGAGTATTCCTACTGTCTATGTTTTGATCGTTTCCTGTGTCACCAGTTTTACATTCCGATGCACCTCTGCAGGTTTACTGTATCGCTTGGACCTTCACAGTGACGATGAAACACAGAAATTGCATCGGAATTAAATATAAAAGACACAATGCCGACTTAAGTACAAGAAAACTGAGTCTTCTTAAGGTCTATGTTATGAGCGCTTCCTGTGTCACCAGTTTTACATTCCGATGCACCTCTGCAGGCATACTGTATCCCTTGGACCTTCCCATTGACGATGAAACACAGAAATTGCATCGGAATTAAATATAAGAGACACAATGCCGACTTAGGTACAGGAAGACTGAGTCTTCCTAATGTCTATGTTATGAGCGTTCCCTGTGTCATCAGTTTTACATTTTGATGCACCTCTGCAGGTTTACTGTATCCCTTGGACCTTCACAGTGACGATGAAACACAGAAATTGCATCAAATTAAATATAAGAGACACAATGCCGACTTCAGTACAAGAAAACTGAGTCTTCTTAGGGCCTATGATTTGACCGCTTCCTTTGTCACCAGTTTTATATTCCGATGCACCTCTGCAGGTTTACTGTATCCCTTGGACCTTCCTATTGGCGATGAAACACAGAAATGGCATCGGAATTAAATATAAGAGACACAATGATGACTTAAGTACAGGAAGACTGAGTCTTCCTACTGTCTACGTTTTGAGTGTTTCCTGTGTCACCAGTTTTACATTCCGATGCACCTCTGCAGGTTTACTGTATCCCTCGGACATTCTCATTGACGACGAAACACAGAAATTGCATCGGATTTAAATATAAGGGACACAATGCCGACTTAAGTACAGGAAGACTGAGTATTCCTACTGTCTATGTTTTGATCGTTTCCTGTGTCACCAGTTTTACATTCCGATGCACCTCTGCAGGTTTACTGTATCCCTTGGACCTTCCCATTGACGATGAAACACAGAAATTGCATCGGAATTAAATATAAGAGACACAATGCCGACTTAGGTACAGGAAGACTGAGTCTTCCTAATGTCTATGTTATGAGCGTTCCCTGTGTCATCAGTTTTACATTTTGATGCACCTCTGCAGGTTTAGTGTATCCCTTGGACCTTCACAGTGACGATGAAACACAGAAATTGCATCAAATTATGTATAAGAGACACAATGCCGACTTCAGTACAAGAAAACTGAGTCTTCTTAGGGCCTATGATTTGACCGCTTCCTGTGTCACCAGGTTTATATTCCGATGCACCTCTGCAGGTTTACTGAATCCCTTGGACCTTCTCATTGACGACGAAACACAGAAATTGCATCGGATTTAAATATAAGAGACACAATGCCGACTTAAGTACAGGAAGACTGATTATTCCTACTGTCTATGTTTTGATCGTTTCCTGTGTCACCAGTTTTACATTCCGATGCACCTCTGCAGTTTTACTGTATCCCTTGGATCTTCCCATTGACAATGAAACACAGAAATTGCATCGGAATTAAATAGAAGAGACACAATGCCGACTTAAGTACTGGAAGATTGAGTCTTCCTACTGCCTCTGTTTTGAGCGTTTCCTGAGTCACCAATTTTACATTCCGATGCACTTCTGCAGGTTAACTGTATCCACTGGACCTTCCCATTGACGATGAAACACAGAAATAGCATCGGAATTAAATATAAGAGACACAATGCCGACATAAGAACAGGAAGGCTCAGTCTTCCTACTGTCTATGTTTTGAGGGCTTCCTGTGTCACCAGTTTTACATTCCGATGCACCACTGCAGGTTTACTGTATCCCTTGGACCTTCACAGTGACGATGAAACACAGAAATTGCATCAAATTTGATGTGTCGGCAGCGGGGCCAACACCTTGTAGATCGAAGTGGCTGAAAGTGCTCGCTAAACTAACGCAGACGGGCGTGAAGTACTGGAACATGAGACTTATTAATGAATAAGAAGAAAAGTACGTAGCTGGAATAATATACTTAACTTTATTCTCTTGTTGGAATACATCTCTTGAATAGTAGTAAGCTATAAGCACTTATACAACTGGCGCCTTGCTAGGTAGTAGCTATGGAATAAGCTGAAGGCTATTCTATCAGTCTCTCGGCAAATGAGAGGAAGACTTGGTAGGTCTGGTCGCAAGCTATGTCGTCCGTACAACTGGGGCGAGGTCTATTCCGTATCTTGTGACCTGCCATGTGGTGGCGCTAGGATTGCGATTACACAGTGGCGACACGCGGGACCGACATGTACTACAGGACCGCGGCCGATTTAAGTTACCACCTAGCAAGTGTGGTGTCTAGCGGTGACACCACAAAATTAAATAGAAGAGACACAATGCCGACTTCAGTACAAGAATACTGAGTCTTCTTAGGGCCTATGATTTGACCGCTTCCTGTGTCACCAGTTTTATATTCCGATGCACCTCTGCAGGTTTACTGTATCCCTTGGACCTTCCTATTGGCGATGAAACACAGAAATGGCATCGGAATTAAATATAAGAGACACAATGCCGACTGAAGTACAGGAAGACTGAGTCTTCCTACTGTCTATGTTTTGAGGGTTTCCTATGTCACCAGTTTTACATTCCGATGCACCTCTGCAGGTTTACTGTATCCCTTGGACCTTCACAGTGACGATGAAACACAGAAATTGCATCAAATTAAATATAAGAGACACAATGCCGACTACAGTACAAGAAAACTAAGTCTTCTTAGGGCCTATGATTTGACCGCTTCCTGTGTCACCAGTTTTATATTCCGATGCACCTCTGCAGGCATACTGTATCCCTTGGACCTTCCCATTGACGATGAAACACAGAAATTGCATCGGAATTAAATATAAGAGACACAATGCCGACTTAGGTACAGGAAGACTGAGTCTTCCTAATGTCTATGTTATGAGCGTTCCCTGTGTCATCAGTTTTACATTTTGATGCACCTCTGCAGGTTTAGTGTATCCCTTGGACCTTCACAGTGACGATGAAACACAGAAATTGCATCGGAATTAAATATAAGAGACACAATGCCGACATAAGAACAGGAAGGCTGAGACTTCCTACTGTCTATGTTTTGAGCATTTCCTGTGTCACCAGTCTTACATTCCGATGCACCTCTGCAGGTTTACTGTATCCCTTGGATCTTCCCATTGACGATGAAACACAGAAATTGCATCGGAATTAAATAGAAGAGACAAAATGCCGACTTAAGTACTGGAAGATTGAGTCTTCCTACTGCCTATGTTTTGAGCATTTCCTGAGTCACCAATTTTACATTCCGATGCACCTCTGCAGGTTTACTGTATCCATTGGACCTTCCCATTGACGATGAAACACAGAAATAGCATCGGAACTAAATATAAGAGACACAATGCCGACTTAAGTACAAAAACATGGAGTCTTCCTACTGTCTATGTTTTGAGCGTTTCCTGTGTCACCAGTTTCACATTCCGATGAACCACTGCAGGTTTACTGTATCCCTTGGACTTTCACAGTGACGTTGAAACACAGATATTGCATCGGAATTAAATACAAGAGACACAATGCCGACTTAAGTACAAGAAAACTGAGTCTTCTTAAGGTCTACGTTTTGAGCGTTTCCCGTGTCAACAGTTTTACATTCCGATGCACTTCTGCAGGCTTACTGTGTTCCTACGACCTTCCCATTGACGATGAAGCTCAGAAATTGCATCGGAAATAAATATAAGAGACACAATGCCGACTTAAGTACAGGAAGACTGATTCTTCCTACTGTCTATGTGTTGAGCGTTCCCTTGTCACCAGTTTTACATTCCGATCAACCTCTGCAGGTATACTGTTTCCCTTCGACCTTCCCATTGACGATGAAGCTCAGAAATTGCATCGGAATTAAATATAAGAGACACCATGCGGACTTAAGTAAAGGAAGACTGAGTCTTCCTACTGTCTATGTTTTGAGCATTTCCTGTGTCACCAGTTTTACATTCCAAAGCAATTTTGCAGGTTTACTGTATCCCTTGGACTTTCCCGTTGACGACGAAACACAGAAACTGCATCGGAATTAAATATGAGAGACACAATGCCGACTTATGTACAGGAAGATTGAGTTTTCCTACTGTCTATGTTACGAGCGTTCCCTGTGTCATCAGTTTTACATTTTGATGCACCTCTGCAGGTTTACTGTATCCCTTGGACCTTCACAGTGACGATGAAACACAGAAATTGCATCAAATTAAATATAAGAGAAACAATGCCGACTTCAGTACAAGAAAACTGAGTCTTCTTAGGGCCTATGATTTGACCGCTTCCTTTGTCACCAGTTTTATATTCCGATGCACCTCTGCAGGTTTACTGTATCCCTTGGACCTTCCTATTGGCGATGAAACACAGAAATGGCATCGGAATTAAATATAAGAGACACAATGATGACTTAAGTACAGGAAGACTGAGTCTTCCTACTGTCTACGTTTTGAGTGTTTCCTGTGTCACCAGTTTTACATTCCGATGCACCTCTGCAGGTTTACTGTATCCCTCGGACATTCTCATTGACGACGAAACACAGAAATTGCATCGGATTTAAATATAAGGGACACAATGCCGACTTAAGTACAGGAAGACTGAGTATTCCTACTGTCTATGTTTTGATCGTTTCCTGTGTCACCAGTTTTACATTCCGATGCACCTCTGCAGGTTTACTGTATCGCTTGGACCTTCACAGTGACGATGAAACACAGAAATTGCATCGGAATTAAATATAAAAGACACAATGCCGACTTAAGTACAAGAAAACTGAGTCTTCTTAAGGTCTATGTTATGAGCGCTTCCTGTGTCACCAGTTTTACATTCCGATGCACCTCTGCAGGCATACTGTATCCCTTGGACCTTCCCATTGACGATGAAACACAGAAATTGCATCGGAATTAAATATAAGAGAGACAATGCCGACTTAGGTACAGGAAGACTGAGTCTTCCTAATGTCTATGTTATGAGCGTTCCCTGTGTCATCAGTTTTACATTTTGATGCACCTCTGCAGGTTTAGTGTATCCCTTGGACCTTCACAGTGACGATGAAACACAGAAATTGCATCAAATTATGTATAAGAGACACAATGCCGACTTCAGTACAAGAAAACTGAGTCTTCTTAGGGCCTATGATTTGACCGCTTCCTGTGTCACCAGGTTTATATTCCGATGCACCTCTGCAGGTTTACTGAATCCCTTGGACCTTCTCATTGACGACGAGACACAGAAATTGCATCGGATTTAAATATAAGAGACACAATGCCGACTTAAGTACAGGAAGACTGAGTATTCCTACTGTCTATGTTTTGATCGTTTCCTGTGTCACCAGTTTTACATTCCGATGCACCTCTGCAGTTTTACTGTATCCCTTGGATCTTCCCATTGATAATGAAACACAGAAATTGCATCGGAATTAAATAGAAGAGACACAATGCCGACTTAAGTACTGGAAGATTGAGTCTTCCTACTGCCTCTGTTTTGAGCGTTTCCTGAGTCACCAATTTTACATTCCGATGCACTTCTGCAGGTTAACTGTATCCATTGGACCTTCCCATTGACGATGAAACACAGAAATAGCATCGGAATTAAATATAAGAGACACAATGCCGACATAAGAACAGGAAGGCTCAGTCTTCCTACTGTCTATGTTTTGAGGGCTTCCTGTGTCACCAGTTTTACATTCCGATGCACCTCTGCAGGTTTACTGTATCCCTTGGACCTTCACAGTGACGATGAAACACAGAAATTGCATCAAATTTGATGTGTCGGCAGCGGGGCCAACACCTTGTAGATCGAAGTGGCTGAAAGTGCACGCTAAACTAACGCAGACGGGCGTGAAGTACTGGAACATGAGACTTATTAATGAATAAGAAGAAAAGTACGTAGCTGGAATAATATACTTAACTTTATTCTCTTGTTGGAATACATCTCTTGAATAGTAGTAAGCTATAAGCACTTATACAACTGGCGCCTTGCTAGGTAGTAGCTATGGAATAAGCTGAAGGCTATTCTATCAGTCTCTCGGCAAATGAGAGGAAGACTTGGTAGGTCTGGTCGCAAGCTATGTCGTCCGTACAACTGGGGCGAGGTCTATTCCGTATCTTGTGACCTGCCATGTGGTGGCGCTAGGATTGCGATTACACAGTGGCGACACGCGGGTCCGACATGTACTACAGGACCGCGGCCGATTTAAGTTACCACCTAGCAAGTGTGGTGTCTAGCGGTGACACCACAAAATTAAATAGAAGAGACACAATGCCGACTTCAGTACAAGAATACTGAGTCTTCTTAGGGCCTATGATTTGACCGCTTCCTGTGTCACCAGTTTTATATTCCGATGCACCTCTGCAGGTTTACTGTATCCCTTGGACCTTCCTATTGGCGATGAAACACAGAAATGGCATCGGAATTAAATATAAGAGACACAATGCCGACTGAAGTACAGGAAGACTGAGTCTTCCTACTGTCTATGTTTTGAGCGTTTCCTATGTCACCAGTTTTACATTCCGATGCACCTCTGCAGGTTTACTGTATCCCTTGGACCTTCACAGTGACGATGAAACACAGAAATTGCATCAAATTAAATATAAGAGACACAATGCCGACTACAGTACAAGAAAACTAAGTCTTCTTAGGGCCTATGATTTGACCGCTTCCTGTGTCACCAGTTTTATATTCCGATGCACCTCTGCAGGTTTACTGTATCCCTTGGACCTTCTCATTGACGACGAAACACAGAATTTGCATCGGATTTAAATATAAGAGACACAATGCCGACTTAAGTAGAGGAAGACTGAGTATTCCTACTGTCTATGTTTTATTCGTTTCCTGTGTCACCAGTTTTACATTCCGATGCACCTCTGCAGGTTTACTGTATCCATTGGACCTTCCCATTGACGATGAAACACAGAAATAGCATCGGAATTAAATATAAGAGACACAATAACGACTTAAGAACAGGAAGGCTGAGTCTTCCTACTGTCTATGTTTTGAGCGTTTCCTGTGTCACCTGTTTTACATTCCGATGCACCTCTGCAGGTTTACTGTATCCCTTGCATCTTCCCATTGACGATGAAACACAGAAATTGCATTGGATCTAAATATAAGAGACACAATGCCGACTTAAGTACAGAAACATTGAGTCTTCCTACTGTCTATGTTTTGAGCGTTTCCTGGGTCACCATTTTCACATTCCGATGAACCTCTGCAGGTTTACTGTATCCCTTGGACTTTCACAGTGACGATGAAACACAGAAATTGCATCGGAATTAAATATAAGAGACACAATGCCGACTTAAGTACAAGAAAACTGAGTCTTCTTAAGGTCTATGTTTTGAGCGTTTCCCGTGTCACCAGTTTTACATTCCGATGCACCTCTGCAGGTTTACTGTATCCATTGGACCTTCCCATTGACGATGAAACACAGAAATAGCATCGGAATTAAATATAAGAGACACAATAACGACTTAAGAACAGGAAGGCTGAGTCTTCCTACTCTCTATGTTTTGAGCGTTTCCTGTGTCACCAGTTTTACATTCCAATGCACCTTTGCAGGTTTACTGTATCCCTTGGACTTTCCCGTTGACGACGAAACACAGAAATTGCATCGGAATTAAATATAAGAGACACAATGCCGACTTAGGTACAGGAAGACTGAGGTTTCCTACTGTCTATGTTATGAGCGTTCCCTGTGTCATCAGTTTTACATTTTGATGCACCTCTGCAGGTTTACTGTATCCATTGGACTTTCCCATTGACGATGAAACACAGAAATAGCATCGGAATTAAATATAAGAGACACAATGCCGACATAAGATCAGGAAGGCTAAGTCTTCTTACTGTCTATGTTTTTAGGGTTTCCTGTGTCACCAGTTTTACATTCCGATGCACCTCTGCACGTTTACTGTATCCCTTGGACCTTCACAAGACGATGAAACACAGAAATTGCATCGGAATTAAATATAGGAGACACAATGATGTCTTAAGTACAGGAAGTCTGAGTCTTCCTACTGTCTATGTTTTGAGCGTTTCCTATGTCACCTGTTTTACATTCCGATGCACCTCTGCAGGTTTACTGTATCCCTTGGACCTTCACAGTGACGATGAAACACAGAAATTGCATCAAATTAAATATAAGAGACACAATGCCGACTACAGTACAAGAAAACTTAGTCTTCTTATTGCCTATGATTTGACCGCTTCCTGTGTCACCAGTTTTATATTCCGATGCACCTCTGCAGGTTTACTGTATCCCTTGGACCTTCCCATTGACGACGAAACACAGAAATTGCATCGGATTTAAATATAAGAGACACAATGCCGACTTAAGTACAGGAAGACTGAGTATTCCTACTGTCTATGTTTTGATCGTTTCCTGTGTCACCGGTTTTACATTCCGATGCACCTCTGCAGTTTTACTGTATCCATTGGACCTTCCCATTGACGATGAAACACAGAAATAGCATCGGAATTATATATAAGAGACACAATGCCGACATAAGAACAGGAGGGCTCAGTCTTCCTACTGTCTATGTTTTGAGGGTTTCCTGTGTCACCAGTTTTACATTCCGATGCACCTCTGCACGTTTACTGTATCCCTTGGACCTTCACAAGACGATGAAACACAGAAATTGCATCGGAATTAAATATAGGAGACACAATGATGACTTAAGTACAGGAAGACTGAGTCTTCCTACTGTCTATGTTTTGAGCGTTTCCTATGTCACCTGTTTTACATTCCGATGCACCTCTGCAGGTTTACTGTATCCCTTGGACCTTCACAGTGACGATGAAACACAGAAATTGCATCAAATTAAATATAAGAGACACAATGCCGACTACAGTACAAGAAAACTTAGTCTTCTTATTGCCTATGATTTGACCGCTTCCTGTGTCACCAGTTTTATATTCCGATGCACCTCTGCAAGTTTACTGTATCCCTTGGACCTTCCCATTGACGACGAAACACAGAAATTGCATCGGATTTAAATATAAGAGACACAATGCCGACTTAAGTACAGGAAGACTCAGTATTCCTACTGTCTATGTTTTGATCGTTTCCTGTGTCACCGGTTTTACATTCCGATGCACCTCTGCAGTTTTACTGTATCCATTGGACCTTCCCATTGACGATGAAACACAGAAATAGCATCGAAATTAAATATAAGAGACACAATGCCGACTTAAGAACAGGAAGGCTGAGTCTTCCTACTGTCTATGTTTTGAGCGTTTCCTGGGTCACCAGTTTCACATTCCGATGAACCTCTGCAGGTTTACTGTATCCCTTGGACTTTCACTGTGACGATGAAACACCGAAATTGCATCGGAATTAAATATAAGAGACACAATGCCGACTTAAGTAGAAGAAAACTGAGTCTTCTTAAGGTCTATGTTTTGAGCGTTTCCCGTGTCACCAGTTTTACATTCCGATGCAACTCTGTAGGTTTACTGTGTTCCTAGGACCTCCCCATTGACGATGAAGCTCAGATATTGCATCGGAAATAAATATAAGAGACACAATGCCGACTTAAGTACAGGAAGACTGAATCTTCATACTGTCTATGTTTTGAGCGTTTCCCTTGTCACCAGTTTCACATTCCGATGCACCTCTGCTGGTATACTGTTTCCCTTCGACCATCCCATTGACTATGAAGCTCAGAAATTGCATCGGAATTAAATATAAGAGACACCATGCCGACATAAGTAAAGGAAGACTGAGTCTTCCTACTGTCTATGATTTGAGCGTGTCCTGTGTCACCAGTTTTACATTCCGATGCACCTCTGCAGGTTTACTGTAGCCCTTGGACCTTCACAGTGACGATGGAACACCGAAATTGCATCGGAATTAAATATAAGAGACACAATGCCGACTTAAGTACAGAAAGACTGAGTCTTCCTACTGTCTATGTTTTGAGCGTTTCCTGTGTCACCAGTTTTACATTCCAATGCACCTCTGCAGGTTTACTGTACCCTTGGATCTTCCCATTGACGATGATTCACAGAAATTGCATCGGAATTAAATATAAGAGACACAATGATGACTTAAGTACAGGAAGACTGACTCTTCCTACTGTCTATGTTTTTAGTGTTTCCTGTGTCACCAGTTTTACATTCCGATGCACCTCTGCAGGTTTACTGTATCCCTTGGACCTTCACAGTGACGATGAAACAGAGAAATTGCATCGGAATTAAATATAAAAGACACAATGCCGACTTAAGTACAAGAAAACTGAGTCTTCTTAGGGTCTATGTTATGAGCGCTTTCTGTGTCACCAGTTTTACATTCCGATGCACCTCTGCAGGCATACTGTATCCCTTGGCCTTCACAGTGACGATGAAACACAGAAATTGCATCAAATTAAGTATAAGAGACCCAATGCCGACTTCAGTACAAGAAAACTGAGTGTTCTTAGGGCCTATGATTTGACCGCTTCCTGTGTCACCAGTTTTATATTCCGATGCACCTCTGCAGGTTTACTGTATCCCTTGGATCTTCCCATTGACGATGAAACACAGAAATTGCATCGGAACTAAATATAAGAGACACAATAACGACTTAAGTACAGAAACATTGAGTCTTCCTACTGTCTATGTTTTGAGCGTTTCCTGTGTCACCAGATTCACATTCCGATGAACCTCTGCAGGTTTACTGTATCCCTTGGACTTTCACAGTGACGATGAAACACAGATATTGCATCAGAATTAAATATAAGAGACACAATGCCCACTTAAGTACACGAAAACTGAGTCTTCTTAAGGTCTATGTTTTGAGCGTTTCCCGTGTCACCAGATTTACATTCCGATGCACCTCTGCAGGTTTACTGTGTTCCTAGGACCTTCCCATTGACGATGAAGCTCAGAAATTGCATCGGAATTAAATATAAGAGACACAATGCCGACTTAAGTACAGAGTGACTGAGTCTTCCTACTGTCTATGTTTTGAGCGTTTCCTGTGTCTCCAGTTTTACATTCCAATGCACCTTTGCAGGTTTACTGTATCCCTTGGACTTTCCCGTTGACGACGAAACACAGAAATTGAATCGGAATTAAATATAAGAGACACAATGCCGACTTAGGTACAGGAAGACTGAGGTTTCCTACTGTTTATGTTATGAGCGTTCCCTGTGTCATCAGTTTTACATTTTGATGCACCTCTGCAGGTTTACTGTATCCATTGGACTTTCCCATTGACGATGAAACACAGAAATAGCATCGGAATTAATTATAAGAGACACAATGCCGACATAAGAACAGGAAGGCTCAGTCTTCCTACTGTCTATGTTTTGAGGGTTTCCTGTGTCACCAGTTTTACATTCCGATGCACCTCTGCACGTTTACTGTATCCCTTGGACCTTCACAAGACGATGAAACACAGAAATTGCATCGGAATTAAATATAGGAGACACAATGATGACTTAAGTACAGGAAGACTGAGTCTTCCTACTGTCTATGTTTTGAGCGTTTCCTATGTCACCTGTTTTACATTCCGATGCACCTCTGCAGGTTTACTGTATCCCTTGGACCTTCACAGTGACGATGAAACACAGAAATTGCATCAAATTAAATATAAGAGACACAATGCCGACTACAGTACAAGAAAACTTAGTCTTCTTATTGCCTATGATTTGACCGCTTCCTGTGTCACCAGTTTTATATTCCGATGCACCTCTGCAGGTTTACTGTATCCCTTGGACCTTCCCATTGACGACGAAACACAGAACTTGCATCGGATTTAAATATAAGAGACACAATGCCGACTTAAGTACAGGAAGACTGAGTATTCCTACTGTCTATGTTTTGATCGTTTCCTGTGTCACCGGTTTTACATTCCGATGCACCTCTGCAGTTTTACTGTATCCATTGGACCTTCCCATTGACGATGAAACACAGAAATAGCATCGGAATTAAATATAAGAGACACAATGCCGACATAAGAACAGGAAGGCTCAGTCTTCCTACTGTCTATGTTTTGAGGGTTTCCTGTGTCACCAGTTTTACATTCCGATGCACCTCTGGACGTTTACTGTATCCCTTGGACCTTCACAAGACGATGAAACACAGAAATTGCATCGGAATTAAATATAGGAGACACAATGATGACTTAAGTACAGGAAGACTGAGTCTTCCTACTGTCTATGTTTTGAGCGTTTCCTATGTCACCTGTTTTACATTCCGATGCACCTCTGCAGGTTTACTGTATCCCTTGGACCTTCACAGTGACGATGAAACACAGAAATTGCATCAAATTAAATATAAGAGACACAATGCCGACTACAGTACAAGAAAACTTAGTCTTCTTATTGCCTATGATTTGACCGCTTCCTGTGTCACCAGTTTTATATTCCGATGCACCTCTGCAAGTTTACTGTATCCCTTGGACCTTCCCATTGACGACGAAACACAGAAATTGCATCGGATTTAAATATAAGAGACACAATGCCGACTTAAGTACAGGAAGACTGAGTATTCCTACTGTCTATGTTTTGATCGTTTCCTGTGTCACCGGTTTTACATTCCGATGCACCTCTGCAGTTTTACTGTATCCATTGGACCTTCCCATTGACGATGAAACACAGAAATAGCATCGAAATTAAATATAAGAGACACAATGCCGACTTAAGAACAGGAAGGCTGAGTCTTCCTACTGTCTATGTTTTGAGCATTTCCTGAGTCACCAGTTTTACATTCCGATGCACCTCTGCAGGTTTACTGTATCCCTTTGATCTTCCCATTGACGATGAAACACAGAAATTCCATCAGAATTAAATAGAAGAGACACAATGCCGACTTAAGTACAGAAACATTAAGTCTTCCTACTGTCTATGTTTTGAGCGTTTCCTGGGTCACCAGTTTCACATTCCGATGAACCTCTGCAGGTTTACTGTATCCCTTGGACTTTCACTGTGACGATGAAACACAGAAATTGCATCGGAATTAAATATAAGAGACACAATGCCGACTTAAGTACAAGAAAACTGAGTCTTCTTAAGGTCTATGTTTTGAGCGTTTCCCGTGTCACCAGTTTTACATTCCGATGCAACTCTGCTGGTATACAGTTTCCCTTCGACCATCCCATTGACTATGAAGCTCAGAAATTGCATCGGAATTAAATATAAGAGACACCATGCCGACATAAGTAAAGGAAGACTGAGTCTTCCTACTGTCTATGATTTGAGCGTGTCCTGTATCACCAGTTTTACATTCCGATGCACCTCTGCAGGTTTACTGTAGCCCTTGGACCTTCACAGTGACGATGAAACACCGAAATTGCATCGGAATTAAATATAAGAGACACAATGCCGACTTAAGTACAGAAAGACTGAGTCTTCCTACTGTCTATGTTTTGAGCGTTTCCTGTGTCACCAGTTTTACATTCCAATGCACCTTTGCAGGTTTACTGTATCCCTTGGACTTTCCCGTTGACGACGAAACACAGAAATTGCATCGGAATTAAATATAAGAGACACAATTCCGACTTAGGTACAGGAAGACTGAGGTTTCCTAATGTCTATGTTATGAGCGTTACCTGTGTCATCAGTTTTACATTTTGATGCACCTTGCAGGTTTACTGGATCCCTTGGTTCTTCCCATTGACGATGATTCACAGAAATTGCATCGGAATTAAATATAAGAGACACAATGATGACTTAAGTACAGGAAGACTGACTCTTCCTACTGTCTATGTTTTTAGTGTTTCCTGTGTCACCAGTTTTACATTCCGATGCACCTCTGCAGGTTTACTGTATCCCTTGGACCTTCACAGTGACGATGAAACAGAGAAATTGCATCGGAATTAAATATAAAAGACACAATGCCGACTTAAGTACAAGAAAACTGAGTCTTCTTAGGGTCTATGTTATGAGCGCTTTCTGTGTCACCAGTTTTACATTCCGATGCACCTCTGCAGGCATACTGTATGCCTTGGCCGTCACAGTGACGATGAAACACAGAAATTGCATCAAATTAAGTGTAAGAGACCCAATGCCGACTTCAGTACAAGGAAACTGAGTGTTCTTAGGGCCTATGATTTGACCGCTTCCTGTGTCACCAGTTTTATATTCCGATGCCCCTCTGCAGGTTTACTGTATCCCTTGGATCTTCCCATTGACGATGAAACACAGAAATTGCATCGGAATTAAATATAAGAGACACAATGCCCACTTAAGTACACGAAAACTGAGTCTTCTTAAGGTCTATGTTTTGAGCGTTTCCCGTGTCACCAGATTTACATTCCGATGCACCTCTGCAGGTTTACTGTGTTCCTAGGACCTTCCCATTGACGATGAAGCTCAGAAATGGCATCGGAAATAAGTATAAGAGACACAATGCCGACTTAAGCACAGGAAGACTGAGTCTCCCTTCTGTCTATGTTTTGAGCGTTTCCCTTGTCACCAGTTTTACATTCCAATGCACCTCTGCAGGTATACTGTTTACCTTCGACCTTCCCATTGACGATGTAGCTCAGAAATTGCATCGGAATTAAATATAAGAGATACCATGCCGACTTAAGTAAAGGAAGACTGAGTCTTCCTACTGTCTATGATTTGAGCGTGTCCTGTATCACCAGTTTTACATTCCGATGCACCCCTGCAGGTTTACTGTATCCCTTGGACCATCCCATTGGCGATGAAACACAGAAATGGCATCGGAATTAAATATAAGAGACACAATTCAGACTGAAGTACAGGAAGACTGAGTCTTCCTACTGTCTATGTTTAGAGCGTTTCCTGCGTCACCAATTTTACATTCCGATGCACCTCTGCAGGTTTACTGTAGCCATTGGACCTTCCCATTGACGATGAAACACAGGAATAGCATCGGAATTAAATATAAGAGACACAATAACGACTTAAGAACAGGAAGGCTGAGTCTTCCTACTGTCTATGTTTTGAGCGTTTCCTGTGTCACCAGTTTTACATTCCGATGCACCTCTGCAGGTTTACTGTATCCCTTGGATCTTCCCATTGACGATGAAACACAGAAGTTGCATCGGAACTAAATATAAGAGACACAATGCCGACTTAAGTACAGAAACATTGAGTCTTCCTACTGTCTATGTTTGAGCGTTTCCTGGGTCACCAGTATCACATTCCGATGAACCTCTGCAGGTTTACTGTATCCCTTGGACTTTCACAGTGACGATGAAACACAGATATTGCATCGGAATTAAATATAAGAGACACAATGCCGACTTAAGTACAAGAAAACTGAGTCTTCTGAAGGTCTATGTTTTGAGCGTTTCCCGTGTCACCAGTTTTACATTCCGATGCAACTCTGCAGGTTTACTGTGCTCCTAGGACCTTCCCATTGACGATGAAGCTCAGATATTGCGTAGGAAATAAATATAAGAGACACAATGCCGACTTAAGTACAGGAAGACTGAGTCTTCCTACTGTCTATGTTTTGAGCGTTTCCCTTGTAACCAGTTTTACATTCCGATGCACCTCTGCAGGTATACTGTTTCCCTTCGACCTTCCCATTGACGATGAAGCTCAGAAATTGCATCGGAATTAAATATAAGAGACACCATGCCGACATAAGTAAAGGAAGACTGAGTCTTCCTACTGTCTATGATTTGAGCGTGTCCTGTATCACCAGTTTTACATTCTGATGCACCTCTGCACGTTTACTGTATCCCTTGGACCTTCACAGTGACGATGAAACACAGAAATTACATCGGAATTAAATATAAAAGACACAATGCCGACTTAAGTACAAGAAAACTGAGTCTTCTTAGGGTCTATGTTATGAGCGCTTCCTGTGTCACCAGTTTTACATTCCGATGCACCTCTGCAGGCATACTGTATCCCTTGGACCTTCCCATTGACGATGAAACACAGAAATTGCATCGGAATTAAATATAAGCGACACAATGCCGACTTAGATACAGGAAGACTGAGTCTTCCTACTGTCTATGTTATGAGCGTTCCCTGTGTCATCAGTTTTACATTTTGATTCACCTCTGCAGGTTTACTGTATCCCTTGGACCTTCACAGTGGCGATGAAACACAGAAATTGCATCGGAACTAAATATAAGAGACACAATGCCGACTTAAGTACAGAAACATTGAGTCTTCCTACTGTCTATGTTTGAGCGTTTCCTGGGTCACCAGTTTCACATTCCGATGAACCTCTGCAGGTTTACTGTATCCCTTGGACTTTCTCAGTGACGATGAAACACAGATACTGCATCGGAATTATATATAAGAGACACAATGCCGACTTA
Organism: Schistocerca nitens; assembly: GCF_023898315.1. NCBI lineage: Eukaryota > Metazoa > Arthropoda > Insecta > Orthoptera > Acrididae > Schistocerca > Schistocerca nitens. The sequence continues at coordinate 766,820,864 of NC_064619.1, forward strand.
AGTACAAGAAAACTGAGTCTTCTTAAGGTCTATGTTTTGAGCGTTTCCCGTGTCACCAGTTTCACATTCCGATGCAACTCTGCAGGTTTACTGTGCTCCTAGGACCTTCCCATTGACGATGAAGCTCAGATATTGCATCGGAAATAAATATAAGAGACACAATGCCGACTTAAGTACAGGAAGACTGAGTCTTCCTACTGTCTCTGTTTTGAGCGTTTCCCTTGTCACCAGTTTTACATTCCGATGCACCTCTGCAGGTATACTGTTTCCCTTAGACATTCCCATTGACGATGAAGCTCAGAAATTGCATCGGAATTAAATATAAGAGACACCATGCCGACATAAGTAAAGGAAGACTGAGTCTTCCTACTGTCTGTGATTTGAGCGTGTCCTGTATCACCAGTTTTACATTCCGATGCACCTCTGCAGGTTTACTGTATCCCTTGGACCTTCACAGTGACGATGAAACACAGAAATTACATCGGAATTAAATATAAAAGACACAATGCCGACTTAAGTACAAGAAAACTGAGTCTTCTTAGTGTCTATGCTATGAGCGCTTCCTGTGTCACCAGTTTTACATTCCGATGCACCTCTGCAGGCATACTGTATCCCTTGGACCTTCCCATTGACGATGAAACACAGAAATTGCATCGGAATTAAATATAAGCGACACAATGCCGACTTAGATACAGGAAGACTGAGTCTTCCTACTGTCTATGTTATGAGCGTTCCCTGTGTCATCAGTTCTACATTTTGATGCACCTCTGCAGGTTTACTGTATATCTTGGACCTTCACAGTGACGATGAAACACAGAAATTGCATCGGAACTAAATATAAGAGACACAATGCCGACTTATCTACAAAAACATGGAGTCTTCCTACTGTCTATGTTTTGAGCGTTTCCTGTGTCACCAGTTTCACATACTGATGAACCACTGCAGGCTTACTGTATCCCTTGGACTTTCACAGTGACGATGAAACACAGATATTGCATCGGAATTAAATATAAGAGACACAATGCCGACTTAAGTACAAGAAAACTGAGTCTTCTTAAGGGCTACGTTTTGAGTGTTTCCCGTGTCACCAGTTTTACATTCCGATGCACTTCTGCAGGCTTTCTGTGTCCCTAGGACCTTCCCATTGACGATGAAACTCAATTATTGCATCGGAAATAAATGTAAGAGACACAATGCCGACTTAAGTACAGGAAGACTGATTCTTCCTACTGTCTATGTGTTGAGCGTTCCCTTGTCACCAGTTTTACATTCCAATCCACTTCTGCAGGTATACTGTTTCCCTTCGTCCTTCCCATTGACGATGAAGCTCCGAAATTGCTTCGGAATTAAATATGAGAGAGACCATGCGGACTTAAGTAAAGGAAGACTGAGTCTTCCTACTGTCTATGATTTGAGCGTGCCCTGTATCACCAGTTTTACATTCCGATGCACCTCTGCAGGTTTACTGTATCCCTTGGACCTTCACAGTGACGATGAAACACAGAAATTGCATCGGAATTCAATATAAAAGACACAATGCCGACTTAAGTACAAGAAAACTGAGTCTTCTTAGGGTCTATGTTATGAGCGCTTCCTGTGTCACCAGTTTTACATTCCGATGCACCTCTGCAGGCATACTGTATCCCTTGGACCTTCCCATTGACGATGAAACAGACATATTGAATCGGAATTAAATAGAAGAGACACAATGCCGACTTAAGTACAGAAAGACTGAGTCTTCCTACTGTCTATATTTTGAGCGTTTCCTGTGTCACCAGTTTTACATTCCAATGCACCTTTGCAGGTTTACTGTATCCCTTGGACTTTCCCGTTGACGACGAAACACAGAAATTGCATCGGAATTAAATATAAGAGACACAATGACGACTTAGGTACAGGAAGACTGAGTTTTCCTACTGTCTATGTTACGAGCGTTCCCTGTGTCATCAGTTTTACATTTTGATGCACCTCTGCAGGTTTACTGTATCCCTTGGACCTTCACAGTGACGATGAATCACAGAAATTGCATCAAATTAAATATAAGAGACACAATGCCGACTTCAGTACAAGAATACTGAGTCTTCTTAGGGCCTATGATTTGACCGCTTCCTGTGTCACCAGTTTTATATTCCTATGCACCTCTGCAGGTTTACTGTATCCCTTGGACCTTCCTATTGGCGATGAAACACAGAAATGGCATCGGAATTAAATATAAGATACACAATGCCGACTGAAGTACAGGAAGACTGAGTCTTCCTACTGTCTATGCTTTGAGCGTTCCCTGTGTCACCAGTTTTACATTCCGATGCACCTCTGCACGTTTACTGTAACCCTTGAACCTTCACAGTGACGATGAAACACAGAAATTGCATCGGAATTAAATATAAGAGACACAATGATGACTTAAGTACAGGAAGACTGAGTCTTCCTACTGTCTATGTTTTGAGCGTTTCCTATGTCACCAGTCTTACATTCCGATGCACATCTGCAGGTTTACTGTATCCCTAGGACCTTCACATTGACGATGAAACACAGAAATAGCATCGGAATTAAATAAAAAAGACACAATGCCGAATTAAGTACAAGAAAACTGAGTCTTCTTAGGGTCTATGTTATGAGCGCTTCCTGTGTCACCAGTTTTACATTCCGATGCACCTCTGCAGGCATACTGTATCCCTTGGACCTTCCCATTGACGATGAAACACAGAAATTTCATCGGAATTAAATATAAGAGACACAATGCCGACTTAGATACAGGAAGACTGAGTCTTCCTACTGTCTATGTTATGAGCGTTCCCTGTGTCATCAGTTTTACATTTTGATGCACCTCTGCAGGTTTCTGTATCCCTTGGACCTTCACAGTGACGATGAAACACAGAAATTGCATCGGAACTAAATATAAGAGACACAATGCCTACTTAACTACAAAAACATGGAGTCTTCCTACTGTCTATGTTTTGAGCGTTTCCTGTGTCACCAGTTTCACATTCTGATGAACCACTGCAGGTTTACTGTATCCCTTGGACTTTCACAGTGACGATGAAACACAGATATTGCATCGGAATTAAATATAAGAGACACAATGCCGACTTAAGTACAAGAAAACTGAGTCTTCTTAAGGGCTACGTTTTGAGCGTTTCCCGTGTCACCAGTTTTACATTCCGATGCACTTCTGCAGGCTTACTGTGTCCCTAGGACCTTCCCATTGACGATGAAGCTCAGTTATTGCATCGGAAATAAATGTAAGAGACACAATGCCGACTTAAGTACAGGAAGACTGATTCTTATTACTGTCTATTTGTTGAGCGTTCCCTTGTCACCAGTTTTACATTCCGATCCACTTCTGCAGGTATACTGTTTCCCTTCGTCCTTCCCATTGACGATGAAGCTCCGAAATTGCTTCGGAATTAAATATAAGAGAGACCATGCGGACTTAAGTAAAGGAAGACTGAGTCTTCCTACTGATTATGATTTGAGCGTGCCCTGTATCACCAGTTTTACATTCCGATGCACCTCTGCAGGTTTACTGTATCCCTTGGACCTTCACAGTGACGATGAAACACAGAAATTGCATCGGAATTAAATATAAAAGACACAATGCCGACTTAAGTACAAGAAAACTGAGTCTTCTTAGGGTCTATGTTATGAGCGCTTCCTGTGTCACCAGTTTTACATTCCGATGCACCTCTGCAGGCATACTGTATCCCTTGGACCTTCCCATTGACGATGAAACAGACATATTGCATCGGAATTAAATAGAAGAGACACAATGCCGACTTAAGTACAGAAAGACTGAGTCTTCCTACTGTCTATATTTTGAGCGTTTCCTGTGTCACCAGTTTTACATTCCAATGCACCTTTGCAGGTTTACTGTATCCCTTGGACTTTCCCGTTGACGACGAGACACAGATATTGCATCGGAATTAAATATAAGAGACACAATGACGACTTAGGTACAGGAAGACTGCGCTTTCCTACTGTCTATGTTACGAGCGTTCCCTGTGTCATCAGTTTTACATTTTGATGCACCTCTGCAGGTTTACTGTATCCCTTGGACCTTCACAGTGTGGATGAATCACAGAAATTGCATCAAATTAAATATAAGAGACACAATGCCGACTTCAGTACAAGAATACTGAGTCTTCTTAGGGCCTATGATTTGACCGCTTCCTGTGTCACCAGTTTTATATTCCAATGCACCTCTGCAGGTTTACTGTATCCCTTGGACCTTCCTATTGGAGATGAAACACAGAAATGGCATCGGAATTAAATATAAGAGACACAATGCCGACTGAAGTACAGGAAGACTGAGTCTTCCTACTGTCTATGCTTTGAGCGTTCCCTGTGTCACCAGTTTTACATTCCGATGCACCTCTGCACGTTTACTGTATCTCTTGAACCTTCACAGTGACGATGAAACACAGAAATTGCATCGGAATAAAATATAAGAGACACAATGATGACTTAAGTACAGGAAGACTGAGTCTTCCTACTGTCTATGTTTTGAGCGTTTCCTATGTCACCAGTTTTACATTCCGATGCACATCTGCAGGTGTACTGTATCCCTTGGACCTTCACATTGACGATGAAACACAGAAATAGCATCGGAATTAAATAAAAAAGACACAATGCCGAATTAAGTACAAGAAAACTGAGTCCTCTTATGGTCTATGTTATGAGCGCTTCCTGTGTCACCAGTTTTACATTCCGATGCACCTCTGCAGGCATACTGAATCCCTTGGACCTTCCCATTGACGATGAAACACAGAAATTACATCGGAATTAAATATAAGAGACACAATGCCGACTTAGGTACAGGAAGACTGAGTCTTCCTACTGCCTATGTTATGAGCGTTCCCTGTGTCATCAGTTTTACATTTTGATGCACCTCTGCTGGTTTACTGTATCCCTTGGACCTTCACAGTGACGACGAAACACAGAAATTGCATCGGATATAAATATAAGAGACACAATGCCGACTTAAGTACAGGAAGACTGAGTATTCCTACTGTCTATGTTTTGGCCGTTTCCTGTGTCACCAGTTTTACATTCCGATGCACCTCTGCAGTTTTACTGTATCCATTGGACCTTCCCATTGACGATGAAACACAGAAATAGCATCGAAATTAAATATAAGAGACACAATGCCGACTTAAGAACAGGAAGGCTGAGTCTTCCTACTGTCTATGTTTTGAGCATTTCCTGTGTCACCAGTTTTACATTCCGATGCACCTCTGCAAGTTTACTGTGCTCCTAGGACCTTCCCATTGACGATGAAGCTCAGTTATTGCATCGGAAATAAATATAAGAGACACCATGCCGACATAAGTAAAGGAAGACTGAGTCTTCCTACATTCTATGATTTGAGCATGTCCTGTATCACCAGTTTTACATTCCGATGCACCTCTGCAGGTTTACTGTATCCCTTGGACCTTCACAGCGACGATGAAACACAGAAATTACATCGGAATTAAATATAAAAGACACAATGCCGACTTAAGTACAAGAAAACTGAGTCTTCTTAGGGTCTATGTTATGAGCGCTTCCTGTGTCACCAGTTTTACATTCCGATGCACCTCTGCAATCATACTGTATCCCTTGGACCTTCCCATTGACGATGAAACACAGAAATTGCATCGGAATTAAATATAAGAGACACAATGCCGACTTAGATACAGGAAGACTGAGTCTTCCTACTGTCTATGTTATGAGCGTTCCCTGTGTCATCAGTTTTACATTTTGATGCACCTCTGCAGGTTTACTGTATCCCTTGGACCTTCACAGTGACGATGAAACACAGAAATTGTATCGGAACTAAATATAAGAGACACAATGCCGACTTAAGTACAAAAACATGGAGTCTTCCTACTCTCTATGTTTTGAGCGTTTCCTGTGTCACCAGTTTCACATTCTGATGAACCACTGCAGGGTTACTGTATCCCTTGGACTTTCACAGTGACGATGAAACACAGATATTGCATCGGAATTAAATATAAGAGACACAATGCCGACTTAAGTACAGGAAGACTGATTCTTCCTACTGTCTATGTGTTGAGCGTTCCCTTGTCACCAGTTTTACATTCCGATCCACCTCTGCAGGTATCCTGTTTCCCTTCGTCCTTCCCATTGACGATGAAGCTCAGAAATTGCATCGGAATTAAATATAAGAGAAACCATGCGGACTTAAGTAAAGGAAGACTGAGTCTTCCTACTGTCTATGATTTGAGCGTGCCCTGTGTCACCAGTTTTACATTCCGATGCACCTCTGCAGGTTTACTGTATCCCTTGGACCTTCACAGTGACGATGAAACACACAAATTGCATCGGAATTAAATATAAAAGACACAATGCCGACTTAAGTACAAGAAAACAGAGTCTTCTTAGGGTCTATGTTATGAGCGCTTCCTGTGTCACCAGTTTTACATTCCGATGCACCTCTGCAGGCATACCGTATCCCTTGGACCTTCCCATTGACGATGAAACAGACATATTGCATCGGAATTAAATATAAGAGACAGAATGCCGACTTAAGTACAGAAAGACTGAGTCTTCCTACTGTCTATGTTTTGAGCGTTTCCTGTGTCACCAGTTTTACATTCCAATGCACCTTTGCAGGTTTACTGTATCGCTTGGACTTTCCCGTTGACGACGAAACACAGAAATTGCATCGGAATTAAATATAAGAGACACAATGACGACTTAGGAACAGGAAGACAGAGTTTTCCTACTGTCTATGTTACGAGCGTTCCCTGTGTCATGAGTTTTACATTTTGATGCACCTCTGCAGGTTTACTGTATCCCTTGGACCTTCACAGTGACGATGAAACACAGAAATTGCATCAATTTAAATATAAGAGCCACAATGCCGACTTCAGTACAAGAATACTGAGTCTTCTTAGGGCCTATGATTTGACCGCTTCCTGTGTCACCAGTTTAATATTCCGATGCACCTCTGCAGGTTTACTGTATCCCTTGGACCTTCCTATTGGCGATGAAACACAGAAATGGCATCGGAATTAAGTATAAGAGACACAATGCCGACTGAAGTACAGGAAGACTGAGTCTTCCTACTGTCTATGTTTAGAGCGTTCCCTGTGTGACCAGTTTTACATTCCGATGCACCTCTGCACGTTTACTGTATCCCTTGAACCTTCACAGTGACGATGAAACACAGAAATTGCATCGGAATTAAATATAAGAGACACAATGATGACTTAAGTACAGGAAGACTGAGTCTTCCTACTGTCTATGTTTTGAGCGTTTCCTATGTCACCAGTTTTACATTCCGATGCACCTCTGCAGGTTTACTGTATCCCTTGGACCTTCACAGTGACGATGAAACGCAGAAATAGCATCGGAATTAAATAAAAAAGAAACAATGCCGACTTAAGTACAAGAAAACTGAGTCTTCTTAGGGTCTATGATATGAGCACTTCCTGTGTCACCAGTTTTACATTCCGATGCACCTCTGCAGGCATACTGTATCCCTTGGACCTTCCCATTGACGATGAAACACAGAAATTGCATCGGAATTAAATATAAGAGACACAATGCCGACTTAGGTACAGGAAGACTGAGTCTTCCTACTGTCTATGTTATGAGCGTTCCCTGTGTCATCAGTTTTACATTTTGATGCACCTCGGCAGGTTTACTGTATCCCTTGGACCTTCACAGTGACGATGAAACACAGATATTGCATCAAATTAAATATAAGAGACACAATGCCGACTTCAGTACAAGAAAACTGAGTCTTCTTAGGGCCTATGATTTGACCGCTTCCTCTGTCACCAGTTTTATATTCCAATGCACCTCTGCAGGTTTACTGTATCCCTTGGACCTTCCCATTGACGACGAAACACAGAAATTGCATCGGATTTAAATATAAGAGACACAATGCCGACTTAAGTACAGGAAGACTAAGTATTCCTACTGTCTATGTTTTGGCCGTTTCCTGTGTCACCAGTTTTACATTCCGATGCACCTCTGCAGTTTTACTGTATCCATTGGACCTTCCCATTGACGATGAAACACAGAAATAGCATCGAAATTAAATATAAGAGACACAATGCCGACTTAAGAACAGGAAGGCTGAGTCTTCCTACTGTCTATGTTTTGAGCATTTCCTGTGTCACCAGTTTTACATTCCGATGCACCGCTGCAGGTTTACTGTATCCCTTGGATCTTCCCATTGACGATGAAACACAGAAATTCCATCGGAATTAAATAGAAGAGACACAATGCCGACTTAAGTACTGGTAGATTGAGTCTTCCTACTGCCTATGTTTTGAGCGTTTCCTGCGTCACCAATTTTACATTCCGATGCACCTCTGCAGGTTTACTGTATCCATTGGACCTTCCCATTGACGATGAAACACAGAAATAGCATCGGAATTAAATATAAGAGACACAATAACGACTTAAGAACAGGAAGGCTGAGTCTTCCTACTGTCTATGTTTTGAGCGTTTCCTGTGTCACCAGTTTTACATTCCGATCCACTTCTGCAGGTTTACTGTATCCCTTGCATCTTCCCATTGACGACGAAACACAGAAATTGCATCGGAACTAAATATAAGAGACACAATGCCGACTTAAGTACAGAAACATTGAGTCTTCCTACTGTCTATGTTTTGAGCGTTTCCTGGGTCACCAGTTTCACATTCCGATGAGCCTCTGCAGGTTTACTGTATCCCTTGGACTTTCACAGTGACGATGAAACACAGATATTGCATCGGAATTAAATATAAGAGACACAATGCCGACTTAAGTACAAGAGAACTGAGTCTTCTTAAGGTCTATGTTTTGAGCGTTTCCCGTGTCACCAGTTTTACATTCCGATGCAACTATGCAGGTTTACTGTGTTCCTAGGACCTTCCCATTGACGATGAAGCTCAGAAATTGAATCGGAATTAAATATAAGAGACACCATGCCGACATAAGTAAAGGAAGACTGAGTCTTCCTACTGTCTATGATTTGAGCGTGTCCTGTATCACCAGTTTCACATTCCGATGCACCTCTGCCGGTTTACTGTAGCCCTTGGACCTTCACAGTGACGATGAAACACAGAAATTGCATCGGAATTAAATATAAAAGACACAATGCCGACTTAAGTACAAGAAAACTGAGTCTTCTTAGGGTCTTTGTTATGAGCGCTTCCTGTGTCACCAGTTTTACATTCCGATGCACCTCTGCAGACATACTGTATCCCTGGGACCTTCCCATTGCCGATGAAACACAGAAATTGCATCGGAATTAAATATAAGAGACACAATCCGACTTAAGTACAGAAAGACTGGATCTTCCTACTGTCTATGTTTTGATCGTTTCCTGTGTCACCAGTTTTACATTCCAATGCACCTTTGCAGGTTTACTGTATCCCTTGGATCTTCCCATTGACGATGAAACATAGAAATTGCATCGGAATTAAATATAAGAGACACAATGATGACTTAAGTACAGGAAGACTGAGTCTTCCTACTGTCTATGTTTCGAGTGTTTCCTGTGTCACCAGTTTTACATTCCGATGCACCTCTGCAGATTTACTGTATCCCTTGGACCCTCGCAGTGACGATGAAACACAGAAATTGCATCGGAATTAAATATAAAAGACACAATGCCGATTTAAGTACAAGAAAACTGAGTCTTCTTAGGGTCTATGTTATGAGCGCTTCCTGTGTCACCAGTTTTACATTCCGATGCACCTCTGCAGGCATACTGTATCCCTTGGCCTTCACAGTGACGACGAGACAAAGAAATTGCATCAAATTAAATATAAGAGACCCAATGCCGACTTCAGTACAAGAAAACTGAGTCTTCTTAGGGCCTATGATTTGACCGCTTCCTGTGTCACCAGTTTTATATTCCGATACACCTCTGTAGTTTTACTGTATCCCTTGGATCTTCCCATTGACGATGAAACACAGAAATTGCATCGGAACTAAATATAAGAGACACAATGCCGACTTAAGTACAGAAACGTTGAGTCTTCCTACTGTCTATGTTTTGAGCGTTTCCTGTGTCACAAGTTTCACATTCCGATGAACTTCTGCAGGTTTACTGTATCCCTTGGTCTTTCACAGTGACGATGAAACACAGATATAGCATCAGAATTAAATATAAGAGACACAATGCCGATTTAAGTACACGAAAACTGAGTCTTCTTAAAGTCTATGTTTTGAGCATTTCCCGTGTCACCAGTTTTACATTCCGATGCACCTCTGCAGGTATACTGTTTACCTTCGACCTTCCCATTGACGATGAAGCTGAGAAATTGCATCGGAATTAAATATAAGAGACACCATGCCGACTTAAGTAAAGGAAGACTGAGTCTTCCTACTGTCTATGATTTGAGCGTGTCCTGTATCACCAGTTTTACATTCCGCTGCACCTCTGCAGGTTTACTGTATCCCTTGGACCTTCCCATTGACGACGAAACACAGAAATTGCATCGGATTTAAGTATAAGTGACACAATGCCGATTAAGTACAGGAAGACTAAGTATTCCTACTGTCTATGTTGTGGCCGTTTCCTGTGTCACCAGTTTTACATTCCGAAACACCTCTGCAGTTTTACTGTATCCATTGGACCTTCCCATTGACGATGAAACACAGAAATGGCATCGGAATTAAATATAAGAGACACAATGCAGACTGAAGTACAGGAAGACTGAGTCTTCCTACTGTCTATGTTTTGAGCGTTTCCTCTGTCACCAGTTTTACATTCCGATGCACCTCTGCACGTTTACTGTATCCCTTGAACCTTCACAGTGACGATGAAACACAGAAATTGCATCGGAATTAAATATAAGAGACACAATGATGACTTAAGCAAAGGAAGACTGAGTCTTCCTACTGTCTATGTTTTGATCGTTTCCTGTGTCACCAGTTTAAATTCCGATGCACCTCTGCAGTTTTACTGTATCTATTGGACCTTCCCATTGACGATGAAACACAGAAATAGAATCGGAATTAAATATAAGAGACACAATAACGACTTAAGAACAGGAAGGCTGAGTCTTCCTACTGTCTATAATTTGAGCGTGTCCTGTATCACGTGTTTTACATTCCGATGCACCTCTCCAGGTTTACTGTATCCCTTGGACCTTCCCATTGGCGATGAAACTCAGAAATGGCATCGGAATTAAATATAAGAGACACAATGCTGACAGAAATACAGGAAGACTTAGTCTTCCTACTGTCTATGCTTTGAGCGTTTCCTGTGTCGCCAGTTTTACATTCCGATGCACCTCTGAACGTTTACTGTATCCCTTGAACCTTCACAGTGACGATGAAACACAGAAATTGCATCGGAATTAAATATAAGAGACACAATGATGACTTAAGTACAGGAAGACTGAGTCTTCCTACTGTCTATGTTTTGAGCGTTTCCTGTGTCACCAGTTTTACATTCCGATGCACCTCTGGAGGTTTACTGTATCCCTTGGAGCTTCACAGTGACGATGAAACACAGAAATTGCATCGGATTTAAATATAAAAGACACAAAGCCGACTTAAGTACAAGAAAACTGAGTCTTCTTAGGGTCTATGTTATGAGCGCTTCCTGTGTAACCAGTTTTACATTCCGATGCACCTCTGCAGGCATACTGTATCCCTTGGACCTTCCCATTGACGATGAAACACAGAAATTGCATCGGAATTAAATATAAGAGACACAATGCCAACTTAGGTACAGGTAGACTGAGTCTTCCTACTGTCTGTGTTATGAGCGTTCCCTGTGTCATCAGTTTTACACTTTGATGCACCTCTGCAGGTTTACTGTATCCCTTGGACCTTCACAGTGACGATGAAACACAGAAATTGCATCAAATTAAATATAAGAGACACAATGCCGACTTCAGTACAAGAAAACTGAGTCTTCTTAGGGCCTATGATTTGACCGCTTCCTGTGTCACCAGTTTTATATTCCGATGCACCTCTGCAGGTTTACTGTATCCCTTGGACCTTCCCATTGACGACGAAACACAGAAATGGCATCGGATTTAAATATAAGAGACACAATGCCGACTTAAGTACAGGAAGACTGAGTATTCCTACTGTCTACGTTTTGATCGTTTCCTTTGTCACCAGCTTTAAATTCCGATGCACCTCTGCAGTTTTACTGTATCCCTTGGACTTTCACAGTGACGATGAAACACAGAAATAGCATCGGAATTAAATATAAGAGACACAATGCCGACTTAAGAACAGGAAGGCTGAGTCTTACTACTGTCTATGTTTTGAGCATTTCCTGTGTCACCAGTTTTACATTCCGATGCACCTCTGCAGGTATACTGTATCCCTTGGATCTTCCCATTGACGATGAAACACAGAAATTCCATCGGAATTAAATAGAGGAGACACAATGCCGACTTAAGTACAGGAAGACTGAGTATTCCTACTGTCTACGTTTTGATCGTTTCCTGTGTCACCAGTTTTACATTCTGATGCACCTCTGCAGGTTTACTGTATCCCTTGGTTCTTCCCATTGACGATGAAACACAGAAATTGAATCGGAACTAAACACAGAAATTGAATCGGAACAATGCCGACTTAAGTACAGAAACATTGAGTCTTCCTACTGTCTATGTTTTGAGCGTTTCCTGTGTCACCAGTTTCACTTTCCGATGAACCTCTGCAGGTTTACTGTATCCCTTGGACTTTCACAGTGACGATGAAACACAGATATTGCATCAGAATTAAATATAACAGACACAATGCCGACTTAAGTACAAGAAAACTGAGTCTTCTTAAGGTCTATGTTTTGAGCGTTTCCCGTGTCACCAGTTTTACATTCCGATGCACCTCTGCAGGTTTACTGTGTTCCTAGGACCTTCCCATTGACGATGAAGCTCAGAAATTGAATCGGAAATAAGTATAAGAGACACAATGCCGACTTAAGTACAGGAAGACTGATTCTCTCTACTGTCTATGTTTGAGCGTTTCCCTTGTCACCAGTTTTACATTCCGATGCACCTCTGCAGGTATACTGTTTCCCTTCGACCTTCCCATTGACGATGAAGCTCAGAAATTGCATCGGAATTAAATATAAGAGACACTATGCGGACTTAAGTAAAGGAACACTGTCTCTTCCTACTGTCTATGATTTGAGCGTGTCCTGTATCACCAGTTTTACATTCCGATGCACCTCTGCCGGTTTACTGTATCCCTTGGACCTTCACAATGACGATGAAACACAGAAATTGCATCAAATTAAATATAAGAGCCACAATGCCGACTTCAGTACAAGAAAACTGAGTCTTCTTAGGGCCTATGATTTGACCGCTTCCTGAGTCACCAGTTTTATATTCCGATGCACCTCTGCAGGTTTACTGTATCCCTTGGACCTTCCCATTGACGACGAAACACAGAAATGGCATCGGATTTAAATATAAGAGACACAATGCCGACTTAAGTACAGGAAGACTGAGTATTCCTACTGTCTACGTTTTGATCGTTTCCTGTGTCACCAGTTTTACATTCCGATGCACCTCTGCAGTTTTACTGTATCCATTGGACCTTCCCATTGACGATGAAGCACTGAAATAGCATCGGAATTAAATATAAGAGACACAATGCCGACTTAAGAACAGGAAGGCTGAGTCTTCCTACTGTCTATGTTTTGAGCATTTCCTGTTTCACCAGTTTTACATTACGATGCACCTCTGCAGGTTTACTGTATCCCTTGGATCTTCCCATTGACGATGAAACACAGAAATTCCATCGGAATTAAATATAAGAGACACAATGCCGACTTAAATACAGGAAGGCTGAGTCTTCCTACTGTCTATGTTTTGAGCGATTCCTGTTTCACCAGTTTTACATTCCGATGCACCTCTGCAGGTTTACTGTGTTCCTAGGAACTTCCCATTGACGATGAAGCTCAGAAATAGCATCGGAAATAAGTATAAGAGACACAATGCCGACTTAAGTACAGGAAGACTGAGTCTCCCTACTGTCTATGTTTTGAGCGTTTCCCTTGTCACCAGTTTTACATTCCGATGCACCTCTGCAGGTTTACTGTTTCCCTTCGACCTTCCCATTGACGATGAAGCTCAGAAATTGAATCGGAATTAAATATAAGAGACACCATGCCGACTTAAGTGAAGGAAGACTGAGTCTTCTTACTGTCTATGATTTTAGCGAGTCCTGTATCACCAGTTTTACATTCCGATGCACCTCTGCAGGTTTCCTGTATCCCTTGTACCTTCACAGTGACGATGAAACACTGAAGTTGCATCGGAATTAAATATAAAAGACACAATGCCGACTTAAGTACAAGAAAACTGAGTCTTCTTAGGGTCTATGTTATGAGCGCTTCCTGTGTCACCAGTTTTACATTCCGATGCACCTCTATAGGGTAACTGTATCCCTTGGACCTTCCCATTGGCGATGAAACATTGAAATTTCATCGGAATTAAATGTAAGAGACACAATGCCGACGTAAGTGCAGAAAGACTGTGTCTTCCTACTGTCTATGTTTTGAGTGTTTCCCTTGTCACCAGTTTTACATTCCGATGCCCCTCTGCATGTATACTGTTTCCCTTCGACCTTCCCATTGACGATGAAACACAGAAATTGCATCGGAATTAAAAATAAGAGACACAATGCTGCCGACATATTACAAGAAGACTGAGTCTTCCTACTGTCTATGATTTGAGCGTGTCCTGTATCACTAGTTTTACATTCCGATGCACCTCTGCAGGTTTACTGTATCCCTTGGACCTTCACAGTGACGACGAAACACAGATATTGCATCGGAATTAAATATAAAAGACACAATGCCGACTTAAGTACATGAAAACTGAGTCTTCTTAGGGTCTATGTTATGAGCGCTTCCTGTGTCACCAGTTTTACATTCCGATGCACCTCTGCAGGCATACTGTATCCCCTGGACCTTCCCAATGACGATGAAACACAGAAATTGCATCGGAATTAAATATAAGAGACACAATGCCGACTTAGGTACAGGAAGATTGAGTTTTCCTACTGTCTATGTTATGAGCGTTCCCTGTGTCATCAGTTTTACATTTTGATGCACCTCTGCAGGTTTACTGTATCCCTTGGACCTTCACAGTGACGATGAAACACAGAAATTGCATCAAATTAAATATAAGAGACACAATGCCGACTTCAGTACAAGAAAACTGAGTCTTCTTAGGGCCTATGATTTGACTGCTTCCTGTGTCACCAGTTTTATATTCCGATGCACCTCTGCAGGTTTACTGTATCATTTGGACCTTCCCATTGACGACGAAACACAGAAATGGCATCGGAATTTAATATAAGAGACACAATGCCGACCTAAGTACAGGAAGACTGAGTATTCCTACTGTCTACGTTTTGATCATTTCCTGTGTCACCAGTTTTACATTCCGATGCACCTCTGCAGTTTTACTGTATCCATTGGACCTACCCATTGACGATGAAACACAGAAATAGCATCGAATTAAATATAAGAGACACAATGCCGACTTAAGAACAAAAAGGCTGAGTCTTCCTACTGTCTATGTTTTGAGCATTTCCTGTGTCACCAGTTTTACATTCCGATGCACCTCTGCATCTTTACTGTATCCCTTGGATCTTCCCATTGACGATGAAACACAGAAATTGCATCGGAATTAAATAGAAGAGACACAATGCCGACTTAAGTACTGGAAGATTGAGTCTTCCTACTGCCTATGTTTTGAGCGTTTCCGTGCGTCACCAATTTTACATTCCGATGCACCTCTGCAGGTTTACTGTATCCATTGGACCTTCCCATTGACGATGAAACACAGAAATAGCATCGGAATTAAATATAAGAGACACAATGCCGACTTAAATACAGGAAGGCTGAGTCTTCCTACTGTCTATGTTTTGAGCGTTTCCTGTTTCACCAGTTTTACATTCCGATGCACCTCTGCAGGTTTACTGTGTTCCTAGGACCTTCCCATTGACAATGAAGCTCAGAAATTGCATCGGAAATAAGTATAAGAGACACAATGCCGACTTAAGTACAGGAAGACTGTGTCTCCCTACTGTCTATGTTTTGAGCGTTTCCCTTGTCACCAATTTTACATTCCGATGCACCTCTGCAGGTTTACTGTATCCCTTGGACTTTCACAGTGACGATGAAACACAGATATTGCATCGGAATTAAATATAAGAGACACAATGCCGACTTAAGTACAAGAAAACTGAGTCTTCTTAAGGTCTATGTTTTGAGCGTTTCCCGTGTCACCAGTTTTACATTCCGATGCACCTCTGCAGGTTTACTGTGTTCCTAGGACCTTCCCATTGACGATGAAGCTCAGAAATTGCATCGGAAATAAATATAAGATAGAAATCCCGACTTATGTGCAGGAACACTGAGTCTTCCTATTGTCTATGTTTTGAGCGTTTCCCCTGTCACCAGTTTTACATTCCGATGCACCTCTGCAGGTATACTGTGTCGCTTCGACCTTCCCATTGACGATGAAGCTCAGAAATTGCATCGGAATTAAATATAAGAGACACCATGCCGACTTAAGTAAAGGAAGACTGAGTCTTCCTACTGTCTATGATTTGTGCGTGTCCTGTATCACTAGTTTTACATTCCGATGCACCTCTGCAGGTTTACTGTATCCCTTGGACCTTCACAGTGACGATGAAACACAGATATTGCATCGGAATTAAATATAAAAGGCACAATGCCGACTTAAGTAGAAGAAGACTGAGTCTTCTTAGGGTCTATGTTATGAGCGCTTCCTGTGTCACCAGTTTTACATTCCGATGCACCTCTGCAGGCATACTGTATCCCTTGGACCTTCCCATTGACGATGAAACACAGAAATTGCATCGGAATTAAATATAAGAGACACAATGCCGACTTAGGTACAGGAAGATTGAGTTTTCCTACTGTCTATGTTATGAGCGTTCCCTGTGTCATCAGTTTTACATTTTGATGCACCTCTGCAGGTTTACTGTATCCCTTGGACCTTCACAGTGACGATGAAACACAGAAATTGCATCAAATTAAATATAAGAGACACATTGCCGACTTAAGTACAAGAAAACTGAGTCTTCTTAGGGCCTATGATTTGACCGCTTCCTGTGTCACCAGTTTTATATTCCGATGCACCTCTGCAGGTTTACTGTATCCCTTGGACCTTCCCATTGACGACGAAACACAGAAATGGCATCGGATTTAAATATAAGAGACACAATGCCGACTTAAGTACAGGAAGACTGAGTATTCCTACTGTCTACGTTTTGATCGTTTCCTTTGTCACCAGCTTTAAATTACGATGCACCTCTGCAGTTTTACTGTATCCCTTGGACTTTCACAGTGACGATGAAACACAGAAATAGCATCGGAATTAAATATAAGAGACACAATGCCGACTTAAGAACAGGAAGGCTGAGTCTTACTACTGTCTATGTTTTGAGCATTTCCTGTGTCACCAGTCTTACATTCCGATGCACCTCTGCAGGTATACTGTATCCCTTGGATCTTCCCATTGACGATGAAACACAGAAATTCCATCGGAATTAAATAGAGGAGACACAATGCCGACTTAAGTACAGGAAGACTGAGTATTCCTACTGTCTACGTTTTGATCGTTTCCTGTGTCACCAGTTTTACATTCTGATGCACCTCTGCAGGTTTACTGTATCCCTTGGTTCTTCCCATTGACGATGAAACACAGAAATTGAATCGGAACTAAACACAGAAATTGAATCGGAACAATGCCGACTTAAGTACAGAAACATTGAGTCTTCCTACTGTCTATGTTTTGAGCGTTTCCTGTGTCACCAGTTTCACTTTCCGATGAACCTCTGCAGGTTTACTGTATCCCTTGGACTTTCACAGTGACGATGAAACACAGATATTGCATCAGAATTAAATATAACAGACACAATGCCGACTTAAGTACAAGAAAACTGAGTCTTCTTAAGGTCTATGTTTTGAGCGTTTCCCGTGTCACCAGTTTTACATTCCGATGCACCTCTGCAGGTTTACTGTGTTCCTAGGACCTTCCCATTGACGATGAAGCTCAGAAATTGCATCGGAAATAAGTATAAGAGACACAATGCCGACTTAAGTACAGGAAGACTGATTCTCTCTACTGTCTATGTTTTGAGCGTTTCCCTTGTCACCAGTTTTACATTCCGATGCACCTCTGCAGGTATACTGTTTCCCTTCGACCTTCCCATTGACGATGAAGCTCAGAAATTGCATCGGAATTAAATATAAGAGACACTATGCGGACTTAAGTAAAGGAACACTGTCTCTTCCTACTGTCTATGATTTGAGCGTGTCCTGTATCACCAGTTTTACATTCCGATGCACCTCTGCCGGTTTACTGTATCCCTTGGACCTTCACAGTGACGATGAAACACAGAAATTGCATCAAATTAAATATAAGAGCCACAATGCCGACTTCAGTACAAGAAAACTGAGTCTTCTTAGGGCCTATGATTTGACCGCTTCCTGAGTCACCAGTTTTATATTCCGATGCACCTCTGCAGGTTTACTGTATCCCTTGGACCTTCCCATTGACGACGAAACACAGAAATGGCATCGGATTTAAATATAAGAGACACAATGCCGACTTAAGTACAGGAAGACTGAGTATTCCTACTGTCTACGTTTTGATCGTTTCCTGTGTCACCAGTTTTACATTCCGATGCACCTCTGCAGTTTTACTGTATCCATTGCACCTTCCCATTGACGATGAAGCACTGAAATAGCATCGGAATTAAATATAAGAGACACAATGCCGACTTAAGAACAGGAAGGCTGAGTCTTCCTACTGTCTATGTTTTGAGCATTTCCTGTGTCACCAGTTTTACATTACGATGCACCTCTGCAGGTTTACTGTATCCCTTGGATCTTCCCATTGACGATGAAACACAGAAATTCCATCGGAATTAAATATAAGAGACACAATGCCGACTTAAATACAGGAAGGCTGAGTCTTCCTACTGTCTATGTTTTGAGCGATTCCTGTTTCACCAGTTTTACATTCCGATGCACCTCTGCAGGTTTACTGTGTTCCTAGGAACTTACCATTGACGATGAAGCTCAGAAATAGCATCGGAAATAAGTATAAGAGACACAATGCCGACTTAAGTACAGGAAGACTGAGTCTCCCTACTGTCTATGTTTTGAGCGTTTCCCTTGTCACCAGTTTTACATTCCGATGCACCTCTGCAGGTATACTGTTTCCCTTCGACCTTCCCATTGACGATGAAGCTCAGAAATTGAATCGGAATTAAATATAAGAGACACCATGCCGACTTAAGTGAAGGAAGACTGAGTCTTCTTACTGTCTATGATTTTAGCGAGTTCTGTATCACCAGTTTTACATTCCGATGCACCTCTGCAGGTTTCCTGTATCCCTTGTACCTTCACAGTGACGATGAAACACTGAAGTTGCATCGGAATTAAATATAAAAGACACAATGCCGACTTAAGTACAAGAAAACTGAGTCTTCTTAGGGTCTATGTTATGAGCGCTTCCTGTGTCACCAGTTTTACATTCCGATGCACCTCTATAGGGTAACTGTATCCCTTGGACCTTCCCATTGGCGATGAAACATTGAAATTTCATCGGAATTAAATGGAAGAGACACAATGCCGACGTAAGTGCAGAAAGACTGTGTCTTCCTACTGTCTATGTTTTGAGTGTTTCCCTTGTCACCAGTTTTACATTCCGATGCCCCTCTGCATGTATACTGTTTCCCTTCGACCTTCCCATTGACGATGAAACACAGAAATTGCATCGGAATTAAAAATAAGAGACACAATGCTGCCGACATATTACAAGAAGACTGAGTCTTCCTACTGTCTATGATTTGAGCGTGTCCTGTATCACTAGTTTTACATTCCGATGCACCTCTGCAGGTTTACTGTATCCCTTGGACCTTCACAGTGACGACGAAACACAGATATTGCATCGGAATTAAATATAAAAGACACAATGCCGACTTAAGTACATGAAAACTGAGTCTTCTTAGGGTCTATGTTATGAGCGCTTCCTGTGTCACCAGTTTTACATTCCGATGCACCTCTGCAGGCATACTGTATCCCCTGGACCTTCCCAATGACGATGAAACACAGAAATTGCATCGGAATTAAATATAAGAGACACAATGCCGACTTAGGTACAGGAAGATTGAGTTTTCCTACTGTCTATGTTATGAGCGTTCCCTGTGTCATCAGTTTTACATTTTGATGCACCTCTGCAGGTTTACTGTATCCCTTGGACCTTCACAGTGACGATGAAACACAGAAATTGCATCAAATTAAATATAAGAGACACAATGCCGACTTCAGTACAAGAAAACTGAGTCTTATTAGGGCCTATGATTTGACTGCTTCCTGTGTCACCAGTTTTATATTCCGATGCACCTCTGCAGGTTTACTGTATCATTTGGACCTTCCCATTGACGACGAAACACAGAAATGGCATCGGAATTTAATATAAGAGACACAATGCCGACTTAAGTACAGGAAGACTGAGTATTCCTACTGTCTACGTTTTGATCATTTCCTGTGTCACCAGTTTTACATTCCGATGCACCTCTGCAGTTTTACTGTATCCATTGGACCTACCCATTGACGATGAAACACAGAAATAGCATCGAATTAAATATAAGAGACACAATGCCGACTTAAGAACAAAAAGGCTGAGTCTTCCTACTGTCTATGTTTTGAGCATTTCCTGTGTCACCAGTTTTACATTCCGATGCACCTCTGCATCTTTACTGTATCCCTTGGATCTTCCCATTGACGATGAAACACAGAAATTGCATCGGAATTAAATAGAAGAGACACAATGCCGACTTAAGTACTGGAAGATTGAGTCTTCCTACTGCCTATGTTTTGAGCGTTTCCGTGCGTCACCAATTTTACATTCCGATGAACCTCTGCAGGTTTACTGTATCCATTGGACCTTCCCATTGACGATGAAACACAGAAATAGCATCGGAATTAAATATAAGAGACACAATGCCGACTTAAATACAGGAAGGCTGAGTCTTCCTACTGTCTATGTTTTGAGCGTTTCCTGTTTCACCAGTTTTACATTCCGATGCACCTCTGCAGGTTTACTGTGTTCCTAGGACCTTCCTATTGACGATGAAGCTCAGAAATTGCATCGGAAATAAGTATAAGAGACACAATGCCGACTTAAGTACAGGAAGACTGTGTCTCCCTACTGTCTATGTTTTGAGCGTTTCCCTTGTCACCAATTTTACATTCCGATGCACCTCTGCAGGTTTACTGTATCCCTTGGACTTTCACAGTGACGATGAAACACAGATATTGCATCGGAATTAAATATAAGAGACACAATGCCGACTTAAGTACAAGAAAACTGAGTCTTCTTAAGGTCTATGTTTTGAGCGTTTCCCGTGTCACCAGTTTTACATTCCGATGCACCTGTGCAGGTTTACTGTGTTCCTAGGACCTTCCCATTGACGATGAAGCTCAGAAATTGCATCGGAAATAAATATAAGATAGAAATCCCGACTTATGTGCAGGAACACTGAATCTTCCTATTGTCTATGTTTTGAGCGTTTCCCCTGTCACCAGTTTTACATTCCGATGCACCTCTGCAGGTATACTGTGTCGCTTCGACCTTCCCATTGACGATGAAGCTCAGAAATTGCATCGGAATTAAATATAAGAGACACCATGCCGACTTAAGTAAAGGAAGACTGAGTCTTCCTACTGTCTATGATTTGTGCGTGTCCTGTATCACTAGTTTTACATTCCGATGCACCTCTGCAGGTTTACTGTATCCCTTGGACCTTCACAGTGACGATGAAACACAGATATTGCATCGGAATTAAATATAAAAGGCACAATGCCGACTTAAGTACAAGAAAACTGAGTCTTCTTAGGGTCTATGTTATGAGCGCTTCCTGTGTCACCAGTTTTACATTCCGATGCACCTCTGCAGGCATACTGTATCCCTTGGACCTTCCCATTGACGATGAAACACAGAAATTGCATCGGAATTAAATATAAGAGACACAATGCCGACTTAGGTACAGGAAGATTGAGTTTTCCTACTGTCTATGTTATGAGCGTTCCCTGTGTCATCAGTTTTACATTTTGATGCACCTCTGCAGGTTTACTGTATCCCTTGGACCTTCACAGTGACGATGAAACACAGAAATTGCATCAAATTAAATATAAGAGACACAATGCCGACTTAAGTACAAGAAAACTGAGTCTTCTTAGGGCCTATGATTTGACCGCTTCCTGTGTCACCAGTTTTATATTCCGATGCACCTCTGCAGGTTTACTGTATCCCTTGGACCTTCCCATTGACGACGAAACACAGAAATGGCATCGGATTTAAATATAAGAGACACAATGCCGACTTAAGTACAGGAAGACTGAGTATTCCTACTGTCTACGTTTTGATCGTTTCCTTTGTCACCAGCTTTAAACTCCGATGCACCTCTGCAGTTTTACTGTATCCCTTGGACTTTCACAGTGACGATGAAACACAGAAATAGCATCGGAATTAAATATAAGAGACACAATGCCGACTTAAGAACAGGAAGGCTGAGTCTTACTACTGTCTATGTTTTGAGCATTTCCTGTGTCACCAGTTTTACATTCCGATGCACCTCTGCAGGTATACTGTATCCCTTGGATCTTCCCATTGACGATGAAACACAGAAATTCCATCGGAATTAAATAGAGGAGACACAATGCCGACTTAAGTACAGGAAGACTGAGTATTCCTACTGTCTACGTTTTGATCGTTTCCTGTGTCACCAGTTTTACATTCTGATGCACCTCTGCAGGTTTACTGTATCCCTTGGTTCTTCCCATTGACGATGAAACACAGAAATTGAATCGGAACTAAACACAGAAATTGAATCGGAACAATGCCGACATAAGTGCAGAAACATTGAGTCTTCCTACTGTCTATGTTTTGAGCGTTTCCTGTGTCACCAGTTTCACTTTCCGATGAACCTCTGCAGGTTTACTGTATCCCTTGGACTTTCACAGTGACGATGAAACACAGATATTGCATCAGAATTAAATATAACAGACACAATGCCGACTTAAGTACAAGAAAACTGAGTCTTCTTAAGGTCTATGTTTTGAGCGTTTCCCGTGTCACCAGTTTTACATTCCGATGCACCTCTGCAGGTTTACTGTGTTCCTAGGACCTTCCCATTGACGATGAAGCTCAGAAATTGCATCGGAAATAAGTATAAGAGACACAATGCCGACTTAAGTACAGGAAGACTGATTCTCTCTACTGTCTATGTTTTGAGCGTTTCCCTTGTCACCAGTTTTACATTCCGATGCACCTCTGCAGGTATACTGTTTCCCTTCGACCTTCCCATTGACGATGAAGCTCAGAAATTGCATCGGAATTAAATATAAGAGACACTATGCGGACTTAAGTAAAGGAACACTGTCTCTTCCTACTGTCTATGATTTGAGCGTGTCCTGTATCACCAGTTTTACATTCCGATGCACCTCTGCCGGTTTGCTGTATCCCTTGGACCTTCACAGTGACGATGAAACACAGAAATTGCATCAAATTAAATATAAGAGCCACAATGCCGACTTCAGTACAAGAAAACTGAGTCTTCTTAGGGCCTATGATTTGACCGCTTCCTGAGTCACCAGTTTTATATTCCGATGCACCTCTGCAGGTTTACTGTATCCCTTGGACCTTCCCATTGACGACGAAACACAGAAATGGCATCGGATTTAAATATAAGAGACACAATGCCGACTTAAGTACAGGAAGACTGAGTATTCCTACTGTCTACGTTTTGATCGTTTCCTGTGTCACCAGTTTTACATTCCGATGCACCTCTGCAGTTTTACTGTATCCATTGGACCTTCCCATTGACGATGAAGCACTGAAATAGCATCGGAATTAAATATAAGAGACACAATGCCGACTTAAGAACAGGAAGGCTGAGTCTTCCTACTGTCTATGTTTTGAGCATTTCCTGTGTCACCAGTTTTACATTACGATGCACCTCTGTAGGTTTACTGTATCCCTTGGATCTTCCCATTGACGATGAAACACAGAAATTCCATCGGAATTAAATATAAGAGACACAATGCCGACTTAAATACAGGAAGGCTGAGTCTTCCTACTGTCTATGTTTTGAGCGATTCCTGTTTCACCAGTTTTACATTCCGATGCACCTCTGCAGGTTTACTGTTTTCCTAGGAACTTCCCATTGACGATGAAGCTCAGAAATAGCATCGGAAATAAGTATAAGAGACACAATGCCGACTTAAGTACAGGAAGACTGAGTCTCCCTACTGTCTATGTTTTGAGCGTTTCCCTTGTCACCAGTTTTACATTCCGATGCACCTCTGCAGGTATACTGTTTCCCTTCGACCTTCCCATTGACGATGAAGCAAAGAAATTGCATCGGAATTAACTATAAGACACCCCATGCCGACTTAAGTAAAGGAAGACTGAGTCTTCCTACTGTCTATGATTTGAGCGTGTCCTGTATCACTAGTTTTACATTCCGATGCACCTCTGCAGGTTTACTGTATCCCTTGGACCTTCACAGTGACGACGAAACACAGATATTGCATCGGAATTAAATATAAAAGACACAATGCCGACTTAAGTACATGAAAACTGAGTCTTCTTAGGGTCTATGTTATGAGCGCTTCCTGTGTCACCAGTTTTACATTCCGATGCACCTCTGCAGGCATACTGTATCCCCTGGACCTTCCCAATGACGATGAAACACAGAAATTGCATCGGAATTAAATATAAGAGACACAATGCCGACTTAGGTACTGGAAGATTGAGTTTTCCTACTGTCTATGTTATGAGCGTTCCCTGTGTCATCAGTTTTACATTTTGATGCACCTCTGCAGGTTTACTGTATCCCTTGGACCTTCACAGTGACGATGAAACACAGAAATTGCATCAAATTAAATATAAGAGACACAATGCCGACTTCAGTACAAGAAAACTGAGTCTTCTTAGGGCCTATGATTTGACTGCTTCCTGTGTCACCAGTTTTATATTCCGATGCACCTCTGCAGGTTTACTGTATCATTTGGACCTTCCCATTGACGACGAAACACAGAAATGGCATCGGAATTTAATATAAGAGACACAATGCCGACTTAAGTACAGGAAGACTGAGTATTCCTACTGTCTACGTTTTGATCGTTTCCTGTGTCACCAGTTTTACATTCCGATGCACTTCTGCAGTTTTACTGTATCCATTGGACCTACCCATTGACGATGAAACACAGAAATAGCATCGAATTAAATATAAGAGACACAATGCCGACTTAAGAACAAAAAGGCTGAGTCTTCCTACTGTCTATGTTTTGAGCATTTCCTGTGTCACCAGTTTTACATTCCGATGCACCTCTGCATCTTTACTGTATCCCTTGGATCTTCCCATTGACGATGAAACACAGAAATTGCATCGGAATTAAATAGAAGAGACACAATGCCGACTTAAGTACTGGAAGATTGAGTCTTCCTACTGCCTATGTTTTGAGCGTTTCCGTGCGTCACCAATTTTACATTCCGATGCACCTCTGCAGGTTTACTGTATCCATTGGACCTTCCCATTGACGATGAAACACAGAAATAGCATCGAATTAAATATAAGAGACACAATGCCGACTTAAGAACAAAAAGGCTGAGTCTTCCTACTGTCTATGTTTTGAGCATTTCCTGTGTCACCAGTTTTACATTCCGATGCACCTCTGCATCTTTACTGTATCCCTTGGATCTTCCCATTGACGATGAAACACAGAAATTGCATCGGAATTAAATAGAAGAGACACAATGCCGACTTAAGTACTGGAAGATTGAGTCTTCCTACTGTCTATGTTTTGAGCGTTTCCTGTTTCACCAGTTTTACATTCCGATGCACCTCTGCAGGTTTACTGTGTTCCTAGGACCTTCCCATTGACGATGAAGCTCAGAAATTGCATCGGAAATAAGTATAAGAGACACAATGCCGACTTAAGTACAGGAAGACTGTGTCTCCCTACTGTCTATGTTTTGAGCGTTTCCCTTGTCACCAATTTTACATTCCGATGCACCTCTGCAGGTTTACTGTATCCCTTGGACTTTCACAGTGACGATGAAACACAGATATTGCATCGGAATTAAATATAAGAGACACAATGCCGACTTAAGTACAAGAAAACTGAGTCTTCTTAAGGTCTATGTTTTGAGCGTTTCCCGTGTCACCAGTTTTACATTCCGATGCACCTCTGCAGGTTTACTGTGTTCCTAGGACCTTCCCATTGACGATGAAGCTCAGAAATTGCATCGGAAATAAATATAAGATAGAAATCCCGACTTATGTGCAGGAACACTGAGTCTTCCTATTGTCTATGTTTTGAGCGTTTCCCCTGTCACCAGTTTTACATTCCGATGCACCTCTGCAGGTATACTGTGTCGCTTCGACCTTCCCATTGACGATGAAGCTCAGAAATTGCATCGGAATTAAATATAAGAGACACCATGCCGACTTAAGTAAAGGAAGACTGAGTCTTCCTACTGTCTATGATTTGTGCGTGTCCTGTATCACTAGTTTTACATTCCGATGCACCTCTGCACGTTTACTGTATCCCTTGGACCTTCACAGTGACGATGAAACACAGATATTGCATCGCAATTAAATATAAAAGGCACAATGCCGACTTAAGTAGAAGAAAACTGAGTCTTCTTAGGGTCTATGTTATGAGCGCTTCCTGTGTCACCAGTTTTACATTCCGATGCACCTCTGCAGGCATACTGTATCCCTTGGACCTTCCCATTGACGATGAAACACAGAAATTGCATCGGAATTAAATATAAGAGACACAATGCCGACTTAGGTACAGGAAGATTGAGTTTTCCTACTGTCTATGTTATGAGCGTTCCCTGTGTCATCAGTTTTACATTTTGATGCACCTCTGCAGGTTTACTGTATCCCTTGGACCTTCCCATTGGCGATGAAACACAGAAATGGCATCGGAATTAAATACAAGAGACACAATGCAGACTGAAGTACAGGAAGACTGAGTCTTTCTACTGTCTATGTTTTGAGCGTTTCCTGTGTCACCAGTTTTACATTCCGATGCACCTCTGCACGTTTACTGTATCCCTTGAACCTTCACAGTGACGATGAAACACAGAAATTACATCGGAATTAAATATAAGAGACACAATGATGACTTAAGTACAGGAAGACTGAGTCTTCCTACTGTCTATGTTTTGAGCGTTTCCTGTGTCACCAGTTTTACACTCCGATGCACCTCTGCAGGTTTACTGTATCCCTTGGACCTTCACAGTGACGATGAAACACAGAAATTGCATCGGATTTAAATATAAAAGACACAATGCCGACTTAAGTACAAGAAAACTGAGTCTTTTTAGGGTCTATGATATGAGCGCTTCCTGTGTCACCAGTTTTACATTCCGATGCACCTCTGCAGGCATACTGTATCCCTTGGACCTTCCCATTGACGATGAAACACAGAAATTGCATCGGAATTAAATATAAGAGACACAATGCCGGCTTAGGTACAGGAAGACTGAGTCTTCCTACTGTCTGTGTTATGAGCGTTCCCTGTGTCATCAGTTTTACATTTTGATGCACCTCGGCAGGTTTACTGTATCCCTTGGACCTTCACAGTGACGATGAAACACAGAAATTGCATCAAATTAAATATAAGGGACACAATGCCGACTTCAGTACAAGAAAACTGAGTCTTCTTAGGGCCTATGATTTGACCGCTTCCTGTGTCACCAGTTTTATATTCCGATGCACCTCTGCAGGTTTACTGTATCCCTTGGACCTTCCCATTGACGACGAAACACAGAAATTGCTTCGGATTTAAATATAAGAGACACAATGCCGACTTAAGTATAGGAAGACTGAGTTTTCCTACTGTCTATGTTTTGATCGTTTCCTGTGTCACCAGTTTTACATTCCGATGCACCTCTGCAGTTTTACGGTATCCATTGGACCTTCCCATTGACGATGAAACACAGAAATAGCATCGGAATTAAATATAAGAGACACAATAACGACTTAAGAACAGGAAGGCTGAGTCTTCCTACTGTCTATGTTTTGAGCGTTTCCTGTGTCACCAGTTTCACATTCCGATGCGCCTCTGCAGGTTTACTGTATCCCTTGGATCTTCCCATTGACAATGAAACACAGAAGTTGCATCGGAACTAAATATAAGAGACACAATGCCGACTTAAGTACAGAAACATTGAGTCTTCCTACTGTCTATGTTTTGAGCGTTTCCTGGGTCACCAGTTTCACATTCCAATAAACCTCTGCAGGTTTACTGTATCCCTTGGACTTTCACAGTGACGATGAAACACAGATATTGCATCGGAATTAAATATAAGAGACACAATGCCGACTTAAGTACAAGAAAACTGAGTCTTCTTAAGGTCTATGTTTTGAGCGTTTCCCGTGTCACCAGTTTTACATTCCGATGCACCTCTGCAGGTGTACTGTTTCCCTTCGACCTTCCCATTGACGATGAAGCTCAGAAATTGCATCGGAATTAAATATAAGAGACACCATGACGACTTAAGTAAAGGAAGACTGATTCTTCCTACTGTCTATGATTTGAGCGTGTTCTGTATCACCAGTTTTACATTCCGATGCACCTCTGCAGGTTTACACTATCCCTTGGACCTTCACAGTGACGATGAAACACAGAAATTGCATCGGAATTAAATATAAAAACACAATGCCGACTTAAATACAAGAAAACTCAGTCTTCTTAGGGTCTATGTTATGAGCGCTTCCTGTGTCACCAGTTTTACATTCCGATGCACCTCTGCAGGCATACTGTATCCCTTGGACCTTCCCATTGACGATGAAACAAAGAAATTGCATCGGAATTAAATATACGAGACACAATGCCGACTTAAGTACAGAAAGACTGAGTCTTCCTACTGTCTATGTTTTGAGCGTTTCCAGTGTCACCAGTTTTACATTCCAATGCACCTTTGCAGGTTTACTGTATCCCTTGGACATTCCCGTTGACGACGAAACACAGAAATTGCATCGGAATTAAGTATAAGAGACACAATGCCGACTTAGGTACAGGAAGACTGAGTCTTCCTACTGTCTATGTTATGAGCGTTAGCTGTGTCATCAGTTTTACATTTTGATGCACCTCTGGAGGTTTACTGTATCCCTTGGACCTTCACAGTGACGATGAAACACAGAAATTGCATCAAATTAAATATAAGAGACACAATGCCGACTTCAGTACAAGAAAACTGAGTCTTCTTACTGCCTATGATTTGACCGCTTCCTGTGTCACCAGTTTTATATTCCGATGCACCTCTGCTGGTTTACTGTATCCCTTGGACCTTCCCATTGACGACGAAACACAGAAATGGCATCGGATTTAAATATAAGAGACACAATGCCGACTTAAGTACAGGAAGACTGAGTATTCCTACTGTCTACGTTTTGATCGTTTCCTGTGTCGCCAGTTTTACATTCCGATGCACCTCTGCAGTTATACTGTATGCATCGGACCTTCCCATTGACGATGAAACACAGAAATAGCATCGGAATTAAATATAAGAGACACAATGCCGACTTAAGAACAGGAAGGCTGAGACTTCCTACTGTCTATGTTTTGAGCATTTCCTGTGTCACCAGTTTTACATTCAGATGCACCTCTGCAGGTTTACTGTATCCCTCGGATCTTCCCATTGACCATGAAACACAGAAATTCCATCGGAATTAAATAGAAGATACACAATGCCGACTTAAGTACTAGAAGATTGAGACTTCCTACTGCCTATGTTTTGAGCGTTTCCGTGCGTCACCAATTTTACATTCCGATGCACCTCTGCAGGTTTACTGTATCCATTTTACCTTCCCATTGACGATGAAACACAAAAATATCATCGGAATTAAATATAAGAGTCACAATGCCGACTTAAATACAGGAAGGCTGAGTCTTCCTACTGTCTATGTTTTGAGCGTTTCCTGTTTCACCAGATTTACATTCCGAAGCACCTCTGCAGGTTTACTGTATCCCTTGGTTTTCCCATTGACGATGAAACACAGAAATTGCATCGGATCTAAATATAAGAGACACAATGCCGACCTAAGTACAGAAACCTTGAGTCTTCCTACTGTCTATGTTTTGAGCGTTTCCTGTGTCACCAGTTTCACATTCCGATGAACCTCTGCAGGTTTACTGTATCCCTTGGACTTTCACAGTGACGATGAAACACAGATATTGCATCAGAATTAAATATAAGAGACACAATGCCGACTTAAGTACAAGAAAACTGAGTCTTCTTAAGGTTTATGTTTTGAGCGTTTCCCGTGTCACCAGTTTTACATTCCGATGCACCTCTGCAGGTTTACTGTGTTCCTAGGACCTTCCCATTGACGATGAAGCTCAGAAATTGCATCGGAAATAAGTATAAGAGACAGAATGCCGACTTAAGTACAGGAAGACTGAGTCTCCCTACTGTCTATGTTCTGAGCGTTCCCTTGTCACCAGTTTTACATTCCGATGCACCTCTGCAGGTATACTGTTTCCCTTCGACCTTCCCATTGACGATGAAGCTTAGAAATTGCATCGGAATTAAATATGAGAGACACCATGCCGACTTAAGTAAAGGAAGACTGAGTCTTCCTACTGTCTATGATTTGAGCGAGTCCTGTACACCAGTTTTACATTCCGATGCACCTCTGCAGGTTTCCTGTATCCCTTGGACCTTCACAGTGACGATGAAACACAGAAATTGCATCGGAATTAAATATAAAAGACACAATGCCGACTTAAGTACAAGAAATCTGAGTTTTCTAAGGGTCTATGTTATGAGCGCTTCCTGTGTCACCAGTTTTACATTCCGATGCACCTCTGCAGGCATACTGTATCCCTTGGACCTTCCCATTGACGATGAAACACAGAAATTGCATCGGAGCTAAATATAAGAGACACAATAACGACTTAAGAACAGGAAGGCTGAGTCTTCCTACTGTCTATGTTTTGAGCGTTTCCTGTGTCACCAGTTTTACATTGCGATGCGCCTCAGCAGGTTTACTGTATCCCTTGGATTTTCCCATTGACAATGAAACACAGAAGTTGCATCGGATCTAAATATAAGAGACACAATGCCGACTTAAGTACAGAAACATTGAGTCTTCCTACTGTCTATGTTTTGAGCGTTTCCTGGGTCACCAGTTTCACATTCCGATAAACCTCTGCAGGTTTACTGTATCCCTTGGACTTTCACAGTGACGATGAAACACAGAAATTGCATCGGAATTAAATATAAGAGACACAATGCTGCCGACATATTACAGGAAGACTGTGCCTTCCTACTGTCTATGTTTTGAGCGTTTCCTGTGTCACCAGTTTTACATTCCGATGCACCTCTGCAGGCTTTCTGTGTCCATTGGACCTTCACAGTGACGATGAAACACAGACATTGCATCGGAATTAAATATAAGAGACACAATGTCGACTAAGAACAGGAAGAGTCTGTCTTTCTATTGTCTATATTTTGTGCGTTTCCTGTGTCACCAGTTTTACATTCCGATGCACCTCTGCAGGTTTACTGTATCCATTGGACCTTCCCATTGACGATGAAACACAGAAATTGCATCGGAATTAAATATAAGAGATACGACGCCGACTTAAGTACAAGAAAACTGAGTCATCTTACGGTGTATGATTTGAGCGTTTCCTTTGTCACCAGTTTTACATTCCAAGAGACCTCTGCAGGTTCACTGTATCCCTTGGACCTTCCCATTGACGATGAAACACAGAAATTGCATCGGAATTAAATATAAGAGACACAATGCCGACTTAGGTACAGGAAGACTGAGTCTTCCTACTGTCTACGTTTTGAGCATTTCCTGTGTCATCAGATTTACATTTTGATGCACCTCAACAGGTTTACTGTATCCGTTGGATCTTCACAGTGACGATGAAACACAGAAATTGCATCGGAATTAAATATAGGAGACACAATGCCGACTTAAGTACAAGAAAACTAAGTCATCTTACGGTCTATGATTTGAGCACTTCCTGTGTCACCAGTTGTACATTCCGATGCAGATCTACAGGTTTACTGTATCCCTTGGATCTTCCCATTGACGATGAAACACAGAAATAGCATCGGAATTAAATATAAAAGACACAATGCCGACTTAAGCACAAGAAAATCGAGTCTTCTTACGGTCTATGTTTTGAGCGTTTCCAGTGTCACCAGTTTTACATTTTGATGCACCCCTGCAGGTTTACTGTGTCCCTTGGACCTTCCCATTGGCGATGAAACACAGAAATTGCATCGGAATTAAATATAAGAGACACAATGACGTCTTAAGTACAGGAAGAGTGTGTCTTTCTATTGTCTATGTTTTGAGCGTTTCCTGTGTCACCAGTTTTACATTCCGATGCACCTCTGCAGGTTTACTGTATCCCTTGGACATTCACAGTGACGATGAAACACAGAAATTGCATCGGAATTAAATATAAGAGACACCATGCCGACTTAAGTATAGGGAGACTGAGTCTTCCTACTGTCTATGTTTTGGGCGTGTCCTGGGTCACCAGTTTTACATTCCGATGCACCTCTGCAGGTTTACTGTATCCCTTGGACCTTCGTATTGGCGATGAAACTCAGAAATGGCATCGGAATTAAATATAAGAGACACAATGCCGACTGAAGTACAGGAAGACTGAGTCCTCCTACTGTCTATGTTTTGAGCGTTTCCTGTGTCACCAGTTTTACATTCCGATGCACCTCTGAAGGTTTACTGTATCCCTTGGACATTCACAGTGACGATGAAACACAGAAATTGCATCGGAATTAAATATAAGAGACACAATGCCGACTTAAGTACAGAAAGACTGAGTCTTCCTACTGTCTATGTTTTGAACGTTTCCTGTGTCACCAGTTTTACATTCCAATGCACCTTTGCAGGTTTACTGTATCCCTTGGACTTTCCCGTTGACGACGAAACACAGAAATTACATCGGAATTAAGTATAAGAGACACAATGCCGACTTAGGTACAGGATGACAGAGTCTTCCTACTGTCTATGTTATGAGCATTCCCTGTGTCATCAGTTTTACATTCTGATGCACCTCTGCAGGTTTACTGTATCCCTTGGACCTTCACAGTGACGATGAAACACAGAAATTGCATCAAATTAAATATAAGAGACACAATGCCGACTTCAGTACAAGAAAACTGAGTCTTCTTACTGCCTATGATTTGACCGCTTCCTGTGTCACCAGTTTTATATTCCGATGCACCTCTGCAGGTTTACAGTATCCCTTGGACCTTCCCATTGACGACGAAACACAGAAATGGCATCGGATTTAAATATAAGAGACACAATGCCGGCTTAAGTACAGGAAGACTGAGTATTCCTACTGTCTACGTTTTGATCGTTTCCTGTGTCACCAGTTTTACATTCCGATGCACCTCTGCAGTTATACTGTATCCATTGGACCTTCCCATTGACGATGAAACACAGAAATAGCATCGGAATTAAATATAAGAGTCACAATGCCGACTTAAGAACAGGAAGGCTGAGTCTTCCTACTGTCTATGTTTTGAGCATTTCCTGTGTCACCAGTTTTACATTCCGATGCACCTCTGCAGGTTTACTGTATCCATTGGACCTTCCCATTGACGATGAAACACAGAAATAGCATCGGAATTAAATATAAGAGACACAATGCCGACTTAAATACAGGAAGGCTGAGTCTTCCTACTGTATGTTTTGAGCGTTTCCTGTTTCACCAGTTTTACATTCCGATGCACCTCTGCAGGTTTACTGTATCTCTTGGATCTTCCCATTGACGATGAAACACAGAAATTGCATCGGATCTAAATATAAGAGACACAATGCCGACCTAAGTACAGAAACATTGTGTCTTCCTACTATCTATGTTTTGAGCGTTTCCTGTGTCACCAGTTTCACATTCCGATGAACCTCTGCAGGTTTACTGTATCCCTTGGACTTTCACAGTGACGATGAAACACAGATATTGCATCAGAATTAAATATAAGAGACACAATGCCGACTTCAGTACAAGAAAACTGAATCTTCTTAGGGCCTAAGTTTTGACCACTTCCTGTGTCACCAATTTTACATTCCTATGCACCTCTGCAGGTTTACTGTATCCCTTGGATCTTCCCATTGACGACGAAACACAGAAATTGCATCGGATTTAAATATAAGAGACACAATGCCGACTTAAGTACAGGAAGACTGAGTATTCCTACTGTCTATGTTTTGGGCATTTCCTGTGTACCCAGTTTTACAATCCGATGCACCTCTGCAGGTTTACTGTATCCCTTGGATCTTCCCATTGACGATGAAACACAGAAATTGCATCGGAATTAAATAGAAGAGACACAATGCCGACTTAAGTACAGGAAGGTTGAGTCTTCCTACTGCCTATGTTTTGAGCGTTTCCTGCGTCACCAATTTTACATTCCGATGCACCTCTGCAGGTTTCCTGTATCCAATGGACCTTCCCATTGACGATGAAACACAGAAATAGCAACGGAGTTAAATATAAGAGACACAATGCTGACTTAAGAACAGGAAGTCTGAGTCTTCCTACTGCCTATGTTTTGAGCGTTTCCTGTGTCACCAGTTTCACATTCCTATGAACCTCTGCAGGTTTACTGTATCCGTTGGACTTTCACAGTGACGATGAAACACAGATATTGCATCGGAATTAAATATAAGAGACTCAATGCCGACTTAAGTACAAGAAAACGGAGTCTTCTTAAGGTCTATGTTTTGACCGTTTCCCGTGTCACCAGTTTTACATTCCGATGCACCTCTGCAGGATTACTGTGTTCGTAGGACCTTCCCATTGACGATGAAGCTCAGAAATTGCAACGGAATTAAATATAAGAGACACAACGCCGACATAAGTACAAGGAAACTGAGTCTTCTCACGGTCTATGTTTTTAGCGTTTCCTCTGTCACCAGTTTTACATTACGATGCACCTCTGCACGTTTACTGTATCCCTTGGACCTTCCCCTTGACGATGAAACACAGAAATAGCATCGGAATTAAATATAAGAGACACAATGCCGACTTCAGTACAAGAAAACTGAGTCTTCTTACTGCCTATGATTTGACCGCTTCCTGTGTCATCAGTTTTATATTCCGATGAACCTCTGCAGGTTTACTGTATCCCTTGGACCTTCCCATTGACGACGAAACACAGAAATGGCATCGGATTTAAATATAAAAGACACAATGCCGACTTAAGTACAGGAAGACTGAGTATTCCTACTGTCTACGTTTTGATCGTTTCCTGTGTCGCCAGTTTTACATTCCGATGCACCTCTGCAGTTATACTGTATGCATCGGACCTTCCCATTGACGATGAAACACAGAAATAGCATCGGAATTAAATATAAGAGACACAATGCCGACTTAAGAACAGGAAGGCTGAGACTTCCTACTGTCTATGTTTTGAGCATTTCCTGTGTCTCCAGTTTTACATTCAGATGCACCTCTGCAGGTTTACTGTATCCCTCGGATCTTCCCATTGACCATGAAACACAGAAATTCCATCGGAATTAAATAGAAGAGACACAATGCCGACTTAAGTACTAGAAGATTGAGACTTCCTACTGCCTATGTTTTGAGCGTTTCCGTGCGTCACCAATTTTACATTCCGATGCACCTCTGCAGGTTTACTGTATCCATTTTACCTTCCCATTGACGATGAAACACAGAAATAGCATCGGAATTAAATATAAGAGACACAATGCCGACTTAAATA
Source organism: Schistocerca nitens (assembly GCF_023898315.1). NCBI lineage: Eukaryota > Metazoa > Arthropoda > Insecta > Orthoptera > Acrididae > Schistocerca > Schistocerca nitens. The sequence continues at coordinate 766,856,639 of NC_064619.1, forward strand.
CAGGAAGGCTGAGTCTTCCTACTGTCTATGTTTTGAGCGTTTCCTGTTTCACCAGATTTACATTCCGAAGCACCTCTGCAGGTTTACTGTATCCCTTGGTTTTCCCATTGACGATGAAACACAGAAATTGCATCGGATCTAAATATAAGAGACACAATGCCGACCTAAGTACAGAAACCTTGAGTCTTCCTACTGTCTATGTTTTGAGCGTTTCCTGTGTCACCAGTTTCACATTCCGATGAACCTCTGCAGGTTTACTGTATCCCTTGGACTTTCACAGTGACGATGAAACACAGATATTGCATCGGAATTAAATATAAGAGACACAATGCCGACTTAAGTACAAGAAAACTGAGTCTTCTTAAGGTTTATGTTTTGAGCGTTTCCCGTGTCACCAGTTTTACATTCCGATGCACCTCTGCAGGTTTACTGTGTTCCTAGGACCTTCCCATTGACGATGAAGCTCAGAAATTGCATCGGAAATAAGCATAAGAGACAGAATGCCGACTTAAGTACAGGAAGACTGAGTCTCCCTACTGTCTATGTTTTGAGCGTTCCCTTGTCACCAGTTTTACATTCCGATGCACCTCTGCAGGTATACTGTTTCCCTTCGACCTTCCCATTGACGATGAAGCTTAGAAATTGCATCGGAATTAAATATGAGAGACACCATGCCGACTTAAGTAAATGAAGACTGAGTCTTCCTACTGTCTATGATTTGAGCGAGTCCTGTACACCAGTTTTACATTCCGATGCACCTCTGCAGGTTTCCTGTATCCCTTGGACCTTCACAGTGACGATGAAACACAGAAATTGCATCGGAATTAAATATAAAAGACACAATGCCGACTTAAGTACAAGAAATCTGAGTTTTCTAAGGGTCTGTGTTATGAGCGCTTCCTGTGTCACCAGTTTTACATTCCGATGCACCTCTGCAGGCATACTGTATCCCTTGGACCTTCCCATTGACGATGAAACACAGAAATTGCATCGGAATTAAATATAAGAGACACAATAACGACTTAAGAACAGGAAGGCTGAGTCTTCCTACTGTCTATGTTTTGAGCGTTTCCTGTGTCACCAGTTTTACATTGCGATGCGCCTCAGCAGGTTTACTGTATCCCTTGGATCTTCCCATTGACAATGAAACACAGAAGTTGCATCGGATCTAAATATAAGAGACACAATGCCGACTTAAGTACAGAAACATTGAGTCTTCCTACTGTCTATGTTTTGAGCGTTTCCTGGGTCACCAGTTTCACATTCCGATAAACCTCTGCAGGTTTACTGTATCCCTTGGACTTTCACAGTGACGATGAAACACAGATATTGCATCGGAATTAAATATAAGAGACACAATGCCGACTTAAGTACAAGAAAACTGAGTCTTCTTAAGGTCTATGTTTTGAGCGTTTCCCGTGTCACCAGTTTTACATTCCGATGCACCTCTGCAGGCTTTCTGTGTCCATTGGACCTTCACAGTGACGATGAAACACAGACATTGCATCGGAATTAAATATAAGAGACACAATGTCGACTAAGTACAGGAAGAGTCTGTCTTTCTATTGTCTATATTTTGTGCGTTTCCTGTGTCACCAGTTTTACATTCCGATGCACCTCTGCAGGTTTACTGTATCCATTGGACCTTCCCATTGACGATGAAACACAGAAATTGCATCGGAATTAAATATAAGAGATACAACGCCGACTTAAGTACAAGAAAACTGAGTCATCTTACGGTGTATGATTTGAGCGTTTCCTTTGTCACCAGTTTTACATTCCAAGACACCTCTGCAGGTTCACTGTATCCCTTGGACCTTCCCATTGACGATGAAACACAGAAATTGCATCGGAATTAAATATAAGAGACACAATGCCGACTTAGGTACAGGAAGACTGAGTCTTCCTACTGTCTACGTTTTGAGCATTTCCTGTGTCATCAGATTTACATTTTGATGCACCTCAACAGGTTTACTGTATCCGTTGGATCTTCACAGTGACGATGAAACACAGAAATTGCATCGGAATTAAATATAGGAGACACAATGCCGACTTAAGTACAAGAAAACTAAGTCATCTTACGGTCTATGATTTGAGCACTTCCTGTGTCACCAGTTGTACATTCCGATGCAGATCTGCAGGTTTACTGTATCCCTTGGATCTTCCCATTGACGATGAAACACAGAAATAGCATCGGAATTAAATATAAAAGACACAATGCCGACTTAAGCACAAGAAAATCGAGTCTTCTTACGGTCTATGTTTTGAGCGTTTCCAGTGTCACCAGTTTTACATTTTGATGCACCCCTGCAGGTTTACTGTGTCCCTTGGACCTTCCCATTGGCGATGAAACACAGAAATTGCATCGGAATTAAATATAAGAGACACAATGACGTCTTAAGTACAGGAAGAGTGTGTCTTTCTATTGTCTATGTTTTGAGCGTTTCCTGTGTCACCAGTTTTACATTCCGATGCACCTCTGCAGGTTTACTGTATCCCTTGGACATTCACAATGACGATGAAACACAGAAATTGCATCGGAATTAAATATAAGAGACACCATGCCGACTTAAGTATAGGGAGACTGAGTCTTCCTACTGTCTATGTTTTGGGCGTGTCCTGGGTCACCAGTTTTACATTCCGATGCACCTCTGCAGGTTTACTGTATCCCTTGGACCTTCCTATTGGCGATGAAACTCAGAAATGGCATCGGAATTAAATATAAGAGACACAATGCCGACTGAAGTACAGGAAGACTGAGTCCTCCTACTGTCTATGTTTTGAGCGTTTCCTGTGTCACCAGTTTTACATTCCGATGCACCTCTGAAGGTTTACTGTATCCCTTGGACATTCACAGTGACGATGAAACACAGAAATTGCATCGGAATTAAATATAAGAGACACAATGCCGACTTAAGTACAGAAAGACTGAGTCTTCCTACTGTCTATGTTTTGAGCGTTTCCTGTGTCACCAGTTTTACATTCCAATGCACCTTTGCAGGTTTACTGTATCCCTTGGACTTTCCCGTTGACGACGAAACACAGAAATTACATCGGAATTAAGTATAAGAGACACAATGCCGACTTAGGTACAGGATGACTGAGTCTTCCTACTGTCTATGTTATGAGCATTCCCTGTGTCATCAGTTTTACATTCTGATGCACCTCTGCAGGTTTACTGTATCCCTTGGACCTTCACAGTGACGATGAAACACAGAAATTGCATCAAATTAAATATAAGAGACACAATGCCGACTTCAGTACAAGAAAACTGAGTCTTCTTACTGCCTATGATTTGACCGCTTCCTGTGTCATCAGTTTTATATTCCGATGCACCTCTGCAGGTTTACAGTATCCCTTGGACCTTCCCATTGACGACGAAACACAGAAATGGCATCGGATTTAAATATAAGAGACACAATGCCGGCTTAAGTACAGGAAGACTGAGTATTCCTACTGTCTACGTTTTGATCGTTTCCTGTGTCACCAGTTTTACATTCCGATGCACCTCTGCAGTTATACTGTATCCATTGGACCTTCCCATTGACGATGAAACACAGAAATAGCATCGGAATTAAATATAAGAGTCACAATGCCGACTTAAGAACAGGAAGGCTGAGTCTTCCTACTGTCTATGTTTTGAGCATTTCCTGTGTCGCCAGTTTTACATTCCGATGCACCTCTGCAGGTTTACTGTATCCATTGGACCTTCCCATTGACGATGAAACACAGAAATAGCATCGGAATTAAATATAAGAGACACAATGCCGACTTAAATACAGGAAGGCTGAGTCTTCCTACTGTATGTTTTGAGCGTTTCCTGTTTCACCAGTTTTACATTCCGATGCACCTCTGCAGGTTTACTGTATCTCTTGGATCTTCCCATTGACGATGAAACACAGAAATTGCATCGGATCTAAATATAAGAGACACAATGCCGACCTAAGTACAGAAACATTGTGTCTTCCTACTATCTATGTTTTGAGCGTTTCCTGTGTCACCAGTTTCACATTCCGATGAACCTCTGCAGGTTTACTGTATCCCTTGGACTTTCACAGTGACGATGAAACACAGATATTGCATCAGAATTAAATATAAGAGACACAATGCCGACTTCAGTACAAGAAAACTGAATCTTCTTAGGGCCTAAGTTTTGACCACTTCCTGTGTCACCAATTTTACATTCCTATGCACCTCTGCAGGTTTACTGTATCCCTTGGATCTTCCCATTGACGACGAAACACAGAAATTGCATCGGATGTAAATATGAGAGACACAATGCCGACTTAAGTACAGGAAGACTGAGTATTCCTACTGTCTATGTTTTGAGCATTTCCTGTGTAACCAGTTTTACAATCCGATGCACCTCTGCAGGTTTACTGTATCCCTTGGATCTTCCCATTGACGATGAAACACAGAAATTGCATCGGAATTAAATAGAAGAGACACAATGCCTACTTAAGTACAGGAAGGTTGAGTCTTCCTACTGCCTATGTTTTGAGCGTTTCCTGCGTCACCAATTTTACATTCCGATGCACCTCTGCAGGTTTCCTGTATCCAATGGACCTTCCCATTGACGATGAAACACAGAAATAGCAACGGAGTTAAATATAAGAGACACAATGCTGACTTAAGAACAGGAAGTCTGAGTCTTCCTACTGCCTATGTTTTGAGCGTTTCCTGTGTCACCAGTTTCACATTCCTATGAACCTCTGCAGGTTTACTGTATCCCTTGGACTTTCACAGTGACGATGAAACACAGATATTGCATCGGAATTAAATATAAGAGACACAATGCCGACTTAAGTACAAGAAAACGGAGTCTTCTTAAGGTCTATGATTTGACCGTTTCCCGTGTCACCAGTTTTACATTCCGATGCACCTCTGCAGGTTTACTGTGTTCCTAGGACCTTCCCATTGACGATGAAACAGAGAAATTGCATCGGAATTAAATATAAGAGACACCATGCCGACTTAAGTATAGGGAGACTGAGTCTTCCTACTGTCTATGTTTTGGGCATGTCCTGGGTCACCAGTTTTACATTCCGATGCACCTCTGCAGGTTTACTGTATCTCTTGGACCTTCCCATTGGCGATGAAACTCAGAAATGGCATCGGAATTAAATATAAGAGACACAATGCCGACTGAAGTACAGGAAGACTGAGTCTTCCTACTGTCTATGTTTTGAGCGTTTCCTGTGTCACCAGTTTTACATTCCGATGCACCTCTGAAGGTTTACTGTATCCCTTGGACCTTCCCATTGACAATGAAACACAGAAGTTGCATCGGATCTAAATATAAGAGACACAATGCCGACTTAAGTACAGAAACATTGAGTCTTCCTACTGTCTATGTTTTGAGCGTTTCCTGGGTCACCAGTTTCACATTCCGATAAACCTCTGCAGGTTTACTGTATCCCTTGGACTTTCACAGTGACGATGAAACACAGAAATTGCATCGGAATTAAATATAAGAGACACAATGCTGCCGACATATTACAGGAAGACTGTGCCTTCCTACTGTTTATGTTTTGAGCGTTTCCTGTGTCACCAGTTTTACATTCTGATGCACCTCTGCAGGCTTTCTGTGTCCATTGGACCTTCACAGTGACGATGAAACACAGACATTGCATCGGAATTAAATATAAGAGACACAATGTCGACTAAGTACAGGAAGAGTCTGTCTTTCTATTGTCTATATTTTGTGCGTTTCCTGTGTCACCAGTTTTACATTCCGATGCACCTCTGCAGGTTTACTGTATCCATTGGACCTTCCCATTGACGATGAAACACAGAAACTGCATCGGAATTAAATATAAGAGATACAACGCCGACTTAAGTACAAGAAAACTGAGTCATCTTACGGTGTATGATTTGAGCGTTTCCTTTGTCACAAGTTTTACATTCCAAGACACCTCTGCAGGTTCACTGTATCCCTTGGACCGTCCCATTGACGATGAAACACAGAAATTGCATCGGAATTAAATATAAGAGACACAATGCCGACTTAGGTACAGGAAGACTGAGTCTTCCTACTGTCTACGTTTTGAGCATTTCCTGTGTCATCAGATTTACATTTTGATGCACCTCAACAGGTTTACTGTATCCGTTGGATCTTCACAGTGACGATGAAACACAGAAATTGCATCAAATTAAATATAGGAGACACAATGCCGACTTAAGTACAAGAAAACTAAGTCATCTTACGGTCTATGATTTGAGCACTTCCTGTGTCACCAGTTGTACATTCCGATGCACATCTGCAGCTTTACTGTATCCCTTGGACCTTCCCATTGACAATGAAACACAGAAATAGCATCGGAATTAAATATAAGAGACACAATGCCGACTTAAGAACAGGAAGGCTGAGTCTTCCTACTGTCTATGTTTTGAGCGTTTCCTGTGTCACCAGTTATACATTCCGATGCAGATCTGCAGGTTTACTGTATCCCTTGGATCTTCCCATTGACGATGAAACACAGAAATAGCATCGGAATTAAATATAAAAGACACAATGCCGACTTAAGCACAAGAAAATCGAGTCTTCTTACGGTCTATGTTTTGAGCGTTTCCAGTGTCACCAGTTTTACATTTTGATGCACCCCTGCAGGTTTACTGTGTCCCTTGGACCTTCCCATTGGCGATGAAACACAGAAATTGCATCGGAATTAAATATAAGAGACACAATGACGTCTTAAGTACAGGAAGAGTGTGTCTTTCTATTGTCTATGTTTTGAGCGTTTCCTGTGTCACCAGTTTTACATTCCGATGCACCTCTGCAGGTTTACTGTATCCATTGGACCTTCCCATTGACGATGAAAGACAGAAATTGCATCGGAATTAAATATAAGAGACACCATGCCGACTTAAGTATAGGGAGACTGAATCTTCCTACTGTCTATGTTTTGGGCGTGTCCTGGGTCACCAGTTTTACATTCCGATGCACCTCTGCAGGTTTACTGTATCTCTTGGACCTTCCCATTGGCGATGAAAATTAGAAATGGCATCGGAATTAAATATAAGAGACACAATGCCGACTGAAGTACAGGAAGACTGAGTCTTCCTACTGTCTATGTTTTGATCGTTTCCTGTGTCACCAGTTTTACATTCCGAGGCACCTCTGAAGGTTTACTGTATCCCTTGGACATTCACAGTGACGATGAAACACAGAAATTGCATCGGAATTAAATATAAGAGACACAATGGTGACTTAAGTACAGGAAGACTGAGTCTTCCTACTGTCTATGTTTTGAGCGTTTCCTGTGTCATCAGTTTTACATTCCGATGCACCTCTGCAGGTATACTGTATCCCTTGGACCTTCACAGTGACGATGAAACACAGAAATTGCATCAAATTAAATATAAAAGATATAATGCCGACTTCAGTACAAGAAAACTGAGTCTTCTTAGGGCCTAAGCTTTGACCGCTTCCTGTGTCACCAGTTTTACATTCCTATGCACCTCTGCAGGTTTACTGTATCCATTGGACCTTAGAATTGACGATGAAACACAGAAATTGCATCGGAATTAAATATAAGAGACACCATGCCGACTTAAGTATAGGGAGACTGAGTCTTCCTACTGTCTATGTTTTGGGCGTGTCCTGGGTCACCAGTTTTACATTCCGATGCACCTCAGCAGGTTTACTGTATCCCTTGGACCTTCCTATTGGCGATGAAACTCAGAAATGGCATCGGAATTAAATATAAGAGACACAATGCCGACTGAAGTACAGGAAGACTGAGTCCTCCTACTGTCTATGTTTTGAGCGTTTCCTGTGTCACCAGTTTTACATTCCGATGCACCTCTGAAGGTTTACTGTATCCCTTGGACATTCACAGTGACGATGAAACACAGAAATTGCATCGGAATTAAATATAAGAGACACAATGCCGACTTAAGTACAGAAAGACTGAGTCTTCCTACTGTCTATGTTTTGAGCGTTTCCTGTGTCACCAGTTTTACATTCCAATGCACGTTTGCAGGTTTACTGTATCCCTTGGACCTTCCCATTGACATTGAAACACAGAAATTACATCGGAATTAAATAAAACAGACACAATGCCGACTTAAGTACAGGAAGGATGAGTCTTCCTACTGTCTATGTTTTGAGCATTTCCTGTGTCACCAGTTTTACATTCTGATGCACCTCTGCAGGTTTACTGTATCCCTTGGACCTTCACAGTGACGATGAAACACAGAAATTGCATCAAATTAAATATAAGAGACACAATGCCGACTTCAGTACAAGAAAACTGAGTCTTCTTACTGCCTATGATTTGACCGCTTCCTGTGTCACCAGTTTTATATTCCGATGCACCTCTGCAGGTTTACAGTATCCCTTGGACCTTCCCATTGACGACGAAACACAGAAATGGCATCGGATTTAAATATAAGAGACACAATGCCGACTTAAGTACAGGAAGACTGAGTATTCCTACTGTCTACGTTTTGATCGTTTCCTGTGTCACCAGTTTTACATTCCGATGCACCTCTGGAGTTATACTGTATCCATTGGACCTTCCCATTGACGATGAAACACAGAAATAGCATCGGAATTAAATATAAGAGTCACAATGCCGACTTAAGAACAGGAAGGCTGAGTCTTCCTACTGTCTATGTTTTGAGCATTTCCTGTGTCACCAGTTTTACATTCCGATGCACCTCTGCAGGTTTACTGTATCCATTGGACCTTCCCATTGACGATGAAACACAGAAATAGCATCGGAATTAAATATAAGAGACACAATGCCGACTTAAATACAGGAAGGCTGAGTCTTCCTACTGTCTATGTTTTGAGCGTTTCCTGTTTCACCAGTTTTACATTCCGATGCACCTCTGCAGGTTTACTGTATCTCTTGGATCTTCCCATTGACGATGAAACACAGAAATTGCATCGGATCTAAATTTAAGAGACACAATGCCGACCTAAGTACAGAAACATTGTGTCTTCCTACTATCTATGTTTTGAGCGTTTCCTGTGTCACCAGTTTCACATTCCGATGAACCTCTGCAGGTTTACTGTATCCCTTGGACTTTCACAGTGACGATGAAACACAGATATTGCATCAGAATTAAATATAAGAGACACAATGCCGACTTAAGTACAGAAAGACTGAGTCTTCCTACTGTCTATGTTTTGAGCGTTTCCTGTGTCACCAGTTTTACATTCCAATGCACCTTTGCAGGTTTACTGTATCCCTTGGACTTTCCCGTTGACGACGAAACACAGAAATTACAACGGAATTAAGTATAAGAGACACAATGCCGACTTAGGTACAGGATGACTGAGTCTTCCTACTGTCTATGTTATGAGCATTCCCTGTGTCATCAGTTTTACATTCTGATGCACCTCTGCAGGTTTACTGTATCCCTTGGACCTTCACAGTGACGATGAAACACAGAAATTGCATCAAATTAAATATAAGAGACACAATGCCGACTTCAGTACAAGAAAACTGAGTCTTCTTACTGCCTATGATTTGACCGCTTCCTGTGTCACCAGTTTTATATTCCGATGCACCTCTGCAGGTTTACAGTATCCCTTGGACCTTCCCATTGACGACGAAACACAGAAATGGCATCGGATTTAAATATAAGAGACACAATGCCGACTTAAGTACAGGAAGACTGAGTATTCCTACTGTCTACGTTTTGATCGTTTCCTGTGTCACCAGTTTTACATTCCGATGCACCTCTGCAGTTATACTGTATCCATTGGACCTTCCCATTGACGATGAAACACAGAAATAGCATCGGAATTTAATATAAGAGTCACAATGCCGACTTAAGAACCGGAAGGCTGAGTCTTCCTACTGTCTATGTTTTGAGCATTTCCTGTGTCACCAGTTTTACATTCCGATGCACCTCTGCAGGTTTACTGTATCCATTGGACCTTCCCATTGACGATGAAACACAGAAATAGCATCGGAATTAAATATAAGAGACACAATGCCGACTTAAATACAGGAAGGCTGAGTCTTCCTACTGTCTATGTTTTGAGCGTTTCCTGTTTCACCAGTTTTACATTCCGATGCACCTCTGCAGGTTTACTGTATCTCTTGGATCTTCCCATTGACGATGAAACACAGAAATTGCATCGGATCTAAATATAAGAGACACAATGCCGACCTAAGTACAGAAACATTGTGTCTTCCTACTATCTATGTTTTGAGCGTTTCCTGTGTCACCAGTTTCACATTCCGATGAACCTCTGCAGGTTTACTGTATCCCTTGGACTTTCACAGTGACGATGAAACACAGATATTGCATCAGAATTAAATATAAGAGACACAATGCCGACTTCAGTACAAGAAAACTGAATCTTCTTAGGGCCTAAGTTTTGACCGCTTCCTGTGTCACCAATTTTACATTCCTATGCACCTCTGCAGGTTTACTGTATCCCTTGGATCTTCCCATTGACGACGAAACACAGAAATTGCATCGGATTTAAATATAAGAGACAGAATGCCGACTTAAGTACAGGAAGACTGAGTATTCCTACTGTCTATGTTTTGAGCATTTCCTGTGTAACCAGTTTTACAATCCGATGCACCTCTGCAGGTTTACTGTATCCCTTGGATCTTCCCATTGACGATGAAACACAGAAATTGCATCGGAATTAAATAGAAGAGACACAATGCCGACTTAAGTACAGGAAGGTTGAGTCTTCCTACTGCCTATGTTTTGAGCGTTTCCTGCGTCACCAATTTTACATTCCGATGCACCTCTGCAGGTTTACTGTATCCAATGGACCTTCCCATTGACGATGAAACACAGAAATAGCATCGGAGTTAAATATAAGAGACACAATGCTGACTTAAGAACAGGAAGTCTGAGTCTTCCTACTGCCTATGTTTTGAGCGTTTCCTGTGTCACCAGTTTCACATTCCTATGAACCTCTGCAGGTTTACTGTATCCCTTGGACTTTCACAGTGACGATGAAACACAGATATTGCATCGGAATTAAATATAAGAGACACAATGCCGACTTAAGTACAAGAAAACGGAGTCTTCTTAAGGTCTATGATTTGACCGTTTCCCGTGTCACCAGTTTTACATTCCGATGCACCTATGCAGGTTTACTGTGTTCCTAGGACCTTCCCATTGACGATGAAACACAGAAATTGCATCGGAATTAAATATAAGAGACACCATGCCGACTTAAGTATAGGGAGACTGAGTCTTCCTACTGTCTATGTTTTGGGCGTGTCCTGGGTCACCAGTTTTACATTCCGATGCACCTCTGCAGGTTTACTGTATGTCTTGGACCTTCCCATTGGCGATGAAACTCAGAAATGGCATCGGAATTAAATATAAGAGACACAATGCCGACTGAAGTACAGGAAGACTGAGTCTTCCTACTGTCTATGTTTTGAGCGTTTCCTGTGTCACCAGTTTTACATTCCGATGCACCTCTGAAGGTTTACTGTATCCCTTGGACCTTCCCATTGACAATGAAACACAGAAATAGCATCGGAATTAAATATAAGAGACACAATGCCGACTTAAGAACAAGAAGGCTGAGTCTTCCTACTGTCTATGTTTTGAGCGTTTCCTGTGTCACCAGTTTTACATTCCAATGCAGAAATGCAGGTTTACTGTATCCCTTGGATCTTCCCATTGACGATGAAACACAGAAATAGCAGCGGAATTAAATATAAGAGACACAACGCCGACTTAAGTACAAGAAAATTGAGTCTTCTTACGGTCTATGTTTTGAGCGTTTCCAGTGTCACCAGTTTTACATTTTGATGCACCCCTGCAGGTTTACTGTGTCCCTTGGACCTTCCCATTGGCGATGAAACACAGAAATTGCATCGGAATTAATTATGAGAGACACAATGACGTCTTAAGTACAGGAAGAGGGTGTCTTTCTATTGTCTATGTTTGAGCGTTTCCTGTGTCACCAGTTTTACATTCCGATGCACCTCTGCAGGTTTACTGTATCCATTGGACCTTCCCATTGACGATGAAAGACAGAAATTGCATCGGAATTAAATATAAGAGACACCATGCCGACTTAAGTATAGGGAGACTGAATCTTAGTACTGTCTATGTTTTGGGCGTGTCCTGGGTCACCAGTTTTACATTCCGATGCACCTCTGCAGGTTTACTGTTTCTCTTGGACCTTCCCATTGGCGATGAAACTCAGAAATGGCATCGGAATTAAATATAAGAGACACAATGCCGACTGAAGTACAGGAAGACTGAGTCTTCCTACTGTCTATGTTTTGAGCGTTTCCTGTGTCACCAGTTTTACATTCCGATGCACCTCTGAAGGTTTACTGTATCCCTGGGACATTCACAGTGACGATGAAACACAGAAATTGCATCGGAATTAAATATAAGAGACACAATGGTGACTTAAGTACAGGAAGACTGAGTCTTCCTACTGTCTATGTTTTGAGCGTTTCCTGTGTCATCAGTTTTACATTCCGATGCACCTCTGCAGGTTTACTGTATCCCTTGGACCTTCACAGTGACGATGAAACACAGAAATTGCATCAAATTAAATATAAAAGATACAATGCCGACTTCAGTACAGGAAAACTGAGTCTTCTTAGGGCCTAAGCTTTGACCGCTTCCTGCGTCACCAATTTTACATTCCTATGCACCTCTGCAGGTTTACTGTATCCATTGGACCTTCCCATTGACGATGAAACACAGAAATTGCATCGGAATTAAATATAAGAGACACAATGCCGACTCAAGTATAGGGAGACTGAGTCTTCCTACTGTCTATGTTTTGGGAGTGTCCTGGGTCACCAGTTTTACATTCCGATGCACCTCTGCAGGTTTACTGTATCTCTTGGACCTTCCCATTGGCGATGAAACTCAGAAATGGCATCGGAATTAAATATAAGAGACACAATGCCGACTGAAGTACAGGAAGACTGAGTCCTCCTACTGTCTATGTTTTGAGCGTTTCCTGTGTCACCAGTTTTACATTCCGATGCACCTCTGAAGGTTTACTGTATCCCTTGGACATTCACAGTGACGATGAAACACAGATATTGCATCGGAATTAAATATAAGAGACACAATGCCGACTTAAGTACAGGAAGACTGAGTATTCCTACTGTCTACGTTTTGATCGTTTCCTGTGTCACCAGTTTTACATTCCCATGCACCTCTGCAGTTATACTGTTTCCATTGGACCTTCCCATTGACGATGAAACACAGAAATAGCATCGGAATTAAATATAAGAGTCACAATGCCGACTTAAGAACAGGAAGGCTGAGTCTTCCTACTGTCTATGTTTTGAGCATTTCCTGTGTCACCAGTTTTACATTCCGATGCACCTCTGCAGGTTTACTGTATCCCTTGGATCTTCCCATTGACCATGAAACACAGAAATTCCATCGGAATTAAATAGAAGAGACACAATGCCGACTTAAGTCCTGGAAGATTGAGACTTCCTACTGCCTATGTTTTGAGCGTTTCCGTGCGTCACCAATTTTACATTCCGATGCACCTCTGCAGGTTTACTGTATCCATTGGACCTTCCCATTGACGATGAAACACAGAAATAGCATCGGAATTAAATATAAGAGACACAATGCCGACATAAATACAGGAAGGCTGAGTCTTCCTACTGTCTATGTTTTGAGCGTTTCCTGTTTCACCAGTTTTACATTCCGATGCACCTCTGCAGGTTTACTGTATCCCTTGGATTTTCCCATTGACGATGAAACACAGAAATTGCATCGAATCTAAATATAAGCGACACATTGCCGACCTAAGTACAGAAACATTGCGTCTTCATACTATCTATGTTTTGAGCGTTTCCTGTGACACCAGTTTCACATTCCGATGAACCTCTGCAGGTTTACTGTATCCCTTGGACTTTCACAGTGACGATGAAACACAGATATTGCATCAGAATTAAATATAAGAGACACAATGCCGACATAAGTACAAGAAAACTGAGTCCTCTTAAGGTTTATGTTTTGAGCGTTTCCCGTGTCACCAGTTTTACATTCCGATGCACCTCTGCAGGTTTACTGTGTTCCTAGGACCTTCCCATTGACGATGAAGCTCAGAAATTGCATCGGAAATAAGTATAAGAGACAGAATGCCGACTTAAGTACAGGAAGAATGAGTTCCCTACTGTCTATGTTTTGAGCGTTTCCTGTGTCACCTGCTTTACAATCCGATGCACCTCTGCAGGTATACTGTTTCCCTTTGACCTTCCCATTGACGATGAAGCTCAGAAATTGCATCGGAATAAAATATAAGAGACACCATGCCGACTTAAGTAAAGGAAGACTGAGTCTTCCTACTGTCTATGATTTGAGCGAGTCCTGTATCACCAGTTTTACATTCCGATGCACCTCTGCAGGTTTCCTGTATCCCTTGGACCTTCACAGTGACGATGAAACACAGAAATTGCATCGGAATTAAATATAAAAGACACAATGCCGACTTAAGTACAAGAAAACTGAGTTTTCTAAGGGTCTATGTTATGAGCGCTTCCTGTGTCACCAGTTTTACATTCCGATGCACCTCTGCAGGTATACTGTACCCCTTGGACCTTCACAGTGACGATGAATCACAGAAATTGCATCGGAATTAAATATAAAAGACACAATGCCGACTTAAGTACAAGAAAACTGAGTCTTCTTAGGGTCTATGTTATGAGCGCTTCCTGTGTCACCGGTTTTACATTCCGATGCACCTCTGCAGGTATACTGTTTCCCTTCGACCTTCCCATTGACGATGAAACACAGAAATTGCATAGGAATTAAAAATAGGAGACACAATGCCGACTTAGGTACAGGAAGACTGAGTCTTCCTACTGTCTACGTTTCCAGCATTTCCTGTGTCATCAGATTTACATTTTGATGCACCTTTACAGGTTTACTGTATCCCTTGGATCTTCACTGTGACGATGAAACACAGAAATTGCATCGGAATTAAATATAGGAGCCACAATGACGACTTAAGTACAAGAAAACTAAGTCTTCTTACGGTCTATGATTTGAGCACTTCCTGTGTCACCAGTTTTACATTCCGATGCACCTGTGCAGCTTTACTGTATCCCTTGGACCTTCCCATTGACGATGAAACACAGAAATAGCATCGGAATTAAATATAAGAAACACAATGCCGACTTAAGAACAGGAAGGCTGAGTCTTCCTACTGTCTATGTTTTGAGCGTCTCCTGTGTCACCAGTTTTACATTCCGATGCACCTCTGCAGGTTTACTGTATCCCTTGGATCTTCCCATTGACGATGAAACACAGAAATAGCATCGGAATTAAATATAAGAGACACAACGCCGACTTAAGTACAAGAAAACCTAGTCTTCTTACTGTCTATGTTTTAAGAGTATCCAGTGCCACCAGTTTAACATTTTGATGCACCCCTGCAGGTTTACTGTGTCCCTTGGACCTTCCCATTGGCGATGAAACACAGAAATTGCATCGGAATTAAATATAATAGACACAATCACGTCCTAAGTAGAGGAGGAGTGTGTCTTTCTATTGTCTATGTTTTGAGCGTTTCCTGTGTCACCAGTTTTACATTCCGATGCACCTCTGCAGGTTTACTGTATCCATTGGACCTTCCCATTGACGATGAAACACAGAAATTGAATCGGAATTAAATAGAAGAGACACAATGCCGACTTAAGTACAGGAAGATTGAGTCTTCCTACTGCCTATGATTTGAGCGTTTCCTGCGTCACCAATTTTACATTCCGATGCACCTCTGCAGGTTTACTGTATCCAATGGACCTTCCCATTGACAATGAAACACAGATAGCATCGGAATTAAATATAAGAGACACAATGCTGACTTAAGAACAGGAAGGCTGAGTCTTCCTACTGTCTATGTTTTGAGCGTTTCCTGTGTCACCAGTTTCACATTCCTATGAACCTCTGCAGGTTTACTGTATCCCTTGGACTTTCACAGTGACGATGAAACACTGATATTGCATCGGAATTAAATATAAGAGACACAATGCCGACTTAAGTACAAGAAAACGGAGTCTTCTTAAGGTCTATGTTTTGACCGTTTCCCGTGTCACCAGTTTTACATTCCGATGCACCTCTGCAGGTTTACTGTGTTCCTAGGACCTTCCCATTGACGATGGAGCTCAGAAATTGCAACGGAATTAAATATAAGAGACACAACGCCGACATAAGTACAAGGAAACTGAATCTTCTCACGGTCTATGTTTTTAGCGTTTCCTGTGTCACCAGGTTTACATTCCGATGCACCTCTGCAGGTTTACTGTAACCATTGGACCTTCCCATTGACGATGAAACACAGAAATTGCATCGAAATTAAATATAAGAAACACAATGCCGACTTAAGTACAGGAAAACTCAGTCTTCTTAGGGTGTATGTTATGAGCGCTTCCTGTGTCAACAGTTTTACATTCCGATGCACCTCTGCAGGGTTACTGTATCCCTTGGACCTTCCCATTGACGATGAAACACATAAATTGCATCGGATTAAATATAAGAGACACAATGATGACTTAAGTAGAGGAAGGATGAGTCTTCCTACTGTCTATGTTTTGAGCATTTCCTGTGTAACCAGTTTTACATTCCAATGCACCGCTGCAGGTTTACTGTATCCCATGGATCTTCCCATTGACGATGAAACACAGAAATTGCATCTGAATTAAATGTAAGAGACACAATGCCGACGTAAGTACAGGAACATTGAGTCTTCCTACTGTCTATGTTTTGAGCGTTTCCTGCGTCACACGTTTTACATTCCGATGCACCTCTGCAGGTTTACTGTATCCATTGGACCTTCCCATTGACGATGAAACACAGGAATTACATTGGAATTAAATATAAGAGACACAACGCCGATATAAGTACAAGAAAACTGAGTCTTCTTACGGTCTATGTTTTGAGCGTCTCCAGTGTCACCAGTTTTAAATTCTGATGCACCTCTGCAGGTTTACTGTCTCCCTTGGACCTTCCCATTGGCGATGAAAGACAGAAATTGCATCGGAATTAAATATAAGAGACACAATGACGTCATAAGTACAGGAAGACTAAGTCCTTCTAATGTCTATGTTTTGAGCGTTTCCTGTGTCACCAGTTTTACATTCCGATGCACCTCTGCATGTTTACTGTATCCCTTGGACCTTCACAATGACGATGAAACACAGAAATTGCATCGGAATTAAATATAAGAGACACAATGCTGCCGACATATTACAGGAAGACTGAGTCTTCCTACTGTCTATGCTTTGAGCGTTTCCTGTGTCACCAGTTTTACATTCCGATGCACCTCTGCAGGTTTTCTGTATCCATTGGACCTTCACAGTGACGTTGAAACACAGACATTGCATCGGAATTAAATATAAGAGATACAACGCCGACTTAAGTACAAGAAAACTGAGTCATCTTACGGTGTATGATTTGAGCGTTTCCTTTGTCACCAGTTTTACATTCCAAGACACCTCTGCAGGTTCACTGTATCCCTTGGACCTTCCCATTGACGATGAAACACAGAAATTGCATCGGAATTAAATATAAGAGACACAATGCCGACTTAGGTACAGG
Source organism: Schistocerca nitens (assembly GCF_023898315.1). Classification (NCBI taxonomy): domain Eukaryota; kingdom Metazoa; phylum Arthropoda; class Insecta; order Orthoptera; family Acrididae; genus Schistocerca; species Schistocerca nitens. The sequence continues at coordinate 766,874,174 of NC_064619.1, forward strand.
AAAACTGAGTCTTCCTACTGTCTACGTTTTGAGCATTTCCTGTGTCATCAGATTTACATTTTGATGCACCTCTACAGGTTTACTGTATCCCTTCGATCTTCACAGTGACGATGAAACACAGAAATTGCATCGGAATTAAATATAGGAGACACAATGCCGACTTAAGTACAAGAAAACTAAGTCTTCTTACGGTCTATGATTTGAGCACTTCCTGTGTCACTAGTTTTACATTCCCATGCACCTCTGCAGCTTTACTGTATCCCTTGGACCTTCCCATTGACGATGAAACACAGAAATAGCATCGGAATAAAATATAAGAGACACAATGCCGACTTAAGAACAGGAAGGCTGAGTCTACCTACTGTCTATGTTTTGAGCGTTTCCCGTGTCACCAGTTTTACATTCTAGATGCACCTCTGCAGGTTTACTGTATCCCTCGGATCTTCCCATTGACGATGAAACACAGAAATAACATCGGAATTAAATATAAGAGACACAATGCCGATTGAAGTACAGGAAGACTGAGTCTTCCTACTGTCTATCTTTTGAGCGTTTCCTGTGTCACCAGTTTTACATTCCGATGCACCTCTGAAGGTTTACTGTATCCCTTGGACATTCACAGTGACGATGAAAGACAGAAATTGCATCGGAATTAAATATAAGAGACACAATGGTGACTAAGTACAGGAAGACTGAGTCTTCCTACTGTCTATGTTTTGAGCGTTTCTTGTGTCATCGGTTTTACATTCCGATGCACCTCCGCAGGTTTACTGTATCCCTTGGACCTTCACAGTGACGATGAAACACAGAAATTGCATCAAATTAAATATAAAAGATACAATGCCGACTTCAGTACAAGAAAACTGAGTCTTCTTAGGGCCTAAGTTTTGACCGCTTCCTGTGTCACCAATTTTACATTCCTATGCACCTCTGCAGGTTTACTGTATCCCTTGGACCTTCCCATTGACGACGAAACACAGAAATTGCATCGGATTTAAATATAAGAGACACAATGCCGACTTAAGTACAGGAAGACTGAATATTCCTACTGCCTATGTTTTGAGCGTTTCCTGCCTCACCAATTTTACATTCCGATGCACCTCTGCAGGTTTACTGTATCCAATGGACCTTCCCATTGACGATGAAACACAGAAATAGCATCGGAATTAAATATAAGAGACACAATGCTCACTTAAGAACAGGAAGGCTGAGTCTTACTACTGTCTATGCTTTGAGCGTTTCCTGTGTCACCAGTTTCACATTCCTATGAACCTCTGCTGGTTTACTGTATCCGTTGGACTTTCACAGTGACGATGAAACACAGATATTGCATCGGAATTAAATATAAGAGACACAATGCCGACTTAAGTACAAGAAAACGGAGTCTTCTTAAGGTCTATGTTTTGACCGTTTCCCGTGTCACCAGTTTTACATTCCGATGCACCTCTGCAGGATTACTGTGTTCGTAGGACCTTCCCATTGACGATGAAGCTCAGAAATTGCAACGGAATTAAATATAAGAGACACAACGCCGACATAAGTACAAGGAAACTGAGTCTTCTCACGGTCTATGTTTTTAGCGTTTCCTCTGTCACCAGTTTTACATTACGATGCACCTCTGCACGTTTACTGTATCCCTTGGACCTTCCCCTTGACGATGAAACACAGAAATAGCATCGGAATTAAATATAAGAGACACAATGCTGACTTAAAAACAGGAAGGCTGAGTCTTCCTACTGTCTATGTTTTGAGCGTTTCCTGTGTCACCAGTTTCACATTCCGATGAACCTCTGCAGGTTTACTGTATCCCTTGGATTTTCACAGTGACGATGAAACACAGATATTGCATCGGAATTAAATATAAGAGACACAATGCAGACTTAAGTACAAGAAAACGGAGTCTTCTTAAGGTCTATGTTTCGACCGTTTCCCGTGTCACCAGTTTTACATTCCGATGCACCTCTGCAGGTATACTGTGTTCCTAGGACCTTGCCATTGACGATGAAGCTCAGAAATTGTATCGGAATTAAAAATAAGAGACACAACGCCGACATAAGTACAAGGAAACTGAGTCTTCTCACGGTCTATGCTTTTAGCGTTTCCTGTGTCACCAGTTTTACATTCCGATGCACCTCTGCAGGTTTACTGTATCCATTGTACCTTCCCATTGACGATGAAACACAGAAATTGCATCGAAATTAAATATAAGAGACACAATGCCGACTTAAGTACAGGAAGACTGAGTCTTCCTACTGTCTATGTTTTGAGCGTGTCCTGTGTCACCAGTTTTACATTCCGATGCACCTCTGCAGGTTTACTGTATCCTTGGGCCTTCCCAATGGCGATGAAACACAGAACTCGCATCGGAATTAAATATAAGAGACAAAATGCCGACTTAAGTACAGGAAGACTGAGTCTTCCTACTGTGTATGTTTTGTTTGTTTCCTGTGTCACCAGTTTTACATTCCGATGCACCGCTGCAGGTTTACTGTATCCCTTGGATCTTCCCATTGACGATGAAACACAGAAATTGCATCGGAATTAAATATAAGATACACAATGCCGACTTAAGAACAGGAAGGCTGAGTCTTCCTACTGTCTATGTTTTGAGCGTTTCCTGTGTCACCAGTTTTACATTCCGATGCACCTTTGCCGGTTTACTGTATCCTTTGGGTCTTCGCATTGACGATGAAACACAGAAATTGCATCGGAATTAAATATAAGAGACACAATGCCGACGTGAGTACAGGAACATTGAGTCTTCCTACTGTCTATGTTTTGAGCGTTTCCTGCGTCACACGTTTTACATTCCGATGCACCTCTGCAGGTTTACTGTATCCATTGGACCTTCCCCTTGACTATGAAACACAGAAATAGCATCGGAATTAAATATAAGAGACACAATGCTGACATAAAAACAGGAAGGCTGAGTCTTCCTACTGTCTATGTTTTGAGCGTTTCCTGTGTCACCAGTTTCACATTCCGATGAACCTCTGCAGGTTTACTGTATCCCTTGGACTTTCACAGTGACGATGAAACACAGATATTGCATCGGAATTAAATATAAGAGACACAATGCCGACTTAAGTACAAGAAAACGGAGCCTTCTTAAGGTCTATGTTTCGACCGATTCCCGTGTCACCAGTTTTACATTCCGATGCACCTCTGCAGGTTTACTGTGTTGCTAGGACCTTCCCATTGACTATGAAGCTCAGTAATTGTATCGGAATTAAAAATAAGAGACACAACGTCGACATAAGTACAAGGAAACTGAGTCTTCTCACGGTCTATGTTTTTAGCGTTTCCTGTGTCACCAGTTTTACATTCCGATGCACCTCTTCAGGTTTCCTGTATCCATTGGACCTTCCCATTGACGATGAAACACAGAAATTACATCGAAATTAAATATAAGAGACACAATGCCGACTTAAGTACAGGAAGACTGAGTCTTCCTACTGTCTATGTTTTGAGCGTGTCCTGTGTCACCAGTTTTACATTCCGATGCACCTCTGCAGGTTTGCTGTATCCTTGGGCCTTCCCATTGGCGATGAGACACAGAACTCGCATCGGAATTAAATATAAGAGACACAATTCCGACTTAAGTACAGGAAGACTGAGTCTGCCTACTGTGTATGTTTTGTGCGTTTCCTGTGTCACCAGTTTTACATTCCGATGCTCCTCTGCAGGTTTACTCTATCCCTTGGACCTTCACAGTGACGGTGAAACACAGAAATTGCATCGGAATCAAATATAAGAGACACAATGATGACTGAAGTACAGGAAGACTGAGTCTTCCTACTGTCTATGTTTTGAGCGTTTCCTGTGTCACCAGTTTTACATTCCGATGCACCTCTGCAGGTTTAATGTATCCCTCGGACCTTCACAGTGACGATGAAACACAGAAATTGCATCGGAATTAAATATAAGAAACACAATGCCGACTTAAGTACAGAATGACTGTGTCTTCCTACTGTCTAGGTTTTGAGCGTTTCCTGTGTCACCAGTTTTACATTCCGACGCACCTCTGCAGGTTTACTGTATCCCTTGGACCTTCCCATTGACATTGAAACACAATAATTACATCGGAATTAAATAAAACAGACACAATGCCGACTTAAGTACAGGAAGGATGAGTCTTCCTACTGTCTATGTTTTGAGCATTTCCTGTGTCACCAGTTTTACATTCCGATGCACTGCTGCAGGTTTACTGTATCCCTTGGATCTTCCCATTGACGATGAAACACAGAAATTGCATCGGAATTAAATATAAGAGATACAATGCCGACTTAAGTACAGGGAGATAGAGTCTTCCTACGGTCTATGATTTGAGCGTTTCCTGCGTCACCAATTTTGCATTCCGATGCATCTCTGAAGGTTTACTGTATCCATTAGACATTCCCATTGAAGATGAAACACAGAAATAGCATCGGAATTAAATATAAGAGACACAATGCCGACTTAAGAACTGGAAGGCTGAGTCTTCCTACTGTCTATGTTTTGAGCGTTTCCTGTGTCACCAGTTTTATATTCCGATGCACCTTTGCAGGTTTACTGTATCCCTTGGATCTTCGCATTGACGATGAAACACAGAAATTGCATCGGAATTAAATATAAGAGACACAATGCCGACTTAAGTACAGAATGACTGTGTCTTCCTACTGTCTAGGTTTTGAGCGTTTCCTGTGTCACCAGTTTTACATTCCGACGCACCTCTGCAGGTTTACTGTATCCCTTGGACCTTCCCATTGACATTGAAACACAGAAATTACATCGGAATTAAATAAAACAGACACAATGCCGACTTAAGTACAGGAAGGATGAGTCTTCCTACTGTCTATGTTTTGAGCATTTCCTGTGTCACCAGTTTTACATTCCGATGCACCGCTGCAGGTTTACTGTATCCCTTGGATCTTCCCATTGACGATGAAACACAGAAATTGCATCGGAATTAAATATAAGAGATACAATGCCGACTTAAGTACAGGGAGATAGAGTCTTCCTACGGTCTATGATTTAAGCGTTTCCTGCGTCACCAATTTTGCATTCCGATGCATCTCTGCAGGTTTACTGTATCCATTAGACATTCCCATTGAAGATGAAACACAGAAATAGCATCGGAATTAAATATAAGAGACACAATGCCGACTTAAGAACTGGAAGGCTGAGTCTTCCTACTGTCTATGTTTTGAGCGTTTCCTGTGTCACCAGTTTTATATTCCGATGCACCTTTGCAGGTTTACTGTATCCCTTGGATCTTCGCATTGACGATGAAACATAGAAATTGCATCGGAATTAAATATAAGAGACACAATGCCGACGTAAGTACAGGAACATCGAGTCTTCCTACTGTCTATGTTTTGAGCGTTTCCTGCGTCACACGTTTTACATTCCGATGCACCTCTGCAGGTTTACTGTATCCATTGGACATTCCCATTGACGATGAAACACAGGAATTACATTGGAATTAAATATAAGAGACACAACGCCGACATAAGTACAAGAAAACTGAGTCTTCTTACGGTCTATGATTTGAGCGTTTCCAGTGTCACCAGTTTTAAATTCTGATGCACCTCTGCAGGTTTACTGTCTATCTTCGACCGTCCCATTGGCGATGAAACACAGAAATTGCATCGGAATTAAATATAAGAGACACAATGACGTCATAAGTACAGCAAGACTAAGTCTTCCTACTGTCTATGTTTTGAGCGTTTCCTGTGTCACCAGTTTTACATTCCGATGCACCTCTGCATGTTTACATTATCCCTTGGACCTTCACAGTGACGATGAAACACAGAAATTGCATCGGAATTAAATATAAGAGACACAACGCCGACTTAAGTACAAGAAAACTGAGTCTTATTACGGTCTATGTTTTGAGCATTTAATGTGTCACCAGTTTTACATTCCGATGCACCTCTGCAGGTTTACTGTATCCATTGGCCCTTCCCATTGACGATGAAACACAGAAATTGCATCGGAATTAAATATAAGATACACAATGCCGACTTAAGAACAGGAAGGCTGAGTCTTCCTACTGTCTATGTTTTGAGCGTTTCCTGTGTCACCAGTTTTACATTCCGATGCACCTTTGCCGGTTTACTGTATCCTTTGGGTCTTCGCATTGACGATGAAACACAGAAATTGCATCGGAATTAAATATAAGAGACACAATGCCGACGTGAGTACAGGAACATTGAGTCTTCCTACTGTCTATGTTTTGAGCGTTTCCTGCGTCACACGTTTTACATTCCGATGCACCTCTGCAGGTTTACTGTATCCATTGGACCCTCCCCTTGACTATGAAACACAGAAATAGCATCGGAATTAAATATAAGAGACACAATGCTGACATAAAAACAGGAAGGCTGAGTCTTCCTACTGTCTATGTTTTGAGCGTTTCCTGTGTCACCAGTTTCACATTCCGATGAACCTCTGCAGGTTTACTGTATCCCTTGGACTTTCACAGTGACGATGAAACACAGATATTGCATCGGAATTAAATATAAGAGACACAATGCCGACTTAAGTACAAGAAAACGGAGCCTTCTTAAGGTCTATGTTTCGACCGATTCCCGTGTCACCAGTTTTACATTCCGATGCACCTCTGCAGGTTTACTGTGTTGCTAGGACCTTCCCATTGACTATGAAGCTCAGTAATTGTATCGGAATTAAAAATAAGAGACACAACGTCGACATAAGTACAAGGAAACTGAGTCTTCTCACGGTCTATGTTTTTAGCGTTTCCTGTGTCACCAGTTTTACATTCCGATGCACCTCTTCAGGTTTCCTGTATCCATTGGACCTTCCCATTGACGATGAAACACAGAAATTACATCGAAATTAAATATAAGAGACACAATGCCGACTTAAGTACAGGAAGACTGAGTCTTCCTACTGTCTATGTTTTGAGCGTGTCCTGTGTCACCAGTTTTACATTCCGATGCACCTCTGCAGGTTTGCTGTATCCTTGGGCCTTCCCATTGGCGATGAGACACAGAACTCGCATCGGAATTAAATATAAGAGACACAATTCCGACTTAAGTACAGGAAGACTGAGTCTGCCTACTGTGTATGTTTTGTGCGTTTCCTGTGTCACCAGTTTTACATTCCGATGCTCCTCTGCAGGTTTACTCTATCCCTTGGACCTTCACAGTGACGGTGAAACACAGAAATTGCATCGGAATCAAATATAAGAGACACAATGATGACTGAAGTACAGGAAGACTGAGTCTTCCTACTGTCTATGTTTTGAGCGTTTCCTGTGTCACCAGTTTTACATTCCGATGCACCTCTGCAGGTTTAATGTATCCCTCGGACCTTCACAGTGACGATGAAACACAGAAATTGCATCGGAATTAAATATAAGAAACACAATGCCGACTTAAGTACAGAATGACTGTGTCTTCCTACTGTCTAGGTTTTGAGCGTTTCCTGTGTCACCAGTTTTACATTCCGACGCACCTCTGCAGGTTTACTGTATCCCTTGGACCTTCCCATTGACATTGAAACACAATAATTACATCGGAATTAAATAAAACAGACACAATGCCGACTTAAGTACAGGAAGGATGAGTCTTCCTACTGTCTATGTTTTGAGCATTTCCTGTGTCACCAGTTTTACATTCCGATGCACTGCTGCAGGTTTACTGTATCCCTTGGATCTTCCCATTGACGATGAAACACAGAAATTGCATCGGAATTAAATATAAGAGATACAATGCCGACTTAAGTACAGGGAGATAGAGTCTTCCTACGGTCTATGATTTGAGCGTTTCCTGCGTCACCAATTTTGCATTCCGATGCATCTCTGAAGGTTTACTGTATCCATTAGACATTCCCATTGAAGATGAAACACAGAAATAGCATCGGAATTAAATATAAGAGACACAATGCCGACTTAAGAACTGGAAGGCTGAGTCTTCCTACTGTCTATGTTTTGAGCGTTTCCTGTGTCACCAGTTTTATATTCCGATGCACCTTTGCAGGTTTACTGTATCCCTTGGATCTTCGCATTGACGATGAAACACAGAAATTGCATCGGAATTAAATATAAGAGACACAATGCCGACTTAAGTACAGAATGACTGTGTCTTCCTACTGTCTAGGTTTTGAGCGTTTCCTGTGTCACCAGTTTTACATTCCGACGCACCTCTGCAGGTTTACTGTATCCCTTGGACCTTCCCATTGACATTGAAACACAGAAATTACATCGGAATTAAATAAAACAGACACAATGCCGACTTAAGTACAGGAAGGATGAGTCTTCCTACTGTCTATGTTTTGAGCATTTCCTGTGTCACCAGTTTTACATTCCGATGCACCGCTGCAGGTTTACTGTATCCCTTGGATCTTCCCATTGACGATGAAACACAGAAATTGCATCGGAATTAAATATAAGAGATACAATGCCGACTTAAGTACAGGGAGATAGAGTCTTCCTACGGTCTATGATTTAAGCGTTTCCTGCGTCACCAATTTTGCATTCCGATGCATCTCTGCAGGTTTACTGTATCCATTAGACATTCCCATTGAAGATGAAACACAGAAATAGCATCGGAATTAAATATAAGAGACACAATGCCGACTTAAGAACTGGAAGGCTGAGTCTTCCTACTGTCTATGTTTTGAGCGTTTCCTGTGTCACCAGTTTTATATTCCGATGCACCTTTGCAGGTTTACTGTATCCCTTGGATCTTCGCATTGACGATGAAACATAGAAATTGCATCGGAATTAAATATAAGAGACACAATGCCGACGTAAGTACAGGAACATCGAGTCTTCCTACTGTCTATGTTTTGAGCGTTTCCTGCGTCACACGTTTTACATTCCGATGCACCTCTGCAGGTTTACTGTATCCATTGGACATTCCCATTGACGATGAAACACAGGAATTACATTGGAATTAAATATAAGAGACACAACGCCGACATAAGTACAAGAAAACTGAGTCTTCTTACGGTCTATGATTTGAGCGTTTCCAGTGTCACCAGTTTTAAATTCTGATGCACCTCTGCAGGTTTACTGTCTATCTTCGACCGTCCCATTGGCGATGAAACACAGAAATTGCATCGGAATTAAATATAAGAGACACAATGACGTCATAAGTACAGCAAGACTAAGTCTTCCTACTGTCTATGTTTTGAGCGTTTCCTGTGTCACCAGTTTTACATTCCGATGCACCTCTGCATGTTTACATTATCCCTTGGACCTTCACAGTGACGATGAAACACAGAAATTGCATCGGAATTAAATATAAGAGACACAACGCCGACTTAAGTACAAGAAAACTGAGTCTTATTACGGTCTATGTTTTGAGCATTTAATGTGTCACCAGTTTTACATTCCGATGCACCTCTGCAGGTTTACTGTATCCATTGGCCCTTCCCATTGACGATGAAACACAGAAATTGCTTCGGAATTAAATATAAGAGACACCATGCCGACTTAAGTAAAGGAAGACTGAGTCTTCCTACTGTCTATGAACTGAGCGTGTCCTGTATCACCAGTTTTACATTCCGATGCACCTCTGCAGTTTTACTGTATCCCTTGGACCTTCCCATTGGCGATGAAACACAGAAATTGCATCGGAATTAAATATAAGAGACACAATGCCGATTGAAGTACAGGAAGACTGAGTCCTCCTACTGTCTATGTTTTGAGCGTTTCCTGTGTCACCAGTTTTACATTACGATGCACCTCTGCACGTTTACTGTATCCCTTGGACCTTCACAGTGACGATGAAACACAGAAATTGCATCGGAATTAAATATAAGAGACACAATGATGACTTAAGTACAGGAAGACTGAGTCTTCCTACTGTCTACGATTTGAGCGTTTCCTGTGTCACCAGTTCTACATTCCGATGCACCTCTGTTGGGTTACTGTATCCCTTAGACCTTCCCATTGACGACGAAACACAGAAATTCCATCGGAATTAAATATAAGAGACACAATGCCGACTTAGGTACAGGAAACTGAGTCTTCCTTCTGTCTACGATTTGAGGATTTCCTGTGTCATGTGTTTTACATTTTGATGCACCTCTGCAGGTTTACTGTATACCTTGGATCTTCACAGTGACGATGAAACACAGAAATTGCATCGGAATTAAATATAAGAGACACAATGACGACTTAGTAGAAGAAAACTGAGTCTTCTTACGGTCTATGATTTGAGCGCTTCCTGTGTCACCAGTTTTACATTCCGATGCACCTCTGCAGGTTCACTGTATCCTTTGGACCTTCACATTGACGATGAAACACAGAAATTGCATCGGAATTAAATATAAGAGACACAATGCCGACTTAGGTACAGGAGGACTGGGTCTTCCTACTGTCTATGTTTTGAGCGTTTCCTGTGTCACCAGTTTTACATTCCGATGCACCTCTGCAGGTTTACTGTATCCCTTGGATCTTCCCATTGACGATGAAACACAGAAATAGCATCGGAATTAAATATAAGAGACACAACGCCGACTTAAGTACAAGAAAACTGAGTCTTCTTACGGTCTATGTTTTAAGCGTTTCCAGTGTCACCAGTTTTACATTTTGATGCAGCCCTGCAGGTTTACTGTGTCCCTTGGACCTTCCCATTGGCGATGAAACACAGAAATTGCATCGGAATTAAATATAAGAGACACAATGACGTCTTAAGTACAGGAAGAGTGTGTCTTTCCATTGTCTATGTTTTGAGCGTTTCCTGTGTCACCATTTTTACATTCCGATGCACCTCTGCTGGTTTACTGTATCCATTGGACCTTCCATTGACGATGAAACACAGAAATTGCAACGGAATTAAATATAAGAGACACAATGCCGACTTAAGTGCAAGAAAACTGAGTCTTCTTACGGTCCATGATTTGAGCGTTTCCTGTGTCACCATTTTTACATTCCAATGCACGTCTGCAGGTTTACTGTATCCCTTGGGCCATCCCATTAACGAAAAAACACAGACGTTGCATCGGAATTAAATATAGGAGACACAACGCCAACTTAAGTACCTGAAAACTGAGTCTTCTTAAGGTCTATGTTTTGAGCATTTCCCGTGTCACAGGTTTTACATTCCGATGCACATTTGCAGGTTTACTGTGTCCCTTGGACCTTCCCATTGACGATGAAGCTCAGAAATTGCATTGGAAATAAATATAAGAGACACATCACCGACTTAAGTACAAGAAAACTAAGCCTTCTTACGGTCTATGATTTGAGCGTTTCCTGTGTCACCAGTTTAACATTCCGATGCACCTCTGCAGGTTTACTGTATCCATAGGACCTTCCCATTGACGATGAAACACAGAAATGGCATCGGAATTATATATAAGAGACACCATGCCGACATAAGTATAGGGAGACTGAGTCTTCCTACTGTCTATCTTTTGAGCGTGTCCTGGGTCACCAGTTTCACATTCCGATGCACCTCTGCAGGTTTACTGTATCCCTTGGACCTTCCCATTGGCGATGAAACACAGAAATGGCATCGGAATAAAATATAAGAGACACAATGCCGACTGAAGTACTGGAGGACTGAGTCTTCCTACTGTCTATGTTTTGAGCGTTTCCTGTGTCGCCAGGTTTACATTCCGATGCACCTCTGAAGGTTAACTGTATCCCTTGGACCTTCTCAGTGACGATGAAACACAGAAATTGCATCGGAATTAAATATAAGAGACACAATGACGACTTAAGTACAAGAAAACTGAGTCTGCTTAGGGTCTATGTTATGAGCGCTTCCTGTGTCACCGGTTTTACATTCCGATGCACCTCAGCAGGCATACTATATCCCTTGGACCTTCCCATTGACGATGAAACACAGAAATTGCATTGGAATTAAATATAAGAGACACAATGCCTACTTAAGTACAGAAAGACTGAGTCTTCCTACTTTCTATGTTTTGATCGTTTCCTGTGTCACCAGTTTTACATTCCGATGCACCTCTGCTGGTTTACTATATCCCTTGGATCTTCCCATTGACGATGAAACACAGATATTGCATCGGAATTAAATAGAAGAGACACAATGCCGACTTAAGTACAGGAAAACTGAGTCTTCTTAAGGTCTATGTTTTGAGCGTTCCCTGTGTCACCAGTTTCACATTCCGATGCACCTCAGGAGGTTTACTGTGTTCCTAGGACCTTCCCATTGACGATGAAGCTCAGAAATTGCATCGGAATTAAATATAAGGGACACAACACCGACATAAGTACAAGGAAACGGAGTCTTCTCACGGTCTATGTTTTTAGTGTTTCCTGTGTCACCAGTTTTACATTCCGATGCACCTCTGCAGGTTTACTGTATCCATTGGACCTTAACATTGACGATGAAACACAGAAATTGCATCGAAATTAAATATAAGAGACTCAATGCCTACTTAAGTACAGGAAGACTGAGTCTTCCTACTGTCTATGTTTTGAGCGTGTCCTGTGTCACCAGTTTTACGTTCCGATGCACCTCTGCAGGTTTACTGTATCCTTGGACCTTCCCATTGGCGATGAAAAACATAACTCGCATCGGAATTAAATATAAGAGACACAATGCCGACTGAAGTACAGGAAGACTGAGTCTTCCTACTGTCTATGTTTTGTGCGTTTCCTGTGTCACTAGTTTTACATTCCGATGCACCTCTGCAGGTTTACTGTATCCCTTGGACCTTCACAGTGACGATGAAACACAGAAATTGCATAGGAATTAAATATAAGAGACACAATGATGACTGAAGTACAGGAAGATTGAGTCTTACTACTCTCTATGTTTTGAGCGTTTCCTGTGTCACCAGTTTTACATTCCGATGCACCTCTGCAGGTTTAATGTATCCCTCGGACCTTCACAGTGACGATGAAACACAGAAATTGCATCGGAATTAAATATAAAAGACATAATGCCGACTTAAGTACAAGAAAACTCAGTCTTCTTAGGGTGTATGTTATGAGCGCTTCCTGTGTCACCAGTTTTACATTCCGATGCACCTCTGCAGGGTTACTGTATCGAATGGACCTTCCCATTGACGATGAAACACAGAAATAGCATCGGAATTAAATATAAGAGACACAATGCCGACTTAAGTACAGGAAGGATGAGTCTTCCTACTGTCTATGTTTTGAGCATTTCCTGTGTCACCAGTTTTACATTCCGATGCACCGCTGCAGGTTTACTGTATCCCTTGGATCTTCCCATTGACGATGAAACACAGAAATTGCATCGGAATTAAATATAAGAGACACAATGCGGCCGTAAGTACAGGAAGATAGAGTCTTCCTACGGTCTATGATTTGAGCGTTTCCTGCGTCACCAATTTTACATTCCGATGCACCTCTGCAGGTTTACTGTATCCATTGGACCTTCCCATTGAAGATGAAACACAGAAATAGCATCGGAATTAAATATAAGAGACACAATGCCGACTTAAGAACAGGAAGGCTGAGTCTTCTTACTGTCTACGTTTTGAGCTTTTCCTGTGTCACCAGTTTTACATTCCGATGCACCTTTGCAGGTTTACTGTTTCCCTTGAATCTTCGCATTGACGATGAAACACAGAAATTGCATCGGAATTAAATATAAGAGACACAACGCCGTCTTAAGTACAAGAAAACTGAGTCTTCTTATGGTCTATGTTTTGAGCGTTTCGAGTGTCACCTGTTTAAATTCTGATGCACCTCTGCAGGTTTACTGTCTCCCTTGGACCTTCCCATTGGCGATGAAACACAGAAATTGCATCGGAATTAAATATAAGAGACACAATGACGTCATAAGTACAGGAAGACTAAGTCTTCCTACTGTCTATGTTTTGAGCGTTTCCTGTGTCACCAGTTTTACATTCCGATGCACCTCTGCATGTTTACTGTATCTCTTGGACCTTCACAGTGACGATGAAACACAGAAATTGCATCGGAATTAAATATAAGAGAGACAATGCCGACTTAAGTACAGGAAGACTGAGTCTTCCTACTGTCTATGCTTTGAGCGTCTCCTGTGTCACCAGTTTTACATTCCGATGCACCTCTGCAGGTACACTGCTTCCTTTCAACTTTCCCATTGACGATGAAACACAGAAATTGCATCGGTATTAAATAGAAAAGACACAATGTCGTCTTAAGTACAGGAAGAGTGTTTCTTTCTATTGTCTATGTTGTGAGCGTTTCCTGTGTCACCAGTTTCACATTCCGATGCACCTCTGAAGGTTTACTGTATCCTTTGGACATTCACAGTGACGATGAAACACAGAAATTGCATCGGAATTAAATATAAGAGACACAATGGTGACTTAAGTACAGGAAGACTGAGTCTTCCTACTGTCTATGTTTTGAGCGTTTCCTGTGTCATCAGTTTTTCATTCCGATGCACCTCTGCAGGTTTGCTGTATCCCTTGGACCTTCCCATTGACGATGAAACACAAAAATTGCATTGGAATTAAATATAAGAGACACAATGCCTACTTAAGTACAGAAAGACTCAGTCTTCCTACTGTCTATGTTTTGAGCGTTTCCTGTGTCATCAGTTTTTCATTCCGATGCACCTCTGCAGGTTTACCGTATCCCTTGGACCTTCTCAGTGACGATGAAACACAGAAATTGCATCAAATAAAATATAAGAGATACAATGCCGACTTCAGAACAAGAAAACTGAGTCTTCTTAGGGCCTAAGTTTTGACTGCTTCCTGTGTCACCAATTTTACATTCCTATGCACCTCTGCAGGTTTACTGTATCCCTTGGATCTTCACAGTGACGATGAAACACAGAAATTGCATCGGAATTAAATATAAGAGACACAATGACGACTTAAGTACAAGAAAACTTAGTCTTCTTAGGGTCTACGTTATGAGCGCTTCCTGTGTCACCAGTTTTACATTCCAATGCACTTCTGCAGGTTCACTGTATCCCTTGGACCTTCCCATTGACGATGAAACACAGAAATTCCATCGGAATTAAATATAAGAGACACAATGCCGACTTAGGTACAGGAAGACTGAGTCTTCCTTCTGTCTACGTTTTGAGCATTTCCTGTTTCATCAGTTTTACATTTTGATGCACCACAGCAGGCATACTGTATCCCTTGGACCTTCTCAGTAACGATGAAATACAGAAATTGCATCAAATTAAATATAAGAGATACTGAGTCTTCTTAGGGCCTAAGTTTTGACCGCTTCCTGTGTCACCAATTTTACATTCCTATGCACCTCTGCAAGTTTACTGTATCCCTTGGACCTTCCCATTGACGACGAAACACAGAAATTGCATCGGATTTATATATAAGAGACACAATGCCGACTTAAGTACAGGACGACTGAGTATTCCTACTGTCTATGTTTTGAGCATTTCCTGTGTCACCAGTTTTACATTCCGATGCACCTCTGCTGGTTTACTGTATCCCTTGGATCTTCCCATTGACGATGAAACACAGAAATTGCATCGGAATTAAATAGAAGAGACACAATGCCGACTTAAGTACAGGAAGATTGAGTCTTCCTACTGCCTATGTTTTGAGCGTTTCCTGCGTCACCAATTTTACATTCCGATGCACCTCTGCAGGTTCACTGTATCCAATGGACCTTCCCATTGACGATGAAACACAGAAACAGCATCGGAATTAAATATAAGAGACACAATGCTGACTTAAGAACAGGAAGGCTGAGTCTTCCTACTGTCTATGTTTTCAGCGTTTCCTGTGTCACCAGTTTCACATTCCGATGAACCTCTGCAGGTTTACTGTACCCGTTGGACTTTCACAGTGACGATGAAACACAGATATTGCATCGGAATTAAATATAAGAGACACAATGCAGACTTAAGTACAAGAAAACTGAGTCTTCTTAAGGTCTATGTTTTGAGCGTTCCCCGTGTCACCTGTTTTACATTCTGATGCACCTCTGGAGGTTTACTGTGTTCCTTGGACCTTCCCATTGGCGATGAAACACATAACTCGCATCGGAATTAAATGTAAGAGACACAATGCCGACTGAAGTACAGGAAGACTGAGTCTTCCTACTGTCTATGTTTTGTGCGTTTCCTGTGTCACCAGTTTTACATTCCGATGCACCTCTGCAGGTTTACTGTAACCCTTGGACCTTCACAGTGACGATGAAACACAGAAATTGCATCGGAATTAAAAATAAGAGACACAATGCCGACTTAAGTACAGAAATACTGTCTCTTCCTACTGTCTATGTTTTGAGCGTGTCCTGTGTCACCAGTTTTACATTCCGATGCACCTCTGCAGGTTTACTATATCCTTGGACCTTCCCATTGGCGATGAAACACATAACTCGCATCGGAATTAAATGTAAGAGACACAATGCCGACTGAAGCACAGGAAGACTGAGTCTTCCTACTCTCTATGTTTTGAGCGTTTCCTGTGTCACCAGTTTTACATTCCGATGCACCTCAGCAGGTTTAATGTATCCCTCGGACCTTCACAATGACGATGAAACACAGAAATTGCATCGGAATTAAATATAAAAGACACAATGCCGACATAAGTTTAAGAAAACTCAGTCTTCTTAGGGTGTATGTTATGAGCGCTTCCTGTGTCACCAGTTTTACATTCCGATGCACCTCTGCAGGGTTACTGTATCCCTTGGACCTTCCCATTGACGATGAAACACAGAAATTGCATCGGAATTAAATATAAGAGACACAATGCCGACTTAAGTACAGAATGATTGTGTCTTCCTATTGTCTATGTTTTGAGCGTTTCCAGTGTCACCAGTTTTACATTCCGATCCACGTCTGCAGGTTTACTGCGTCACACGTTTTGCATTCCGATGCACCTCTGCAGGTTTACTGCATCCATTGGACCTTCCCATTGACGATGAAACACAGAAATAGCATCGGAATTAAATATAAGAGACACAATGCCGACTTAAGTACAGGAAGGATGAGTCTTCCTACTGTCTATGATTTGAGCATTTCCTGTGTCACCAGTTTTACATTACGATGCACTGCTGCAGGTTTACTGTATCCCTTGGATCTTCCCATTGACGATGAAACACAGAAATTGCATCGGAATTAAATATAAGAGACACAATACGGACTTAAGTACAGGAAGATAGAGTCTTCCTACGGTCTATGATTTGAGCGTTTCCTGCGTCACCAATTTTACATTCCGATGCACCTCTGCAGGTTTACTGTATCCATTGGACCTTCAAATTGAAGATGAAACACAGAAATAGCATCGGAATTAAATATAAGAAACACAATGCCGACTTAAGAACAGGAAGGCTGAGTCTTCTTACTGTCTATGTTTTGAGCTTTTCCTGTGTCACCAGTTTTACATTCCGATGCACCTCTGCACGTTTACTGTCTCCCTTGGAC
This sequence comes from Schistocerca nitens, assembly GCF_023898315.1. Lineage (NCBI taxonomy): Eukaryota > Metazoa > Arthropoda > Insecta > Orthoptera > Acrididae > Schistocerca > Schistocerca nitens. Next base: position 766,891,477 of record NC_064619.1, read on the forward strand.
CTTCCCATTGGCGATGAAACACAGAAATTGCATCGGAATTAAATATAAGAGACACAACGCCGACTTAAGTACAAGAAAACTGAGTCTTCTTACGGTCTATGTTTTGAGCATTTTCTGTGTCACCAGTTTTACATTCCGATGCACCTCTGCAGGTTTACTGTATCCATTGGCCCTTCCCATTGACGATGAAACACAGAAATTGCTTCGGAATTAAATATAAGAGACACCATGCCGACTTAAGTAAAGGAAGACTGAGTCTTCCTACTGTCTATGATTTGAGCGTGTGCTGTATCACCAGTTTTACATTCCGAGGCACCTCTGCAGGTTTACTGTATCCCTTGGACCTTCCCATTGGCGATAAAAAACAGAAATTGCATCGGAATTAAATATAAGAGACACAATGCCGACTGAAGTACAGGAAGACTGAGTCTTCCTACTGTCTATGTTTTGAGCGTTTCCTGTGTCACCAGTTTTACATTACGATGCACCTCTGCACGTTTTCTGTATCCCTTGGACCTTCACAGTGACGATGAAACACAGAAATTGCATCGGAATTAAATATAAGAGACACAATGCCGACTTAAGAACAGGAAGGCTGAGTCTTCTTACTGTCTATGTTTTGAGCTTTTCCTGTGTCACCAATTTTACATTCCGATGCACCTTTGCAGGTTTACTGTATCCCTTGAATCTTCGCATTGACGATGAAACACAGAAATTGCATCGGAATTAAATATAAGAGACACAATGCCGACTTAAGTACAAGAAAACTGAGACTTCTTACGGTCTATGTTTTGAGCGTTTCCAGTGTCACCAGTTTTAAATTCTGATGCACCTCTGCAGGTTTACTGTCTCCCTTGGACCTTCCCATTGGCGATGAAACACAGAAATTGCATCGGAATTAAATATAAGAGACACAATGACGTCATAAGTACAGGAAGACTAAGTCCTCCTACTGTCTATGTTTTGAGCGTTTCCTGTGTCACCAGTTTTACATTCCGATGCACCTCTGCATGTTTACTGTATCTCTTGGACCTTCTCAGTGACGATGAAAAACAGAAATTGCATCGGAATTAAATATAAGAGACACAATGCCGACTTAAGTACAGGAAGACTGAGTCTTCCTACTGTCTATGCTTTGAGCGTCTCCTGTGTCACCAGTTTTACATTCCGATGCACCTCTGCAGGTACACTGTTTCCTTTCGACTTTCCCATTGACGATGAAACACAGAAATTGCATCGGTATTAAATAGAAAAGACACAATGTCGTTTTAAGTACAGGAAGAGTGTATCTTTCTATTGTCTATGTTGTGAGCGTTTCCTGTGTCACCAGTTTCACATTCCGATGCACCTCTGCAGGTTTACTGTATCACTTGGACCTTACATTGACGATGAAACACAGAAAATGCATCGGAATTAAATATAAGACACACCATGCCGACTTAAGTAAAGGATGACTGAGTCTTCCTACTGTCTATGTTTGAGCCTTTCCTCTGTCACCAGTATTACCTTCCGATGCACCTCTGCAGGTTTACTGTATCCCTTGGACGTTCCCATTGACGATGTAACGCAGAAATTGCGTCGGAATTAAATATAAGAGACACAACGCCGACTTAAGTACAAGAAAACTGAGTCTTCCTACTGTCTATGCTTTGAGCGTTTCCTGTGTCACCAGTTTTACATTCCGATGCACCTCTGCAGGTTTTCGGTATCCATTGGACCTTCACAGTGACGATGAAACACAGACATTGCATCGGAATTAAATATAAGAGACACAATGTCGACTTAAGTACAAGAAGAGTGTGTCTTTCTATTGCCTATATTTTGTGCGTTTCCTGTGTCACCAGTTTTACATTCCGATGCACCTCTGCAGGTTTACTGTATCCACTGGACCTTCCCATTGACGATGAATCACAGAAATTGCATCGGAATTAAATATAAGAGATACAACGCCGACTTAAGTACAAGAAAACTGAGTCATCTTACGGTGTATGATTTGAGCGTTTCCTTTGTCACCAGTTTTACATTCCAAGACACCTCTGGAGGTTCACTGTATCCTTTGGACCTTCCCATTGACGATGAAACACAGAAATGGCATCGGAATTAAATATAAGAGACGCAATGCCGACTGAAGTACAGGAAGACTGAGTCTTCCTACTGTCTATGTTTTGAGCGTTTCCTGTGTCACCAGTTTCACATTCCGATGCACCTCTGAAGGTTTACTGTATCCCTTGGACATTCACAGTGACGATGAAACACAGAAATTGCATCGGAATTAAATATAAGAGACACAATGCCGACTTAAGTACAAGAAAACTGAGTCTTCTTAGGGTCTATGTTACGAGCGCTTCCTGTGTCACCAGTTTTACATTCCGATGCACCTCAGCAGGCATACTGTCACCCTTGGACCTTCCCATTGACGATGAAACACAGAAATTGCATTTGAATTAAATATAAGAGACACAATGATTACTTAAGTACAGAAAGACTGAGTCTTCCTACTGTCTATGTTTTGAGCGTTTCCTGTGTCACCAGTTTTACATTCCAATGCACCTCTGCAGGTTTACTGTATCCCTTGGACCTTCTCAGTAACGATGAAACACAGAAATTGCATCAAATTAAATATAAGAGATACAATGCCGACTTCAGTACAAGAAAACTGAGTCTTCTTAGGGCCTAAGTTTTGACCGCTTCCTGTGCCACCAATTTTACATTCCTATGCACCACTGCAAGTTTACTGTATCCCTTGGACCTTCCCATTGACGACGAAACACAGAAATTGCATCGGATTTATATATAAGAGACACAATGCCGACTTAAGTACAGGACGACTGAGTATTCCTACTGTCTATGTTTTGAGCATTTCCTGAGTCACCAGTTTTACATTCCGATGCACCTCTGCTGGTTTACTGTATCCCTTGGATCTTCCCATTGACGATGAAACACAGAAATTGCATCGGAATTAAATAGAAGAGACACAATGCCGACTTAAGTACAGGAAGATTGAGTCTTCCTATTGCCTATGTTTTGAGCGTTTCCTGCGTCACGAATTTTACATTCCGATGCACCTCTGCAGGTTCACTGTTTTCAATGGACCTTCCCATTGACGATGAAACACAGAAACAGCATCGGAATTAAATATAAGAGACACAATGCTGACTTAAGAACAGGAAGGCTGAGTCTTCCTACTGTCTATGCTTTGAGCGTTTCCTGTGTCACCAGTTTCACATTCCGATGAACCTCTGCAGGTTTACTGTATCCGTTGGACTTTCACAGTGACGATGAAACACAGATATTGCATCGGAATTAAATATAAGAGACACAATGCCGACTTAAGTACAAGAAAACTGAGTCTTCTTAAGGTCTATGTTTTGAGCGTTCCCCGTGTCACCTGTTTTACATTCTGATGCACCTCTGGAGGTTTACTGTGTTCCTAGGACCTTCCCATTGACGATGAAGCTCAGAAATTGCATCGGAATTAAATATAAGAGACAAAACGCCGACATAAGTACAAGGAAACTGAGTCTTCTCACGGTCTATGCTTTTAGCGTTTCCTGTGTCACCAGTTTTACATTCCGATGCACCTCTGCAGGTTTATTGTATCCATTGGACCTTCCCATTGACGATGAAACACAGAAATTGCATCGAAATTAAATATAAGAGACACAATGCCGACTTAAGTACAGAAAGACTGTCTCTTCCTACTGTCTATGTTTTGAGCGTGTCCTGTGTCACCAGTTTTACATTCCGATGCACCTCTGCAGGTTTACTATATCCTTGGACCTTCCCATTGGCGATGAAACACATAACTCGCATCGGAATTAAATGTAAGAGACACAATGCCGACTGAAGTACAGGAAGACTGAGTCTTCCTACTGTCTATGTTTTGTGCGTTTCCTGTGTCACCAGTTTTACATTCCGATGCACCTCTGCAGGTTTACTGTAACCCTTGGACCTTCACAGTGACGATGAAACACAGAAATTGCATCGGAATTAAAAATAAGAGACACAATGATGACTGAAGTACAGGAAGACTGAGTCTTCCTACTCTCTATGTTTTGAGCGTTTCCTGTGTCACCAGTTTTACATTCCGATGCACCTCAGCAGGTTTAATGTATCCCTCGGACCTTCACAATGACGATGAAACACAGAAATTGCATCGGAATTAAATATAAAAGACACAATGCCGACATAAGTACAAGAAAACTCAGTCTTCTTAGGGTGTATGTTATGAGCGCTTCCTGTGTCACCAGTTTTACATTCCGATGCACCTCTGCAGGGTTACTGTATTCCTTGGACCTTCCCATTGACGATGAAACACAGAAATTGCATCGGAATTAAATATAAGAGACACAATGCCGACTTAAGTACAGAATGATTGTGTCTTCCTATTGTCTATGTTTTGAGCGTTTCCAGTGTCACCAGTTTTACATTCCGATCCACGTCTGCAGGTTTACTGCGTCACACGTTTTGCATTCCGATGCACCTCTGCAGGTTTACTGCATCCATTGGACCTTCCCATTGATGATGAAACACAGAAATAGCATCGGAATTAAATATAAGAGACACAATGCCGACTTAAGTACAGGAAAGATGAGTCTTCCTACTGTCTATGATTTGAGCATTTCCTTTGTCACCAGTTTTACATTACGATGCACTGCTGCAGGTTTACTGTATCCCTTGGATCTTCCCATTGACGATGAAACACAGAAATTGCATCGGAATTAAATATAAGAGACACAATGCCGACTTAAGTACAGGAAGATAGAGTCTTCCTACGGTCTATGATTTGAGCGTTTCCTGCGTCACCAATTTTACATTCCGATGCACCTCTGCAGGTTTACTGTATCCATTGGACCTTCCCATTGAAGATGAAACACAGAAATAGCATCGGAATTAAATATAAGAAACACAATGCCGACTTAAGAACAGGAAGGCTGAGTCTTCTTACTGTCTATGTTTTGAGCTTTTCCTGTGTCACCAGTTTTACATTCCGATGCACCTTTGCAGGTTTACTGTATCCCTTGGATCTTCGCATTGACGATGAAACACAGAAAATGCATCGGAATTAAATATAAGAGACACAATGCCGACTTAAGTACAGGAAAATTGAGTCTTCCTACTGTCTATGTTTTGAGCGTTTCCTGCGTCACACGTTTTGCATTCCGATGCACCTCTGCAGGTTTACTGTATCCATTGGACCTTCCCATTGACGATGTAACACAGGAATTACATTGGAATTAAATATAAGAGACACAACGCCGACGTAAGTACAACAAAACTGACTCTTCTTACGGTCTATGTTTTGAGCGTTTCCAGTGTCACCAGTTTTAAATTCTGATGCACCTCTGCAGGTTTACTGTCTCCCTTGGACCTTCCCATTGGCGATGAAACACAGAAATTGCATCGGAAATAAATATAAGAGACACAACGCCGACTTAAGTACAAGAAAACTGAGTCTTCTTACGGTCTATGTTTTGAGCATTTTCTGTGTCACCAGTTTTACATTCCGATGCACCTGTGCAGGTTTACTGTATCCATTGGCCCTTCCCATTGACGATGAAACACAGAAATTGCTTCGGAATTAAATATAAGAGACACCATGCCGACTTAAGTAAAGAAAGACAGAGTCTTCCTACTGTCTATGATTTGAGCGTGTGCTGTATCACCAGTTTTACATTCCGAGGCACCTCTGCACGTTTACTGTATCCCTTGGACCTTCCCATTGGCGATAAAACACAGAAATTGCATCGGAATTAAATATAAGAGACACAATGCCGACTGAAGTACAGGAAGACTGAGTCTTCCTACTGTCTATGTTTTGAGCGTTTCCTGTGTCACCAGTTTTACATTACGATGCACCTCTGCACGTTTTCTGTATCCCTTGGACCTTCACAGTGACGATGAAACACAGAAATTGCATCGGAATTAAATATAAGAGACACAATGATGACTTAAGTACAGGAAGACAGAGTCTTCCTACTGTCTATGATTTGAGCGTATCCTGTGTCACCAGTTTTACATTCCGATGCACCTCTGCAGCTTTACTGTATCCCTTGGACCTTCCCATTTACGACGAAACACAGAAATTGCATCGGAATTAAATGTAAGAGACACAATGCCGACTTAGGTACGGCGGGACTGAGTCTTGCTACTCTCTATGTTTTGAGCGTTTCCTGTGTCATCAGTTTCACATTTTGATGCACCTCTGCAGGTTTACTGTATCCCTTGGACCTTCACAGTGACGGTGAAAAACAGAAATTCCATCAAATTAAATATAAGGGACACAATGCCGACATCAGTACAAGAAAACTTCTTCTTTGGGTCTATGCTTTGACCGCTTCCTGTGTTACCAGTTTTACAATCCGATGCACCTCTGCAGGCTTACTACATCCTTGGACCTTCCCGTTGGCGATGAAACACATAACTCGCATCGGAATTAATTATAAGAGACACAATGCCGACTGAAGTACAGGAAGACTGAGTCTTCCTACTGTCTATGTTTTATGCGTTTCCTGTGTCACCAGTTTGACATTCCGATGCACCTCTGTAGGTTTACTGTATCCCTTGGACCTTCACAGTAACGATGAAACACAGAAATTGCATCGGAATTAAATATAAGAGACACAATGATGACTGAAGTACAGGAAGACTGAGTCTTCCTACTCTCAATGTTTTGAGCGTTTCCTGTGTCACCAGTTTTACATTACGATGCACCTCTGCACGTTTACTGTATCACTTGGACCTTCACAGTGACGATGAAACACAGAAATTGCATCGGAATTAAATATAAGAGACACAATGATGACTTAAGTACAAGAAAACTGAGTCATCTTACGGTGTGTGATTTGAGCGTATCCTTTGTCACCAGTTTTACATTCCAATGCACTTCTGCAGGTTCACTGTATCCCTTGGACCTTCCTATTGACGATGAAACTCAGAAATTCCATCGGAATTAAATATAAGAGACACAATGACGTCATAAGTACAGGAAGACTAAGTCTTCCTACTGTCTATGTTTGAGCGTTTCCTGTGTCACCAGTTTTACATTCCGATGCACCTCTGCATGTTTACTGAATCCCTAGGACCTTCACAGTGACGATGAAACACAGAAATTGCATCGGAATTAAATGTAAGAGACACAATGCCGACTTAAGTACAGGAAGACTGAGTCTTCCTACTGTCTATGTTTTGAGCCTTTCCCCTGTCACCAGTATTACATTCCGAAGCACCTCTGCAGGTTTACTGTATCCATTGGACGTTCCCATTGACGATGTAACACAGAAATTGCATCGGAATTAAATATAAGAGACACAACGCCGACTTAAGTACAAGAAAAATGAGTCTTCTTACGGTCTATGTTTTGAGCATTTTCTTTGTCACCAGTTTTACATTACGATGCACCTCTGCAGGTTTACTGTATCCATTGGCCCTTCCCATTGACGATGAAACACAGAAATTGCATCGGAATTAAAGAGACACCATGCCGACTTAAGTAAAGGAAGACTAAGTCTTCCTACTGTCTATGATTTGAGCGTGTCCTGTATCACCAGTTTTACATTCCGATGCACCTCTGCAGGTTTACTGTATCCCTTGGACCTTCCCATTGGCGATGAAACACAGAAGTGGCATCGGAATTAAATATAAGAGACACAATGCCGCTTGAAGTAGAGGAAGACTCAGTCTCCCTACTGTCTATGTTTTGAGCGTTTCCTGTGTCACCAGTTTTACATTACGATGCACCTCTGCACGTTTACTGTATCCCTTGGACCTTCACAGTGACGATGAAACACAGAAATTGCAACGGAATTAAATATAAGGGACACAATGATGACTTAAGTACAGGAAGACTGAGTCTTCCTACTGTCTATGTTTTGAGCGTTTCCTGTGTCACCAGTTTTACATTCCGATGCACCTCTGAAGGGTTACTGTATCCCTTGGACCTTCCCATTTACGAATAAAAACAGAAATTGCATCGGAATTTAATATAAGAGACACAATGCCGACTTAAGTACAGAAAGACTGAGTCTTTCTACTGTCTATGTTTTGAGCGTTTCCCTTGTCACCAGTTTTACATTCCGATGCACCTCTGCAGGTATACTGTTTCCCTTCGACCTTCCCATTGACGATGAAACACAGAAATTGCATCGGAATTAAATATAAGAGACACAACGCCGACTTAAGTACAAGAAAACTGAGTCATCTTACGGTGTATGATTTGAGCGTTTGCTTTGTCACCAGTTTTACATTCCAATGCACTTCTGCAGGTTCACTGTATCCCTTGGGCCTTCCCATTGACGATGAAAAACAGAAATTCCATCGGAATTAAATATAAGAGACACAATGACGACTTAAGTACAGAAAGACTGAGTCTTTCTACTGTCTATGTTTTGAGCGTTTCCTGTGTCACCAGTTTTACATTCCGATGCACCTCTGCAGGTATACTGTTTCCCTTCGACCTTCCCATTGACGATGAAACACAGAAATTGCATCGGAATTAAATATAAGAGACACAACGCCGACTTAAGTACAAGAAAACTGAGTCATCTTACGGTGTATGATTTGAGCGTTTGCTTTGTCACCAGTTTTACATTCCAATGCACTTCTGCAGGTTCACTGTATCCCTTGGGCCTTCCCATTAACGATGAAACACAGAAATTTCATCGGAATTATATATTAGAGACACAATGTCGTCTTAAGTACAGGAAGAGTGTGTCTTTCTATTGTCTATGTTTTGAGCGTTTCCTGTGTCACCAGTTTTACATTCCGATGCACCTCTGCTGGTTTACTGTATCCATTGGACCTTCCATTGTCGATGAAACATAGAAATTGCATTGGAATCAAATATAAGAGACACAACGCCGACTTAAGTACCAGAAAACTGAGTCTTCTTAAGGTCTAAGTTTTGAGCGTTTACTGTGTCACCAGTTTTACATTCCGATGCACCTCTGCAGGTTTACTGTATCCCTTGCGCCTTCCCATGGACATTGAAAGACAGAAATTGCATCGGAATTAAATATAACAAACACAATGCCGACTTAAGTATAGTAAGACTGAGTCTTCCTCCTCTCTATGTTTTGAGCGTTTCCTGTGTCACCAGTTTTACATTCCGATGCACCTCTTCAGGTTTACTGTATCCCTTGGACCTTCACAGTGACGATGAAACACAGAAATTTCATCGGAATTAAATATAAAAGTCGCAATGCCGACATAAGTACAAGAAAACCTGAGTCTTCTTAGGGTCTATGTTATGAGCGCTTCCTGTGTGACCAGTTTTACATTCCGATGCACCTCTACAGGGTTACTGTGTCCCTTGGACCTTCCCATTGACGATGAAACACAGTAATTGCATCGGAATTAAATAGAAGAGACGCAATGTCGACTTAAGTAAAGGAAGACTGAGCCTTCCTAATGTCTATGATTTGAGCGTGTCCTGTATCACCTGCTTTATATTCCGATGCACCTCTGTAGGTTTACTGTATCCCTTGGACCTTCCCATTTGCGATGGAACGCAGAAATATCATCAGAATTAATTATAAGAGACACAATGCCGACTGAAGTACAAAAAGACTGAGTCTTCCTACTGTCTATGTTTTGAGCTTTTCCCTTGTCTCCAGTGTTATATTCCGATGCACCTCTGCCGGTATACTGTTTCCCTTCGACCTTCCCATTGACGATGAAACAAAGAAATTGCATCGGAATTAAATATAAGAGACACAATGTCCACCTAAGTACAGGAAGAGTGTGTCTTTCTATTGTCTATGTTTTGTGCATTTCCTGTGTAACCAGTTTTACATTGCGATGCACATCTGCAGGTTTACTGTATCCATTGGACCTTCCCATTGATGACGAAACACAGTAATTGCATCGGAATTAAATTTAAGAGACACCATGCCGACTTAAGTAAAGAAAGACTGAGTCTTCCTACTGTCTATGATTTGAGCGTGTGCTGTATCACCAGTTTTACATTCCGAGGCACCTCTGCACGTTTACTGTATCCCTTGGACCTTCCCATTGGCGATAAAACACAGAAATTGCATCGGAATTAAATATAAGAGACACAATGCCGACTGAAGTACAGGAAGACTGAGTCTTCCTACTGTCTATGTTTTGAGCGTTTCCTGTGTCACCAGTTTTACATTACGATGCACCTCTGCACGTTTTCTGTATCCCTTGGACCTTCACAGTGACGATGAAACACAGAAATTGCATCGGAATTAAATATAAGAGACACAATGATGACTTAAGTACAGGAAAACTGAGTCTTCCTACTGTCTATGATTTGAGCGTATCCTGTGTCACCAGTTTTACATTCCGATGCACCTCTGCAGCTTTACTGTATCCCTTGGACCTTCCCATTTACGACGAAACACAGAAATTGCATCGGAATTAAATATAAGAGACACAATGCCGACTTAGGTACGGCGGGACTGAGTCTTGCTACCCTCTATGTTTTGAGCGTTTCCTGTGTCATCAGTTTTACATTTTGATGCACCTCTGCAGGCTTACTGTATCCCTTGGACCTTCACAGTGACGGTGAAAAACAGAAATTGCATCAAATTAAATATAAGGGACACAATGCCGACATCAGTACAAGAAAACTGAGTCTTCTTTGGGTCTATGCTTTGACCGCTTCCTGTGTTACCAGTTTTACATTCCGATGCACCTCTGCAGGCTTACTACATCCTTGGACCTTCCCATTGGCGATGAAACACATAACTCGCATCGGAATTAATTATAAGAGACACAATGCCGACTGAAGTACAGGAAGACTGAGTCTTCCTACTGTCTATGTTTTATGCGTTTCCTGTGTCACCAGTTTGACATTCCGATGCACCTCTGTAGGTTTACTGTATCCCTTGGACCTTCACAGTAACGATGAAACACAGAAATTGCATCGGAATTAAATATAAGAGACAAAATGATGACTGAAGTACAGGAAGACTGAGTCTTCCTACTCTCAATGTTTTGAGCGTTTCCTGTGTCACCAGTTTTACATTACGATGCACCTCTGCACGTTTACTGTATCACTTGGACCTTCACAGTGACGATGAAACACAGAAATTGCATCGGAATTAAATATAAGAGACACAATGATGACTTAAGTACAAGAAAACTGAGTCATCTTACGGTGTGTGATTTGAGCGTATCCTTTGTCACCAGTTTTACATTCCAATGCACTTCTGCAGGTTCACTGTATCCCTTGGACCTTCCTATTGACGATGAAACTCAGAAATTCCATCGGAATTAAATATAAGAGACACAATACCGACTTAGGTACAGGAAGACTGAGTCTTCCTACTGTCTACGTTTTGAGCATTTCCTGTGTCATCAGTTTTACATTTTGATGCACCTCTGCAGGTTTACTGTATCCCTTGGATCTTCACAGTGACGATGAAACACAGAAATTGCGTCGGAATTAAATATAAGAGACACAACGCCGACTTAAGTACCAGAAAACTGAGTCTTCTTAAGGACTATGTTTTTAGCGTTTTCTGTGTCACCAGTTTTACATTCCAAAGCACCTCTGCAGGTTTACTGTTTCCCTTGCGCCTTCCCATGGACATTGAAAGACAGAAATTGCATCGGAATTAAATATAAAAAACACAATGCCGACTTAAGTATAGGAAGACTGAGTCTTCCTCCTCTCTATGTTTTGAGCGTTTCCTGTGTCACCAGTTTTACATTCCGATGCACCTCTTCAGGTTTACTGTATCCCTTGGACCTTCACAGTGACGATGAAACACAGAAATTGCATCGGAATTAAATATAAAAGTCGCAATGCCGACTTAAGTACAAGAAAACCTGAGTCTTCTTAGGGTCTATGTTATGAGCGCTTCCTGTGTCACCAGTTTTACATTCCGATGCACCTCTACAGGGTTACTGTGTCCCTTGGACCTTCCCATTGACGATGAAACACAGTAATTGCATCGGAATTAAATAGAAGAGACGCAATGTCGACTTAAGTAAAGGAAGACTGAGCCTTCCTAATGTCTATGATTTGAGCGTGTCCTGTATCACCTGCTTTATATTCCGATGCACCTCTGTAGGTTTACTGTATCCCTTGGACCTTCCCATTTGCGATGGAACGCAGAAATATCATCGGAATTAATTATAAGAGACACAATGCCGACTGAAGTACAGGAAGACTGAGTCTTCCTATTGTCTATGTTTTGAGCTTTTCCCTTGTCTCCAGTGTTATATTCCGATGCACCTCTGCCGGTATACTGTTTCCCTTCGACCTTCCCATTGACGATGAAACAAAGAAATTGCATCGGAATTAAATATAAGAGACACAATGTCCACCTAAGTACAGGAAGAGTGTGTCTTTCTATTGTCTATGTTTTGTGCATTTCCTGTGTCACCAGTTTTACATTGCGATGCACATCTGCAGGTTTACTGTATCCATTGGACCTTCCCATTGATGATGAAACACAGTAATTGCATCGGAATTAAATAAAAGAGACACAACGTCGTTTTAAGTACGAGAAAACTGAGTCTTCTTACGGTCTATGATTTGAGCGTTTCCTGTGTCACCAGTTTTACATTCCGATGCACCTCTGCAGGTTTACTGTATCCCTTGCACCTTCCCATTGACATTGAAACACAGAAATTACATCGTAATTAAATATAACAGACACAATGCCGACATAAGTATAGGAAGACTGAGTCTTCCTACTGTCTATATTTTGAGCGTTTCCTGTGTCACCAGTTTTACATTCCGATGCACCTCTGCAGGTTTACTGTATCCCTTGGACCTTCACAGTGACGATGAAACACAGAAATTGCATCGGAATTAAATATATAAAGACACAATGCCGACTTAAGTACAAGAAAACTGAGTCTTCTTTCGGTCTATGTTTTTAACGTTTTCTGTGTCACCAGTTTTATATTCCGATGCACCTCTGCAGGTTTACTGTATCCATTGGCCCTTCCCATTGACGATGAAACACAGAAATTGCATCGGAATTAAATATAAGAACCACCATGCCGACTTAAGTAAAGGAAGACTGAGTCTTCCTACTGTCTATGACTTGAGCGTGTCCTGTATCACCAGTTTTACATTCCGATGCACCTCTGCAGGTTTACTGTATCCCTTGGACCTTCCCCTTGGCGATGAAACACAGAAATGGCATCGGATATAAATATAAGAGACACAATGCCGACTGAAATACAGGAAGACTGAGTCTTCCTACTGTCTATGTTTTGAGCGTTTCCTGTGTCAACAGTTTTACATTCCGATGCACCTCTGCAAGTTTACTGTATCCCTTGAACCTTCACAGTGAAGATGAAACACAGAAATTGCATCGGAATTAAATATAAGGGGCACAATGACGTCTTAAGTACAGGAAGACTGAGTCTTCCTACTGTCTATGTTTTGAGCATTTCCTGTGTCACCAGTTTTAAATTCCGATGCACCTATGCATGTTTACTGTATCCCTTGGACCTTCACAGTCACGATGAAACACAGAAATTGCATCGGAATTAAATTTAAGACACACAATGCCGACTTAAGTACAGGAAGACTGAGTCTTCCAACTGTCTATGTTTTGAGCGTCTCCTATGTCACCAGTTTTACATTCCGATGCACCTCTGCAGGTATACTGTTTCCCCTCGACTTTCCCATTGACGATGAAACACAGAAATTGCATCGGAATTAAATATAAGAGACACAACGCCGACTTAAGTACAAGAAAACTGAGTCTTCTTACGGTCTATGATTTGAGCGTTTCCTGTGTCACCAGTTTTACATTCCAATGCACCTCTGCAGGTGTACTGTATCCCTTGGACCTTCCCATTGACGAATAAACACAGAAATTGTATCCGAATTAAATATAAGAGACACAACGCCGACTTAAGTACCAGAAAACTGAGTCTTCTTAAGGTCTATGTTTTGAGCGTTTTCTGTGTCATCAGTTTTACATTCCGATGCACCTCTGCAGGTTTACTGTATCCCTTGCACCTTCCCATTGACATTGAAACACAGAAATTACATGGGAATTAAATATAACAAACACAATGCCGACTTAAGTATAGGAAGACTGAGTCTTCCTACTGTCTATGTTTTGAGCGTTTCCTATGTCACCAGTTTTACATTCCGAAGCACCTCTTCAGGTTTACGGTATCCCTTGGACCTTCACAGTGACGATGAAACACAGAAATTGCATCGGAATTAAATATAAAAGAAACAATGCCGACTTAAGTACAAGAAAACGTGAGTCTTCTTAGGGTCTATGTTATGAGCGCTTCCTGTGTCCCCAGTTATACATTCCGATGCACCTCTGCAGGGTTACTGTATCCCTTGGACCTTCCCATTGACGATGAAACACAATAATTGCATCGGAATTAAATAGAATAGACACAATGTTGACTTAAGTACAAGAAGAGTGTGTCTTTCTATTGTCTACGTTTTGAGCGTTTCCTATGTCACCAGTTTTACATTCCGCTGCTCCTCTGCTGGTTTACTGTATCCATTGGACCTTCCATTGACGATGAAACACAGAAATTGCATCGGAATTAAATATAAGAGACACCATGCCGACTTAAGTAAAGGAAGACTGAGTCTTCCTACTGTCTATGATTTGAGCCTTTGCTGTGTCACCAGTATTACATTCCGATGCACCTCAGCAGGTTTACTGTATCCATTGGACCTTCCCATTGACGATGAAACACAGATATTGCATCGGAATTAAATATAAGAGACACAACGCCGACTTAAGTACAAGAGAACTGAGTCTTCTTACGGTCTATGTTTTGAGCGTTTTCTGTGTCACCAGTTTTACATTCCGATGCACCTCTGCACGTTTAATGTATCCCTTGGTCCTTCACAGTGACGATGAAACACAGTAATTGCATCGGAATTAAATATATGAGTCACAATGATGAATTAAGTACAGGAAGACTGAGTCTTCCTACTGTCTATGTTTTGAGCGTTTCCTGTGTCACCAGTTTTACATTCCGATGCACCTCTGCAGGTTAACTGTGTACCTTGGACCTTTACAGTGACGATGAAACACAGAAATTGCATCGGAATTAAATATAAGAGACGCAATGCTGACTTAAGTACAAGAAAACTGAGTCTTCTTAGTGTCTATGATCTGAGCGCTCCCTGTGTCACCAGTTTTACATTCCGATGCACCTCTGCAGGTTTACTTTATCCCTTGGACCTTCCTATTGACGATGAAACACAGATATTACATCGGAAGTATAAGAGACACAACGACGACTTAAGAACGAGAAAACTGAGTCTTCTTACGGTCTATCTTTGAGCGTTTCCAGTGTCACCAGTTTTACATTCCGATACACCTCCGCTGGTTTACTGTATCCATTGGAGCTTCCATTGACGATGAAACACAGAAATTGCATCGGAATTAAATATAAAAGACACAACGCCGACTTAAGTACAAGTAAACTGAGTCTTCTTACGGTCTATGATTTGAGCGTTTCCTGTGTCACCAGTTTTACATTCCGAAGCACCTCTGCAGGTTTACTGTGTACCTTGGACCTTCCCATTGACGATGAAACACAGAAATTGCATCGGAATTAAATATAAGAGACACAATGCCGACTTAGGTACAGGAAGACTGAATCTTCCTACTGTCTAGGTTTTGAGCGTTTCCTGTGTCACCAGTTTTACATTCCGATGCATCTCTGCAGGTTTACTGTATCCCTTGGACCTTCACAGTAACGATGAAAGTCAGAAATTGCATCAAATGAAATATAACAGACACAATGCCGACTTCAGTACAAGAAAAATGTGTCTTCTTAGGGTCTATGCTTTGACCGCTTCCTGTGTCACCAGTTTTACATTCCGATGCACCTCTGCAGGTTTACTGTATCCCTTGGATCTTCACATTGACGATGAAACACAGAAATTGCATCGGAATTAAATATAAGAGACACATTGCCGACTTAAGTACAGGAACATTGGGTCTTCCTACTGTCTATGTTTTGAGCGTTTCCTGTGTCACCAGTTTTACATTCCGATGCACCTTTGCAGGTTTACTGTATCCCTTGGACCTTCCCATTGACGATGAAACATTGAAATTGCATCGGAATTAAATATAAGAGACACAATGCCGACTTAAGTACAGGAAGTGTGTGTCTTTGTATTGTCTATATTTTGACCGCTTCCTGTGTCACCAGTTTTACATTCCGATGCACCTCTGCAGGTTTACTGTATCCCTTGGACCTTCCCATTGTCGATGAAACACAGAAAATGCATCGGAATTAAATATAAGAGACACAATGTAGACTTAAGTACAGGAAGACTGAGTCTTCCTACTGTCTATGTTTTGAGCGTTTCCTGTGTCACCAGTTTTACATTCCGATGCACCTCTGCAGGTTTACTGTATCCCTTGGACCTTCACAGTGACGATGAAACACAGAAATTGCATCGGAATTAAATATAAAAGACACAATGCCGACTTAAGTACAAGAAAACTGAGTCTTCTTTCGGTCTATGTTTTGAGCGTTTTCTGTGTCACCAGTTTTACATTCCGATGCACCTCTGCAGGTTTACTGTATCCATTGGCCCTTCCCATTGACGATGAAACACAGAAATTGCATCGGAATTAAATATAAGAACCACCATGCCGACTTAAGTAAAGGAAGACTGAGTCTTCCTACTGTCTATGACTTGAGCGTGTCCTGTATCACCAGTTTTACATTCCGATGCACCTCTGCAGGTTTACTGTATCCCTTGGACCTTCCCCTTGGCGATGAAACACAGAAATGGCATCGGATTTAAATATAAAAGACACAATGCCGACTGAAATACAGGAAGACTGAGTCTTCCTACTGTCTATGTTTTGAGCGTTTCCTGTGTCACCAGTTTTACATTCCGATGCACCTCTGCAGGTTTGCTGTATCCCTTGGACCTTCACAGTGACGGTGAAACACAGAAAGTGCATCAAATTAAATATAATGGACACAATGCCGACTTCAGTACAAGAAAACTGAGTCTTCTTAGGGTCTATGCTTTGACCGCTTCCAGTGTCACCAGTTTTACATTCCGATGCACCTCTGCAGGTTTACTGTATACATTGGACCTTCTCATTGGCGATGAATCACAGAAATTGCACCGGAATTAAATATAAGAGGCACAATGACGTCTTAAGTACAGGAAGACTGAGTCTTCCTACTGTCTATGTTTTAAGCATTTCCTGTGTCACCAGTTTAAAATTCCGATGCACCTATGCATGTTTACTGTATCCCTTGGACCTTCACAGTCACGATGAAACACAGAAATTGCATCGGAATTAAATTTAAGAGACACAATGCCGACTTAAGTACAGGAAGACTGAGTCTTCCTACTGTCTATGTTTTGAGCGTCTCCTATATCACCAGTTTTACATTCCGATGCACCTCTGCAGGTATACTGTTTCCCTTCGACCTTCCCATTGACGATAAAACGCAGAAATTGCATCGGAATTAAATATAAGAGACACAATGTCGACTTAACTACAGGAAGAGTGTGTCTTTCTATTGTCTATGTTTTGTGCGTTTCCTGTGTCACCAGTTTTATATTGCGATGCACCTCTGCAGGTTTACTGTATCCATTGGACCTTCCCATTGACGATGAAACACAGAAATTGCATCGGAATTAAATATAAGAGACACAACGCCGACTTAAGTAAAAGAAAACTGAGTCATCTTACGGTGTGTGATTTGAGCGTTTCCTGTGTCACCAGTTTTACATTCCGATTCACCTCTGCAGGTATACTGTATCCATTCGACCTTCCCATTGACGATCAACCACAGAAATAGCATCGGAATTAAATGTAAGAGACACAATGCCGACTTAAGTACAGGAAGAGTGTGTCTTTCTATTGTCTATGTTTTGTGCGTTTCCTGTGTCACCAGTTTTATATTGCGATGCACCTCTGCAGGTTTACTGTATCCATTGGACCTTCCCATTGACGACGAAACACAGAAATTGCATCGGAATTAAATATAAGAGACACAATGTCGACTTAAGTACAGGAAGAGTGTGTCTTTCTATTGTCTATGTTTTGTGCGTTTCATGTGTCACCAGTTTTATATTGCGATTCACCTCTGCAGGTTTACTGTATCCATTGGACCTTCCCATTGACGATGAAACACAGAAATTGCATCGGAATAAATATAAGAGACACAACGCCGACTTAAGTAAAAGATAACTGAATCATCTTACGGTGTGTGATTTAAGCGTTTCCTGTGTCACCAGTTTTACATTCCGATTCACCTCTGCAGGTATACTGTATCCATTGGACCTTCCCATTGACGATGAAACACAGATATTACATCGGAATTAAGTATAAGAGACACAACGACGACTTAAGTACGAGAAAACAGCGTCTTCTTACGGTCTATGTTTGAGCGTTTCCAGTGTCACCAGTTTTACATTCCGATACACCTCTGCTGGTTTACTGTATCCATTGGAGCTTCCATTGACGATGAAACACAGAAATTGCATCGGAATTAAATATAAGGGACACAACGCCGACTTAAGTACAAGTAAACTGAGTCTTCTTACGGTCTATGATTTGAGCGTTTCCTGTGTCACCAGTTTTACATTCCGATGCACCTCTGCAGGTTTACTGTGTACCTTGGACCTTCCCATTGACGATGAAACACAGAAATTGCATCGGAATTAAATATAAGAGACACAATGCCGACTTAGGTACAGGAAGACTGAGTCTTCCTACTGTCTAGGTTTTGAGCGTTTCCTGTGTCACCAGTTTTACATTCCGATGCACCTCTGCAGGTTTACTGTATCCCTTGGAACTTCACATTGACGATGAAACACAGAAATTGCATCGGAATTAAATATAAGAGACACAATGCCGACTTAAGTACAGGAAGTGTGTGTCTTTCTATTGTCTATGTTTTGAGCGTTTCCTGTGTCACCAGTTTTACATTCCGGTGCACCTCTGCAGGTCTACTGTATCCCTTGGACCTTCCCATTGACGAAGAAACATTGAAATTGCATGGGAATTAAATATAAGAGACACAATGCCGACTTAAGTATAGGAAGACTGAGTTTTCCTACTGTCAATGTTTGAGCGTTTCCTGTGTCACCAGTTTTACATTCCGATGCACCTCTGCAGGTTTACTGTATCCATTGGACCTTCCCATTGTCGATGAAACACAGAAAATGCATCGGGATTAAATATAAGAGACACAATGTAGACTTAAGTACAGGAAGACTGAGTCTTCCTACTGTCTATGTTTTGAGCGTTTCCTGTGTCACCAGTTTTACATTCCGATGCACCTCTGCAGGTTTACTGTATCCCTTGGTCCTTCACAGTAACGATGAAAGTCAGAAATTGCATCAAATTAAATATAAGGGATACAATGCCGACTTCAGTACAAGAAAACTGAGTCTTCTTAGGGTCTATGCTTTGACCGCTTCCTGTGTCACCAGTTTTACATTCCGATGCACCTCTGCAGGTTTACTGTATCCATTGGACCTTCACAGTCACGATGTAACACAGAAATTGCATCGGAATTAAATTTAAGAGACACAATGCCGACTTAAGTACAGGAAGACTGAGTCTTCCTACTGTCTATGTTTTGAGCGTCTCCTATGTCACCAGTTTTACATTCCGATGCACCTCTGCAGGTATACTGTTTCCCTTGGACCTTCCCATTGACGATAAAACGCAGAAATTGCATCGGAATTAAATATAAGAGACACAATGTCGACTTAAGTACAGGAAGAGTGTGTCTTTCTATTGTCTATGTTTTGTGCGTTTCCTGTGTCACCAGTTTTATATTGCGATGCACCTCTGCAGGTTTACTGTATCCATTGGACCTTCCCATTGACGATGAAACACAGAAATTGCATCGTAATTAAATATAAGAGACACAACGCCGACTTAAGTAAAAGAAAACTGAGTCATCTTACGGTGTGTGATTTGAGCGTTTCCTGTGTCACCAGTTTTACATTCCGATTCACCTCTGCAGGTATACTGTATCCATTGGACCTTCCCATTGACGATCAAACACGGAAATAGCATCGGAATTAAATATAAGAGACACAATGCCGACTTAAGTACAGGAAGACTGAGTCTTCCTACTGTCTATGTTTTGAGCGTTTCCTGTGTCACCAGTTTTACATTCCGATGCACCTCTGCAGGTATACTGTTTCCCTTCGACCTTCCCATTGACGATGAAACACAGAAATTGCATCGGAATTAAATATAAGAGACACAACGCCGACTTAAGTACAAGAAAACTGAGTCATCTTACGGTGTATGATTTGAGCGTTTGCTTTGTCACCAGTTTTACATTCCAATGCACTTCTGCAGGTTCACTGTATCCCTTGGGCCTTCCCATTGACGATGAAAAACAGAAATTCCATCGGAATTAAATATAAGAGACACAATGACGACTTAAGTACAGGAAGACTGAGTCTTCCTACTGTCTATGTTTTGAGCGTTTCCTGTGTCACCAGTTTTACATTCCGATGCACCTCTGCAGGTATAGTGTTTCCCTTCGACTCTCCCATTGACGATGAAACACAGAAATTTCTTCGGAATTATATATTAGAGACACAATGTCGTCTTAAGTACAGGAAGAGTGTGTCTTTCTATTGTCTATGTTTTGAGCGTTTCCTGTGTCACCAGTTTTACATTCCGATGCACCTCTGCTGGTTTACTGTATCCATTGGACCTTCCATTGTCGATGAAACATAGAAATTGCATTGGAATCAAATATAAGAGACACAACGCCGACTTAAGTACCAGAAAACTGAGTCTTCTTAAGGTCTATGTTTTGAGCGTTTACTGTGTCACCAGTTTTACATTCCGATGCACCTCTGCAGGTTTACTGTTTCCCTTGCGCCTTCCCATGGACATTGAAAGACAGAAATTGCATCGGAATTAAATATAAAAAACACAATGCCGACTTAAGTATAGGAAGACTGAGTCTTCCTCCTCTCTATGTTTTGAGCGTTTCCTGTGTCACCAGTTTTACATTCCGATGCACCTCTTCAGGTTTACTGTATCCCTTGGACCTTCACAGTGACGATGAAACACAGAAATTGCATCGGAATTAAATATAAAAGTCGCAATGCCGACTTAAGTACAAGAAAACCTGAGTCTTCTTAGGGTCTATGTTATGAGCGCTTCCTGTGTCACCAGTTTTACATTCCGATGCACCTCTACAGGGTTACTGTGTCCCTTGGACCTTCCCATTGACGATGAAACACAGTAATTGCATCGGAATTAAATAGAAGAGACGCAATGTCGACTTAAGTAAAGGAAGACTGAGCCTTCCTAATGTCTATGATTTGAGCGTGTCCTGTATCACCTGCTTTATATTCCGATGCACCTCTGTAGGTTTACTGTATCCCTTGGACCTTCCCATTTGCGATGGAACGCAGAAATATCATCGGAATTAATTATAAGAGACACAATGCCGACTGAAGTACAGGAAGACTGAGTCTTCCTATTGTCTATGTTTTGAGCTTTTCCCTTGTCTCCAGTGTTATATTCCGATGCACCTCTGCCGGTATACTGTTTCCCTTCGACCTTCCCATTGACGATGAAACAAAGAAATTGCATCGGAATTAAATATAAGAGACACAATGTCCACCTAAGTACAGGAAGAGTGTGTCTTTCTATTGTCTATGTTTTGTGCATTTCCTGTGTCACCAGTTTTACATTGCGATGCACATCTGCAGGTTTACTGTATCCATTGGACCTTCCCATTGATGATGAAACACAGTAATTGCATCGGAATTAAATAAAAGAGACACAACGTCGTTTTAAGTACGAGAAAACTGAGTCTTCTTACGGTCTATGATTTGAGCGTTTCTGTGTCACCAGTTTTACATTCCGATGCACCTCTGCAGGTTTACTGTATCCCTTGCACCTTCCCATTGACATTGAAACACAGAAATTACATCGTAATTAAATATAACAGACACAATGCCGACATAAGTATAGGAAGACTGAGTCTTCCTACTGTCTATATTTTGAGCGTTTCCTGTGTCACCAGTTTTACATTCCGATGCACCTCTGCAGGTTTACTGTATCCCTTGGACCTTCACAGTGACGATGAAACACAGAAATTGCATCGGAATTAAATATATAAAGACACAATGCCGACTTAAGTACAAGAAAACTGAGTCTTCTTTCGGTCTATGTTTTTAACGTTTTCTGTGTCACCAGTTTTATATTCCGATGCACCTCTGCAGGTTTACTGTATCCATTGGCCCTTCCCATTGACGATGAAACACAGAAATTGCATCGGAATTAAATATAAGAACCACCATGCCGACTTAAGTAAAGGAAGACTGAGTCTTCCTACTGTCTATGACTTGAGCGTGTCCTGTATCACCAGTTTTACATTCCGATGCACCTCTGCAGGTTTACTGTATCCCTTGGACCTTCCCCTTGGCGATGAAACACAGAAATGGCATCGGATATAAATATAAGAGACACAATGCCGACTGAAATACAGGAAGACTGAGTCTTCCTACTGTCTATGTTTTGAGCGTTTCCTGTGTCAACAGTTTTACATTCCGATGCACCTCTGCAAGTTTACTGTATCCCTTGAACCTTCACAGTGAAGATGAAACACAGAAATTGCATCGGAATTAAATATAAGGGGCACAATGACGTCTTAAGTACAGGAAGACTGAGTCTTCCTACTGTCTATGTTTTGAGCATTTCCTGTGTCACCAGTTTTAAATTCCGATGCACCTATGCATGTTTACTGTATCCCTTGGACCTTCACAGTCACGATGAAACACAGAAATTGCATCGGAATTAAATTTAAGACACACAATGCCGACTTAAGTACAGGAAGACTGAGTCTTCCAACTGTCTATGTTTTGAGCGTCTCCTATGTCACCAGTTTTACATTCCGATGCACCTCTGCAGGTATACTGTTTCCCCTCGACTTTCCCATTGACGATGAAACACAGAAATTGCATCGGAATTAAATATAAGAGACACAACGCCGACTTAAGTACAAGAAAACTGAGTCTTCTTACGGTCTATGATTTGAGCGTTTCCTGTGTCACCAGTTTTACATTCCAATGCACCTCTGCAGGTGTACTGTATCCCTTGGACCTTCCCATTGACGAATAAACACAGAAATTGTATCCGAATTAAATATAAGAGACACAACGCCGACTTAAGTACCAGAAAACTGAGTCTTCTTAAGGTCTATGTTTTGAGCGTTTTCTGTGTCATCAGTTTTACATTCCGATGCACCTCTGCAGGTTTACTGTATCCCTTGCACCTTCCCATTGACATTGAAACACAGAAATTACATGGGAATTAAATATAACAAACACAATGCCGACTTAAGTATAGGAAGACTGAGTCTTCCTACTGTCTATGTTTTGAGCGTTTCCTATGTCACCAGTTTTACATTCCGAAGCACCTCTTCAGGTTTACGGTATCCCTTGGACCTTCACAGTGACGATGAAACAGAGAAATTGCATCGGAATTAAATATAAAAGAAACAATGCCGACTTAAGTACAAGAAAACGTGAGTCTTCTTAGGGTCTATGTTATGAGCGCTTCCTGTGTCCCCAGTTATACATTCCGATGCACCTCTGCAGGGTTACTGTATCCCTTGGACCTTCCCATTGACGATGAAACACAATAATTGCATCGGAATTAAATAGAATAGACACAATGTTGACTTAAGTACAAGAAGAGTGTGTCTTTCTATTGTCTACGTTTTGAGCGTTTCCTATGTCACCAGTTTTACATTCCGCTGCTCCTCTGCTGGTTTACTGTATCCATTGGACCTTCCATTGACGATGAAACACAGAAATTGCATCGGAATTAAATATAAGAGACACCATGCCGACTTAAGTAAAGGAAGACTGAGTCTTCCTACTGTCTATGATTTGAGCCTTTGCTGTGTCACCAGTATTACATTCCGATGCACCTCAGCAGGTTTACTGTATCCATTGGACCTTCCCATTGACGATGAAACACAGATATTGCATCGGAATTAAATATAAGAGACACAACGCCGACTTAAGTACAAGAGAACTGAGTCTTCTTACGGTCTATGTTTTGAGCGTTTTCTGTGTCACCAGTTTTACATTCCGATGCACCTCTGCACGTTTAATGTATCCCTTGGTCCTTCACAGTGACGATGAAACACAGTAATTGCATCGGAATTAAATATATGAGTCACAATGATGAATTAAGTACAGGAAGACTGAGTCTTCCTACTGTCTATGTTTTGAGCGTTTCCTGTGTCACCAGTTTTACATTCCGATGCACCTCTGCAGGTTAACTGTGTACCTTGGACCTTTACAGTGACGATGAAACACAGAAATTGCATCGGAATTAAATATAAGAGACGCAATGCTGACTTAAGTACAAGAAAACTGAGTCTTCTTAGTGTCTATGATCTGAGCGCTCCCTGTGTCACCAGTTTTACATTCCGATGCACCTCTGCAGGTTTACTTTATCCCTTGGACCTTCCTATTGACGATGAAACACAGATATTACATCGGAAGTATAAGAGACACAACGACGACTTAAGAACGAGAAAACTGAGTCTTCTTACGGTCTATCTTTGAGCGTTTCCAGTGTCACCAGTTTTACATTCCGATACACCTCCGCTGGTTTACTGTATCCATTGGAGCTTCCATTGACGATGAAACACAGAAATTGCATCGGAATTAAATATAAAAGACACAACGCCGACTTAAGTACAAGTAAACTGAGTCTTCTTACGGTCTATGATTTGAGCGTTTCCTGTGTCACCAGTTTTACATTCCGAAGCACCTCTGCAGGTTTACTGTGTACCTTGGACCTTCCCATTGACGATGAAACACAGAAATTGCATCGGAATTAAATATAAGAGACACAATGCCGACTTAGGTACAGGAAGACTGAATCTTCCTACTGTCTAGGTTTTGAGCGTTTCCTGTGTCACCAGTTTTACATTCCGATGCATCTCTGCAGGTTTACTGTATCCCTTGGACCTTCACAGTAACGATGAAAGTCAGAAATTGCATCAAATGAAATATAACAGACACAATGCCGACTTCAGTACAAGAAAAATGTGTCTTCTTAGGGTCTATGCTTTGACCGCTTCCTGTGTCACCAGTTTTACATTCCGATGCACCTCTGCAGGTTTACTGTATCCCTTGGATCTTCACATTGACGATGAAACACAGAAATTGCATCGGAATTAAATATAAGAGACACATTGCCGACTTAAGTACAGGAACATTGGGTCTTCCTACTGTCTATGTTTTGAGCGTTTCCTGTGTCACCAGTTTTACATTCCGATGCACCTTTGCAGGTTTACTGTATCCCTTGGACCTTCCCATTGACGATGAAACATTGAAATTGCATCGGAATTAAATATAAGAGACACAATGCCGACTTAAGTACAGGAAGTGTGTGTCTTTGTATTGTCTATGTTTTGACCGCTTCCTGTGTCACCAGTTTTACATTCCGATGCACCTCTGCAGGTTTACTGTATCCCTTGGACCTTCCCATTGTCGATGAAACACAGAAAATGCATCGGAATTAAATATAAGAGACACAATGTAGACTTAAGTACAGGAAGACTGAGTCTTCCTACTGTCTATGTTTTGAGCGTTTCCTGTGTCACCAGTTTTACATTCCGATGCACCTCTGCAGGTTTACTGTATCCCTTGGACCTTCACAGTGACGATGAAACACAGAAATTGCATCGGAATTAAATATAAAAGACACAATGCCGACTTAAGTACAAGAAAACTGAGTCTTCTTTCGGTCTATGTTTTGAGCGTTTTCTGTGTCACCAGTTTTACATTCCGATGCACCTCTGCAGGTTTACTGTATCCATTGGCCCTTCCCATTGACGATGAAACACAGAAATTGCATCGGAATTAAATATAAGAACCACCATGCCGACTTAAGTAAAGGAAGACTGAGTCTTCCTACTGTCTATGACTTGAGCGTGTCCTGTATCACCAGTTTTACATTCCGATGCACCTCTGCAGGTTTACTGTATCCCTTGGACCTTCCCCTTGGCGATGAAACACAGAAATGGCATCGGATTTAAATATAAAAGACACAATGCCGACTGAAATACAGGAAGACTGAGTCTTCCTACTGTCTATGTTTTGAGCGTTTCCTGTGTCACCAGTTTTACATTCCGATGCACCTCTGCAGGTTTGCTGTATCCCTTGGACCTTCACAGTGACGGTGAAACACAGAAAGTGCATCAAATTAAATATAATGGACACAATGCCGACTTCAGTACAAGAAAACTGAGTCTTCTTAGGGTCTATGCTTTGACCGCTTCCAGTGTCACCAGTTTTACATTCCGATGCACCTCTGCAGGTTTACTGTATACATTGGACCTTCTCATTGGCGATGAATCACAGAAATTGCACCGGAATTAAATATAAGAGGCACAATGACGTCTTAAGTACAGGAAGACTGAGTCTTCCTACTGTCTATGTTTTGAGCATTTCCTGTGTCACCAGTTTAAAATTCCGATGCACCTATGCATGTTTACTGTATCCCTTGGACCTTCACAGTCACGATGAAACACAGAAATTGCATCGGAATTAAATTTAAGAGACACAATGCCGACTTAAGTACAGGAAGACTGAGTCTTCCTACTGTCTATGTTTTGAGCGTCTCCTATATCACCAGTTTTACATTCCGATGCACCTCTGCAGGTATACTGTTTCCCTTCGACCTTCCCATTGACGATAAAACGCAGAAATTGCATCGGAATTAAATATAAGAGACACAATGTCGACTTAAGTACAGGAAGAGTGTGTCTTTCTATTGTCTATGCTTTGTGCGTTTCCTGTGTCACCAGTTTTATATTGCGATGCACCTCTGCAGGTTTACTGTATCCATTGGACCTTCCCATTGACGATGAAACACAGAAATTGCATCGGAATTAAATATAAGAGAAACAACGCCGACTTAAGTAAAAGAAAACTGAGTCATCTTACGGTGTGTGATTTGAGCGTTTCCTGTGTCACCAGTTTTACATTCCGATACACCTCTGCAGGTATACTGTATCCATTCGACCTTCCCATTGACGATCAAACACAGAAATAGCATCGGAATTAAATGTAACAGACACAATGCCGACTTAAGTACAGGAAGACTGAGTCTTCCTACTGTCTATGTTTTGAGCGTTTCCTGTGTCACCAGTTTTACATTCCGATGCACCTCTGCAGGTTTGCTGTGTACCTTGGACCTTCCCATTGACGATGAAAAATACAGAAATTGCATCGGAATTAAATATAAGAGACACAATGCCAACTTAGGTACAGGAAGACTGAGTCTTCCTACTGTCTACGTTTTGAGCATTTCCTGTGTCATTAGTTTTACACTTTTGATGCACCTCTGCAGGTTTACTGTATCCCTTGGACCTTCACAGTGACGATGAAACACAGAAATTGCATCGGAATTAAATATATAAAGACACAATGCCGACTTAAGTACAAGAAAACTGAGTCTTCTTTCGGTCTATGTTTTGAGCGTTTTCTGTGTCACCAGTTTTACATTCCGATGCACCTCTGCAGGTTTACTGTATCCATTGGCCCTTCCCATTGACGATGAAACACAGAAATTGCATCGGAATTAAATATAAGAACCACCATGCCGACTTAAGTAAAGGAAGACTGAGTCTTCCTACTGTCTATGACTTGAGCGTGTCCTGTATCACCAGTTTTACATTCCGATGCACCTCTGCAGGTTTACTGTATCTCTTGGACCTTCCCCTTGGCGATGAAACACAGAAATGGCATCGGATTTAAATATAAAAGACACAATGCCGACTGAAATACAGGAAGACTGAGTCTTCCTACTGTCTATGTTTTAAGCGTTTCCTGTGTCACCAGTTTTACATTCCGATGCACCTCTGCAGGTTTGCTGTATCCCTTGGACCTTCACAGTGACGGTGAAACACAGAAAGTGCATCAAATTAAATATAATGGGCACAATGCCGACTTCAGTACAAGAAAACTGAGTCTTCTTAGGGTCTATGCTTTGACCTCTTCCAGTGTCACCAGTTTTACATTCCGATGCACATCTGCAGGTTTACTGTATCCATTGGACCTTCTCATTGGCGATGAAACACAGAAATTGCACCGGAATAAATATAAGAGGCACAATGACGTCTTAAGTACAGGAAGACTGAGTCTTCCTACTGTCTATGTTTTGAGCATTTCCTGTGTCACCAGTTTAAAATTCCGATGCACCTATGCATGTTTACTGTATCCCTTGGACCTTCACAGTCACGATGAAACACAGAAATTGCATCGGAATTAAATTTAAGAGACACAATGCCGACTTAAGTACAGGAAGACTGAGTCTTCCTACTGTCTATGTTTTGAGCGTCTCCTATATCACCAGTTTTACATTCCGATGCACCTCTGCAGGTATACTGTTTCCCTTCGACCTTCCCATTGACGATAAAACGCAGAAATTGCATCGGAATTAAATATAAGAGACACAATGTCGACTTAACTACAGGAAGAGTGTGTCTTTCTATTGTCTATGTTTTGTGCGTTTCCTGTGTCACCAGTTTTATATTGCGATGCACCTCTGCAGGTTTACTGTATCCATTGGACCTTCCCATTGACGATGAAACACAGAAATTGCATCGGAATTAAATATAAGAGACACAACGCCGACTTAAGTAAAAGAAAACTGAGTCATCTTACGGTGTGTGATTTGAGCGTTTCCTGTGTCACCAGTTTTACATTCCGATTCACCTCTGCAGGTATACTGTATCCATTCGACCTTCCCATTGACGATCAACCACAGAAATAGCATCGGAATTAAATGTAAGAGACACAATGCCGACTTAAGTACAGGAAGAGTGTGTCTTTCTATTGTCTATGTTTTGTGCGTTTCCTGTGTCACCAGTTTTATATTGCGATGCACCTCTGCAGGTTTACTGTATCCATTGGACCTTCCCATTGACGACGAAACACAGAAATTGCATCGGAATTAAATATAAGAGACACAATGTCGACTTAAGTACAGGAAGAGTGTGTCTTTCTATTGTCTATGTTTTGTGCGTTTCATGTGTCACCAGTTTTATATTGCGATTCACCTCTGCAGGTTTACTGTATCCATTGGACCTTCCCATTGACGATGAAACACAGAAATTGCATCGGAATAAATATAAGAGACACAACGCCGACTTAAGTAAAAGATAACTGAATCATCTTACGGTGTGTGATTTAAGCGTTTCCTGTGTCACCAGTTTTACATTCCGATTCACCTCTGCAGGTATACTGTATCCATTGGACCTTCCCATTGACGATGAAACACAGATATTACATCGGAATTAAGTATAAGAGACACAACGACGACTTAAGTACGAGAAAACAGCGTCTTCTTACGGTCTATGTTTGAGCGTTTCCAGTGTCACCAGTTTTACATTCCGATACACCTCTGCTGGTTTACTGTATCCATTGGAGCTTCCATTGACGATGAAACACAGAAATTGCATCGGAATTAAATATAAGGGACACAACGCCGACTTAAGTACAAGTAAACTGAGTCTTCTTACGGTCTATGATTTGAGCGTTTCCTGTGTCACCAGTTTTACATTCCGATGCACCTCTGCAGGTTTACTGTGTACCTTGGACCTTCCCATTGACGATGAAACACAGAAATTGCATCGGAATTAAATATAAGAGACACAATGCCGACTTAGGTACAGGAAGACTGAGTCTTCCTACTGTCTAGGTTTTGAGCGTTTCCTGTGTCACCAGTTTTACATTCCGATGCACCTCTGCAGGTTTACTGTATCCCTTGGAACTTCACATTGACGATGAAACACAGAAATTGCATCGGAATTAAATATAAGAGACACAATGCCGACTTAAGTACAGGAAGAGTGTGTCTTTCTATTGTCTATGTTTTGAGCGTTTCCTGTGTCACCAGTTTTACATTCCGATGCACCTCTGCAGGTTTACTGTATCCCTTGGACCTTCCCATTGACGATGAAACATTGAAATTGCATCGGAATGAAATATAAGAGACACAATGCCGACTTAAGTACAGGAAGTGTGTGTCTTTCTATTGTCTATGTTTTGAGCGTTTCCTGTGTCACCAGTTTTACATTCCGATGCACCTCTGCAGGTTTACTGTATCCCTTGCACCTTCCCATTGACATTGAAACACAGAAATTACATCGGAATTAAATATAACAGACACAATGCCGACTTAAGTACAGGAAGACTGAGTCTTCCTACCGTCTATATTTTGAGCGTTTCCTGTGTCACCAGTTTTACATTCCGGTGCACCTCTGCAGGTCTACTGTATCCCTTGGACCTTCCCATTGACGAAGAAACATTGAAATTGCATGGGAATTAAATATAAGAGACACAATGCCGACTTAAGTATAGGAAGACTGAGTTTTCCTACTGTCAATGTTTGAGCGTTTCCTGTGTCACCAGTTTTACATTCCGATGCACCTCTGCAGGTTTACTGTATCCATTGGACCTTCCCATTGTCGATGAAACACAGAAAATGCATCGGGATTAAATATAAGAGACACAATGTAGACTTAAGTACAGGAAGACTGAGTCTTCCTACTGTCTATGTTTTGAGCGTTTCCTGTGTCACCAGTTTTACATTCCGATGCACCTCTGCAGGTTTACTGTATCCCTTGGTCCTTCACAGTAACGATGAAAGTCAGAAATTGCATCAAATTAAATATAAGGGATACAATGCCGACTTCAGTACAAGAAAACTGAGTCTTCTTAGGGTCTATGCTTTGACCGCTTCCTGTGTCACCAGTTTTACATTCCGATGCACCTCTGCAGGTTTACTGTATCCATTGGACCTTCACAGTCACGATGTAACACAGAAATTGCATCGGAATTAAATTTAAGAGACACAATGCCGACTTAAGTACAGGAAGACTGAGTCTTCCTACTGTCTATGTTTTGAGCGTCTCCTATGTCACCAGTTTTACATTCCGATGCACCTCTGCAGGTATACTGTTTCCCTTGGACCTTCCCATTGACGATAAAACGCAGAAATTGCATCGGAATTAAATATAAGAGACACAATGTCGACTTAAGTACAGGAAGAGTGTGTCTTTCTATTGTCTATGTTTTGTGCGTTTCCTGTGTCACCAGTTTTATATTGCGATGCACCTCTGCAGGTTTACTGTATCCATTGGACCTTCCCATTGACGATGAAACACAGAAATTGCATCGTAATTAAATATAAGAGACACAACGCCGACTTAAGTAAAAGAAAACTGAGTCATCTTACGGTGTGTGATTTGAGCGTTTCCTGTGTCACCAGTTTTACATTCCGATTCACCTCTGCAGGTATACTGTATCCATTGGACCTTCCCATTGACGATCAAACACGGAAATAGCATCGGAATTAAATATAAGAGACACAATGCCGACTTAAGTACAGGAAGACTGAGTCTTCCTACTGTCTATGTTTTGAGCGTTTCCTGTGTCACCAGTTTTACATTCCGATGCACGTCCGCAGGTTTACTGTGTACCTTGGACCTTCCCATTGACGATGAAACACAGAAATTGCATCGGAATTAAATATAAGAGACTCAATGCCGACTTAGGTACAGGAAGACTGAGTCTTCCTACTGTCTACGTTTTGAGCATTTCCTGTGTCATTAGTTTTACACTTTTGATGCACCTCTGCAGGTTTACTGTATCTCTTGGATCTTCACAGTGACGGTGAAACACAGAAACTGCATCGGAATTAAATATAAGAGACACAATGCCGACTTAAGTACAAGAAAACTGAGTCTTCTTACGGTCTGTAATTTGAGCTCTTCCTGTGTCGCCAGTTTTACATTCCGATGCACCTCTGCAGGTATACTGTATCAATTGGACCTTCCCATTGATGATGAAACACAGAAATAGCATCGGAATTAAATATAAGAGACACAATGCCGACTTAAGAGCAGGAAGGCTGAGTCTTCCTACTGTCTATGTTTTGAGCGTTTCCTGTGTCACTAGTTTTACATTCCGATGCACCTCTGCTGGTTTACTGTAGCCCTTGGACCTTCACAGTGACGACGAAACACAGAAATTGCATCGGAATTAAATATAAGAGACACAATGTCGACTTAGGTACAGGAAGAGTGTGTCTTTCTATTGTCTATGTTTTGTGCGTTTCATGTGTCACCAGTTTTATATTGCGATTCACCTCTGCAGGTATACTGTATCCATTGGACCTTCCCATTGACGATGAAACACAGATATTACATCGGAATTAAGTATAAGAGACACAACGACGACTTAAGTACGAGAAAACTGAGTCTTCTTACGGTCTATGTTTGAGCGTTTCCAGTGTCACCAGTTTTACATTCCGATACACCTCTGCTGGTTTACTGTATCCATTGGAGCTTCCATTGACGATGAAACACAGAAATTGCAT
This sequence comes from Schistocerca nitens, assembly GCF_023898315.1. Lineage (NCBI taxonomy): Eukaryota > Metazoa > Arthropoda > Insecta > Orthoptera > Acrididae > Schistocerca > Schistocerca nitens. The sequence continues at coordinate 766,923,849 of NC_064619.1, forward strand.
CGGAATTAAATATAAGGGACACAACGCCGACTTAAGTACAAGTAAACTGAGTCTTCTTACGGTCTATGATTTGAGCGTTTCCTGTGTCACCAGTTTTACATTCCGATGCACCTCTGCAGGTTTACTGTGTACCTTGGACCTTCCCATTGACGATGAAACACAGAAATTGCATCGGAATTAAATATAAGAGACACAATGCCGACTTAGGTACAGGAAGACTGAGTCTTCCTACTGTCTAGGTTTTGAGCGTTTCCTGTGTCACCAGTTTTACATTCCGATGCACCTCTGCAGGTTTACTGTATCCCTTGGAACTTCACATTGACGATGAAACACAGAAATTGCATCGGAATTAAATATAAGAGACACAATGCCGACTTAAGTACAGGAAGTGTGTGTCTTTCTATTGTCTATGTTTTGAGCGTTTCCTGTGTCACCAGTTTTACATTCCGATGCACCTCTGCAGGTTTACTGTATCCCTTGGACCTTCCCATTGACGATGAAACATTGAAATTGCATCGGAATGAAATATAAGAGACACAATGCCGACTTAAGTACAGGAAGTGTGTGTCTTTCTATTGTCTATGTTTTGAGCGTTTCCTGTGTCACCAGTTTTACATTCCGATGCACCTCTGCAGGTTTACTGTATCCCTTGCACCTTCCCATTGACATTGAAACACAGAAATTACATCGGAATTAAATATAACAGACACAATGCCGACTTAAGTACAGGAAGACTGAGTCTTCCTACCGTCTATATTTTGAGCGTTTCCTGTGTCACCAGTTTTACATTCCGGTGCACCTCTGCAGGTCTACTGTATCCCTTGGACCTTCCCATTGACGAAGAAACATTGAAATTGCATGGGAATTAAATATAAGAGACACAATGCCGACTTAAGTATAGGAAGACTGAGTTTTCCTACTGTCAATGTTTGAGCGTTTCCTGTGTCACCAGTTTTACATTCCGATGCACCTCTGCAAGTTTACTGTATCCATTGGACCTTCCCATTGTCGATGAAACACAGAAAATGCATCGGGATTAAATATAAGAGACACAATGTAGACTTAAGTACAGGAAGACTGAGTCTTCCTACTGTCTATGTTTTGAGCGTTTCCTGTGTCACCAGTTTTACATTCCGATGCACCTCTGCAGGTTTACTGTATCCCTTGGTCCTTCACAGTAACGATGAAAGTCAGAAATTGCATCAAATTAAATATAAGGGATACAATGCCGACTTCAGTACAAGAAAACTGAGTCTTCTTAGGGTCTATGCTTTGACCGCTTCCTGTGTCACCAGTTTTACATTCCGATGCACCTCTGCAGGTTTACTGTATCCATTGGACCTTCACAGTCACGATGAAACACAGAAATTGCATCGGAATTAAATTTAAGAGACACAATGCCGACTTAAGTACAGGAAGACTGAGTCTTCCTACTGTCTATGTTTTGAGCGTCTCCTATGTCACCAGTTTTACATTCCGATGCACCTCTGCAGGTATACTGTTTCCCTTGGACCTTCCCATTGACGATAAAACGCAGAAATTGCATCGGAATTAAATATAAGAGACACAATGTCGACTTAAGTACAGGAAGAGTGTGTCTTTCTATTGTCTATGTTTTGTGCGTTTCCTGTGTCACCAGTTTTATATTGCGATGCACCTCTGCAGGTTTACTGTATCCATTGGACCTTCCCATTGACGATGAAACACAGAAATTGCATCGTAATTAAATATAAGAGACACAACGCCGACTTAAGTAAAAGAAAACTGAGTCATCTTACGGTGTGTGATTTGAGCGTTTCCTGTGTCACCAGTTTTACATTCCGATTCACCTCTGCAGGTATACTGTATCCATTGGACCTTCCCATTGACGATCAAACACGGAAATAGCATCGGAATTAAATATAAGAGACACAATGCCGACTTAAGTACAGGAAGACTGAGTCTTCCTACTGTCTATGTTTTGAGCGTTTCCTGTGTCACCAGTTTTACATTCCGATGCACCTCCGCAGGTTTACTGTGTACCTTGGACCTTCCCATTGACAATGAAACACAGAAATTGCATCGGAATTAAATATAAGAGACACAACGCCGACTTAAGTAAAAGAAAACTGAGTCATCTTACGGTGTGTGATTTGAGCGTTTCCTGTGTCACCAGTTTTACATTCCGATTCACCTCTGCAGGTATACTGTATCCATTGGACCTTCCCATTGACGATCAAACACGGAAATAGCATCGGAATTAAATATAAGAGACACAATGCCGACTTAAGTACAGGAAGACTGAGTCTTCCTACTGTCTATGTTTTGAGCGTTTCCTGTGTCACCAGTTTTACATTCCGATGCACCTCCGCAGGTTTACTGTGTACCTTGGACCTTCCCATTGACGATGAAACACAGAAATTGCATCGGAATTAAATATAAGAGACTCATGCCGTCTTAGGTACAGGAAGACTGAGTCTTCCTACTGTCTACGTTTTGAGCATTTCCTGTGTCATTAGTTTTACACTTTTGATGCACCTCTGCAGGTTTACTGTATCTCTTGGATCTTCACAGTGACGGTGAAACACAGAAACTGCATCGGAATTAAATATAAGAGACACAATGCCGACTTAAGTACAAGAAAACTGAGTCTTCTTACGGTCTGTAATTTGAGCTCTTCCTGTGTCGCCAGTTTTACATTCCGATGCACCTCTGCAGGTATACTGTATCAATTGGACCTTCCCATTGATGATGAAACACAGAAATAGCATCGGAATTAAATATAAGAGACACAATGCCGACTTAAGAGCAGGAAGGCTGAGTCTTCCTACTGTCTATGTTTTGAGCGTTTCCTGTGTCACTAGTTTTACATTCCGATGCACCTCTGCTGGTTTACTGTGTACCTTGGACCTTCCCATTGACGAAGAAACACAGAAATTGCATCGGAATTAAATATAAGAGACACAATGCCGACTTAGGTACAGGAAGACTGAGTCTTCCTACTGTCTAGGATTTGAGCGTTTCCTGTGTCACCAGTTTTACATTCCGATGCACCTCTGCAGGTTTACTGTATCCCTTGGACCTTCCCATTGACGAAGAAACATTGAAATTGCATGGGAATTAAATATAAGAGACACAATGACGTCTTAAGTACAGGAAGACTGAGTCTTCCTACTGTCTATGTTTTGAGCATTTCCTGTTTCACCAGTTTTAAATTCCGATGCACCTATGCATGTTTACTGTATCCCTTGGACCTTCACAGTCACGATGAAACACAGAAATTGCATCGGAATTAAATTTAAGAGACACAATGCCGACTTAAGTACAGGAAGACTGAGTCTTCCTACTGTCTATGTTTTGAGCGTCTCCTATGTCACCAGTTTTACATTCCGATGCACCTCTGCAGGTATACTGTTTCCCCTCGACTTTCCCATTGACGATGAAACACAGATATTGCATGGGAATTAAATATAAGAGACACAACGCCGACTTAAGTACAAGAAAACTGAGTCTTCTTACGGTCTATGATTTGAGCGTTTCCTGTGTCATCAGTTTTACATTCCAATGCACCTCTGCAGGTTTACTGTATCCCTTGGACCTTCCCATTGAAGAATAAACACAGAAATTGCATCCGAATTAAATATAAGAGACACAACGCCGACTTAAGTACCAGAAAACTGAGTCTTCTTAAGGTCTATGTTTTGAGCGTTTTCTGTGTCACCAGTTTTACATTCCGATGCACCTCTGCAGGTTTACTGTATCCCTTGCACCTTCCCATTGACATTGAAACACAGAAATTACATGGGAATTAAATATAACAAACACAATGCCGACTTAAGTATAGGAAGACTGAGTCTTCCTACTGTCTATGTTTTGAGCGTTTCCTGTGTCACCAGTTTTACATTCCGATGCACCTCTTCAGGTTTACGGTATCCCTTGGACCTTCACAGTGACGATGAAACACAGAAATTGCATCGGAAATAAATATAAAAGAAACAATGCCGACTTAAGTACAAGAAAACGTGAGTCTTCTTAGGGTCTATGTTATGAGCGCTTCCTGTGTCACCAGTTATACATTCCGATGCACATCTGCAGGGTTACTGTATCAATTGGACCTTCCCATTGACGATGAAAGACAGTAATTGCATCGGAATTAAATAGAATAGACACAATGTCGACTTAAGTACAAGAAGAGTGTGTCTTTCTATTGTCTACGTTTTGAGCGTTTCCTGTGTCACCAGTTTTACATTCCGCTGCTCCTCTGCTGGTTTACTGTATCCCTTGGACCTTCCTATTGACGATGAAACACAGATATTGCATCGGAATTAAATAATAGACACAATGCAGACTTAAGTACAGAAAGACTGAGTCTTCCTACTGTCTATGTTTGAGCGTTTCCCTTGTCACCAATTTTACATTCCGGTGCACCTCTGCAGGTACACTGTTTCCCTTCGACCTTCCCATTGACGACGAAACACAGAAATTGCATCGGAATTAAATATAAGAGACACAATGTCGACTTAAGTACAGGAAAAGTGTGTCTTTCTATTGTCTATGTTTTGTGCGTTTCCTGTGTCACCAGTTTTATATTGCGATGCACCTCTGCAGGTTTACTGTATCCATTGGACCTTCCCATTGACGATGAAACACAGAAATTGCATCGGAATTAAATATAAGAGACACAATGCCGACTTAAGTACAGGAAGTGTGTGTCTTTCTATTGTCTGTATTTTGAGCGTTTCCTGTGTCACCAGTTTTACATTCCGATGCACCACTGCAGGTTTACTGTATCCCTTGCACCTTCCCATTGACATTGAAACACAAAAATTACATCGGAATTAAATATAACAGACACAATGCCGACTTAAGTACAGGAAGACTGAGTCTTCCTACCGTCTATATTTTGAGCGTTTCCTGTGTCACCAGTTTTACATTCCGGTGCACCTCTGCAGGTTTACTGTATCCCTTGGACCTTCCCATTGACGAAGAAACATTGAAATTGCATCGGAATTAAATATAAGAGACACAATAACGACTTATGAACAGGAAGGCTGAGTCTTCCTACTGTCTATGTTTCGAGCGTTTCCTGTGTCACCAGTTTTACATTCCGATGCACCTCTGCAGGTTTACTGTATCCCTTGCATCTTCCCATTGACGATGAAACACAGAAATTTCATCGGAACTAAATATAAGAGACACAATGCCGACTTAAGTACAGAAACATTGAGTCTTCCTACTGTATATGTTTTGAGCGTTCCCTGGGCCACCAGTTTCACATTCCGATGAAACTCTGCAGGTTTACTGTATCCCTTGGACTTTCACAGTGACGATGAAACACAGATATTGCATCGGAATTAAATATAAGGGACACAATGCGCGACTTAAGTACAAGAAAACAGAGACTTCTTAAGGTCTATGTTTTGAGCGTTTCCCGTGTCACCAGTTTTACATTCCGATGCAACTCTGCAGGATTACAGTGTTCCTAGGACCTTCCCATTGACGATGAAGCTCAGAAATTGCATCGGAAATAAATATAAGAGACACAATGCCGACTTAAGTACAGGAAGACTGAGTCTTCCTACTGTCTATGTTTTGAGCGTTTCCCTTGTCACCAGTTTTACATTCCGATGCACCTCTGCAGGTATGCTGTTACCCTTTGACCTTCCCATTGACGATGAAGCTCAGAAATTGCATCGGAATTAAATATAAGAGACACCATGCCGACATAAGCAAAGGAAGACTGAGTCTTCCTACTGTCTATGATTTGAGCGTGTCCTGTATAACCAGTTTTACATTCCGATGCACCTCTGCAGATTTACTGTATACCTTGGACCTTCACAGTGACGATGAAACACAGAAATTGCATCGTAATTAAATATAAAAGACACAATGCCGACTTAAGTACAAGAAAACTGAGTCTTCTTAGGGTCTATGATATGAGGGCTTCCGGTATCACCAGTTTTACATTCCGACGCACCTCTGCAGGCATACTGTATCCCTTGGACCTTCCCTTTGACGATGAAACACAGAAATTGCATCGGAATTAAATATAAGAGACACAATGCCGACTTAGGTACTGGAAGACTGAGTCTTCCTACTGTCTATGTTTTGAGCGTTTCCTGTGTCACCAGTTTTACATTTTAATGCACCTCTGCAGGTTTACTGTATCCCTTGGACCTTCACAGAGACGATGAAACACAGAAATTGCATCAAATTAAATATAAGAGACACAATGCCGACTTAGGTACAGGAAGACTGAGTCTTCCTACTGTCTATGTTTTGAGCGTTTCCTGTGTCACCAGTTTTACATTTTGATGCACCTCTGCAGGTTTACTGTATCCCTTGGACCTTCACAGAGACGATGAAACACAGAAATTGCATCGGAATTAAATATAAAAGACACAATGCCGACTTAAGTACAAGAAAACTGAGTCTTCTTAGGGTCTATGATATGAGGGCTTCCGGTATCACCAGTTTTACATTCCGACGCACCTCTGCAGGCATACTGTATCCCTTGGACCTTCCCATTGACGATGAAACACAGAAATTGCATCGGAATTAAATATAAGAGACACAATGCCGACTTCAGTACAAGAAAAATGAGTCTTCTTAGGGTCTATGTTTTGACCGCTTCCTGTGTCACAAGTTTTACATTCCGATGCACCTCTGCAGGTTTACTGTATCCCTTGGACCTTCCCATTGTCGATGAAACACAGAAATTGCATCGGAATTAAATATAAGAGACACAATGCCGACTTAGGTACAGGAAGACTGAGTCTTCCTACTGTCTATGTTTTGAGCGTTCCCTGTGTCATCAGTTTTACATTTTGATGCACCTCTGCAGGTTTACTGTATCCCTTGGACCTTCACAGAGACGATGAAACACAGAAATTGCATCAAATTAAATATAAGAGACACAATGCCGTCTTCAGTACAAGAAAACTGAGTCTTCTTAGGGCCTATGTTTTGACCGCTTAATGTGTCACCAGTTTTACATTCCGATGCACCTCTGCAGGTTTACTGTATCCCTTGGACCTCCCCATTGACGACGAAACACAGAAATTGCATCGGATTTAAATATAAGAGACACAGTGCCGACTTAAGAACAGGAAGGCTGAGTCTTCCTACTGTCCGTGTTTTGAGCATTTCCCTTGTCACCAGTTTTACATACCGATGCACCTCTGCAGGTTTACTGTATCCCTTGGATCTTCCCATTGAGGATGAAACACAGAAATTGCATCGGTATTAAATAGAAGAGACACAATGCCGACATGAGTACTGGAAGATTGAGTCTTCCTACTGCCTATGCTTTGAGCGTTTCCTGCGTCACCAATTTTACATTCCGATGCACCTTTGCAGGTTTACTGTATCCCTTGGACCTTCCCATTGACGATGAAACACAGAAATAGCATCGGAATTAAATATAAGAGACACAATGCCGACTTAAGTACAGGAACGCTGAGTCTTCCTACTGTCTATGTTTTGAGCGTTTCCTGTGTCACCAGTTTTACATTCCGATGCACCTCTGCAGGTTTACTGTATCCCTTGGATCTTCGCATTGACGATGAAACACAGAAATTGCATCGGAATTAAATATAAGAGACTCAATGCCGACTTAAGTACAGGAAGACTGAGGTTTCCTACTGTCTATGTTTTGAGCGTTTCCCTTGTCACCAGTTTTACATTCCAATGTACCTCTGCAGGTATACTGTTTCCCTTCGACCTTCCCATTGACGATGAAACACAGAAATTGCATCGGAATTAAATATAACAGACACAATGCTGCCGACATATTACAGGAAGACTGAGTCTTCCTACTGTCTATGTTTTGAGCGTTTCCTGTGTCATCAGTTTTACATTCCGATGCACCTCTGCAGGTTTACTGTATCCCTTGGTCCTTCACAGTGACGATGAAACACAGAAATTGCATCGGAATTAAATATAAGAGACACCCTGCCGACTTAAGTAAAGGAAGACTGAGTCTTAATACTGTGTATGATTTGAGCGTGTCCTGTGTCACCAGTTTTACATTCCGATGCACCTCTGCAGGTTTACTGTATCCATTGGACCTTCCCATTGACGATGACACACAGAAATTGCATCGGAATTAAATATAAGAGACACAATTCCGACATAAGAACAGGAAGGCTGAGTCTTCCTAATGTCTATGTTTTGAGCATTTCCTGTGTCACCAGTCTTACATTCCGATGCACCTCTGTAGGTTTACTGTATCCCTTGGATCTTCCCATTGACGATGAAACTCAGAAATTGCATCGGAACTAAATATAAGAGACACAATGCCGACTTAAGTACAAAAACATGGTGTCTTCCTACTGTCTATGTTTTGAGCGTTTCCTGTGTCACCAGTTTCACATTCCGATGAACCACTGCAGGTTTACTGTATCCTTTGGACTTTCACAGTGACGATGAAACACAGATATTGCATCGGAATTAAATATAAGAGACACAATGCCGACTTAAGTTCAAGAAAACTGAGTCTTCTTAAGGTCTACGTTTTGAGCGTTTCCCGTGTCACCAGTTTTACATCCCGATGCACTTCTGCAGGTTTACTGTGTTCCTAGGACCTTCCCATTGACGATGAAGCTCAGAAATTGCATCGGAAATAAATATAAGAGACACAATGCCGACTTAAGTACAGGAAGACTGAGTCTTCCTACTGTCTATGTGTTGAGCGTTCCCTTGTCACCAGTTTTACATTCCGATCCACCTCTGCAGGTATACTGTTTCCATTCGACCTTCCCATTAACGATGAAGCTCAGAAATTGCATCGGAATTAAATATAAGAGACACCATGCCGACTTCAGTAAAGGAAGACTGAGTCTTCCTACTGTCTATGATTTGAGCGTGTCCTGTATCACCAGTTTTACATTCCGATGCACCACTGCAGGTTTACTGTATCCATTGGACCTTCCCATTGACGATGAAACACAGAAATAGCATCGGAATTAAATATAAGGGAGACACAATAACGACTTATGAACAGGAAGGCTGAGTCTTCCTACTGTCTATGTTTCGAGCGTTTCCTGTGTCACCTGTTTTACATTCCGATGCACCTCTGCAGGTTTACTGTATCCCTTGCATCTTCCCATTGACGATGAAACACAGAAATTTCATCGGAACTAAATATAAGAGACACAATGCCGACTTAAGTACAGAAACATTGAGTCTTCCTACTGTATATGTTTTCAGCTTTCCCTGGGCCACCAGTTTTACATTCCGATGAAACTCTGCAGGTTTACTGTATCCCTTGGACTTTCACAGTGACGATGAAACACAGATATTGCATCGGAATTAAATATAAGGGACACAATGCGCGACTTAATTACAAGAAAACTGAGACTTCTTAAGGTCTATGTTTTGAGCGTTTCCCGTGTCACCAGTTTTACATTCCGATGCAACTCTGCAGGATTACTGTGTTCCTAGGACCTTCCCATTGACGATGAAGCTCAGAAATTGCATCGGAAATAAATGTAAGAGACACAATGCCGACTTAAGTACAGGAAGACTGAGTCTTCCTACTGTCTATGTTTTGAGCGTTTCCATTGTCACCAGTTTTACATTCCGATGCACCTCTGCAGGTATGCTGTTTCCCTTTGACCTTCCCATTGACGATGAAGCTCAGAAATTGCATCGGAATTAAATATAAGAGACACCAATCCGACTTAAGTAAAGGAAGACTGAGTCTTCCTACTGTCTATGATTTGAGCGTGTCCTGTATCACCAGTTTTACATTCCGATGCACCTCTGCAGGTTTACTGTATACCTTGGACCTTCACAGTGACGATGAAACACAGAAATTGCATCGGAATTAAGTATAAAAGTCACAATGCCGACTTAAGTACAAGAAAACTGAGTCTTCTTAGGGTCTATGTTATGAGGGCTTCCTGTGTCACCAGTTTTACATTCCGACGCACCTCTGCAGGCATACTGTAACCCTTGGACCTTCCCATTGACGATGAAACACAGAAATTGCATCGGAATTAAATATAAGAGGCACAATGCCGACTTAAGTACAGAAAGACTGAGTCTTCCTACTGTCTATGTTTTGAGCGTTTCCTGTGTCACCAGTTTTACATTCCAATGCACCTTTGCAGGTTTACTGTATCCTTTGGACTTTCCCGTTGATGACGAAACACAGAAATTGCATCGGAATTAAATATAAGAGACACAATGCCGACTTAGGTACAGGAAGACTGAGTCTTCCTACTGTCTATGTTTTGAGCGTTCCCTTGTCACCAGTTTTATATTCCGATCCACCTCTGCAGGTATACTGTTTCCCTTCGACCTTCCCATTGACGATGAAGCTCAGAAATTGCATCGGAATTAAATATAAGAGACACCATGCCGACTTAAGTAAAGGAAGACTGAGTCTTCCTACTGTCTATGATTTGAGCGTGTCCTGTATAACCAGTTTTACATTCCGATGCACCTCTGCAGGTTTACTGTATCCCTTGGACCTTCCCATTGGCGATGAAACACAGAAATGGCATCGGAATTAAATATAAGGGACACAATGATGACTTAAGTACAGGAAGACTGAGTCTTCCTAATGTCTATGTTTTGAGCGATTCCTGTGTCACCAGTTTTACATTCCGATCCACCTCTGCAGGTTTACTGTATCCCTTGGACCTTCACAGTGACGATGAAACACAGAAATTGCATCGGAATTAAATACAAAAGACACAATGCCGACTTAAGTACAAGAAAACTGAGTCTTCTTAGGGTCTATGTTATGAGCGCTTCCTGTGTCACCAGTTTTACATTCCGATGCACCTCTGCAGGCATACTGTATCCCTTGGACCTTCCCATTGACGATGAAACACAGAAATTGCATCGGAATTAAATATAAGAGACACAATGCCGACCTAGGTACAGGAAAACTGAGTCTTCCTACTGTCTATGTTATGAGCGTTCCCTGTGTCATCAGTTTTACATTTTGATGCACCTCTGCAGGTTTACTGTATCCCTTGGACCTTCACAGTGACGATGAAACACAGAAATTGCATCAAATTAAATATAAGAGACACAATGCCGACTACATTACAAGAAAACTGAGTCTTCTTAGAGCCTATGATTTGACCGCTTCCTGTGTCACCAGTTTTATATTCCGATGCACCTCTGCAGGTTTACTGTATCCCTTGGACCTTCCCATTGACGACGAAACACAGAAATTGCATCGGATTTAAATATAAGAGACACAATGCCGACTTAAGTACAGGAAGACTGAGTATTCCTACTGTCTATGTTTTGATCGTTTCCTGTGTCACCAGTTTTACATTCCGATGCACCTCTGCAGTTTTACTGTATCCATTGGACCTTCCCATTGACGATGAAACAAAGAAATAGCGTCGGAATTAAATATAAGAGACACAATGCCGACATAAGAACAGGAAGGCTGAGTCTTCCTACTGTCTATGTTTTGAGCATTTCCTGTGTCACCAGTTTTACATTCCGATGCACCTCTGCAGGTTTACTGTATCCCTTGGATCTTCCCATTGACGATGAAACACAGAAATTCCATCGGAATTAAATAGAAGAGACACAATGCCGACTTAAGTACTGGAAGATTGAGTCTTCCTACTGCCTATGGTTTGAGCGTTTCCTGCGTCACCAATTTTACATTCCGATGCACGTCTGTAGGTTTACTGTATCCCTTGGATCTTCCCATTGACGATGAAACACAGAAATTCCATCGGAATTAAATAAATGAGACACAATGCCGACTTAAGTACTGGTAGATTGAGTCTTCCTACTGTCTATGATTTGAGCGTGTCCTGTATCACCAGTTTTACATTCCGATGCACCTCTGCAGGTTAACTGTATCCCTTGGACCTTCCCATTGGCGATGAAACACAGAAATGGCATCGGAATTAAATATAAGAGACACATTGCCGACTGAAGTACAGGAAGACTGAGTCTTCCTACTGTCTATGTTTTGAGCGTTTCCTGTGTCACCAGTTTTACATTCCGATGCACCTCTGCAGGTTTACTGTATCCCTTGGATCTTCCCATTGACGATGAAACACAGAAATTCCATCGGAATTAAATAAATGAGACACAATGCCGACTTAAGTACTGGATGATTGAGTCTTCCTACTGCCTATGTTTTGAGCGTTTCCTGCGTCACCAATTTTACATTCCGATGCAGCTCTGCAGGTTTACTGTATCCATTGGACCTTCCCATTGACGATGAAACACAGAAATAGCATCGGAATTAAATATAAGGGAGACACAATAACGATTTATGAACAGGAAGGCTGAGTCTTCCTACTGTCTATGTTTCGAGCGTTTCCTGTGTCACCTGTTTTACATTCCGATGCACCTCTGCAGGTTTACTGTATCCCTTGCATCTTCCCATTGACGATGAAACACAGAAATTGCATCGGAATTAAATATAAGGGACACAATGCGCGACTTAAGTACAAGAAAACTGAGACTTCTTAAGGTCTATGTTTTGAGCGTTTCCCGTGTCACCAGTTTTACATTCCGATGCAACTCTGCAGGATTACTCTGTTCCTAGGACCTTCCCATTGACGATGAAGCTCAGAAATTGCATCGGAAATAAATATAAGAGACACAATGCCGACTTAAGTACAGGAAGACAGAGTCTTCCTACTGTCTATGGTTTGAGCGTTTCCTGCGTCACCACTTTTACATTCCGATGCACCTCTGTAGGTTTACTGTATCCCTTGGATCTTCCCATTGACGATGAAACACAGAAATTGCATCGGAATTATATATAAGAGACACAATGCCGACTTAGGTACAGGAAAACTGAGTCTTCCTAATGTCTATGTTATGAGCGTTCCCTGTGTCATCAGTTTTACATTTTGATGCACCTCTGCAGGTTTACTGTATCCCTTGGACCTTCACAGTGACGATGAAACACAGAAATTGCATCAAATTAAATATAAGAGACACAATGCCGACTACAGTACAAGAAAACTGAGTCTTCTTAGAGCCTATGATTTGACCGCTTCCTGTGTCACCAGTTTTATATTCCGATGCACCTCTGCAGGTTTACTGTATCCCTTGGACCTTCCCATTGACGACGAAACACAGAAATTGCATCGGATTTAAATATAAGAGACACAATGCCGACTTAAGTACAGGAAGACTGAGTATTCCTACTGTCTATGTTTTGATCGTTTCCTGTGTCACCAGTTTTACATTCCGATGCACCTCTGCAGTTTTACTGTATCCATTGGACCTTCCCATTGACGATGAAACACAGAAATAGCGTCGGAATTAAATATAAGAGACACAATGCCGACATAAGAACAGGAAGGCTGAGTCTTCCTACTGTCTATGTTTTGAGCATTTCCTGTGTCACCAGTTTTACATTCCGATGCACCTCTGCAGGTTTACTGTATCCCTTGGATCTTCCCATTGACGATGAAACACAGAAATTCCATCGGAATTAAATAGAAGAGACACAATGCCGACTTAAGTACTGGAAGATTTAGTCTTCCTACTGCCTATGGATTGAGCGTTTCCTGCGTCACCAATTTTACATTCCGATGCACCTCTGTAGGTTTACTGTATCCCTTGGATCTTCCCATTGACGATGAAACACAGAAATTGCATCGGAACTAAATAAAAGAGACACAATGCCGACTTAAGTACAAAAACATGGAGTCTTCCTACTGTCTATAATTTGAGCGTTTCCCGTGTCACCAGTTTCACATTCCGATGAACCACTGCAGGTTTACTGTATCCCTTGGACTTTCACAGTGATGATGAAACACAGATATTGCATCGGAATTAAATATAAGAGACACAATGCCGACTTAAGTACAAGAAAACTGAGTCTTCTTAAGGACTACGTTTTGAGCGTTTCCCTTGTCACCAGTTTTACATTCCGATGCACTTCTGCAGGTTTACTGTGTTCCTAGGACCTTCCCATTGACGATGAAACTCAGAAATTGCATCGGAAATAAATATAAGAGACACAATGCCGACTTAAGTACAGGAAGACTGAGTCTTCCTACTGTATATGTTTCCAGCTTTCCCTGGGCCACCAGTTTTACATTCCGATGAAACTCTGCAGGTTTACTGTATCCCTTGGACTTTCACAGTGACGATGAAACACAGATATTGCATCGGAATTAAATATAAGGGACACAATGCGCGACTTAAGTACAAGAAAACTGAGACTTCTTAAGGTCTATGTTTTGAGCGTTTCCCGTGTCACCAGTTTTACATTCCGATGCAACTCTGCAGGATTACTGTGTTCCTAGGACCTTCCCATTGACGATGAAGCTCAGAAATTGCATCGGAAATAAATATAAGAGACACAATGCCGACTTAAGTACAGGAAGACTGAGTCTTCCTACTGTCTATGTTTTGAGCGTTTCCCTTGTCACCAGTTTTACATTCCGATGCACCTCTGCAGGTATGCTGTTTCCCTTTGACCTTCCCATTGACGATGAAGCACAGAAATTGCATCGGAATTAAATATAAGAGACACCATGCCGACTTAAGTAAAGGAAGACTGAGTCTTCCTACAGTCTATGATTTGAGCGTGTCCTGTATCACCAGTTTTACATTCCGATGCACCTCTGCAGGTCTACTGTATACCTTGGACCTTCACAGTGACGATGAAACACAGAAATTGCATCGGAATTAAGTATAAAAGTCACAATGCCGACTTAAGTACAAGAAAACTGAGTCTTCTTAGGGTCTATGTTATGAGGGCTTCCTGTGTCACCAGTTTTACATTCCGACGCACCTCTGCAGGCATACTGTATCCCTTGGACCTTCCCATTGACGATGAAACACAGAAATTGCATCGGAATTAAATATAAGAGGCACAATGCCGACTTAAGTACAGAAAGACTGAGTCTTCCTACTGTCTATGTTTTGAGCGTTTCCTGTGTCACCAGTTTTACATTCCAATGCACCTTTGCAGGTTTACTGTATCCTTTGGACTTTCCCGTTGATGACGAAACACAGAAATTGCATCGGAATTAAATATAAGAGACACAATGCCGACTTAGGTACAGGAAGACTGAGTCTTCCTACTGTCTATGTTTTGAGCGTTCCCTTGTCACCAGTTTTACATTCCGATCCACCTCTGCAGGTATACTGTTTCCCTTCGACCTTCCCATTGACGATGAAGCTCAGAAATTGCATCGGAATTAAATATAAGAGACACCATGCCGACTTAAGTAAAGGAAGACTGAGTCTTCCTACTGTCTATGATTTGAGCGTGTCCTGTATAACCAGTTTTACATTCCGATGCACCTCTACAGGTTTACTGTATCCCTTGGACCTTCCCATTGGCGATGAAACACAGAAATGGCATCGGAATTAAATATAAGGGACACAGTGATGACTTAAGTACAGGAAGACTGAGTCTTCCTAATGTCTATGTTTTGAGCGATTTCTGTGTCACCAGTTTTACATTCCGATCCACCTCTGCAGGTTTAATGTATCCCTTGGACCTTCACAGTGACGATGAAACACAGAAATTGCATCGGAATTAAATACAAAAGACACAATGCCGACTTAAGTACAAGAAAACTGAGTCTTCTTAGGGTCTATGTTATGAGCGCTTCCGGTGTCACCAGTTTTACATTCCGATGCACCTCTACAGGTTTACTGTATCCCTTGGACCTTCCCATTGGCGATGAAACACAGAAATGGCATCGGAATTAAATATAAGGGACACAATGATGACTTAAGTACAGGAAGATTGAGTCTTCCTAATGTCTATGTTTTGAGCGATTCCTGTGTCACCAGTTTTACATTCCGATCCAGCTCTGCAGGTTTACTGTATCCCTTGGACCTTCACAGTGACGATGAAACACAGAAATTGCATCGGAATTAAATACAAAAGACACAATGCCGACTTAAGTACAAGAAAACTGAGTCTTCTTAGGGTCTATGTTATGAGCGCTTCCTGTGTCACCAGTTTTACATTCCGATGCACCTCTGCAGGCATACTGTATCCCTTGGACCTTCCCATTGACGATGAAACACAGAAATTGCATCGGAATTAAATATAAGAGGCACAATGCCGACTTAGGTACAGGAAAACTGAGTCTTCCTACTGTCTATGTTATGAGCGTTCCCTGTGTCATCAGTTTTACATTTTGATGCACCTCTGCAGGTTTACTGTATCCCTTGGACCTTCACAGTGACGATGAAACACAGAAATTGCATCAAATTAAATATAAGAGACACAATGCCGACTTAAGTACAGGAAGACTGAGTATTCCTACTGTCTATGTTTTTATCGTTTCCCGTGTCACCAGTTTTACATTCCGATGCACCTCTGTAGGTTTACTGTATCCCTTGGATCTTCCCATTGACGATGAAACACAGAAATTGCATCGGAACTAAATATAAGAGACACAATGCCGACTTAAGTACAAAAACATGGAGTCTTCCTAGTGTCTATAATTTGAGCGTTTCCTGTGTCACCAGTTTCACATTCCGATGAACCACTGCAGGTTTACTGTATCCCTTGGACTTTCACAGTGATGATGAAACACAGATATTGCATCGGAATTAAATATAAGAGACACAATGCCGACTTAAGTACAAGAAAACTGAGTCTTCTTAAGGTCTACGTTTTGAGCGTTTCCCGTGTCACCAGTTTTACATTCCGATGCACTTCTGCAGGTTTACTGTGTTCCTAGGACCTTCCCATTGACGATGAAACTCAGAAATTGCATCGGAAATAAATATAAGAGACACAATGCCGACTTAAGTACAGGAAGACTGAGTCTTCCAACTGTCTATGTGTTGAGCGTTCCCTTGTCACCAGTTTTACATTCCGATCCACCTCTGCAGGTATACTGTTTCCCTTCGACCTTCCCATTGACGATGAAGCTCAGAAATTGCATCGGAATTAAATATAAGAGACACCATGCCGACTTAAGTAAAGGAAGACTGAGTCTTCCTACTGTCTATGATTTGAGCGTGTCCTGTATCACCAGTTTTACATTCCGATGCACCTCTGCAGGTTTACTGTATCCCTTGGACCTTCCCATTGGCGATGAAACACAGAAATGGCATCGGAATTAAATATAAGAGACACATTGCCAACTGAAGTACAGGAAGACTGAGTCTTCCTACTGTCTATGTTTTGAGCGTTTCCTGTGTCACCAGTTTTACATTTTGATGCACCTCTGCAGGTTTACTGTATCCCTTGGACCTTCACAGTGACGATGAAACACAGAAATTGCATCAAATTAAATATAAGAGACACAATGCCGACTTCAGTACAAGAAAACTGAATCTTCTTAGAGCCTATGATTTGACCGCTTCCTGTGTCACCAGTTTTATATTCCGATGCACCTCTGCAGGTTTACTGTATCCCTTGAACCTTCCCATTGACGACGAAACACAGAAATTGCATCGGATTTAAATATAAGAGACACAATGGCGACTTAAGTACAGGAAGACTGAGTATTCCTACTGTCTATGTTTTGATCGTTTCCTGTGTCTCCAGATTTACATTCCGATGCACCTCTGCAGTTTTACTGTATCCATTGGACCTTCCCATTGACGATGAAACACAGAAATAGCATCGGAATTAAATATAAGAGACACAATGCCGACATTATAACAGGAAGGCTGAGTCTTCCTACTGTCTATGTTTTGAGCATTTCCTGAGTCACCAGTTTTACATTCCGATGCACCTCTGCGGGTTTACTGTATCCCTTGGATCTTCCCATTGACGATGAAACACAGAAATTCCATCGGAATTAAATAGAAGAGACACAATGCCGACTTAAGTACTGGAAGATTGAGTCTTCCTACTGCCTATGTTTTGAGCGTTTCCTGCGTCACCAACTTTACATTCCGATGCACCTCTGTAGGTTTACTGTATCCCATGGATCTTCCCATTGACGATGAAACACAGAAATTGCATCGGAACCAAATATAAGAGACACAATGCCGACTTAAGTACAAAAACATGGAGTCTTCCTACTGTCTATGTTTTGAGCGTTTCCTGTGTCACCAGTTTCACATTCCGATGAACCACTGCAGGTTTACTGTATCCCTTGGACTTTCACAGTGACGATGAAACACAGATATTGCATCGGAATTAAATATAAGAGACACAATGCCGACTTAAGTACAAGAAAACTGAGGCTTCTTAAGGTCTACGTTTTGAGAGTTTCCCGTGTCACCAGTTTTACATTCCGATGCACTGCTGCAGGTTTACTGTGTTCCTAGGACCTTCCCATTGACGATGAAGCTCAGAAATTGCATCGGAAATAAATATAAGAGACACAATGCCGACTTAAGTACAGGAAGACTGAGTCTTCCTACTGTCTATGTGTTGAGCGTTCCCTTGTCACCAGTTTTACATTCCGATCCACCTCTGCAGGTATACTGTTTCCCTTCGACCTTCCCATTGACGATGAAGCTCAGAAATTGCATCGGAATTAAATATAAGAGACACCATGCCGACTTAAGTAAAGGAAAACTGAGTCTTCCTACTGTCTATGATTTCAGCGTGTCCTGTATCACCAGTTTTACATTCCGATGCACCTCTGCAGGTTTACTGTATCCCTTGGACCTTCCCATTGGCGATGAAACACAGAAATGGCATCGGAATTAAATATAAGAGACACATTGCCGACTGAAGTACAGGAAGACTGAGTCTTCCTACTGTCTATGTTTTGAGCGTTTCCTGTGTCACCAGTTTTACATTCCAATGCACCTTTGCAGGTTTACTGTATCCCTTGGACCTTCCCATTGACGATGAAACACAGAAATAGGATCGGAATTAAATATAAGAGACACAATGCCGACTTAAGAACAGGAAGGCTGAGTCTTCCTAGTGTCTATGTTTTGAGCATTTCCTGTGTCACCAGTCATACATTCCGATGCACCTCTGTAGGTTTACTGTATCCCTTGAACCTTCTCAGTGACGATGAAACACAGAAATTGCATCGGAATTAAATATAAGTGACACAATGATGACTTAAGTACAGGAAGACTGAGTCTTCCTACTGTCTATGTTTTGAGCGATTCCTGTGTCACCAGTTTTACATTCCGATCCACCTCTGCAGGTTTACTGTATCCCTTGGACCTTCACAGTGACGATGAAACCCAGAAATTGCATCGGAATTAAATATAAAAGACACAATGCTGACTTAAGTACAAGAAAACTGAGTCTTCTTAGGGTCTATGTTATGAGCGCTTCCTGTGTCACCAGTTTTACATTCCGATGCACCTCTGCAGGCATAATGTATCCCTTGGACCTTCCCATTGACGATGAAACACAGAAATTGCATCGGAATTAAATATAAGAGACACAATGCCGACTTAGGTACAGGAAAACTGAGTATTCCTACTGTCTATGATATGAGCGTTCCCTGTGTCATCAGTTTTACATTTTGATGCACCTCTGCAGGTTTACTGTATCCCTTGGACCTTCACAGTGACGATGAAACACAGAAATTGCATCAAATTAAATATAAGAGACACAATGCCGACTTCAGTACAAGAAAACAGAGTCTTCTTAGAGCCTATGATTTGACCGCTTCCTGTGTCGTCAGTTTTATATTCCGATGCACCTCTGCAGGTTTACTGTATCCCTTGGACCTTCCCATTGACGATGAAACACAGAAATTGCATCGGAATTAAATATAAGAGACACAATGCCGACCTAGGTACAGGAAAACTGAGTCTTCCTACTGTCTATGTTATGAGCGTTCCCTGTGTCATCAGTTTTACATTTTGATGCACCTCTGCAGGTTTACTGTATCCCTTGGACCTTCACAGTGACGATGAAACACAGAAATTGCATCAAATTAAATATAAGAGACACAATGCCGACTACATTACGAGAAAACTGAGTCTTCTTAGAGCCTATGATTTGACCGCTTCCTGTGTCACCAGTTTTATATTCCGATGCACCTCTGCAGGTTTACTGTATCCCTTGGACCTTCCCATTGACGACGAAACACAGAAATTGCATCGGATTTAAATATAAGAGACACAATGCCGACTTAAGTACAGGAAGACTGAGTATTCCTACTGTCTATGTTTTGATCGTTTCCTGTGTCACCAGTTTTACATTCCGATGCACCTCTGCAGTTTTACTGTATCCATTGGACCTTCCCATTGACGATGAAACAAAGAAATAGCGTCGGAATTAAATATAAGAGACACAATGCCGACATAAGAACAGGAAGGCTGAGTCTTCCTACTGTCTATGTTTTGAGCATTTCCTGTGTCACCAGTTTTACATTCCGATGCACCTCTGCAGGTTTACTGTATCCCTTGGATCTTCCCATTGACGATGAAACACAGAAATTCCATCGGAATTAAATAGAAGAGACACAATGCCGACTTAAGTACTGGAAGATTGAGTCTTCCTACTGCCTATGGTTTGAGCGTTTCCTGCGTCACCAATTTTACATTCCAATGCACGTCTGTAGGTTTACTGTATCCCTTGGATCTTCCCATTGACGATGAAACACAGAAATTCCATCGGAATTAAATAAATGAGACACAATGCCGACTTAAGTACTGGTAGATTGAGTCTTCCTACTGTCTATGATTTGAGCGTGTCCTGTATCACCAGTTTTACATTCCGATGCACCTCTGCAGGTTTACTGTATCCCTTGGACCTTCCCATTGGCGAAGAAACACAGAAATGGCATCGGAATTAAATATAAGAGACACATTGCCGACTGAAGTACAGGAAGACTGAGTCTTCCTACTGTCTATGTTTTGAGCGTTTCCTGTGTCACCAGTTTTACATTCCGATGCACCTCTGCAGGTTTACTGTATCCCTTGGATCTTCCCATTGACGATGAAACACAGAAATTCCATCGGAATTAAATAAATGAGACACAATGCCGACTTAAGTACTGGATGATTGAGTCTTCCTACTGCCTATGTTTTGAGCGTTTCCTGCATCACCAATTTTACATTCCGATGCAGCTCTGCAGGTTTACTGTATCCATTGGACCTTCCCATTGACGATGAAACACAGAAATAGCATCGGAATTAAATATAAGGGAGACACAATAACGATTTATGAACAGGAAGGCTGAGTCTTCCTACTGTCTATGTTTCGAGCGATTCCTGTGTCACCTGTTTTACATTCCGATGCACCTCTGCAGGTTTACTGTATCCCTTGCATCTTCCCATTGACGATGAAACACAGAAATTGCATCGGAATTAAATATAAGGGACACAATGCGCGACTTAAGTACAAGAAAACTGAGACTTGTTAAGGTCTATGTTTTGAGCGTTTCCCGTGTCACCAGTTTTACATTCCGATGCAACTCTGCAGGATTACTGTGTTCCTAGGACCTTCCCATTGACGATGAAGCTCAGAAATTGCATCGGAAATAAATATAAGAGACACAATGCCGACTTAAGTACAGGAAGACAGAGTCTTCCTACTGTCTATGGTTTGAGCGTTTCCTGCGTCACCACTTTTACATTCCGATGCACCTCTGTAGGTTTACTGTATCCCTTGGATCTTCCCATTGACGATGAAACACAGAAATTGCATCGGAATTAAATATAAGAGACACAATGCCGACTTAGGTACAGGAAAACTGAGTCTTCCTACTGTCTATGTTATGAGCGTTCCCTGTGTCATCAGTTTTACATTTTGATGCACCTCTGCAGGTTTACTGTATCCCTTGGACCTTCACAGTGACGATGAAACACAGAAATTGCATCAAATTAAATATAAGAGACACAATGCCGACTACAGTACAAGAAAACTGAGTCTTCTTAGAGCCTATGATTTGACCGCTTCCTGTGTCACCAGTTTTATATTCCGATGCACCTCTGCAGGTTTACTGTATCCCTTGGACCTTCCCATTGACGACGAAACACAGAAATTGCATCGGATTTAAATATAAGAGACACAATGCCGACTTAAGTACAGGAAGACTGAGTATTCCTACTGTCTATGTTTTGATCGTTTCCTGTGTCACCAGTTTTACATTCCGATGCACCTCTGCAGTTTTACTGTATCCATTGGACCTTCCCATTGACGATGAAACACAGAAATAGCGTCGGAATTAAATATAAGAGACACAATGCCGACATAAGAACAGGAAGGCTGAGTCTTCCTACTGTCTATGTTTTGAGCATTTCCTGTGTCACCAGTTTTACATTCCGATGCACCTCTGCAGGTTTACTGTATCCCTTGGATCTTCCCATTGACGATGAAACACAGAAATTCCATCGGAATTAAATAGAAGAGACACAATGCCGACTTAAGTACTGGAAGATTTAGTCTTCCTACTGCCTATGGATTGAGCGTTTCCTGCGTCACCAATTTTACATTCCGATGCACCTCTGTAGGTTTACTGTATCCCTTGGATCTTCCCATTGACGATGAAACACAGAAATTGCATCGGAACTAAATATAAGAGACACAATGCCGACTTAAGTACAAAAACATGGAGTCTTCCTACTGTCTATAATTTGAGCGTTTCCCGTGTCACCTGTTTCACATTCCGATGAACCACTGCAGGTTTACTGTATCCCTTGGACTTTCACAGTGATGATGAAACACAGATATTGCATCGGAATTAAACATAAGAGACACAATGCCGACTTAAGTACAAGAAAACTGAGTCTTCTTAAGGACTACGTTTTGAGCGTTTCCCTTGTCACCAGTTTTACATTCCGATGCACTTCTGCAGGTTTACTGTGTTCCTAGGACCTTCCCATTGACGATGAAACTCAGAAATTGCATCGGAAATAAATATAAGAGACACAATGCCGACTTAAGTACAGGAAGACTGAGTCTTCCTACTGTATATGTTTCCAGCTTTCCCTGGGCCACCAGTTTTACATTCCGATGAAACTCTGCAGGTTTACTGTATCCCTTGGACTTTCACAGTGACGATGAAACACAGATATTGCATCGGAATTAAATATAAGGGACACAATGCGCGACTTAAGTACAAGAAAACTGAGACTTCTTAAGGTCTATGTTTTGAGCGTTTCCCGTGTCACCAGTTTTACATTCCGATGCAACTCTGCAGGATTACTGTGTTCCTAGGACCTTCCCATTGACGATGAAGCTCAGAAATTGCATCGGAAATAAATATAAGAGACACAATGCCGACTTAAGTACAGGAAGACTGAGTCTTCCTACTGTCTATGTTTTGAGCGTTTCCCTTGTCACCAGTTTTACATTCCGATGCACCTCTGCAGGTATGCTGTTTCCCTTTGACCTTCCCATTGACGATGAAGCTCAGAAATTGCATCGGAATTAAATATAAGAGACACCATGCCGACTTAAGTAAAGGAAGACTGAGTCTTCCTACAGTCTATGATTTGAGCGTGTCCTGTATCACCAGTTTTACATTCCGATGCACCTCTGCAGGTTTACTGTATACCTTGGACCTTCACAGTGACGATGAAACACAGAAATTGCATCGGAATTAAGTATAAAAGTCACAATGCCGACTTAAGTACAAGAAAACTGAGTCTTCTTAGGGTCTATGTTATGAGGGCTTCCTGTGTCACCAGTTTTAAATTCCGACGCACCTCTGCAGGCATACTGTATCCCATGGACCTTCCCATTGACGATGAAACACAGAAATTGCATCGGAATTAAATATAAGAGGCACAATGCCGACTTAAGTACAGAAAGACTGAGTCTTCCTACTGTCTATGATTTGAGCGTTTCCTGTGTCACCAGTTTTACATTCCAATGCACCTTTGCAGGTTTACTGTATCCTTTGGACTTTCCCGTTGATGACGAAACACAGAAATTGCATCGGAATTAAATATAAGAGACACAATGCCGACTTAGGTACAGGAAGACTGAGTCTTCCTACTGTCTATGTTTTGAGCGTTCCCTTGTCACCAGTTTTACATTCCGATCCACCTCTGCAGGTGTACTGTTTCCCTTCGACCTTCCCATTGACGATGAAGCTCAGAAATTGCATCGGAATTAAATATAAGAGACACCATGCCGACTTAAGTAAAGGAAGACTGAGTCTTCCTACTGTCTATGATTTGAGCGTGTCCTGTATAACCAGTTTTACATTCCGATGCACCTCTACAGGTTTACTCTATCCCTTGGACCTTCCCATTGGCGATGAAACACAGAAATGGCATCGGAATTAAATATAAGGGACACAGTGATGACTTAAGTACAGGAAGACTGAGTCTTCCTAATGTCTATGTTTTGAGCGATTTCTGTGTCACCAGTTTTACATTCCGATCCACCTCTGCAGGTTTACTGTATCCCTTGGACCTTCACAGTGACGATGAAACACAGAAATTGCATCGGAATTAAATACAAAAGACACAATGCCGACTTAAGTACAAGAAAACTGAGTCTTCTTAGGGTCTATGTTATGAGCGCTTCCGGTGTCACCAGTTTTACATTCCGATGCACCTCTACAGGTTTACTGTATCCCTTGGACCTTCCCATTGGCGATGAAACACAGAAATGGCATCGGAATTAAATATAAGGGACACAATGATGACTTAAGTACAGGAAGATTGAGTCTTCCTAATGTCTATGTTTTGAGCGATTCCTGTGTCACCAGTTTTACATTCCGATCCAGCTCTGCAGGTTTACTGTATCCCTTGGACCTTCACAGTGACGATGAAACACAGAAATTGCATCGGAATTAAATACAAAAGACAAAATGCCGACTTAAGTACAAGAAAACTGAGTCTTCTTAGGGTCTATGTTATGAGGGCTTCCTGTGTCACCAGTTTTAAATTCCGACGCACCTCTGCAGGCATACTGTATCCCATGGACCTTCCCATTGACGATGAAACACAGAAATTGCATCGGAATTAAATATAAGAGGCACAATGCCGACTTAAGTACAGAAAGACTGAGTCTTCCTACTGTCTATGATTTGAGCGTTTCCTGTGTCACCAGTTTTACATTCCAATGCACCTTTGCAGGTTTACTGTATCCTTTGGACTTTCCCGTTGATGACGAAACACAGAAATTGCATCGGAATTAAATATAAGAGACACAATGCCGACTTAGGTACAGGAAGACTGAGTCTTCCTACTGTCTATGTTTTGAGCGTTCCCTTGTCACCAGTTTTACATTCCGATCCACCTCTGCAGGTGTACTGTTTCCCTTCGACCTTCCCATTGACGATGAAGCTCAGAAATTGCATCGGAATTAAATATAAGAGACACCATGCCGACTTAAGTAAAGGAAGACTGAGTCTTCCTACTGTCTATGATTTGAGCGTGTCCTGTATAACCAGTTTTACATTCCGATGCACCTCTACAGGTTTACTGTATCCCTTGGACCTTCCCATTGGCGATGAAACACAGAAATGGCATCGGAATTAAATATAAGGGACACAGTGATGACTTAAGTACAGGAAGACTGAGTCTTCCTAATGTCTATGTTTTGAGCGATTTCTGTGTCACCAGTTTTACATTCCGATCCACCTCTGCAGGTTTACTGTATCCCTTGGACCTTCACAGTGACGATGAAACACAGAAATTGCATCGGAATTAAATACAAAAGACACAATGCCGACTTAAGTACAAGAAAACTGAGTCTTCTTAGGGTCTATGTTATGACCGCTTCCGGTGTCACCAGTTTTACATTCCGATGCACCTCTACAGGTTTACTGTATCCCTTGGACCTTCCCATTGGCGATGAAACACAGAAATGGCATCGGAATTAAATATAAGGGACACAATGATGACTTAAGTACAGGAAGATTGAGTCTTCCTAATGTCTATGTTTTGAGCGATTCCTGTGTCACCAGTTTTACATTCCGATCCAGCTCTGCAGGTTTACTGTATCCCTTGGACCTTCACAGTGACGATGAAACACAGAAATTGCATCGGAATTAAATACAAAAGACACAATGCCGACTTAAGTACAAGAAAACTGAGTCTTCTTAGGGTCTATGTTATGAGCGCTTCCTGTGTCACCAGTTTTACATTCCGATGCACCTCTGCAGGCATACTGTATCCCTTGGACCTTCCCATTGACGATGAAACACAGAAATTGCATCGGAATTAAATATAAGAGACACAATGCCGACTTAAGTACAGAAAGACTGAGTCTTCCTACTGTCTATGTTTTGAGCGTTTCCTGTGTCACCAGTTTTACATTCCAATGCACCTTTGCAGGTTTACTGTAACCTTTGGACTTTCCCGTTGATGACGAAACACAGAAATTGCATCGGAATTAAATATAAGAGACACAATGCCGACTTAGGTTCAGGAAGACTGAGTCTTCCTACTGTCTATGTTTTGAGCGTTCCCTTGTCACCAGTTTTACATTCCGATCCACCTCTGCAGGTATACTGTTTCCCTTCGACCTTCCCATTGACGATGAAGCTCAGAAATTGCATCGGAATTAAATATAAGAGACACCATGCCGACTTAAGTAAAGGAAGACTGAGTCTTCCTACTGTCTATGATTTGAGCGTGTCCTGTATAACCAGTTTTACATTCCGATGCACCTCTACAGGTTTACTGTATCCCTTGGACCTTCCCATTGGCGATGAAACACAGAAATGGCATCGGAATTAAATATAAGGGACACAGTGATGACTTAAGTACAGGAAGACTGAGTCTTCCTAATGTCTATGTTTTGAGCGATTTCTGTGTCACCAGTTTTACATTCCGATCCACCTCTGCAGGTTTACTGTATCCCTTGGACCTTCACAGTGACGATGAAACACAGAAATTGCATCGGAATTAAATACAAAAGACACAATGCCGACTTAAGTACAAGAAAACTGAGTCTTCTTAGGGTCTATGTTATGAGCGCTTCCGGTGTCACCAGTTTTACATTCCGATGCACCTCTACAGGTTTACTGTATCCCTTGGACCTTCCCATTGGCGATGAAACACAGAAATGGCATCGGAATTAAATATAAGGGACACAATGATGACTTAAGTACAGGAAGATTGAGTCTTCCTAATGTCTATGTTTTGAGCGATTCCTGTGTCACCAGTTTTACATTCCGATCCAGCTCTGCAGGTTTACTGTATCCCTTGGACCTTCACAGTGACGATGAAACACAGAAATTGCATCGGAATTAAATACAAAAGACACAATGCCGACTTAAGTACAAGAAAACTGAGTCTTCTTAGGGTCTATGTTATGAGCGCTTCCTGTGTCACCAGTTTTACATTCCGATGCACCTCTGCAGGCATACTGTATCCCTTGGACCTTCCCATTGACGATGAAACACAGAAATTGCATCGGAATTAAATATAAGAGACACAATGCCGACTTAAGTACAGAAAGACTGAGTCTTCCTACTGTCTATGTTTTGAGCGTTTCCTGTGTCACCAGTTTTACATTCCAATGCACCTTTGCAGGTTTACTGTAACCTTTGGACTTTCCCGTTGATGACGAAACACAGAAATTGCATCGGAATTAAATATAAGAGACACAATGCCGACTTAGGTTCAGGAAGACTGAGTCTTCCTACTGTCTATGTTTTGAGCGTTCCCTTGTCACCAGTTTTACATTCCGATCCACCTCTGCAGGTATACTGTTTCCCTTCGACCTTCCCATTGACGATGAAGCTCAGAAATTGCATCGGAATTAAATATAAGAGACACCATGCCGACTTAAGTAAAGGAAGACTGAGTCTTCCTACTGTCTATGATTTGAGCGTGTCCTGTATAACCAGTTTTACATTCCGATGCACCTCTACAGGTTTACTGTATCCCTTGGACCTTCCCATTGGCGATGAAACCCAGAAATGGCATCGGAATTAAATATAAGGGACACAGTGATGACTTAAGTACAGGAAGACTGAGTCTTCCTAATGTCTATGTTTTGAGCGATTTCTGTGTCACCAGTTTTACATTCCGATCCACCTCTGCAGGTTTACTGTATCCCTTGGACCTTCACAGTGACGATGAAACACAGAAATTGCATCGGAATTAAATACAAAAGACACAATGCCGACTTAAGTACAAGAAAACTGAGTCTTCTTAGGGTCTATGTTATGAGCGCTTCCGGTGTCACCAGTTTTACATTCCGATGCACCTCTACAGGTTTACTGTATCCCTTGGACCTTCCCATTGGCGATGAAACACAGAAATGGCATCGGAATTAAATATAAGGGACACAATGATGACTTAAGTACAGGAAGATTGAGTCTTCCTAATGTCTATGTTTTGAGCGATTCCTGTGTCACCAGTTTTACATTCCGATCCAGCTCTGCAGGTTTACTGTATCCCTTGGACCTTCACAGTGACGATGAAACACAGAAATTGCATCGGAATTAAATACAAAAGACACAATGCCGACTTAAGTACAAGAAAACTGAGTCTTCTTAGGGTCTATGTTATGAGCGCTTCCTGTGTCACCAGTTTTACATTCCGATGCACCTCTGCAGGCATACTGTATCCCTTGGACCTTCCCATTGACGATGAAACACAGAAATTGCATCGGAATTAAATATAAGAGACACAATGCCGACTTAGGTACAGGAAAACTGAGTCTTCCTACTGTCTATGTTATGAGCGTTCCCTGTGTCATCAGTTTTACATTTTGATGCACCTCTGCAGGTTTACTGTATCCCTTGGACCTTCACAGTGACGATGAAACACAGAAATTGCATCAAATTAAATATAAGAGACACAATGCCGACTTAAGTACAGGAAGACTGAGTATTCCTACTGTCTATGTTTTTATCGTTTCCCGTGTCACCAGTTTTACATTCCGATGCACCTCTGTAGGTTTACTGTATCCCTTGGATCTTCCCATTGACGATGAAACACAGAAATTGCATCGGAACTAAATATAAGAGACACAATGCCGACTTAAGTACAAAAACATGGAGTCTTCCTAGTGTCTATAATTTGAGCGTTTCCTGTGTCACCAGTTTCACATTCCGATGAACCACTGCAGGTTTACTGTATCCCTTGGACTTTCACAGTGATGATGAAACACAGATATTGCATCGGAATTAAATATAAGAGACACAATGCCGACTTAAGTACAAGAAAACTGAGTCTTCTTAAGGTCTACGTTTTGAGCGTTTCCCGTGTCACCAGTTTTACATTCCGATGCACTTCTGCAGGTTTACTGTGTTCCTAGGACCTTCCCATTGACGATGAAACTCAGAAATTGCATCGGAAATAAATATAAGAGACACAATGCCGACTTAAGTACAGGAAGACTGAGTCTTCCAACTGTCTATGTGTTGAGCGTTCCCTTGTCACCAGTTTTACATTCCGATCCACCTCTGCAGGTATACTGTTTCCCTTCGACCTTCCCATTGACGATGAAGCTCAGAAATTGCATTGGAATTAAATATAAGAGACACCATGCCGACTTAACTAAAGGAAGACTGAGTCTTCCTACTGTCTATGATTTGAGCGTGTCCTGTATCACCAGTTTTACATTCCGATGCACCTCTGCAGGTTTACTGTATCCCTTGGACCTTCCCATTGGCGATGAAACACAGAAATGGCATCGGAATTAAATATAAGAGACACATTGCCAACTGAAGTACAGGAAGACTGAGTCTTCCTACTGTCTATGTTTTGAGCGTTTCCTGTGTCACCAGTTTTACATTCCAATGCACCTTTGCAGGTTTACTGTATCCTTTGGACTTTCCCGTTGACGACGAAACACAGAAATTGCATCGGAATTAAATATAAGAGACACAATGCCGACTTAGGTACAGGAAGACGGAGTTTTCCTACTGTCTGTGTTATGAGCGTTCCCTGTGTCATCAGTTTTACATTTTGATGCACCTCTGCAGGTTTACTGTATCCCTTGGACCTTCACAGTGACGATGAAACACAGAAATTGCATCAAATTAAATATAAGAGACACAATGCCGACTTCAGTACAAGAAAACTGAGTCTTCTTGGGGCCTATGATTTGACCGCTTCCTGTGTCACCAGTTTTATATTCCGATGCACCTCTGCAGGTTTACTGTATCCCTTGGACCTTCCCATTGACGACGAAACACAGAAATGGCATCGGATTTAAATATAAGAGACACAATGCCGACTGAAGTACAGGAAGACTGAGTATTCCTACTGTCTACGTTTTGATCGTTTCCTGTGTCACCAGTTTTACATTCCGATGCACCTCTGCAGTTTTACTGTATCCATTGGACCTTCCCATTGACGATGAAACACAGAAATAGCATCGGAATTAAATATAAGAGACACAATGCCTACTTAAGAACAGAAAGGTGAGTCTTCCTATTGTCTATGTTTTGAGCATTTTCTGTGTCACCAGTTTTACATTCCGATGCACCTCTGCAGGTTTACTGTATCCCATGGACCTTCCCATTGACGATGAAACACAGAAATAGGATCGGAATTAAATATAAGAGACACAATGCCGACTTAAGAACAGGAAGGCTGAATCTTCCTACTGTCTATGTTTTTTGCATTTCCTGTGTCACCAGTCTTACATTCCGATGCACCTCTGTAGGTTTACTGTATCCCTTGAACCTTCTCAGTGACGATGAAACACAGAAATTGCATCGGAATTAAATATAAGAGACACAATGATGACTTAAGTACAGGAAGACTGAGTCTTCCTACTGTCTATGTTTTGAGCGAT
This sequence comes from Schistocerca nitens, assembly GCF_023898315.1. Lineage (NCBI taxonomy): Eukaryota > Metazoa > Arthropoda > Insecta > Orthoptera > Acrididae > Schistocerca > Schistocerca nitens. The sequence goes on from NC_064619.1 coordinate 766,954,360, forward strand.
TCCTGTGTCACCAGTTTTACATTCCGATCCACCTCTGCAGGTTTACTGTATCCCTTGGACCTTCACAGTGACGATGAAACCCAGAAATTGCATCGGAATTAAATATAAAAGACACAATGCTGACTTAAGTACAAGAAAACTGAGTCTTCTTAGGGTCTATGTTATGAGCGCATCCTGTGTCACCAGTTTTACATTCCGATGGACCTCTGCAGGCATACTGTATCCCTTGGACCTTCCCATTGACGATGAAACACAGAAATTGCATCGGAATTAAATATAAGAGACACAATGCCGACTTAGGTACAGGAAAACTGAGTCTTCCTACTGTCTATGTTATGAGCGTTCCCTGTGTCATCAGTTTTACATTTTGATGCACCTCTGCAGGTTTACTGTATCCCTTGGACCTTCACAGTGACGATGAAACACAGAAATTGCATCAAATTAAATATAAGAGACACAATGCCGACTTCAGTACAAGAAAACTGAATCTTCTTAGAGCCTATGATTTGACCGCTTCCTGTGTCACCAGTTTTATATTCCGATGCACCTCTGCAGGTTTACTGTATCCCTTGAACCTTTCCATTGACGACGAAACACAGAAATTGCATCGGATTTAAATATAAGAGACACAATGGCGACTTAAGTACAGGAAGACTGAGTATTCCTGCTGTCTATGTTTTGATCGTTTCCTGTGTCTCCAGTTTTACATTCCGATGCACCTCTGCAGTTTTACTGTATCCATTGGACCTTCCCATTGACGATGAAACACAGAAATAGCATCGGAATTAAATATAAGAGACACAATGCCGACATTATAACAGGAAGGCTGAGTCTTCCTACTGTCTATGTTTTGAGCATTTCCTGTGTCACCAGTTTTACATTCCGATGCACCTCTGCGGGTTTACTGTATCCCTTGGATCTTCCCATTGACGATGAAACACAGAAATTCCATCGGAATTAAATAGAAGAGACACAATGCCGACTTAAGTACTGGAAGATTGAGTCTTCCTACTGCCTATGTTTTGAGCGTTTCCTGCGTCACCAACTTTACATTCCGATGCACCTCTGTAGGTTTACTGTATCCCTTGGATCTTCCCATTGACGATGAAACACAGAAATTGCATCGGAACCAAATATAAGAGACACAATGCCGACTTAAGTACAAAAACATGGAGTCTTCCTACTGTCTATGTTTTGAGCGTTTCCTGTGTCACCAGTTTCACATTCCGATGAACCACTGCAGGTTTACTGTATCCCTTGGACTTTCACAGTGACGATGAAACACAGATATTGCATCGGAATTAAATATAAGACACACAATGCCGACTTAAGTACAAGAAAACTGAGTCTTCTTAAGGTCTACGTTTTGAGCGTTTCCCGTGTCACCAGTTTTACATTCCGATGCACTGCTGCAGGTTTACTGTGTTCCTAGGACCTTCCCATTGACGATGAAGCTCAGAAATTGCATCGGAAATAAATATAAGAGACACAATGCCGACTTAAGTACAGGAAGACTGAGTCTTCCTACTGTCTATGTGTTGAGCGTTCCCTTGTCACCAGTTTTACATTCCGATCCACCTCTGCAGGTATACTGTTTCCCTTCGACCTTCCCATTGACGATGAAGCTCAGAAATTGCATCGGAATTAAATATAAGAGACACCATGCCGACTTAAGTAAAGGAAAACTGAGTCTTCCTACTGTCTATGATTTCAGCGTGTCCTGTATCACCAGTTTTACATTCCGATGCATCTCTGCAGGTTTACTGTATCCCTTGGACCTTCCCATTGGCGATGAAACACAGAAATGGCATCGGAATTAAATATAAGAGACACATTGCCGACTGAAGTACAGGAAGACTGAGTCTTCCTACTGTCTATGTTTTGAGCGTTTCCTGTGTCACCAGTTTTACATTCCAATGCACCTTTGCAGGTTTACTGTATCCCTTGGACCTTCCCATTGACGATGAAACACAGAAATAGGATCGGAATTAAATATAAGAGACACAATGCCGACTTAAGAACAGGAAGGCTGAGTCTTCCTAGTGTCTATGTTTTGAGCATTTCCTGTGTCACCAGTCATACATTCCGATGCACCTCTGTAGGTTTACTGTATCCCTTGAACCTTCTCAGTGACGATGAAACACAGAAATTGCATCGGAATTAAATATAAGTGACACAATGATGACTTAAGTACAGGAAGACTGAGTCTTCCTACTGTCTATGTTTTGAGCGATTCCTGTGTCACCAGTTTTACATTCCGATCCACCTCTGCAGGTTTACTGTATCCCTTGGACCTTCACAGTGACGATGAAACCCAGAAATTGCATCGGAATTAAATATAAAAGACACAATGCTGACTTAAGTACAAGAAAACTGAGTCTTCTTAGGTTCTATGTTATGAGCGCTTCCTGTGTCACCAGTTTTACATTCCGATGCACCTCTGCAGGCATACTGTATCCCTTGGACCTTCCCATTGACGATGAAACACAGAAATTGCATCGGAATTAAATATAAGAGACACAATGCCGACTTAGGTACAGGAAAACTGAGTCTTCCTACTGTCTATGTTATGAGCGTTCCCTGTGTCATCAGTTTTACATTTTGATCCACCTCTGCAGGTTTACTGTATCCCTTGGACCTTCACAGTGACGATGAAACACAGAAATTGCATCAAATTAAATATAAGAGACACAATGCCGACTTCAGTACAAGAAAACTGAGTCTTCTTAGAGCCTATGATTTGACCGCTTCCTGTGTCGTCAGTTTTATATTCCGATGCACCTCTGCAGGTTTACTGTATCCCTTGGACCTTCCCATTGACGACGAAACACAGAAATTGCATCGGATTTAAATATAAGAGACACAATGCCGACTTAAGTACAGGAAGACTGAGTATTCCTACTGTCTATGTTTTGATCGTTTCCTGTGTCACCAGTTTTACATTCCTATGCACCTCTGCAGTTTTACTGTATCCATTGGACCTTCCCATTGACGATGAAACACAGAAATAGCATCGGAATTAAATATAAGAGACACAATGCCGACATTATAACAGGAAGGCTGAGTCTTCCTACTGTCTATGTTTTGAGCATTTCCTGTGTCACCAGTTTTACATTCCGATGCACCTCTGCGGGTTTACTGTATCCCTTGGATCTTCCCATTGACGATGAAACACAGAAATTCCATCGGAATTAAATAGAAGAGACACAATGCCGACTTAAGTACTGGAAGATTGAGTCTTCCTACTGCCTATGTTTTGAGCGTTTCCTGCGTCACCAATTTTACATTCCGATGCACCTCTGTAGGTTTACTGTATCCCTTGGATCTTCCCATTGACGATGAAACACAGAAATTGCATCGGAACTAAATATAAGAGACACAATGCCGACTTAAGTACAAAAACATGGAGTCTTCCTACTGTCTATGTTTTGAGCGTTTCCTGTGTCACCAGTTTCACATTCCGATGAACCACTGCAGCTTTACTGTATCCCTTGGACTTTCACAGTGACGATGAAACACAGATATTGCATCGGAATTAAATATAAGAGACACAATGCCGTCTTAAGTACAATAAAACTGAGTCTTCTTAAGGTCTACAATTTGAGCGTTTCCCATGTCACCAGTTTTACATTCCGATGCACTTCTGCAGGTTTACTGTGTTCCTAGGACCTTCCCATTGACGATGAAGCTCAGAAATTGCATCGGAAATAAATATAAGAGACACAATGCCGACTTAAGTACAGGAAGACTGAGTCTTCCTACTGTCTATGATTTCAGCGTGTCCTGTATCACCAGTTTTACATTCCGATGCACCTCTGCAGGTTTACTGTATCCCTTGGACCTTCCCATTGGCGATGAAACACAGAAATGGCATCGGAATTAAATATAAGAGACACATTGCCGACTGAAGTACAGGAAGACTGAGTCTTCCTACTGTCTATGTTTTGAGCGTTTCCTGTGTCATCAGTTTTACATTCCAATGCACCTTTGCAGGTTAACTGTATCCCTTGGACCTTCCCATTGACGATGAAACACAGAAATAGGATCGGAATTAAATATAAGAGACACAATGCCGACTTAAGAACAGGAAGGCTGAGTCTTCCTAGTGTCTATGATTTGAGCATTTCCTGTGTCACCAGTCTTACATTCCGATGCACCTCTGTAGGTTTACTGTATCCCTTGAACCTTCTCAGTGACGATGAAACACAGAAATTGCATCGGAATTAAATATAAGAGACACGATGATGACTTAAGTACAGGAAGACTGAGTCTTCCTACTGTCTATGTTTTGAGCGATTCCTGTGTCACCAGTTTTACATTCCGATCCACCTCTGCAGATTTACTCTATCCCTTGGACCTTCACAGTGACGATGAAACACAGAAATTGCATCGGAATTAAATATAAAAGACACAATGCTGACTTAAGTACAAGAAAACTGAGTCTTCTTAGGGTCTATGTTATGAGCGCTTCCTGTGTCACCAGTTTTACATTCCGATGCACCTCTGCAGGCATACTGTATCCCTTGGACCTTCCCATTGACGATGAAACACAGAAATTGCATCGGAATTAAATATAAGAGACACAATGCCGACTTAGGTACAGGAAAACTGAGTCTTCCTACTGTCTATCTTATGAGCGTTCCCTGTGTCATCAGTTTTACATTTTGATGCACCTCTGCAGGTTTACTGTATCCCTTGGACCTTCTCAGTGACGATGAAACACAGAAATTGCATCGGAATTAAATATAAGAGACACAATGATGACTTAAGTACAGGAAGACTGAGTCTTCCTACTGTCTATGTTTTGAGCGATTCCTGTGTCACCAGTTTTACATTCCGATCCACCTCTGCAGGTTTACTGTATCCCTTGGACCTTCACAGTGACGATGAAACCCAGAAATTGCATCGGAATTAAATATAAAAGACACAATGCTGACTTAAGTACAAGAAAACTGAGTCTTCTTAGGGTCTATGTTATGAGCGCTTCCTGTGTCACCAGTTTTACATTCCGATGCACCTCTGCAGGCATACTGTATCCCTTGGACCTTCCCATTGACGATGAAACACTGATATTGCATCGGAATTAAATATAAGAGACACAATGCCGACTTAGGTACAGGAAAACTGAGTCTTCCTACTGTCTATGTTATGAGCGTTCCCTGTGTCATCAGTTTTACATTTTGATGCACCTCTGCAGTTTTACTGTATCCATTGGACCTTCCCATTGACGATGAAACACAGAAATAGCATCGGAATTAAATATAAGAGACACAATGCCGACATTATAACAGGAAGGCTGAGTCTTCCTACTGTCTATGTTTTGAGCATTTCCTGTGTCACCAGTTTTACATTCCGATGCACCTCTGCGGGTTTACTGTATCCCTTGGATCTTCCCATTGACGATGAAACACAGAAATTCCATCGGAATTAAATAGAAGAGACACAATGCCGACTTAAGTACTGGAAGATTGAGTCTTCCTACTGCCTATGTTTTGAGCGTTTCCTGCGTCACCAATTTCACATTCCGATGCACCTCTGTAGGTTTACTGTATCCCTTGGATCTTCCCGTTGACGATGAAACACAGAAATTGCATCGGAACTAAATATAAGAGACACAATGCCGACTTAAGTACAAAAACATGGAGTCTTCCTACTGTCTATGTTTTGAGCGTTTCCTGTGTCACCAGTTTCACATTCCGATGAACCACTGCAGGTTTACTGTATCCCTTGGACTTTCACAGTGACGATGAAACACAGATATTGCATCGGAATTAAATATAAGAGACACAGTTTTGACTTAAGTACAAGAAAACTGAGTCTTCTTAAGGTCTACGTTTTGAGCGTTTCCCGTGTCACCAGTTTTACATTCCGATGCACTTCTGCAGGTTTACTGTGTTCCTAGGACCTTCCCATTGACGATGATGCTCAGAAATTGCATCGGAAATAAATATAAGAGACACAATGCCGACTTAAGTACAGGAAGACTGAGTCTTCCTACTGTCTATGTGTTGAGCGTTCCCTTGTCACCAGTTTTACATTCCGATCCACCTCTGCAGGTATACTGTTTCCCTTCGACCTTCCCATTGACGATGAAGCTCAGAAATTGCATCGGAATTAAATATAAGAGACACCATGCCGACTTAAGTAAAGGAAGACTGAGTCTTCCTACTGTCTATGATTTCAGCGTGTCCTGTATCACCAGTTTTACATTCCGATGCACCTCTGCAGGTTTACTGTATCCCTTGGACCTTCCCATTGGCGATGAAACACAGAAATGGCATCGGAATTAAATATAAGAGACACATTGCCGACTGAAGTACAGGAAGACTGAGTCTTCCTACTGTCTATGTTTTGAGCGTTTCCTGTGTCACCAGTTTTACATTCCAATGCACCTTTGCAGGTTTACTGTATCCCTTGGACCTTCCCATTGACGATGAAACACAGAAATTGCATCGGAATTAAATATAAGAGACACAATGCCGACTTAGGTACAGGAAAACTGAGTCTTCCTACTGTCTATGTTATGAGCGTTCCCTGTGTCATCAGTTTTACATTTTGATGCACCTCTGCAGTTTTACTGTATCCATTGGACCTTCCCATTGACGATGAAACACAGAAATAGCATCGGAATTAAATATAAGAGACACAATGCCGACATTATAACAGGAAGGCTGAGTCTTCCTACTGTCTATGTTTTGAGCATTTCCTGTGTCACCAGTTTTACATTCCGATGCACCTCTGCGGGTTTACTGTATCCCTTGGATCTTCCCATTGACGATGAAACACAGAAATTCCATCGGAATTAAATAGAAGAGACACAATGCCGACTTAAGTACTGGAGGATTGAGTCTTCCTACTGCCTATGTTTTGAGCGTTTCCTGCGTCACCAATTTTACATTCCGATGCACCTCTGTAGGTTTACTGTATCCCTTGGATCTTCCCATTGACGATGAAACACAGAAATTGCATCGGAACTAAATATAAGAGACACAATGCCGACTTAAGTACAAAAACATGGAGTCTTCCTACTGTCTATGTTTTGAGCGTTTCCTGTGTCACCAGTTTCACATTCCGATGAACCACTGCAGGTTTACTGTATCCCTTGGACTTTCACAGTGACGATGAAACACAGATATTGCATCGGAATTAAATATAAGAGACACAATGCCGACTTAAGTACAAGAAAACTGAGTCTTCTTAAGGTCTACGTTTTGAGCGTTTCCCGTGTCACCAGTTTTACATTCCGATGCACTTCTGCAGGTTTACTGTGTTCCTAGGACCTTCCCATTGACGATGAAGCTCAGAAATTGCATCGGAAATAAATATAAGAGACACAATGCCGACTTAAGTACAGGAAGACTGAGTCTTCCTACTGTCTATGTGTTGAGCGTTCCCTTGTCACCAGTTTTACATTCCGATCCACCTCTGCAGGTATACTGTTTCCCTTCGACCTTCCCATTGACGATGAAGCTCAGAAATTGCATCGGAATTAAATATAAGAGACACCATGCCGACTTAAGTAAAGGAAGACTGAGTCTTCCTACTGTCTATGATTTCAGCGTGTCCTGTATCACCAGTTTTACATTCCGATGCACCTCTGCAGGTTTACTGTATCCCTTGGACCTTCCCATTGGCGATGAAACACAGAAATGGCATCGGAATTAAATATAAGAGACACATTGCCGACTGAAGTACAGGAAGACTGAGTCTTCCTACTGTCTATGTTTTGAGCGTTTCCTGTGTCACCAGTTTTACATTCCAATGCACCTTTGCAGGTTTACTGTATCCCTTGGACCTTCCCATTGACGATGAAACACAGAAATAGGATCGGAATTAAATATAAGAGACACAATGCCGACTTAAGAACAGGAAGGCTGAGTCTTCCTAGTGTCTATGTTTTGAGCATTTCCTGTGTCACCAGTCTTACATTCCGATGAACCTCTGTAGGTTTACTGTATCCCTTGAACCTTCTCAGTGACGATGAAACACAGAAATTGCATCGGAATTAAATATAAGAGACACAATGATGACTTAAGTACAGGAAGACTGAGTCTTCCTACTGTCTATGTTTTGAGCGATTCCTGTGTCACCAGTTTTACATTCCGATCCACCTCTGCAGGTATACTGTATCCCTTGGACCTTCACAGTGACGATGAAACACAGAAATTGCATCGGAATTAAATATAAAAGACACAATGCTGACTTAAGTACAAGAAAACTGAGTCTTCTTAGGGTCTATGTTATGAGCGCTTCCTGTGTCACCAGTTTTACATTCCGATGCACCTCTGCAGGCATACTGTATCCCTTGGACCTTCCCATTGACGATGAAACACAGAAATTGCCTCGGAATTAAATATAAGAGACACAATGCCGACTTAGGTACAGGAAAACTGAGTCTTCCTACTGTCTATGTTATGAGCGTTCCCTGTGTCATCAGTTTTACATTTTGATGCACCTCTGCAGGTTTACTGTATCCCTTGGACCTTCACAGTGACGATGAAACACAGAAATTGCGTCAAATTATATATAAGAGACACAATGCCGACTTCAGTACAAGAAAACTGAGTCTTCTTAGAGCCTATGATTTGACCGCTTCCTGTGTCGTCAGTTTTATATTCCGATGCACCTCTGCAGGTTTACTGTATCCCTTGGACCTTCCCATTGACGACGAAACACAGAAATTGCATCGGATTTAAATATAAGAGACACAATACCGACTTAAGTACAGGAAGACTGAGTATTCCTACTGTCTATGTTTTGATCGTTTCCTGTGTCACCAGTTTTACATTCCGATGCACCTCTGCAGTTTTACTGTATCCATTGGACCTTCCCATTGACGATGAAACACAGAAATAGCATCGGAATTAAATATAAGAGACACAATGCCGACATTATAACAGGAAGGCTGAGTCTTCCTACTGTCTATGTTTTGAGCATTTCCTGTGTCACCAGTTTTACATTCCGATGCACCTCTGCGGGTTTACTGTATCCCTTGGATCTTCCCATTGACGATGAAACACAGAAATTCCATCGGAATTAAATAGAAGAGACACAATGCCGACTTAAGTACTGGAAGATTGAGTCTTCCTACTGCCTATGTTTTGAGCGTTTCCTGCGTCACCAATTTTACATTCCGATGCACCTCTGTAGGTTTACTGTATCCCTTGGATCTTCCCATTGACGATGAAACACAGAAATTGCATCGGAACTAAATATAAGAGACACAATGCCGACTTAAGTACAAAAACATGGAGTCTTCCTACTGTCTATGTTTTGAGCGTTTCCTGTGTCACCAGTTTCACATTACGATGAACCACTGCAGGTTTACTGTATCCCTTGGACTTTCACAGTGACGATGAAACACAGATATTGCATCGGAATTAAATATAAGAGACACAATGCCGACTTAAGTACAAGAAAACTGAGTCTTCTTAAGGTCTACGTTTTGAGCGTTTCCCATGTCACCAGTTTTACATTCCGATGCACTTCTGCAGGTTTACTGTGTTCCTAGGACCTTCCCATTGACGATGAAGCTCAGAAATTGCATCGGAAATAAATATAAGAGACACAATGCCGACTTAAGTACAGGAAGACTGAGTCTTCCTACTGTCTATGTGTTGAGCGTTCCCTTGTCACCAGTTTTACATTCCGATCCACCTCTGCAGGTATACTGTTTCCCTTCGACCTTCCCATTGACGATGAAGCTCAGAAATTGCATCGGAATTAAATATAAGAGACACCATGCCGACTTAAGTAAAGGAAGACTGAGTCTTCCTACTGTCTATGATTTCAGCGTGTCCTGTATCACCAGTTTTACATTCCGATGCACCTCTGCAGGTTTACTGTATCCCTTGGACCTTCCCATTGGCGATGAAGCACAGAAATGGCATCGGAATTAAATATAAGAGACACATTGCCGACTGAAGTACAGGAAGACTGAGTCTTCCTACTGTCTATGTTTTGAGCGTTTCCTGTGTCACCAGTTTTACATTCCAATGCACCTTTGCAGGTTTACTGTATCCCTTGGACCTTCCCATTGACGATGAAACACAGAAATAGGATCGGAATTAAATATAAGAGACACAATGCCGACTTAAGAACAGGAAGGCTGAGTCTTCCTAGTGTCTATGTTTTGAGCATTTCCTGTGTCACCAGTCTTACATTCCGATGCACCTCTGTAGGTTTACTGTATCCCTTGAACCTTCTCAGTGACGATGAAACACAGAAATTGCATCGGAATTAAATATAAGAGACACAATGATGACTTAAGTACAGGAAGACTGAGTCTTCCTACTGTCTATGTTTTGAGCGATTCCTGTGTCACCAGTTTTACATTCCGATCCACCTCTGCAGGTTTACTGTATCCCTTGGACCTTCACAGTGACGATGAAACACAGAAATTGCATCGGAATTAAATATAAAAGACACAATGCTGACTTAAGTACAAGAAAACTGAGTCTTCTTAGGGTCTATGTTAGCAGCGCTTCCTGTGTCACCAGTTTTACATTCCGATGCACCTCTGCAGGCATACTGTATCCCTTGGACCATCCCATTGACGATGAAACACAGAAATTGCATCGGAATTAAATATAAGAGACACAATGCCGACTTAGGTACAGGAAAACTGAGTCTTCCTACTGTCTATGTTATGAGCGTTCCCTGTGTCATCAGTTTTACATTTTGATGCACCTCTGCAGGTTTACTGTATCCCTTGGACCTTCACAGTGACGATGAAACACAGAAATTGCATCAAATTAAATATAAGAGACACAATGCCGACTTCAGTACAAGAAAACTGAGTCTTCTTAGAGCCTATGATTTGACCGCTTCCTGTGTCGTCAGTTTTATATTCCGATGCACCTCTGCAGGTTTACTGTATCCCTTGGACCTTCCCATTGACGACGAAACACAGAAATTGCATCGGATTTAAATATAAGAGACACAATGCCGACTTAAGTACCGGAAGACTGAGTATTCCTACTGTCTATGTTTTGATCGTTTCCTGTGTCACCAGTTTTACATTCCGATGCACTTCTGCAGTTTTACTGTATCCATTGGACCTTCCCATTGACGATGAAACACAGAAATAGCATCGGAATTAAATATAAGAGACACAATGCCGACATTATAACAGGAAGGCTGAGTCTTCCTACTGTCTATGTTTTGAGCATTTCCTGTGTCACCAGTTTTACATTCCGATGCACCTCTGCGGGTTTACTGTATCCCTTGGATCTTCCCATTGACGATGAAACACAGAAATTCCATCGGAATGAAATAGAAGAGACACAATGCCGACTTAAGTCCTGGAAGATTGAGTCTTCCTACTGCCTATGTTTTGAGCGTTTCCTGCGTCACCAATTTTACATGCCGATGCACCTCTGTAGGTTTACTGTATCCCTTGGATATTCTCATTGACGATGAAACACAGAAATTGCATCGGAACTAAATATAAGAGACACAATGCCGACTTAAGTACAAAAACATGGAGTCTTCCTACTGTCTATGTTTTGAGCGTTTCCTGTGTCACCAGTTTCACATTCCGATGAACCACTGCAGGTTTACTGTATCCCTTGGACTTTCACAGTGACGATGAAACACAGATATTGCATCGGAATTAAATATAAGAGACACAATGCCGACTTAAGTACAAGAAAACTGAGTCTTCTTAAGGTCTACGTTTTGAGCGTTTCCCGTGTCACCAGTTTTACATTCCGATGCACTTCTGCAGGTTTACTGTGTTCCTAGGACCTTCCCATTGACGATGAAGCTCAGAAATTGCATCGGAAATAAATATAAGAGACACAATGCCGACTTAAGTACAGGAAGACTGAGTCTTCCTACTGTCTATGTGTTGAGCGTTCCCTTGTCACCAGTTTTACATTCCTATCCACCTCTGCAGGTATACTGTTTCCCTTCGACCTTCCCATTGACGATGAAGCTCAGAAATTGCATCGGAATTAAATACAAGAGACACCATGCCGACTTAAGTAAGGGAAGACTGAGTCTTCCTACTGTCTATGATTTCAGCGTGTCCTGTATCACCAGTTTTACATTCCGATGCACCTCTGCAGGTTTACTGTATCCCTTGGACCTTCCCATTGGCGATGAAACACAGAAATGGCATCGGAATTAAATATAAGAGACACATTGCCGACTGAAGTACAGGAAGACTGAGTCTTCCTACTGTCTATGTTTTGAGCGTTTCCTGTGTCACCAGTTTTACATTCCAATGCACCTTTGCAGGTTTACTGTATCCCTTGGACCTTCCCATTGACGATGAAACACAGAAATAGGATCGGAATTAAATATAAGAGACACAATGCCGACTTAAGAACAGGAAGGCTGAGTTTTCCTAGTGTCTATGTTTTGAGCATTTCCTGTGTCACCAGTCTTATATTCCGATGCACCTCTGTAGGTTTACTGTATCCCTTGAACCTTCTCAGTGACGATGAAACACAGAAATTGCATCGGAATTAAATATAAGAGACACAATGATGACTTAAGTACAGGAAGACTGAGTCTTCCTACTGTCTATGTTTTGAGCGATTCCTGTGTCACCAGTTTTACATTCCGATCCACCTCTGCAGGTTTACTGTATCCCTTGGACCTTCACAGTGACGATGAAACACAGAAATTGCATCGGAATTAAATATAAAAGACACAATGCTGACTTAAGTACAAGAAAACTGAGTCTTCTTAGGGTCTATGTTATGAGCGCTTCCTGTGTCACCAGTTTTACATTCCGATGCACCTCTGCAGGCATACTGTATCCCTTGGACCTTCCCATTGACGATGAAACACAGAAATTGCATCGGAATTAAATATAAGAGACACAATGCCGACTTAGGTACAGGAAAACAGAGTCTTCCTACTGTCTATGTTTTGATCGTTTCCTGTGTCAACAGTTTTACATTCCGATGCACCTCTGCAGTTTTACTGTATCCATTGGACCTTCCCATTGACGATGAAACACAGAAATAGCATCGGAATTAAATATAAGAGACACAATGCCGACATAAGAACAGGAAGGCTGAGTCTTCCTACTGTCTATGTTTTGAGCATTTCCTGTGTCACCAGTTTTACATTCCGATGCACCTCTGCGGGTTTACTGTATCCCTTGGATCTTCCCATTGACGATGAAACACAGAAATTCCATCGGAATTAAATAGAAGAGACACAATGCCGACTTAAGTACTGGAAGATTGAGTCTTCCTACTGCCTATGTTTTGAGCGTTTCCTGCGTCACCAATTTTACATTCCGATGCACCTCTGTAGGTTTACTGTATCCCTTGGATCTTCCCATTGACGATGAAACACAGAAATTGCATCGGAACTAAATATAAGTGACACAATGCCGACTTAAGTACAAAAACATGGAGTCTTCCTACTGTCTATGTTTTGAGCGTTTCCTGTGTCACCAGTTTCACATTCCGATGAACCACTGCAGGTTTACTGTATCCCTTGGACTTTCACAGTGATGATGAAACGCAGATATTGCATCGGAATTAAATATAAGAGACACAATGCCGACTTAAGTACAAGAAAACTGAGTCTTCTTAAGGTCTACGTTTTGAGCGTTTCCCGTGTCACCAGTTTTACATTCCGATGCACTTCTGCAGGTTTACTGTGTTCCTAGGACCTTCCCATTGACGATGAAGCACAGAAATTGCATCGGAAATAAATATAAGAGACACAATGCCGACTTAAGTACAGGAAGACTGAGTCTTCCTACTGTCTATGTGTTGAGCGTTCCCTCGTCACCAGTTTTACATTCCGATCCAGCTCTGCTGGTATACTGTTTCCCTTCACCTTCCCATTGACGATGAAGCTCAGAAATTGCATCGGAATTAAATATAAGAGACACCATGCCGACTTAAGTAAAGGAAGACTGAGTCTTCCTACTGTCTATGATTTGAGCGTGTCCTGTATCACCAGTTTTACATTCCGATGCACCTCTGCAGGTTTACTGTATCCCTTGGACCTTCCCATTGTCGGTGAAACACAGAAAAGGCATCGGAATTAAATATAAGAGACACAATGCCGACTGAAGTACAGGAAGACTGAGTCTTCCTACAGTCTATGTTTTGATCGTTTCCTGTGTCACCAGTTTTACATTCCGATGCACCTCTGCACGTTTACTGTATCCCTTGAACCTTCTCAGTGACGATGAAACACAGAAATTGCATCGGAATTAAATATAAGAGACACAATGATGACTTAAGTACAGGAAGACTGAGTCTTCCTACTGTCTATGTTTTGAGCGATTCCTGTGTCACCAGTTTTCCATTCCGATCCACCTCTGCAGGTTTACTGTATCCCTTGGACCTTCACAGTGACGACGAAAAACAGAAATGACATCGGATTTAAATATAAGAGACACAATGCCGACTTAAGTACAGGAAGACGGAGTATTCCTACTGTCTATGTTTTGATCGTTTCCTGTGTCACCAGTTTTACATTCCGATGCACCTCTGCAGTCTTACTGTATCCATTGGACCTTCCCATTGACGATGAAACACAGAAATAGCATCGGAATTAAATATAAGAGTTACAATGCCGACATAAGAACAGGAAGGCTGAGTCTTCCTACTGTCTATGTTTTGAGCATTTCCTGTGTCCTCAGTTTTACATTCCGATGCACCTCTGCAGGATTACTGTATCCTTTGGATCTTCCCATTGACGATGAAACACAGAAATTCCATCGGAATTAAATAGAAGAGACACAATGCCGACTTAAGTACTGGAAGATTGAGTCTTCCTACTGCCTATGTTTTGAGCGTTTCCTGCGTCACCAATTTTACATTCCGATGCACTTCTGTAGGTTTACTGTATCCCTTGTATCTTCCCATTGACGATGAAGCTCAGAAATTGCATCGGAAATAAATATAAGAGACACAATGCCGACTTAAGTACAGGAAGACTGAGTCTTCCTACTGTCTATGTGTTGAGCGTTCCCTTGTCACCAGTTTTACATTCCGATGCACCTCTGCAGGTTTACTGTATCCCTTGCATCTTCCCATTGACGATGAAACACAGAAATTGCATCGGAACTAAATATAAGAGACACAATGCCGACTTAAGTACAGGAAGACTGAGTATTCCTACTGTCTACGTTTTGATCGTTTCCGGTGTCACCAGTTTTACATTCCGATGCACCTCTGCAGTTTTACTGTATCCATTGGACCTTCCTATTGACGATGAAACACAGAAATTGCATCGGAATTAAATATAAGAGACACAATGCCGATTTAAGAACAGAAAGGCTGAGTCTTCCTACTGTCTATGTTTTGAGCATTTTCTGTGTCACCAGTTTTACATTCCGATGCACCTCTGCAGGTTTACTGTATCCCTTGGATCTTCCCATTGACGATGAAACACAGAAATTCCATCGGAATTAAATAGAAGAGACACAATGCCGCCTTAAGTACTGGAAGATTGAGTCTTCCTACTGCCTATGTTTTGAGCGTTTCCTGCGTCACCAATTTTACATTCCGATGCACCTCTGCAGGTTAACTGTATCCATTGGACCTTCCCATTGACGATGAAACTCAGAAATAGAATCGGAATTAAATATATGAGACACAATGCCGACTTAAGAACAGGAAGGCTGAGTCTTCCTACTGTCTATGTTTTGAGCGTTTCCTGTGTCACCAGTTTTACATTCCGATGCACCTCTGCAGGTTTACTGTATCCCTTGGATCTTCCCATTGACGATGAAACACAGAAATTGCATCGGAACTAAATATAAGAGACACAATGCCGACTTAAGTACAGAAACATTGAGTCTTCCTACTGTCTATGTTTTGAGCGTTTCCCTTGTCACCAGTTATACATTCCGATGCACCTCTGCAGGTTTACTGTGTTCCTAGGACCTTCCCATTGACGTTGAAGCTCAGAAATTGCATCGGAAATAAGTATAAGAGACACAATGCCGACTTAAGTACAGGAAGACTGAGTCTCCCTACTGTCTATGTTTTGATCGTTTCCCTTGTCACCAGTTATACATTCCGATGCACCTCTGCAGGTATACTGTCTCCCTTCGACTTTCCCATTGACGATGAAGCTCAGAAATTGCATCGGAATTAAATATAAGAGACACCATGCCGACTTAAGTAAAGGAAGACTGAGTCATCCTACTGTCTATGATTGCAGCGTGTCCTCTATCACCAGTTTTACATTCCGATGCACCTCTGCATTTTTTCTGTATCCCTTGGACCTTCCCATTGGCGAAGAAACACAGAAATGGCATCGGAATTAAATATAAGAGACACAATGCCGACTGAAGTATAGGAAGGCTGAGTCTTCCTACTGTCTATGTTTTGAGCGTTTCCTGTGTCACCAGTTTTATATTCCGGTGCACCTCTGCAGGTTTACTGTATCCCTTGGACCTTCCCATTGACGACGAAACACAGAAATTGCATCGGATTTACATATAAGGGACACAATGCCGACTTAAGTACAGGAAGACTGATTATTCCTACTGTCTATGTTTTGATCGTTTCCTGTGTCACCAGTTTTACATTCCGATGCACCTCTGCAGTTTTACAGTACCCATTGGACTTTCCCATTGACGATGAAACACAGAAATAGCATCGTAATTAAATATAAGAGACACAATACCGACTTAAGAACAGGAAGGCTGAGTCTTCCTACTGTCTATGTTTTGAGCATTTCCTGTGTCACCAGTTTTACATTCCGATGCACCTCTGCAGGTTTACTGCATCCCTTGGATCTTCCCATTGACGATGAAACACAGAAATTCCATCGGAATTAAATAGAAGAGACACAATGCCGACTTAAGTACTGGAAGATTGAGTCTTCCTACTGCCTATGTTTGAGCGTTTCCTGCGTCACCAATTTTACATTCCGATGCACCTCTGCAGGTCTACTGTATCCCTTGGACTTTCCCGTTGACGACGAAACACAGAAATTGCATCGGAATTAAATATAAGAGACACAATGCCGACTTAGGTACAGGAAGACTGAGTCTTCCTACTGTCTATGTTTTGAGCGTTCCCTGTGTCATCAGTTTTACATTTTGATGCACCTCTGCTGCTTTACTGTATCCCTTGGACCTTCACAGTGACGATGAAACACAGAAATTGCATCAAATTAATTATAAGGGACACAATGCCGACTTCACTACAAGAAATCTGAGTCTTCTTAGGGCCTATGTTTTGAACGCTTAATGAGTCACCAGTTTTACATTCCGATGCACCTCTGCAGGTTTACTGTATCCCTTGGATCTTCCGATTGAGGATGAAACACAGAAATTGCATCGGAATTAAATAGAAGAGACACAATGACGACTTAAGTACTGGAAGATTGAGTCTTCCTACTGCCTATGTTTTGAGCGTTTCCTGCGTCACCAATTTTACATTCCGATGCACCTTTGCAGGTTTACTGTATCCCTTGGACCTTCCCATTGACGATGAAACACAGAAATAGAATCGGAATTAAATATAAGAGACACAATGCCGACTTAAGAACAGGAAGGCTGAGTCTTCCTACTGTCTATGTTTTGAGCGTTTCCTGTGTCACCAGTTTTACATTCCGATGCACCTCTGCAGGTTTACTGTATCCCTTGGATCTTCGCATTGACGATGAAACACAGAAATAGAATCGGAATTAAATATAAGAGACACAATGCCGACTTAAGAACAGGAAGGCTGAGTCTTCCTACTGTCTATGTTTTGAGCGTTTCCTGTGTCACCAGTTTTACATTCCAATGTACCTCTGCAGGTATACTTTTCCCTTCGACCTTCCCATTGACGATGAAACACAGAAATTGCATCGGAATTAAATATAAGAGACACAATGCTGCCGACATATTACAGGAAGACTGTGTCTTCCTACTGTCTATGTTTTGAGCGTTTCCTGTGTCATCAGTTTTACATTCCGATGCACCTGTGCAGGTTTACTGTATCCCTTGGACCTTCCCACTGGCGATGAAACTCAGAAATGGCATCGGAATTAAATAAAAGAGACACAATGCCGACTGAAGTACAGGATGACTGAGTCTTCCTACTGTCTATGTTTTGAGCGTTTCCTGTGTCACCAGTTTTACATTCCGATGCCCCTCTGCAGGTTTACTGTGTCCATTGGACCTTCCCATTGACGATGAAACACAGAAATTGCATCGGAATTAAATATAAGAGACAGAATGCCGACTTAAGTACAGGAAGACTGAGTATTCCTACTGTCTATCGTTTGATCGTTTCCTGTGTCACCAGTTTTACATTCCGATGCACCCCTGCAGTTTTACTGTATCCATTGGACCTTCCCATTGACGATGAAACACAGAAATAGGATCGGAATTAAATATAAGAGACACAATGCCGACTTAAGAACAGGAAGGCTGAGTCTTCCTACTGTCTATGATTTGAGCATTTCCTGTTTCACCAGTCTTACATTCCGATGCACCTCTGTAGGTTTACTGTATCCCTTGGATATTCTCATTGACGATGAAACACAGAAATTGTATCGGAACTAAATATAAGAGACACAATGCCGACTTAAGTACAAAAACATGGAGTCTTCCTACTGTCTATGTTTTAAGCGTTTCCTGTGTCACCAGTTTCACATTCCGATGAACCACTGCAGGTTTACTGTATCCCTTGGACTTTCACAGTGACGATGAAACACAGATATCGCATCGGAATTAAATATAAGAGACACAATGCCGACTTAAGTACAAGAAAACTGAGTCTTCTTAAGGTCTACGTTTTGAGCGTTCCCTGTGTCATCAGTTTTACATTTTGATGCACCTCTGCAGGTTTACTGTATCCCTTGGACCTTCATAGTGACGATGAAACACAGAAATTGCATCAAATTAAATATAAGAGACACAATGCCGACTTCAGTACAAGAAAACTGAGTCTTCTTAGAGCCTATGATTTGACCGCTTCCTGTGTCACCAGTCTTATATTCCGATGCACCTCTGCAGGTTTACTGGATCCCTTGGACCTTCCCATTGACGACGAAACACAGAAATTGCATCGGATTTAAATATAAGAGACACAATGCGGACTTAGGTACAGGAAGACTGAGTCTTCCTACTGTCTATGTTTTGAGCGTTCCCTGTGTCATCAGTTTTACATTTTGATGCACCTCTGCTGCTTTACTGTATCCCTTGGACCTTCACAGTGACGATGAAACACAGAAATTGCATCAAATTAATTATAAGGGACACAATGCCGACTTCACTACAAGAAATCTGAGTCTTCTTAGGGCCTATGTTTTGAACGCTTAATGAGTCACCAGTTTTACATTCCGATGCACCTCTGCAGGTTTACTGTATCCCTTGGATCTTCCGATTGAGGATGAAACACAGAAATTGCATCGGAATTAAATAGAAGAGACACAATGCCGACTTAAGTACTGGAAGATTGATTCTTCCTACTGCCTATGTTTTGAGCGTTTCCTGCGTCACCAATTTTACATTCCGATGCACCTTTGCAGGTTTACTGTATCCCTTGGACCTTCCCATTGACGATGAAACACAGAAATAGAATCGGAATTAAATATAAGAGACACAATGCCGACTTAAGAACAGGAAGGCTGAGTCTTCCTACTGTCTATGTTTTGAGCGTTTCCTGTGTCACCAGTTTTACATTCCGATGCACCTCTGCAGGTTTACTGTATCCCTTGGATCTTCGCATTGACGATGAAACACAGAAATAGAATCGGAATTAAATATAAGAGACACAATGCCGACTTAAGAACAGGAAGGCTGAGTCTTCCTACTGTCTATGTTTTGAGCGTTTCCTGTGTCACCAGTTTTACATTCCAATGTACCTCTGCAGGTATACTTTTCCCTTCGACCTTCCCATTGACGATGAAACACAGAAATTGCATCGGAATTAAATATAAGAGACACAATGCTGCCGACATATTACAGGAAGACTGTGTCTTCCTACTGTCTATGTTTTGAGCGTTTCCTGTGTCATCAGTTTTACATTCCGATGCACCTGTGCAGGTTTACTGTATCCCTTGGACCTTCCCACTGGCGATGAAACTCAGAAATGGCATCGGAATTAAATAAAAGAGACACAATGCCGACTGAAGTACAGGATGACTGAGTCTTCCTACTGTCTATGTTTTGAGCGTTTCCTGTGTCACCAGTTTTACATTCCGATGCCCCTCTGCAGGTTTACTGTGTCCATTGGACCTTCCCATTGACGATGAAACACAGAAATTGCATCGGAATTAAATATAAGAGACAGAATGCCGACTTAAGTACAGGAAGACTGAGTATTCCTACTGTCTATCGTTTGATCGTTTCCTGTGTCACCAGTTTTACATTCCGATGCACCCCTGCAGTTTTACTGTATCCATTGGACCTTCCCATTGACGATGAAACACAGAAATAGGATCGGAATTAAATATAAGAGACACAATGCCGAGTTAAGAACAGGAAGGCTGAGTCTTCCTACTGTCTATGATTTGAGCATTTCCTGTTTCACCAGTCTTACATTCCGATGCACCTCTGTAGGTTTACTGTATCCCTTGGATATTCTCATTGACGATGAAACACAGAAATTGTATCGGAACTAAATATAAGAGACACAATGCCGACTTAAGTACAAAAACATGGAGTCTTCCTACTGTCTATGTTTTAAGCGTTTCCTGTGTCACCAGTTTCACATTCCGATGAACCACTGCAGGTTTACTGTATCCCTTGGACTTTCACAGTGACGATGAAACACAGATATCGCATCGGAATTAAATATAAGAGACACAATGCCGACTTAAGTACAAGAAAACTGAGTCTTCTTAAGGTCTACGTTTTGAGCGTTCCCTGTGTCATCAGTTTTACATTTTGATGCATCTCTGCAGGTTTACTGTATCCCTTGGACCTTCATAGTGACGATGAAACACAGAAATTGCATCAAATTAAATATAAGAGACACAATGCCGACTTCAGTACAAGAAAACTGAGTCTTCTTAGAGCCTATGATTTGACCGCTTCCTGTGTCACCAGTCTTATATTCCGATGCACCTCTGCAGGTTTACTGGATCCCTTGGACCTTCCCATTGACGACGAAACACAGAAATTGCATCGGATTTAAATATAAGAGACACAATGCGGACTTAAGTACAGAAAGACTGAGTATTCCTACTGTCTATGATTTGATCGTTTCCTGTGTCACCAGTTTTACATTCCGATGCACCTCTGCAGTTTTACTGTATCCATTGGACCTTCCCATTGACGATGAAACACAGAAATAGCATCGGAATTAAATATAAGAGACACATAAACGACTTAAGAACAGGAAGGCTGAGTCTTCCTACTGTCTATGTTTTGAGCGTTTCCTGTGTCACCAGTTTTACATTGCGAAGCACCTCTGCAGGTTTACTGTATCCCTTGCATCTTCCCATTGAGGATGAAAAACAGAAATTGCATCGGAACTAAATATAAGAGACACAATGCCGACTTAAGAACAGGAAGGCTGAGTCTTCCTACTGTCTATGATTTGAGCATTTCCTGTTGCACCAGTCTTACATTCCGATGCACCTCTGTAGGTTTACTGTATCCCTTGGATACTCCCATTGACGATGAAACACAGAAATTGTATCGGAACTAAATATAAGAGACACAATGCCGACTTAAGTACAAAAACATGGAGTCTTCCTACAGTCTATGTTTTGAGCGTTTCCTGTGTCACCAGTTTCACATTCCGATAAACCACTGCAGGTTTACTGTATCCCTTGGACCTTCACACTGACGATGAAACACAGATATTGAATCGGAATTAAATATAAGAGACACAATGCCGACTTAAGTACAAGAAAACTGCGTCTTCTTAAGGTCTACGTTTTGAGCGTTTCCCGTGTCACCAGTTTTACATTCCGATGCACTTCTGCAGGTTTACTGTGTTCCTAGGACCTTCCCATTGACGATGAAGCTCAGAAATTGCATCGTAAATAAATATAAGAGACACAATGCCGACTTAAGTACAGGAAGACTGAGTCTTCCTACTGTCTATGTGTTGAGCGTTCCCTTGTCACCAGTTTTACATTCCGATCCACCTCTGCAGGTATACTGTTTCCCTTCGACCTTCCCATTGACGATGAAGCTCAGAAATTGCATCGGAATTAAATATAAGAGACACCATGCCGACTTAAGTAAAGGAAGACTGAGTCTTCCTACTGTCTATGATTTGAGCGTGTCCTGTATCACCAGTTTTACATTCCGATGCACCTCTGCAGGTTTACTGTATCCCTTGGACCTTCCCATTGGCGATGAAACACAGAAATGGCATCCGAATTAAATATAAGAGACTCAATGCCGACTGAAGTACAGGAAGACTGAGTCTTCCTACTGTCTATGTTTTGAGCGTTTCCTGTGTCACCAGTTTTACATTCCGATGCACCTCTGCACATTTACTGCATCCTTTGAACCTTCTCAGTGACGATGAAACACAGAAATTGCATCGGAATTAAATATAGGTGACACAATGATGACTTAAGTACAGGAAGACTGAGTCTTCCTACTGTCTATGTTTTGAGCGTTTCCTGTGTCACCAGTTTTACATTCCGATCCACCTCTGCAGGTTTACTGTATCCCTTGGACCTTCACAGTGACGATGAAACACAGAAATTGCATCGGAATTAAATATAAAAGGCACAATGCCGACTTAAGTACAAGAAAACTGAGTCTTCTTAGGGTCTATGTTATGAGCGCTTCCTGTGTCACCAGTTTTACATTCCTATGCACCTCTGCAGGCATACTGTATCCCTTGGACCTTCCCATTGACGATGAAACACAGAAATTGCATCGGAATTAAGTATAAGAGACACAATGCCGACTTAGGTACAGGAAGACTGAGTCTTCCTACTGTCTATGTTATGAGCGTTCCCTGTGTCATCAGTTTTACATTTTGATGCACCTCTGCAGGTTTACTGTATCCTTTGGACCTTCGCAGTGACGATGAATCACAGAAATTGCATCAAATTAAATATAAGAGACACAATGCCGACTTCAGTACAAGAAAACTGAGTCTTCTTAGAGCCTATGATTTGACCGCTTCCTGTGTCACCAGTTTTATATTCCGATGCACCTCTGCAGGTTTACTGTATCCCTTGGACCTTCCCATTGACGACGAAACACAGAAATTGCATCGGAATTAAATATAAGAGACACAATGCCGACTTAAGTACAGAAAGACTGAGTATTCCTACTGTCTATGTTTTGATCGTTTCCTGTGTCACCAGTTTTACTTTCCGATGCACCTCTGCAGTTTTACTGTATCCATTGTACCTTCCCATTGACGATGAAACACAGAAATAGCATCGGAATTAAATATAAGAGACACAATGCCGACATAAGAACAGGAAGGCTGAGTCTTCCTACTGTCTATGTTTTGAGCATTTCCTGTGTCACCAGTTTTACATTCCGATGCACCTCTGCAGGTTTACTGTATCCCTTGGATCTTCCCATTGACGATGAAACACAGAAATTCCATCGGAATTAAATAGAAGAGACACAATGCCGACTTAAGTACTGGAAGATTGAGTCTTCCTCTTTCCTATGTTTTGAGCGTTTCCTGCGTCAACAATTTTACATTCCGATGCACCTCTGCAGGTTTACTGTATCCATTGGACATTCCCATTGACGATGAAACACAGAAATAGCATCGGAATTAAATATAAGAGACACAATAACGACTTAAGAAAAGGAAGGCTGAGTCTTCCTACTGTCTATGTTTTGAGCGTTTCCTGTGTCACCAGTTTTACATTGCGAATCATCTCTGCAGGTTTACTGTATCCCTTGCATCTTCCCATTGAGGATGAAACACAGAAATTGCATCGGAACTAAATATAAGAGACACAATGCCGACTTAAGTACAAGAAAACTGAGTCTTCTTAAGGTCTATGTTTTGAGCGTTTCCCGTGTCACCAGTTTTACATTCCGATGCAACTCTGCAGGTTTACTTTGTTCCTAGGACCTTCCCATTGACGATGAAGCTCAGAAATTGCATCGGAAATAAATATAAGAGCCACAATGCCGACTTAAGTACAGGAAGACTGAGTCTTCCTACTGTCTATGTTTTGAGCGTTTCCCTTGTCACCAGTTTTACATTCCGATGCACCTCTGCAGGTATACTGTTTCCCTTCGACCTTCCCATTGACGATGAAGCTCAGAAATTGCATCGGAATTAAATATAAGAGACACAATGCCGACTTAAGTAAAGGAAGACTGAGGCTTCCTACTGTCTATGATTTGAGCGTGTCCTGTATCACCAGTTTTACATTCCGATGCACGTCTGCAGGTTTACGGTATACCTTGGACCTTCACAGTGACGATGAAACACAGAAATTGCATCGGAATTAAATATAAAAGACACAATGTCCACTTAAGTACAAGAAAACTGAGTCATCTTAGGGTCTATGTTATGAGCGCTTCCTCTGTCACCAGTTTTATATTCCGATGCACCTCTGCAGGCATACTGTATCCCTTGGACCTTCCCATTGACGATGAAACACAGAAATTGCATCGGAATTAAATATAAGAGACACAATGCCGACTTAAGTACAGAAAGACTGAGTTTTCCTACTGTCATTGTTATGAGCGTTCCCTGTGTCATCAGTCTTACAATTTGATGCACCTCTGCAGGTTTACTGTATCCCTTGGACCTTCACAGTGACGATGAAACACAGAAATTACATCAAATTAAATATAAGAGACACAATGCCGACTTCAGTACAAGTAAACTGAGTCTTCTTAGGGCCTATGGTTTGACCGCTTCCTGTGTCACCAGTTTTACATTCCGATGCACCTCTGCAGGTTTACTGTATCCCTTGGACCTTCCCATTGACGACGAAACACAGAAATGGCATCGGATTTAAATATAAGAGACACAATGCCGACTTAAGTACAGGAAGACTGAGTATTCCTACTGTCTACGTTTTGATCGTTTCCTGTGTCACCGGTTTTACATTCCGATGCACCTCTGCAGGTTTACTGTATCCCTTGGATCTTCCCATTGACGATGAAACACAGAAATTGCATCGGAACTAAATATAAGAGACACAATGCCGACTTAAGTACAGAAACATTGAGTCTTCCTAGTGTCTATGTTTGAGCGTTTCCTGTGTCACCAGTTTTACATTCCGATGCACCTCTGCAGTTTTACTGTATCCATTGGACCTTCACATTGACGATGAAACACAGAAATAGCATCGCAATTAAATATAAGAGACACAATGGCGACTTAAGAACAGAAAGTCTGAGTCTTTCTACTGTCTATGTTTTGAACATTTCCTGTGTCACCAGTTTTACATTCCGATGCACCAATGCAGGTTTACTGTATCCCTTGGATCTTCCCATTGACGATGAAACACAGAAATTCCATCGGAATTAAATAGAAGAGACACAATGCCGACTTAAGTACTGGAAGATTGAGTCTTCCTACTGCCTATGTTTTGAGCGTTTCCCTTGTCACCAGTTTTACATTCCGATGCACCTCTGCAGGTATACTGTTTCCCTTCGACCTTCCCATTGACGATGAAGCTCAGAAATTGCATCGGAATTAAATATAAGAGACACAATGCCGACTTAAGTAAAGGAAGACTGAGTCTTCCTACTGTCTATGA
Source organism: Schistocerca nitens (assembly GCF_023898315.1). NCBI lineage: Eukaryota > Metazoa > Arthropoda > Insecta > Orthoptera > Acrididae > Schistocerca > Schistocerca nitens. Next base: position 766,979,959 of record NC_064619.1, read on the forward strand.
TTTGAGCGTGTCCTGTATCACCAGTTTAACATTCCGATGCACCTCTGCAGGTTTACTGTATCCCTTGGACCTTCACAGTGACGATGAAACACAGAAATTGCATCGGAATTAAATATAAGAGATACAATGCCGACTTAGGTACAGGAAGACTGAGTCTTCCTACTGTCTATGTTTTGAGCGTTCCCTGTGTCATCAGTTTTACATTTTTGATGAACCTCTGCAGGTTTACTGTATCCCTTGGACCTTCACAGTGACGATGATACATAGAAATTGCATCAAATTAAATATAAGAGACACAATGCCGACTTCAGTACAAGAAAACTGAGTCTTCTTAGGGCCTATGATTTGACCGCTTCTTGTGTCACCAGTTTTATATTCCGATGCACCTCTGCAGGTTTAATGTTTCCCTTGGACCTTCCCATTGACGACGAAACACAGAAATTGCATCGGATTTAAATATAAGAGACACAATGCCGACTTAAGTACAGGAAGACTGAGTATTCCTACTGTCTATGTTTTGATCGTTTCCTGTGTCACCAGTTTTACATTCCGATGCACCTCTGCATTTTTACTGTACCCATTGGACTTTCCCATTGACGATGAAACACAGAAATAGCATCGGAATTAAATATAAGAGACACAATGCCGACTTAAGAACAGGAAGGCTGAGTCTTCCTACTGTCTATGTTTTGAGCATTTCCTGTGTCACCAGTTTTACATTCCGATGCACCTCTGCAGGTTTACTGTATCCCTTGGATCTTCCCATTGACGATGAAACACAGAAATTCCATCGGAATTAAATAGAAGAGATACAATGCCGACTTAAGTACTGTAAGATTGAGTCTTCCTACTGCCTATGTTTTGAGCGTTTCCTGCCTCACCAATTTTACATTCCGATGCACCTCTGCAGGTTTACTGTATCCCTTGGACCTTCCCATTGGCGATGAAACACAGAAATGGCATCGGAATTAAATATAAGAGACACAATGCCGACTGAAGTACAGGAAGACTGAGTCTTCCTACTGTCTATGTTTTGAGCGTTTCCTGTGTCACCAGTTTTACATTCCGATGCACCTCTGCACGTTTACTGTATCCCTTGAACCTTCACAGTGACGATGAAACACAGAAATTGCATCGGAATTATATATAAGAGACACAATTATGACTTAAGTACAGGAAGACTGAGTCTTCCTACTGTCTATGATTTGAGCGTTTCCTGTGTCACCAGTTTTACATTCCGATGCACCTCTGCAGGTTTACCGTATCCCTTGGACCTTCACAGTGACGATGAAACACAGAAATTGCATCAAATTAAATATAAGAGACACAATGCCGACTTCAGTACAAGAAAACTGAGTCTTCTTAGGGCCTATGATTTGACCGCTTCCTGTGTCACCAGTTTTATATTCCGATGCACCTCTGCAGGTTTACTGTATTCCTTGGACCTTCCCATTGACGACGAAACACAGAAATTGCATCGGATTTAAATATAAGAGACACAATGCCGACTTAAGTACAGGAAGACTGAGTATTCCTACTGTCTATGTTTGATCGTTTCCTGTGTCACCAGTTTTTTATTCCGATGCACATCTGCAGTTTTACTGTATCCATTGGACCTTCCCATTGACGATGAAACACAGAAATTGCATCGGAATTAAATATAAGAGACACAATGGCGACTTAAGAACAGGAAGTCTGAGTCTTCCTACTGTCTATGTTTTGAGCATTTCCTGTGTCACCAGTTTTACATTCCGATGCACCTCTGCAGGTTTACTGTATCCCTTGGATCTTCCCATTGACGATGAAACACAGAAATTACATCGGAATGAAATAGAAGAGACACAATGCCGACTTAAGTACTGGAAGATTGAGTCTTCCTACTGCCTATGTTTTGAGCGTTTCCTGCGTCACCAATTTTACATTCCGATGCACCTCTGCAGGTTTACTGTATCCATTGGACCTTCACAGTGACGATGAAACACAGAAATAGCATCGGAATTAAATACAAGAGACACAATAACGACTTAAGAACACGAAGGCTGAGTCTTCATACTGTCTATGTTTTGAGCGTTTCCTGTGTCACCAGTTTTACATTCCGATGCACCTCTGCAGGTTTACTGTATCCCTTGGATCTTCCCATTGACGATGAAACACAGAAATTGCATCGGAACTAAATATAAGAGACACAATGCCGACTTAAGTACAGAAACATTGAGTCTTCCTACTGTCTATGTTTTGAGCGTTTCCTGGGTCACCAGTTTCACATTCCGATGAACCTCTGCAGGTTTACAGTGTTCCTAGGACCTTCCCATTGACGATGAAGCTCAGAAATTGCATCGGAAATAAATATAAGAGACACAATGCCGACTTAAGTACAAGAAGAATGCGTCTTCATGTTGTCTATGTTTTGAGCGTTTCCCCTCTCACCAGTTTTACATTCCGATGCACCTCTGCAGGCATACTGTTTCCCTTCGACCTTCCCATTGACGATGAAGCTCAGAAATTGCATCGGAATTAAATATAAGAGACACCATGCCGACTTAAGTAAAGGAAGACTGAGTCTTCCTACTGTCTATGATTTGAGCGTGTCCTGTATCACCAGTTTAACATTCCGATGCACCTCTGCAGGTTTACTGTATCCCTTGGACCTTCACAGTGACGATGAAACACAGAAATTGCATCGGAATTAAATATATGAGATTCAATGCCGACTTAGGTACAGGAAGACTGAGTCTTCCTACTGTCTATGCTTTGAGCGATCCCTGTGTCATCAGTTTTAGATTTTGATGAACCTCTGCAGGTTTACTGTATCCCTTGGACCTTGACAGTGACGATGAAACACAGAAATTGCATCAAATTAAATATAAGAGACACAATGCCGACTTCAGTACAAGAAAACTGAGTCTTCTTAGGGCCTATGATTAGACCGCTTCCTGTGTCACCAGTTTTATATTCCGATGCACCTCTGCAGGTTTACTGTATCCCTTGGACCTTCCCATTGACGATGAAACACAGAAATTGCATCGGATTTAAATGTAAGAGACACAATGCCGACTTAAGTACAGGAAGACTGAGTATTCCTACTGTATATGTTTTAAGCGTTTCCCTTGTCACGAGTTATACATTCCGATGCACCTCTGCAGGTATACTGTTTCCCTTCGACCATCCCATTGACGATGAAGCTCGGAAATTGCATCGGAATTAAATATAAGAGACACAATGATGACTTAAGTACAAGAAAACTGAGTCTTCTCAAGGTCTATGTTATGAGCGTTCCCTGTGTCATCAGTTTTACATTTTGATGCACCTCTGCAGGTTTACTGTATCCCTTGGATCTTCACAGTGACGATGAAATACAGAAATTGCATCAAATTAAATACAAGAGACACAATGCCGACTTCAGTACAAGAAAACTGAGTCTTCTTAGAGCCTATGATTTGACCGCTTCCTGAGTCACCAGCTTTATATTCCGATGCACCTCTGCAGGTTTACTGTATCCCTTGGACCTTCCCATTGACGACGAAACACAGAAATTGCATCGGATTTAAATATAAGAGACATAATGCCGACTTAAGTACAGAAACACTGAGTATTCCTACTGTCTATGTTTTGATCGTTTCCTGTGTCACCAGTTTTACATTACATTCCGATGCACCTCTGCAGTTTTACTGTATCCATTGGACCTTCCCATTGACGATGAAACACAGAAATAGCATCGGAATTAAATATAAGAGACACAATGCCGACATAAGAACAGGAAGGCTGAGTCTTCCTACTGTCTATGTTTTGAGCATTTCCTGTGTCACCAGTTTTACATTCCGATGCACCTCTGCAGGTTTACTGTATCCCTTGGATCTTCCCATTGACGATGAAACACAGAAATTCCATCGGAATTAAATAGAAGAGACACAATGCCGACTTAAGTACTGGAAGATTGAGTCTTCCTACTGCCTATGTTTTGAGCGTTTCCTGCGTCACCAATTTTACATTCCGATGCACCTCTGCAGGTTTTCTGTATCCATTGGACATTCCCATTGACGATGAAACACAGAAATAGCATCGGAATTAAATATAAGAGACACAATAACGACTTAAGAACAGGAAGGCTGAGTCTTCCTACTGTCTATGTTTTGAGCGTTTCCTGTGTCACCAGTTTTACATTCCGAAGCACATCTGCAGGTTTACTGTATCCCTTGGATCTTCCCATTGACGATGAAATACAGAAACTGCATCGGAACTAAATATAAGAGACACAATGCCGACTTAAGTACAGAAACATTGAGTCTTCCTACTGTCTATGTTTTGAGCGTTTCCTGGGTCACCAGTTTCACATTCCGATGAAACTCTGCAGGTTTACTGTATCCCTTGGACTTTCACAGTGACGATGAAACACAGATATTGCATCGGAATTAAATATAAGGGACACAATGCCGACTTAAGTACAAGAAAACTGAGTCTTCTCAAGGTCTATGTATTGAGCGTTTCCCGTGTCACCAGTTTTACATTCCGATGCAACTCTGCAGGTTTACTGTGTTCCTAGGACCTTCCCATTGTCGATGAAGCTCAGAAAATGCATCGGAAATAAATATAAGAGCCACAATGCCGACTTAAGTACAGGAAGACTGAGTCTTCCTACTGTCTATGTTTTGAGCGTTTCCTTTGTCACCAGTTTTACATTCCGATGCACCTCTGCAGGTATACTGTTTCCCTTCGACCTTCCCATTGACGATGAAGCACGGAAATTGCATCGGAATTAAATATAAGAGACACCATGCCGACTTAAGTAAAGGAAGACTGAGTCTTCCTACTGTCTATGATTTGAGCGTGTCCTGTATCACCAGTTTTACATTCCGATGCACCTCTGCAGGTTTACTGTATACCTTGGACCATCACAGTGACGATGAAACACAGAAATTGCATCGGAATTAAATATAAAGGACACAATGTCCACTTAAGTACAAGAAAACTGAGTCTTCTTAGGGTCTATGTTATGAGCGCTTCCTGTGTCACCAGTTTTACATTCCGATGCCCCTCTGCAGGCATACCTTATCCCTTGGACCTTCCCATTGACGATGAAACACAGAAATTGCATCGGAATTAAATATAAGAGTCACAATGCCGACTTAAGTACAGAAAGACTGAGTCTTCCTACTGTCTATGTTTTGAGCGTTTCCTGTGTCACCAGTTTTACATTCCGATGCCCCTCTGCAGGCATACCTTATCCCTTGGACCTTCCCATTGACGATGAAACACAGAAATTGCATCGGAATTAAATATAAGAGTCACAATGCCGACTTAAGTACAGAAAGACTGAGTCTTCCTACTGTCTATGTTTTGAGCGTTTCCTGTGTCACCAGTTTCACATTCCGATGAACCTCTGCAGGTTTACTGTATCCCTTGGACTTTCACAGTGACAATGAAACACAGATATTGCTTCAGAATTAAATATAAGAGACACAATGCCGACTTAAGTACACGAAAACTGAGTCTTCTTAAGGTCTATGTTTTGAGCGTTTCCCGTGTCACCAGTTTTACATTCCGATGCACCTCTGCAGGTTTACTGTGTTCCTAGGACCTTCCCATTGACGATGAAGCTCAGAAATTGCATCGGAAATAAGTATAAGAGACACAATGCCGACTTAAGTACAGGAAGACTTAGTCTCCCTACTGTCTATGTTTTGAGCGTTTCCCTTGTCACCAGTTATACATTCCGATGCACCTCTGCAGGTATACTGTTTCCCTTCGACCTTCCCATTGACGATGATGCTCAGAAATTGCATCGGAATTAAATATAAGAGACACCATGCCGATTTAAGTAAAGGAAGACTGAGGCTTACTACTGTCTATGATTTGAGCGTGTCCTGTATCACCAGTTTTACATTCCGATGCACCTCTGCAGGTTTACTGTATCCCTTGGACCTTCCCATTGGCGATGAAACACAGAAATGGCATCAGAATTAAATATAAGAGACACAATGCCGACCGAAGTACAGGAAGACTGAGTCTTCCTACTGTCTATGTTTTGAGCGTTTCCTGTGTCACCAGTTTTACATTCCGATGCACAACTGCACGTTTACTGTATCCCTTGAACCTTCACAGTGACGATGAAACACAGAAATTGCATCAAATTAAATATAAGAGACACAATGCCGACTTCAGTACAAGAAAACTGAGTCTTCTTAGGGCCTATGATTTGACCGCTTCCTGTGTCACCAGTTTTATATTCCGATGCACCTCTGCAGGTTTACTGTATCCCTTGGACCTTCCCATTGACGACGAAACACAGAAATGGCATCGGATTTAAATATAAGAGACACAATGCCGACTTAAGTACAGGAAGACTGAGTATTCATACTGTCTACGTTTTGATCGTTTCCTGTGGTACTAGTTTTACATTCCGATGCACCTCTGCAGGTTTACTGTATCCCTTGGATCTTCCCATTGACGATGAAACACAGAAATTGCATCGCAACTAAATATAAGAGACACAATGCCGACTTAAGTACAGAAACATTGAGTCTTCCTACTGTCTATGTTTTGAGCGTTTCCTGGGTCACCAGTTTCACATTCCGATGATCCTCTGCAGGTTTACTGTGTTCCTAGGACCTTCCTATTGACGATGAAGCTCAGAAATTGCATCGGAAATAAATATAAGAGACACAATGCCGACTTAAGTATAGGAAGACTGAGTCTTCCTGTTGTCTATGTTTTGAGCGTTTCCCTTGTCACCAGTTTTACATTCCGATCCACCTCTGCAGGTATACTGTTTCCCTTCGACCTTCCCATTGACGATGAAGCTCAGAAATTGCATCGGAATTAAATATAAGAGACACCATGCCGACTTAAGTAAAGGAAGACTGAGTCTTACTACTGTCTATGATTTGAGCGTTTCCTGTGTCACCAGTTTTACATTCCGATGCACCTCTGCACGTTTACTGCATCCTTTGAACCTTCTCAGTGACGATGAAACACAGAAATTGCATCAAATTAAATATAAGAGACACAATGCCGACTTAAGAACAGGAAGGCTGAGTCTTCCTACTGTCTATGTTTTGTGCGTTTCCTGTGTCACCAGTTTTACATTCCGATGCACCCCTGCAGTTTTACTGTATCCATTGGACCTTCACATTGACGATGAAACTCAGAAATAGGATCGGAATTAAATATAAGAGACACAATGCCGACTTAAGAACAGGAAGGCTGAGTCTTCCTACTGTCTATGTTTTGAGCATTTCCTGTGTCACCAGTCTTACATTCCGATGCACCTCTGTAGGTTTACTGTATCCCTTGGATATTCCCATTGACGATGAAACACAATAATTGCATCGGAACTAAAAATAAGAGACACAATGCCGACTTAAGAACAAAAACATGGAGTCTTCCTACTGTCTATGTTTTGAGCGTTTCCTGTGTCACCAGTTTCACATTCCGATGAACCACTGCAGGTTTACTGTATCCCTTGGACTTTCACAGTGACGATGAAACACAGATATTGCATCGGAATTAAATATATAAGACACAATGCCGACTTACGTACAAGAAAACTGAGTCTTCTTAAGGTCTACGTTTTGAGCGTTTCCCGTGTCACCAGTGTTACATTCCGATGCACTTCTGCAGGTTTACTGTGTTCCTAGGACCTTCCCATTGACGATGAAGCTCAGAAATTGCATCGGAAATAAATATAAGAGACAAAATGCCGACTTAACTACAGGAAGACTGAGTCTTCCTACTGTCTATGTGTTGAGCGTTCCCTTGTCACCAGTTTTACACACCGATCCACCTCTGCAGGTATACTGTTTCCCTTCGACCTTCCCATTGACGATGAAGCTCAGAAATTGCATCGGAATTAAATATAAGAGACACCATGCCGACTAAAGTAAAGGAAGACTGAGTCTTCCTACCGTCTATGATTTGAGCGTGTCCTGTATCACCAGTTTTACATTCCGATGCACCTCTGCAGGTTTACTGTATCCCTTGGACCTTCCCATTGGCGATGAAACACAGAAATGGCATCGGAATTAAATATAAGAGACACAATGCCGACTGAAGTACAGGAAGACTGAGTCTTCCTACTGTCTATGTTTTGAGCGTTTCCTGTGTCACCAGTTTTACATTCCGATGCACCTCTGCACGTTTACTGCATCCTTTGAACCTTCTCAGTGACGATGAAACACAGAAATTGCATCAAATTAAATATAAGAGACACAATGCCGACTTAAGAACAGGAAGGCTGAGTCTTCCTACTGTCTATGTTTTGTGCGTTTCCTGTGTCACCAGTTTTACATTCCGATGCACCTCTGCAGGTTTACTGTATCCTTTGGATCTTCGCATTGACGATGAAACACAGAAATTGCATCGCAATTAAATATAAGAGACACAATGCCGACTTAAGTACAGGAAGACTGAGTATTCCTACTGTCTATCGTTTGAGCGTTACCTGTCTCACCAGTTTTACATTCCGATGCACCCCTGCAGTTTTACTGTATCCATTGGACCTTCCCATTGACGATGAAACTCAGAAATAGGATCGGAATTAAATATAAGAGACACAATGCCGACTTAAGAACAGGAAGGCTGAGTCTTCCTACTGTCTATGTTTTGAGCATTTCCTGTGTCACCAGTCTTACATTCCGATGCACCTCTGTAGGTTTACTGTATCCCTTGGGTATTCCCATTGACGATGAAACACAGAAATTGCTTCGGAACTAAATATAAGAGACACAATGCCGACTTAAGTACAAAAACATGGAGTCTTCCTACTGTCTATGTTTTGAGCGTTTCCTGTGTCACCAGTTTCACATTCCGATGAACCACTGCAGGTTTACTGTATCCCTTGGACTTTCACAGTGACGATGAAACACAGATATTGCATCGGAATTAAATATATAAGACACAATGCCGACTTACGTACAAGAAAACTGAGTCTTCTTAAGGTCTACGTTTTGAGCGTTTTCCGTGTCAGCAGTGTTACATTCCGATGCACTTCTGCAGGTTTACTGTGTTCCTAGGACCTTCCCATTGACGATGAAGCTCAGAAATTGCATCGGAAATAAATATAACAGACACAATGCCGACTTAACTACAGGAAGACTGAGTCTTCCTACTGTCTATGTGTTGAGCGTTCCCTTGTCACCAGTTTTACATTCCGATCCACCTCTGCAGGTATACTGTTTCCCTTCGAACTTCCCATTGACGATGAAGCTCAGAAATTGCATCGGAATTAAATATAAGAGACACCATGCCGACTTAAGTAAAGGAAGACTGAGGCTTCCTACTGTCTATGATTTGAGCGTGTCCTGTATCACCAGTTTTACATTCCGATGCACCTCTGCAGGTTTACTGTATCCCTTGGACCTTCCCATTGGCGATGAAACACAGAAATGGCATCGGAATAAAATATAAGAGACACAATGCCGACTGAAGTACAGGAAGACTGAGTCTTCCTACTGTCTATGTTTTGAGCGTTTCCTGTGTCACCAGTTTTACATTCCGATGCACCTCTGCACGTTTACTGCATCCTTTGAACCTTCTCAGTGACGATGAAACACAGAAATTGCATCAAATTAAATATAAGAGACACAATGCCGACTTAAGAACAGGAAGGCAGAGTCTTCCTACTGTCTATGTTTTGAGCGTTTCCTGGGTCACCAGTTTCACATTCCGATGCACCTCTGCAGGTTTACTGTATCCCTTGGATCTTCGCATTGACGATGAAACACAGAAATTGCTTCGGAATTAAATATAAGAGACACAATGCCGACTTAAGTACAGGAAGACTGAGTATTCCTACTGTCTATCGTTTGAGCGTTACCTGTGTCACCAGTTTTACATTCCGATGCACCCCTGCAGTTTTACTGTATCCATTGGACCTTCCCATTGACGATGAAACTCAGAAATAGGATCGGAATTAAATATAAGAGACACAATGCCGACGTAAGAACAGGAAGGCTGAGTCTTCCTACTGTCTATGTTTTGAGCATTTCCTGTGTCACCAGTCTTACATTCCGATGCACCTCTGTAGGTTTACTGTATCCCTTGGATATTCCCATTGACGATGAAACACAGAAATTGCATCGGAACTAAATATAAGAGACACAATGCCGACTTAAGTACAAAAACATGGAGTCTTCCTACTGTCTATGTTTTGAGCGTTTCCTGTGTCACCAGTTTCACATTCCGATGAACCACTGCAGGTTTACTGTATCCCTTGGACTTTCACAGTGACGATGAAACACAGATATTGCATCGGAATTAAATTTATAAGACACAATGCCGACTTACGTACAAGAAAACTGAGTCTTCTTAAGGTCTACGTTTTGAGCGTTTCCCGTGTCACCAGTGTTACATTCCGATGCACTTCTGCAGGTTTACTGTGTTCCTAGGACCTTCCCATTGACGATGAAGCTCAGAAATTGCATCGGAAATAAATATAAGAGACACAATGCCGACTTAACTACAGGCAGACTGAGTCTTCCTACTGTCTATGTGTTGAGCGTTCCCTTGTCACCAGTTTTACATTCCGATCCACCTCTGCAGGTATACTGTTTCCCTTCGACCTTCCCATTGACGATGAAGCTCAGAAATTGCATCGGAATTAAATATAAGAGACACCATGCCGACTTAAGTAAAGGAAGACTGAGGCTTCCTAATGTCTATGATTTGAGCGTGTCCTGTATCACCAGTTTTACATTCCGATGCACCTCTGCAGGTTTACTGTATCCCTTGGACCTTCCCATTGGCGATGAAACACAGAAATGGCATCGGAATTAAATATAAGAGACACAATGCCGACTGAAGTACAGGAAAACTGAGTCTTCCTACTGTCTATGTTTTGAGCGTTTCCTGTGTCACCAGTTTTACATTCCGATGCACCTCTGCACGTTTACTGTATCCCTTGAACCTTCACAGTGACGATGAAACACAGAAATTGCATCGGAATTAAATAGAAGAGACACAATGCCGACTTAAGTACTGGAAGATTGGGTCTTCCTACTGCCTATGTTTTGAGCGTTTGCTGCGTCACCAATTTTACATTCCGATGCACCTCTGCAGGTTTACTGTATCCATTGGACCTTCCCATTGACGATGAAACACAGAAATAGCATCGGAATTAAATACAAGAGACACAATAACGACTTAAGAACAGGAAGGCTGATTCTTCCTACTGTCTATGTTTTGAGCGTTTCCTGTGTTACCAGTTTTACATTCCGATGCACCTCTGCAGGTTTACTGTATCACTTGGATCTTCCCATTGACGATGAAACACAGAAATTGCATCGGAACTAAATATAAGAGACACAATGCCGACATAAGTACAGAAACATTGAGTCTTCCTACTGTCTATGTTTTGAGCGTTTCCTGGGTCACCAGTTTCACATTCCGATGAACCTCTGCAGGTTTACTGTGTTCCTAGGACCTTCCTATTGACGATGAAGCTCAGAAATTGCATCGGAAATAAATATAAGAGACACAATGCCGACATAAGTACAGGAAGACTGAGTCTTCCTGTTGTCTATGTTTTGAGCGTTTCCACTGTCACCAGTTTTACATTCCGATGCACCTCTGCAGGTATACTGTTTCCCTTCGACCTTCCCATTGACGATGAAGCTCAGAAATTGCATCGGAATTAAATATAAGAGACACAATGCCGACTTAAGTACAGGAAGACTGAGTATTCCTACTGTCTATGTTTTGATCGTTTCCTGTGTCACCAGTTTTACATTCCGATGCACCTCTGCAGTTTTACTGTATCCATTGGACCTTCCCATTGACGATGAAACACAGAAATAGCATCGGAATTGAATATTAGAGACACAATGGCGACTTAAGAACAGGAAGCCTGAGTCTTCCTACTGTCTATGCTTTGAGCATTTCCTGTGTCACCAGTTTTACATTCCGATGCACCTCTGCAGGATTACTGTATCACTTGGATCTTCCCATTGACGATGAAACACAGAAATTGCATCGGAACTAAATATAAGAGACACAATGCCGACTTAAGTACAGAAACATTGAGTCTCCCTACTGTCTATGTTTTGAGCGTTTCCTGGGTCACCAGTTTCACATTCGGATGAACCTCTGCAGGTTTACTGTGTTCCTAGGACCTTCCTATTGACGATGAAGCTCAGAAATTGCATCGGAAATAAATATAAGAGACACAATGCCGACTTAAGTACAGGAAGGCTGAGTCTTCCTGTTGTCTATGTTTTGAGCGTTTCCCCTGTCACCAGTTTTACATTCCGATGCACCTCTGCAGGTATACTGTTTCCCTTCGACCTTCCCATTGACGATGAAGCTCAGAAATTGCATCGGAATTAAATATAAGAGACACAATGCCGACTTAAGTACAGGAAGACTGAGTGTTCCTACTGTCTATGTTTTGATCGTTTCCTGTGTCACCAGTTTTACATTCCGATGCACCTCTGCAGTTTTACTGTATCCATTGGACCTTCCCATTGACGATGAAACACAGAAATAGCATCGGAATTAAATATAAGAGACACAATGGCGACTTAAGAACAGGAAGGCTGAGTCTTCCTACTGTCTATGTTTTGAGCATTTCCTGTGTCACCAGTTTTACATTCCGATGCACCTCTGCAGGTTTACTGTATCCCTTGGATCTTCCCATTGACGATGCAACACAGAAATTCCATCGGAATTAAATAGAAGAGACACAATGCCGACTTAAGTACTGGAAGATTGAGTCTTCCTACTGCCTATGTTTTGAGCGTTTCCTGCGTCACCAATTTTACATTCCGATCCACCTCTGCAGGTATACTGTTTCCCTTCGACCTTCCCATTGACGATGAAGCTCAGAAATTGCATCGGAATTAAATATAAGAGACACCATGCCGACTTAAGTAAAGGAAGACTGAGTCTTCCTACTGTCTATGATTTGAGCGTGTCCTGTATCACCAGTTTTACATTCCGTTGCACCTCTGCGGGTTTACTGTATCCCTTGGACCTTCACAGTGACGATGAAACACAGAAATTGCATTAATTTAAATATAAGAGACACAATGCCGACTTCAGTACAAGAAAACTGAGTTTTCTTAGGGCCTATGAATTGACCGCTTCCTGTGTCACCAGTTTTATATTCCGATGCACCTCTGCAGGTTTACTATATCCCTTGGACCATCCCATTGACGACGAAACACAGAAATTGCATCGGATTTAAATATAAGAGACACAATGCCGACTTAAGCACAGGAAGACTGAGTATTCCTACTGTCTATGTTTTGAGCATTTCCTGTGTCACCAGTTTTACATTCCGATGCACCTCTGCAGGTTTACTGTATCCCTTGGATCTTCCCATTGACGATGAAACACAGAAATTCCATCGGAATTAAATAGAAGAGAAGCAATGCCGACTTAAGTACTGGAAGATTGAGTCTTCCTACTGCCTATGTTTTGAGCGTTTGCTGCGTCACCAATTTTACATTCCGATGCACCTCTGCAGGTTTACTGTATCCATTGGACCTTCCCATTGACGATGAAACACAGGAATAGAATCGGAATTAAATACAAGAGACACAATAAAGACTTAAGAACAGGAAGGCTGAGTCTTCCTACCGTCTATGTTTTGAGCGTTTCCTGTGTCACCAGTTTTACATTCCGTTGCACCTCTGCAGGTTTACTGTATCACTTGGATCTTCCCATTGACGATGAAACACAGAAATTGTATCGCAACTAAATATAAGAGACACAATGCCGACCTAAGTACAGAAACATTGAGTCTTCCTACTGTCTATGTTTTGAGCGTTTCCTGGGTCACCAGTTTCACATTCCGATGAACCTCTGCAGGTTTACTGTGTTCCTAGGACCTTCCTATTGACGATGAAGCTCAGAAATTGCATCGGAAATAATTATAAGAGACACAATGCCGACTTAAGTACAGGAAGACTGAGTCTTCCTGTTGTCTATGCTTTGAGCGTTTCCCCTGTCACCAGTTTTACATTCCGATGCACCTCTGCAGGTATACTGTTTCCCTTCGACCTTCCCATTGACGATGAAGCTCAGAAATTGCATCGGAATTAAATATAAGAGACACCATGCCGACTTAAGTTAAGGAAGACTGAGTCTTCCTACTGTCTATGATTTGAGCGTGTCCTGTATCACCAGTTTAACATTCCGATGCACCTCCGCAGGTTTACTGTATCCCTTGGACCTTCACAGTGACGATGAGACACAGAAATTGCATCGGAATTAAATATAAGAGATACAATGCCGACTTAGGTACAGGAAGACTGAGTCTTCCTACTGTCTATGTTTTGAGCGTTCCCTGTGTCATCAGTTTTACATTTTGATGAACCTCTGCAGGTGTACTGTATCCCTTGGACCTTCACAGTGACGATGAAACACAGAAATTGCATCAAATTAAATATAAGAGACACAATGCCGACTTAAGAACAGAAAGGCTGAGTCTTCCTACCGTCTATGTTTTGTGCGTTTCCTGTGTCACCAGTTTTACATTCCGATGCACCTCTGCAGGTTTACTGTATCCCTTGGATCTTCGCATTGACGATGAAACACAGAAATTGCATCGGAATTAAATATAAGAGACACAATGCCGACTTAAGTACAGGAAGACTGAGTATTCCTACTGTCTATCGTTTGATCGTTTCCTGTGTCACCTGTTTTACATTCCGATGCACCCCTGCAGTTTTACTGTATCCATTGGACCTTCCCATTGACGATGAAACTCAGAAATAGGATCGAATTAAATATAAGTGACACAATGCTGACTTAAGTACAAAAACATGGAGTCTTCCTACTGTCTATGTTTTGAGCGTTTCCTGTGTCACCAGTTTTACATTCCGATGCACCTCTGCACGTTTACTGTATCCCTTGAACCTTCACAGTGACGATGAAACACAGAAATTGCATCGGAATTAAATATAAGAGACACAATGATGACTTAAGTACAGGAAGACTGAGTCTTCCTACTGTCTATGTTTTGAGCGTTTCCTGTGTCACCAGTTTTACATTCCGATGCACCTCTGTAGGTTTACTGTATCCCTTGGACCTTCACAGTGACGATGAAACACAGAAATTGCATCGGAATTAAATATAAAATACACAATGCCGACTTAAGTACAAGATAACTGAGTCATCTTAGGGTCTATGTTATGAGCGCTTCCTGTGTCACCAGTTTTACATTCCGATGCACCTCTGCAAGCATACTGTATCCCTTGGACCTTCCCATTGACGATGAAACACAGAAATAGCATCGGAATTAAATACAAGAGACTTAATAACGACTTAAGAACAGGAAGGCTGAGTCTTCCTACTGTCTATGTTTTGAGCATTTCCTGTGTCACCAGTATTACATTCCGATGCACCTCTGCAGGTTTACTGTATCACTTGGATCTTCCCATTGACGATGAAACACAGAAATTGCATCGGAACTAAATATAAGAGACACAATGCCGACTTAAGTACAGAAACATTGAGTCTTCCTACTGTCTATGTTTTGAGCGTTTCCTGGGTCACCAGTTTCACATTCCGATGATTCTCTGCAGGTTTACTGTGTTCCTAGGACCTTCCTATTGACGATGAAGCTCAGAAATTGCATCGGAAATAAATATAAGAGACACAATGCCGACCTAAGTACAGGAAGTCTGAGTCTTCCTGTTGTCTATGTTTTGAGCGTTTCCCCTGTCACCAGTTTTACATTCCGATGCACCTCTGCAGGTATACTGTTTCCCTTCGACCTTCCCATTGACGATGAAGCTCAGAAATTGCATCGGAATTAAATATAAGAGACACCATGCCGACTTAAGTAAAGGAAGACTGAGTCTTCCTACTGTCTATGATTTGAGCGTGTCCTGTATCACCAGTTTAACATTCCGATGCACCTCTGCAGGTTTACTGTATCCCTTGGACCTTCACAGTGACGATGAAACACAGAAATTGCATCGGAATTAAATATAAGAGATACAATGCCGACTTAGGTACAGGAAGACTGAGTCTTCCTACTGTCTATGTTTTGAGCGTTCCCTGTGTCATCAGTTTTACATTTTGATGAACCTCTGCAGGTTTACTGTATCCCTTGGACCTTCCCATTGGCGATGAAACACAGAAATGGCATCGGAATTAAATATAAGAGACACAATGCCGACTGAAGTTCTGGAAGACTGAGTCTTCCTACTGTCTATGTTTTGAGCGTTTCCTGTGTCACCAGTTTTACATTCCGATGCACCTCTGCACGTTTACTGTATCCCTTGAACCTTCTCAGTGACGATGAAACACAGAAATTGCATCGGAATTAAATATAAGAGACACAATGATGACTTAAGTACGGGAAGACTGAGTCTTCCTACTGTCTATGTTTTGAGCGTTTCCTGTGTCACCAGTTTTACATTCCGATCCACCTCTGCAGGTGTACTGTATCCCTTGGACCTTCACAGTGACGATGAAACACAGAAATTGCATCGGAATTAAATATAAAATACACAATGCCGACTTAAGTACAAGAAAACTGAGTCTTCTTAGGGTCTATGTTATGAGCGCTTCCTGTGTCACCAGTTTTACATTCCGATGCACCTCTGCAGGCATACTGTATCCCTTGGACCTTCCCATTGACGATGAAACACAGAAATTGCATCGGAATTAAATATAAGAGACACAATGCCGACTTAGGTACAGGAAGACTGAGTCTTCCTACTGTCTATGTTATGAGCGTTCCCTGTGTCATCTGTTTTACATTTTGTTGCACCTCTGCAGGTTTACTGTATCCCTTCGACCTTCACAGTGACGATGAAACTCAGAAATTGCATCAAATTAAATATAAGAGACACAATGCCGACTTCAGTACAAGAAAACTGAGACTTCTTAGAGCCTATGATTTGACCGCTTCCTGTGTCACCAGTTTTATATTCCGATGCACCTCTGCAGGTTTACTGTATCCCATGGACCTTCCCATTGACGACGAAACACAGAAATTGCATCGGATTTAAATATAAGAGACACAATGCCGACTTAAGTACAGGAAGACTGAGTATTCCTACTGTCTATGTTTTGATCGTTTCCTGTGTCACCAGTTTTACATTCCGATGCACCTCTGCAGTTTTACTGTATCCATTGGACCTTCCCATTGACGATGAAACACAGAAATAGCATCGGAATTAAATATAAGAGACACAATGGCGACATAAGAACAGGAAGGATGAGTCTTCCTACTGTCTATGTTTTGAGCATTTCCTGTGTCACCAGTTTTACATTCCGATGCACCTCTGCAGGTTTACTGTATCCCTTGGATCTTCCCATTGACGATGAAACACAGAAATTCCATCGGAATTAAATAGAAGAGACACAATGCCGACTTAAGTACTGGAAGATTGAGTCTTCCTACTGCCTATGTTTTGAGCGTTTCCTGCGTCACCAATTTTACATTCCGATGCACCTCTGCAGGTTTACTGTATCCCTTGGACCTTCCCATTGACGATGAAAGACAGAAATAGCATCGGAATTAAATATAAGAGACACAATAAAGACTTAAGAACAGGAAGGCTGAGTTTTCCTACTGTCTATGTTTTGAGCGTTTCCTGTGTCACCAGTTTTACATTCCGAAGTACCTCTGCAGGTTTACTGTATCCCTAGCATCTTCCCATTGACGATGAAACACAGAAATTGCATCGGAACTAAATATCAGAGACACAATGCCGACATAAGTACAGAAACATTGAGTCTTCCTACTGTCTATGTTTTGAGCGATTCCTGGGTCACCAGTTTCACATTCCGATGAAACTCTGCAGGTTTACTGTATCCCTTGGGCTTTCACGGTGACGATGAAACACAGATATTGCATCGGAAATAAATATAAGGGACACAATGCCGACTTAAGAACAAGAAAACTGAGTCTTCTCAAGGTCTATGTTTTGAGCGTTTCCCGCGTCACCAGTGTTACATTCCGATGCACTTCTGCAGGTTTACTGTGTTCCTAGGACCTTCCCATTGACGATGAAGCTCAGAAATTGCATCGGAAATAAATATAAGAAACACAATGCCGACTTAAGTACAGGAAGACTGAGTCTTCCTACTGTCTATGTTTTGAGCGTTTCCCTTGTCACCAGTTTTACATTCCGATGCACCTCTGCAGGTATACTGTTTCCTTTCGACCTTCCCACTGACGACGAAACACAGAAATTGCATCGGAATTAAATATAAGAGACACAATGCCGACTTAGGTACAGGAAGACTGAGTTTTCCTACTGTCTGTGTTATGAGCGTTCCCTGTGTCATTAGTTTTACATTTTGATGCACCTCTGCAGGTTTACTGTATCCCTTGGACCTTCACAGTGACGATGAAACACAGAAATTGCATCAAATTAAATATAAGAGACACAATGGCGACTTCAGTACCAGAAAACTGAGTCTTCTTAGGGCCTATGATTTGACCGCTTCCTGTGTCACCAGTTTTATATTCCGATGCACCTCTGCAGGTTTACTGTATCCCTTGGACCTTCCCATTGACGACGAAACACAGAAATGACATCGGATTTAAATATAAGAGACACAATGCCGACTTAAGTACAGGAAGACTGAGTATTCCTACTTTCTACGTTTTGATCGTTTTCTGTGTCACCAGTTTTACATTCCGATGCACCTCTGGAGTTTTACTGTATCCATTGGATCTTCCCATTGACGATGAAACACAGAAATAGCATCGGAATTAAATATAAGAGACACAATGGCGACTTAAGAACAGGAAGGCTGAGTCTTCCTACTGTCTATGTTTTGAGCATTTCCTGTGTCACCAGTTTTACATTCCGATGCACCTCTGCAGGTTTACTGTATCCCTTGGATCTTCCTATTGACCATCAAACACAGAAATTCAATCGGAATTAAATAGAAGAGACACAATGGCGACTTAAGTACTGGAAGATTGAGTCTTCCTACTGCCTGTGTTTTGTGCGTTTCCTGCGTCACCAATTTTACATTCCGATGCACCTCTGCAGGATTACTGTATCCATTGGACCTTCCCATTGACGATGGAACACAGAAATAGCATCGGAATGAAATACAAGAGACAAAATAACGACTTAAGAACAGGAAGGCTGAGTCTTCCTACTGTCTATGTTTTGAGCGTTTCCTGTGTCACCAGTTTTACGTTCCGATGCACCTCTGCAGGTTTACTGTATCCCTTGGATCTTCCCATTGACGATGAAACACAGAAATTGCATCGGAACTAAATATAAGAGACACAATGCCGACTTAAGTACAGAATCAGTGAGTCTTCCTACTGTCTATGTTTTGAGCGTTTCCTGGGTCACCAGTTTCACATTCCGATGAACCTCGGCAGGTTTACTGTGTTCCTAGGACCTTCCTATTGACGATGAAGCTCAGAAATTTCATCGGAAATAAATATTTGAGACACCATGCCGACTTAAGTAAAGGAAGACTGAGTCTTCCTACTGTCTATGATTTGAGCGTGTCCTGTATCACCAGTTTAACATTCCGATGCACCTCTGCAGGTTTACTGTATCCCTTGGACCTTCACAGTGACGATGAAACACAGAAATTGCATCGGAATTAAATATAAGAGATACAATGCCGACTTAGGTACAGGAAGACTGAGTCTTCCTACTGTCTTTGTTTTGAGCGTTCCCTGTGTCATCAGTTTTACATTTTGATGAACCTCTGCAGGTTTACTGTATCCCTTGGACCTTCACAGTGACGATGAAACACAGAAATTGCATCAAATTAAATATAAGAGACACAATGCCGACTTAAGAACAGGAAGGCTGAGTCTTCCTACTGTCTATGTTTTGTGCGTTTCCTGTGTCACCAGTTTTACATTCCGATGCACCTCTGCAGGTTTACTGTATCCCTTGGATCTTCCCATTGACGATGAAACACAGAAATTCCATCGGAATTAAATAGAAGAGACACAATGCCGACTTAAGTACTGGAAGCTTGAGTCTTCCTACTGCCTATGTTATGAGCGTTTCCTGCGTCACCAATTTTACATTCCGATGCACCTCTGCAGGTTTACTGTATCCCTTGGACCTTCCTATTGACGATGAAACACAGAAATAGCATCGGAATTAAATATAAGAGACACAATAACGACTTAAGAACAGGAAGGCTGAGTCTTCCTACTGTCTATGTTTTGAGCGTTTCCTGTGTCACCAGTTTTACATTCCGAAGCACCTCTGCAGGTTTACTGTATCCCTTGCATCTTCCCATTGACGATGAAACACAGAAATTGCATCGGAATTAAATATAAGAGACACAATGCCGACTTAAGTACAGAAACATTGAGTCTTCCTACTGTCTATGTTTTGAGCGATTCCTGGGTCACCAGTTTCACATTCCGATGAAACTCTGCAGGTTTACTGTATCCCTTGGACTTTCACAGTGACGATGAAACACAGATATTGCATCGGAATTAAATATAAGGGACACAATGCTGACTTAAGTACAAGAAAACTGAGTCTTCTTAAGGTCTATGTTTTGAGCGTTTCCCGTGTCACCAGATTTACATTCCGATGCAACTCTGCAGGTTTACTGTGTTCCTAGGACCTTCCCATTGACGATGAAGCTCAGAAATTGCATCGGAAATAAATATAAGAGCCACAATGCCGACTTAAGTACAGGAAGACTGAGTCTTCCTACTGTCTATGTTTTGAGCGTTTCCCTTATCACCAGTTTTACATTCCGATGCACCTCTGCAGGTATACTGTTTCCCTTCGACCTTCCCATTGACGACGAAACACAGAATTTGCATCGGAATTAAATATAAGAGACACAATGCCGACTTAGGTACAGGAAGACTGAGTTTTCCTACTGTCTGTGTTTTGAGCGTTCCCTGTGTCATCAGTTTTACATTTTGATGCACCTCTGCAGGTTTACTGTATCCCTTGGACCTTCACAGTGACAATGAAACACAGAAATTGCATCAAATTAAATATAAGAGACACAATGCCGACTTCAGTACAAGAAAACTGAGTCTTCTTAGGGCCTATGATTTGACCGCTTCCTGTGTCACCAGTTTTATATTCCGATGCACCTCTGCAGGTTTACTGTATCCCTTGGACCTTCCCATTGACGACGAAACACAGAAATGACATCGGATTTAAATATAAGAGACACAATGCCGACTTAAGTACAGGACGACTGAGTATTCCTACTGTCTACGTTTTGATCGTTTTCTGTGTCACCAGTTTTACATTCCGATGCACCTCTGGAGTTTTACTGTATCCATTGGATCTTCCCATTGACGATGAAACACTGAAATAGCATCGGAATTAAATATAAGAGACACAATGGCGACTTAAGAAAAGGAAGGCTGAGTCTTCCTACTGTCTATGTTTTGAGCATTTCCTGTGTCACCAGTTTTACATTCCGATGCACCTCTGCAGGTTTACTGTATCCCTTGGATCTTCTCATTGACCATCAAACACAGAAATTCCATCGGAATTAAATAGAAGAGACACAATGCCGACTTAAGTACTGGAAGATTGAGTCTTCCTACTGCCTGCGTTTTGAGCGTTTCCTGCGTCACCAATTTTACATTCCGATGCACCTCTGCAGGTTTACTGTATCCATTGGACCTTCCCATTGACGATGAAACACAGAAATACCATCGGAATTAAATACAAGAGACACAATAACGACTTAAGGACAGGAAGGCTGAGTCTTCCTACTGTCTATGTTTTGAGCGTTTCCTGTGTCACCAGTTTTACATTCCGATGCACCTCTGCAGGTTTACTGTACCCCTTGGATCTTCCCATTGACGATGAAACACAGAAATTGCATCGGAACTAAATATAAGAGACACAATGCCGACTTAAGTACAGAAACAGTGAGTCTTCCTACTGTCTATGTTTTGAGCGTTTCCTGTGTCACCAGATTTACATTCCGATGAACCTCTGCAGGTTTACTGTGTTCCTAGGACCTTCCTATTGACGATGAAGCTCAGAAATTGCATCGGAAATAAATAGAAGAGACACAATGCCGACTTAAGTACAGGAAGACTGAGTCTTCCTGTTGTCTATGTTTTGAGCGTTTCCCCTGTCACCAGTTTTACATTCCGATGCACCTCTGCAGGTATACTGTTTCCCTTCGACCTTCCCATTGACGATGAAGCTTAGAAATTGCATCGGAATTAAATATTTGAGACACCATGCCGACTTAAGTAAAGGAAGACTGAGTCTTCCTACTGTCTATGATTTGAGCGTGTCCTGTATCACCAGTTTAACATTCCGATGTACCTCTGCAGGTTTACTGTATCCCTTGGACCTTCACAGTGACGATGAAACACAGAAATTGCATCAAATTAAATATAAGAGACACAATGCCGACTTAAGAACAGGAAGGCTGAGTCTTCCTACTGTCTATGTTTTGTGCGTTTCCTGTGTCACCAGTTTTACATTCCGATGCACCTCTGCAGGTTTACTGTATCCCTTGGATCTTCCCATTGACGATGAAACACAGAAATTCCATCGGAACTAAATAGAAGAGACACAATGCCGACTTAAGTACTGGAAGATTGAGTATTCCTACTGTCTATCGTTTGATCGTTTCCTGTGTCACCAGTTTTACATTCCGATGCACCCCTGCAGGTATACTGTTTCCCTTCGACCTTCCCATTGACGATGAAGCTCAGAAATTGCATCGGAATTAAATATAAGAGACATCATGCCGACTTAAGTAAAGGAAGACTGAGTCTTCCTACTGTCTATGATTTGAACGTGTCCTGTATCACCAGTTTTACATTCCGATGCGCCTCTGCAGGTTTACTGTATCCCTTGGACCTTCCCATTGGCGATGAAACACAGAAATGGCATCGGAATTAAATATAAGAGACACAATGCCGACTGAAGTACTGGAAGACTGAGTCTTCCTACTGTCTATGTTTTGAGCGTTTCCTGTGTCACCAGTTTTACATTCCGATGCACCTCTGCACGATTACTGTATCCCTTGAACCTTCTCAGTGACGATGAAACGCTGAAATTGCATCGGAATTAAATATAAGAGACACAATGATGACTTAAGTACAGGAAGACTGAGTCTTCCTACTGTCTATGTTTTGAGCGTTTCCTGTGTCACCAGTTTTACATTCCGATCCACCTCTGCAGGTTTACTGTATCCCTTGGACCTTCACAGTGACGATGAAACACAGAAATTGCATCGGAATTAAATATAAAAGACACAATGCCGACTTAAGTACAAGAAAACTGAGTCTTCTTAGGGTCTATGTTATGAGCGCTTCCTGTGTCACCAGTTTTACATTCCGATGCACCTCTGCAGGCATACTGTATCCCTTGGATCTTCCCATTGACGATGAAACACAGAAATTTCATCGGAATTAAATATAAGAGACACAGTGCCGACTTAGGTACAGGAAGACTGAGTCTTCCTACTGTCTATGTTATGAGCGTTCCCTGTGTCATCAGTTTTACATTTTGTTGCACCTCTGCAGGTTTACTGTATCCCTTGGACCTTCACAGTGACGATGAAACACAGAAATTGCATCAAATTAAATATAAGAGACACAATGCCGACTTCAGTACAAGAAAACTGAGTCTTCTTAGAGCCTATGATTTGACCGCTTCCTGTGTCACCAGTTTTATATTCCGATGCACCTCTGCAGGTTTACTGTATCCCTTGCATCTTCCCATTGACGATGAAACACAGAAATTGCATCGGAATTTAATATAAGAGACACAATGCCGACGTAAGTACAGAAACATTGAGTCTTCCTACTGTCTATGTTTTGAGCGATTCCTGGGTCACCAGTTTCACATTCCGATGAAACTCTGCAGGTTTACTGTATCCCTTGGACTTTCACAGTGACGATGAAACACAGATATTGCATCGGAATTAAATATAAGGGACACAATGCCGACTTAAGTACAAGAAAACTGAGTCTTCTTAAGGTCTATGTTGTGAGCGTTTCCCGTGTCACCAGATTTACATTCCGATGCAACTCTGCAGGTTTACTGTGTTCCTAGGACCTTCCCATTGACGATGAAGCTCAGAAATTGCATCGGAAATAAATATAAGAGCCACAATGCCGACTTAAGTACAGGAAGACTGAGTCTTCCTACTGTCTATGTTTTGAGCGTTTCCCTTGTCACTAGTTTTACATTCCGATGCACCTCTGCAGGTATACTGTTTCCCTTCGACCTTCCCATTGACGACGAAACACAGAAATTGCATCGGAATTAAATATAAGAGACACAATGCCGACTTAGGTACAGGAAGACTGAGTTTTCCTACTGTCTGTGTTATGAGCGTTCCCTGTGTCATCAGTTTTACATTTTGATGCACCTCTGCAGGTTTACTGTATTCCTTGGACCTTCACAGTGACGATGAAACACAGAAATTGCATCAAATTAAATATAAGAGACACAATGCCGACTTCAGTACAAGAAAACTGAGTCTTCTTAGGGCCTATGATTTGACCGCTTCCTGTGTCACCAGTTTTATATTCCGATGCACCTCTGCAGGTTTACTGTATCCCTTGGACCTTCCCATTGACGACGAAACACAGAAATGACATCGGATTTAAATATAAGAGACACAATGTCGACTTAAGTACAGGAAGACTGAGTATTCCTACTGTCTACGTTTTGATCGTTTTCTGTGTCACCAGTTTTACATTCCGATGCACCTCTGGAGTTTTACTGTATCCATTGGATCTTCCCATTGACGATGAAACACTGAAATAGCATCGGAATTAAATATAAGAGACACAATGGCGACTTAAGGACAGGAAGGCTGAGTCTTCCTACTGTCTATGTTTTGAGCATATCCTGTGTCACCAGTTTTACATTCCGATGCACCTCTGCAGGTTTACTGTATCCCTTGGATCTTCCCATTGACCATCAAACACCGAAATTCCATCGGAATTAAATAGAAGAAACACAATGCCGACTTAAGTACTGGAAGATTGAGTCTTCCTACTGCCTGTGTTTTGAGCGTTTCCTGCGTCACCAATTTTACATTCCGATGCACCTCTGCAGGTTTAATGTATCCATTGGACCTTCCCATTGACGATGAAACACAGAAATAGCATCCGAATTAAATAGAAGAGACACAATAACGACTTAAGGACAGGAAGGCTGAGTCTTCCTACTGTCTATGTTTTGAGCGTTTCCTGTGTCACCAGTTTTACATTCCGATGCACCTCTGCAGGTTTACTGTATCCCTTGGATCTTCCCATTGACGATGAAACACAGAAATTGCATCGGAACTAAATATAAGAGACACAATGCCGACTTAAGTACAGAAACAGTGAGTCTTCCTACTGTCTATGTTTTGAGCGTTTCCTGTGTCACCAGTTTTACATTCCGATGAACCTCTGCAGGTTTACTGTGTTCCTAGGACCTTCCTATTGACGATGAAGCTCAGAAATTGCATCGGAAATAAATATAAGATACACAATGCCGACTTAAGTACAGGAAGACTGAGTCTTCCTGTTGTCTATGTTTTGAGCGTTTCCCCTGTCACCAGTTTTACATTCCGATGCACCTCTGCAGGTATACTGTTTCCCTTCGACCTTCCCATTGACGATGAAGCTCAGAAATTACATCGGAATTAAATATTTGAGACACCATGCCGACTTAAGTAAAGGAAGACTGAGTCTTCCTACTGTCTATGATTTGAGCGTGTCCTGTATCACCAGTTTAACATTCCGATGCACCTCTGCAGGTTTACTGTATGCCTTGGACCTTCACAGTGACGATGAAACACAGATATTGCATCAGAATGAAATATAAGAGATACAATGCCGTCTTAGGTACAGGAAGACTTAGTCTTCCTACTGTCTATGTTTTAATTGTTCCCTGTGTCATCAGTTTTACATTTTGATGAACCTCTGCAGGTTTACTGTATCCCTTGGACCTTCACAGTGACGATGAAACACAGAAATTGCATCAAATTAAATATAAGAGACACAATGCCGACTTAAGAACAGGAAGGCTGAGTCTTCCTACTGTCTATGTTTTGTGCGTTTCCTGTGTCACCAGTTTTACATTCCGATGCACCTCTGCAGGTTTACTGTATCCCTTGGATCTTCCCATGACGATGAAACACAGAAATTCCATCGGAATTAAATAGAAGAGACACAATGCCGACTTAAGTACTGGAAGATTGAGTATTCCTACTGTCTATCGTTTGATCGTTTCCTGTGTCACCAGTTTTACATTCCGATGCACCCTCTGCAGTTTTACTGTATCCATTGGACCTTCCCATTGACGATGAAACTCAGAAATAGGATCGGAATTAAATATAAGAGACACAATGCCGACTTAAGAACAGGAAGGCTGAGTCTTCCTACTGTCTATGTTTTGAGCATTTCCTGTGTCACCAGTTTTAAGATTCCGATGCACCTCTGCAGGTTTACTGTATCCCTTGGATCTTCCCATTGACGATGAAACACAGAAATTCCATCGCAATTAAATATAAGAGACACAATGCCGACTTAAGAACAGGAAGGCTGAGTCTTCCTACTGTCTATGTTTTGAGCATTTCCTGTGTCACCAGTTTTACATTCCGATGCACCTCTGCAGGTTTACTGTATCCCTTGGATCTTCCCATTGACGATGAAACACAGAAATTCCATCGGAATTAAATAGAAGAGACACAATGCCGACTTAAGTACTGGACGATTGAGTATTCCTACTGTCTATCGTTTGATCGTTTCCTGTGTCACCAGTTTTACATTCCGATGCACCCTCTGCAGTTTTACTGTATCCATTGGACCTTCCCATTGACGATGAAACTATGAAATAGGATCGGAATTAAATATAAGAGACACAATGCCGACTTAAGAACAGGAAGGCTGAGTCTTCCTACTGTCTATGTTTTGAGCGTTTCCTGTGTCACCAGTTTCACATTCCGATGAACCACTGCAGGTTTACTGTATCCCTTGGACTTTCACAGTGACGATGAAACACAGATATTGCATCGGAATTAAATATATAAGACACAATGCCGACTTACGTACAAGAAAACTGAGTCTTCTTAAGGTCTACGTTTTGAGCGTTTCCCGTGTGACCAGTGTTACATTCCGATGCACTTCTGCAGGTTTACTGTGTTCCTAGGACCTTCCCATTGACGATGAAGCTCAGAAATTGCATCGGAAATAAATATAAGAGACACAATGCCGACTTAAGTACAGGAAGACTGACTCTTCCTACTGTCTATGTGTTAAGCGTTCCCTTGTCACCAGTTTTACATTCCGATCCACCTCTGCAGGTATACTGTTTCCCTTCGACCTTCCCATTGACGATGAAGCTCAGAAATTGCATCGGAATTAAATATAAGAGACATCATGCCGACTTAAGTAAAGGAAGACAGTCTTCCTACTGTCTATGATTTGAACGTGTCCTGTATCACCAGTTTTACATTCCGATGCGCCTCTGCAGGTTTACTGTATCCCTTGGACCTTCCCATTGGCGATGAAACACAGAAATGGCATCGGAATTAAATATAAGAGACACAATGCCGACTGAAGTACTGGAAGACTGGGTCTTCCTACTGTCTATGTTTTGAGCGTTTCCTGTGTCACCAGTTTTACATTCCGATGCACCTCTGCACGTTTACTGTATCCCTTGAACCTTCACAGTGACGATGAAACACAGAAATTGCATCGGAATTAAATATAAAAGACACAATGCCGACTTAAGTACAAGAAAACTGAGTCTTCTAAGGGTCTATGTTATGAGCGCTTCCTGTGTCACCAGTTTTACATTCCGATGCACCTCTGCAGGCATACTGTATCCCTTGGACCTTCCCAATGACGATGAAACACAGAAATTGCATCGGAATTAAATATAAGAGACACAATGCCGACTTAGGTACAGGAAGACTGAGTCTTCCTACTGTCTATGTTATGAGCGTTCCCTGTGTCATCAGTTTTACATTTTGTTGCACCTCTGCAGGTTTACTGTATCCCTTGGACCTTCACAGTGACGATGAAACACAGAAATTGCTTCAAATTAAATAGAAGAGACACAATGCCGACTTCAGTACAAGAAAACTGAGTCTTCTTAGAGCCTATGATTTGACCGCTTCCTGTGTCAACAGTTTTATATTCCGATGCACCTCTGCAGGTTTACTGTATCCCTTGGACCTTCCCATTGACGACGAAACACAGAAATTGCATCGGATTTAAATATAAGAGACACAATGCCGACTTAAGTACAGGAACACTGAGTATTCCTACTGTCTATGTTTTGATCGTTTCCCGTGTCACCAGTTTTACATTCCGATGCACCTCTGCAGTTTTACTGTATCCATTGGACATTCCCATTGACGATGAAACACAGAAATAGCATCGGAATTAAATATAAGAGACACAATGCCGACATAAGAACAGGAAGGCTGAGTCTTCCTATTGTCTATGTTTTGAGCATTTCCTGTGTCACCAGTTTTACATTCCGATGCACCTCTGCAGGTTTACTGTATCCCTTGGATCTTCCAATTGACGATGAAACACAGAAATTCCATCGGAATTAAATAGAAGTGACACAATGCCGACTTAAGTACAAGAAAACTGAGTCTTCTTTAGGTCTATGTTTTGAGCGTTTCCCGTGTCACCAGATTTACATTCCGATGCAACTCTGCAGGTTTACTGTGTTCCTAAGACCTTCCCATTGTCGATGAAGCTCAGAAATTGCATCGGAAATAAATATAAGAGCCACAATGCCGACTTAAGTACAGGAAGACTGAGTCTTCCTACTGTCTATGTTTTGAGCGTTTCCCTTGTCACCAGTTTTACATTCCGATGCACCTCTGCAGGTATACTGTTTCCCTTCGACCTTCCCATTGACGATGAAGCTCTATAATTGCATCGGAATTAAATATAAGAGACACCATGCCGACTTAAGTAAAGGAAGACTGACTCTTCCTACTGTCTATGATTTGAGCGTGTCCTGTATCACCAGTTTTACATTCCGATGCACCTCTGCAGGTTTACAGTATACCTTGGACCTTCACAGTGACGATGAAACACAGAAATTGCATCGGAATTAAATATAGAAGACACAATGCCGACTTAAGTACAAGAAAACTGAGTATTCTTAGGGTCTATGTTATGAGCGCTTCCTGTGTCACCAGTTTTACATTCCGATGCACCTCTGCAGGCATACTGTATCCCTTGGACCTTCCCATTGACGATGAAACACAGAAATTGCATCGGAATTAAATATAAGAGACACAACGCCGACTTAAGTACAGAAAGACTGAGTCTTCCTACTGTCTATGCTTTGAGCGTTTCCTGTGTCACCAGTTTTACATTCCAATGCACCTTTGCAGGTTTACTGTATCCCGTGGACTTTCCCGTTGACGACGAAACACAGAAATTGCATCGGAATTAAATATAAGAGACACAATGCCGACTTAGGTACAGGAAGACTGAGTTTTCCTACTGTCTGTGTTATGAGCGTTCCCTGCGTCATCAGTTTTACATTTTTATGCACCTCTGCAGGTTTACTGTATCCCTTGGACCTTCACAGTGACGATGAAACACAGAAATAGCATCAAATTAAAT
Source organism: Schistocerca nitens (assembly GCF_023898315.1). Classification (NCBI taxonomy): domain Eukaryota; kingdom Metazoa; phylum Arthropoda; class Insecta; order Orthoptera; family Acrididae; genus Schistocerca; species Schistocerca nitens. The sequence goes on from NC_064619.1 coordinate 767,009,465, forward strand.
ATAAGAGACACAATGCCGACGTCAGTACAAGAAAACTGAGTCTTCTTAGGGCCTATGATTTGACCGCTTCCTGTGTCACCAGTTTTATATTCCGATGCACTTCTGCAGGTTTACCGTATCCCTTGGACCTTCCCATTGACGACGAAACACAGAAAAGACATCAGATTTAAATATAAGAGACACAATGCCGACTTAAGTACAGGAAGACTGAGTATTCCTACTGGATACGTTTTGATCGTTTCCTGTGTCACCAGTTTTACATTCCGATGCACCTCTGGAGTTTTACTGTATCCATTGGATCTTCCCATTGACGATGAAACACTGAAATAGCATCGGAATTAAATATAAGAGACACAATGCCGACTTAAGAACAGAAAGGCTGAGGCTTCCTACTGTCTATGATTTGAGCATTTCCTGTGTCACCAGTTTTACATTCCGATGCACCTCTGCAGGTTTACTGTATCCCTTGGATCTTCCCATTGACGATGAAACACAGAAATTCCATCGGAATTAAATAGAAGAGACACAATGCCGACTTAAGTACTGGAAGATTGAGTCTTCCTACTGTCTATGTTTTGAGCGTTTCCTGCGTCACCAATTTTACATTTTGATGCACCTCTGCAGGTTAACTGTATCCATTGGACCCTCCCATTGACGATGAAACTCAGAAATAGCATCGGAATTAAGTATAAGAGAGACAATGCCGACTTAAGAACAGGAAGGCTGAGTCTTCCTACTGTCTATGCTTTGAGCGTTTCCTGTGTCACCAGTTTTACATTCCGATGTACCTCTGCAGGTTTACTGTACTCCTTGGATCTTTCCATTGACGATGAAACACAGAAATTGCATCGGAACTAAATATAAGAGACACAATGCTGACATAAGTACAGAAACATTGAGTCTTCCTACTGTCTATGTTTTGAGCGTTTACTGTGTCACCAGTGTCACATTCCGATGAACCTCTGCAGGTTTACTGTATCCCTTGGACTTTCACAGTGACGATGAAACACAGATATTGCATCAGAATTAAATATAAGAGACACAATGCCGACTTAAGTACACGAAAACTGAGTCTTCTTTAGATCTATGTTTTGAGCGTTTCCCGTGTCACCAGTTTTACATTCCGATGCACCTCTGAAAGTTTACTGTGTTCCTAGGACCTTCCCATTGACGATGAAGCTCAGAAATTGCATCGGAAATAAGTATAAGAGACAGAATGCCGACATAAGTAAAGGAAGACTGAGTCTTCCTACTGTCTATGATTTGAGCGTGTCCTGTATCACCAGTTTTACATTCCGATGCAACTCTGCAGGTTTACTGTATCCCTTGGACCTTCCCATTGGCGATGAAACACAGAAATGGCATCGGAATTAAATATAAGAGACACAATGCCGACTGAAGTACAGGAAGACTGAGTCTTCCTACTGTCTATGTTTTGAGCGTTTCCTGTGTCACCAGTTTTACATTCCGATGCACCTCTGCACGTTTACTGTATCCCTTGAACCTTCACAGTGACGATTAAACACAGAAATTGCATCGGAATTAAATATAAGAGACACAAAGATGGCTTAAGTACAGGAAAACTGAGTCTTCCTACTGTCTATGTTTTGAGCGTTTCCTGTGTCACCAGTTTTACATTCCGATGCACCTCTGCAGGTTTACTGTATCCCTTGGACCTTCACAGTGACGATGAAACACAGAAATTGCATCAAATTAAATATAAGAGACACAATGCCGACATCAGTACAATAAAACTGAGTCTTCTTATTGCCTATGATTTGACCGCTTCCTGTGTCACCAGTTTTATATTACGATGCACCTCTGCAGGTTTACTGTATCCCTTGGACCTTCCCATTGACGACGAAACACAGAAATTGCATCGGATTTAAATATAAGAGACACAATGCCGATTTAAGTACAGGAAGACTGAGTATTCCTACTGTCTATGTTTTGAGCGTTTCCTGTGTCACCAGTTTTACATTCCGATGCACCTCTGCAGTATTACTGTATCCATTGGACCTTCCCATTGACGATGAAACACAGAAATAGCATCGGAATTATATATAAGAGACACAATGCCGACTTAAGAACAGGAAGGCTGAGTCTTCCTACTGTCTATGTTTTGAGCATTTCCTGTGTCACCAGTTTTACATTTCGATGTACCTCTGCAAGTTTACTGTATCCCTTGGATCTTCCCATTGACGATGAAACACAGAAATTCCATCGGAATTAAATAGAAGGGACACAATGCCGACTTAAGTACTGGAAGATTGAGTCTTCCTACTGCCTATGTTTTGAGCGTTTCCTGCGTCACCAATTTTACATTCCGATGCACCTCTGCAGGTTTACTGTATCCATTGGACCTTCACAGTGACGATGAAACACAGAAATTGCATCAAATTAAATATAAGAGACACAATGCCGACTTCAGTACAAGAAAACTGAGTCTTCTTAGGGCCTATGTTTTGACCGCTTAATGTGTCACCTGTTTTAAATTCCGATGCACATCTGCAGGTTTACTGTATCCCTTGGACCTTCCCATTGACGACGAAGCTCAGAAATTGCATCGGATTTAAATATAAGAGACACATTGCCGACTTAAGTACTGGAAGATTGAGTCTTCCTACTGCCTATGTTTTGAGCGTTTCCTGCGTCACCAATTTTCCATTTCGATGCACCTTTGCAGGTTTACTGTATCCCTTGGACCTTCCCATTAACGATGAAACACAGAAATAGCATCGGAATGAAATATAAGAGACACAATGCCGACTTAAGAACAGGGAGGCTGAGTCTTCCTACTGTCTACGTTTTGAGCGTTTCCTGTGTCACCAGTTTTACATCCGATGCACCTCTGCAGGTTTACTGTGTTCCTAGGACCTTCCCATTGACGATGAAGCTCAGAAATTGCATCGGAAATAAATATAAGAGACACAATGCCGACTTAAGTACAGGAAGACTGAGTTTTCCTACTGTCTATGTTTTTACTATTTCCTTTGTCACCAGTTTTACATTCCAATGTACCTCTGCAGGTATACTGTTTCCCTTCGACCTTCCCATTGACGATGAAACACAGAAATTGCATCGGAATTAAATATAAGAGACACAATGCGGCCGACATATTACAGGAAGACTGAGTCTTCCTACTGTCTATGTTTTGAGCGTTTCCTGTATCATCAGATTTACATTCCGATGCACCTCTGCAGGTTTACTGTATCCCTTGGACCTTCCCATTGGCGATGAAACACAGAAATGGCATCGGAATTAAATATAAGAAACACAATGCCGACTGAACTACAGGAAGACTGAGTCTTCCTACTGTCTATGTTTTGAGCGTTTCCTGTGTCACCAGTTTTACATTCCGATGCACCTCTGAAGGTTTACTGTATCCCTTGGACCTTCACAGTGACGATGAAACACAGAAATTGCATCGGAATTAAATATAAGAGACACAATGGTGACTTAAGTACAGGAAGACTGAGTCTTCCTACTGTCTATGGTTTGAGCGTTTCCTGTGTCATCAGTTTTACATTCCGATGCACCTCTGCAGGCATACTGTATCCCTTGGACCTTCACAGTGACGATGAAACACAGAAATTGCATCGGAATTAAAAATAAGAGACACCATGCCGACTTAAGTAAAGGAAGACTGAGTCTTCGTACTGTCTATGATTTGAGCGGGTCCTATATCACCAGTTTTACATTCCGATGCACCTCTGCAGGTTTACTGTATACATTGGACCTTCCCATTGACGATGAAACACAGAAATAGCATCGGAATTAAATATAAGAGACACAATGCCGACTTAAGTACAGGAAGACTGAGAATTCCTACTGTCTATCTTTTGATCGTTTCCTGTGTCACCAGTTTTACATTCCGATGCACCCCTGCAGGTTTACTGTATCCATTGGACCTTCCCATTGACGATGAAACACAGAAATAGCATCGAAATTAAATATAAGAGACACAATTCCGACATAAGAACAGGAAGGCTCAGTCTTCCTACTGTCTATGTTTTGAGGGTTTCCTGTGTCGCCAGTTTTACATTCCGATGCACCTCTGCAGGTTTACTGTATCCCTTGGATCTTCCCATTGACGATGAAACACAGAAATTGCATCGGAACTAAATATAAGAGACACAATGCCGACTTAAGTACAAAAACATGGAGTCTACCTACTGTCTATGTTTTGAGCGTTTCCTGTGTCACCAGTTTCACATTCCGATGAACCACTGCAGGTTTACTGTATCCCTTGGACCTTCACAGTGACGATGAAACACAGAAATTGCATCAAATTAAATATAAGAGACACAATGCCGACTTCAGTACAAGAAAACTGAGTCTTCTTATTGCCTATGATTTGACCGCTTTCTGTGTCACCAGTTTTATATTCCGATGCACCTCTGCAGGTTTACTGTATCCCTTGGACCTTCCCATTGACGATGAAACACAGAAATAGCATCGGAATTAAATATAAGATACACAATGCCGACTTAAGAACAGGAAGGCTGAGTCTTCCTACTGTCTATGTTTTGAGCATTTCCTGTGTCACCAGTTTTACATTTCGATGTACCTCTGCAGGTTTACTGTATCCCTTGGATCTTCCCATTGACGATGAAACACAGAAATTCCATCGGAATTAAATAGAAGGGACACAATGCCGACTTAAGTACTGGAAGATTGAGTCTTCCTACTGCCTATGTTTTGAGCGTTTCCTACGTCACCAATTTTACATTCCGATGCACCTCTGCAGGTTTACTGTATCCATTGGACCTTCCCATTGACGATGAAACACAGAAATAGCATCGGAATTAAATATAAGAGACACAATAACGACTTCAGTACAGGAAGGCTGAGTCTTCCTACTGTCTATGTTTTGAGCGTTTCCTGTGTCACCAGTTTTACATTCCGATGCACCTCTGCAGGTTTACTCTATCCTTTGGATCTTCCCATTGATGATGAAACACAGAAACTGCATCGGAACTAAATATAAGGGACACAATGCCGACTTAAGTACAGAAACATTGAGTCTTCCAACTGTCTATGTTTTGAGCGTTTCCTGGGTCACCAGTTTCACATTCCGATGAACCTCTGCAGGTTTACTGTATCCCTTGGACTTTCACAGTGACGATGAAACACAGATATTGCATCGGAATTAAATATAAGAGACACAATGCCGACTTAAGTACAAGAAAACTGAGTCTTCTTAAGGTCTATAATTTGAGCGTTTCCCGTGTCACCAGTTTTACATTCCGATGCACCTCTGCAGGTATACTGTTTCCCTTCGACATTCCCATTGACGATGAAGCTCAGAAATTGCATCGGAATTAAATATAAGAGACACCATGCCGACTTAAGTAAAGGAAGACTGAGTCTTCCTACTGTCTATGATTTGAGCGTGTCCTGTATCACCAGTTTAACATTCCGATGTACCTCTGAAGGTTTACTGTATCCCTTGGACCTTCACAGTGACGATGAAACACAGAAATTGCATCGGAATTAAATATAAGAGATACAATGCCGACTTAGGTACAGGAAGACTGAGTCTTCCTACTGTCTATGTTTTGAGTGTTCCCTGTGTCATCAGTTTTACATTTTGATGCACCTCTGCAGGTTTACTGTATCCCTTGGACCTTCACAGTGACGATGAAACACAGAAATTGCATCAAATTAAATATAAGAGACACAATGCCGACTTCAGTACAAGAAAACTGAGTCTTTTTAGGGCCTATGTTTTGACCGCTTAATGTGTCACCTGTTTTACATTCCGATGCACCTCTGCAGGTTTACTGTATCCCTTGGACCTTCCCATTGACGACGAAGCTCAGAAATTGCATCGGATTTAAATATAAGAGACACATTGCCGACTTAAGTACTGGAAGATTGAGTCTTCCTACTGCCTATGTTTTGAGCGTTTCCTGCGTCACCAATTTTCCATTTCGATGCACCTTTGCAGGTTTTCTGTATCCCTTGGACCTTCCCATTAACGATGAAACACAGAAATAGCATCGGAATGAAATATAAGAGACACAATGCCGACTTAAGTACACGGTGGCTGAGTCTTCCTACTGTCTATGTTTTGAGCGTTTCCTGTATCACCAGTTTTACATCCGATGCACCTCTGCAGGTTTACTGTGTTCCTAGGACCTTCCCATTGACGATGAAGCACAGAAATTGCATCGGAAATAAATATAAGAGACACAATGCCGACTTAAGTACAGAAAGACTGAGTCTTCCTACTGTCTATGTTTTGAGGATTTCCGTTGTCACCAGTTTTACATTCCAATGTACCTCTGCAGGTATACTGTTTCCCTTCGACCTTCCCATTGACGATCAAACACAGAAATTGCATCGGAATTAAATATAAGAGACACAATGCGGCCGACATATTACAGGAAGACTGAGTCTTCCTACTGTCTATGTTTTGAGCGTTTCCTGTGTCATCAGATTTACATTCCGATGCACCTCTGCAGGTTTACTGTATCCCTTGGACCTTCCCATTGGCGATGAAACACAGAAATGGCATCGGAATTAAATATAAGAAACACAATGCCGACTGAAGTACAGGAAGACTGAGTCTTCCTACTGTCTATGTTTTGAGCGTTTCCTGTGTCACCAGTTTTACATTCCGATGCACCTCTGAAGCTTTACTGTATCCCTTGGACCTTCACAGTGACGATGAAACACAGAAATTGCATCGGAATTAAATATAAGAGACACAATGGTGACTTAAGTACAGGAAGGCTGGGTCTTCCTACTGTCTATGATTTGAGCGTTTCCTGTGTCATCAGTTTTACATTCCGATGCACCTCTGCAGGTTTACTGTATCCCTTGGACCTTCACAGTGACGATGAAACATAGAAATTGCATCGGAATTAAAAATAAGAGACACCATGCCGACTTAAGTAAAGGAAGACTGAGTCTTCGTACTGTCTATGATTTGAGCGTGTCCTGTATCACCAGTTTTACATTCCGATGCACCTCTGCAGGTTTACTGTATACATTGGACCTTCCCATTGACGATGAAACACAGAAATAGCATCGGAATTAAATATAAGAGACACAATGCCGACTTAAGTACAGGAAGACTGAGTATTCCTACTGTCTATCTTTTGACCGTTTCCTGTGTCACCAGTTTTACATTCAGATGCACCCCTGCAGTTTTACTGTATCCATTGGACCTTCCCATTGACGATGAAACACAGAAATAGCATCGGAATTAAATATAAGAGACACAATGCCGACATAAGAACAGGAAGGCTGAGACTTCCTACTGTCTATGTTTTGAGCATTTCCTGTGTCACCAGTCTTACATTCCGATGCACCTCTGCAGGTTTACTGTATCCCTTGGATCTTCCCATTGACGATGAAACACAGAAATTGCATAGGAATTAAATAGAGGAGACACAATGCCGACTTAAGTACTGGAAGATTGAGTCTTCCTACTGCCTATGTTTTGAGCATTTCCTGAGTCACCAATTTTACATTCCGATGCACCTCTGCAGGTTTATTGTATCCATTGGACCTTCCCATTGACGATGAAACACAGAAATAGCATCGGAATTAAATATAAGAGACTCAATTCCGACATAAGAACAGGAAGGCTCAGTCTTCCTACTGTCTATGTTTTGAGGGTTTCCTGTGTCGCCAGTTTTACATTCCGATGCACCTCTGCAGGTTTACTGTATCCCTTGGATCTTCCCATTGACGATGAAACACAGAAATTGCATCGGAACTAAATATAAGAGACACAATGCCGACTTAAGTACAAAAACATGGAGTCTTCCTACTGTCTATGTTTTGAGCGTTTCCTGTGTCACCAGTTTCACATTCCGATGAACCACTGCAGGTTTACTGTATCCCTTGGACTTTCACAGTGACGATGAAACACAGATATTGCATCGGAATTAAATACAAGAGACACAATGCCGACTTAAGTACAAGAAAACTGAGTCTTCTTAAGGACTACGATTTGAGCGTTTCCCGTGTCAACAGTTTTACATTCCGATGCACTTCTGCAGGCTTACTGTGTTCCTAGGACCTTCCCATTGACGATGAAGCTCAGAAATTGCATCGGAAATAAATATAAGAGACACAATGCCGACTTAAGTACAGGAACACTGATTCTTCCTACTGTCTATGTGTTGAGCGTTCCCTTGTCACCAGTTTTACATTCCGATCAACCTCTGCAGGTATACTGTTTCCCTTCGACCTTCCCATTGACGATGAAGCTCAGAAATTGCATCGGAATTAAACATAAGAGACACCATGCGGACTTAAGTAAAGGAAGACTGAGTCTTCCTACTGTCTATGTTTTGAGCATTTCCTGTGTCACCAGTTTTACATTCCAAAGCAATTTTGCAGGTTTACTGTATCCCTTGGACTTTCCCGTTGATGACGAAACACAGAAATTGCATCGGAATTAAATATAAGAGACACAATGCCGATTTAAGTACAGGTAGACTGAGTATTCCTACTGTCTATGTTTTGATCGTTTCCTGTGTCACCAGTTTTACATTCCGATGCACCTCTGCAGTATTACTGTATCCATTGGACCTTCCCATTGACGATGAAACACAGAAATAGCATCGGAATTAAATATAAGAGACACAATGCCGACTTAAGAACAGGAAGGCTGAGTTTTCCTACTGTCTATGTTTTGAGGATTTCCTTTGTCACCAGTTTTACATTCCAATGTACCTCTGCAGGTATACTGTTTCCCTTCGACCTTCCCATTGACGATGAAACACAGAAATTGCATCGGAATTAAATATAAGAGACACAATGCGGCCGACATATTACAGGAAGACTGAGTCTTCCTACTGTCTATGTTTTGAGCGTTTCCTGTGTCATCAGATTTACATTCCGATGCACGTCTTCAGGTTTACTGTATCCCTTGGACCTTCCCATTGGCGATGAAACACAGAAATGGCATCGCGATTAAATATAAGAAACACAATGCCGACTGAAGTACAGGAAGACTGAGTCTTCCTACTGTCTATGTTTTGAGCGTTTCCTGTGTCACCAGTTTTACATTCCGATGCACCTCTGAAGGTTTACTGTATCCCTTGGACCTTCACAGTGACGATGAAACACAGAAATTGCATCGGAATTAAATATAAGAGACACAATGGTGACTTAAGTACAGGAAGACTGAGTCTTCCTACTGTCTATGGTTTGAGCGTTTCCTGTGTCATCAGTTTTACATTCCGATGCACCTCTGCAGGCATACTGTATCCCTTGGACCTTCACAGTGACGATGAAACACAGAAATTGCATCGGAATTAAAAATAAGAGACACCATGCCGACTTAAGTAAAGGAAGACTGAGTCTTCGTACTGTCTATGATTTGAGCGTGTCCTGTATCACCAGTTTTACATTCCGATGCACCTCTGCAGGTTTACTGTATACATTGGACATTCCCATTGACGATGAAACACAGAAATAGCATCGGAATTAAATATAGGAGACACAATGCCGACTTAAGTACAGGAAGACTGAGTATTCCTACTGTCTATCTTTAGATCGATTCCTGTGTCACCAGTTTTACATTCCGATGCACCCCTGCAGTTTTACTGTATCCATTGGACCTTCCCATTGACGATGAAACACAGAAATAGCATCGGAATTAAATATAAGAGACACAATGCCGACATAAGAACAGGAAGGCTGAGACTTCCTACTGTCTATGTTTTGAGCATTTCCTGTGTCACCAGTCTTACATTCCGATGCACCTCTGCAGTTTTACTGTATCCCTTGGATCTTCCCATTGACGATGAAACACAGAAATTGCATCGGAATTAAATAGAAGAAACACAATGCCGACTTAAGTACTGGAAGATTGAGTCTTCCTACTGCCTATGTTTTGAGCGTTTCCTGACTCACCAATTTTACATTCCGATGCACCTCTGCAGGTGTACTGTATCCATTGGACCTTCCCATTGACGATGAAACACAGAAATAGCATCGGAATTAAATATAAGAGACACAATTCCGACATAAGAACAGGAAGGCTCAGTCTTCCTACTGTCTATGTTTTGAGGGTTTCCTGTGTCGCCAGTTTTACATTCCGATGCACCTCTGCAGGTTTACTGTATCCCTTGGATCTTCCCATTGACGATGAAACACAGAAAATGCATCGGAACTAAATATAAGAGACACAATGCCGACTTAAGTACAAAAACATGGAGTCTTCCTACTGTCTATGTTTTGAGCGTTTCCTGTGTCACCAGTTTCACATTCCGATGAACCACTGCAGGTTTACTGTATCCCTTGGACCTTCACAGTGACGATGAAACACAGAAATTGCATCAAATTAAATATAAGAGACACAATGCCGACTTCAGTACAAGAAAACTGAGTCTTCTTATTGCCTATGATTTGACCGCTTCCTGTGTCACCAGTTTTATATTCCGATGCACCTCTGCAGGTTTACTGTATCCCTTGGACCTTCCCATTGACGACAAAACACAGAAATTGCATCGGATTTAAATATAAGAGACACAATGCCGATTTAAGTACAGGAAGACTGAGTATTCCTACTGTCTATGTTTTGATCGTTTCCTGTGTCACCAGTTTTACATTCCGATGCACCTCTGCAGTATTACTGTATCCATTGGACCTTCCCATTGACGATGAAACACAGAAATAGCATCGGAATTAAATATAAGAGACACAATGCCGACTTGAGAACAGGAAGGCTGAGTCTTCCTACTGTCTATGTTTTGAGCATTTCCTGTGTCACCAGTTTTACATTTCGATGTACCTCTGCAGGTTTACTGTATCCCTTGGATCTTCCCATTGACGATGAAACACAGAAATTCCATCGGAATTAAATAGAAGGGACACAATGCCGACATAAGTACTGGAAGATTGAGTCTTCCTACTGCCTATGTTTTGAGCGATTCCTGCGTCACCAATTTTACATTCCGATGCACCTCTGCAGGTTTACTGTATCCACTGGACCTTCACAGTGACGATGAAACACAGAAATTGCATCAAATTAAATATAAGAGACACAATGCCGACTTCAGTACAAGAAAACTGAGTCTTCTTAGGGCCTATGTTTTGACCGCTTAATGTGTCACCTGTTTTACATTCCGATGCACCTCTGCCGGTTTACTGTATCCCTTGGACCTTCCCATTGACGACGAAGCTCAGAAATTGCATCGGATTTAAATATAAGAGACACATTGCCGACTTAAGTACTGGAAGATTGAGTCTTCCTACTGCCTATGTTTTGAGCGTTTCCTGCGTCACCAATTTTCCATTTCGATGCACCTTTGCAGGTTTACTGTATCCCTTGGACCTTCCCATTAACGATGAAACACAGAAATAGCAGCGGAATGAAATATAAGAGACACAATGCCGACTTGAGAACAGGAAGGCTGAGTCTTCCTACTGTCTATGTTTTGAGCGTTTCCTGTGTCACCAGTTTTACACCCGATGCACCTCTGCAGGTTTACTGTGTTCCTAGGACCTTCCCATTGACGATGAAGCTCAGAAATTGCATCGGAAATAAATATAAGAGACACAATGCCGACTTAAGTACAGGAAGACTGAGTCTTCCTACTGTCTATGTTTTGAGGATTTCCTTCGTCACCAGTTTTACATTCCAATGTACCTCTGCAGGTATACTGTTTCCCTTCGACCTTCCCATTGACGATGAAACACAGAAATTGCATCGGAATTAAATATAAGAGACACAATGCGGCCGACATATTACAGGAAGACTGAGTCTTCCTACTGTCTATGTTTTGAGCGTTTCCTGTGTCATCAGATTTACATTCCGATGCACCTCTGCAGGTTTACTGTATCCCTTGGACCTTCCCATTGGCGATGAAACACAGAAATGGCATCGGAATTAAATATAGGAAACACAATGCCGACTGAAGTACAGGAAGACTGAGTCTTCCTACTGTCTATGATTTGAGCGTTTCCTGTGTCACCAGTTTTACATTCCGATGCACCTCTGAGGGTTTACTGTATCCCTTTGACCTTCACAGTGACGATGAAACACAGAAATTGCATCGGAATTAAATATAAGAGACACAATGGTGACTTAAGTACAGGAAGACTGAGTCATCCTACTGTCTATGGTTTGAGCGTTTCCTGTGTCATCAGTTTTACATTCCGATGCACCTCTGCAGGCATACTTTATCCCTTGACACTTCACAGTGACGATGAAACACAGAAATTGCATCGGAATTAAAAATAAGAGACACCATGCCGACTTAAGTAAAGGAAGACTGAGTCTTCGTACTGTCTATGATTTGAGCGTGTCCTGTATCACCAGTTTTACATTCCGATGCACCTCTGCAGGTTTACTGTATACATTGGACCTTCCCATTGACGATGAAACACAGAAATAGCATCGGAATTAAATATAAGAGACACAATGCCGACTTAAGTACAGGAAGACTGAGTATTCCTACTGTCTATCTTTTGATCGTTTCCTGTGTCACCAGTTTTACATTCCGATGCACCCCTGCAGTTTTACTGTATCCATTGGACCTTCCCATTGACGATGAAACACAGAAATAGCATCGGAATTAAATATAAGAGACACAATGCCGACATAAGAGCAGGAAGGCTGAGACTTCCTACTGTCTATGTTTTGAGCATTTCCTGTGTCACCAGTCTTACATTCCGATGCACCTCTGCATGTTTACTGTATCCCTTGGATCTTCCCATTTACGATGAAACACAGAAATTGCGTCGGAATTAAATAGAAGAAACACAATGCCGACTTAAGTACTGGAAGATTGAGTCTTCCTACTGCCTATGTTTTGAGCGTTTCCTGAGTCACCAATTTTACATTCCGATGCACCTCTGCAGGTTTACTGTATCCATTGGACCATCCCATTGACGATGAAACACAGAAATAGCATCGGAATTAAATATAACAGACACAACTCCGACATAAGAACAGGAAGGCTCAGTCTTCCTACTGTCTATGTTTTGAGGGTTTCCTGTGTCGCCAGTTTTACATTCCGATGCACCTCTGCAGGTTTATTGTATCCCTTGGATCTTCCCATTGACGATGAAACACAGAAATTGCATCGGAACTAAATATAAGAGACACAATGCCGACTTAAGTACAAAAACATGGAGTCTTCCTACTGTCTATGTTTTGAGCGTTTCCTGTGTCACCAGTTTCATATTCCGATGAACCACTGCAGGTTTACTGTATCCCTTGGACCTTCACAGTGACGATGAAACACAGAAATTGCATCAAATTAAATATAAGAGACACAATGCCGACTTCAGTACAAGAAAACTGAGTCTTCTTATTGCCTATGATTTGACCGCTTCCTGTGTCACCAGTTTTATATTCCGATGCACCTCTGCAGGTTTACTGAATCCCTTGGACCTTCCCATTGACGACGAAACACAGAAATTGCATCGGATTTAAATATAAGAGACACAATGCCGATTTAAGTACAGGAAGACTGAGTATTCCTACTGTCTATGTTTTGATCGTTTCCTGTGTCACCAGTTTTACATTCCGATGCACCTCTGCAGTATTACTGTATCCATTGGACCTTCCCATTGACGATGAAACACAGAAATAGCATCGGAATTAAAAATAAGAGACACAATGCCGACTTAAGAACAGGAAGGCTGAGTCTTCCTACTGTCTATGTTTTGAGCATTTCCTGTGTCACCAGTTTTACATTTCGATGTACCTCTGCAGGTTTACTGTATCCCTTGGATCTTCCCATTGACGATGAAACACAGAAATTCCATCGGAATTAAATAGAAGGGACACAATGCCGACTTAAGTACTGGAAGATTGAGTCTTCCTACTGCCTATGTTTTGAGCGTTTCCTGCGTCACCAATTTTACATTCCGACGCACCTATGCAGGTTTACTGTATCCATTGGACCTTCCCATTGACGATGAAACACAGAAATGGCATCGGAATTAAATATAAGAAACACAATGCCGACTGAAGTACAGGAAGACTGAGTCTTCCTACTGTCTATGTTTTGAGCGTTTCCTGTGTCACCAGTTTTACATTCCGATGCACCTCTGAAGGTTTACTGTATCCCTTGGACCTTCACAGTGACGATGAAACACAGAAATTGCATCGGAATTAAATATAAGAGACACAATGGTGACATAAGTACAGGAAGACTGAGTCTTCCTACTGTCTATGATTTGAGCGTTTCCTGTGTCATCAGTTTTACATTCCGATGCACCTCTGCAGGTTTACTGTATCCATTGGACCTTCACAGTGACGATGAAACACAGAAATTGCATCAAATTAAATATAAGAGACACAATGCCGACTTCAGTACAAGAAAACTGAGTCTTCTTAGGGCCTATGTTTTGACCGCTTAATGTGTCACCTGTTTTACATTCCGATGCACCTCTGCAGGTTTACTGTATCCCTAGGACCTTCCCATTGACGACGAAGCTCAGAAATTGCATCGGATTTAAATATAAGAGACACATTGCCGACTTAAGTACTGGAAGATTGAGTCTTCCTACTGCCTATGTTTTGAGCGTTTCCTGCGTCACCAATTTTCCATTTCGATGCACCTTTGCAGGTTTACTGTATCCCTTGGACCTTCCCATTAACGATGAAACACAGAAATAGCATCGGAATGAAATATAAGAGACACAATGCCGACTTAAGAACAGGAAGGCTGAGTCTTCCTACTGTCTATGTTTTGAGCGTTTCCTGTGTCACCAGTTTTACATCCGATGCACCTCTGCAGGTTTACTGTGTTCCTAGGACCTTCCCATTGACGATGAAGCTCAGAAATTGCATCGGAAATAAATATAAGAGACACAATGCCGACTTAAGTACAGGAAGACTGAGTCTTCCTACTGTCTATGTTTTGAGGATTTCTTTCGTCACCAGTTTTACATTCCAATGTACCTCTGCAGGTATACTGTTTCCCTTCGACCTTCCCATTGACGATGAAACACAGAAATTGCATCGGAATTAAATATAAGAGACACAATGCGGCCGACATATTACAGGAAGACTGAGTCTTCCTACTGTCTATGTTTTGAGCGTTTCCTGTATCACCAGTTTTACATTCCGATGCACCTCTGCAGGTTTACTGTATCCCTTGGACCTTCCCATTGACGATGAAACACAGAAATAGCATCGGAACTAAATATAAGAGACACAATGCCGACTTAAGTACAGGAAGACTGAGTATTCCTACTGTATATCTTTTGATCGTTTCCTGTGTCACCAGTTTTACATTCCGATGCACCCCTGCAGTTTTGCTGTATCCACTGGACCTTCCCATTGACGATGAAACACAGAAATAGCATCGGAATTAAATATAAGAGACACAATGCCGACATAAGAACAGGAAGGCTGAGACTTCCTACTGTCTATGTTTTGAGCATTTCCTGTGTCACCAGTCTTACATTCTGATGCACCTCTGCATGTTTACTGTATCCCTTGGATCTTCCCATTGACGATGAAACACAGAAATTGCATCGGAATTAAATAGAAGAAACACAATGCCGACTTAAGTACTGGAAGATTGAGTCTTCCTACTGCCTATGTTTTGAGCGTTTCCTGAGTCACCAATTTTAGATTCCGATGCACCTCTGCAGGTTTACTGTATCCATTGGACCATCCCATTGACGATGAAACACAGAAATAGCATCGGAATTAAATATAAGAGACACAATTCCGACATAAGAACAGGAAGGCTCAGTCTTCCTACTGTCTATGTTTTGAGGGTTTCCTGTGTCGCCAGTTTTACATTCCGATGCACCTCTGCAGGTTTACTGTATCCCTTGGATCTTCCCATTGACGATGAAACACAGAAATTGCATCGGAACAAAATATAAGAGACACAATGACGACTTAAGTACAAAAACATGGAGTCTTCCTACTGTCTATGTTTTGAGCGTTTCCTGTGTCACCAGTTTCACATTCCGATGAACCACTGCAGGTTTACTGTATCCCTTGGACCTTCACAGTGACGATGAAACACAGAAATTGCATCAAATTAAATATAAGAGACACAATGCCGACTTCAGTACAAGAAAACTGAGTCTTCTTATTGCCTATGATTTGACCGCTTCCTGTGTCACCAGTTTTATATTCCGATGCACCTCTGCAGGTTTACTGTATCCCTTGGACCTTCCCATTGACGACGAAACACAGAAATTGCATCGGATTTAAATATAAGAGACACAATGCCGATTTAAGTACAGGAAGACTGAGTATTCCTACTGTCTATGTTTTGATCGTTTCCTGTGTCACCAGTTTTACATTCCGGTGCACCTCTGCAGTATTACTGTATCCATTGGACCTTCCCATTGACGATGAAACACATAAATAGCATCGGAATTAAAAATAAGAGACACAATGCCGACTTAAGAACAGGAAGGCTGAGTCTTCCTACTGTCTATGTTTTGAGCATTTCCTGTGTCACCAGTTTTACATTTCGATGTACCTCTGCAGGTTTACTGTATCCCTTGGATCTTCCCATTGACGATGAAACACAGAAATTCCATCGGAATTAAATAGAAGGGACACAATGCCGACTTAAGTACTGGAAGATTGAGTATTCCTACTGCCTATGTTTTGAGCGTTTCCTGCGTCACCAATTTTACATTCCGTCGCACCTCTGCAGGTTTACTGTATCCCTTGGACCTTCACAGTGACGATGAAACACAGAAATTGCATCAGAATTAAAAATAAGAGACACCATGCCGACTTAAGTAAAGGAAGACTGAGTCTTCGTACTGTCTATGATTTGTGCGTGTCCTGTATCACCAGTTTTACATTCCGATGCACCTCTGCAGGTTTACTGTATACATTGGACCTTCCCATTGACGATGAAACACAGAAATAGCATCGGAATTAAATATAAGAGACACAATGCCGACTTAAGTACAGGAAGACTGAGTATTCCTACTGTCTATCTTTTGATCGTTTCCTGTGTCACCAGTTTTACATTCCGATGCACCCCTGCAGTTTTACTGTATCCATTGGACCTTCCCATTGACGATGAAACACAGAAATTGCATCGGAACTAAATATAAGAGACACAATGCCGACTTAAGTACAAAAACATGGAGTCTTCCTACTGTCTATGTTTTGAGCGTTTCCTGTGTCACCAGTTTCACATTCCGATGAACCACTGCAGGTTTACTGTATCCCTTGGACTTTCACAGTGACGATGAAACACAGATATTGCATCGGAATTAAATACAAGAGACACAATGCCGACTTAAGTACAAGAAAACTGAGTCTTCTTAAGGTCTACGATTTGAGCGTTTCCCGTGTCAACAGTTTTACATTCCGATGCACTTCTGCAGGCTTACTGTGTTCCTAGGACCTTCCCATTGACGATGAAGCTCAGAAATTGAATCGGAAATAAATATAAGAGACACAATGCCGACTTAAGTACAGGAAGACTGATTCTTCCTACTGTCTATGTGTTGAGCGTTCCCTTGTCACCAGTTTTACATTCCGATCAACCTCTGCAGGTATACTGTTTCCTTTCGACCTTCCCATTGACGATGAAGCTCAGAAATTGCATCGGAATTAAATATAAGAGACACCATGCGGACTTAAGTAAAGGAAGACTGAGTCTTCCTACTGTCTATGTTTTGAACATTTCCTGTGTCACCAGTTTTACATTCCAAATCAATTTTGCAGGTTTACTGTATCCCTTGGACTTTCCCGTTGACGACGAAACACAGAAATTGCATCGGAATTAAATATAAGAGACACAATGCCGATTTAAGTACAGGAAGACTGAGTATTCCTACTGTCTATGTTTTGATCGTTTCCTGTGTCACCAGTTTTACATTCCGATGCACCTCTGCAGTATTACTGTATCCATTGGACCTTCCCATTGACGATGAAACACAGAAATAGCATCGGAATTAAATATAAGAGACACAATGCCGACTTAAGAACAGGAAGGCTGAGTCTTCCTACTGTCTATGTTTTGAGGATTTCCTTTGTCACCAGTTTTACATTCCAATGCACCTCTGCAGGTATACTGTTTCCCTTCGACCTTCCCATTGACGATGAAACACAGAAATTGCATCGGAATTAAATATAAGAGACACAATGCGGCCGACATAATACAGGAAGAATGAGTCTTCCTACTGTCTATGTTTTGAGCGTTTCCTGTGTCATCAGATTTACATTCCGATGCACCTCTGCAGGTTTACTGTATCCCTTGGACCTTCCCATTGGCGATGAAACACAGAAATGGGATCGGAATTAAATATAAGAAACACAATGCCGACTGAAGTACAGGAAGACTGAGTCTTCCTACTGTTTATGTTTTGAGCGTTTCCTGTGTCACCAGTTTTACATTCCGATGCACCTCTGAAGGTTTACTGTATCCCTTGGACCTTCACAGTGACGATGAAACACAGAAATTGCATCGGAATTAAATATAAGAGACACAATGGTGACTTAAGTACAGGAAGACTGAGTCTTCCTACTGTCTATGGTTTGAGCGTTTCCTGTGTCATCAGTTTTACATTCCGATGCACGTCTGCAGGCATACTGTATCTCTTGGACCTTCACAGTGACGATGAAACACAGAAATTGCATCGGAATTAAAAATAAGAGACACCATGCCGACTTAAGTAAAGGAAGACTGAGTCTTCGTACTGTCTATGATTTGAGCGTGTCCTGTATCACCAGTTTTACATTCCGATGCACCTCTGCAGGTTTACTGTATACATTGGACATTCCCATTGACGATGAACCACAGAAATAGCATCGGAATTAAATATAAGAGACACATTGCCGACTTAAGTACAGGAAGACTGAGTATTCCTACTGTCTATCTTTTGATCGTTTCCTGTGTCACCAGTTTCACATTCCGATGCACCCCTGCAGTTTTACTGTATCCATTGGACCTTCCCATTGACGATGAAACACAGAAATAGCATCGGAATTAAATATAAGAGACACAATGCCAACATAAGAACAGGAAGGCTGAGACTTCCTTCTGTCTATGTTTTGAGCATTTCCTGTGTCGCCAGTTTCACATTCCGATGAACCACTGCAGGTTTACTGTATCCCTTGGACCTTCACAGTGACGATGAAACACAGAAATTGCATCAAATTAAATATAAGAGACACAATGCCGACTTCAGTACAAGAAAACTGAGTCTTCTTATTGCCTATGATTTGACCGCTTCCTGTGTCACCAGTTTTATATTCCGATGCACCTCTGCAGGTTTACTGTATCACTTGGACCTTCCCATTGACGACGAAACACAGAAATTGCATCGGATTTAAATATAAGAGACACAATGCCGATTTAAGTACAGGAAGACTGAGTATTCCTACTGTCTATGTTTTGATCGTTTCCTGTGTCACCAGTTTTACATTCCGATGCACCTCTGCAGTATTACTGTATCCATTGGACTTTCCCATTGACGATGAAACACAGAAATAGCATCGGAATGAAATATAAGAGACACAATGCCGACTTAAGAACAGGAAGGCTGAGTCTTCCTACTATGTTTTGAGCGTTTCCTGTGTCACCAGTTTTACATCCGATGCACCTCTGCAGGTTTACTGTGTTCCTAGGACCTTCCCATTGACGATGAAGCTCAGAAATTGCATCGGAAATAAATATAAGAGACACAATGCCGACTTAAGTACAGGAAGACTGAGTCTTCCTACTGTCTATGTTTTGAGGATATCCTTCGTCACCAGTTTTACATTCCAATGTACCTCTGCAGGTTTACTGTATCCCTTGGACCTTCCCATTGGCGATGAAACACAGATATGGCATCGGAATTAAATATAAGAAACACAATGCCGACTGAAGTACAGGAAGACTGAGTCTTCCTACTGTCTATGTTTTGAGCGTTTCCTGTGTCACCAGTTTTACATTCCGATGCACCTCTGAAGGTTTACTGTATCCCTTGGACCTTCACAGTGACGATGAAACACAGAAATTGCATCGGAATTAAATATAAGAGACACAGTGGTGACTTAAGTACAGGAAGACTGAGACTTCCTACTGTCTATGGTTTGAGCGTTTCCTGTGTCATCAGTTTTACATTCCGATGCACCTCTGCAGGCATACTGTATCCCTTGGACCTTCACAGTGACGATGAAACACAGAAATTGCATCGGAATTAAAAATAAGAGACACCATGCCGACTTAAGTAAAGGAAAGCTGAGTCTTCGTACTGTCTATGATTTGAGCGTGTCCTGTATCACCAGTTTTACATTCCGATGCACCTCTGCAGGTTTACTGTATACATTGGACCTTCCCATTGACGATGAAACACAGAAATAGCATCGGAATTAAATATAAGAGACACAATGCCGACTTAAGTACAGGAAGTCTGAGTATTCCTACTGTCTATCTTTTGATCGTTTCCTGTGTCACCAGTTTTACATTCCGATGCACCCCTGCAGTTTTACTGTATCCCTTGGACCTTCCCATTGACGATGAAACACAGAAATAGCATCGGAATTAAATATAAGAGACACAATTCCGACATAAGGACAGGAAGGCTCAGTCTTCCTACTGTCTATGTTTTGAGGGTTTCCTGTGTCGCCAGTTTTACATTCCGATGCACCTCTGCAGGTTTACTGTATCCCTTGGATCTTCCCATTGACGATGAAAAAAAGAAATTGCATCGGAACTAAATATAAGAGACACAATGCCGACTTAAGTACAAAAACATGGAGTCTTCCTACTGTCTATATTTTGAGCGTTTCCTGTGTCACCAGTTTCACATTCCGATGAACCACTGCAGGTTTACTGTATCCCTTGGACCTTCACAGTGACTATGAAACACAGAAATTGCATCAAATTAAATATAAGAGACACAATGCCGACTTCAGTACAAGAAAACTGAGTCTTCTTATTGCCTATGATTTGACCGCTTCCTGTGTCACCAGTTTTATATTCCGATGCACCTCTGCAGGTTTACTGTATCCCTTGGACCTTCCCATTGACGACGAAACACAGAAATTCCATCGGATTTAAATATAAGAGACACAATGCCGATTTAAGTACAGGAAGACCGAGTATTCCAACTGTCTATGTTTTGATCGTTTCCTGTGTCACCAGTTTTACATTCCGATGCACCTCTGCAGTATTACTGTATCCATTGGACCTTCCCATTGACGATGAAACACAGAAATAGCATCGGAATTAAAAATAAGAGACACAATGCCGACTTAACAACAGGAAGGCTGAGTCTTCCTACTGTCTATGTTTTGAGCATTTCCTGTGTCACCAGTTTTACATTTCGATGTACCTCTGCAGGTTTAATGTATCCCTTGGATCTTCCCATTGACGATGAAACACAGAAATTCCATCGGAATTAAATAGAAGGGACACAATGCCGACTTAAGTACTGGAAGATTGAGTCTTCCTACTGCCTATGTTTTGAGCGTTTCCTGCGTCACCAATTTTACATTCCGACGCACCTCTGCAGGTTTACTGTATCCATTGGACCTTCCCATTGACGATGAAACACAGAAATAGCATCGGAATTAAATATAAGAGACACAATAACGACTTCAGTACAGGAAGGCTGAGTCTTACTACTGTCTATGTTTTGAGCGTTTTCTGTGTCTCCAGTTTTACATTCCGATGCACCTCTGCAGGTTTACTCTATCCCTTGGATCTTCCCATTGATGATGAAACACAGAAACTGCATCGGAACTAAATATAAGGGACACAATGCAAACTTAAGTACAGAAACATTGAGTCTTCCAACTGTCTATGTTTTGAGCGTTTCCTGGGTCACCAGTTTCACATTCCGATGAACCACTGCAGGTTTACTGTATCCCTTGGACTTTCACAGTGACGATGAAACACCGATATTGCATCGGAATTAAATATAAGAGACACAATGTCGACTTAAGTACAAGAAAACTGAGTCTTCTTAAGGTCTATGCTTTGAGCGTTTCCCGTGTCACCAGTTTTACATTCCGATGCACCTCTGCAGGTATACTGTTTCTCTTCGACATTCCCATTGACGATGAAGCTCAGAAATTGCATCGGAATTAAATATAAGAGACACCATGCCGACTTAAGTAAAGGAAGACTGAGTCTTCCTACTGTCTATGATTTGAGCGTGTCCTGTATCACCAGTTTAACATTCCGATGCACCTCTGAAGGTTTACTGTATCCCTTGGACCTTCACAGTTCTGATGAAACACAGAAATTGCATCGGAATTAAATATAAGAGATACAATGCCGACTTAGGTACAGGAAGACTGAGTCTTCCTACTGTCTATGTTTTGAGCGTTCCCTGTGTCATCAGTTTTACATTTTGATGCACCTCTGCAGGTTTACTGTATCCCTTGGACCTTCCCATTGACGACGAAGCTCAGAAATTGCATCGGATTTAAATATAAGAGACAATTGCCGACTTAAGTACTGGAAGATTGAGTCTTCCTACTGCCTATGTTTTGAGCGTTTCCTGCGTCACCAATTTTCCATTTCGATGCACCTTTGCAGGTTTACTGTATCCCTTGGACCTTCCCATTAACGATGAAACACAGAAATAGCATCGGAATGAAATATAAGAGACACAATGCCGACTTAAGAATACGAAGGCTGAGTCTTCCTACTGTCTATGTTTTGAGCGTTTCCTGTGTCACCAGTTTTACATCCGATGCACCTCTGCAGGTTTACTGTGTTCCTAGGACCTTCCCATTGACGATGAAGCTCAGAAATTGCATCGGAAATAAATATAAGAGACACAATGCCGACTTAAGTACAGAAAGACTGAGTCTTCCTACTGTCTATGTTTTGAGGATTTCCTTTGCCACCAGTTTTACATTCCAATGTACCTCTGCAGGTATACTGTTTCCCTTCGACCTTCCCATTGACGATGAAACACAGAAATTGCATCGGAATTAAATATAAGAGACACAATGCGGCCGACATATTACAGGAAGACTGAGTCTTCCTACTGTCTATGTTTTGAGCGTTTCCTGTGTCATCAGATTTACATTCCGATGCACCTCTGCAGGTTTACTGTATCCCTTGGACCATCCCATTGGCGATGAAACACAGAAATGGCATCGGAATTAAATATAAGAAACACAATGCCGACTGAAGTACAGGAAGACTGAGTCTTCCTACTGTCTATGTTTTGAGCGTTTCCTGTGTCACCAGTTTTACATTCTGATGCACCTCTGAAGGTTTACTGTATCCCTTGGACCTTCACAGTGACGATGAAACACAGAAATTGCATCGGAATTAAATATAAGAGACACAATGGTGACTTAAGTACAGGAAGACTGAGTCTTCCTACTGTCTATGTGTTGAGCGTTTCCTGTGTCATCAGTTTTACATTCCGATGCACCTCTGCAGGTTTACTGTATCCCTTGGACCTTCACAGTGACGATGAAACACAGAAATTGCATCGGAATTAAAAATAAGAGACACCATGCCGACTTAAGTAAAGGAAGACTGAGTCTTCGTACTGTCTATGATTTGAGCGTGTCCTGTATCACCAGTTTTACATTCCGATGCACCTCTGCAGGTTTACTGTATACATTGGACCTTCCCATTGACGATGAAACACAGAATTAGCATCGGAATTAAATATAAGAGACACAATGCCGACTTAAGTACAGGAAGACTGAGTGTTCCTACTGTCTATCTTTTGATCGTTTCCTGTGTCACCAGTTTTACATTCCGATGCACCCCTGCAGTTTTACTGTATCCATTGGACCTTCCCATTGACGATGAAACACAGAAATAGCATCGGAATTAAATATAAGAGACACAATGCCGACATAAGAACAGGAAGGCTGAGACTTCCTACTGTCTATGTTTTGAGCATTTCCTGTGTCACCAGTCTTACATTCCGATGCACCTCTGCAGGTTTACTGTATCCCTTGGATCTTCCCATTGACGATGAAACACAGAAATTGCATCGGAATTAAATAGAAGAGACACAATGCCGACTTAAGTACTGGAAGATTGAGTCTTCCTACTGCCTATGTTTTGAGCATTTCCTGAGTCACCAATTTTACATTCCGATGCACCTCTGCAGGTTTACTGTATCCATTGGACCTTCCCATTGACGATGAAACACAGATATAGCATCGGAATTAAATATAAGAGACTCAATTCCGACATAAGAACAGGAAGGCTCAGTCTTCCTACTGTCTATGTTTTGAGGGTTTCCTGTGTCGCCAGTTTTACATTCCGATGCACCTCCGAAGGTTTACTGTATCCCTTGGATCTTCCCATTGACGATGAAACACAGAAATTGCATCGGAACTAAATATAAGAGACACAATGCCGACTTAAGTACAAAAACATGGAGTCTTCCTACTGTCTATGTTTTGAGCGTTTCCTGTGTCACCAGTTTCACATTCCGATGAACCACTGCAGGTTTACTGTATCCCTTGGACTTTCACAGTGACGTTGAAACACAGATATTGCATCGGAATTAAATACAAGAGACACAATGCCGACTTAAGTACAAGAAAACTGAGTCTTCTTAAGGTCTACGTTTTGAGCGTTTCCCGTGTCAACAGTTTTACATTCCAAAGCAATTTTGCAGGTTTACTGTATCCCTTGGACTTTCCCGTTGACGACGAAACACAGAAATTGCATCGGAATTAAATATGACAGACACAGTGCCGACTTAGGTACAGAAAGATTGAGTTTTCCTACTGTCTATGTTACGAGCGTTCCCTGTGTCATCAGTTTTACATTTTGATGCACCTCTGCAGGTTTACTGTATCCCTTGGACCTTCACAGTGACGATGAAACACAGAAATTGCATCAAATTAAATATAAGAGACACAATGCCGACTTCAGTACAAGAAAACTGAGTCTTCTTAGGGCCTATGATTTGACCGCATCCTTTGTCACCAGTTTTATATTCCGATGCACCTCTGCAGGTTTACTGTATCCCTTGGACCTTCCTATTGGCGATGAAACACAGAAATGGCATCGGAATTAAATATAAGAGACACAATGATGACTTAAGTACAGGAAGACTGAGTCTTCCTACTGTCTACGTTTTGAGTGTTTCCTGTGTCACCAGTTTTACATTCCGATGCACCTCTGCAGGTTTACTGTATCCCTCGGACATTCTCATTGACGACGAAACACAGAAATTGCATCGGATTTAAATAAAAGGGACACAATGCCGACTTAAGTACAGGAAGACTGAGTATTCCTACTGTCTATGTTTTGATCGTTTCCTGTGTCACCAGTTTTACATTCCGATGCACCTCTGCAGGTTTACTGTATCGCTTGGACCTTCACAGTGACGATGAAACACAGAAATTGCATCGGAATTAAATATAAAAGACACAATGCCGACTTAAGTACAAGAAAACTGAGTCTTCTTAAGGTCTATGTTATGAGCGCTTCCTGTGTCACCAGTTTTACATTCTGATGCACCTCTGCAGGCATACTGTATCCCTTGGACCTTCCCATTGACGATGAAACACAGAAATTGCATCGGAATTAAATATAAGAGACACAATGCTGACTTAGGTACAGGAAGACTGAGTCTTCCTAATGTCTATGTTATGAGCGTTCCCTGTGTCATCAGTTTTACATTTTGATGCACCTCTGCAGGTTTAGTGTATCCCTTGGACCTTCACAGTGACAATGAAACACAGAAATTGCATCAAATTAAATATAAGAGACACAATGCCGACTTCAGTACAAGAAAACTGAGTCTTCTTAGGGCCTATGATTTGACCGCTTCCTGTGTCACCAGGTTTATATTCCGATGCACCTCTGCAGGTTTACTGAATCCCTTGGACCTTCTCATTGACGACGAAACACAGAACTTGCATCGGATTTAAATATAAGAGACACAATGCCGACTTAAGTACAGGAAGACTGAGTATTCCTACTGTCTATGTTTTGATCGTTTCCTGTGTCACCAGTTTTACATTCCGATGCACCTCTGCAGTTTTACTGTATCCCTTGGATCTTCCCATTGACGATGAAACACAGAAATTGCATCGGAATTAAATAGAAGAGACACAATGCCGACTTAAGTACTGGAAGATTGAGTCTTCCTACTGCCTCTGTTTTGAGCGTTTCCTGAGTCACCAATTTTACATTCCGATGCACTTCTGCAGGTTAACTGTATCCATTGGACCTTCCCATTGACGATGAAACACAGAAATAGCATCGGAATTAAATATAAGAGACACAATGCCAATATAAGAACAGGAAGGCTCAGTCTTCCTACTGTCTATGTTTTGAGGGCTTTTTGTGTCACCAGTTTTACATTCCGATGCACCTCTGCAGGTTTACTGTATCCCTTGGACCTTCACAGTGACGATGAAACACAGAAATTGCATCAAATTAAATAGAAGAGACACAATGCCGACTTCAGTACAAGAATACTGAGTCTTCTTAGTGCCTATGATTTGACCGCTTCCTGTGTTACCAGTTTTATATTCCGATGCACCTCTGCAGGTTTACTGTATCCCTTGGACCTTCCTATTGGCGATGAAACACAGAAATGGCATCGGAATTAAATATAAGAGACACAATGCCGACTGAAGTACAGGAAGACTGAGTCATACTACTGTCTATGTTTTGAGCGTTTCCTATGTCACCAGTTTTACATTCCGATGCACCTCTGCAGGTTTACTGTATCCCTTGGACCTTCACAGTGACGATGAAACACAGAAATTGCATCAAATTAAATATAAGAGACACAATGCCGACTTCAGTACAAGAAAACTGAGTCTTCTTATTGCCTATGATTTGACCGCTTCCTATGTCACCAGTTTTATATTCCGATGCACCTCTGCAGGTTTACTGTATCCCTCGGACCTTCCCATTGACGACGAAACACAGATATTGCATCGGATTTAAATATAAGAGACACAATGCCGATTTAAGTACAGGAAGACTGAGTATTCCTACTGCCTATGTTTTGATCGTTTCCTGTGTCACCAGTTTTACATTCCGATGCACCTCTGCAGTATTACTGTATCCATTGGACCTTCCCATTGACGATGAAACACAGAAATAGCATCGGAATTAAAAATAAGAGACACAATGCCGACATAAGAACAGGAAGGCTGAGTCTTCCTACTGTCTATGTTTTGAGCGTTTCCTGTGTCACCTGTTTTACATTCCGATGCACCTCTGCAGGTTTACTGTATCCCTTGCATCTTCCCATTGACGATGAAACACAGAAATTGCATTGGATCTAAATATAAGAGACACAATGCCGACTTAAGTACAGAAACATTGAGTCTTCCTACTGTCTATGTTTTGAGCGTTTCCTGGGTCACCATTTTCACATTCCGATGAACCTCTGCAGGTTTACTGTATTCCTTGGACTTTCACAGTGACGATGAAACACAGAAATTGCATCGGAATTAAATATAAGAGACACAATGCCGACTTAAGTACAAGAAAACTGAGTCTTCTTAAGGTCTATGTTTTGAGCGTTTCCCGTGTCACCAGTTTTACATTCCGATGCAACTCTGCAGGTTTACTGTGTTCCTAGGACCTTCCCATTGACGATGAAGCTCAGATATTGCATCGGAAATAAATATAAGAGACACAATGCCGACTTAAGTACAGGAAGACTGAATCTTCCTACTGTCTATGTTTTGAGCGTTTCCCTTGTCACCACTTTCACATTCCGATGCACCTCTGCAGGTATACTGTTTCCCTTCGACCATCCCATTGACTATGAAGCTCAGAAATTGCATCGGAATTAAATATAAGTGACACAATGCCGTCTTAAGTACAGAGTGACTGAGTCTTCCTACTGTCTATGTTTTGAGCGTTTCCTGTGTCACCAGTTTTACATTCCAATGCACCTTTGCAGGTTTACTGTATCCCTTGGACTTTCCCGTTGACGACGAAACACAGAAATTGCATCGGAATTAAATATAAGAGACACAATGCCGACTTAGGTACAGGAAGACTGAGGTTTCCTACTGTCTATGTTATGAGCGTTCCCTGTGTCATCAGTTTTACATTTTGATGCACCTCTGCAGGTTTACTGTATCCACTGGACTTTCCCATTGACGGTGAAACACAGAAATAGCATCGGAATTAAATATAAGAGACACAATGCCGACATAAGATCAGGAAGGCTCAGTCTTCTTACTGTCTATGTTTTGAGGGTTTCCTGTGTCACCAGTTTTACATTCCGATGCACCTCTGCACGTTTACTGTATCCCTTGGACCTTCACAAGACGATGAAACACAGAAATTGCATCGGAATTAAATATAGGAGACACAATGATGACTTAAGTACAGGAAGACTGAGTCTTCCTACTGTCTATGTTTTGAGCGTTTCCTATGTCACCTGTTTTACATTCCGATGCACCTCTGCAGGTTTACTGTATCCCTTGGACCTTCACAGTGACGATGAAACACAGAAATTGCATCAAATTAAATATAAGAGACACAATGCCGACTACAGTACAAGAAAACTTAGTCTTCTTATTGCCTATGATTTGACCGCTTCCTGTGTCACCAGTTTTATATTCCGATGCACCTCTGCAGGTTTACTGTATCCCTTGGATCTTCCCATTGACGACGAAACACAGAAATTGCATCGGATTTAAATATAAGAGACACAATGCCGACTTAAGTACAGGAAGACTGAGTATTCCTACTGTCTATGTTTTGATCGTTTCCTGTGTCACCGGTTTTACATTCCGATGCACCTCTGCAGTTTTACTGTATCCATTGGACCTTCCCATTGACGATGAAACACAGAAATAGCATCGGAATTATATATAAGAGACACAATGCCGACATAAGAACAGGAATGCTCAGTCTTCCTACTGTCTATGTTTTGAGGGTTTCCTGTGTCACCAGTTTTACATTCCGATGCACCTCTGCACGTTTACTGTATCCCTTGGACCTTAACAAGACGATGAAACACAGAAATTGCATCGGAATTAAATATAGGAGACACAATGATGACTTAAGTACAGGAAGACTGAGTCTTCCTACTGTCTATGTTTTGAGCGTTTCCTATGTCACCTGTTTTACATTCCGATGCACCTCTGCAGGTTTACTGTATCCCTTGGACCTTCACAGTGACGATGAAACACAGAAATTGCATCAAATTAAATATAAGAGACACAATGCCGACTACAGTACAAGAAAACTTAGTCTTCTTATTGCCTATGATTTGACCGCTTCCTGTGTCACCAGTTTTATATTCCGATGCACCTCTGCAAGTTTATTGTATCCCTTGGACCTTCCCATTGACGACGAAACACAGAAATTGCATCGGATTTAAATATAAGAGACACAATGCCGACTTAAGTACAGGAAGACTGAGTATTCCTACTGTCTATGTTTTGATCGTTTCCTGTGTCACCGGTTTTACATTCCGATGCACCTCTGCAGTTTTACTGTATCCATTGGACCTTCCCATTGACGATGA
This sequence comes from Schistocerca nitens, assembly GCF_023898315.1. Classification (NCBI taxonomy): domain Eukaryota; kingdom Metazoa; phylum Arthropoda; class Insecta; order Orthoptera; family Acrididae; genus Schistocerca; species Schistocerca nitens. The sequence continues at coordinate 767,038,832 of NC_064619.1, forward strand.
AACACAGAAATAGCATCGAAATTAAATATAAGAGACACAATGCCGACTTAAGAACAGGAAGGCTGAGTCTTCCTACTGTCTATGTTTTGAGCGTTTCCTGGGTCACCAGTTTCACATTCCGATGAACCTCTGCAGGTTTACTGTATCCCTTGGACTTTCACTGTGACGATGAAACACCGAAATTGCATCGGAATTAAATATAAGAGACACAATGCCGACTTAAGTACAAGAAAACTGAGTCTTCTTAAGGTCTATGTTTTGAGCGTTTCCCGTGTCACCAGTTTTACATTCCGATGCAACTCTGCAGGTTTACTGTGTTCCTAGGACCTCCCCATTGACGATGAAGCTCAGATATTGCATCGGAAATAAATATAAGAGACACAATGCCGACTTAAGTACAGGAAGACTGAATCTTCCTACTGTCTATGTTTTGAGCGTTTCCCTTGTCACCAGTTTCACATTCCGATGCACCTCTGCTGGTATACTGTTTCCCTTCGACCATTCCATTGACTATGAAGCTCAGAAATTGCATCGGAATAAAATATAAGAGACACCATGCCGACATAAGTAAAGGAAGACTGAGTCTTCCTACTGTCTATGATTTGAGCGTGTCCTGTATCACCAGTTTTACATTCCGATGCACCTCTGCAGGTTTACTGTAGCCCTTGGACCTTCACAGTGACGATGAAACACCGAAATTGCATCGGAATTAAATATAAGAGACACAATGCCGACTTAAGTACAGAAAGACTGAGTCTTCCTACTGTCTATGTTTTGAGCGTTTCCTGTGTCACCAGTTTTACATTCCAATGCACCTTTGCAGGTTTACTGTATCCCTTGGACTTTCCCGTTGACGACGAAACACAGAAATTGCATCGGAATTAAATATAAGAGACACAATGCCGACTTAGGTACAGGAAGACTGAGGTTTCCTACTGCCTGTGTTATGAGCGTTCCCTGTGTCATCAGTTTTACATTTTGATGCACCTCTGCAGGTTTAATGTATCCCTTGGATCTTCCCATTGACGATGATTCACAGAAATTGCATCGGAATTAAATATAAGAGACACAATGATGACTTAAGTACAGGAAGACTGACTCTTCCTACTGTCTATGTTTTTAGTGTTTCCTGTGTCACCAGTTTTACATTCCGATGCACCTCTGCAGGTTTACTGTATCCCTTGGACCTTCACAGTGACGATGAAACAGAGAAATTGCATCGGAATTAAATATAAAAGACACAATGCCGACTTAAGTACAAGAAAACTGAGTCTTCTTAGGGTCTATGTTATGAGCGCTTTCTGTGTCACCAGTTTTACATTCCGATGCACCTCTGCAGGCATACTGTATCCCTTGGCCTTCACAGTGACGATGAAACACAGAAATTGCATCAAATTAAGTATAAGAGACCCAATGCCGACTTCAGTACAAGAAAACTGAGTGTTCTTAGGGCCTATGATTTGACCGCTTCCTGTGTCACCAGTTTTATATTCCGATGCACCTCTGCAGGTTTACTGTATCCCTTGGATCTTCCCATTGACGATGAAACACAGAAATTGCATCGGAACTAAATATAAGAGACACAATGCCGACTTAAGTATAGAAACATTGAGTCTTCCTACTGTCTATGTTTTGAGCGTCTCCTGTGTCACCAGATTCACATTCCGATGAACCTCTGCAGGTTTACTGTATCCCTTGGACTTTCACAGTGACGATGAAACACAGATATTGCATCAGAATTAAATATAAGAGACACAATGCCCACTTAAGTACACGAAAACTGAGTCTTCTTAAGGTCTATGTTTTGAGCGTTTCCCGTGTCATTTCCCGTGTCACCAGATTTACATTCCGATGCACCTCTGCAGGTTTACTGTGTTCCTAGGACCTTCCCATTGACGATGAAGCTCAGAAATTGCATCGGAATTAAATATAAGAGACACAATGCCGACTTAAGTACAGAGTGACTGAGTCTTCCTACTGTCTATGTTTTGAGCGTTTCCTGTGTCACCAGTTTTACATTCCAATGCACCTTTGCAGGTTTACTGTATCCCTTGGACTTTCCCGTTGACGACGAAACCCAGAAATTGAATCGGAATTAAATATAAGAGACACAATGCCGACTTAGGTACAGGAAGACTGAGGTTTCCTACTGTTTATGTTATGAGCGTTCCCTGTGTCATCAGTTTTACATTTTGATGCACCTCTGCAGGTTCACTGTATCCATTGGACTTTCCCATTGACGATGAAACACAGAAATAGCATCGGAATTAAATATAAGAGACACAATGCCGACATAAGAACAGGAAGGCTCAGTCTTCCTACTGTCTATGTTTTGAGGGTTTCCTGTGTCACCAGTTTTACATTCCGATGCACCTCTGCACGTTTACTGTATCCCTTGGACCTTCACAAGACGATGAAACACAGAAATTGC